>NC_086184.1:29145378-30552878 GCF_023053635.1 Elgaria multicarinata webbii | reverse complement strand
CAGATGTTTTAGACTACAGCTCCCACAAACCCCAGCCAATATGGCCAAATGTCTGGGGTGATGAAAATTGAAGGCCAAAATATCTGGAGGGACCAGGTTGCATTAGAGCAGCAGTTCTCAACCTGTGGGTCGCAACCCCTTTGGGGGCCGAACGACCCTTTCACAGGGGTCGCCTAAGATCATCGGAAAACACATATTTCATTTATTTGTAATTAATGTAAATATTTCACAATATATAATTACATATTGTTTTTGTGATTAATCACTATGCTTTAATTATGTTCAATTTGTAACAATGAAAATACATCCTGCATATCAGATATTTACATTATGATTCATAACAGTAGCAAAATTACAGTTATGAAGTAGCAACGAAAATAATTTTATGGTTGGGGGTCACCACAACATGAGGAACTGTATTAAAGGGTCGCAGCATTAGGAAGGTTGAGAACCACTGTGTTAGAGCAAAGGTTCTAGGTCCTTCAGGCTTAATTCAACCACTCTACCCTCATAATTGCTTGTTGCATCTATCCTTGCAAAGTAACCATTTGATATCTGTATTCCACTAAGTGGGCAAGAACTAGTGGTTCCTGTGTCACTTTTAACAAGCGATGTAGGCATGGGGAAGTGTTCTGCATTGTAGGGAGATGCTTACAAAGCCTAAAAGAAGCACAGGTGATGTTCAAGATTTTGTTCCTCAGTGCACAATGCTGTTTATGCCTTGTGGAGAAACTGAGGTAAAACGGATTTTTTTTTATTTATTTATTTTTACTATTATGCTTTATTTCAATAGCTGAGAGTCTGACTGGGTTAATAGTAAAAGAAAAATGTACACTTTTTTCTTGAGGCTTGAAAATATGGTGTGCTGGCAAATTTGGCAACTGATTGGAGAATAATTTGGTATCATCTGATTGGAGAATAATTGAACATTGTAAGGAAACCTGTGACATTACACCACAGTTCTGTTCACTTAGGTATGTCTGCGCTTTATATATCTAGTGAGTGCAGAATGTTGGACTGAGTGGGTGTGGCTGATGATGCTGTGAAAGCGGGGAGGAGTATAAATGTTGGTTAATTGGTGGGGAGTGTCAGTTAGGATTGTCAGTGTGTGGAGAGTGAAAGGAGATAAGATTTTAAGAGACTTAAGATTACTGTTTTTATTAAAACTAGTAGATTGAGCAGGTTAACTTGAATTTGAAGTAACTAAGATCTGTTAAACAAAAATAAACATTTTATTTTGTTTTGTTACCTCGAACCACATGTCTGTTTGGCTTTATCACCTGCTCTACAGTTACTATCATAAACACCTTATATATAACCTTCAGCTTATTACATACACAGTAAAACCTTTCCAGATTCTAGCCTTTACCCTCTCATAGGAGGGAAAGGTTGTGTTTTACCCTAGCCTCAGGTTGTTCAAGTGGTGGCGCTTGGCTTGAGGACGGTTTGTGTGTGACTAGGCCTGGTGTGTGAGGCCTGTGTCTTGACAAAACCCATTGGGCCGAAGTCTACACAGAGATGACACAATGTTGGCCACGCCAACACTGATTGGCTGGAGGGTTTTGACTGAAGTGAATATAAGGAGCTGGGGAGAGTCCGTCAGAGGAGTCTGACAGGAGACCTTGCCTGAGGAAGAGTCATCAGGTGTCCTTATGAGAGGTTGGGGAATCTGAAGAAGATATCAGCCAGGAAGAAGATCAGCTACAAGACCAGGAGGCCCAGCTGAGAGTATGTGAGGCAGACGCTAAAGGAGATCTGCAAGTAGGGAGAGGAAGACTGCTGGAGCAGCCTTCAGAGGAATGCGCTGAAGCCTAAGTGACAAGTGGTGGTAGTGGCCTGAAGACCAAGCAGCTGCCAAAGACTTCAGAAGAAGCATGGTCAACACCACTGACAGTTCTAGGTAGAAGTCAAACAGAGAGTACACTGCTTTTCAAGCCTTCTTTGCTAGGCTTTTGAGTTAACTGGGGTGGAGCTTGATTGGGGAATTGGCTTATGTTTGGTTAAGGATAGGAAATGCGGTGTCTTACAGCTGATTGGTGGCAAAAGTAACGGTACAGAAATCCTGTTAAAAAGTAATAACAATGTTCATAAATAAGATTTCTTGTTTTATTTCCTTTTAATATACTATATATCTTTGTTTTATTTCCAGGCTCCTCTGATCTGTTTTGTCTCACGCCTAATGACCAGGTATCTTAAGAAAAAGGGTGTATTTTAAATAAAGAGGTGTAGTTTAATAGTGTCAGAGGAAGTAGAGGGAATGATTGCCCATTGGTGAAGAGTAATCCTCCACATTTGGAGACAGGATGGGACTGCCCTAGAGTAGATGCCTCCATCCTAAGGAGAGGTTCTCCATACCGTATCACTACCCTCACCAGTTAACATGCTCGATTCATATTCTGTATCAAAGAGTGTCTAAAAATTATGCTGGAAAAATGAAAACAATACAAAACTACTACATTCTAGTTTTCAAAAGTAAACATTGGAGAAGGAAAGTGAGACAAACTTTAAATAGCCTTTCAACAAGATCCACCCCCCACCCCAGCAAACAGGATACAGTATTTTTAACCACAAAGGGATACATTTCTCAGAAAACAATTTGTACACAGGTTAATTTAGTACTATTCTAATTCCTGGAAGTCCTATTGAATTGCTTCTCTCTTCACCAAAGCAATGCATGAACAAAACATGGGGCTTAAGATATTTGTCTCTTCATCTCCTGACATATACTATCAAGTTAAGTTTTTAACATTAGCATAATTCATGGAACAACTTTAGTTCTCAAATATCAAAACATGAGAATAAATTCATAACAGAACATATCTCTCTATTTAGCCCTAAGTTCATGCTCAATGGTCTAGGTCATGAAAAAATGGGTTTTAAGTTTATAATCGCCAAGATCAGCAGCTTAGGGGCACAAGCAACAAGGCACCTGGGATTTTTCCAGTTTACTAACTTGTTCTGTTAGGTGAGATGATCTGAATGTTAGCTCATACTCGTTTCAGGGGTACATGAATGGGGCTGCTAAAATGCCCTTTAAATGCCCACTAAGCTCTGTTTGGGAATGAACAGAACAGCAAAGTTGGCAAATGTTTTTGGCAGCCACTGATAGCACCATTACTAACGATATAAAATTTCCGGAAATTCTAAAGCCATGGGGAGGGGGGGGGGGAACAGTATTTTTTCTGGGGGGGTGGGGGGGTTCAGGGAAAAACATTTTTTTAAAAAAAAAATAAATGAAATAATGCACTATTAGCACTTTTTACAGATTGAAAGTCACTTTGTTACTTTTGGAACATGAAATTTAATTATGTCCAAGTTGGTTTGGCATAAAATTATTACATTTGGTATATTAAAAGTACAGTGTATTCAAACAATTATTACAAACTGAATTTACTTTTTTAAAAAAACCTTTTCGGTAACAAATGGAGCTACAAGCTCCTGAACTGTTAGGAACACCTGAACTGTAAGGAACCTCTTTGGTTTTGCCAGTTTATGAGGAGCAGGCAAAAAATAATTTAAAAGCAACAACAGATGAAACCATCAACATTAGTAACAAAGAAAATTATTTATGTCTCTGCTAGTCCTTCACAGTGTCAAGCAGACATAAAGCACCTATTTCCATAAAAAGAACTGAGAAAAAAAGGGGGGACCAAGATTCAATGAATGTGCATGAAATGTAATCAGACTCAATTCCCGAGCTATAGTTATCACTATCAGTTTCAGTCTCTGCTTCAGTAGCAGTGCCCCCTAGAGGCAGAAATGCATCTTGCTCTTGCATTTGAGAGTTGTAGTCTCAGTTTGCAACCTAGGACTTAGAATCATAGAGTAGCAGAGTTGGAAGGGGCCTACAAGGCCATCGAGTCCAACCCCCTGCTTGCTTGTCCTCAGTGCACAGAAATTGTAATAATCTAATACTGTACATAGTTTTTAGAAGTCATTTGGAGAAGTAAATATCTGAACACATTGCCTTAAACATTTTATTCATCATGCTAAAATAAAACATCCCATAATCCATTTTTCTTCATTTTTCCAGAAAAAAATCCAAAAAGGGCTTCAGGAAAAAAACATGGTTTTTCCTGATTTTTTCTGGGTTTTTTTCCAGACTTTCACATCTCTAACCATTACATGATTATCTCCTTGGGCAAATGAACGCTACCTTCATCACCACACTAAAACATTAGCTTATTTTTCTATTCTAAACTGCTTTTACCTTAGCAGGGCTAGCCATTTATTACTGTTGCTCTTTCTCGAAGTGTAGAGTTAAAATGTGCATCCTATTTTTATCCAGAAAAAAGTGCTCCAGGAATCCAAGTCTAGAAACACTGATCTAGAGATTGGGACAAGCTGCTGCTGCAGCAGTTTCAGACTGCAATCAAGGTTGCCCTACATTTATGACAAGAACGAGCCACAAAACATTTCCCTGTAGAGCCTAGCAAAGATTACTTCCTGAAATACCCACTACCTTCATGGGGCAGGGGATTTTGGTCATTTGTGCTGTAATGCTCCTAGAATAGAGTCATCAAGACAAAGTGGCCATAAACAGGCCCTGGTTCTCCCTGAAATGGTTAAAGAAGCTGGTATCTCCTTTCAGATGCTCAGAAATGCAAGGGATGCTGAAGCAAAATGCATCCTACAGGCTTTATGTTAAATGAGATGCAAGTCAGATGGTACTTCATGCCTTCACAGAAAAATAAGCCTCTAACAATACAGGCTTACTGGTCCAAATAGCTTTTGTAGGGTTACACACAAATGGTCTTATGAAGAAATCATGAATTCACACTGTTCCACTATAGCATCAAAGCTGTCCAAACTGTTTTGTATATACATGCACAAACCCAAGAGCAGAACACAATGTAGGAAGGGAATCTCGGCTGACTGGCTGATGACAAGGAAGGTAAATCCCTATTTAAAAAAAGTTCTACAAGACTCACTCTGAAATAAAAGCAACAGACTCCTCCAGTGTTTAAACCTCAACACAAACTGGCAAGTTGCTACTGTTCTACTGTCATTCTGAAGAGAATTAAAGCATGGAGGGGGTGGAGAAGTAGAAAGGAGAAACGAGCTAAGAATCAACTCTTCCAATTTGATCAAGTATAGTGTAACTTCCAAAAGAATCACTGTCTAGCCTCCTGGAGACAGGGCCGGTGCCAGAATCCAGTGGGCCCTTGGCATACTGCTGGCAATGGGCCCCCCCAAGGCCCCTTCCCATTACCCAGCCAACCAGCACCCACCCCCGTTATTTTTTTTAACTAGGAGGGAAGGAGAACATGAGCTCCTCCTTCTACTCCTTACCCCACTGGCCCTGCTGATAAAGTGCTGTGACACCCAATTGGCCAAGCTTGCAGGACCTGTGCATTATTTTAGAAAGCCTTTTTAAAAAATTACATTTTGAGTAGCAGCAATCCAAATCAATCAGATGCTGCCTTTTGGTGACGGGGTGGGGGTGGGGGTGGGGCTTGGCCAATGGGGGCACTATAGTTGCCTGTCAATGCTAACCCGTGATGCCGGGTCTACCTACAAAGCACTCTTACAGGGAAACACCTACTGACAAGGCTTGGTTAACAAACAAGCATTCACGACAAAGGACAGAGGCTAACCACTTTTTCATGTTACAAATGAAGAAAAAAAATGAGACTGCTTTCCCTTCCTGCCCCAGTTAGCAAATAGCTGTTCCCCACCCTCTGCAAAAACAAAACAAAAAACCCACTATCTTACTCCTTTAAAGAGATGCAAGCTACAGAAAATGCCAATAGTCAGTTAAAATCATAGCCTAAGTTCTTACAGACTGCTGGACTTTTGTTTCAAATTTTCATGTCCTCTTGTCCAAAGGAACTCAGTACTAGGAACAATAGTAAATTGTACTCTACGTATTAATTTACACAGCAGTTTTAGTGTCTTTGGACAGGCTCTGGTTTTAGAAAAGCTATTACTGGGTGGGGGGAAGATTTTATGCCTTACAATAGAGAACATTTCATACAGTTTTATGAAAATTAGTAAAGACACCTGCAGAGGTAAAATTTTCAGAGATGTTGATTGTAATGGAGATGTAGGGGGAGAGAGAAACCTGCCCCCAATTTTGGGAGGGGTGGGAAGAGAAAAAATGAGGGAAATTAAAATATATGTAAGATTTATTTTATTATCAAAACTAAACTTTGTTTGCTACTTTAACATAAAATGCATTTTTCATAAGTTAATTAGCATATACAATTTGGCATGTTTTATGAATTTTTCAGAGCAATTTTATTTAAACTGATATCTTTCAGTTGCCTTTTAAGGTAAAACCTTCCAATGGTAGCTTACATAAAAGAAACCTACGGATGTTTACTCAGAGATCCCACACTGTTTATTGGAGATTTCTCACAGGTAAGTGCACATAGGATTGTAGCCTTGTTTAACAGAAAAAAATCTTCTCTCTTCACTTTTTGAGTAGAACTTCACTCATTTAAAAAAAAAATCACAGAGGAAGTACCCCCACTCCATTGCTGTTATTGAAAAAAACTGTGAAACGTCTTTGGGAAAAGAAAAGAAAAATCCCCCCCCACACACACACACACACACACACATGCCCTCACATCTCTAAATATGCCCACTGTACTAGCAATAGCTTGTTTGCTGCTATGGTTTCTCATATTAAGAAACCATCCTCTTTCTTTAGTGTCCTCCAAAAGATGTGCTCACTGAGCTTTTGAAAAGTATTAAGATTACTTTCAATTAATCTGTGTGACAAATTATCAAAGAATAGTCATAGTAGACTGTCATATGAAAAAGTCTTGTGGCATCTCAAAGACCGATAGACTTACTGTGGCAGAAGCTTTTGTGGAGTAGAGCCCACTTTTTAGAGGCATGAAATGTTATCCTCAGTTGCCAGGTAGTTTACAAAAGCTTATGCCATGGTAAATCCATCAGCCTTTAACATTTTGGGGGCTGGGGTGACAGCTCAGTGGTAGAGCACTTTCTTTGCATGCAGAAATTCTAAGGTTCAATCTCTGGCATCTCCTTGTAGTAGAGCTGGGAAAGAATCCTGCCTGTAACCCAGGACAGCCGCTGTCAGTCGTTGGCTGCGTACGGACAACACAATAATCAATGGTAAGTTAATAGTTAACTCCAGGGTTGATTATCAAGGGGGTACTCCCCACATGACATGGTTAAAATCAACTGTGGAGTGGATTAATGCCAGTGTTGAGTTGACTATTAGTCAACTGTGTGTTTGATTGACACAAACCCCACCCTCTCTCCACCTCAGTCCTCCTGCTGTTATCCCATCAGCGATTGCAAGTTCTGCCAGCTAGACTAGAGCAGCTAGACTAGAGTGGCAGTCGCTGCTTTGGTCGTCCTTGCTGGAGGATTCTGTAGGCAGCCGAAATAGTCAACTCAATGGGGCAAAATAGTCCACAGAGCATTACAGACAACACGCTAACCAACAGTTGTGCAACTAGTCATCTCTGCAGAGCGTTGTTTTTCTCCGTTGGTTATTTCGGGGAAATAGTCAATGATGTGGTGGGTTTTGCCTGACAGACAAACAATAACCAATTATTGACTATTCAACTAACAGTTGACTATTTAAACCACTGTTGGTTATTGTGTTGTCCAAATACAGCCATTGTCAACAATACTAGGCAAGATGTATCAACGGTCCAATTCAGTCTAAAATAACTTTCTATGCCACTAGATCTGTGTGTGTGTGTGCAGAATCAGTTAAAAATCAAATGCTTGCAACAGATATAATTGGTAAACACCTCTAGAAAAAAGACAGTGATGCAAGTAACCCACATACAGCTTCCTACCAAAAGTCATTGTCCAAATGCCCTTGAAAGACACAGATTCTAAGGGACTATTTTGACCCTCAGCTGAGAAGCCAGAGGATTCCAGCAAACCACATATGGACAAATATCATGATGGAAGCAGAATATCCAAACTTGCTTGTTTGTGGGTATCTTAAGCTGCACCATTTCTGAAGCTGTAGGTAAAAGTTTGATAGTCCCTTGGGCAGATGAGCACTGAGAACCTCATATACAAAGAGAAGAATTGTATAGGGGGTGGGGAAAGTTTCATTCCTTCCCCAAAAGTACTGAAGATGAGATAGGCCTTATTTTAATGAGAAGGGCATCCTGCTGAGCACTCCAAAAGGAATAAGCTGCAAAAAAATACCCCTAAATAACTAGATCTTCAAGCTGCTGAATGGGGTTCTTTGAAATTGACCAGTTAAAAATAGGGGATTTTTAAAACAACCACTTTGGTTTTAGAATAAGTTGCGCCTTAGGTAGAACTTTGCCAGCGGATTCATCAGCCTTTTAAGATCATTCTCGGTAAATAATAATAATAATAATAATAATAATAATAAGAAGAAGAAGAAGAAGAAGAAGAAGAAGAAGAAGAAGGTCATATCACCTGCATAACAAAATACTGATGACCCTATTTTCTATAGCTACTGGCCATGCATTCAGTTCTTTAAGCAACTGAACCAAACCATGTATGTCATAAAGGTTAAAAGGAAGGGACAACAACACATAAGCACCTGTTTAACACCCTTCATAACTCGGATTGAGTCTGACAAAACCCCACTTCAATTTATTGCATTTTAAACAACAAAGTGCCACATGTTAATATTTTTACCAATACACCAAGTATTTGACCTGAAATGTTTGAGGGGGAATTAAAGCATCCTGATATTATATAAAAACTTTTATTAAACATTTGTAAAAAATGTAAAGACAATACCATGTACTTCCCTTACATTGTTTACATTCAAGAAAAAATAAAGTTACTGAAAGCTGTTTACTTATTTGTTACTTTTATATCCCACCTTTCCTCCAAGGAACACAAAGCAGTGTATGTGACCCTCCTCCTCTTCTCCATTTTGTCCTCACAACAATCCTGTGAGTTAGGTTAGGGTGGGAATCAGTGACTGGCCCAAAGTCACCCAGTGAGCTCCATGGCAGTATAGGGACTAGAACCTAGGACCGTTATTCCACATTGGCTCTCTGTTGACATGCTAATTTTAGCAACCAAAGAATTGTGCATGATTTGCTGAAAACCACTCATGTATTTCAACAGAGTTTAACGTTCTTCCACCGAGGTTATTGGGCACACTGAGTTTTGCTGTCACTACTTAGTTTCACTTCACAGTGAGACATATATGTATTTTAATGATGTATATGTATTCTCTCATATAATTGTTTGGAATAATGGCCTGAAAAGCATTATACAACTTCGAAATTGCCAAGTTTGCTTAATACTGTATTTGTAATTGGCATACCACCTCATTGTTTAGTCATAATTCTCATTGGTATTTTCGGTTTGTTGGCTTTTGTTGTATTTTCTGATTCTTGAGTTAGCTCCCTTGGCCTCTACAAAGAATGGCAGTATATAATTATTTAAAGTAAATTAATTGTTAAATCCTGCTGGTTAAGTCTCAACTGCCTATTCACAGAAATTACAATCCTTGTGAAGAACTCAAGCTAGCTGCTGTTCAATATTGGGTACATGTCTTAGAGCAGGAAATTCCAACTCAAAATCCTGTCCCCCTGCTACTGGTATCAAAGCTCTGCCACATCATCTCATTAAAACATGCAAACTCCTTTAGTATAAAAGTCAGTTTAGGCTCATACAAACAAGAAGATTGTGACAATGCAGCTTTCACAGCTATTACACTGAGCACAACTAATGATGCTTTTGCTTTTAGTGCTGTCTTGCTCTGCTTCGCTTTGCAAGTCTTGTTATGAAAAAGATTTTTCATACATTTTAGCAAGAGGGTGGGAATTTTCCCTCAGTCAGTACTTTTATTGTACAAGTCCACCTGGACTGGCTCTTTCCTGTTGCAGTTGCAACATCTGAAACTGCTTTGAAATAAACCATTTGCATCTTTTTTTAAAAAAAAAAATGAACAGAACTTGTTTAAAGAGCTCAATTAGCAGCGATCCCAAAGGAATGTTGCTATTCTGGTTAAAATATCAAGCAGTAGAACGTGGATACCAACCCTCTTCCTCCCCCACACCCACACAATTCTCCTCAGGAAGACCTGCTTTTCTGGTTAACATTCATTATCTACACTCATCCTTTTTGTGGTTTAACTATGTACCCTGTGGCAACCACTGCAGTATCCAGCAAAAAGAACTGAAAGTAGCAACTGTTCTATCCAAATTCCAAATCTCTGATTTACAAGAAAGCTAGTTACAATACCCTGCTCTATAAAGGATCGTAATTTGAAAAAGAATGAAAAGGCCATCAAGTCTATGAAACTCTATTGTCCACCCACACCATAAGTGGAGAGCAAGTAGAATCATAGAATAGCAGAGTTGGAAGGGGCCTACAAGGCCATCAAGTCCAACCCCCTGCTCAATGCAGGAATCCACCCTAAAGCATCCCCGACAGATGCTTTAGGTACAAGTACTCTGCAGAAAGATACTTGCAAAGCAAACTAGTCTAGTTGACACAATCAAACTAAGTCACAATGCTACAGGTAAAGAGGAAAAATGCAGTGACAGTAAATTTCAATTGCTACTGCAAAGATAGGGACCTGGCCCCTGTGCTTCATGATTTGGTGTTCTCCAGATTGGAATACTACAATGCACTTAATATGGATCTGACATTCAAAATGTAGCGCAGAATGCGGCAGCCCACAGGTATGGACCAATATTCACATACATAACTTATTCTGAAACATCTACACTGGCTGCCATTTGGCTCCCAGTCCCAATTCAAGATGCTGGTTCTTGGGCCCCAATTATGTCAGGGAAATCTTTTGCAGTATGAACCCCTTACCACCAACACTTAAGATCTTCTGATGAGGCCCTGCTCTAAATTCTTTCCTATAACAAAGTTAGGCGTAGCCTTCACCAACAGTAGGCCCTTCTTTGAAACACTTCCAATGTTGTGGACCATTCTGCCAAGGTAGAATCTACATTGGACTCTCTTTCAATTGTGAGGCACCGCTGTGCTAGTATTTCCCAAATGTGAATGCTGCTCTGTGAGTATACATTAATGAGTACAGTACAGTAGCTGCTGGGTGTATAATGCAATCAAGTGTCATAGACATAGGGAGGCCAGAGGAATCCATATCGAGTCAGTGCAGGTCTTCGATTTAATGCCATTTACGCAAATTGCACCCGCAATTTGCCTAATTTGTGCAAATTTGAACCGTGATTTGCACAAATTCCAGTTGTAATATGCTTAAATTGCACAAACTGCAGGTGCAATTAGCACAAAATTAAGTATATTACAGCCGCAATTAGCACAGATGGCGATTTAAGGGGGAAGGGTAGAGAAAGTCCCTGGATTTCAAGAAAAACCCTGCAGCGCGACACACAAATGCTAAGCCAAGTTGGAGATTCTGGGGAAATCCTGTGAGCCCAAAAAGGGCCAGATTTCCCCATGACTGCCATTCCTATTAAACACATTCCTATTAAACACCCACACCAATGTCCTGTAACAGCAGTAGAAGTAGGAGTATGAAAAGTCATATGAGTTTTACCATTTTTTTTATAGTGTGAGCACAAGCTATAGCAACTGCAGAAATGGAAGATCATGCTGCACTTTAAAATTCCTTTTTTTCAGGTCTGGTAACTGCATGTATATGTTCACAATTGTTCAGGAATGTAAACTTTAAAGTAAGTCATGTGGTTACTCACAAATGCACAACTCTGTATGTGCACAGTGGAAAATACCCTTAAAAGCACCAATTTCTGACCTACGTCCCATCAAAACCATGGAAAGAACAGGGAAGGGGAGAACTGAAAAGAGAAAGAGGTAGTGGAAAATATTGCAAAACTGGTTCTACAGCTTTAAAGCCAGTAGATTCAAACAGAAATTGCTATCACGCAAAAAGCAAAACAAAAATGTCATAAAAGCAGTTTGAAATAATAATAATATAATTTTTTTTTGTTACCCGCCTCTCCCTCTGGATGAGAAATAGTGTCAGAACAATGAATTTGTGAGTACATCATGTACCACACAACTGAGGTACAATTTACAGTTCTGGTATAAAATATTAGTTGGCCCCAATGCAATAGCCTCCTGCTTGCTAACTTCCCGAAACTGTGACAACACTTGTTTCAGTTAGCATTTGAAAATTACTCGGGCAATTATGGTTCTGATCCTTATATAGATTTTATTCCTCTGCCATTTCTTTTCTTGTTTGGTTTATTTAGATTGTATTATTATATGGCTGTTGTTTATCTAGTTTGTCAACTGCTTTTCAATATTAATACAAAAAACCTCCTACTAAATGTATCCCACTCTTGCCTTGCCTTGGATAAAGTGAAGTTCGTTGCTTGCACTGGTCCAGGGTAATGAAACCCCTGCTCCAGTTTCAAACATAAAATTCTTAATGGGCAATTTTGCAGGTTACTTTTGGTATCCACAATATTCACTGACTCAAAATGGTTTTCGTCTCACTGTTACCTGCCCTCTATCAATTATCTTTGAGGAGTCCTGGAGAACTGGGGAAGTGCCAGAGGACTGTAGAAGACCAAATGTAGGGTATGTCTACACCATGCATATATCCCGGGATTGCCTCTAAGTCATCCCTGTGCATCCAAATGACGCACAGGGGATCCCGGAGTCAACCAGGGACTACCAGAGACTTTCCCCAGGATAATTTCAACCACGGATTTCCCAGTTTTTCCGCAGTCCCAGGACAACCCCGAGGACCACGGATGGTGTGGTGCAGCCACCTGGATCCTCAAACGGGCACAGAGCTGTGTGGGGTGGCAGCAATTTCACCATCCCTAGGACAGCGGGGAGGATTTGGGCATGGAGTTTGGCGGGGGTGTCCTTACTTTTTCACTATTATTTATTTATTTATTTATCATATTTATACCCCACTCCTCAGCCAAAAAAGGCTCTCGGAGCGGCTTACACTTAGCAAAAAAGTGTACACACTACACACTGCTCCTCTCCCCACCCCAAAAAAAGGGCGCCCGCAACATCCCTCATCCCTTCTGGCACGTTATATGGCCATATACACACTGGAGGAGGATCGTGGAAGCAGTTAAGCCTGTGATCCTACCCCTCCCTCCTACTACACCCTTAGGTGTAGATGAGCCCATAGCCCCTCTTCAAGAAAGGAATAAAAGAGGACCCCAATAATTATTGGCCGGTAAATCTAATATCAATCCCCGGAAAGATGTTAGAGCAAGTAACAAAGCAGGTGATTTGTAAGCATCTTGAAGACAATGCTGTGATTGCTAAGAGTCAGTATGGCTTTGTCAAAAATAGGTCATGTGAGACAAAACTTGTCTCCTTCTTTGACAGGGTAATACTCTAGTCGACAAGGAGAATGCTGTGGACATAATCTACCTCGATTTCAGCAAAGCTTTTGACAAGGTTCCACATGACATTCTCATTGACAAGCTGCTAAAGTTGGACTTGGATGGGCCCACAGTAAGGTGAGAACACAACTGGCTGGTGGCCCATTATTTTGGACTACAATTTCCATAATCACTGATCATATTAGCGGGGGATTATGGGAAATGTAGCCCAAAACATTTAGAAGTGCCAGGTTGCCTACTCTAAATTAAATATCCCAGGCTTTGTACATCTTGACTCTTGAGTTCTTCATCCCCTAATCATTTAGCCAATGTGCTGACCCATAAACCGTGGGGAATTTGATCTACTATATTTATTAAATATATTATGTATGCATTTCACTTGTCACTTTTGAGTGAAGGATCCAACATGTTGGAAAGACCTCAAATGAAATTCTATAATGTAATTAACTATGTACATATAGCAAAAACATAAAACAAAACTTAGTTGTAACACTGACCCTTAGCTACATTCCACTGCTATATTATACACATATACTAAAATGAAATGGATCATTTAACAGTCTTGAGCTATATAGTGCTAGCACTTGTGTCATCACCACTACTCCTTTTGCCTTTGCAGTGCCACCATTGAGCAGGGGGTTGGACTCGATGGCCTTATAGGTTCCTTCCAACTCTACTATTCTATGCATCAGATTACTAACAGAGTCATTTCTTCTGTATATCCGCCAACATTCTTACAAGATAGACCACTATTCACAACTGTGCATTTTACGGTCACATATCTGTGTAACATTTTTCCGTATTTGCCTGCTAACAACACTGTTAGCCAGGACATTTTGAATTGGAAAATTTTCTGGTCATTTCCATCGGAAAATATTCAGATGCACTAGGCTGTTTCTTTCACACTAGATCACTGTGAAGGAGAAACCTACACAATGTAACACTTTTGATTTGGTCATTACATAATCTTTGCCCAATTTGTCCCTATCTTCTTACCTCAATTACACAACTGGAGGAGAACTTTTCTGCTTTCGTAGGATCTTTTTCACGAAGCGAAACTTGCAGAACATTAGCGAGTCAGACCTTTTTAAAAATAGCAATAATACCAAGCTACAAATAAGAACTTAAGAAGAGCCCTGATGCTGGTTCAACACTAGTCCAGCACTCTGCTCACACAGAGTACAACCAGCTGTCGACCAGGAACTGACAAGCAAGTCATGGCTTTCCTTACATAGTCCTCTGTTGATAGTTCAACACAACTGAGATGCTGGAACTTTATTCCCATGTACAACCTATGCAGTAAGTGCAATGTCTGATTCTTTTTTAAATATAAGCATCAAGGAATCATATCCACATGCATTACAGAAATGTACAAGGAGAAGAGTATATCTTGATATTCTTGATACCAGTTTGAAAGTTTGCTTCACAATTATGTCAGCTCCTCACATCATGTTTATACATAACCATGATACATAGGAACACAAATCGCCTTTAACTGAATAGGAGTTTCTCTGAGCCATAACTATGAACTTGTGAACCCAGAGCTACCAGCCAATTTACAAGTGTTTTCATGTCATGGCTGTCAGTTGCTTATTGGAAAAATTGTCAAAATGTCTGTCTACTTTGTCCTCCTTAACACCTCTACCTAGCCTCTTTCTACTGCAATCAATGTACCTATCAATGTGCCCAGACATTCATGACTATCTACATCACATTCTTTGTGAAGTTGCATTCTTTGACCAACACATAGGCCATTGGAGACTACTCCTGAATATCATCACTTTCATAATTTATATTAAAGAGATAGCGGTCTCAGCTTATTCATGGTCATGTCGCAATGTCCATACAAGGATAAAGATTCTCTGCCAAATCCAAACATAGATGCAAACATATTTATCATTATGATTAATAATGAGTTAAAATGCCTGTGCATAGACCAACTCACTGTCATACTTTTGTGCATGCATGCTCAATTTTTAGGTATTTCCTAGTTCACTGCACTGTGTGTATCTTCTTCATCAAGGGCATGTAAAATTCTTGTGGCCAAGATACTAATGTCATAAATACACCAAAGGAAATCACAGCATTAGTATCTGAATAGCCTACGGATCTTATCATTGGCTGTATTATCGCTGTGTGTGTGATACTACCGAAGTCTTCAGCAATGTTGAAAGCATTTACATACATCTTCAGCTTGCAACTCTTGCCACAGGTTGCAGGAATCCAGGATGCACTTTCTCCCTGTGTTATCATTTGATTCTACACCTTAAGTGTTTGGAGGCCATCTTGCATGTCTCTTTAGACACGTGCCCACATGCATGAAGTAACAGGATGATCCTATATTTAATCCCCAGTATCACCAGGTAGGGCAGAGGGAAAACCTATTTGAAACCCTGAAGAATTGTTGCCAGTCAATGTAGACAATACTGAATTAGATGGACCAATGGTCTGACTTGATATAAAGGCAACTTCCTATTTTTCTAAAACTTCAAACGTCTTATAGACCAAAGTGCATTAGTGCACTCACCAGTTTGACAAACGATATGAGCACATGCATGTCTCCCAACTTGTACCTCTATACATGCTGAAGAAATACAAGCCTGCACCAAATGAATTTGCACTAAGCACATATACAGAAACAAAAATACTTTACTTGTACTCATTTTCCAAGTACTGCATTTCACATATTAATTCTAGCTGCCCTTTGGTCTTGATCCACTTTGAATTCTTCCTCCTTGTGCATAGATGAACAAAACAGGACACAATGTTCTACATAGTCATACTAGTGTCTTGTAAAACAGTGCTTGTTTGTGCTTTTCTATCGCTAACAGAGCATTCAAGAACTGTATTTGCAACTCAGTATCTTGTGATCAGCCAATACTGCAAGATTATTCTTTCTCCCATTGTTCCCAGCATATGAGCCCCCAACCCCAACCCAACTATGCCTAACACAAATCTGTGGTCTTACACTTCTGTTACTAACGAGTTTCCATTTGACTAAGCAGCACAGTGTAGTTCAAATTATTGGTTTGGTTGTACAGCTGCAAAAATAGGGGCAGTGCAGGTCTACAGACATGGCGATAATTCAAACTGGTGCCCAGCTGCCTCCACACTCAAACTTCTTATTGAATATTCATTCTTTAATGGAAGGTTTAGCTGTGTCAATACTGGTTAATTGAAGCCAAGAGAGCAGTGAATGATAAATTATAGCTGTGGTTAAGCAGACCTAATGCAAAAGGGTGAAGAAGATGACACCCTAGTTGCAATTATTTTCACTAAAGTCACTACTGTGAATGCCAGCCTGCAATGTCATTGCTCCCACCCTGCAGAGTTGCACACACACTTCAGCACCAAAGATTTATATTGTCTCATAGAGAACCACTCTTACCTGATTTGGTTAAACTACAGATTAGCCAACACCCTGCCCCTCCCCCTCCGAAGCATGCAACAAATTCATAATGCGCATTTCATTCCATTTTTTAAAATTTATTTCATCCAAAGCAATAGAGCTTCTCCTCTCATCCTACATCCAGAAATGCTTGGTAGTTTCATTCCACAGGCATTTTTATGCTTCTCTTATCTCAGTATTAACTCAGGACTATGAACTGGCTCTCAGGACAAAGGCAGTGATGCTGTGACACACAGGCTAGAGGATTTCCCCACAAGGGGTATTAATATAGCAGAGAGCAGCATCTGAAATCCAGATCATTACACTCAGCAGTTGTCCTGCATGTTAATTAGGAGATAACCTCCTCCCCCACTTCCTACTCATCTCAGATAGCTCATTTGTATGGAAGAAGAGAGGGGACAAATGGCTATTTACCCATTATCTGGACCATTTTCAGCATCTGTGCTTGTTTCAGTAAAGAAGTTTGCACTAAAAGGAGAAATATTACATTTTAGCAAGACCTGAATGTTTGGTTTTCACCTATGTAGGTTAATCCATAGACCTTAGGATGCAGAAAATAAGGAGGTGGTGTTTCTCCAATACTAAAAAAGAAATATACGGTGTACACTTAATACACAGGTCTGATTAGGGATTTCTATAAATATTTACTAGAGAGGCTAAATATCCACTAGCACTTATCACAGCTAATCGTGTGCCCAAAACTGCTTGCTACCAATACTAGAAAGGCAATATATCCTTTGTTCTAGTTCAAATAGCAAATGTTTTGGTACTGGATCCAATCTGAGAAAGAGAGAGAATAAAGCCCTGGGTCAAACAGAAAACTGAACTCCACCAAACCTCCGAGGGAAGGTCTGTGCCTCTTCATCCATCAATACTAAAACCAACGATCCTAAACTAATCTGCTCCTGGGCTGAAGACTGCATTAGCTGGAGAAGAGGAGTACAGCAGCCAAACGTGGCACCATATTTTTCAGCTAAATGAATTCAAGGGACAGGTCATCCTAGAGATGTGAAGGCCCAGAAAAAAACAAGAAAAGTTTGGGGGGAAATTTCCCCCCATTTTTTTTAAGCCTTTTTTTGGAGTGGGGGGGGGTTTCTAAAAAAAAACTGGAAAAAAATGAAGAAAAAATGTATTATGATGGAATGTTTTATTTTAGCTTGATGAATAAAATGCTTAAGACACGGTGTTCATATATTTACTTCTCCAAATGATTTCTAAAAGCTATGTACAGTATCAGATTATTACAATTTCTGTGCACCGAGGACAAGCAAGTCCTAGGTTGCAAACTGAGACTACAACTCTCAAATGCAAGAGCAAAATGCATTTCTGCCTCTAGGGGGCAGCACTGCCATTGAAGCAGAGACTGAAACTGATAGTGATAGCTATAGCTCAGGAAATGAGTCTGATTAAATTTCATGCATATTCATTGAATCTTGATATTGTAGAAAGTATGAGGAAACATAAAAAGACTGACTTTAGCATTATTCAAACACACTAAAAGCCCACATGCAAAATGGAGGTGGAAGTATTTAGTATAAGCATACAACAACATGTTAAATATTGTTTGACCTGCAGTTACTCCTATGAATGAAAAATTAAGCCAACTGGAATAGCCTGAACACAAAACTGTAGCAAACTAGATATATTTTTGAAGGAGCTATGGCTTTTTCTATAAATATAATTATTATTCAGGAGGAGGTAGAAAGGAATAAAAATGTGAGATAATTTGCAAAAGCCTAGTCTAGACCATTTGGTCACTCGCTACCACCTCATTCCCTCTGCATCTTCCTCATTCTAGTACGCTTATGGTCTGTTCAAACCAGAAATAATTTACACTCCGAGGACCACGGTGGATAAAAATCAATGATTTTTTAATTTTTTTAAAAAAATGGATTTTTTTTATTTAAATCAAAGTAATGAAATGCTTTTTGAGGAAAAATCTATCTAAAGATAGTTTTCTATTTAAGATACATTATAGTCCAAAGGTATTCATCATGAAATAAGGATTCGTTTTTAATTATGTAGCATGAGGCTGTTTAAATTTTTTGGTAAACGAATTCCATTAATCCATTCATAATGTCATGCTCTTCCAGAGGTTTCTGTAAGATTATTTTTCTCCTTCCAATAAAGCACAGCAGAAAAATTGTCCCAATATGAATGATTAACCTATTTAACTGGAGATAGTTCACCTCACAATAATTTCATAATTATCTATCTAAGATGTGTTTCTAATAGTATAACAAAATCAGTATTTTTTTGATATAACTGTAAAACTAATCTGAAAAGTTGCTATTCTAAAAATGAAACCTTAATCTGTTTGTAAATATTAAGATTATACCAGCAAGAGTGAGTCTTTGGTAACTCTGAGTTGTATAAAATATAGAGAGGAAGAGTGCACTTTTTTTGGGGGGGGGGGGTGTTACATGATTAAATCGAGTCTTTCTGAGCAGTCATTAAAATCATGATTTAAATCAAATCCACCCTGCCCACGACACAATCTCTGCTAGGTGACAGCTAGCAGAGATAAGCCTGGAAAGATCATAAAGATAGGAAGATCACCTCTAAACAGCCACCTGTTAAAAAAAAATGAATCAGTTTCTCTGAGAGGGTCTCTTGAGACTTTACCACCAACTCGCTGGAGGCCGTGAAGACTAGGACATGAACGTTGAAAAGCAAGATAACCTATTCCCACTATTCTCAAGCTGAATATGTCATGCAACTTATACCAGATACAATTAGGGCTGTACACACACACACCACAATTTGAATAGGAGGCCAATTTGGAGGTTCCAAATCGGCTCCGATTCGACTCAGGGTGCCCAAGCTGACTCACTTGGCAAGGTCAACTGGGAGTCCACTGGACTCTCCCAACCCCACCCCGCAGCTGTCACTCATGGGACTTACCCGAGGCTCTGCATGTGCTGGTGAGAGAGGGGGGTGGGCAATTCACCAGCACACGAGGCACTAGCCTGGGGGGTGGGGAGAGCAGTGAGACTTACCTGAGGCCTCCATGCACAACAGAGAGCTGTCCAACCTCCACTCTGCCCTGCCGTAGATCTAGCGTTGTAAACTATGCCAGCTGGAAATACTATTTTCAGTCACTACAGTTTACAACAGTAGATCTACAGCTATGCAGAGGAGGCCAGGCGGCTCGCTCGCACGCGCAGAGAACTCAAGTACGTCCTGCAGGCGGCAGCAGCTGGCCATTGGGCTGAATCAGCCTGAAGCAATTTGGCTGTTTCAGGCCAAGGTGGCCCGAAATGTCCTGCTTCAGCTTGGATTCAGGCTTCAGGACTGAGGTGAAGCCCAGCCCTAGATACAATTATTGCATGTAATCAAGCGCAACTAGTAAACAGTCTGATTAAGGAAAGAACTACGCTGAACCCAAGCGTTTCTGCCCTGTATAGCTTCTGGTATACATACATGAATGTGTTGTGGCTATATCTGTTTACCAAAGATGGGACCCAAGTCCTTTACTTTCAATGTTTAACCCAGACATATCTGTACGTCTGTGTAGAGTCCTGTTCCTTGCCCTCCCTGCTATGCCACAGGACCAAAAGCAGATTTCCTAGAATATGTGACGTACTGAGAGAGGGAGAGAGAAAGCTACTAAGGCCCAAGGAATGGGTTTTCCAGGAGATGTATTCAAGGGATGGATGTGCAAATACAGCTTAACTGTTCAAACTAGCTTGGTGAAAAGAAATAGAACTGCTGGAGCATTCAGGCAATAGCCGTTAGAACACAAGCATGACTCATCACCACAGCTATTACACTGTGGTTATAAAAATGCAGAAGTGGATATTATTTGTCTTAATATAGTTTCAGTGAAGGGCTATAGGGGAAGAAGACCACCGCACTAAGCAGCTTCCCTTCCCCCACTGCCTTGGGCCGGCATGAGGCAGGTGCCATTTGTACACCAATTCATCTTTGCTTAAGTTCATGCTTCTTAGCCCAGCTATGTAAGCTTGATCTTATGCATCTTGCTCTAGCGCTGCTGGAAATAGGTAGACTACCTGTTTACTACATTTTTATAGGCGACTATCTATTAATGAGCCTTAACTAATGAGTTAAACAGCTGTACTAACTGCTTAATGACCAAACTTATTCAAGCAACATTGTTGAAGATCTCTGGCACCATCTGCTCACTTGAATTTTCATGAAGGCAATAAGTTATCATGCCTATCTCACCACAAAGTGTACAAGGAAACCCGGGTATATAAGCCCTGAAGCTTTTTTACTCTGGGACAAGATTTGACAACAGGATAACATGGTACAAATGCTAAAATAATAATAATAGACACTCGTGCAAAGACAGCTGAAGTCCTCCTGGAGAACGTAAATATATGCAGTGATTTTCATAAAGGGCCATCCATATAACTTATCATGGATACAACCTGATCTGATCCAAAGTGGTCTGATCTAAAGTGCCCATCTGCTGCAGTGACCATTCCACCATAATGTACTTTATTGCATAACATATGATTTTGCCCCTAATTTTGCTTATTTTCCTCTTCTCTCCCAATTTTTTTCCTTTCTTTTTTATTACTTCTCAAATTGTAAGCCATTATTTTAAACTGTAAATCACCCTGAGTTCTTCAGTAGTAAGGCAGTAGGTGAATGTTGTAAATAGCATTATTCCAAGAAATGAGAGATTGTAGAGGAGACACAGGACATCATTTTGTTGTAGGTCATAGTTACACTGTCACTTGACCACACAGTGATTGGTTAAACATTTCCAAATATCCCAAGAAAGCCACTGTGTAGATGGCATACATTTTTTTTTATTTCATTATGGTCTCATGTATTAGCAAGAGTAACTTGCCCCTTAGCCCTTCAGCAGTCAGGGAAAAACCTAGCAGCTGAGCAAAGCTTCTTCCATTGGCTATATGCTCCAAACAGGAAGACAAGCAGCCAGGGACCCCCAACCTCACGGGATTTGTTTTTTATTTTGTTTAATTATTCACTCATATCCAGCCCACTCAGGGCAGCTTACAATACAAATCAAAAGCATAAAAACAGTAATAGAAACAATACATGAGAGACCATAAGCAGCTAAAATCAAATTATAAAATGTTGTCTGCCTCACAAAAAATAAAGTTTGTCAAAACAAAGAAGTCTTCAACAATCCATGAAAAAGAGTGAAAGAGAGGGCCAATAGTATCTCATGAGGCAAAGGGTTCTACACTCTGGGTGTGGCCACCAAAAAGGCCCTGTCTCTTGTCGTACCAGGCTGGGTTTGCACAGCAGGCAGAACACAGAAAAAGATATCTTTGTAAGATTATGAGGAACTGGCGGGATAATACAGGAGGAGGTTTTTTGGAGAATAATATTTGGGGAAGGGAGTACCCTTGGGAAAAAAGTAGAATAAAAATAATTTTAAATAATAATAAAATGTCAATGTTTCAGATTTATTATTATTATTATTATTACAAAAATGGTTCTGAAAACATTCGCCTAAGTATCAAACCTGATGATTAACTTTGTTTTTTCATAACATTAATGTTTAAACATACTTGACTGATATATATTCTGTCAAACAGCCAGATCAGTAATGCTTTCCAATTTGTAATGAGGACAGATCTATGTGCAAAAGTAAACTCAGGAGAGTTATCACAACCCTTAAAAAGTCTTTTTAGTCTATTTTAGCAAAAAGAGCAGCAATGGACAACAGATGAATACAAGCATGCTCACCTTTCTAACCCACACGTTGCTGTGGAATACTAAAGTTATGTTACTGTATCCCTGTCTAGGAGAAGGGCAGTTGCACACCGCACACACACCTGCACTTATAAAAGATGAATTCAAAAGCCTTCAGGCTCACTTTGTTCGCTGAACTAAGATTAAACGAAGACTTACAAACTCAATTCCCATCCAGAACTCACTTTATGCACATTTATATCTAACTATGAATAACTGAAAAATATTCACTTTTTCCTGGAGTTAAAAACTGCAAATTTTATAACACATTCTACTTTCACCTTCCATCAGTTAAGTGTCCACGTGACAACAATATTACACAGTAATATACATATCCGCTCCAAATCAGCCCCACAGAGATGAATAGGGTTTACTCCCTGGGAAACAGATACAGGATTACAGTCTCAGGCTCCCATCCATACTTACCTTAAAGTGTGACCCTCTGAACACAGTGGATCTTCCTTCAAATAATACGTGTATAGAACTGCATTGCTATTTTAGCCTAACCTGCGTTTCTTTTTACTTACTAGTTCAACCTTTTAGCTAGCAAGTACAGCTCCTACTGAACAAAGCATGCCAGAACCATCACTCTAGTTGCTCTGCAATCCAGAGGCACATACACACTGTAATGTCTTTTGTGGGTTTTGTATGCCTTTGAATAGTCATACTCCTTATTTACAGAGGAGAACAAAAAAAAGCAACTTTTCTACAAGAAGGTAAAAGCAGCAGCATCCCCAGAAGGCACAAGGCAGCATCCAAGCAAGGAACACAACAGCCCAGCTCAGACTTCATGTTCTATGATTCTATTCTGTGAGGGATGCTTTAGGGTGGATTCCTGCATTGGGCAGGGGGTTGGACTCGATGGCCTTGAAGGCCCCTTCCAACTTTGCTATTCTATGATTCTAGGTTCCAACAAACATGCGGCTCCTTGGGAGTGGGAACCAGCAATGAACTTAATCACTTTTCCCTATTCCTTTTTTCTCCCATGCCTGGCTGCAGAAGGTTCCTGTTTGTTAAACCAGTTTCCTGGTCCTAATGTTACAAGACATCTCAAACCAAGACATCTCATTTGAAGCCAGGTACAGGAAGGGAAGGGAGTACTTGAGCTTCTTGCTCGTTTCTATTCCAACTATGGTTTGCTGGACCAAAAATATTACACCTGAACCAGGTCTGTATGTAGCAAAATGGAAACCAAAATGGAACCCTGCACAGCTTAAAAAATATTTAACCATCAGAATGGTGGATCTGTGAAGATAATAGATGTTTCCCATCAGGTGTCTATTAAATATAAAGCTACCTGATAGCTCTTACACACAGAAGTCAGATGGGACCATGAGAGGCATCAGAAACTAGAAAACTGAATCCTCTGTAATGCAGACATTCCAACCCAGTAGGATTTTTGATACCAATGCATGTTCATCGCCAGGCTTTGAAAAGAAGATGCATAAGGGAATACAAGCAGGAGAGCTGTCAGTAGACTCTCCTATCAAAGAATCACTAATATTACAATACTCCAAAACCCCAAAAACTTTAAAATGACAGAACGCCCATGTTACCCAGGTCTATTTTGGGTTCAGGTATTGGGGAGAGTGGGCTTTATAAGGACACCATGGAACACAATTTATTTATTGCATTTATATACTGCCCCATAGCCAAAGCTCTCTGGCCGGTTTACAAAGATTGAGAGTAAAACTTTCGGTCCACAAGCAAGCCTGTCTTTCCTTTAGGGCAAAAAGGTTTTGCTGAGATCCAGGCAGTCATGCTGACAAAGCAATGATCAAGCCATGGAACTATGGCCCAGTATGAGAAGATACAATATGTGTTACTCCCTGCAGCAAACAGCTCCATGAGTCCGGAATCTTCCCATGTAAGGCCTAGGGTAACATGAGCTACCTAAAACTAGGGGGGGGGGGGGGAGACTATTTTTGAAGGTTTCTGCCTACCCAATGTCATTAACCAATCCAAATTTCTAGTTGGCAATTGGAAAGAAAGGAAAAGGCCAATCAGAAGGCAGGAAAGTTTAATGGAGTCAGTGAATCAAAAAGCAACTGCATCCTAGGAGGAATTTCATTGACTTGTTGCTCTTGTTTGTTCGTGTGTGTGTCTTTTAACATAGCTCCAGTTTTTGCTAACAGGTTTTTGGTAATTTGGGGGGCTTTGGGGGGCATAGTTTGCATGTTTCCCTTCTTTTACCATGACTACGTCCCTTCTACAGTTTTTAAGGCTATAGCTGTCAATCATTTCTGAACTAGTTTTGGGACTAGATGTTTGACTCCTGAGTAACTTGGAACAGATTCAGTTTCTCCCCCTTATTTTATTTTACCCCCTAGAATATTCTATTTTATTTTATTCACCTTTTTCATTCTTAAACCATTTTCTACCTGGATTAATTTTCCTATCTGACATTGCTAAATCGTACACCTTAAGACTCTGGGAAAGGCCTCCTCCAATCTTCTCCTTGGTCCACAAAAGTCTGTTCCTTAGATTGTTAATAGTATATAAACAGGAGCAGACAAAACCTAGTGTCATCTAGATGTTTTGGGCTACAACTCCCCTGATCCATGACCACTAGAGCCAGTGTGGTGTAGTGGTTAAGGTGTTGGACTGGGAGCTGGGAGATCCAAGTTTTAGCCCCCACTCGGCCATGGAAACCCACTGGGTGACTTTGGGCCAGTCACAGACTCTCAGTCCAACCTACCTCACAGTGTTGTTGTTGTGAGGATAAAATGGAGGAAAGGATTATGTACGACACCTTGGGTTCCTTGGAGGAAAAAAGGTGGGATATAAATGAAATAAATTTATTTATTTATTATTTAGAGTATTTTTATCCCGCACCTCAGCCAAAAGGCTCTCGGAGCAGCTTAAATAATAAATAAATGAAATAAATTGATTTATTTTTTGCATTTTTATACCGCCCAATAGCCAAAGCTAAATATTAGACATGTTGGCTCAGGCTTATTGGAGTGGTTGTCCAAAACTTCTGGAGAGCACCAAATAGGTGTTAGCTATATATCCATGGGTAGGCAAACACAGCACCACTGGAGGCTTTAACTATAAAGTTACAGGATTATATCTGTGGCTTAAAACATTGCAGTTGTCCAGTACAGTTATTTCTTACATAAAGCACATTCCTATGAAATACTTTTTAGAATACCTTTGAAATGTTATGTTACTTTACAAAGCTTTGTTATTATCCCCCAAACTTTGGAATGCGCTCCATCAAGAAATGCAATTGGCTCCTGCTCTCTTAGCCTTTAGAAACTGTATAAAGATGCATATTTTCAATTTATCCCTTTCAAGAAATGGAGTTTTAACTTTCTTGTTTTTATCGTTTGTGGTTTTGTTTTAAACTGCTGTACACCACATTGATGGTTTTTTAGTATAAATGTTAAGAATAAATAACAAATAAATTATCAAATACAGTATTCCATAAGATCTTTATTTCTAATATTTCTTATTTTCATACCAAACCTCAAGGGGAAAAAGGAAAACTTTCCCCCTCAAATGTTTCCAGCTCCTCTCCCCCAAATGCTAACATTTCTAAGCCAACATCTAAGCTACACGACAACAATATTCCAGGGACTGCATTAACCAACAATTTCCTCTCCAAAAGCTATTAGTTAGTGAATGACATTTTAAAGTTTACAAAGCAACATCTCAAATCATCTGGCATTCAGAGAACCAGGAAGAAAACTATAATAGCTGTGGTACATTTCAGGGTGGGTGGGAAAGTTTTTAAAAAGCTTTTGATTATACTGGAACAAACCTGCCAGCCTCCAGAACTACCAAATCCCTTTAAGTAGCAATTTCAAGATAAGACACTGTCAGGTACAAACAAAATAGAAGAGTTAAACTGATGTAGCCAAGTGCACCACATCTGAATGACACAAAAAGCAACTGAAATTTGTGCTCCTCATTCCTGTGCAAGTATAATCCTATCTACGAAATTAAATTATCATAAAATTCCAGCAACACAAAACAGAAGGTTCCTCTTAAGCTGAGCACATTTTTTTCCCCTGCCCATGAAAAAGTTGAGTAATTGTTCATCCCAGACCTGTTTTTAATAGAATGATGGTCCATGAAACTCACTCATGTAATTCATTGAGAATATAAGTTCCACAGCCAATTAAGTAACCTAGTGAAATAATGGCAGCAGAATAAGGTAGGTTTATCCCAATGCTTAAGTAAGATGTTAAGTTAGCACACCTTTCCAATAAACACATACAAGTGTTTACATGTAAACACATACAAGTGTTTACATACAACCATCTGTCAGGCATGCTTTAGGGTGGATTCCTGCATTGAGCAGGGGGTTGGACTTGATGGCCTTGTAGGCCCCTTCCAACTCTGCTAATCTATGATTCTAAGTGTCAGGTACAATTAAATAGATGTATCATAGCAGCTAAGAGACTAAGCTATGAACAGGAAGTCCCCAGTTTGGGTCTCGCCTTTGCCATAGACTCACTAGGTGGCCTTGGAGTGTGTCACTCTCTCTCACACCCTCAATTACCCCCCCTCCATCTGCAATACATGGATGATAATAATATTGTCTTGCATTTGAAGCGTTTTAATCTCTTCTAAGTGCTATATACAATATTAAGCAATAGACCACAACCCAGAGGGGCGTGTACATTATTTTTGCTCACATTGAAAACAGCATTGACAATTCCCTATGAACTCACTAAGCTCAGTTGCTGGAACTGCACTCCAAGCAACAACTTTAAAAGCAACAATTGCTTTTAAAAATCTATGTTAAAGTGTTTTATTGTTTTTATTGAATTTTATCTTGTACACTGCTCCAAAATTTTGAATGGGGAGTGGTATATAAATACTGTAAATAAATAAATAAACAAACAACACTGAAATGTAAGGAACCATCTAGAAAAGTGGTCTTCAACTGGTCTAGACCCGAGACTCACTTCCGACTCCCAACCTGACACATGGGACCCACTTTTACAATTTCACAATTGCCCAACATGGCAGCAACAGCTTTGCCATGACCCATCTGGACTGGCCTTGCAACCCAACAATTGAAGACCACTGATATAGAAGACAGGATACAATCCATCCTAGTGCAGGCATAGCACCTGCATGCAGAGGGATCAATATAAGATGAATCATCATTGCCCCTGATTCTTACTCCTCAGCATGTGCACTTTTAACTGGGTCATTAGGGAAGTCTGTGGCTGTGCACACCATCTGTCTCTTGTATCCAGCCCTCCACTACAGCCCCAATTACTCGAGCTCAAAGTGATTTATACCACGCCAGAATGGTTTTTTGTAAACTGCCCAGAGAGCTTCGGCTATGGGGCGGTATATAAATGTAATAAATAAATAAATTAACGGAGGGCTAGTTGGGGATCCATGGTGTATGTGCAGCACCAATATCAAGGAATGAAAGGTGGGGTGGGTATCTATTGAATCTTACGGAGATCCCTTCACATGGGCTTTCATTTAGTTTTGCTCAGCCAGAAAGTGAAACTTCTCCTAAATCTGGAATTCCCCATCTATGATTGCATTGCTAAACAATTTTAAACTTCTTAGGCACAGCCGCAGCACACAGACTGAGGTTAAGGCTGTTTCCTTTAAATTTAAATAAATAAACCTTCTCACCATAAAGTTACTAGTATTTTTTTATTAGAATACTTGTTTGCCACTTTGCTAATGAATATTTAAAAGAGGGGATCTCACAACAGTCAGTAGTTATCAGTACTTTTTCCAACAGTAAATAGCAAATGGATTCCAAAGACTACATTGAGAAAACAAAAAGAAATTGAAACCTATTCTGGATTCATTTGGAAGATTCTGTAAGATGCATCAAGCTGCAGAGTAATCCCTATAAGTCAGAGCTATCTCAACTGAAGTAAGACTGGACTGCTGTCTCACTTTTTGAATACAATCCTAAACACACTTCCCAAAGAGCAAGTCCAACTGAAGACATTCTTCTGAGGAATATGCTTTATATTCCAAGTCATCTGATGGTGATAAGCAGTGCATTCAAGCAGCAAATAATGTCTTGACTCACAGAGAATGTTTTGCTTTCTTTGGAAATCAAGTATGGGGAGCATTTGAAGGCTGAGCACTTGCCTTCCAATGATCCCAGAGGAGGAGCATATCACAAGCCATGCACACGAAACAAGTATGCCTTCTCTTTTCTCACTAGAACGGAAAGTGCAACTGCTACCCCCATGCTGGGGCTTCTCCCAGCATCAGCTTCATTGCCACAACTACTTTCCTGCTAATTGCCCTCTGCTCGACACAGCTTTGACGTGATGGACAAGGATACCTGAGCAAGCACTGACAAGGATGGGGCAAAGATAACACATAAAATCCACAAAGTTGCATGGGAAAGAGTTTATCAGAGATTGGCTGGTTTGTTCACTTGAGCCAAGGTTTGTTCTCAACCTCCCAGAATATCTTCCCTAATGAAAGGACAGTTACAGAAATAGGCAGGCAGACTTCAAATATACTTGGTGAATTTCTATTCCGAGAAGAGATCTCAAAGAATGACAGTGTGTGGGTATTAGTTTTCTCACAGTATCATGCAAATATGCTTTCCAAGTTAAACAGCCTTTCAATTTACGAACAATATCTATTGTTTACTATTACTCATTCAATCTGCAATAATATATAGTGGAAACAGTGACTCAAAATTCCTAGATTCCTATCAATCTAACTAACCTGAAATTGGATGCAAGTTATCAATTTAAGGCTGTGGCAAGAGGCTTGTTTTACAATAAGTTAAAATATGACATGCTGATATTAAAAACAATCTATACAAGACTCATCCATTACCTCATTTCACTACAGCAAGGTATCAGTGACTTTTCCATATTCTTTTTACAGTACAAACTATTCTTACCTCTGCAGCAGCTGAAGTGAACCTAGAGGTGCTTTATGATTAAAATCCACAAGTGTTACTAGCCTGTCTGCACAAACATGCTTATATTAGTCATTTGTAGCATACAGTATGAGAAAAGGAAACAACTGTCAATTGTCAAAAGCCTTCCTCCTTACATACATGAACAAGATTCTTTCTCACTTATCACAAGCTGCCAAGCAAGGAACTATTGCCAAGCTTGAATTATAAGATCAAGCTGTCTACCTCTTTGGGGCTAGAACTAACAGGGGTGATTCATTTTAGAACAGAATGCAACCAACCATAAGCTGCACTATCTACATATATCCACATCTTTGAGTCTCAAGATCCACAAACAACATCTTTATCTTCAATGAAACTAACATCAAAATGGGGAAAAGAATCACAATATATTCATTAGAAGCAATTCCTTCCATCAGTAACATTGTTTTCTGGCACTATCTCTGCTTCCCCCCCGCCCTTCTTTTGTTAAAATTGAGATTAACCTGTGTCTGCAAAGACTTCAAAACCCAGTTGCTCTGCTGCCAGTGATGTCCAAGCCAGCCAAAGCTAGGGGCTGTGTGCAGGCTTTCCCTTTACTACAGGAGTAACAGCAGTACCCCCACACGCACGGGCACTGCCTCATCTTTGACCCCAAAGTAGGGATTCTCTCTTCTGGGAGAAAGGAATGGAGTCCTTGCATTTCTGGAAGGGGGGATCAGTACCTGCCCCATAGTACCCTGGTGACCCCAGACATGAAGCAGCAGCCAGATGTTAGCACCCTTGACTAGGTGCAGGGCTTTGCCTTTTGGTCCTGCCAGTGCATCGTTCACCAACCAGAGTATCCTTCTTTGAGGAAGAGCTGCAGCTCTGTGGGTAGAGCCCCGGCTTCACATGCCGAAGGTCCCAGCTTCAATCCCCAGGCAGCATCTCCGCACAGAGCTGAAAAACTCCTGCCTGAAACCATGGAGAGCTGCTGTTGCCAGTCAGCGTCAGCAACGCTGGTCTAGATGGACCAAGGGTCTGACTCAGTATAAGGCAACATCCTCGGTGCCAGATACATTGGACTACAACTCCCATGCCGGCTAGGGGCATGGTGGGAGTCGCAGCACAACACACCTGGAGAGCACCTGCTTGAGGAAGGCCGCGCCAGATCATGAGGAAAGCGGGGGGCGGGGCGAGGCCGGGCAGGTCAGGTCTCCTCAGTCGCCTCAAGCCCACGCGGCGGCGGCGGCTGCTGCCCCCCTCTCCCACAGCCTCCCTCCGCCCCTCTGAGGAAAGTTGCTCCTGGCGGCCGCTTCTGTCAGCCGGGCCGCCGCCGCCTCCGGCTTCCCCGCCAGCCGCGCTCACCTCCCGCACGTCCTGCAGGCACTCGAGGACGGCCAGGTTGTTGACCCAGCTGTGCTTGGGGCAGACGCGGGTCACGTCTTCGCGGCAGACCGGCTCGTCCGCCAGCTTCCAGCCACCTCCGCCCGCCGAAGAGCCCCCGCGAGGCCCCCGGCCGCCTCCGCCTCCGCCCCCGGCCGGGGCACCTCCGACCACCAGCCCCGGCTGAGGCGGCTGCGGCTGCTGCTGCTGCTGTACCGCTTGCTGGGGCCCCAAGCCCGCCCCCGCCGGCTGCTGCGGCTGCTGTTGGCCGAACAAGCCCCCGGCCGCGCCGCCCTGCTGCGCCCGGCCCGGCCCGAGAGCCGCCAGCAGCAGCAGCAGGAGGAAAGGGCCCGGCCCGCGACTCCGGGCCCGGACACGTCCGCACGGCGCCATCTTGGATGCGACTCCTCAGCTCAACCCGGCCCGGCCTCGCTGCCCCAGCCCCCGCCCACCGCTGGTTGCGTGCGCCGACGGCACTGATGGGGACACGCCCCCTGCCCCGCCCCCTCTGCACGCGCGCGGCGGCGCGGCGTGCCCCTCTGGCGGGTGACGTCAGCGCCTGGCGAGGAGAAGAGACCAATGGGAGCGTGGCGCGCCATCTAGCGGCGGGTCTCTGAGGAGGGAGGGGTCGCCCGCGACTTGCTCCGTCGCTTGGCAACCGCTGCTGCATCTAAACTCGTGGTGGGGGGGAGCAAGAAGGTTGCTGTCCAGATGTTCGGGACTTCAACTCCCAGAACACCCTGCCAGCATGGCCAAGGGTCAGGCGTGCTAGGCGTTGAAGTCCAAAACATCTGATCTGCTTTCTGCTTAGCTGTGATCTAGATTTGTAGGTGTCCTCCAGATGTGTTGAATTATTTACCAACACATTTAGAAGGCTCCAGGCTAGGGAATCCGGCTGATCTAGAGATATTTGGCCCTGCTAGAAGCCGTCCTGCAGTACTCTCTGCCCAACTGCTCCGTTTTCCTAAGGGATGGACAACTTGTGGCTGTCCAGATGTTTCACACTACAATTCCCAGTAGTCCTAACCAGCATAGCCAATGGGATGATGGGAGTTGTAGGCCGAAACATCTGGAGGATCACAAGTTGGCCACACTTGTTTTAGGGGAAGACGTATTTTATACACAGAATTATTAAAATCTCATTATTTTCTGTGAAGGCGGAATTGTATGTTTAAATACTGAGTGCCACCGTCAGGTTTTTTAAAAGTCTTTTGTTTTTTACTATCATATATTGCCCTTAGGGGCTGTTATTTCACCACTGCATTTAGTAAATGAAGTAAAATAACAATATAAATGTTGCCTTGCTAGATGAGATAAGGTCAGTCTAGCTAGGTTAGGTCAACCTTCTCCAACCAGGTGCCTGCTCTAGATGTTTTGTCAACTCCCATCATGCCCACTAGCATGGGCAATGGTGAATGTTGGGAGCTGTAGTTAAAAACATGTAGAAGGCTCTGGGCTAGGTGAAGATGGACAAAACATTGTTGGAGTGCTGCAATCCTATACATGCTTTACCTGGCAGTCAGACTTACTTCTGAGAAGACATGAATAGGGTTGGGCTTTTAAGTGTGATGGAAGTGGCTTCAGCACACACTGAAGCCACTATGGACAACACGCTAAACCATGCTGCTTAACCACAAAATGGTTAAGGGAATGCTTTAACCTTAATGCATTCCCCTTAACCATTTTGTGGTTAAGCAGCATGGTTTAGCGTGTTGTATGAACCAGGCCACTAACTCTTTTGCAGGAAATGGTTAGTGAGCATGGTTAAACATAGTTATGTAGCCACCATGGCTAGGAATGGTTCACACGACACTAAGCCATGTTTAGCTCAAAATGCTTAACCACCATGGCATAGCGTGTCATCTGAACAGGGTCAGCATCTGACCAAAAACATGCCAGTCTGTGGCGAATGCAACAAATATCCTCCCTCCCTCATTTTTTATTACACTTCATAAAGCAGCAGTTGGGAATCTGGGAGTCCTTAGAGCCAAAATTGGCCTCTTGAAGGGTATTAGTTGCTCCCTCACAACAGTTGCCAAGCTATTAAGTATTGAAGGCACTTACAGCAATGGAACATGTTGGCAGTCCATGCCATTCTCCAGCTCCTCCTGCCTCCTCAGTAGCCATCCCATATAATTAATTGTAGGCAGCAGTTGTCCTAGTTTTGCCTGACGAATACCAATAATTGGCCTTGTGCAAAGATGACAATTACTGACTTGTCTTCACCTTTCCTTGGCCTCTTCATCATGGTGCCAAGAAAGAGCTGCGTTCTCTTACAGTTGCTTCAAACTGTGCAATACCTTCTGGTCCAGACACACACAGAGGAAGATGTGAAATGTCTATGTATCATTTATTTATTATGTGGATAAAAATAACGGCCTATCTTGCAGAGCTGGTTTAAGGATCACTGTGACATGGGATATGTGATGTGCTTTGAGAAAATGCTATAAAACACTATTAATAATTATATCATTATAATTATTACTAATACTATACCTGGGACCCGAAGAAAAATGTTACAATGCGAAGTTTTCTGGTGAGAGTGGAATAGGGGAAGAAAGAAGGTGACAGACTGGTGCCCTTCCTCAAGCTTCATTAAAATCTTGGATTCCCCTTAGTTCCTCCCCTCAGCAGTATTTAAAAATAGTTTATCACTGTGAAGCAAGAAACCCAGACAGTGAAATGATTCTCTGCAGTCTTTTTACATTTTCTTCCTTCCTCTTCTTCCAGCCATCCCGTTTCATTCCTTTTAACCCCATTAACAATTTCCCCACTATTCAGTCAGTATTTCATGGCCACTGATTCCTCACTGGGCTCCTTTTCGGGTTTCTGACCATAGTTTTCTTCTCTAAAGAACTTTTGTACTCCTGAAACCACAAATCTGCTACCGTATTTCTTCAATTCTAAGATGCACTTTTTTCCCCATATAAACATCTCTAAAAACGGGGTGCGTCTTAGAATCGCAGGTGTGTCTTAGGTTTTTTTTTCTGTTGGTGGTACTGAAATTAGTGTGCATCTTACATCGATGGCGTCTTACAATCGAAGAAATACGGTAATACTCCCTCTTGTGTACATCATTTTGGCTATGTTTGTGCAAGCCCAGGAGACTTGAATCAGAAATAAGAGGGGATGAGAATTATATCACCTTTTGTCAAAACAGCTATCCCTCAAGTTTTGCTGGTAATATTTTCTTCCACCACATTCTTCTGAATATGCTCGTTATGGGGGACAAAATCAATATCATTTCTACAACCCTATGTTGTAAAATTGATCAGCTATTTTTATAGCATTAAGATGACCATAACACAGAAGATAACCCGCAACAACCGGTTTGATACTTAGGCTAACTACAAAAGACAAGTTAAGGAATGCCAGTGTTTTGTAACAACTAGATGCTTTTTGCCTGCCACATGCTGCATTCATTTACTCTAAAGTAGCTAGTCCTCCTGTGAAGTAGACATGTTTGTCAAGTGACAATAAGTATCCTTTTGCAGAACTTTAGAACATTTGATCTCAAGTAGACCAAGGTTGTTTATAATAATTGCAATTTAAACAGTCAGCAACATTTACTATCTGCCTGGGGAAGGTCTCTAACAGAACTTTAGCCTAACTCTCACCACACATCAATCCCTTACCAAGAATAGCACCATGTGCCTCAAGTACAGTTTTAGTCTTGGCTGCAGTATGCACAAGACACATTCAGTCAGCATAATCTTAAACGTACCCTATTCAAGTGTTTGATAAAGAAATGTCTTTATTATACAGTTATAATTTCAGAACAATCCTAATTCTCACACCAGAGTCACAAACATATATTTACATTACATTCTATATCATGTACTTTAATATAAAGTGACTGATTTGCTGTTAAAAACTGAATTGCAGCTGAACTATATGCAACAGTAAAAGGACAACTGCTGCTTGCTTAAGCATCCTTTCCACTTAGATAAACTATAAGATGGTTGGGCGACTTATGGCCCTCCAGATGTTTTGGCCTACAACTCCCATCAGCCCTAGCCAGCATAGCCAATAGCGAGAGGTCATGGGAGCTATATGCAAAACATCTGGAGCCACAAATTGCCCATCCCTAAAGTACAGGAATTGACCCTAGCCTTTAGAGATTCGATATCAGCCTTCCCCAACAAGCTCCCCTCCAGATGTTTGGCTTACAACAACCGACATGCCTGACCACTGGCTGGGAGTGTCCAAAACCTCTGAAGGGTAATCAAGTTAAGGAAGGCTAGATGGCTAATTTCCAGCAAACAGCTGAGGAACAGTTCCACACTTGTTCCTAAACCTTGACAGATTAACTTGCCACAAGGAACTATCAGTTACAAAAATTATTATTTCCGCAAGATCTTGGAATCCACTAGTCCAAGCCCCAGACACTACACTTCCCTCTCCCTTTTTTGGCATCTACAGGAGCCTAAATTAGTGTCTCAATTTTGTAAGCTATTAGTCTGGCATTACATGCCTCAACTTAGCATTGCACTGCAGGTTTTTGCCATTTGGAGGAAACCATAGGTATTAAATTAAACATTCTTTATTCTTCTTGCTTTATAAAAAGATCTAGGAACAAGAGAATTACACAAATTTAAGGACAATGAAATGGAAACAGGTAGTAAGACAGATAGATGACCAATAAACCTAAGCTTTAGGAATGTTGTTCTGTGGTTTAGTATACCAGACCAGACAGCACAAAAAGGAGCAATTTACACTGGCTTCTGGCAAAGCCAAGAAAAGTTCTCAGATCAGGTCAATCTTGCAGATTACACCACACTCTTGATTACTGGTCTTTGGCAAGGTACAAAAATATATATCTCCCATTTTAATACATAGCAGACAATGAATTACAACGTCCTCAGCAAGGCAGTTTCCCCCCTGCAAACAGACTTGGTAGAATTCTGAAATGGCTTCACGTTTCAAATCCCAATGATCTTCATGTTTCAACTCCCACAGCATTCGGCCTGGTTCTCACTGGAGGTTTGCAGGAAGTCCCATAAAGGTAAGATTTGTACCTGAGGTTTGATTCTTCATCAAGCCACATTATGTTTTTTTTCCATTCAAAGTATAATTTAGCTGCCAGACCCTAGGAGACGTGTCAGTGGAAGGAAGAGCTCATTGCAGACTGAGTTCTCATCTTCTTACTATGAGATGGGTTAAACAGGAATGAAAGCTGCCTTCTGCTTCATACATGACACAGTGGCAAAGTAAAAACTACCCATGCTGCAAGTGTCCAGATCACACCAGGAGCAAAGCTAATAATCTCCAGTTGATTTAGGCAATTGCCAGTAGTAATTTCTACGAAATATACAAAGGCAGGCAAATCTCTTCTCAGGGGCCATAATCTGGCCAAGGCAGTAAACCTTGGAAAACAAAGGATCCATAACAAGTTACAAGCAGTTTGCTGTAAGAATAGGGAGAAACAACTGTCTATAAATAAAGGAATAACGAACTGGAGAACCATCGTGTGGACTGGTCTGAGCAGGCGGAGGAGGGAGTTGCCCTGAGGTGCAAGGTTTTGCTTGTTCAGGCAACGCTAGCAAGGCCTCCTCCTGTCTTCGAGGCAGCTTGCATCAAGTCAGCAGCAAAGCAGGCTTTTGGGGGAATTGGCTCCACTCATGAGACCAGTTCGCTAGAGAAGCATGTAGCAGATGGTCATTGCCACTTGTAGATCTTCACCATCTTCTCTGTCAAGGTAGCAAGGAAGCTGTTGCGATTCACCTCGTAAGGGCAGATGTCTAACACGGGAAGGTCAGCTGGAAGTTTCTGCAGCAGGGAGCCACTCCCTGCATCCCAGAGCTATGGGATAAACAGAAAGAGGTTACAGACCACCAGGCACCTTCCTGAGGGGAAACATTGTTCTATGGCTCCAGCTGATACAGGACAGGACAAGAGGACAGGTTATTCAACAAAAGGGGAACTCTCAACTTTACAGGTATTGAGCGTGCCCTATATAGCAAAATTCCTGTCCTACCCTCCTGACTCAAGACAAGCATCTCATCACCACAGCAGATTTTTGAACAGATTCAAAGAAAGCAACTAGCAGGGTAATTCCGGGGACATTCCCTTCTGATGCTACCCATGTTCAAGGAGGAGTAATTGCAGCCCCAGAACTAACAATATGGATTTTCCGACAGTGTTCTGCCCCTTGGAAAATGGGGGGGGGGGGCAAGAAAGCTCAGTTCCCTCATCAGTGTCATGTTATAGAACTGAACCCCAAGGAACGACTCCAGAGACTCAGGTGCATGCAATGGCATTTTCACTAGAACAAGGACTTAAACTCTCTCCCCATCACACCAGGTCTGAGCTCTTGGGAGTCTTAAAAGCAGAGAAAAAACCATTACTAAAGTACTCCACCGCCACTCCCCAAGATTTCAGAATTTTACTTTATTAATTCAAAGGCAGCCACAAGTCCCTAATCCTATACCAAGAACAAAACAGTACCATGGCAGAGTTTGATGCTTCATCACCAGCACACACAAGGATGGTGCCATCATCTTCAGGACTCTGGAAAATGGCATTTTTGGTCAGGAGTTTGCATGTTGGACCCGCAGTAAGAGTCTGAACTGGGCGACATGAACAGACGACATCTTCTGCCCCATCTGTCAGCTGAGTAGAGGTCAGCTCCATCACCACACATCGCAAACAGTTGTGGTTTCTATCTGTAGGGTAAAGATGGAGGTAAAAATAGCTTCCTAGAGAACACAGCTGACATACAAGCAGCTACATAGGAAAGTATCAACATGTACTCAGGTTTCAGTGCAGACCCCACCTAGTCCCACTGAGAGACCATTCCCTGGTCTCATGGTAGCTGCTCTGTGTCTGTGCACTCCCTTGCATGTCTCCCTAAGGCAGGCCTTCTTGGGAGATACAAAGTTCTAGGAGGGAAAGGATCCAGAAGCAAGTGATATATTTCCTTCCCCTGGCAAAGGATCTACATTGCATTTCTGTGGTTACGGTATCCTCACTGCCCCATCAATATAAACATGCTTTAAGAAAAAGGGAGCAGAGAAGAAACACTGCTTTGTTCTTAAGCTATTTCACCATACAGTGTTTTAGGAGTGGGTCAGAAGTCGTTTCTTCTCATCTTTGAATGCCAATGTTTGGTTTAGCAACTTAGGTGCGCAATGCTATACACAACTCCCAGCATCGGAATGACCTTAAGAGCATAATCTCATCTCATCAGGTGCATCAGTGGGAAAGGAGTCATGGGTAACCTGCATAGTCCAACAATCCCCTCCTTCATTCCAAAGCTAAAAGGTTAAATTAAACTTACAACAGCTTTAGGACACGTTTTGGGCAGTTTGAAGATTGAACTACCCTTCAGCATCCCTTCAGTCTCACTCCAGCCCTGCCTATCCCAATATCTGACCAAAGGTGTGTCAATAGCTTCGCAGGTGCAAGGTTTTGCTACCCTCCATGCCCCATCTATCGATTCATGCACATGCTTGACGTGGACTCCTCAAATCAACACACCTAACACACCAAAGAATGTATGATTCTCTATACTGCTAGTCTTTGGTTGTGGAACCGCCTCCTTTCCTCAAAAAGGCATGGTCCATAAACCAACAGATATTTCATAAAGATACAACCATTGCAACACAGACTGCCCCGCCCCTCCAACTAGCAACCTCTAATTTAAATCAGGAAGAGGCAGCCCACTTCTAAGCTGCCTGGATTTATAGCAAGGACAAACTGAATCCAAACCCACTAGGGTTTATAACTGAAACAGCTGCTGAGATTCACCACCCCCATTTGCAGGTGGCAGATTGGGCTGGCCGTTTTGATGGTTTTCAAGATGAGAAGCCTCATTATAAGAACCCTGGGGGGTGGGGAGTAGAGGCATGGTGCCAGCAGAAGCTTGTTCACAAATGCAGCATTTTAAAGAAAAAGTTAATTAAAAGTAACAGGGGAAGATAATAAAGTAGAGCTGCAACCACTGCTAGAGGAGATGGTGTTTCCAGGTAAAAGAAATAACCGCCACCCACCCTCCCAACAAAACAGTGCTTCCACCATCATTTGGGGGGCGGCGGCGAGGAAATGTCCAAACTGAGCAAAAATAGCCCAACCCTAATATCCATGCCATGACAACTTACTGGGTCTGAATGTTGCAAGGCAGTGCCGAGTGTTGGCCTCCGTCTGAAGGTCAATGCAACCTCCGGGCTCTAGAAGGAGGTGGTGAGGCCGGTAGAAGTTGCTGGTCTTCTGTTCCCAAAAGCAGGCTCCTTCTAGCGTCCCAGACACCAGTCCACCATAGGGCAGTGAGGCGGAGGCCATTCGAGGAAGGTACGACACGGACACCACAGGGCACCTGGGCAGGAGACAGGAAGCAGCAAGAACCAGCAATGTCAGACGAGCCCAGTTTCTCCACTCATCTTGTGATGCACATCTTAATTTGGAAGGATTAAAAATCAAAAAATAACTTTGTACTCTCTGACTTCTGGAGACCATAGGATTGGGTTGCACATCACCCACCCCAGCAGCAGCGCAAGGAAAGTTGTCATCAATGCAGGCATCACTGTAAGCATAACTGATTCTCTCCCTGACTTTGCCCTCAGCCTTAACTATTCCCTGTCCCCAAAACTGACTGAAAAATATGGTTATATCAAAAGCGGCGGAGCAATGCTTCAAGGCCTGGAAATGGTTCCCAGACAACAACAACCAGGCTAAGCTACTGTCATTAGCCCCCTTCAATCTCACCAATTTCATCATGGGTCACGGTGGGGAGGAGGTAATGAGAAGAAGTTACTATTTTCCATCCAAATGCCCCCCAAATTATGCTAATAATCCATAGTATGCAAGAGTTTGCGAATTATATGCAACATTTAGATCTGCATATGCTTTAATCATCATTTAAAAGAGTCTATGTTTTCAATTCACATGTTTAGAACGAAACCTAATTTTACAAGGCTAGAGATGTGACAGCCTAGGGGCGGGGGAATAGGAAAAGATGAACATCTTCAGATTATGAAATATTATCTTTTAGAATAATGAATAAAATATTTAAGACAAACCACCCTGAAACCCTAGAACAAGCCAGTTTTGGGAGTGGTTTGTAAACCATCCCAGCCAGCCACCATCGCTAGTGCAGCATGACGACAACTTGCACCCGGTGAGGGTAATTATGCTAATTAGGCAGCCTGCAACTGGCACACACAGAGAGGGGAAATAAGCCACCGGGGCTTATTTTCCCTCCACGATTGTGCGATCTTGCCAACTATATCATATTACAGAAGAAAATATTCATTCTTGACAGTTTCAGTTTTATAGAGAGACTTGTGCTTCTGGGCTTGTTCTGGTTAGATGCTGTAGCAGTCAATTTATGTAGTTCTAATGTTGTTGTTGTTGTTATTATTTACATTTATATCCCGCCTTTTTTCCTCCAAGAAACCCAAGGCGGCATACATAATCCTCCTCCTCTCCATTTTATCCTCACAACAACAACCTTGTGAGGTGGGTTGGGCTGAGAGTCTGTGACTGGCCCAAAGTCACCCAGTGGGTTTCCATGGCCAAGTGGAGACTAGAACCCGGATCTCCAGACTCCCAGTCCAACATTCTAACCACTATTCCACACTGGCTGTTATCCTGCCACTACCACCAGATGCGACATAATAATTGAGTTATCTCACCCGTATTTCTTCTCTCTTTAATTGTTAACTTTGAGGTTTGGGTCTATAGAACTCACTGCCGCAATTTTTAATAAAGTTCTCAATTAGACATTGTCACCAGGAAATACTGCCCCAGCTATAAAAACATTTAACTGCTCTCTCTAAGAAAAAGCCTTCTCTGTCTATAAGAAACTCAGTAGCCTGGTTGCTATGGAGTAGGTATGGGACTTGAAAGCACCACTAGAGACAACCTTTCAAAATGAGCAAAAAATAAAATATTCACTTTGTAAATAATTTCCATTAATGAACAAAATGTCACTCTCCAAATAATAGGTGGAGATTACTAGATTCTTAAATCAAATATGGTTGCTATCCATTCCTAATCTGAATCTTTCCCAGCTAAATAAAATTTCAGAAGCATTTTCTTCAGAACAAATTTTCCTAAACTCCACTCCACAAACAGGAACAAGTTTAGGAAATTCTCTAAACTTCCATAACAAACAGGAACAGATGCTGTGTAACAATCTTCTTCCGTCTTCAGTTCTTCCTGCTTCTTCTGGCTTCTAGGATTCAGATGTTTGAGGGAATACTTGCTGATGTTCCCGCTGGTCCAACATAAAATAGAAACCTAAAATATGTTATATATACTTGCTTTGCTCATAAAACTATCATATTTGGTATATTAAATGTAAATGTATGGTTTATTCAGACAATGATTATAAATTTACTGAGTTTACTTTTAAAAGTTTTAATTTTAATGGTAACTTTATGAGCAAACCAAGCTATACATAATATAATTGATGTTCCTAAAGTAGCTTTCCCCAACATGGTGCTCTCCAGATGTTTTGGATTACAACACCCAGCAATCCTGACCAATGGTCATGCTGTATGGGGCTGATAGGATCTTGTCCAAAACATCTTGATGGCTTGGGAAAGGCTGTCCTAAAGCAACACAATTACATTAGATTTGTAAAGAGTGCTAAAAGAAATGTAGAGCTAATTTCCCTCCAAATTTCTGGTATTTTCCCCCATGCCTTCAGAACATCCAGAAATTTTACATTTCTACACAAGGCTGGAGGAATACCTGGACTTCTGTGGAGCAAGCTCCTGGACATGAGAGCTCGTGTCCCGCAGGTCATACACCAAGACAGAGCCGTTGACCAATCCAGCATAGACATAGTTGGTATCATCAAGGCACCAGCAGCAGCTCCAGATGGGGCGGCCGGCATTGTACGTCTGCACAACGGTGTTTGTCGTCAAGCTGAGAGAAGAGCCAAAGAAATTTGTAACTTAAGAACGTAAGAAGTGCCACACTGGATCAGGCCGAGGGTCCATCTAGTCCAGCACTCTGTTCCCACAGTGGCCGACCAGCTGTCGGCCAGGGAGCAACAAAGCAGGACATGGTGCAACAGCACCCTCCCACCCAGGTTCCCCAGCAGCTGGTGTACAAAGGTATAGTGCCTCTGATACTGGAGGTAGTACATAGCTTCAGGGTTAGTAGCCATTGACAGTCTTCTCCTCCAGGATTTATTAAAATTTATTATTTATTAAAACATTTGTATCCTGCCCTACATCACTACAATCTCAGGGCAGCACATAGATAAAATTATACAATATAAAACAATAAATGTACACAGGATGATAGCCTTCTCCTCCTCCAGGATCAGCACACACCTGCCCTTGGGACCAGGGCTCTCCTCCCCCTGGCCCATGCTACCCAGCAGTTGTGAGGATAAAAGCACAGCTCAGACGAAACGTCTCTGGAGAAACAGGAGTCGCTTCCAGAACAAGACCTCATGCCAATACTTGGGCCATGGGGGGGGAAGCAGTCCCCCCACCCATTATCAGCACTCACCTTGTAAGCTTGAGGGTATGGTCCAAAGCAGCAGACAAGAGTAAACCATCTGCACGGTTGCTGAAGGCCAGGCCCCGGATCTGCTTGCTATGGATGGGGACGTATTGGCTGCTCTTCAAATTGACAGCACTCATCATCTTAATTCCACAGCCTAAGACACAAAGAAAAGGTGGTTAGCAGCAGGAGGCTCGCAATGCAGCTGCTGCAACATCTGTCCTCTAGATCGAATGAGACTACAAACAAAGTCCACTATTTCCACCTACAACGCTCGAGGACATACTTCAGTTTGCAACTCACCAGGAATTAGAGTGCTTTGTGGAGAGGGCTGTGACACCACGAGGCAGCTCAGTGGGTCGCAGTATGCCATAACCCGACAGCTGCCCACCTGAGACACCAGAAAGGCTCTCTCGAAATGGTACTTGTGCTGGCCCTGGCTGGAGGAGAGACAGCCTGGGAAGCAAGAGCGGGAGTTGCTGGGCTGCTGAGAAGAACTACTGCTGCTGTGCCGGGCCATCAGGGCCTTCAACTCCTGGAGAATGGGAAATTGGGGGCGAAGGGGAAAGAGATAGAGGGCATGTGTGAAATCCAGGGTACTGTGGCCTTCCACATGCAGGGACATCTTCAACAGTTAGGACCAGTGGTTTGTTATTTTATCCACAGGGAAAAAAATTACAACAGAAGCCAGAGCTGTTCCAGCATGCAGCAGTTCAATCCTAAATTCACCGTCAACCAACTGCCATTCTTCACTCCACATGCAGTTCCTTGCCTGGGCTAGTATGAATTTCTTCACCTCTGTCTCCTATGAAGACCATTTGTTTCCCCTTCCTATATTGGGGGGTGGGGGGTGGGGGTGCGAGGAGGGAATGCAGTGGCCTTCCCATACTTTGACAGGTGGAAGAATTTACAGTATGCAGGATGGTGTCAAGAATGCTGCTGTTTCAGACAGCTGTTTGGAGGGCTGTCTCTGGTGGTATGTCAGGGAATGCCCTGTGTACATGCTGATTTGGCATTCTTCCTATTACCTAAATCCTGGAATGGGGCAGGATAAGGGGGACTAGGAAGAAGACAGAGTGACATGTATCTTGAGAAGCTCCATCCAGGCACGAGTCTTGTCTTTTCAACTTATATATTTATGTCTTGGAAATGCATCTGTACAGACTTGCAAGCTAGGAACCCCAATTCTGGCCCCATGACTAGGATGTGCACTAACAGTGTAATATTAACATCTTCTCCCCAACCCCACCAATTAACAATCTTTTGACTTGCAAAATCAAATTCTGCTAAGATCAGAAAATCAGAGAGAGGATGTCCTTCCATTCTCCTACGCCCCAGCTAACAGAGTGGAGAATAAGGCACTTTTTCATAAAATTGCATATTCATTTCAGAACGTGGGGAAAAGACAGAGAGCATGTAGAAGGTCCTGGGTGAATAGGCTAAACGTAAACCTACCTGAACTTGCTGCCGAAGTTTACTGCACTCATCTGTCAAGACCTGCAGCTGGAGGCGGCTCTGTGCTGATTCCAGCTCTGCTTTTCTTCGTAGCATTTGCTCCTTTTCTAAAGAGCTGCAGAAGGAAAGACATCAGACCCCATCTTTACCAGCTGAGATTCAGAATCTGCTACCTCAAACAAACCCATCAACCAACTTGGCCTACTGTTCCCTCCCCAATGGCTTGGTTCATTTTACTTTCCCACCTGCCCAAGAGTTATCAGAAACATATTCAAATAATGGTCTCTTGAATGTTTTGAAAGGCACATTTGAACAGCAGCATAGAATCATAGATTAGTCAAGTTGGAAGGGGCCTAGAAGGCCATCAATTCTAACCCCCTGCTCAATGCAGGAATCTACCTTAAAGCATCCCTAACAGATGGCTGTCTAGCTGCCTCTTGAATGCCTTTTTATTCTGTGTGACTACAGGAGATTCAACCCAATATAATACTCGTCTCACTTGATCTTAAGGATATACTAGTTCCCCCCACCCCCAAGTGACAGAACCAGGCAAATCTCAACATAAAGGAATCAAAACCTTCACCTGTAATAGGTGGCTAATAAAAGCATGTCCCTGAGACAAAACTTGATGTTAGATGACAAGATCTACAACTTTCTGTACCTGATTGGCCTGAGTTTCTGAAAGCGCAGCAGACTAAAAGCCTCAATGATAGCTGGCAAAGTCAGATGTTTATTATTTATGTGTTTATTTTATTTTTAATCTGTCCTGCAATGGCTATTCTCTGGGAGGATTATGAACAGTTAAAATAATAAAATACAATACAAATAGTTAATCTTTATTCTGGGTACTATTTCTCCCTTAAAATAGGGGGGAGGATGACAGCATTTACCTTTTCATGTGTTCCTGTTCACTGGTATCCAATGCTTTCAGAGTCCGTGCATAAAGGACTACAATGTCCGAGCGTTTGGCTTTCTTATTGCACTAAAATGGAATAAGGGGGTGAATGTGAGCCAGCTTCTTGGTTACTGAGACCATCTACTGCCTGCTGTTGTTCAGTCTTCTGTGACTGCCGCACATCTAGGTGGTAGACCTGTTGCTTCTGTTTTTTAAAATGACACCTCTGCAGAAGCAGCCGAGAATGTGCACACCAGCCTTCCACAACCTGGGGACTTCCAATTCTCAGCATTCCCCAGTCAGCTATGCTGGGAGTTGTAGTCCCACACATCAAGAGCACACCAGGTTGGGACGGCTGGTGTGCACAATGTTGGCTTGCATACAGCTGCCCACATCTCAAGATGTTCTCCTGTAATACTCCCTAAACATGCAAAAGTGGACATCATGCCCAAGTATGCCCCCAACAAGCCCCCTAGGGGCTTGCTGACCTGATTGAGCCCAGGCAAACCCCACAAGCTAAGGCAACATAGTAGCGACAACAGTCTGCATTCTGGTGTTATCTGCTGCTCTCTCTCACTACTCCAAAAATATTTATCACCAAATATTATTATAAAGTCTCCTAACAAGAACCCTTTTTTAAGAGATATAGAAAACAGAACAAAGAAGAAAATGCCTCAATAAGAATAATTGTACAATCATGAGAAGTTCCCAAACGAAGCTGCCACGATGGCGGTCAATACAGAACTGGGGGAATGGGCATGCACCATCAGCATTGGAGGAGGGGTTCCTGCTCCAAACGCCTCAGCTATAGAAGGTTCCTGAACAAGGCTCTGCGCAGGTGCAGAGCCCATATGGGTGATGCAGAGAGACCACAAAGAAGAACTCTGTTTTATCACCAAATATTATTATAAAGTCTCCTAACAAGAACCATTTGACCAAAGGGCAGAACTACTTCATGGAACCACAGCTTATTACTCCAGTCCCTGGAGCCCAGACTTGAAAAGTCCTGCTCCACTCAGCACTGGCTGAGGCTCTATTCAAGTACTGCAAACAGCATGGGTGCCAAAACTGGGAGAAGGACATCCACAAAACTGGGCAGAGTTCGGAGAATTGCAATGAGAAACAGAACCAGGTCTGCAGAAGGCAAGCCACGAGAGGACCAGACGCAGGAAGATGGCCTGAAAAATAATCGGAGGCGGAGAGGGAAATGTGGAGAGAGAGAGAGAAAATGGAAATAATATGCTGACAGAGGGAACCATTTCTTCCAACAAGAAATGGGCTCCAGTAATTACAGAAAACAAGATTTAGATTAGCCATGAGAGACCAAAAAAGGAAGAGACACCTTTCCAAGATTTGAACAAGCTGAAGTATTTCCTTCTTTAGAAGGCAATGCATCACAGATTATTTTATTTCTTGTCAGGAAGTAACTAGTAAGGTCACACCATCTCATGCTGGTGAAATACACTCCAACACAGAACTGATAGCTGAGAGGTCTGGAGCTGCAGATGTCAGGCAAGAGACATACAAAGTCCCATCCACCACCACCCTTGCCTTAAATCCAATCTTTTTTCACTGAGGGACCCGGTTTTTAGGGAGACAGTCCTCCTCAAGGCATTCAACAGGCTTTTACCTGTGGGCACTTCCCTGCCTGCCCCTTCAGCCACCTCTCAATGCAACTGTAGCCAAAAAGATGCCCACAGCGTAGTGCAGAGAGACGATGCTCCCCAGCATTTGTCCACTCTTCAAAGCAGATGGCACAGGTATCACCACTCTCTTCCTCCTCCTCTAAGGGAACCAGAGGTGCGGCTGGACTGGTTCTCTTTAATGGAGTTGTCTGGAACATGAAACACATGGAAGCAAGGTCAGGCAAATACAACCCTGGTTAACTTAAACCCACTCCAAAGTCCCTCAGTCTTTCCCACCTTCTTCTGCTGGACAGTGGCGCCGCTAGGGTCAGGGTGCTCTGGCTCACCAGAAACAACTCTAGGAGGCTCCATTTGGATTGAGCCAGAGACTGCAAAGGAGAAACAAAGGAATAATTCATACAGCGATGCAGGAGGTAGGTGGGGGGGAAATAGAAGACTTACAGACCAGACTGCATTTAGTGCCACCTAAACATTATAGACTCACTATCAAGTTATTAGAGGAAATGTAGAATGAATGAAGGTATAAAATTAGTTTGTACAACAAACCCAAAGAAGCAGCTTAAAATGCCTGAACCCAAAGCCACTGCTGTTTAAGACAGGAAAGAGCACAGAGATCAGCCTTCTCAACAAGATAGATTTATAAACTTACAAGTATTTAACAAGTGGTATAAAACACTTGGTAGGAATTAGTAAAGAACAATTGGCTACAAATTTGCTTCAGAAAATGATCGGATTTAGTAAGATTTCTGGCAATAAAATAAATCTAGGAAAAATGATCAAATATAAATATGTTAGAAGATAATGTTATGCCCATGTTAGAGATGGCTTTTTTAAAAAATAAAATAAAATAACACTTAGCATTAGAATACACTAGAACGTTTTTAAATAAATGCAAGTCAGAACTCAATACATTTAAATGAAATTTAAAAATCCACAGAATTAAGGCAAAAATTACTCATGTTCCAGAGTAAAAAACTATCCATGAGAATTACAGATTCCACTAAAATCCCCAAGTCATAAAGAGCCAAGTTAGAAAAGAACATACAGACATTGCTACATATGTTAACCACAGCATGAATTCCACTGGCAAAGTCATTTACAGCTTACAGACGTATATGGGAAGGAAGAACTCCATGGCTGTACATAGCTCTTCCAGAACATTTGAGAACTACAAGTTCAATCGCAGTTTTTAAAGCTCAGCTAAAAACTTTTCTTTTTTCTAAAGCTTTTAAAACTTGATTTTGATCTGACTTTTATATTGTTAGTTTTACTCTACCCTGTGCCTGTTTGGTGCATTCTCTTCCCCTCCTTATTGTTTTATTATGATTTTATTAGAATGTAAGCCTATGCGGCAGGGTCTTGCTATTTTATTGTTTTACTCTGTACAGCACCATATACATTGATGGCGCTATATAAATAATAATAATAATCTATAATGAAAAAAGGGAATAAATCAGGCTGGCCAAATGAATTTACCCTTCAGTACTCAGATGACAAGACACCATTCTGAATTTCCTATGTTAGTTTCCCATCTTCTCCAGCAGCCAACACAAACTCCTCCTTCCTACTGATGTATAAACTAGAGTGTCCATTTCCCCCGACATAGAGACACATGTCCAAACATGTATTCGCACACGCAAGCACACATGTACATGCACACGCACACACACACACACTTTAGGACACCCCACCAGAAGCCCACCCAGGGACACCTGCAAATAAGCACAACAAGGAAGAGAAGGGAAGTAGCCAGACGCCCCTCAGTAAAAACTCCATTTACCCCCATGTAAGTAGCATGTAGGTAACTTCCAAGCCCCTTTCTTGCCAGACAAGTTAATCCTGTTGAATCCACATTGCTGGCTAACTGCCAGGACAACACCATAGGTCAGTTCGAAATGACACCAGCCAGTTAAACACAGCCAAGTCCTTAGGACTGCCCCCCCCCGCCACATCGCCAATGGCAGAAGAGCTACAGGTGAAGCACATGGCAATTTCAGCTGCAATTCCCCTTTCTGGCCACTGCTTAAGAGTATATAGGCTGTTGTCCGGCCCTAGGCTGGTGTGACACTGAATTACAGCATGAGCGAGAAGAGTCACCTTATTCTCGAGAGTAAAAGTTTGGAGCCCAACACCTTCTCTGTGATCTTTCGCGAGTGTCTCAATATTGGATTTTGGCACACTCAGATTTGGCATAATTTATGCAACACTATTTTCAAAGTTCGTCCCACCCTGTGTTTGTGCCTTCATCTCCTAAGATGTCTTAGCTTCTGACATTTCCTTCTGCGTCTCTACTATCATCAACCACCAGAGGGCTTCCTCCTGCTCTTTCAGCAGTCCGTCGGCTGGTGGGGGTCTTGTACATCAATCTTCTAGTAAAGGCAACTCCTAAATCTAGTGAAAAATCACTGCTTTTATTCTTACAGCTTTAGGGGCCAATTTTACTCCTATTGGAATGATTGAGAAAACAAAAAGGCATGCACAAGTGCTAAGCATCACAGCAACCCAACAAATAAATGTATTTGCTTACATCAGTCTATAGATGCTTACACCTGAAACTGTTCTTTCCATTTCTTCTGAGAAAGGAACATATGGGGGGGGGGGAATGCAGCATCACTCATTTTCTTTAATATCATTACAAATGGTATCAGGAGTCCACACATGATCAGAACCTCACTTTACAAACATGAATTTTTAAAGTTTTTTTTTCCAGTTGGAATTTTCCTTATGGCACAGCAAAAGTGTATTTCTTCAGCATAGGTATTTTCAGAATTCATACCACTTACTGATCCTGTTTTGGGGATGGGGTGGGAATTTTGAAGCCCATTGCATCCTCAATTGTTTGCATGAAACCTGAACTTTCATCTCAGCAGTTGGCCAGCCTAAACGGCAATTTAATCAAGGGCCTTTAAATGACAGCTTTTGCTAACATGGAAATCTTTGCAAAATGTATTGTTTAGAGTTGCTCTCAGGCATCTTTGGAACTAGCCCTAAGAGCTTAAACCAGACAGTATTTGAGAAACTAACATTTACAGGATTCTAAATGGAATAACATGTTTTTCACCAGCGTATCACAAGCGAATGAATTAGATAACTCTGCTTGGCACACTGAAAAACAAACAAACCAGAAATTTTCCCAGCTTCTTGAAACATCGATAGCAGCATTTTTGGTTTTCAAGATTTGACAGTTGTAAATAATGTAAATAATCATTGTAAATAATGATATAGCAATCTCAGACCACAAATCCAAGACTGAGATCATTCTTTATTATAATAAAACTAAAGGTGACGTGGATGGCTGTGCTTAGATGGTCTCCACAGCACACAAAAGCTGAAGGGCTAACATATTCAAATCTGAAAATTTATTTGTTCTTAATTTCCCTGATGACATACACAGGATTACAATACATTTTCTCTTATTTATCTCATTGTATTTCTATTTTTGGTAATCCATTGCCTGTTTAATGCCTACACAATTTGTAAGATTAACAACTCACAATGGAGTGCACAATCCAAAACACACCTCTCCTAGTGGATGTGAGTCTAGAATTGATCAAATCCTGCATTGAGCCTAGAAACATAGCCAAATTGCCTCGTACATTGACAGAAGCAGCCTCAGACTGTGGGCCCTACCATATAGCTGATATCATGCTCTTGGTGGTTCCCCAAGACCTTTTTATTCACTCAGTATTTTAACACTTAATTTTAACTTAAATTTAAATTTTACTGTTTTAACTCTGTATTTTAATCCTATATCAACTTTGCTGTGTGGTTTTATCCTGGTTGCGCTTTTTATACTGTATTTCGTAATTGTGTTTTAACCTGTTGGGTGTTTTACTGTGGTTTTAATTTTTGTGAACCGCCCAGAGAGCTTCGGCTATTGGGCGGTATAAAAATGTAATAAATAAATAAATAAATAAATAAATAAAAGAAACAGCAGGTATCACCTCTGTGACCAACACAATGGTAGGGAGTTGGACTCGATGGCCTTATAGCCCTCCTTCTAACTCTTTTTATATTGTAGTGCTTTTTATATTGTATTTTGTATTGTATTTTGTATTTGTATTTTTAACTTGTTGGTTGTTTTATGATGGTTTTAATTTTTGTGAACCGCCCAGAGAGCTTCGGCTATTGGGCGGTATAAAAATGTAATAAATAAATAAATAATACATAAATAAATAAATACTATTCTATGAAAACTGGGTTTCAACCTGGTTACGGGACTGAATCAGCCTTGGTCGCCCTGATGGATGACCTTTCTAAAGAGAGGGACAGGGGGAGTGCAACCCTATTCTGCTCGATCTCTCATCAGCTTTTGATACCATTGACCATGATATCCTCCTGGATCGACTCTGTGGGATGGGGATTGGAGGCACTGTGCTACAGTGGCTCCGGTCCTACCTACGGGGTCGTTTTCAGAGAGTAGCACTGGGTGACCAGTCCTCGGCCTCTTGGCAATTGAGCTATGGGGTGCCACAGGGCATCATCTTGTCCCCAATGTTATTTAACAGCTATATGAACTGCTGGGAGTGGTCATTAGGGGATTTGGAGCTAAATGCCATCAATATGCTGATGATACGCAGCTCTATCTCCCTTTGACAACTGAACCAGATTAGGCTGTTCAGGTTCTGGACCGGTGCCTAGACTCAGTAATGGGCTAGATGAGGGCTAATAAACTGAAACTAAATCTTGGAAGCCCTGTGGGTGGGTGGTTCCCAAGTCCGGGAGATAGGCTCATTGCTTGTTCTGGATGGGGATGCACTTCCTCTGAAAGAACAGGTTCGTAGTTTGGGGTACTCTTAGATCCATCTCTGTCACTGGAGGCTTAAGCGGCCCTGGTGGCTTGGAGTGCCTTCACCAGCTTCAGCTGGTTCACCAGTTAGCCTCTCCAGGACAGAGATAGCTTGGCCATGGTGGTACAGGTATTAGTAACCTCAAGAATGGATTACTGCAATGCACTCTATGTGGGGCTGCTCTGGAAGTTGGAGGTAGTACAGAATGCTGCAGCTCAGCTGTTGTTTGGAGCTGCCCCTTTCCAGCATGTAACTCCTTTGCTGAGGGAACTGCACTGGCTGCTTATTCACTACCAGGCCAGGTTTAAGGTTCTTGCACTAGCGTACAAAGCCCTAAACAAGTTGGGACCAGGATACCTGAGAGAGCACCTTCTCCCCTACCAACCCACCAACCTCCCCTACCAACCACTGAGGTCATCCAAGGGCATGCTCTTGGTGGTTCCACATAAACCTATTGTCCAATTAGAGTCCACCAGGGGAAGGGAAGAGCCTTTAGTGTGGTGGCCCCCCTCCTATGGAATCCCCTGCCTCTGGAAGTCAGGCAGGTGCCAACTTTGTATTCCTTTCAGCACCACCTGAAAACATCATTGTTATGAGAAGGCTTCTCTTGATGACCAGGTACAGTACACTTTGCATTTTGCTTCTTTTAAAAACCTACTTTAATGTGTTTTTATTTTATTTTATCTTGTACACTGCTCCGAAATTTTGAATGTGGAGTGGTATATAAATATTGTAAATAAATAATAAATAAATCTCAACAGCAATGTGCTTCATGTAACTATTTCATGTACCCTATTCATTCAGTTGTGAAATGTGATTATGTAGAGACTGCTTGAGAAGTGTGTGCTATAGGGCAACCCTTCTGCTTGGTCTGGAAGCTGCAGTTGGTGCAGAATTAATTAATTATCATAAATTCATATCCCAGTTTGGCTAGAGTCCTCCAACTGGCATACAACATTAATACAACATAACAAATACAGCAGGATTCACACAACCTCAAAAAGCAAAGCTGAACAACACAACCATCTGGACGAAGAGGAAAGACAGATAGCCAGGCCTCAGCGCCAGGAAGAAGCTTATCTACTAAAAGTCCTCGAGTCATCGCAGAGCCAGAGGGAGGTGTGAAAAGGAGGTAATTGCCCAGAGCCGAGGGAGGAGGGGGCCAGGATGAAACAGGAGGGAAAAGGTATATAGTTGGGGGCCCACCCCAAACTCCTTGTCTTGTCTTTGCCAAAAGGATGTGGAAAGAGCTACGTGGGGGAGGGGGGGCAAGGCTCTGTTTGAGTAAGTAGTCACAGCTAAGCTTTTACTATTTTAGTTGTTACTGGGTTTTATGCTATGCATGCTTTCATGATATTTTTAGTTATTCTCCCCATGTAACAACCCTACTCTTAGTCTTAATAAAGTCTTCTACCTCACATGGTGAGCTTCCTTTGTCTTGGTTTAAGTCCGTGCTAAATCCAGTGGTAGCAGGTCGCAGAAGGGCTTGTTCTACCTTTACAGTAACATCTTTCAGAATGAAGAGATCTGGAGATTTCAAAAGCTTTCACTTTTTTGTGTTTTTTTCAGTCAACCTAATAAAGAATTACATTGATATGGATTTTGGAATTAAAAGAGAATTAATAGTTAAGTATTCCCAAATGGTATCCTCTTGTTGTGTACATCTCTTATTAAGCAAGCCTCAAGCAAGACCACAGGGTGAACTGAATTAACGTAGAGTATTTTCCTCTAAATTGTACAGTGGCCCTGCAGGCATGCTAGAGTCTTAACTCCCATCAATCCTAGCCAGCATGGCCAATGGTCAACGATGATGGAAGCTTTAGTCCATCGATATGTACATGACATATGATTAAACACATTACCTGGGTCTATGGTATGCAATGCAGTATGAGGTTTTTCTGAAGTATCAGGCTCTCTTAAAGATGTAGAACCAACACAAACCTCCCAAGCTGGCTGGTCCAGATGTCTCCTCAAGAACTCCTGCTAGCTCCTCTTCCTCCTCCTCTACCTCTGTGGAACTGCTGCTGTTACTCTCAGAGTCACTTAGAACCACAGTCTCATCTGAACTGTTCCCACTGTGGCCTGGTAGATGGTGTGATGCCACTGCTGCTTGGGTCCTGTTGACCTGGAAGTAACTATCAAGCGGTGCTGTGGATCTGAACACGCAAAGTATAGATTTTCATTAGTGTCATGTGAAACAGAACACATAGTATCCACCCATTTCCAAGCCACAGACTCCTGAAAACACACTTCTGCACCCAGGCTGTAATTAAATTAATCATGTTGCTCTGTTTCACTGTTCCTTCAATCGTTTTTTATTGTAGTTGGAAATGTTTTAATGCGGTTTATTTAATATTGTATTTTAAGTATGGTTTTAATATTTACTGTGAACCACTGAGCGATTTTATTTTCACCTTTTCACCCATGCTGTCTCTGGGCTGCATGGAAACCAATTATGCCACTACATTTTGCTGCTCCTTAATAGTTTTACTGTGGTTGCTTTAATGTTATGCTTGTAATGTTTATTTATTTATATTATTGCAATTCTATACCACCCAATAGATGTTGTATCTAAAAGTATTTTAATATTGTGAGCCACTGACGAATTTTACAATATTCAGCGGTATATAAATGCCACAAATAAATATACTGCTAGCTTGAATAGTAAATCTCAAGCAAGCAAGAGCCCAAGAAGGAGAGTGCTCTTGAAGCTCCCAACCAGAACTGCTTTGCAGTACTGAAGAGCATTTTGCCCACATGCCCACCCGCTCAGCAGCAACAGAAAGGTGTACCAGGCTCCTTCCCCTCTTGCTATGGCTAAGCAGATTGCAGTCTGTTTCCGTCTAACAGCACCACTAGGAGGTCGAAAAGGCAAGGTCTGTTTTGTTTTGTTGCAAGACAACAGCACTGTAAGGGGAGGGAAGAGGAAACCTTATACCCCATTCAATTAGGTTAAATGTGTACAACAGCAGATATATTGGGGACATTGCTGCCTGAAAGGGAAAGAAATTGCCGAGGCACCCATGCTGCTCCAAGATACTTTCTGGCTCATTGTGGGGTAGCTGCAAGACAAAAAGTAGAGCATGCAGGACTCAGCTAGGGTTACAGTTTCCTCCCCACAGGAAACCTGACCTAAACTCATGAATTTTGAAGCTCTAAAGAAGAGGATTCCACACTGACAGTATTTCACAATGCTTAATGGAACTAGGGTCTAAAGGTGATATGAGGGTTTCTACTTTATTCTCAGGCTCTGCAGGAAAAGAAGTAAAATCCCAGGACTATATGCCAAAAATATGGGAGGAAAGCACAGGCTATTTTCCCCAAAACTTCCCCTACATTCTTGAATTTAACACACATCCTTTCCCAGAACATTATTTATTTCGGAAAAGCGACTAAGAGGTGGGCAGAGAAAAATTAGGACTACAATCATCAAGTACTGGAAAGCTTTGCCAGAAGCCACCCGGTACTGGGATGACATGTGAGAAGAGAAAGAACAGTTAGAAACAAAGCTGTTAACTAAGTAATTGCAACAGCTTCAAACCTCTTGGGAAAAGCCCCAAAGAAGCCTAGGAGATGGACTTAAATGTTATTACTATAGAAAGAAAGGCCATTTCCAAAACCAGTGCAGACTGAAGCAGAAAAAGGGAAGTCAAAGTAAATATTGTCCTGAGACACAAGCTCCAGAGCCAAGAGATTAGCAATCCGAAACCCCAAGGATTACACCCTCCAGTTTGGAGTGTTAGCATTTAATGTGGTTAGAGTAAAACACCCCAAACCCCTACAATGAGCTTGCCAACTTACAAAAAATGTTTTCTTTTGTATTGTCATAGCCGACTGTAGTGTGATTATTCAACAGCAGCCAGTGGCATATTTCCGCCTTGTCTAAGAGCGAATGCTGCATCTGCTTTGCATGTAGAAAAAGGTTTTATCAAATCAGAGATTGACTTGATATGAACAGATATTGCATGGAGAATCCAGATAAATCTACTACCTTGAATCCAGGTATCTTGTTTTCTTTGTTGAAGACAACATACCTGAGATCCACATGATTGAGAAATTGAAATTTAGGAGTTAGCTACTCCCAGGCAAGATTGAAGTTGCCTTGACAATACCAGATTGCAAAAGACATACCCAGAGAAAAATTTGTAACAGGAAGTATTGTGGTTTCATGCCAAGCTGACAGAAAAGAGGAAGCAAATTCTTGTAATAGGGAAAGTTTTGTCCTGTCCCAGGTAGCATAGAATGGATTGTTTTGACAAGCAAAGGGCTTATCCATAGATATTCACACTAGTGTTCAACGTTCCTTCTCAATTTGCTATGTAGCCAGACAAATCTGTAAACCTCAGAATTTCATGACAGCTGTGGGAGGCCCAGTGGCCAATCCCTCTCATTGCGAAATTGCTTGAAGGAATCTTAATTTCAAAGATATAGCTGTCAAAGAAAAGATGGGGAAGTTGAAAAATAAAGTATGGATATCTTATGATGCTAAGCCACTTGCACCCTGAGATTTAGTTAAGAATTGTGTAACATGTACAGAATTTTCAAAAGCATTAAGAAAACCTAAAGTTGCAAGTCGTTCTTTGAATTTACTAATGCTGTAGAGAGAACCATAGAATCATAGAATCATAGAATAGCAGAGTTGGAAGGGGCCTACAAGGCCATCGAGTCCAACCCCCTGCTCAATGCAGGAATCCACCCTAAAGCATCCCTGACAGATGGTTGTCCAGCTGCCTCTTGAATGCCTCTAGTGTGGGAGAGCCCACAACCTCCCTAGGTAGCTGATTCCATTGTCGTACTGCTCTAACAGTCAGAAAGTTTTTCCTGATGTCCAGCCAGAATCTGGCTTCCTTTAACTTGAGCCCGTTATTCCGTGTCCTGCACTCTGGGAGGATCAAGAGATCCTGGCCCTCCTCTGTGTGACAACCTTTTAAGTATTTGAAGAGTGCTATCATGTCTCCCCTCAATCTTCTCTTCTCCAGGCTAAACATGCCCAGTTCTTTCAGTCTCTCTTCATAGGGCTTTGTTTCTAGATCTCTGATCATCCTGGTTGCCCTCTTCTAAACACGCTCCAGCTTGTCTGCATCCTTCTTGAATTGTGGAGCGCAGAACTGAACGCAATACTCTAGATGAGGCCTAATCAGGGCCGAATAGAGAGGAACCAGTACCTCACGTAATTTGGAAGCTATACTTCTATTAATGCAGCCCAAAATAGCATTGGCCTTTCTTGCAGCCATATCGCACTGTTGGCTCATATTCAGCTTGTGATCTACAACAATTCCAAGATCTTTCTCGTTTGTAGTATTGCTGAGCCAAGTATCCCCCATCTTGTAACTGTGCATTTGGTTTCTATTCCCTAAATGTAGAACTTGGCATTTATCCCTATTAAATTTCATTCTGTTGTTTTCAGCCCAGCACTCCAGCCTATCAAGATCACTTTGAAGTTTGTTTCTGTCTTCCAGGGTATTAGCTATCCCACCCAATTTTGTGTCATCTGCAAATTTGATCAGCATTCCCTGCACCTCCTCGTCCAAATCATTAATAAAAATGTTGAAGAGCACTGGGCCCAGGACTGAGCCCTGCGGCACCCCACTCGTTGCCTCTCCCCAGTTTGAGAAGGTTCCATTGATAAGTACTCTTTGAGTCCGATTCTGTAGCCAACTGTGGATCCACCTAATAGTTGTTCCATCTAGCCCACTTTTAGCTAGTTTGTTAATCAGAATGTCATGTGGTACTTTGTCAAAAGCTTTGCTGAAGTCAAGATATATGACGTCCACAGCATTCCCACAGTCCACAAGGGAGGTTATCCTATCAAAAAATGAGATCAAATTAGTCTGACAGGATTTGTTCCTGACAAATCCATGTTGGCTTCTAGTAATCACTGCATTGATTTCAAGGTGTTTACAGATTGACTTCTTTATAATCTGCTCCAGAATTTTCCCAGGGATGGATGTCAGACTGACTGGTCTGTAGTTCCCAGGTTCCTCCTTTTTGCCCTTTTTGAAGATAGGGACAACGTTAGCCCTCCTCCAGTCGTCCGGCACCTCACCCGTCTTCCATGATTTTGCAAAGATAATAGACAAAGGTTCTGAGAGTTCTTCTGCTAGCTCCTTCATTACTCTTGGATGCAGTTCATCGGGACCTGGAGATTTGAACTCATTCAAGGAAATTAGGTGTTCTTTGACCATTTGTTTATCAATCTCAAACTGCAATCCTGCCCCCTCAACTTCTGCTTCACTTTTTCCAGGGGGGTCATAGACCCGCTTTTGGGAGAAGACCGAGGCAAAGTAGGAATTGAGCACTTCAGCCTTTTCTTTGTCATCTGTTATCAATTTGCCATCCTCATTAAGCAGTTGAACCACCATTTCTTTCCTCTGTCTTTTACTACTCACGTATCTGAAGAAAGCCTTTTTATTGCTTTTAGCATCCCTCGCTAATCTCAGCTCATTCACAGCTTTAGCCTTCCTGACGCCATTTCGGCACTTCTGCGCCACTTGTCTGTACTCTTCTTTTGTAGCCTGGCCTTCCTTCCACTTCCTATATGTATCCCTTTTTGTTTTCAGTTCATCAATAAGCTTTTTGTGGAGCCACATTGGTTTCCTCTGTTGTCTTCTATCTTTTCTCCTTGTTGGAATTGTTTGTAACTGTGCCTTTAAAATTTCATTTTTTAGATACTCCCACCCATCCTGCACTCCTTTTCTCTTTAGGCTCCCTTGCCACGGGACCTTACTTATTATAGTTCTGAGTTTATTAAAATCAGCTTTCCTAAAATCCAGAGTACGTGTATGGCTACGCTCGACTTTTGTCTCCTTCATAATCAAGAATTCAAGTATGACGTGGTCACTTTCCCCCAGAGTTCCCGTAACTGCCACTTTATCCACTAAATCATCCCTATTGGTCAATAACAAGTCAAGGATTGCCGATCCTCTAGTTCCTTCCACCACTTTCTGTAGGAGAAAGTTATCACCCATACATGTCAGGAATTTCTTGGAAGGGCCGCTTTTGGCAGTAATGGTCTCCCAACAGATATCAGGGTAATTGAAGTCCCCCATCACTACTACATCACACTTCCTTGAAACACTGGTAATTTGTTTCTCAAAAGTTTCGTCCTCGTCTTCTCCTTGATTGGGTGGTCGGTAGTAGACTCCGATTATCATATTCTTTTTATTCCTAGCCCCATTTATTTTAATCCAGACGCTCTCGACGGGGCTCCCAATCTCATCCGCCTGTATTTCTGTGCAGGGATAGGTATTTTTAACATATAGTGCAACTCCACCTCCCTTTCTATTTCTTCTGTTCTTTTTGAACAAGTTATATCCTTCAATTGCTATATTCCAGTCATGGGAGTCATCCCACCAAGTTTCAGTTATACCTATCAAGTCGTATTTGCCTTCATGTAATAAGAGTTCAAGTTCATTCTGTTTGTTTCCCATGCTCTGGGCATTAGTATAGAGACATCGAAGACCATGTGTTTTATAGTCTGGCTTTGTTCCTACCTTGTTGCAGACACTATTTTGGGACACTGTTGGAGCTGTTCTCTGTACTGTGGTGCATTGGCCTTCATCCATTGTTGCCTCAAAATTTACGTCTCCCACCCCCATAAGATTCAGTTTAAAGCCCTCCTGATGAAGTTCTTCATGCTGTGGCCGAACTCATTCTTTCCAGCCCTTGTGAGGTGCAACCCATCCCTTGCCAGCAGTCCATGTTCCAAGTAGCGTAGCCCGTGGTCCCAGAATCCAAAACTCTCACGACGGCACCACCTTCGAAGCCAGTCGTTCATCCGGAGTATTTTTCTTTCCCTTTCTAATCCTCTTCCAAGAACCGGGAGGATGGATGAGAAAACTACCTGGGCCCCAAAGTTCTTCAGTTTCCTTCCCAGAACTTCAAAGTCTGAAATGATTTCTTCGTAGCTCTGCTTGGCGACATCATTTGTTCCCACATGGATGAGAAGAAAGGGGTATGTGTCCGTTGTCTTTATGAGCTTCGGTAACCTTTCAGTCACATCTCTAATCTGTGCTCCAGGGAGACAGCACACCTGGCGAGTCCATGGGTCTTCACGACATACTTGGGTTTCAATCCCACGCAGCAGGGAGTCTCCCACAACGACTACTCTTCTCTTCTTCTTGGTTGACCTACCTTCTGTCCCTTGGTCACTGTTGCATGGTGTCTCCTGTACTTCCTCCTCTGCAAACTGTCCTTCAGTCTCATTCTCCAGAAGCTGAAAGCGGTTGCTTAACTCCAATGGCCCCACCGGTGCAGAACGCCCTCTAATTCCTCCTCTCCTAACTGTCACTCTTTTCCAAGGAGTTTCCTCTTCATTGGCTTTCCTCCCCTCAGCATACTCCACTTCTGCTTCAGCTGGCTGTTGTTCTTCAATCTCATGTGCTTCTTGTTGCTGTTGCAGTTCCACCGTTCGGTCTAAGAACTCCTCGACTTCTCTTATTCCTTGGAGGGTGGACACTCGCTGCTCAAGTCCCCTCACTTTTTCTTCCAAAAGTGCCACCAGCTTGCACTTGTTGCAGGTATACGCCATGTTGAGCTCAGGCAGAAACACGAACATTGCACACCCTTTGCAGGTCACCACCTCTAGGGACTCCTTTCCATCCATATTGTCGATTTCTGCTTTGGTTTTTTTCCTTTTTGATTATAGTAGAATTGCCTTTGCTTTGTTGTGTCCTCTCTGAAGGTACACAACTATATGAGGATGTCTTAAGGGAAAGTAATCTTTTGGGGTTTTTTTGCTTTTGTTTGGTGGTGGTTTTGTGGGGTTTTTTTTCTCTTTATGTTTTTCTTTTTTTTTTCCCCCACCTCTTTTTTATTTTTATTTTTTATTTTTTTTTATTATTTTATTTATTTATTATTATTTTTTTTTAAGAGGCCTCCCCCTTGACCTCCCCTGCCGAACTCCCCCTGTCAAACTCCTGTTTGCTCTTCCTGTTCGCCCGCTCCCTGGGAATCTGGCTTACTTTTATAGCTCCTACTTGAGCTGGGCCAGCTGCTCTTCCCTGCTTCTGCTTAGCTCCAAGTCAGCAACCAGAATGAGGTCACTGAAAGGCCAACAACAATCAACAGCAATTAGGCACTGATTGCTGAGACCAACTGACAATCAGGCCACTCCCCCTTCAGCTCCTGCAGCAATTATAAACACCAACCTCTCACTCAGCACTCAGGAGCACATGGCAAGCACACGGCCTCTTTGAATTGGCAGCCTCCTGGGTTTCCTTGAGACTTCTCTTCTTCCCCTTTCCTTGGTCTCCTCTTCCCCTACACTCCCCCTGTCAAACTCCTGTTAGCTCGCTCCCTGGGAATCTGGCTTACTTTTATAGCTCCTACTTGAGCTGGGCCAGCTGCTCTTCCCTGCTTCTGCTTAGCTCCAAGTCAGAAACCAGAAAGAGATTTAAATGCTACCTGACTGTTGCATACACCTTTAGTAGAATGCATTTCCTATAAGGCCTGCAATAGCACGCAACTGCAGAGTCTAATGTAAAATGTCTAATAAGAGAAGCAGGTATTTCTAGCAAAGTAACAATTCATTTATGAGTATTTTTTATTAATTAATTAAATGTGTGCTTCGGTTACAATGCCCTTGTTTACCCTAGCTCAAACTTTGGTGTAAATCATTGGTGTAAATCACTTTCTCAGTTTTTAGCCAAAAGATCAAATTCTACATACTACGTGTCTCCATTTTGAGCCAAGGGATCAATTCTACAGGCTGATGAAACTCGCTACGTGTCTCATCTCAGACCTGAGTAAGATGGAGGGAGTCAGGTTTAAGCCCTTAACCATTTTGTGGTTTAGCGTGTTGTCTGAACTAGGCCTCAGCCCTGATCTTCCTCCACACCCCTTCCACTGCTACCACCACTGGCAGCCTCTCCAACCCTCCCATCACAGGCGCCATCCCCCATAGGAAGCCCCTTCAAACCACAACCATAAGCTCCGCCCCCACAACGCCCCCACCTCCACAGGCAGCCCACTGAACCACAGGCTCCGCCCACCACAGGCAGCTCTGCCCCCGTAATCACCATTCTTTGATACCTGCCACAGTATTTATTATTATTATTATTGACATTTATATACCGCTGAATGTAACAAGCTCTACAGCGTCAAAGACACAGTATTAAAACAGGGCAGCACGGTTACTAACAGGGACTGGCCGACGAGACCACATCACGCCAGTCCTTTTCCAGCTTCATTGGCTGCCAGTCCAGGTCCGGGCTGATTCAAAGTGCTGGTATTAACATTTAAAGCCCTAAACGGCCTGGGGCCAGGCTATCTGAAGGAACGCCTCCTCCCGTATGTACCTGTCTGGACCCTGAGGTCATCCTCAAGGGTCCTTCTCCGTGAGCCCCTGCCAAAGGAAGTGAGGCAGGAGGCTACTAGGAGGAGGGCTTTCTCTGCTGTGGCATCCGGCTATGGAATGAGCTCCCTAAGGAGGTTCGCTTAGCACCTACATTATATGCTTTTAGACACCAGGTGAAGACCTTTTTATTCTCCCAGCATTTTAACAGTTTAGAAATAAATTTTAACTTGGTGTTTTAAATTTGTAATTTTGCATTGCTGCTGTTTTTATCTGGTTGAGCTTTTATATTGTATTTTATATTATGGTTTTCATAGAATCATAGAATAGCAGAGTTGGAAGGGGCCTACAAGGCCATCAAGTCCAACCCCCTGCTCGATGCAGGAATCCACCCTAAAGCATCCCTGACAGATGCTTGTCCAGCTGCCTCTTGAAGGCTTCTAGTGTGGGAGAGCCCACAACATCCCTAGGTAACTGATTCCATTGTCGTACTGCTCTAACAGTCAGGAAGTTTTTCCTGATGTCCAGCCGGAATCCGGCTTCCTTTAACTTGAGCCCGTTATTCCGTGTCCTGCACTCAACAGTTTTATACTGTTGTTTTGTACTTTGATTAGTTTTAAATTTCTGTGAACCGCCCAGAGAGCTCCAGCTATTGGGCGGTATAGAAATGCAATCAATCAATCAATCAATTAAACCACCCCCAGGTTCCCATCCCCTCCCTGGTGCCCCCCGCGACCCCTAAGGCGACCTGGCCGGCGGCCCTCGCGGGGCTGCGGCTTCTCCTCTTGCCCTCTCACCTGGCTCGGGCCGCCCGTTGGGAGGCGGAGGCGGCGCGCGCTCCCTGTTGAGTCCGCGGCGGGTTCCTCCTGGCTCGAGGCGGCCTCCGCGGCTCCCGCTCGCCCACGAAGGCGCCCCATGAGGCGCGGGAAGCGGCCGGCCGAGGCTCCGGCGCCGAGACACCCGCGCCGACCGGGGCCGGCTCTTGAGAACTGGTACTGGCGGCGGCGGCGGCGGCGGCGGCGGCGGCGGCGGCAGGCTGCTGGGGCCCTTGGGCCGCCTGCTGCAGATCCACGTCCATCGCCTCCTGGGCCATCGCGGCCGGGCGCTCCTCCGTCTCCCCTCAAGTGAGGGACCCAGGCGTCCGGGCCTCAGGCCACCGCCACCACAACAGCCTCTGAATCTCCCCGCCGCCGCCGTCGCTCCGCCTCCCGCCCCCATTGGACGCTCGTTCAGTCGCGAACGGCGCGCGCGAAAGCGAGCCTCGCCTCCTATTGGGCGGTGATGTGCCCATCACGCCTTCTCAGTTCCCGGTTGGGGGATGAGATGGGGGAGGGGACGGTCTTAGCTGTAGCGCATGCGCGGCAAGAGCTGGCCTGAGAACGTAGATTTAAACATTCTGTAGACTGACAACTGCAGCGGCTGAACACGGGTCTCCCTGTTTGCTTATGGCAATGGTTTCACACCCGCCCACCGACCCCGCTCCTCTTTCCCAAAGGTCAAAAATGGGAGCTGCTCATGGGGGGAAATGAGAAATTCCAAGGTTTTCTCTTAGCTCCGACTGGGCAGCGGCATGTCTCTCCTCCCCTCTCCCCATTGCACACAATTCATAATAGGAAAATACTTCTTCCAACTCAAATCTTATTACATGTGAAAAATGTGTTTGCTTGTTTCTAAGACATGACCTGTCTGCAAATTTTATTTATTTACCATATATACCACTCCACATCCAAAGATTTCAGAGCGGTGAACAACAGATAGGATAAAAAAATAAAACACCATATTTAATTTTTTAATTTTTTTTATTTTTTTATGGACAGTATTTTATGCACATCTGAAATTCCCTCTCAGGTGGTCAAGCTGTCCCTGCTGCCATCTTGGTCAACGAGGAGTTGGTTCACAATCCCTGCAAAACAAAAGGTAAGTTGTCTTTCAGCACAGGACATTCCCCAAAGTGAGGCTGAGGTTGTGTTGAATCTTTGTTTGGCCGTTAGGCCTTCTGAGACAGCAGGCATGGGGGTGGGGGGCTACCTTTGCCAATGTGGGGGCAAGGAGGGGGCACAATGCCTTGCATCCCTTTAGCCCAGGGGTGCAGAATGTCTTTTAGCCCAACGGCCAAATTCCATTTCAGAGAAGTTCAGTGTGTGTGTGCACATTCCAGTGGTAGACAGGCTGAAGACAAAAAGTCTGAGGCCAAAAACCAACCACATTACAATATAAGTTCAGCGTCTATGCAGAACAGCTGTAAGCAACCCGGCATGAGGATTTACAGACCCTCTTTCAGACTGAGCACCAATTCCATTTCAGGGAAGCTCTTGGGGGCAGGGTTCCAGTGGTGCGCTGGCATGAAGTCAGAGCCAAAAGCAGAAAGGATGAGGCCAAAAATGCAAATAACACCAGTCTATTTTTGCTTCAAGCTTTAATTGTCAACAACTAAAAGCGTCATCACACAGGGGGAAATCGTGTTTGCTTACCATCACTTCTCCGCCCCCGTGTTTGTTCAAAAGAGGAAGTAAACAAGGTGCACGTGGCCCGTTCAGTGGGCTGGTTTGATCCCGCTGCTTCTCCTGCACATAGCAGCAGAGAGCGGCAACTTCCATCTTTAAAAATAAGTCGGACTTACTGGGGTGTTTTTTTGTGGCTAGAAGGGGCGGGAGGCAGACGACATGATGAGAGGGACCCACGAAAATCTGTGAGTGCCCGGTAAGGAGTGTGCAATAAAATGCTTGTCTGATGGAGCTCTAAGCCTTAGGAGAGGCATTTCAATATTTCAGAAGGAGGAAGAAAGTGCACAAAAGCCAGGAAACCACCCAATTATTGGTGGTTAGGGGGAAAGGGGAGGAGCCAGGAGAAGGGGCGTGGCCAGGCTGGGACCTCAGGTGGGCCAGGTGTGGACCCTGAGCCTTAGCTTCTGCACCCTTGCTTTAATCTCGCCAATGATCTCCCCTACTGCAGGCTGGGCCTCCAGTACCTTCAGCAGATGGGCGCTTAGAAGGGTCAAAGTCCCGACACTGGTTGATGATGTCCTGCAGGTAGTGGGGGCAGTCTTCTCTCAGCGGTTCCCGGTATCTTTGCTTGAAAACCTTCTCATAGATCTCCTCTGAAGCACAGCCTGTGGTAATAATCACAAGGACAGGGAGATGCCCTGGTTATTTACCATACTCAGCGAGATGATGAGTCTCATTCCCAACTCTTACAGCCTAATTAATTAATTGAAATCGTTTTTGCCCTGCTTTTCAGCCAAATGGTTTACAGATCAGTAAAAAAACAGGACAGGGCAGGACAGGACAGGGATACAATCTAAATGACATGACATGAAAGGAAAAGAGAATGGGGAGGGAAGAAGAAAACAGAGGCACTATAACAAAGTTCTAATAGAGATCAACTGAAATGGAAACAGTTCAGGGAGAGGAGGAGGCAAAAGGAGCTGGTGTCTCAGCAGAGCCACTAAATGGCCCTGCTCTGCTGCAGCCTGCTAAATCACATCCCTAATGAGACATTAAATGCAAATGCCGACAAAACTCTTCAGGAGGGGGCAGTTTTCAGATGAGAAATAATGGAGTCTATGCTTAAGCCAGACTTCTCCAACCTACTGCCCTCCACATGTGTTGAACTACAGCTCCCTTAAGTTCTTGGCCTGCTGGCTTAGGGCTTATGGGAGTTATAGTCTAACACATTTGGAAGAAACCAAGTTGGGGAAGACTGGCTGGCGTAAGCCATTCCCTGCCAGCCACATCTGTGATGCAACTTTCTGCACAAACAGGGGAAGAGTTCTCCACCTCTTACAAACATGCCTTGAACTCCGTAGTAGCAACAACAGCAGCTATAGGATGGCGTTGCAGTGGGAAAGTGTGGCGATTCCCACCTTTCTGTCCCTTAGGTATGTCTGAGTTTGTATGTCTAGCGAGTGCAGAATGTTTGACTGAGTGGGTGTGGCAGGTGATGCGGTGAGAGAGGGGGAGGGAGGAGTATGAATAGGTTGGCTGAGGAGTTTAGTGTGGTTAGTTTCGTTTTGGTCTTAGTCTGGGAGTTTTAGTCTGGCTTGTGCTTCGTGAGAGTGTTTGGTGTGGGAGGAGTGAGAAGAGACAGAATTTTAAGGGACTTGGGATAGTTGTTTGAAATATAAAAATAAGCAGGTTTGACCTAAATTGAAATACCAAAGATCTGTTCAATTTCAATAAACTTTACTTTGTGTTCTGTTACTGCAAACCACGCGTCAGCTCGGATTTATTACCTGCTATATTACACAGTGTAAAAGCATTTAACAATTCACCTGCAGTTCAGTACCTCAGCAATAGAACCTGTTTATCAAAACCCTTTACCTCGTTCCCTCACATATAAGGGAGAGGTTGTGTTGTTTTTACCCTTTCCTCAGGCTTTTCAAGAGGTGGTGCTTGGCTTGAGAAGGGTGGGCTAGGCAAGGTCTTCTGGGTGAGGTCGGTGCCGTCGCAAAAGGCAATGGGTGGGGAAGCAGTAAAGCAACCCAGGACCTGTCTTGATGGCGCAGTGCCAGAGCCGCGAGAGCACTAATGCAGAGTTGTCGCCAGCACCAGGCTGAGCACCAGGGAATGGGGCAGATGGCTCACCTCCCTCTGGCTGCCCTATTCCTCTTCCTCACCATTTTTTTAAAATTAATCTGTAGATGTGAACCTTTGCATATACAGATTTTAAAAAATGGGGGAGGGAGAGGAACGGGGCAGTCAGAGGGAGGAGAGTCAGTTTGGGTGCCGCGCGTCACTGTCTTCCTCCCCCTCCAGCTGCCCCGTTCCTTCCCCCACTGTTTTTTTTAATCTGTAGATGTAACAGGCAGCAGCGGAGGACTAGGCCAGCAGCACCACCCAATGAGAAGGTACGTGGTTGGCAACCATCCAGCAACCCCCCTTCCCTGCAGCCCAGCCCCCCTAGCAGATGATGATATTTGATAATAGATGATAACAGTGATAATGATAATAGATGATGATGATGATAATGGTGATGATGATAATGGTGATATTGCTAATGGTGGTGATATTGCTAATGGTGGTGATAATGGTAATAGATATTGGATGATGATGATTGATAATGAATGATGATAATGATAATGGTTGATGATAATGGTGGTGATGATAATGATGATATTGCTAATGATGGTGATATTGCTAATGGTGGTAATAATGGCCTTGTTTTATAGATTTGATAGGAGTTGAAGTCTGAAACATCTGGGGAGCACCAGGTTGGGGATAGCTGTTGTTGATAGGATCAGCATATGAAAAGGAGGACAGGGCTCCTGTATCATTAACAGTAGTACCCTATTTCTTCGATTTTAAGACACACTTTTTTTCCCATATAAACATCTCTAAAAATGGGGTGCGCCTTAGAATCATGGGTGTGTCTTAGGTGTTTTTTTTCTGTTGGTGGTACTGAAATTAGTGTGTGTCTTACAATCGATGGTGTCTTACAATTGAAGAAATACGGTATTAAAAAGGGATTTCAGCAGTTAAAGCTGCAGGACAGGAGTCCTGCCCTCTTCTGAATCTGGTCACAGTTCCTGCAGCTTGAACTGTTGTGATGAACAGGGACTATCACCAGGTGCTGCATGTATACAAAACAACACCTGCTGAAATTCCCTTTTCTACACAACTGCTAAAGATGCACGAGCCCTGTCCTCCTTTCCATATGGTCACCCTATAAGTAACCTATTATCTCCATGGCACAAGGAATTATATTGGGGTGGGGAATATTTACATTTTTGTCTGAATTGTAAGGTGTAGAATTAGATATGTGTGAGAGCCAGCGTGGTGTAGTGGCTAGAGTATCAGACTGGAAGTTGGGACATCCGGGTTCTAGTTCCCACTCAGCCATGGACACCCACTGGGTGACTTAGGGCCAGTCACAGACTCTCAGCCCAACCTACCTCACAGGGTGGTTGTTGTGAGGATAAAGTGGAGAGGAGGAGGATTATGTACTCTGCCTTGGGTTCCTTGCAGGAAAAAAAAGCCGGGATATGAATGCAATAATAAATAAATAAATGTGACCGAGGCCATGCCCCCTTGGGGCCTGGACATGTTGAGTTGGCCCCACCTTGGGGGTGGGCATGTTGGGGTGGCCACGCCTCCTGAGAGTGGCCATATTGTCCTCCTTTTTGGTTTCCAAAATATGGTCACCCTAAGTTTGATAAAAGACCTGTTCCTGGTGGAGATGAAACCTGTTAGAACTGGTTTCCTGATATGGCTCAACACAGTTGCCTGCAACTTTGGCCTCTCCTCGGGGCCGTGGCTACAGGGACTGTCATGATGACCGCCTGCACTGCCAAGTTGATTACTCCCCTACTGATTGTGTGATAGGACCTGACAATTCAGCCCCCCTCGCAGTAGCTTCAGGGCTTTCTTCACCCTCTGAAAGCAGAAGAGGAGTTTAGTCCCAGTCACTCTCCTCGACCTGGATGATGTGCTGTCGCACATAGGCCTCACCTGCAAACGGGATCTTGCCAGTCACAATCTCCCACAGCACAATCCCAAAGCTGAAAAGAAGCAGGGAGGCCAGGTTAGTGTGGCCAGGTGGCCTACTTTACAGTCCTCTATTTCGGAGAACTGGCTGACAACAGTCCTCTATTTGAAGGTGTCCAATCCAAAGTCAAAGAACCATAAAGAGAGAAAGCAGGCTCGGACTTCGAAGTTGCTCATCCACAATTAGCACCTGGTCAGCAGAGTGAGCAGGTGCTGCTCACCTGGTTAGTCTTCCCCACTATGGGGAGATGTGTTCTATATTTCTGTTTAAATGGTAGCAATTATTTCCAGTGGAGGCTGGTGGCTCCGATGTCAGTGGGGACAATGAATCCGCTCCAGGTTTCAGTCAGAACTCTAAAGGAGCTCTCCAAGGTTCAGAAACCCAGTACTGAAACCTGGAGCAGTTTTACTGCCCAACTGACTTCAAAGCCACCAGCCTCCACTGCTTGCACTCCTCACAGGGCTTCCCTTCCTCTGCCCCATAGCGTTGTGCAGGACTGGGCAGCCCCTGGCCTTTTTTGCACGTTCACCTCCAACTCCAATTAGTAGCTGGGGGAAGTTGAGGGCGTGGCTCTCTGAGGAACCATAAAGGGCCGGATTGGGACCCCACTTTGCACCACTGGATTAGTTAAACAATATGCGTGGCATTACGCCTTGGGACAAAGCACATCCCCTTCCCCTGCAACTGAAAGCCAGCGATGCAGCGGTTGGGGGGCAATTGAGGAGGTGGGCTTGAGCAAGGTGCCTTTACTGCCTCCTCACCACCATGATCACGGCTGATGGTTTATGTGCCCTTTCCCTCAAGACCCACTCGCAGGGAGAGCGCGATGCAAGTAGACAGTGTTGCACCATCTCCTCACTTGCCAAAGCTTGCATGAGCCAAGCAGACAGGCAGCTCCAGAGGAGGAGGGACCTTGACAGGTGCCCAGTGATGCTGACCCGGGTGTGCTGCTGGGCGTTTAAAAGATCCAAGGTCCAAGCCTGGAGGACACAATTCTGCAAAAAATCTGCCTATGCTAATATATATATCTGAACATGCAAATACAGAAGTATTTACAAATAATTTCCGATGCAAATCATCTCAAAGAAAACAATTTCTTCCATGAATTCGCACCCTGCTCCAGATCATCTCAAGCCAATGGGAAATGCCCTTTCCCCCTAAGCTTTAGTTACACAAAGACTATGCAGGGAATGTTGCAGCGTGTGGAGGGGAACTCTTCCCTCCCCAGCTGCAATCCCTCTGAAAAATTGCCCCCCTGTGTGGCAATTAAGCTGAGAAAAAAAGTTTGTTGGCATGAAAAGACACTCAGGTCTCTGAGGAATAGACCTGAGGTTCTGGGGGGAATAGATTTAGGGCTGAGTCCCATGGGCCCAGGCCTGACAATGTCCCCGGAGCCCTGAGCAGGAGCAAAGGACATAAATGATGCCCAACCTTGTTTGCTTAACTGACACAGGAGAGGACGAGGATTGACACCAGCTCTGCATGTGTCTCCCTGTAAGTGTGGTTAGGTCCTCAAGGACTAGAGCCTTGGCTAAGAGATGGGGTGAGCCACAGCTGTGAAGTGGCACAACTGTGGTGGCCCAGTGGGATGGGTACCTGTATATTTCGCTAGCCAAGTTGTATTGGTGGTTTACTGACGCCAGACCCTCAGGGCAGATGTAGGCTGAAGAAGAGACCTCTTTATGGGCTTTCTCCCTGCCTTTCCGACTGATGGAAGACTCCGTCTGATCCAGCTTGAATCCTGACAACTGAGAGGAGCAGAGGGAAGGCCACACGGCCAAGTCACTCAAGAGCCAAATATCTGGAATGCAATGCTGTTGAAACCCAGTGGGAGGAGAAGGCAGTTTTGAAGTGCTTTAAAATAGTCGGAGTAAGTGCCCGACTTTTTTAAAGCAAAGTTTAGGAGGGTTGCCCCTGGATGGCTTCAGGACGGTGGCTGCATCATATAGATGACCTGCCACCCCTCCGAATCCACTCCAGGGCAAACTCCTTGTCAAGACAGGCTACAGGAAGCTGTGTTGGTTCATATCAATATGCCAGGACCTGGTGTTTTTAAAGCTAATGAGTCTTAATTGGCGTATCGTTGCTGGGAATAGTGTTGCTGGGAAAATTCATTTTCCCACAGCTGCTGTGAGAACTAAGCTCAGTGGAAACATGGACAGTGTGTGCGTGTGGGATAGCAGACGAAACCAGTTTAAATGCTAATTAAAAGGAGGGGCTGCGACCTGTGAGCCCTGGCTCCACTGCACCACTGGAATTGACCTTTAAACCACAATGTATATGTTGGAGCCAGCAAGCACACACACACCTGGTTTGCTCACAAGACAGCCCACCGTGGCTTAATTTATCCACAGGGGCTGTCACATTTTGCCAAGCAGCCAGCTTAGTGTGTTGTGGGAATCCAGGAGGCAGGGGTAGTGTGAAGGTCAGACAACCCTCAAATAATCCTAAAACAAGCTATGAGTCATTTGAGGATTGTCTAACCCTGAAAGAATTCCTGTTGCCTGGGTTTGAATGACATGGCAAGCCAGGCGCCCAGCACAACATGGCAGGCCCTGTGGGTACGTTAAGTCATGGTGGGCTGCCATGTCATGTGAGCCAGGTCAGCGAGGGAGGCAGTAACCAAGTCTGCATGATCACCGCAGCTCACTGTGGCTTATTTAAGCCGGGGTGGGGTGCATGTCATCATGTGCCCAGCGACTTTTGAATATTGAAGTTGCGACTGTGGCTTGTTGTATGGGGTGGGTTGTTGGCGTGATTAACAAACCACCCCCACAACCCTAAAACAGCCCATGGGTTCTGGGTGGTTTGTGGGCCGTAACAACAACCAACCCTCACAGGGTTCCGATGGCACAACAAGCCATGGTTGCATCTTGAATATTCAAAATTGCCTCCCATCCACGCTGCAGTCCACCATGGCTTGAATAAGTCACGGCAGGCTGCTTGATTGTGTGATTCAGTCCAGAGAGAGATTGGAGGGTGGGGAGAGGGGAAAAGAGAGTTCTCACCTTGACACAGTAGCCTTTGGCAATGAGGAACGTAGTACTGTTGATGCAGCGGTGCATTTGGCATTTGTCCAGCGTCTGGTGCAGCCTGCAGCCAGCAAGAACCAAGAGCAACACTGTAGGCTTGTGTACAGCCTGGGTGCAAAGGCACATTGTTCAATGGCCAGCCTGCTATAGACCCACAAAACCTGCTTTTTAGACACTTGGTCAGCTCTTCTCATTCTAATTGCATGCCGTCCTTTGGGTTTTTGTGCAATTCCAGATACTTCAATGTGGGTTGGCTGGTTCTTTTGTCAATCATGGAGTTAGCTTTCCAATTTTCAAGGCAGAGCTATGCGGAGCACTGGTTGGCTTGTCTTTGTGTCAGTCACAAAGCCAACTCCCTCCCTTAGCAACATCGGCAGCTGCCTTATGTTGAGTCCGATCCCAGGTCCATCTAGCCCAGTATTGTCAACATGACTGGCAGCAGCAGCAGCTCTCCAGAGTTTCAGGCAGGATTCTTTCCTGGCCCTACCTGGAGATGCCTGGGGTCGAACCTGGAGCCTTCTGGATGCAAAGCAGATGCTCCAAGACTGAGCTATTTATTTATTTATTTATTTATAAGCTATGATACCTTCTCCAAATAGTTTTGAAAGTATTTAAAAACAGCATTAAAAAGCACCCCCCACACACACACACACACACAAACTGCAAACAAACATCTGATCATATAAACATGCCAAACCCTTGTGGGGGGTGAGAATAAAATGGACCGCTGTCTGAAGTATGTGGGGAATAGTCAAGAGGAAAAGGCAATCAGATCTTGATCCACAGGCTGCATTTGTTCCTTTGCAGGAGCAAAGATGGAGAGGAGGAGCAGAGTCCATTCTACAACCAAAAAGGCCTTGCACCTGCCTCTGCTCACAGGTATGTCTGACTTCACCCCACGTCTTCCAGCATAGGTGTTGCTAGGCACTCAAAAGATCCAGGCCCCAGGCTCAAAAGACGCAGGTCTGCATGAAATGTGCATTATGTTGATTTATATCTTACATCCCTTACAAACCTGCCCGTGCTTTAAGATCTTCTGGGGAAGCCTTTCTCTCTGTCCCACCAACATCCCAGCCACGCCTGGTGGGAACACGGGAGAGGGCCTTCTCAGTGGCTGCTCCCGTGCTCTGGAACTCCCTTCCCAGGGAAGCTAGGCTGGCTCCCTCCTTGATGGGCTTGTGGAGGCAGGCTAAACCCCTTTTTGTTCCAGCAGGCTTTTGGTGAATAATCTGGACCTCCGTCTGTGCCAAGAACTTTTAAAATTGTCATTTTAAATGTTTTAATATTGGAACATATTTAATATATTTTTAACTTTTGTATATTTCTATTATAGGTTTTAACTGTATATGTTTTAAATTTAGTAATGCTGCCTTGAGGCCCAGCATTGGGCAAAAGGTGGGATATAAATAAAATAATAATAATAATAATAATAATAATAATAATAATAATAATAATAATAATATCTATTCATGCAAATGCAGAAATAATTAGCAGTATTTATTTCAATTCAGCAGAAGGTGAAGCCAGCCAAATTAATTTCTCATCCAGATGATCACAAATAAAATAGTCAATTAATTTGCACCCTGCCCCAGACCATCCCAAACCAATGGAAACAGTCTTTTCTAAGCTTAAGTGCCATGCGGGGAGGGATGGGGGGGTGTTGCAGCCTCCTCGGCTGCAATCCCACCTTGAAAACCGCCTCCTCCGTGGCAATTAAGCTAAGGGAGGGGGAACCCCTTCCATTGGCAGCAACAGACATTCGGACTCCTGGTAAGCAGCAGTTACTGCAGCCAAAACTCTCCCCACGGCCTGAGTTTGATCCCAGCAGAAGCTGGTTCTCAGGCAGCCAGCTCAGGTCGACTCAGCCTTCCATCCTTCCGAGGTCGGTAAAATGAATACCCAGCTAGCTGGGGGAAAGGCAGCCGTGACTGGGGAAGGCAATGGCAAACCACCCCGCTACAAAGTCTGCCAAGAAAACGTCAGCAAAAGCAGGCGTCCCTCTAGGAGTCAGCGATGACTCGAGTGCTTGCACAAAAGGTTCCTTCCCTTTCCTTTCCCTGGGCCTAGCAACAGCCCTCCAAATCCAAAGATTTCTCCATTAGCCCACATGAGCTGCTAAACAGCAGCAGGAAAATGTACATTTGTTTAGACAGCAGAGAACACACCTCCGCTATGCCAAAAGCATGATATTGATCTTCACCCCCTATGTAATGACTCTCGATCTTTGGGGAAGAACTTTGAACAATTCAAGGGCAATCAATCCAAGAAGCCTTCAATACCAATTTTGTGGAGTGAGTTTCTGCTAAGCAACCCTGCACTGGTCGCCTTACTGAGGATGATTCAGGGCAGGTTTATTCAAGATTTGGGAACAAGAGAGAATATTGATAGAGGGAATGGTCATGGCAATGCTCCCATGCAATTAGACTACAAGTTGGACTCGATGGCCTTGTAGGCCCCTTCCAACTCTTATTCTATGATTCTTTGATCACATCCTGAAACTTGTAGAAAGCTTGATTTAATGAATAAGAAATCCAAACATTCATTCATTCATTGAATTTATATCCCGCCTTTTTTCCTCCAAGGAACCCAAGGCAGCATACATAATTTTCTTCCTCTCTATGTTATCCTCACAACAACAACCCTGCGGGGTAGGTTGGGATGAGAGTCTGTGTCTGGCCCAAACTATATGTTTATTTTCATTTTTTCTGGAAATGGCAACTTGCGTTCTTACCACATAGAAGCCCATTCCCAAGACCATTGTGCCACATGACTATGGAAGGGGACAGTTATCTTCCAGCTGCTCTTCTGCTCAAAAAGAGATGTCTGGTTTGGTTCATGGGAGCATCCATGGACTCCCCTATTCCCTCTACTGTACCTGTACAGACCAGCGGCAGCATCAGACGCCATTTCTGTGCGAATCTTCCAGGATAAGTCTGGTTCCTTCTTCAGCACTTCCCTCAGGGTGCCTTTTTCACAGTATTCCACAACAATGGAATACTCCGGGGTTGGCCCTAGTGCAACGAAGGTATGCAGTGAATTGAGGCAACCTCTGGGGTTTCCATCTCGATTATAGAGCCTTTGGGCAACGGTGCTAAATCTAGAAGCAGACAGTTTTCAGCTTCGTGACACATTCCTGCCTGGGATAGGTTAAGACAGGGGTGGGCAAAAGGCAGCTCAGGATCCGGTGGGAGATCTCTGGGTGAGTTGCAGTAGATTGTCAAGGGTTACTGTGACTCCTACTTGTTTAACAATGGCAACAGGAACAGCAGTGTGATTTCCCCCAACTACATAGGCTTCTGAAATGAAGAAAGCCTATTTAGGGTCCACTCCTATTTAGGGTAACGGCCAGGGAAGGCAACGGCAAACCACCCCGCTATAAGGCCTGCCAAGAAAACGTCAGCGAAAGCTGGCGTCTCTCCAAGAGTCAGTAATGACTCAGTGCTTGCACGAGAGGTTCCTTTCCTTTCCTTCCTATTTAGGGTGACCAGGAGTGGACTTGTGTGTGAAAGGACCATGTGCTCAGTTGGGTACTTTCTGGTGCAGAAAAGAAATTCGTAGGGTCAGAATGAGCTCAGAGACACCCTGTTCTTTAATTCTAAGTGTTTTTGTTTCTTTGGTACCTGGCCCTTGTTGGTGGATCTTGGGTTTCTATGTTGTGTTTCAGCTAGTGTTCCCTGTTGTTACAGTGAGGGCACTATACATTGTTGGGCACTATGAGGTACAGTGATAATTTGGGGCAAGTTCAGTGGATTCTGAACAAGCAGTAGTTAGATTTCCTAGAGTCACGGGATATAGATCCACAACACTGAGAGCTCTGGTAATCATGACCCCCCAGCCCTCAGACCTCCCAGTGTGCAGCAGAGGACTCAGACAAGGATGAGGCACAGGATGCATCCTTGGAATAGTTCAGTCAATGTGTTATTTAGCGCCCTGCCAACCAGAGGACACAGACCTGCCATCATCCTCTTGCTCAGAGGATGAGTTTATGGCAGAGCATCCATCTCCCTAATCTCACAGGAGATTTAGGCTGCAAAATAACATCCAGTCAGTTCTTCCAACAGGGGCAGAGCTGACCATGCTACAGGTCTTGTCAGCCTAGGTAAGGCTTCACTTGGCTGTAGCTCCCTGCTGAGACAACATCCTCCTATTGTCTTAGAAGGACCCACTTGGAGCTATCCAAGATCCTATTTTCTTCTTTCCTTGATGTAACTGTCATCATATGCCCTCAGCTTCCCCTGCAAGCCTCAAGAAACACAGAACAAGACACCAAGTGATGCTGGGGCTTGAAGCCAGATAAGCCTGCTGTTACATTGTTCCGACAAGCAGCAGGTTGTGACTGAGCCTTAAGTATGGGTTTGGCTTCCTTTAGGCCGGTTAGCACTCCCTCCCTATTGACTGAGGCCTTCTTATTAAAGAGGCCTACTCTGTTTCAGCAGTCTCAGTTTGCAAGAACACGGACATGGCTGCAGCATGATGGTTCCTTCAGAATCTGAGAGAGCCGTGCAACCTCCTCTGAAAACAGGGGTACTGTTCCCTGGGACCTTCTTGGAGAACTAGCTCCTAAGGGGGTGGGAACTTCATGATGCCCTCCCCAGACCCATTAACTCAGGAGCCTCGGATGAGAGGCCAGGGTCTTGGATCATGGCATTCCAATATAAAATAAATAAACAAACCTGCAAGCCTAAGACACAGATTTGGATGCATCAGTTGTCAGCTTCTGCTTCGGTCAAGTTGGGGGTGAGGCACAGCCCCCAAAGCCCCCCAAAATAGACAAAGGGGAGAGGAGAACCTATGTCTGTGACTTTGTGCTGTGCTGCTAAATCCAGAAGTGGACAGTTCCCAGCCCCTTACCATGCTTGTGAGATTGGCAAAAGGGTGTGTTTTCCCATCATGGCTAACTGGGCTTTACTAAGGAAAGGGTCTGGCCCCATCAGCCAAGGTACAGGCAGAGTGCTGCCCAAAAAGCCCTTAGCCCACTGCAAGAACAAAGTCTCCAAAATTGTTTATTTTATTTGTACCCTGCTTTTCTATCGAGAAAAAGGCACTCAAGGCAGCTTTCAATTGTAGATAAAGAAAAAACTTGCTTAGAGTGGCAATAAAACAAACACATCAGAAGCACAATTAAAAACACAACAATAACACAACAGATACAGTCCCCACCCCAACACAGCCACGTCAATGCCAAAGACGTCCTTGAATATGTTGCTCAGATCAGTGGACAACTCTGATCAGGAAGTTTCAATAGCAACCTTCCCCAACCTGGTGCCCTCCAGATGTGTTTGACTATTGGAGGTGCAGTCCAACACATCTGGAGGATACCAGGTTGGGGAAAGTTGCTTTGCAGGGATTAGGGACATTCACCTGACCTCCTCTGGGCTGCCTTGGCATTCTGGCTGCTCTCCTTGAATGCCGTCCCACCTTTGGCCAGAAGTGGGTAGTGAGACCCAAGCTTAACCAACACCCCCCCCCCCCACACACACACACACATCAGGCATCTCTCAAGACCCACTGCTGTCTGATCCCAGAGCGGCCTTTTTCTCTGGGGAGAGAGAGAGAGAAACAGATAGGCAGACACACACAGTCAGCAATCTCTGTAAGCAGGACTCGGATTCTTGGAAGGAGGAGGAAGGGGCCTCTCAGACGGCATCATGGTCCATGCAAGCCCCTTACCCCCAAATACAAACAATACACATCAGGCCAAGAACTTACCGGTCTCATCTATGCAGATTCCGTACATACGAAGGATATAGGGGGACTCGAGCCTCTTTAAGGTTCTAATCTCCTCTGCAAAGATTTTCCTCACTTTCCTGGAGGAAACAGCAGAGGGGTCAGTCTACGGTACAAGGCTGAAAGCCTCTCCACCAAATCTTACTATCCTGCCAGGTCAGCATCAGGGGTTGAGGGCGGGGGCGTGTAAGTAAGCTGTCCTTCCATGGTGAGACTGAGATCAAAATTCGTAAGAGCCCTGTCCTGCTATGGCTGCATCAGGCTCAGCGTGAGAGCAAATTATGGGGCAATCCAAAAGGCAAGGCAACAAAAATGAGAAAACAAGCACAAAGATTCCAGTCCAGTATGGGATCAGGCTGAGGCAGGAGCAGTCAAGATACAACACTGGCTAGACTAAAACTGAAGGATTATATAGCCAGAGCTACCTGAGACCCACCCAGGGCTCAGTTGCAGTGCATTACAGGCCCTCTGTCAAAGGTCCTACATGGGTGAAGGGCCTTGCTCCTGACGAGTCCTCCTTTGTAATAGAACATTTCTTCTCAAAGGAGTTCTATTGGCCTACTTCTTGAGGTGATGACACTCTTGGGGGCTAGGTGGTCACCCAACTGCCACCTCAGAGGCAGAGCTCCCCTCCACCTGCGGGGTCAAACGAGTGGTGATCTCCCCTGAGGGAGGAAGTAGGCTTCTGGAGGAGCCACAGAATTTGTCAGTTGAGTATGAAGAAGAGAGTGGGAGAGAGAGATTCACTAGCTCCCCTGCCCCCCCATCAGACTTTCTCAAAGACCCTCACTTTGTGTTGGTGGTCAAAGGGTTTTTGAAGACTTTGACGGCCACAGGGGACTTGTAATATTCTCCTTTGAACAGGGTGTAGCACTTCATCTCCATCACAGAAACCATCTTTGTTATCAGGCTCTTCTTTATCTCGGTGATTTCGATGTGAGGATCAGCCCCCTCCCCTGGAGTAAAAGGAAGGGAGTTAAAAATAGAGCCACAGAAACAGAGCCAAAGAAGGAAAGAGGGAGGCCCAAAGTCACCTGGGGCTGACCCAAACGTTCAAGCGCTCAGCTGGCAATATGTTTAAACAAGGTGACCATATGGAAAGGAGGACCGGGCTCCTGTATCTTTAACAGCTGTATTGAAAAAGGAATTTCAGCAGGTGTCCTTTGTATGCATGTAGCACCTGGTGAAATTCCCTCTTCATCACAACTGCTAAAACTGCAGGAGCATGACCAGATACAAAAGAGGGCAGGGCTCCTGAAGCTTTAACTGTTATGATGAAGAGTGTCTATGGAAGCTTATGCCATAATAAGTTTGTTGGGTCCCTACCTGAAGCCCTGTAGCTAGGCTGGCGCCCACCCCCTCTGCCCGTCCATGTTGGCCTGCTTCCTCCCTTCTCTCCTGCCCCCCTCCCACTCCCCTGTTGTCATAGGGAAAATTTCTCCCCATAAAACACGGAAGCACCTTTGAGCATCTCCTTCCAGGAGACCCTGTCCTCCGCAAGGTCCTGGCTGCCTTCCTGGCACACAACACATTCCTCAAAACTTGCCAGGATCTTCTGCTCCACCTGCAGTTGCAGCAACAGCGCTTGGCCAATATTGCCAAAGCGTTCGTTCTGGTTTGCAAACTTCTCCAGCATGTTCCCAGCCTTCATAAACTTCTCCACGCCATTCCAGCCCTCGTACTTCTCAAACAGCTCCTGGGTTTCCTTCATCAGGTCCAACATTTTCTTCAGCATCCCCCTCAGTCCGGAGGACAACTCTTTGGGAGACCCGGCCTGGAGAAGCTTGATGGGGCAGAGCAGGATCTCCATACGTTCCACAAGGCGCTCTCGATGCTTCCTGTAATGCTTCATTTGCTGGCATTGGCCATAGATGACTTGTGCAGCTGTCAGAATGCCCTCCACAATGTCCATAACTGCAAGAAGGGAAAGATACCAGGAGCCAAGTGGAAAACAGCTCAGAAGGAAAGCAGTGGACATTTAGGGGGAATAACAGTCACCATTTGTTTAATTTGGGTAATTTGTTCTTTTGAAATGGGGTCAGGGAGAGAATGTTCCCAGTACACATTTGTGCAGCTGTGCACTGTAGCACCTACTGATATTTATTTATTTATTGCATTTCTGTACCGACCAATAGCCAAACTTTTTTTGACTGCATACCTACAGATCTGCACAGAGTTGCTCTCATTTCAAATATCGTTTACTTTAGATATCTCGCACAAACAACTACACAGGCACTATCATAGAATGGGGTGCATGGGGAAGGATGATTTGGGGGACATCACTACAGCACTTTACCCCTCAAAAATGTATTTGAAGCTGAACTAGCTACAATTTCCTTGGGCACACAATTCTGAATTTATAACGGCAACCAGTTGAGCTTACAAAACGGGGCAACCTGGTATGTTGTCACTAATACCAGTCATGGCATTTCAAAAATTCTCTGTGGTGTCCTATTTTACAGAAGACAGTCCTCTATTTCAAGAGCTGTTAGAGGAAAGTCCTGTCGTCTGTTTGATGGGATATCCAACCCAAGGCCTGTTTAATGTCAAAGAACCAGAAGAAAGGAGAGCAACCTTAAAGTTGCTCATCAATAGTTAGTATCCAGCCACTAGACTGGGCAGGCATATTTTATTTATTTATTTATTTATTGCATTTTTAAAATGCCCAGTAGCTAGGGTGACCATATGAAAAGGAGGACAGGGCTCCTGTATCTTTAACAGTAATGTGGGAAAGGGAATTTCAGCAGGTGTCTATTGAAGAGGGTGAAATTCCCTCTTCATCACAACAGTTAAAGCTACACTAGCTATAGTAGAATGACCAGATACAAAAGAGGGCAGGGCTTCTGCAGCTTTAACTGTTGTGATGAAGAGGGAATTTCACCCTCTTCAATTGACACCTGCTGAAATTCCCTTTTCTACATTACTGTTAAAGATACAGGAGCCCTGTCCTCCTTTTCATATGGTCACCCTACCAGTAGCCAAAGCACATAGCTCCTCAGTCAGTCTTCCCTGCTATGGTGAGAAGTATTGCTTTTCTGTTTAAATTATAATGATGATGTCTACATTTGCATGGGTTGGACACAGGTTATGCATTGTGTAAGAGGAAGGACCTTCCACAAGAAGAAAGGCTCTGCTCATGGTAGGTCCCTCTGCTCAGTTTTGGGGATCCCCCCACAGAGTAGCATTTTCAGGGGGTTGGAGGGGCTGCTGTGAGAAGCAGAGGGCAAGAAATTCCACCTCTGTTATTGCAGTTGATACAGTGTACAACTGGATCCGACCCCATATATATATAAGGTGTCCTCTTTGTTGGTGATGGATCTTCTTTTTTTGAAGATGCATAAATGGCCACTTTACATGGCATCATCCAGCCTGCCATGTATCACCCACTTCGACATTATTGCCATGTAGTCAAGAATTGCCTAATATCTGTGGGATAATGTAGTATCCTATTGAGTGGCATTCCTGCCTTCCGAGACAGGAGGAGCGCATTGCCTCAACAATGAAAGGAGCACATTCATGGTTCCTCCCCAAGTAGCCACCATGCTCTAATAATTGTGTTAAATCAGTTGTGAGATTGAGAGCTTCTCTACATGAGTAATTCGTTGCATGCTTATGATTGCCTACTCATGGAAGTGTGCAGGCCCTTTACATGATGCTGTCAACCTCCAGGATGTCTCCTGTGCTTTTCCATGGTAATTTCACTTTTTTTAAAAAAAAAATGCTGTATTTAAATTATCACGGGATTCTCCCAGAATTTAAAGCTGGCTTATGCTATATTTCTGCCGCTAGCTTGTGATGTTTCATTTAACAGAATTCATTCAACAAAAGAAGGCAGTAGTGTAAATGATCCAATACATATAGAGTGCCCAAGGCACACAACTACATAACACACCTACAGTGATGGACAGTAACAATTAACCCTAAACCCCATTAATTTACAAATATATATAAAATATAAGATAAACTGATGCATAACACTTGCACGGTCATCTGTGGCAAACTAGTTGCCTAATAAACTGCATGTGAAGAGTTCTCCTAATGCAACAATTCTTTTTTATAATATTTTTTTCAATGTACATAGAACACAATCACAGTTTTTTAGCACAATTTAAACACAATTTTTTTTACACAATATAGTGCTGGCTATGACATCAGCATGGAACCTAGACATATATTTATAATGGGAGGTTATATTTATTATTTTCTAGTTCTTATCGTATTTATTATTTTCTAATTCTTGTCAGCATTGTAGATTTTATTTATTGACAGGTCTCCGCGGTTTGTTTTCCTGTTTTCGCTAAGAGCTTCGTTGGAACAAACGCCATGGCGAGTCGGCTGAAAACCGTAAATTATTGTATGGTCAACATCTTCAAAGATTATTATGGGGTAAACACCTCCAAATGAAACAGCCAGTCTGCTTGTAGCCTGAAAAAATGTGAATGGCAGCTGTGCCAAAAATTGTGCCAAAAAACTGTGATTGTGTTCTATGTACATTATACATTGAAAAAAATATTATAAAAAAGAATTGTTGCATTAGTACTCTTCACACACAATTTATTAGGCAACTAGTTTGCCACAGATGACCGTGCAAGTGTTATGCATCAGTTCATTTTATATTTTATATATATTTGTAAATAAATGGGGTTGATGGTTAATTGTTACTGTCCATCATTTAACAGAATAGCATTGCTGAGAAGCGAAGTTTTCAATTCAAAATCGCATCATCACCAACTAAAGGTGGCAGTCGCAAACATGGAAAGATTCCAGAAGAAGAAACCCTGATAAGGATGCGTTCTTCCTCTTAATGTAGAGACACCCTGAGCATCGGTTTCACATACAGTAGGCAGAGTAGATGGATGGGCTATGTACTGTTGCTCAGAGGTAGAGCACTTGTTCTGCATAGAGAAGGTCCTAGGTTCGATCTCCCTGGAAAAATGCTGCCAGTCAGGGTTGTCAATACTAGTCTAGGTGGACCAAATGGTCTGACTCAGTATAAGGCAGCTTCCTACGTTTCTTTGCAAACAGTGCAGGGCTATGGCAATAAGGCTAGTCATATTAAACCCTATTGTGTTACGCAATGGAGAGATGGACAAATATTTCAAAACTCTTGATTTTATTACATTTTGCAGGAGATGCCTAGGCCACTGAAATGCACATGGATAGAATAATCAAGATCTTATATATACCCGGATGACAGTTATGATCCTCAGAGGAGGCCCTTCTGGCCATTCCAAACAGAATGCCACCATGAAGAACCTCGGTGGCAGAGCCTTCTTTGTGGTGGCCCCCACCCTCTGGGAAACCCTCTTTTGTGCAATTTGGGAGGCGAAAAATGTTATATCCTGAAAACATATCTTTTCACACAGGCTTTCCTTGGATTAGCTGGTTTTATATTGTCTTTTCAGACTTTTAACCTTTTAACTTTATCTATACTTGTTATATTTTATGGTTTTAGTTGTGCACTGCGCAGAGAGCTTTGGCTGATGGGCAGTATAAAAATTGTAATAAATAAATAAAAATCTAAATCCGTTCTCCAATTTCTCCAGAAATGCTTTTGTTTTAAGCTTAGCATCCTTGACCACAGGGGTGCTACTAGGACACAAGAATATTTGCAATTGTGAGATGTGGGGGAGGCAATGGAAGCTGGTGGCTTGGAGGTCAGTGGGGCAGTGAATGTGCTCCGGGTTTCAGCCAGAACTGGTTCCGACTGAAACCTGGAGCAAATTCACCACCCTAGTGATATTGGAGCCACCAGCCTCCACTGGTGGAACGTGCTGCAAGCAATAGCTTCATCCTGTTAGCATAGGTGCCTCCATTTTCTAAAGGAAGCTATGAAGTAGCCATTATACAGTAAGCGAAGTGTCACGTATGCGAGAATATCTCCTTGAGTGCATCCTTGCATCTGTCTTATCTAACATAAACAAGAGCCTCGGCTCCAGTGCTCCTGTGTCAAAGTTAGCTTACTGTAACTTACTGTAGAACAAAGGGGATTGTTTATAGAACAAAGGGGATTGTTTAGCAAAATTAGCTATGCTCCAGTGTTATGTTCTGATTGGTTTATGCTGCTACTGGGCCCTGCCCCTTGCAGGCTCAAATGCTGAGCTGAATTCCCAATGTCTTTGTCTGATTGCTCCCTTTGAAGTGACCAGACCTTGATTACTAATCAATAAAGCGCTTTTGCTTAGGGGCTGTTTGGATTTCATCCCTGGGTGAAGAACATTGATCTAACAATCCCATGTACATGTTCCCCTCAAATTATCCCCTACAGCGCTAAGCTGTTGTCGTTGTTGTTGTTGTTGCTAGCTAAATTCTGGTTCCTGACTTGGAGCTAAGCAGAAGCAGGGAAGAGCAGCTGGCCCAGCTCAAGTAGGAGCTTTAAAAGTAAGCCAGATTCCCAGGGAGCGAGCAAACAGGAAGAGCAAACAGGAGTTTGACAGGGGGAGTTCGGCAGGGGAGGTCAAGGGGGAGGCCTCTTAAAAAATAAATAAAATAATAAAAAAATAATAAAAAATAAAAATAAAAAAGAGGTGGGGGGAAAAAAAAGAAAGAAAAACATAAAGAGAAAACCCCCCCACAAAACCACCACCAAACAAAAGCAAAAAAACCCCAAAAGATTACTTTCCCTTAAGACATCCTCATATAGTTGTGTACCTTCAGAGAGGACACAACAACGCAAAGGCAATTCTACTATAATCAAAAAGGAAAAAAACCAAAGCAGAAATCGACAATATGGATGGAAAGGAGTCCCTAGAGGTGGTGACCTGCAAAGGGTGTGCAATGTTCGTGTTTCTGCCTGAGCTCAAATGGCGTATACCTGCAACAAGTGCAAGCTGGTGGCACTTTTGGAAGAAAAAGTGAGGGGCCTTGAGCAGCGAGTGTCCACCCTCCAAGGAATAAGAGAAGTCGAGGAGTTCTTAGACCGAACGGTGGAACTGCAACAGCAACAAGAAGCACATGAGATTGAAGAACAACAGCCAGCTGAAGCAGAAGTGGAGTATGCTGAGGGGAGGAAAGCCAATGAAGAGGAAACTCCTTGGAAAAGAGTGACTGTTAGGAGAGGAGGAATTAGAGGGCGTTCTGCACCGGTGGGGCCATTGGAGTTAAGCAACCGCTTTCAGCTTCTGGAGAATGAGACTGAAGGACAGTTTGCAGAGGAGGAAGTACAGGAGACACCATGCAACAGTGACCAAGGGACAGAAGGTAGGTCAACCAAGAAGAAGAGAAGAGTAGTCGTTGTGGGAGACTCCCTGCTGCGTGGGATTGAAACCCAAGTATGTCGTGAAGACCCATGGACTCGCCAGGTGTGCTGTCTCCCTGGAGCACAGATTAGAGATGTGACTGAAAGGTTACCGAAACTCATAAAGACAACGGACACATACCCCTTTCTTCTCATCCATGTGGGAACAAATGATGTCGCCAAGCAGAGCTACGAAGAAATCATTTCAGACTTTGAAGTTCTGGGAAGGAAACTGAAGAACTTTGGGGCCCAGGTAGTTTTCTCATCCATCCTCCCGGTTCTTGGAAGAGGATTAGAAAGGGAAAGAAAAATACTCCGGATGAACGACTGGCTTCGAAGGTGGTGCCGTCGTGAGAGTTTTGGATTCTGGGACCACGGGCTACGCTACTTGGAACATGGACTGCTGGCAAGGGATGGGTTGCACCTCACAAGGGCTGGAAAGAATGAGTTCGGCCACAGCATGAAGAACTTCATCAGGAGGGCTTTAAACTGAATCTTATGGGGGTGGGAGACGTAAATTTTGAGGCAACAATGGATGAAGGCCAATGCACCACAGTACAGAGAACAGCTCCAACAGTGTCCCAAAATAGTGTCTGCAACAAGGTAGGAACAAAGCCAGACTATAAAACACATGGTCTTCGATGTCTCTATACTAATGCCCAGAGCATGGGAAACAAACAGAATGAACTTGAACTCTTATTACATGAAGGCAAATACGACTTGATAGGTATAACTGAAACTTGGTGGGATGACTCCCATGACTGGAATATAGCAATTGAAGGATATAACTTGTTCAAAAAGAACAGAAGAAATAGAAAGGGAGGTGGAGTTGCACTATATGTTAAAAATACCTATCCCTGCACAGAAATACAGGCGGATGAGATTGGGAGCCCCGTCGAGAGCGTCTGGATTAAAATAAATGGGACTAGGAATAAAAAGAATATGATAATCGGAGTCTACTACCGACCACCCAATCAAGGAGAAGACGAGGACGAAACTTTTGAGAAACAAATTACCAGTGTTTCAAGGAAGTAATGAAGAGTAATGAAGAGTAATGAAGTAATGAAGAGTTTCAAGAGTAATGAAGGAGCTAGCGGAAGAACTCTCAGAACCTTTGTCTATTATCTTTGCAAAATCATGGAAGACGGGTGAGGTGCCGGACGACTGGAGGAGGGCTAACGTTGTCCCTATCTTCAAAAAGAGCAAAAAGGAGGAACCTGGGAACTACAGACCAGTCAGCCTGACATCCATCCCTGGGAAAATTCTGGAGCAGATTATAAAGAAGTCAATCTGTAAACACCTTGAAATCAATGCAGTGATTACTAGAAGCCAACATGGATTTGTCAGGAACAAATCCTGTCAGACTAATTTGATCTCATTTTTTGATAGGATAACCTCCCTTGTGGACTGTGGGAATGCTGTGGATGTCATATATCTTGACTTCAGCAAAGCTTTTGACAAAGTACCACATGACATTCTGATTAACAAACTAGCTAAAAGTGGGCTAGATGGAACAACTATTAGGTGGATCCACAGTTGGCTACAGAATCGGACTCAAAGAGTACTTATCAATGGAACCTTCTCAAACTGGGGAGAGGCAACGAGTGGGGTGCCGCAGGGCTCAGTCCTGGGCCCAGTGCTCTTCAACATTTTTATTAATGATTTGGACGAGGAGGTGCAGGGAACGCTGATCAAATTTGCAGATGACACCAAATTGGGTGGGATAGCTAATACCCTGGAAGACAGAAACAAACTTCAAAGTGATCTTGATAGGCTGGAGTGCTGGGCTGAAAACAACAGAATGAAATTTAATAGGGATAAATGCCAAGTTCTACATTTAGGGAATAGAAACCAAATGCACAGTTACAAGATGGGGGACACTTGGCTCAGCAATACTACAAATGAGAAAGATCTTGGAATTGTTGTAGATCACAAGCTGAATATGAGCCAACAGTGCGATATGGCTGCAAGAAAGGCCAATGCTATTTTGGGCTGCATTAATAGAAGTATAGCTTCCAAATCACGTGAGGTACTGGTTCCTCTCTATTCGGCCCTGGTTAGGCCTCATCTAGAGTATTGCGTCCAGTTCTGGGCTCCACAATTCAAGAAGGACGCAGACAAGCTGGAGCGTGTTCAGAAGAGGGCAACCAGGATGATCAGAGGTCTAGAAACAAAGCCCTATGAAGAGAGACTGAAAGAACTGGGCATGTTTAGCCTGGAGAAGAGAAGATTGAGGGGAGACATGATAGCAGTCTTCAAATACTTAAAAGGTTGTCACACAGAGGAGGGCCAGGATCTCTTCTCGATCCTCCCAGAGTGCAGGACACGGAATAACGGGCTCAAGTTAAAGGAAGCCAGATTCCGGCTGGACATCAGGAAAAACTTCCTGACTGTTAGAGCAGTGCGACAATGGAATCAGTTACCTAGGGAGGTGGTGGGCTCTCCCACACTAGAGGCATTCAAGAGGCAGCTGGACAACCATCTGTCAGGGATGCTTTAGGGTGGATTCCTGCATTGAGCAGGGGGTTGGACTCGATGGCCTTGTAGGCCCCTTCCAACTCTGCGATTCTATGATTCTATGAAATCACACCCTGTGCGGCAGCGCTCCTAAGATCCTTTGCATACCAGGAAAAGGGTTTAAGGGGGGAAATGTAAAAAAATCAACGGATGACCCAATCCGATTCAAATTTGGTATGCTTAAAGCTCTCCTTAATATCAATTACTGTGCCAATTTTGATGTCTTTATCTTAAAAACCTACGCAGATGTAAGCAGTTGTTTAATTTGTACTTTAAACATATCAAATCATCTTCCTGCTCCCCCAGTGGCCGCTCGGAAAACAACAAAAGATTCGCTCCTAAAGAGGTAGTTAAATAGGTTGGGTCTTTTGCCTTTGAAGCACAATTAAAGCAGGATGCATGGGAGTACTTCACAGTCAAAGCAGATTATAAACTGGAAAACTTCAGAGTCCTTTGCATGCAATTCGCAGTGATTGCACAGTATAACGCTGGTGTGATGAAGCTCATAGTCTTTCCTTTTCCTCTAGACTCCCCCCTCCCCTCCACACTGCTATCACCTTCCCTTCCCACTGAGCACTCAGCAGTAAGTGGAACCTGCATAGACTTGTCCTGAACCATGTCAGTCCTCGCTTGCATCAACATGCCCCCCCTCCCCACATATACAGGGATTCTGGATGTTAGTATATATTACTAGAGAAATAATAATAATAATAATAATAATAATAATAATAATAATAATAATAATTTCTATCCCACCTTTTGCCCAATGCTGGGCCTCAAGGCGGCCTTACAAAGTTTAAAACATACATTGGGGGTGGGGGACAAAACCATCAACATTTAAAATACACAACAAAATTATAAGATAATAACATAGATGGAGGGCCAGATTATTCTCCAAAGGCCTGCTGGAACAAAAAAGTTTTAGCCTGCTTCTGAAAGCCCATCAAGGAGGGAGCCAGCCTAGCTTCCCCAGGAAGAGAGTTCCAGAACACTGGAGCAGCCACCGAGAAGGCCCTCTCCCATGTTCCCACCAAGCGTGCCTGTGAAGATGGTGGGACTGAAAGAAGGGCTTCTCCAGAAGATCTCAAAGCACGGGCAGGCTCATAAGGGAGAATACGGTCTTTCAAATAACCTGGACCCGAGCCATATAGGGCTTTATAGGTCATAACCAGCGCTTTGAATTGAGCCTGGAAACAGACTGGAAGCCAGTGGAGCTGTTTTAACAGGGGAGTTGTCTGCTCCCTGTAACCAGCCCCGGTCAACAATCTGGCTGCAGCTCTTTGAACCAGCTGGAGTTTCCGAACACTCTTCAAAGGCAGCCCCACGTACAGCGTGTTACAGTAACCCAATCGGGATGTAACTAAGGCATGTGTCACCGTGGCCAAGTCTGACATATGTAGGAACGGGCGCAGCTGGCGCACTAGCTTTAACTGTGCAAATGAACTCCTGGCCACCGCCGAAACCTGGGCATCCAGGCTCAGGGCTGAATCCAGAAGTACACCTAAGCTGCAGACCTGCGTCTTCAGGGGGAGTGTAACCCCATCCAGCACAAGCTGAATCCCTATTCCCTGATCTGCCTTTCGACTGACCAGGAGCATCTCTGTCTTATCTGGATTAAGCTTCCACTTGTTCACCCTCATCCAATCCATTACTGCCAACAAACACCGGTTTAGCACAGAAACTGCTTCCTTGGAATTGGGTGGAAAGGAGTAGTAGAGTTGGGTGTCATCAGCGTACTGGTGGAACCGCACTCCACAACTCCGGCTAACCTCTCCCAACGGTTTCATGTATATGTTAAATAGCATGGGGGACAAAACAGAGCCCTGAGGGACTCCACAGGCCAACGGCCAAGGAGTCGAACAGGAGTCCCCCAGTACCACCTTCTGGGTCTGTCCATCCAGGAAGGAATGGAGCCACTGTAAAACAGTGCCTCCAAGACCCATCCCAGCAAGGCGGCCCAGAAGGATACCATGGTCGATGGTATCGAACGCCGCTGAGAGGTCCAGCAGAACCAGCAGGGACACACTCCCCCTGTCCAGTTCCCGGCGAAGATCATCCACCAAGGTGACCAAAGCTGTTTCTGTCCCATAACCAGGCCTGAAGCCAGATTGAAATGGATCTAGATAATCCGTCTCATCCAGGAATCCCTGGAGTTGGGAGGCCACCACACGCTCCAATACCTTGCCCAAAAATGGGATGTTGGAGACTGGCCGGTAGTTATCCAATACAGTGGGGGCCAAGGAGGGCTTTTTTAGTGTGGGTCTTACCATTGCCTCCTTCAAACAGGCTGGCACCCTTCCTTGGCGAAGGGAGGCATTGACCACTCCACTTACCCACTCAGCCAGTCCCCCTCTGGCAGCTTTTATAAGCCAGGAAGGGCAAGGACCAAGTATACACGTAGTGGCTCTCACCAATCCAAGAACCCTGTCCACATCATCGGACTGTGCAAATTGAAAGGTATCCAATAATACTGGACAAGCAGGTGCCAAAGTTACATCCACTGCGTCTATATCAACAATAGCATCCAAGTTAGAGCAGATCTGAGCGATTTTGTCTGCAAAGTGCTGGGCAAATTGGTCACAACAGGCTGTTGAAAGGTCTGAAATCACTTTTTGGGGGCCAGAGTGTAGAAGGCCCCTGACCACCCAAAACAGCTCTGCTGGACGGCTCTTTGCAGACGCAATAGTGGCAGAGAAAAAAAGTTTTTCGCTGCCCGAATTGCCACAGAGTAGGCCTTCAAATAGGCTCTAGCCTGTGTTTGATCAGATTCACTTCGAGTTTTCCGCTAACATCGCTCTAGCCTCCGTCTCACTCGTTTCATTGCTGCCAGTTCACTGGAAAACCAACGGGCTGGTGTCCACAACATGAGAGAGGACGCTCAGGAGCAATCGTGTCCACCGCCCTGGCCACCTCTGCATTCCAGAGATCAACCAGGGCTTCAACAGAATCACCTGCCGAGGCAACAGGAAAATCCCCAAGAGCCATCAGGAAACCATTTGGATCCATCAGCCTCCTGGGGCGGACCATCTTAATTGGTCCTCCACCCCTGCAGAGGTTTTGAGTGCCAGCAAGTCTAAACCCCACCAGGTAGTGATCTGTCCATGACAACGGAACTATATAAAGTTCCTCCACTCTCAGATCCCTGTCACCCCATCCAGCACAGAAAACAAGGTCCAAAGTGTGCCCAGCAACATGAGTGGAGCCAGATACTACTTGGGACAGACCCATAGTTGTCATGGCAGACATGAAGTCCTGAGCCGCTCCCGACAGGGCAGCCTCAGCATGAATATTGAAATCCCCCAGAACAACAAGCCGTGGAGACTCCAACACCAAATCCGAGACTACCCCAGCTAGCTCAGGAAGGGAGACCGTTGAACAGCGGGGTGGATGGTACACCAACAGAATCCCTAGTAAATCCCGGGCACCCACCTTCAGATACACACATTCAAAACCTGCAGACTGTGGGACAGGGCACCTGGTCAGGGGGATGGAATCCCGATAGACCCCTGCCACTCCACCTCCCCGCCCTCCAGGTCTTGCTTGCTGCTGGACAGAGAACCATGGTGGGCAAAGCTGAGAGAGATTAACTCCCCCAGCTTCAACCAACCAGGTCTCAGTGACACAAGCCAGGTCGGCATGCTCATCCAGGATCAAGTCCTGGATAGCCGTTGTTTTCCCATTAACCGACCTGGCGTTCACCAGCAGCAATTTCAACCCAGGAGGTCTGTTGCCAGGGTCATCCAGGTTATTTGAAATGGGGACAACCAATACCCTGTCGTTGCACCCTCTCTTATTACAATGCAACTCTCTCCCCCCCCCCCCCCCCGGTATCTCCCTCTGCCCTGTATAACTGTGATGGCTGCTCCTGGACTCCAATCACCTCCTCCACTCCCAGGAAAGCAGATATTCATGACAGGTTGGCAGAACCCTCACACAATGAAAAGGAGGCAGTCCAGCAGGCCGAAAGTAGGGGGAGGGGGAGAAAAGAAAAGAAAACAAAACAAACAAGGGGACAGGCCCTCGCCTTCGTGGACTTCCCCAGAGTGGCAAACCCCTTTGGTGTCACCCCCTTTGGCGGCGACCCCGCTGGTGGCGGACCCAGCCCCCAAAGGAGCCCACCGCTTAAGCTCCCAGTCCCCCAAAGTTGTTGCAGCTGGGGGTGAGAGGTTTCTTTGCTGGGAGCCTGAGTCTCAAATGATTGTATATGATCCAGAATTATTTTTATTATCAATATACAAAGGATCTAATGTAAGTTTGATATGTAAAGATCTGTTGTTATTATTCTTACTAACTGCTGCTCACCAGACAATTACACAGCAATGGAAAAAAAATGAACAAGTTGAACTTATCAGCATGGTACCGAAATATATGGTCAGTGGCAATATCAGAAAAAAAACAAACCTCATGCTTTGCTTCTAATCCAAGGTGAAAAGAAGGGAGAAATGAATTCGCTATTAACAATCTGAGAAAGACATTCTGTTGATAAGATTTTTGCAGACATCTTCCTGCAACCCCCTGAAGGAGGCCTTGAAAAGATTCAGGCCGAAGCGCGTCTGGCTCTTCAACTTACAAATAAATAAGTTCCGCATCCTGAGAAATTGTTTCTCCCTTCTTTTCACCTGATTTGGGTGTGTTTCTCCCCATTTTTGCTTCTAATCCACGGAAAAACAGAACCGCTATCCTTTTATGCTATATAGGGGAGATTCATTCAACAAAATCACAACCGGACTTACAACAATATATGCCCACTTCAGCTTTGAACATTTGGACATTATAACAACAAATGAAGATCATAAAGCACACTTAGTAATTAGTATAATGGTTTATTTAGTTGTTTCTTCTCTCCCCGCCCCGATTTTTCTTTCTCTTTCTTTTCTTTTCTTCTTTTCTCTTTTCTCTTCTTCTTTGTATTGGTTTCCCCCCTACAATTGTATTAATTATTATTTCTTCTTCTTATATAACAGCTGTTAGACATCAGTTGTTAGGGGACTGATCGCCTTTTGGTTATATTTTCTTTAAAAACAAAACAAAACACCACCCTATGCTGGAATCCACAGGTTGTATGGAGAGTGAAAAGCAGCGGCAGGCAGGAGTCATGAGTGAAAAGTTTATTTTCTCCCTCACTTCTTCTCTGCGATAATCCCTGGCCCCAGACACACACTTCCTATGAATTCAACATCTCACACAAGCACATGGATGGTACCACCATTTCATAGAGATGGACCCAGAGTTGCCCGTATCTTCCCCCTCAGCCCTCGCAGTGGGGCAGGATGCCTCCGCCCTGGGCCCAGATCCCCCGTACCTGGTCTCTCTGAGGTGGCCTCTCTCCCTCTTGCTGAGTATTCAACAGTTTGCTACAAATGCTTCAGGGAACTCCTGCAGTTCCCCTTTTTCACTTCCTGCTGGAGGCTGATGACTGGGGTGGTGGCAGTTCATGACATGTGGTGCCGGTGAGTTGGAGCTTTGCTTTCAGTTTCAGAAAGGATCATAGTTCCATGGTTGAGGCACTCTGCAGGAAGCCAGTGGTGTGTGAGTGTGTGGTGTGTCTGTCTGTCTGCTAATCCTCCCCTCCTGGTGTGCAGAGGTCCCGATCCAAATCAGAATCATGTGCATTTACTGTCGAGGGAGAGAAAAAAGATAAACCCCAGCTAGGCACAACAATGCAATTAGTGTAGTGAGTATGCCCTCTGTGTGTATGTGGAAGTAGGGAAGAGAATTGTTGCAGCAGAAAGGAAGAATAAGTCGGTGATGCAAAAGAGAGGAGCAGAAGGAGGAAACAGTTACTAGGCACAGGACAAGAGGGTCCTGGGGATGCCTTCACGGCACTGACTTGGTGCCGCCTCCCTCAGAAACCCTCTCCTGGTGTAGTGTCGGGTAATCCCAGTGCCAGGGAGGGAGTGCGGGGCTTCTGGCAGCCATCTGGGTACCGGAGATGCCCCCACCATCTTCCTGGTGAAAGACAACCAATCCTGTTTGCCTCTCACCAGGACCGCCCCTGGATTGGCCCCAGAGTGATGTCAGATGGCGGAAGAGCTGTACTGACTTCGATCCCATTTAAAAAGCCAAAGTACGTCCCTGACTTTTTAACAGCGCAGATTCACAGAAAAGCCGGCGGGGGCTGTGAAACTGCAACTGCAGTGTATAACTGACGCAGCGCAGATCCACAGACACTGTGGGACTTTCCCCGCATATAGGCAGCCCCCCAGAGATAAGAAGTTGGCCAAATGGTTGCTTAAATAAAGGACATTGGCCTAATATAACACCAGCCTAATTCCAATGTGGTTGCAAACACCAATTGCAACAGTCAGTGAAATCCACATGCCAGAAATCCAGTCCTCGAAACATCCTGTCATACTGTAGGGTGACCAAGGGACAGAATTCAGGATAGGGTTCGCTAGCTAAGAGCAGCCTTGGCTCTTAATTGGGGAGATTGCATGGGGGCAGGGACTAAGCAGAGACCTTCTCCCTTTCTCATTGATTGGGTTGCAGCCTTGCTTTACTTCTGCTGCAATCTCCTGAGCCTGCACCCCGTCCTGTCTTCAGGAAGGATCCAACAAGATGTGAGGAAAAGTGTGCCAAACCTCTTTCAGCCTGAGAGCCCCTCTGGCCCTTTTCTTATTCCCCTACACACTCTCCCCCCACTAGTCATACCCCAGGGGAGGAAGAGGGTAATTCCAAGGGGGAGATAAAGGGAAATTAATGACAATTACAAGGGCGGACTAAACGTAAAGGGGAAGGGAGAGGAAGGGACTAAACCACAAAGTGCAAAAGGGGCGAGGTCTGGGGCTCATTAGCATGAAAGGGGGCAGGGTGGGTGGGGGTGTAACCATAAGTAGAATGCACAGCCAACCACTTTCACAACCACTGACCCCTAGTGGATACTTGAACATGGATGAGTCAGTAGTATGCCTCACTATTGCCTCTAGTGGATGACCATGGAATAGCAATTGTCAATGACTAGGGCTGTGCAAAGATTTGATTCCCCTAAAATGGCCACATGGCCACAAAATGGCCACCGAGGATTGTGAGAACACAAAATGGCTGCCATGAATCCGAATCTTTGCACAGCCCTAGCGCATTCCAGTGGAGGGCTGGGGGCTGAAGACAAAAGGGGTGGGAGCAATATATAAAAAAATACTAACATAGTGTAGCCTTGAGGCCCAACATTGGGCAAAAGACAGGAAATAATAATAATAATAAATAATAATAATAATATGAGACGTTACTATGGATATATTATTTAATATATTATTTAACATCTATATGAAGCCGTTGGGAGCGGTCATTAGGGGATTTGGAGCTAAATGCCATCAATACGCTGATGACACGCAGCTCTATCTCCCTATGACAACTGAATCAGGTGAGGCTGTGCAAGTCCTGGACCAGTGCCTAGACTCAGTAATGGGCTGGATGAGGGCCAATAAACTGAGACTGAATCCTGGCAAGACGGAAGCCCTGTGGGTGTGTGGTTCCCGAGTCCGGGAGACAGGATCATTGCCTGTTCTGGATGGGGTTGCACTGCCTCTGAAAGAACAGGTTCATAGTTTGGGGGTACTCTTAGACCCATTTCTGTCATTGGAGGCTCAAGTAGCCGCCACGGCTCGGAGTGCCTTTTACCATCTTCGGTTGGTTCGCCAACTACGGCCTCTCCTGGACAGGGATAGCTTGACCACAGTGGTACAGGCATTGGTAACCTCAAGATTGGATTACTGCAATGCGCTCTATGTGGGGCTGCCCTTGAAGCTGCTCCGGAAGCTGGAGCTAGTGCAGAATGCTGCAGCTCGGCTGTTGTCTGGAGCTGCCTCTTTCCAGCATGGAACTCCTCTGCTGAGGGAACTGCACTGGCTGCCTATTCACTATCGAGCCAGGTTGAAGGTTCTTGTACTTGTGTACAAAGCCCTAAACAACTTGGGACCAGGATACCTGAGAGAGCACCTTCTCCCTTACCAACCTGCCCGGTCACTGAGGTCATCCGCGGGCCTGCTCCTGGTGGTTCCACCTAGATCCATCCTCCGATTGGAATCCACCAGGGGAAGAGCCTTCAGCGTGGTGGCGCCCCTCCTGTGGAACTCCCTGCCTCTGGAAGTCAGGCAGGCTCCAACCTTGTACTCCTTTCGGCGCCTCCTGAAAACATCTTTATTCCAAGAAGCCTTTCTTTAACATGCAGCCTTGGATTTCTGTGTTGTTGTTTTGCTTTTTAAAAAATTTTGTTTTAACTGTTTTATTCTGTTTTTATTTTCATTTTACCTTGTACTCCGCTCCGAAATTTTTTCAATGAGGAGCGGTATATAAATATTCTAAATAAATAAATAAATAAATAAATAAATATACTATATAAAAAAGGACACTGAATGGCCATTGAAATGCATTGGTTCATTCCAAACGGACATTGGAGATCATAGGAAATGCCTGCAACAGATAAACAGTTGTTTTTCATAGAAAACACTACAAATCAAAATACTTAGGGAACAACTCCTATGGCCACTAACAGAGCAATTTCTAGGGATCATCTCCAAATAGACAAAAAAACTGGAATGCAATAAATAAAAGGTGATTGCAGTCTTACACAATGATCTACAAGCACCATATTCAAATGACCTAGACATATGGGGGTTTGCTAAAGATGCCTGGGATTATTTCCATGCTTAGAGAGGCCCTCGCCTGTACTTCCAAATGGCCATAGGAATGCATTGGAATGATAGCAGCCAGTCGCACAGGAAACAGCAGGAGCCCAAATATTCCTCATGGCTGTACTGAACTGGGTTATGTGTAAGTACATTGCCACTAGCAATGTCCCCTACATGCACAGGGCCGTAATATTCAGAAGCCCTTCCAAAGGCCAGAGGAATGAACTGGACTGAGACCAGCAGCCCCAACAGAAAAGAGAAAGAGCCCCAAAATTGCTCACGGATGATAGAGTTAGTACCCACAAACATCCCAAGAATCCTGACTTGATGCGTGCTCCATAGGAATGCCTATGCCCACAATATCCAGCTTCTTTTTGAATGGCCATAGGAATGCCTTGGAATGGATGACAAACAACACAGGAGTTCCAACACTGCTCATGGGTGGAGCGGTGGAGCCCCCCCCCCAAAAAAACAAACCAAATCCCAAGAATCCCAAAGCCATGCATGCTTCATAGCATCGGGTTCTCCTTCTAAATGACCATAAAATTCAGCTGGAGTGATACAAGGAACCCCAGAGGAAATACTTAAAGCTGCAGGAGTATAACTAGAGTGACCAGATACAAAAGAGGGCAGAGCTCCTGCAGCTTTAACTGTTGTGATGAGGAAGAAATTTTACCGGGTGCTGCATGCATACAAATGTCACCTGGTGAAATCCCCTTGCCTACACAAATATTAAAGATACAGAAGCTCTGTCCTCTTTTCCATATGGTCACCCTATTTCAACCTTTAGGAATGGGGAGGAAACTGCACAAAACTGGGGAGATCACCAATCAGTGGTTAGGGGAAAGGGGTGCAGTCCAAGGTAGGGGATCTGGCATGTGGGGAAATCCATAGGGTTAGTGTTGGCCCTGAAGTTCTCCATTCCAGGGCTATAAGAGATATCAAGGGAAGCCACATCTACAGGTGAATTCCTCAGAGCAGGGCCCCAAAGACATTGCCAGATTCTGGTGCTTTTAGCCAGAAATGCTTAGTCTCCATCCATTATGGCTCAGTCAGAACACCAGGAAATGGCCCTCTGCCCCCCTCTAAATAACAATCACAAGACACAGGGATTGTTAGGGTGACCCTATGAAAAGGAGGACAGGGCTCCTGTATCTTTAACAGTTGCATAGAGAAGGGAATTTCAGCAGGTGTCATTTGTATATATGGGAAACCTGGTGAAATGTTCTCTTCATCACAATGGTTAAAGCTGCAGGTGCCCTGCCCTCCTTTTAATAGGGTCACCCTAGTGATTGCCACATATGCTCTAGTTGTCCATTGTGATGCAAGAGCGTTCCAAATGGGCAGAGGGCAGCAGGAGTTAGAGGGCATTTCCCCAGAGTTCAGGGCTCAAGCTCCTGGTGTTAGGAGGGAAAAAAGAAAATCAATGTAACATGGAGTAGCACAACACAGACGCGCAGACCCATTGAAGCAATGTAGGTAAGTAAGGCTTCTTTTTGTGTGCGACTAAGGAACAGTAGATCAGCCCCGCCATTGCCAAACTATTGACACTGCAGCCGACCAGGTGAGCACTTGAGGTTCCCTATCGCCAACTCTGTGTTGTGGGGTGATGGTTTATGGGGACGGGGAGGGGAAAGTTGCTTTGGAAGCCGGACGCCATCCAACTTTTCCTGATTCTATCAATCTGGACATATCTTTGTCATTACGGTACGTGCCATTGCAGTAGACAGCATTTTCTTAGATGAATAAGTAAAAGAAAACATTACAGACTTTAGAACGCCACCTTTTTTCCATTTTCTCCCTACTCAGGGCATACATATGGACAGAGAGAGAGAGAGAGAGATGTGGTTGTGACCTGGCACAACAGCAAAACAACAAGGAAGTTGTTGTGGATGCAGACAGGCTTAAGGTAAAACGTATGAGTAAGATGGAAAGACTAGGAATAGTATTTTAGAAATATACATTTTAAGCTAAGTGTTTTGGCGTCAACCTTCATCAGTAGCTGTGCCTTTAAAAGGATATCAGGAGCAGCAGTTTAGAATTCCTGGAGTTGAAAATTGCTTAGAATGGGGAAAAAACCAACCAGAGGTATGATTGGTGTCATACTTACAGCTTGTCCTCCAGATTAAGGCCTCTTAGACTGAGAGGTCTCTGTCTATAGACCTGAAAAATTTCCCTTTTGTCAACCATATCAGAGGTTTGTTTATTCTATTTATTAAATTCAATGATGGTGAGGATATAGGTGGTCCACCAATGTCTTGTTACTTTGTTATTGTAAGTACGCTTTTCTTGGTTGATATTTATTGGCTTTGCTACTGTGCAAATAATTGTGAGTGCTCCTTCAGATCGAGAGGTGACAAAGTTTAAGAGGTGAAATGTAAGAATGAAGCAGGATGAGTGTAATCAAAGCATTGTTGAGATGTTTGAGAGTCTAATGTGGAGTAATTCCAGAAATAATTAAAAGGATTAAGGCTGGAATTAAAACAATAATAAGCCATGAAATCAAGCAATCCAATGTTGCTCTCCGTTCTCAAGAATGGGAGGTAAGCATTGAATCTCCTTTCTAACATCATCATTACATCATAGGTGAATGTGTTTTCCACCTATTGCTTTTTGTGTTGTGTTTTTGTATTTATTACTATTATTGTTATTCCCACCTAGGTCATAATTCATGGAAGGGCAGGGATATAATTATTGATTGTAAATTAATTATTGATTGTAAATTACTCCTGTGCCTATGTTTTGACTAGGGGTGTGCACGGACCCCCCGCTCCGCTTCACTTAGAGATCCGCCATTTTTGGAGTGGCCCGCTTCACCCCGCCCCCGCTCCGCTCGGAGCTCCGGATCCGGATCCAGAGCTCCGTTTTTCCCCCCCATAGGGTTGCATTGAAAGCTAAAAAAGTATACAACTTTTTTTCTGTTCAAGTTAGAAACCTCACATTTGGCACCATGACACCTCATGGGGGTATACACACGCACGCCAAGTTTCAAGCAAATCCCATCATCCCCTGATTTTTGGCGAATTTTTGAAAATCGGGCACCCCATTCACACCCCTTGGGATAGCTCTGTCAATTTGCATGTTAGAAACCTCAAACTTGGCACCATGAAAGCTTATCCATGTGTCCACATGGACACCCAGACTCAAGGCAATCCCATCATCCCCTGATTTTTGGCGCGGCTCTAACCTCTAACGCACCACCCATCACACCCCTTTCGATAGCTCCGTCAATTTGCAAGTTAGAAACCTCAAACTTGGCACCATGATAGCTTATCCATGTGTCCACATGGACGCCAAGTTTCAAGGCAATCCCATCATCCCCTGATTTTTGGCGAATTTTTGAAAATCAGGCACCCCATTCACACCCCTTGGGATAGCTCCATCAGTTTGCATGTTAGAAACCTCAAACTCGGCACCAGGGCAGCTTATCCATGTGTCCACATGGACGCCCAGACTCAAGGCAGTCCCATCATCCCCTGATTTTTGGCGCGGCTCTAACCTCTAACACACCACCCATAACCCTAATTCACACCCCTTTAGATAGCTCCGTCAATTTGCATGTTAGAAACCTCAAACTCAGCACCATGATAGCTTATCCACGTGTCCACATGGACGCCAAGTTTCAAGGCAATCCCATCATCCCCTGATTTTTGGCGAATTTTTGAAAATCGGGCACCCCATTCACACCCCTTGGGATAGCTCCGTCAATTTGCACGTTAGAAACCTCAAACTCAGCACCAGGACAGCTTACCCATGTGTCCACATGGATGCCAAGTTTCAAGGCAATCCCATAATCCCCTGATGTTAGGGGAAGTTTTGAAAATCGGGCACTCCAGTATGTCAGGCAATGCAGACAGCTCAATGGGGCCAGTTCAAAGGAAATCCCAACATGCCATGAGATAACCCTAAATCTTCTTCCACACTTGAAAAATGGATTTTTGAACTTGATAAAGTCTAAGTGAGCGCAGGAAGGACTTCTCCCCTGAGTCAAAGCAAGACACATACACCATCCCTGCAAGGCAGGAAGGGGAGAAGGGAGGGCAGGCAGGCAGGCAGGCAGGCAGGCAGCATGCATTGTAGTGCCGCAAGGATGGCTTGAGCACTAACACATAGCAAACCAACCCGTAAGCGGGCGCAAGGAGCAAGTGAGGCAAAGATGGCTGGTTGTTTCTTTCTAAGCCAGCAGTTACGCATTGAGGGGCACAGAGGAGGACGACTGGGAGCAAGCGTGCCAGAGGGTGCTGGGCACGAACCGCAAAGCCCATCTCCCAGGCACCAGGCGGGCAGAGAGGCAGGCAGGCAGGCAGGCAGGCAGGCAGCGGGCATTTCTGGAGGCACAAGGAAGTGAGGCCAGGATGGCTGGTTTCTAAGCCAGCACTGCAGTTAGTCACGCATTGCAAACGCAAACCATCCCAGCGAGTCGGTCACCGAGGAGGACAGGCTAGCAGAGGGGCAGGCAGAGTGACATGTCATAGATCTAGTATTGGGGAGGAGTCAGTCCCGGCAGATGCCCCACCACAGTAGCACCCTGGGTGGGCGTTGGAAAACGCCATCTTGTGGGTCCATACTTCCCCCACCTCATGTCCTGCAGGGTTGCCTGCCTAACCCTTGTGGGGATGGGAGATGGAGAGCTTAGAGTGGCAGTGCCAGCAGCAGCCTTCGGCTTTCCCCTGGAACCAGTCGCCTTGCCCGCCTCTTTCCCCAGCAAGACTGACTGGTGCTTCCTCTGAAGATGCATCTTCATGCTGCTGGTTCCATAATGCCCTGTAGATGAACCCCTGCTTAGGCTGAGTTTGCAGTGGCGACAGACAGCAAAGCGGGGATCCGCTCCCAACTCAAAGTGGTCCCACACGATGCTTGTCTTTCGTTTCCGTGGTGACACCACCAATTGCCCGCCTGAGCTCTCTGGTGTTGCCACAGAAACAGGGGTGTGGGATGAGACTGGGGAGAGAGCCTCGGCCTGCTGCTGCTGCTCCTCCTCCTCAGCCCCCACATCCTGGAGGCCCACCGCCTCCCCCTCCTCCCCCTCCACTGTGCTGAGGACCTCGTCTAGGTCCATCAGCGGGCTCATGGGCTCAAAGGATAATGAAGGAGATACTCCTACTCCTCCTCTAATGGCACTGCTGCCACCTGCCTCTTGCAACCTGCCTCTTGCTGCCACCTGCCTCTTGCCACCTGCCTGCTTACTGGTGCCAGCCTGAGCCTTGCTGCTTTCAGCACGCCTGCTCCCTCTTCTCATGATGACTAATAAAATATTAATACTACTAATAATATGTATAAGGTACTACTAAGAATATGTATAAGAAGAATATAATATGTTTAAATGTTATTTAACTGCAGAACAGTCAGGCTTTAATAGAGGGAAGGGGGGGCAACCAACCCAACCAACCAAACACACACTCCAAAATTTAAAAATAAAGTTTATATTAAATCAAAGTAAGGGAAAAACACAGGGCAAACTAAGCTAAAAGTCAGAAAGAAGCAAACAAACACACGCGCCAAGCTAAAATCCTAATCTATCTCCAAGTACACAGCAGCCAGCAGCTAGCTAAGTAGACCTCTCCCAACGAAAGCTAAACCCACAAGACGCTGAGAGCTCAAAGATCTCAGGATGACTCTGCCTTAGTCCCCCCCTCCAACGCTGGGATTGGAGGATGCGATCAATTCTCATCAGGATTGGGAGTTGAATGTGCCTGTCATCGCTTCAAAAAAAAAAACAAAAAACCCAAACCCCGATTTTTAAAAAAATATTGCACGTGAATCACAGGACGCAGAAAGTTGAGAGTAGTCTCAAAATGACCCCCATCCATGACTCTCTGAGCACAAGAATTTTCAGAACGATAGCTTAAAAACCAACCCAGTTATGCCCGAGTCTTTCCCGCAATGCAATCCTATGGGCGAAAAGCCGAAAAACGCCGTTTGAGTCGCGCGGTTGACCCGATTTTCAAAAAAATATAGCACGCGACCCGCACGACGCAGAGAGGTGAGAGTGGTCTCAAAATGACCCCCATCCACGACTCTCTGTGCACAAGAATTTCCAGAAAGATAGCTTCAAAAAGAACGTAGTTATCCGCGATTATTTGCCGCAATGCAATCCTATGGCGAAATGTTTTCAAGATGGCGATCGGAGTGCTCCGCGGAAAGAGAAGCGCTCCGAAAATGGGCGCTTCTCTTCGCCTTGCTTCTAGGGGTCCGCGGTCCGCTCCTACTCCGCCTCTGGGTAAGGCGGAGCAGGCCAATCCGCTACTGCTTCTACGCTCCTAATCGGAGCGGATCACACCCCTAGTTTTGACTATAATTTACCATTAGACCTTAGGATCTGTGTGAGGAGATAGGTCAAAAGATGTGGAGCTCATGCACCTGGATTTTCTCAAGTAGATCCTTTTTCACCTCTCGGTAAGAAAGACTCTTTCTCAAGGAGGAATTCTTTATCTAATCAGGTTGATTTTTCAGTTAAAAGGGGGTGGGGAGAGAATCTAATGCATCAGAAGATATTTGCAGATCTTAAATCTGATCACTGGCCAGCCTGAAAGTGGAGGATCTCCAACGCAAAATGGAAAAATTAAAACAAACCATTAATTGAATTCAATTGAAAGTGAGAAGCGGGTAGGTATTTCAGTCTCTGTTGCTCTCTTTGGTTATGTTTGTGACTCTTCAAGTAGTTCAAACAATACATTATAGGCTGCAAGCCACATAGGCAATGAACATTTTGGAACTTCTGGAAATGGAGTGGATCCGGTGCTTTTTCTGAGTACAATCTACAAAATCAGGAGAGAGACAGGGGGTGGTCTTGAGGTGAGTCAGCCGTTTTCATCATTAGGTAAGAAATGCTCCTTATCCTTCTCTCCAAACTTTCAAAATATCCGTCTGAACATCAGGGAATCTATATGCCACTGTACATTTGTTAATCTTTAAGGTGCCATAGGACTCTTTGTCTGAATAACTATGGAGTGACTGGAGTTCTACAGTTTTCCTATTCACTGATGACGAGGATATGGGTGGTCTCCCAATGTCAGGTTACTTTCTGCGTTGTTGTAAGCATGTTTTTATTGGATGGTATGTGTTGGTTTTGCTGCTTTGTGAGTTCCTTTGAAGGCTCCTTTCAGGTTCAGAAGTGACAGACAAAATTTAATTGCTATAAGACTGATGCAGGACAAGTGTCATCAAAGCATTGCTGAGATGTTTAAGAAGATGGCCAAAAATCTATGACACATTAAAAAGCCAGCAACACTTCCATTATCCATTATCATTACCACCATAATCATCATCATCATCATTGGCAGCAGCAGCATTGTCAATATCACCATCATTCATTATCAATATCACCATCATTCATTATCAATATTACCATCATTCATTATCATTATCAGCATCCATTATCATTATCACCATTATCATTATCCCCATTATCATCATTACCATCATTGGCAGCAGCAGCCTTATCATTATCAGCATCCATTATCATTATCACCATTATCATTAATTTTTGTGAACCGCCCAGAGAGCTCCGGCTATTGGGTGGTATAGAAATGTAATGAATAAATAAATAAATAAATAAATATCATCATCACCATTATTGGCAGCAGCAGCATTACCAATAACACCATCATCCATTATCATCTGCTTCCATTATCATTATCACCATTATCATCATCACCATCATTGGTAGCAGCAGCATTATCAATATCTCCATCATCCATTATCAATATCTCCATCATCCATTATCATTATCATCATTCATTATCATTATCCCCATTATCATCATCACCATCATTGGCAGCAGAAGCATTATCTTTATCACTGTCATACATTATCACTATCACCATCATCCATTATCATTATAACCATTATCATCATCACCAACATTGGCAGCAGCAGCACTATCAATATCACCATCATCCATTATCATTATCAGCACCCATTATCATTATCCCCATCGCAGGTCATGAGTAACTCTGTTACTTGTCACTGCATTGAGATGATTTCTGTCTTCCCTTTTTGGGAGAACAGCTAGAAGTGTGAGCCGTACCTGAGCAGTACGAGAATGGAACCAGTTACCTAGGGAGGTTGTGGGCTCTCCCACAGTAGAGGCCTTCAAGAGGCAGGGATGCTTTAGGGTGGATTCCTGCATTGAGCAGGGTGTTGGACTCGATGGCCTTGTAGGTCCCTTCCAACTCTACTATTCTGTGATTCTGTGATCATCACTATCATTGGCAGCAGCAACATTATTAATATCACCATCATTCATAATCATTATCAGCATCATTATTATTATCACCATAATCCATTATTATCAGCACCAATTATCATTATCCCCATCATCATCATCATCATCATCATCACCAGCAGAAGCATTGTCAATATCAACATCATCCATTATCATTGCCAGCACCCATTACTATTATCACAATTATCATCATCACCATCATTGGCAGTAGCATTATCAATATCACCATCATCCATTCGAGTTATCAGCGTCCATTATCATTATCACCATTTTCATCACCATTATCATCATCACCATGATTGGCAGAAGCAGCATTATTATTATCACCATCATCCGTCATCATTAACAGCATTCATTTTTATTATCGTCATTACCATCATCACCATCATTGGCAACAGCAGCGTTATCAATATCACCATCATTCATTATCATTATCAGCATCCATTATAATTATCACCATTATCATAATCACCATCATTGGCAGCAGCAGCATTATCAATATCACCATCATTCGTTATCATTATCATTATCCATTATAATATCACCATTATCATCATCACCATCATTGGCAGCTGCATCATTATCAATCTCACCATCATCCATTATCATTATCTTCATCCATTACCATTATCACAATTATCATCATCACCATCATTGGGAGCAGCAGCATTATCAATATCATCATTATTAATTACCATAATCATCATGCATTATCATTATTACCATCATTCATTATCAGCATCCATTATCATTATTTCCATTATCATAATCAGTATCATTGGCAGAAACAGCATTATCAATATCACCATCATTCATTATCATTATCAGCATCCGTTATAATTATCCCCATTATCATCATCACCATAATTGGCAGAAGCAGCATTATCAATATCACCATCATACATTATCATTATCAGCATCAATTATCATTATTACCATTATCACCATCATTGGCAGCAACAGCATAATCAATATCACCATCATTCATTATCATTATCATAATCGATTTTTATTATCACCATTATCATCATCACCATCATTGGCAGCTGCATCATTATCAATCACACCGTCATCCATTATCTTTGTCCTCATCCATTACTATTATTACCATTATCATCACCAACGTTGGCAACAACCATCATTCATTATCATTATCAGCACCCATTATCAGTATCATCATTATTAATTACCATTATCATCATCCATTTTCATTATTACCATTATCATCATCACCATCGTTGGCAACAGCAGCATTATCATTATCACCATCATTCATTATCATTATCAGCACCCATTATCATTATCACCATCATTCATTATCATTATCAGCATCCATTATTATCTCCATTATCATAATCACTATCATTAGCAGAAGCAGCATTATCAATACCACCATTATTCATTATCATTATCAGCACCCATTATCATTATCACCATCATCCATTATCATTACCAGCATCCATTATCATTATTCTGGTTGCTGACTTGGAGCTGAGCAGAAGCAAGGAAAAGCAGCTGGCCCAGCTCAAGGAGGAGCTAGAAAAGTAAGCCAGATTCCCAGGGAGCGAGCGAACAGGAAGAGCAAACAGGAGTTTGGCAGGGGGAGTGTAGGGGAAGAGGAGACCAAGGAAAGGGGAACAAGAGAAGCCTCAAGGAAACCCAGGAGGCTGCCAATTCAAAGAGGCCGTGTGCTTGCCATGTGCTCCTGAGTGCTGAGTGAGAGGTTGGTGTTTATAATTGCTGCAGGAGCTGAAGGGGGAGTGGCCTGATTGTCAGTTGGTCTCAGCAATCAGTGCCTAATTGCTGTTGATTGTTGTTGGCCTTTCAGTGACCTCATTCTGGTTGCTGACTTGGAGCTGAGCAGAAGCAAGGAAAAGCAGCTGGCCCAGCTCAAGGAGGAGCTAGAAAAGTAAGCCAGATTCCCAGGGAGCGAGCGAACAGGAAGAGCAAACAGGAGTTTGGCAGGGGGAGTTCGGCAGGGGAGGCCAAGGGGGAGGCCTCTAAATAATAATAATAATAATAATAAAAATAAATAAAATAAAAATAAAAAAGAGGTGGGGGAAAAAAGAAAAGCATAAAGAGAAAAAAACCCCCCACAAAACCACCACCAAACAAAAGCAAAAAACCCCCCAAAAGATTACTTTCCCTTAAGACATCCTCATATAGTTGTGTACCTTCAGAGAGGACACAACAAAGCAAAGGCAATTCTACTATAATCAAAAAGGAAAAAAACAAAAGCAGAAATCGACATTATGGATGGAAAGGAGTCCCTAGAGGTAGTGACCTGCAAAGGGTGTGCAATGTTCGTGTTTCTGCCTGAGCTCCACATGGCGTACACCTGCAACAAGTGCAAGCTGGTGGCACTTTTGGAAGAAAAAGTGAGAGGACTTGAGCAGCGAGTGTCCACCCTCCAAGGAATAAGAGAAGTCGAGGAGTTCTTAGACCGAACGGTGGAACTGCAACAGCAACAAGAAGCACATGAGATTGAAGAACAACAGCCAGCTGAAGCAGAAGTGGAGTATGCTGAGGGGAGGAAAGCCAATGAAGAGGAAACTCCCTGGAAAAGAGTGACAGTTAGAAGAGGAATTAGAGGGCGTTCTGCACCGGTGGAGCCATTGCAGTTAAGCAACCGCTTTCAGCTTCTGGAGAATGAGACTGAAGGACAGTTTGCAGAGGAAGAAGTACAGGAGGCACCATGCAACAGTGACCAAGAGACAGAAGGTAGGTCAACCAAGAAGAAGCGAAGAGTAGTCGTTGTGGGAGACTCCCTGCTGCGTGGGATTGAAACCCAAGTATGTCGTGAAGACCCATGGACTCGCCAGGTGTGCTGTCTCCCTGGAGCACAGATTAGAGATGTGACTGAAGGGTTACCGAAGCTCATAAAGCCCACGGACACATACCCCTTTCTTCTCATCCATGTGGGAACAAATGATGTCGCCAAGCAGAGCTACAAAGAAATCATTTCAGACTTTGAAGTTCTGGGAAGGAAACTGAAGAACTTTGGGGCCCAGGTAGTTTTCTCATCCATCCTCCCGGTTCTTGGAATAGGATTAGAAAGGGAAAGAAAAATACTCCAGATGAACGACTGGCTTCGAAAGTGGTGCCGTCGTGAGAGTTTTGGATTCTGGGACCACGGGCTACGCTACTTGGAACATGGACTGCTGGCAAGGGATGGGTTGCACCTCACAAGGGCTGGAAAGAATGAGTTCGGCCACAGCATGAAGAACTTCATCAGGAGGGCTTTAAACTGAATCTTGCGGGGGTGGGAGACGTAAATTTTGAGGCAACAATGGATGAAGGCCAATGCACCACAGTACAGAGAACAGCTCCAACAGAGTCCCAAAATAGTGTCTGCAACAAGGTAGGAACAAAGCCAGACTATAAAACACATGGTCTTCGATGTCTATATACTAATGCCCAGAGCATGGGAAACAAACAGAATGAACTTGAACTCTTATTACATGAAGGCAAATACGACTTGATAGGTATAACTGAAACTTGGTGGGATGACTCCCATGACTGGAATATAGCAATTGAAGGATATAACTTGTTCAAAAAGAACAGAAGAAATAGAAAGGGAGGTGGAGTTGCACTATATGTTAAAAATACCTATCCCTGCACAGAAATACAGGCGGATGAGATTGGGAGCCCCGTCGAGAGCGTCTGGATTAAAATAAATGGGGCTAGGAATAAAAAGAATATGATAATCGGAGTCTACTACCGACCACCCAATCAAGGAGAAGACGAGGACAAAACTTTTGAGAAACAAATTGCCAGTGTTTCAAGGAAGTGTGATGTAGTAGTGATGGGGGACTTCAATTACCCTGATATCTGTTGGGAGACCATTACTGCCAAAAGTGACCCTTCCAAGAAATTCCTGACATGTATGGGTGATAACTTTCTCCTACAGAAAGTGGTGGAAGGAACTAGAGGGTCAGCAATCCTTGACTTGTTATTGACCAACAGGGATGACTTAGTGGATAAAGTGGCAGTTACGGGAACTCTGGGGGAAAGTGACCACGTCATACTTGAATTCTTGATTATGAAGGAGACAAAAGTCGAGCGTAGCCATACACGTACTCTGGATTTTAGGAAAGCTGATTTTAATAAACTCAGAACTATAATAAGTAAGGTCCCGTGGCAAGGGAGCCTAAAAGGAAAAGGAGTGCAGGATGGGTGGGAGTATCTAAAAGATGAAATTTTAAAGGCACAGTTACAAACAATTCCAACAAGGAGAAAAGATAGAAGACAACAGAGGAAACCAATGTGGCTCCACAAAAAGCTTATTGATGAACTGAAAACAAAAAGGGATACATATAGGAAGTGGAAGGAAGGCCAGGCTACAAAAGAAGAGTACAGACAAGTGGCGCAGAAGTGCCGAAATGGCGTCAGGAAGGCTAAAGCTGTGAATGAGCTGAGATTAGCGAGGGATGCTAAAAGCAATAAAAAGGCTTTCTTCAGATACGTGAGTAGTAAAAGACAGAGGAAAGAAATGGTGGTTCAACTGCTTAATGAGGATGGCAAATTGATAACAGACGACAAACAAAAGGCTGAAGTGCTCAATTCCTACTTTGCCTCGGTCTTCTCCCAAAAGCGGATCTATGACCCCCCTGGAAAAAGTGAAGCAGAAGTTGAGGGGGCAGGATTGCAGTTTGAGATTGATAAACAAATGGTCAAAGAACACCTAATTTCCTTGAATGAGTTCAAATCCCCAGGGCCCGATGAACTGCATCCAAGAGTAATGAAGGAGCTAGCGGAAGAACTCTCAGAACCTTTGTCTATTATCTTTGCAAAATCATGGAAGACGGGTGAGGTGCCGGACGACTGGAGGAGGGCTAACGTTGTCCCTATCTTCAAAAAGGGCAAAAAGGAGGAACCTGGGAACTACAGACCAGTCAGCCTGACATCCATCCCTGGGAAAATTCTGGAGCAGATTATAAAGAAGTCAATCTGTAAACACCTTGAAATCAATGCAGTGATTACTAGAAGCCAACATGGATTTGTCAGGAACAAATCCTGTCAGACTAATTTGATCTCATTTTTTGATAGGATAACCTCCCTTGTGGACTGTGGGAATGCTGTGGATGTCATATATCTTGACTTCAGCAAAGCTTTTGACAAAGTACCACATGACATTCTGATTAACAAACTAGCTAAAAGTGGGCTAGATGGAACAACTATTAGGTGGATCCACAGTTGGCTACAGAATCGGACTCAAAGAGTACTTATCAATGGAACCTCCTCAAACTGGGGAGAGGCAACGAGTGGGGTGCCGCAGGGCTCAGTCCTGGGCCCAGTGCTCTTCAACATTTTTATTAATGATTTGGACGAGGAGGTGCAGGGAACGCTGATCAAATTTGTAGATGACACCAAATTGGGTGGGATAGCTAATACCCTGGAAGACAGAAACAAACTTCAAAGTGATCTTGATAGGCTGGAGTGCTGGGCTGAAAACAACAGAATGAAATTTAATAGGGATAAATGCCAAGTTCTACATTTAGGGAATAGAAACCAAATGCACAGTTACAAGATGGGGGACACTTGGCTCAGCAATACTACAAATGAGAAAGATCTTGGAATTGTTGTAGATCACAAGCTGAATATGAGCCAACAGTGCGATATGGCTGCAAGAAAGGCCAATGCTATTTTGGGCTGCATTAATAGAAGTATAGCTTCCAAATCACGTGAGGTACTGGTTCCTCTCTATTCGGCCCTGGTTAGGCCTCATCTAGAGTATTGCGTCCAGTTCTGGGCTCCACAATTCAAGAAGGACGCAGACAAGCTGGAGCGTGTTCAGAAGAGGGCAACGAGGATGATCAGAGGTCTAGAAACAAAGCCCTATGAAAAGAGACTGAAAGAACTGGGCATGTTTAGCCTGGAGAAGAGAAGATTGAGGGGAGACATGATAGCACTCTTCAAATACTTAAAAGGTTGTCACACAGAGGAGGGCCAGGATCTCTTCTCGATTCTCCCAGAGTGCAGGACACGGAATAACGGGCTCAAGTTAAAGGAAGCCAGATTCCGGCTGGACATCAGGAAAAACTTCCTGACTGTTAGAGCAGTGCGACAGTGGAATCAGCTACCTAGGGAGGTTGTGGGCTCTCCCACACTAGAGGCATTCAAGAGGCAGCTGGACAACCATCTGTCAGGGATGCTTTAGGGTGGATTCCTGCATTGAGCAGGGGGTTGGACTCGATGGCCTTGTAGGCCCCTTCCAACTCTGCTATTCTATGATTCTATGATCCCCATTATCATAATCACCATCTTTGGCAGCAGCAGCATTATCAATATCACCATCATCCATTATCATTATCAGCACCCATTATCATTATTACCATCATTCATTATCATCAGCACCAATTATCATTATCCCCATTATCATCATCACCATCATTGGCAGCAGCAGCATTATCAATATCACCATCATCCATTATCATTACCAGCAACCATTAGCATTATCCCCATTATCATCATCACCACCATTGGCAGCAGCAGCGTTATCAATATCACTATCATCCATTATCATTATCAGCACAAATTATCATTATCACCATCATCCATTATCATTATCAGCATTCTTTATCATTATCATCATTACCATCATCACTATCATTGGCAACAGCAGCATTATCAATATCACCATCATCCATTATCATTATCAGCACCCATTATCATTATCACCATCATTCATTATCATCACCAGCATGCATTATCAGTATCCCCATTATCACAATCACCATCATTGGCAGCAGCAGCATTATCAATATCACCATCATCCATTATCATTTTCAACATTCATTAACTTTTTCATCATTACAGTCATCACCATCATTGGCAACAGCAGCATTATCAATATCACCATCATCCATTATCATTATCAGCATCCATTACCATTATCACCTTCATCCATTATCAATATCACCATCATCCATTATCATTATCCCCATTATCATCATCACCAATATTGGCAGCAGCAGCATTATCAATATCACCATCATCCATTATCATTACCAGCACCCATTACCATTATCCCCATTATCACAATCACCATCATTGGGAGCAGCAGCATTATCAATATCACCATCATTCATTATCATTATCAGCACCCATTATCATTATCACCATCATTCATTATCATTATCAGCATCCATTATTATCTCCATTATCATAATCACTATCATTGGCAGAAGCAGCATTATCAATATCACCATCATTCATTATCATTATCAGCATCCATTACCATTATCACCATTATCATCATCACCATCATTGGGAGCAGCAGCATTATCAACATCATCGTCATTCATTATCATTATCAGCATTCATTTTCATTATTACCATTATCATCATCACTATCTTTGGCAGCAGCAGCATTATCATAGAATCATAGAATCATAGAATAATAGAGTTGGAAGGGACCTACAAGGCCATCGAGTCCAACCCCCTGCTCAGTGCAGGAATCCACCCTAAAGCATCCCTGACAGGTGGTTGTCCAGCTGCCTCTTGAAGGCCTCTAGTGTGGGAGAGCCCACAACCTCCCTAGGTAACTGATTCCATTGTTGTATTGCTCTAACAGTCAGGAAGTTTTTCCTGATGTCCAGCTGGAATCTGGCTTCCTGTAACTTCAGACCGTTATTCCATGTCCTGCACTCTGGAATGATCGAGAAGAGATCCTGGCCCTCCTCTGTGTGACAAGCATTTAAGTATTTGAAGAGTACTGTCATGTCTCCCCTCCGGCTTCTCTTCTTCAGGCTAAACATGCCCAGTTCTTTCAGTCTCTCTTCAATGGTGAAGAGGAGGAGCAGGTCCATGGGACTCTTGCCAGTAGGCCCTCTGCTGAAGTGTGGCCCCACGGCAGGTGCCCAGCTATACCAACCCTGGTCTCCTCTGTCCTGACAAAACACATCCTACCATGAATCTTTCGATCTCAAATCTCAAAACCCTACATGTTTTAGTGCTTCTCTCTAGCACTCCCTGCTGGCACTACCCCAGGATGGGGTGGAGAAGTTCCGCCCTTTCCTGGCACATGACTCTCCGCCACAGCCACAGCCAGAGACAAGGTGTAAGGACTACAGGTTATGAGGAAGATGTACACAGTCAGCCCCAAAGGCTTGGACAGAGATACCTATGGCGTTATTTTCATCGGTTGGGGAAGTTCACAGGCAAAGTGAAGCATTTTGAATGGACTGAAGGGCAGAAAGTGACAGTGCAGAAGACAAGGCCCAGCAGAAGACAAGGCCCAGCACTGGGCTAGTGCTGGCAAGGACCTGGGCCCACAGAAGAAATATCCTTACTTCCCAAACTTAACAAACAGGGCCTAAGAACATGAATACAATCCATTCTTCACACACACACCCCAAACCTTTTTCTTTGCATAGACTTAGAAAACCCGATAAATATCTATAGAAGAGAGAAATGACTCACTCAAAGTACGTTTTAGGATCTTCAATAGGATTTAAAAGTAAATCGTACAGCAGAAAGAAATTGCCTCTTTAAAATGCAGCAGTTTTGACGTTCTAACAAAGAATGATTTCATTATTCATTCTACACAGACGGAAAATCTTCTCCTTCATAAGCAAACCCCATATTTTAAAGAACACAGCTGAGATGCTGGGTTTAAAATAAATTTAGTTCTTTGTCAATTAGTGTTAAATCTAGACTTTGTTGCTTATATGCTAGCTATATTTTAATTTAACATATACAAAGCGGTTCTTTCATTTTCATACAATCTGTGATCTCTGAATATTTTGCTGCTAGAGATCACAGATTGTATGAAAATGAAAGAACATTATCAATACCACCATCACTCATTATCATTATCAGCACGTATTATTATTATCACCATCATCCATTATCATTATCAGCATCCATTATCATTATCCCCATTTTCATAATCACCATCTTTGACAGCAGCAGCATTATCAATATCACCATCATCCATTATCATTATCAGCACCCATTATCATTATCACCATCATTCATTATCATTATCAGCACCAATTATCGTTATCACCATTATCATCAGCACCATCTTTGGCAGCAGCAGCATTCTCAATATCACCATCATTCATTATCATTATCATAATCCATTATCATTATCACAATTATCTTCATCACCACCATTGGCAGCTGCAGCATTATCAATCTCACTATCATCCATTATCATTGTCTTCATCCATTACCATTATCACCATTATCATCATCACCATCATTGGCGGCAGCAGCATTATCAATATCACTATCATACATTATCATTATCAGCACAAATTATCATTATCACCATCATCCATTATCATTATCAGCATTCTTTATCATTATCATCATTACCATCATCACTATCATTGGCAACAGCAGCATTATCAATATCACCATCATCCATTATCATTATCAGCACCCATTATCATTATCACCATTATCATCATCACCATCATTGGCAGCAGCATTATCAATATCACCATCATCCATTAGAGTTATCAGCACCCATTATCATTATCACCTTCATCCATTATCAATATCACCATCATCCATTATCATTATCCCCATTATCATCATCACCAATATTGGCAGCAGCAGCATTATCAATATCACCATCATCCATTATCATTATCAGCACAAATTATCATTATCACCATTATCATCATCACCATCATTGGCAGCAGAAGCATTATCATTATCACTATCATCCATTATCATTATCAGCACAAATTATCATTATCACCATCATCCATTATCATTATCAGCATTCTTTATCATTATCATCATTACCATCATCACTATCATTGGCAACAGCAGCATTATCAATATCACCATCATCCATTAGAGTTATCAGCACCCATTATCATTATCACCGTCATCCATTATCAATATCACCATCATCCATTATCATTATCCCCATTATCATCATCACCATCATTGGCAGCAGCAGCATTATCAATATCACCATCATCCATTATCATTACCAGCAACCATTACCATTATCCCCATTATCATCATCACCATCATTGGCAGAAGCAGCGTTATCAATATCACTGTCATCCATTATCATTATCAGCACAAATTATCATTATCACCATCATCCATTATCATTATCAGCATTCTTTATCATTATCATCATTACCATCATCACTATCATTGGCAACAGCAGCATTTTCAATATCACCATCATCCATTATCATTATCAGCACCCATTATCATTATCACCATCATTCATTATCATCACCAGCATGCATTATCAATATCCCCATTATCACAATCACCATCATTGGCAGCAGCAGCATTATCAATATCACCATCATCCATTATCATTTTCAACATTCATTAACATTTTCATCATTACAATCATCACCATCATTGGCAACAGCAGCATTATCAATATCACCATCATCCATTATCATTATCAGCATCCATTACCATTATCACCATTATCATCATCACCATCATTGGCAGCAGCATTATCAATATCACCATCATCCATTAGAGTTATCAGCACCCATTATCATTATCACCTTCATCCATTATCAATATCATCATCATCCATTATCATTATCCCCATTATCATCATCACCAATATTGGCAGCAGCAGCATTATCAATATCACCATCATCCATTATCATTACCAGCACCCATTACCATTATCCTCATTATCATCATCACCATCATTGGCAGCAGCAGCGTTATCAATATCACTATCATCCATTATCATTATCACCTTCATCCATTATCAATATCACCATCATCCATTATCATTATCCCCATTATCATCATCACCAATATTGGCAGCAGCAGCATTATCAGTATCACCATCATCCATTATCATTTTCAACATTCATTAACATTTTCATCATTACAATCATCACCATCATTGGGAGCAGCAGCATTATCAATATCACCATCATTCATTATTATTATCAGCATCCATTATCATTATCACCATTTTCATCACCATTATCATCATCACCATCATTGGCACAAGCAGCATTATCATTATCACCATCATCCGTTATGATTAATAGCATTCATTTTCATTATCATCACTATCATTGGCACAAGCAGCGTTATCATTATCACCATCATCCATTATCATTATCAGCATCCATTACCATTATCACCATTATCATCATCACCATCATTGGCAACAGCAGCATTATCAATATCACCATCATTCATTATCATTATCAGCACCCATTATCATTATCACCATCATTCATTATCATTATCAGCATCCATTATTATCTCCATTATCATAATCACTATCATTGGCAGAAGCAGCATTATCAATATCACCATCATTCATTATCATTATCAGCATCCATTACCATTATCACCATTATCATCATCACCATCATTGGGAGCAGCAGCATTATCAACATCATTGTCATTCATTATCATTATCAGCATTCATTTTCATTATTACCATTATCATCATCACCATCTTTGGCAGCAGCAGCATTATCAATACCACCATCACTCATTATCATTATCAGCACCTATTATTATTATCACCATCATCCATTATCATTATCAGCATCCATTATCATTATCCCCATTTTCATAATCACCATCTTTGACAGCAGCAGCATTATCAATATCACCATCATCCATTATCATTATCAGCACCCATTATCATTATCACCATCATTCATTATCATTATCAGCACCAATTATCGTTATCACCATTATCATCAGCACCATCTTTGGCAGCAGCAGCATTCTCAATATCACCATCATTCATTATCATTATCATAATCCATTATTATTATCACAATTATCTTCATCACCACCATTGGCAGCTGCAGCATTATCAATCTCACTATCATCCATTATCATTGTCTTCATCCATTACCATTATCACCATTATCATCATCACCATCATTGGCAGAAGCAGCATTATCATTATTTCCATCATTCATTATCATTATCAGCATTCATTTTCATTATCATCATTACCATCATCACCATCATTGGCAACAGCAGCATTATCAATATCACCATCATCCATTATCCTTATCAGCACCAATTATCCTTATCAGCATTATCATCATCACCATCATTGGCAGCAGCAGCATTATCAATATCACCATCATACATTATCATTGTCAGCACCCATTATCATTATCACCATCATTCATTATTATCAGCATCCATTATCATTATCACCATTATCATCATCACCATCATTGGCAGCAGCAGCATTATCAATATCACCATCATTTATTATCGTTATCAGCACCCATTATCATTATCACCATCATTCATTATCATTATCAGCATCCATTATCATTATCTCCATTATCGTAATCAGTATCATTGGCAACAGCAGCATTATCAATACCACCATCATTCATTATCATTATCAGCACCCAATATCACTATCACCCTCATTCATTATCATTATCAGCATCCATTATCATTATCACCATTATCATAATCACTATCATTGGCAGCAGCAGCATTTTCAATGTTATCATCATCCATTATCATTATCAGCATTCATTATCATTATTATCATTCCCATCATAACCATCATAACCAGGATAAAACCACACAGCAGAAATTGATATAGGATTAACATACAGAATTAAAACAGCAAAGTTTAAATTTAGATTTAAATTTAAGTTAAAATTAAGTGTTAAAATATTGAGAGAATAAAAAGGTCTTCAGCTGGCGACAAAAGGAGTACAGTGTAGGCGCCAGGCGGACCTCTCTGGTGAGCTTGTTCCACAGCCGAGGTGCCACAACTGAGAAAGCCCTCCTTCTACTTGCCACCTGCTTCACTTCCTTTGGTAGGGGCTCACGGAGAAGGGCCCCTGTGGATGATCTTAAGGTCCAGGCAGGTACATATGGGAGGAGGCGTTCCTTCAAATAACCTGGCCCCAAATCGTTTAGGGCTTTGAATGTCAATACCAGCACTTTGAATCGGGCCCAGACCAATATCACCATCATCAGCATCAGCATCATTATCAATGTCATCACCACCATCCATTATCATTATCACCATTAGCAGCATCACAATCATCACCATTATCAATATTACTGTTATCCATTATTATCATCACCATTATAATCAGTACCATCATTAGCAGCTGCAGCAGCATTATCAATATCATCATCTGCAGTCATCATCATCATCATCATCATTATCAATATTGTCATCAGCATCCATTATCATTATCACCATTAGCAGAATCACAATCATTAGCAGCAGCCGCATTATCAATATCACCATTATAATCACCATCATCATCATCATCACCATAATTAGCAGCAGCATTATCTATATCACCATCATCCATTATCATTATCATCATCCATTATCATTATCATCACCACCATCATTAGCAGAAGCAGCATCATTTATTATTATTATTTATTTATATAGCACCATCAATGTACATGGTGCTGTACAGATTACACAGTAAATAGCAAGACCCTGCCGCATAGGCTTACAATCTAATAAAGTTGTAGTAAACAATAAGGAGGGAAAGAGAATGCAAACAGGCACAGGGAAGTCTAAACAGGCACCGGGTAGGGTGAAGCTGACAGTATAGGGTCAGAACAAACTCAATATTTAAAAGCTATAGGGAAAAGAAAAGTTTTTAGCTGAGTTTTAAAAGCTGTGATTGAGTTTGTAGTTCTCAAGTGTTCTGGAAGAGCGTTCCAGGCGTAAGGGGCAGCAGAAGAAAAAGGACGAAGCCGAGTAAGGGAAGTAGAGGCCCTTGGGCAGGCAAGATAGGAGGTGAACCAGTTATAGACAGAGCCACAGAGTCCAAGGTCATGGAGGGAATCTAAGAGAAGATCGTGATCAACCGTGTCAAAGGCTGCAGTTAGATCAAGGAGAATAAGAACGGAATAATGGCCTTTAGACTTGGCAGTAAGAAGATCATTGGTGATCTTGGTAAGGGCTGTTTCAGTGGAATGCAAAGGATGGAATCCAGATTGAAAGGGATCCAGGGCAGAGTTACTAGAGAGAAAGTCAAGACAACGAGAGTAGACCACACGTTCCAGGATCTTTGAGACAAGAGGCAACAGAGAGACAGGTCGGTAGTTAGACAGAGATAGTCGATCAAGAGTGGGTTTTTTGAGAATGGGAGAGACTGTAGCATGTTTAAAAGCAGAAGGAAATGAACCAGAGGACAGAGAGGAATTAATGATGTGGAGCAAGGACGGGAGGATAGCGGGGATAAGATTAATAAAGATGCGAGAGGGAATCGGATCACGGGAACAAGTGGAAGGTTTCGAAGAGCGCAGTATTTTAGACAGTTCATCAGCTGAGACCGAAGGGAACGCCGAGAGATTTGCAGGAGGAACTGACAGGTGAGGAACAGGAGTTGGAAGCAGAGCAGAGCTGGCCAGACCGGAGCGAATAGTTTGGATTTTAGCATTGAAGAAAGAGGCAAAGTCATTAGCAGACAGAGAGGCGGGGAGAGATGGTGGATTAGGCTTCAGAAGAGAATTGAAGGACGCGAAGAGCCGCTGAGGGTACCTAGCATTTGACTGGATCAATGTTGAGTAGTGCTGCTGTTTGGCCAGTGAAATGGCAGAAGAGAAAGAGGAGAGAACAAATTTGTAATGGACAAAGTCCGCCCAGTCCCTGGTCTTACGCCACAGGCGTTCGGCTGCCCGGGAACAAGAGCGAAGGTAGCGGAGGAAAGAGGTGAGCCACGGTTGGGGTTGAGAGGGGCGAACTATCCGAGTTGTAGATGGAGCAAGATTGTCAAGAGTTGAAGATAAGGAGGAGTTAAAGGAGGAGATGGCTGAGTCCAAGGAGACGGCTGTGAAGACAGAAGGAAGGGAGGAGGCTAGAGACTGAGAAAAAGCCTCATAGTTGATAGAATGCAGATCACGACAAGGGCATGAAACGGGACGTGAAGGAGGGGGATTGTGAGTAATATTGAAAGAGATTAGATGATGATCTGACAGAGGAAAGTCAGCAATAGAAAAGTCCAGGACAGAGCAGTTCCGAGTGAGGACAAGATCTAGACAGTGTCCAATTGAATGTGTGGGTGCTTCAGACCAGAGCTTAAGATCGTAAGAGGAAGATAAGGAGCAAAATCGTAGAGCTGCAGTATCGTGAGGGTCATCCACATGGATATTGAAGTCGCCCAAGATCAGAGCAGGAGAGTTGTCAGAGAGGAGAAAGGACAGCCACGAGTCGAGATCAGAGAGGAATTTAGAGGATGAGCCAGGGGGGCAGTACAGAACTGCAACCTGCAGTTGCAGCGGAGCGAAGAGTCTCACCACATGTGCCTCAAAGGAGGAGAAACAGTGTGAAGGTGGAATGGAAAGAGGCTGGAACTGGCACAAACTCGATAATAAAAGACCCACACCACCACCTCGACCCTCTGGGCGACTCGAGTGAGAGAAAGAGAGTCCTCCAAGAGAGAGGGCAGCCGAGATGGCGGTATCATGGGCAGGAAGCCAGGTTTCAGTAAGAGCAAGGAGGTGGAGAGACCTAGAGAAAAACAAGTCCTGGATGACAGGGGCCTTAGAAGCAACAGAACGACAGTTCCATAAGGAACACGAGAAAGGCAGCTGGGAAGGGGGGAGACACCGAATAGGAACTAAGTTGGGAGAGATGAAATTGGAGCGAGCCATAAGGAACAGATATGAGGGGAAAGGAATTAAGAGAAGAAATGAGGAGAGAGATAGCAAGTAGGCAGGGAAGTAAAACAGGCGCGGGACGGGATTAACCAGAACTAGCCTGGCCAATATCATTATCGATATCGTCATCATCTATTAATATTATCACCACCATCGTCATCATCACCATCGCCGGGGTGTATGGTCAGGCTCTCAAAGCATTGCTGAGATGTGTGAGAACACGGCCAGAACTGGTGGGACATGAATAAGCCAGCCACATGCTAGTTAGTCCCCGCACTTTGGTCCAAATAGGGGGGAAATCACAGCTGAACTTAACAGGTGAGAAGGATTGTCAAAGGCATTGTTCTCCCAAGCATGACTTCTGTTTGCAGGTGGGAAAGGGGAACCCTGCCCAGTAGACTTTTCATCTCTCAAACAGCTATCAGACTAATAATGTGGAGTAATTTCAGAAATAATTAAAAGGATTGAGGGCTGGATTGAAAAAATAATATGCCCATGAAATTAATCAAGCAATCTGTGAACCCCCCAGAGAGCTTCAGCTGTCAGGCGGTATAAAGATGTAGTATATAAATTGCCACTGGACAATTCCTTCCTCCGTGGGGCTCTCTCTTCCTCTTGGCCCACTGGCTTCCTCCTTCCAACCGTCTCTCTTTTCCTACTGGCCCACCGGCCTCCTCCTTCCCTATGGGGCTCTCTCTTCCTCCTGGCCCACTGGCCTCCTCCTTCCCCAGGGGGCTCTCTCTTCCACCTGGCCTACTGGCCTCCTCCTTCCCCTTGGGCTCTCTCTTCCTCCTGGCCCACTGGCCTCCTTCTCCTTGGGCTCTCTCTTCCTCCTGGCCCAGTGGCTCCCTCCTTCCCCATGGGTCTCTCTCTTCGTCCTGGCCCACTGGCCGCTTCCTCCTGCCTGGTTCCACATCTGCACTACGGCCTTGCTGACATGCCCGGGGTAGCACTGATTGCCACTGGGTTCGGGAAGGAATTTTCCTCCAGGGCAGATTGGCCGGAGACCCTGGAGGTTTTTCGCCTTCCTCTGGGCATCCAGCAGGGGTCACTTCATAGGCCATTTGGAGAATTAAATAAGATATTAGAATTAAAAGAACTTGCAGGACTGAACTCAATAATTAAAAATATAATCAATTACAAAAATTAATAATGACCATAAACACAGTAACGGACTTTCCCTCTTGGCCCACTGGCCTTATTCATGACCCCGTGGGTCTCCCCCCTCTTCTGGCCCACTGGCCTCCTCCATTCCTCTGTGGGTCTTTCTTTTTTCTCCTTGCTCATTGGCTTCCTCCTTCCCCCCTTGGGCTCTCCCTCTCTCTTCCTCCTGGCCCACTGGCCTCCTCCTTCCGCCTGGTTCCACATCTGCACTATGGCCCTTGCTGACATGCCCAGGGTAGCACTGATCGCCACTTTTGGGGTCGGGAAGGAATTTTCCTCCAGGGCAGATTGGCCGGAGACCCTGGAGGTTTTTCGCCTTCCTCTGGGCATCCAGCAGGGGTCACTTCATAGGACAAACATTAATGGTAGAAAATACAGGTATATCAACTAGGAAACTAAACCATTAGCAAAACAATAACTAAACTTGCAAAAATCAATTGGAATATTTAAATTAAAAAACCAAAAATCATTAAAAACAAATAAACATTGTGTAGAAAAGAGTAATTGCCATCTTGTTCTCCTTTTTATTCATTGTTAAGTTAATCGCACCCATGGAATTTAAACTATGTGGTTTTTCTTACAGTTCTCTGGCTCCTTATCCCTATTCCAGCCAGCCACGATTATATCCCCTTATCTTAGAACGAGCATTCTGGCACTTCCGTGTTAGATATTTGTCCATTTTTGCTGTCGCAACACAGTCCAGTATTCATGTTCCCATATGTGTGCAGCCAGCAAGTGAGTGTTTGCATCACCTTGTAAAGCCTGGATGCTGATAAGTTGGGGGGACTGGTTTCCCAACAGCGATGCCCATGCAGCCCCGAAAGTGGGACCAGGGGAAGAGAGGCTTGCAGAGCACCTGTCTGCACGCCCAGCTTGACACCGAGCGAAGGCTATGCAGCCTGCTCCCCTGCACCCACGTTCCCTCGCTGGATGGAGGTGAACCAATTGAGGAGTTCAGAATTCAGAACACACTGCAACATCCACATCCTAAAGCCGGAGTGTTGAAGGTCTCTCAGAGGAGTGTTGAAGGTCTCTCAGCGGAGTGTTGAAGGTCTCTCAGCGGAGTGTTGAAGGTCTCTCAGCCCAAGGCTTGAATTCCACGTCGGAGAAGCTCTCGGGTGCTGCTGCATTCCAGTGGTGGGCCCAGCCAAAGGGGAGGCACCAGAAATGCCGGCCTAGCTGAGCACTAAATGATCAATGGTTGAGGCTGGGGGAGGGGGTGGAGCCACAGAGAGTGGAAGTGGCCCTCAGGGGAAACCCAGAGAGCCAAGCTGGGATGCCAGGAGGGCTGACTGCAGCACTAGGACTTAAGGTTCTGCACCCCTTGTCTACACTGGGGCATCTGAAGAGAAAAGCCTGTGTGGTGCCACCCAAACTGGTTCCTTGGCCCATGAGCTCCGGCAGCCGGTCCTCCTGCTGTTCATTTGAGCAATGCATATCCTACCCTTCCCCCCAAATGCTCCCTGGGCAACTGACAAATACAGAGGTTTGCTACCCCCGTTTATCCTCCCAGTAAGGTTGGCTGGGCGGAGAGGGAGTGACTGGCCCAAGAAGACCCCCGTGAGTTTCATGGTTGAACAAGGCACTGGACGGAGGTCCTCCTAGCCCTAGTCTGGGACACAGGTGGCAGTTTTCCTCGCAGATACTGACCTGGTGGCTTTCGTTCACAGCATCAGAAGTCTGGGGCCAGGCTATTGGCATGTGCTTCATGCAGGGCCATCCGGGATGACAGTTGAAAGGTTTCAGCAGGTGTGCAGTGCTGTGGACTGTAAGGCAATGGGCTGAGGTGTCAGGTGCCCATTATACCAGTGCTCCCACATTTTGAAATTTATCTTAATTATGCCATTTATGCCATTTATATCCCACCTTTCTTTCTTCTGGCAAGGAACCCGAGGTGGCTTATATGGTTTTCTTTGCCCTCTCAGTTTTTATCCTCACAACATCCCTGTGAGGTAGGTTGGGCTGAGAGTCAGTGACTGGCCCAAAGTCACCCAGTGAGCTCCATGGCCGAATGGGAACTAGAATCCGAGTCTCTCGCCACTATACCACACTGCCTCTGTGCACTACCATGGCATTAGCACCCTATTATCTTCCAGACTCAATTCAAGGTGCTGCTGAGGCCCTGTAAAGCCCGAAATGGACAAGGACCACCTAGCCTAAGAGACTTTTCCCACCAGTTTTAAGGCAAGAGTGTTGAATTTCTTTCATCACGTGTGAGGAATTCACTTTCAGGGAAGCTCTCAGGGGCTGCATTACAGTGTGTGTATGTGTGTGTGTGTCCGCGCGCACAAAGACCAAATGGGGTAGGGGGCAAAGGCAGACGTGCTGAGGCTAAAATACCAGCATATTTTAGTTTATTTTATTTTAATATTTTTTTAATTAAAAGTATACAATAATCACAACTCATCAACTCATTACCCTACAATAATAACCAATAAAGAACAAAGAAAAACACTACTTAATACAATAATCTAATAAAATAGTAATAACCATAATAATAATAATAATAATAATAATAATAACCATAATAAAAATGATAATGAAAAGTGTAACCCAACCCCTGGGACCATTATTCTCCACTCCAAAATTGTAATACATCTTGTGACGGTTTACACCCTTTCCCTTTTCCTAATACAAATTTAACAAATGGTTTCCAAATCTCCTCAAAATCATTCCGCTTTAATATTCCTGTCTTAACTTTCATACAACCCGTTATCCTATCATTAATAGCAATATCCCAGACTTCTTTATATCATTCTTCTATTTTATATTCCCTTTGTTCTTTCCAATTCCTAGCAATTATCAGTCTTGCTGCTGTTAGTAAATTAGTTATTAATTCTTTACTATTTTGCGTACATTGGACCCCTTCATATATTGATAACAATGCTGTCTTTGGGCCTATTTCTACCTTCCATCCCATTATTTCATTTATTTCTTTAAATACCATTTGCCAAAACTTCTGAATATTTTTACACTCCCACCACATATGAAAATACGCACCTATTTCCTGACACCCTCTCCAACAACTTACTGAATATTTCTTATCTATCTGGTGTAATCTTACTAATGTTAAATACCACCTCCATACTAATTTGTAGTAATTTTCTTTTATTCTTGTCGACATACTCTTTAATATACGTTGACTCCATATCTTCCCCCACTCTTGACCACTTAACTGTCTTACCATATCTTGGTCCCGTATCATTTTAATATGTTCTTGTTGTTTTCCCATGCTCATTAGTATCTTATACGCCACACTCATCATACCCCTACCAACTAGCTTTCCATTTTTGTTTTCTCTTTGTAAAATCAACCTTTCCATTTCTGTACACTCTCTACACTCTCTATTTTCCTCTTTCCACTTTTTTGTCTATTGTTCTAATTGAGGTGCCTCCATCCAAGCATTTCTCCTCTCTCTTACTAACTCTTTTATTTTGTCTCTATCCATTTCCTTCATCCAATCTTTTAATTTATTTATTGCCTTTTCCCTTAAATCTTTCTCCAATTCTTTCTGTTAGAGCAGTACAACAATGGAACCAGTTACCTAGGGAGGTTGTGGGCTCTCCCACACTAGAAGCATTCAAGAGACAGCTGGACAACCATCGGTCAAGTATGCTTTATGGTGGATTCCTGCATTTAGCGGGGGTTGGACTCGATGGCCTTTAGGCTCCTTCCAACTCTACTATTCTATGATTCTATGAATGGTGCATTCATACCTTTACTCTTTAAGGCTGCCATTGGTGCAGGGGGGAAATGCACAATTCACAATTTACAGAGGCTCCTGAAAATGCACACTTCCCCCATTGCATTAATGGTGGCCGTTAGGGCTGTGCACGGACTCCCCGATTTGGTTCGGGCCCGATTTGGTTTGGGTCAATTTGAACCGAAGTGAGATTCAGATGTCCGAATCATTTCCCATAGACTTGCATTGGAAAACGTAAATGCCTATAACGTTCTCATTTCTCAAGATATGCGCATGACACTTGGTGAGCTTACAGATGGCATATAGCTCATCATGTACATTGGTTGTCTTGCCATGAATTTTTTAAAATGTGATTTTTCGGGCAATCCAGTCATTTCCAAGTGCTATAACTTTTTTGTTTTTCAAGATACACCCATGAAACCTGGGCAACTGACAGACAGCATATAGCTCATCATGTGTAAAAAAAAAATGTTGATTTTCTTGGACTTTTTGGCAGCTTTTGATACCATGGTATCCCTCTGAATAGGTCGTCTGGTTTGGATTTGGAGGTACAGCGTTGCAGAGGTTCCACTCCTACTTGGAGATGGCTGATTCCATTTGATGGCTGATGGTGCTGGAGGATTATTGCTCTTTGCCTTGGCAACTATGCTATGGGGTTCCACAGGGCTCTATTCTATTCCCCACTGTTCAACATCTACATGAACCCACTGGGGGAGGTTATCCAGAAGTGGGAGCCTGTTTTTGAAATAGTCCTCGATCCCTCGCCACACGAACGAGCTAACAAGCTACTGTGAGTAGCTTATTACGCTACTGTGTGCGATTTAACTCACACACCCTGCCCCCTGTCCTGCTGCTGCATGCCTCCTGCCCGAGCGTGGCGCTGTTTCACTTCCAAATCACTGGATGTTTGCAGTCAAGAGATACCCAATCCAACATCATAACCTCATGCGATTGCTCACTTAGGAATTCACATTTATGGAAATTCTTACCTGCACAATTACTCACTCAGGCAATGAGGAAAATGCACATTTTGGGCTGTTTTCTTTAGTTTTGCTTATTTCTCAAAGGTTTATTTGTGCCACCTAATTGGTCCACCCAGGATTTGCCCTCCTCTGGGTGAAATTGTGCAGGGTTTTGAAGGTGGATCTGGTACTTCCCAACTAGGGGAGGCGGCCTCTGAAGTGTGGTTCTGATCCTGCAAACCTTCAATAGCTCATAGAGCAGAGGCAGCTATATGATCCTGTCTTGCCAGTAAATTAATCCATAGTGCCCAACAGATGACACAATAACCCACAGCGGGTTAAATAATCCAGGATGGTTTATTTAACCCATCATGGGTTATCATGTCTGCACCCCGTCATTATTCCATGTCCTCCCACCAAGATGTGAGACAATTAAGAGGTCTGCTGTGCAATCCACATAAGTGTTGTTCACTCAATAGACATCTCTTCACTCCTGAAGGGCTTGTCAATGCTGGGAGCTATTCTCTAAGCTTAATTAGCCTAACAAACAATGCAGTTCCTGTCAAGTAAATTGATGGTTTCCCATGGTGCCTGACAGGCTTTTACCAGACCCCTCCTTCAGGGAGGGTCTTGAAGCTGTAGCCTATGGCGAGTGGGTAGCCTAGCAGACTGCCTCCCACCTCCTCTCAACTCTGCCCGCTTGAGCCTACGGTGGACTCTGGGGTCTCTCAGTTCTGATGCTCCCTGTGGTGTTACACCCCACAAGTCAATTCCAAATGTATGTCTGCGCTTTGTAAGTCTGTGGTTTTTAGAATGTTGGCCTGAGTGGGCGGAGTTAGAATGTCTTGGGAGGGGGGAGGAGTGATATATAAGGGAAGGACTGAGGGGATTGAGAAAACTTTTCAGAGAGACTTGTTAGGTACTCTTAGAGTCTGTAGTGCTCTCTGTGTTTAGGGTACTTAAGTTCTGGGAAATTCGAAGGTCAGTGTAGTGAGTGGTGTCTTTAGAGTGTGGTGTGCACGTAGTTGAGGTATATCAATCAATACTGATGATAAAGAAAGTTCAAGAGTGACTGTGTGAGAAAAAGGAAAGCGCGTATGTGAATGAGTGACAGGATTGTATGAAAGGTTTCAAAAATGTCTAGGTATGGCCATAAGGGAGCTTTGGGAACTGGCAAGAGCCGCCTGGGCTTGCTCCTCTTTGTCATGGCAACCCACTTGATCACCTGCCACTGACTCTGGCCCTGGCAGCATTGGTGGCGAAAAGGAGGAGCAGGAGATACCATGGCCTAATTGTTGTCAAGCAGGCAAGTGGTAGCCATGATGAGGAAGAGGATAGGGCTGGTGACAATGGCAGTGAGAAGGTGGACTCACTGAGAGAGTGGCCCATGGAGGGTGTCTTGCCCTTGGGCCCTCCAAAACCTGGAGCCCACGTTGGGTGGTGCTGCCAACTTTTGGCTCTGGCTCCACTCACCACTTGGCAAGTGGACCATAACAGATGAACCACAAGGGAATGTGGACCTAAACAGGAGGGGGGCAGGGAGGTTCTCCATCTTGACCCAAGGGCTGAATTGGGGGGAAGGCTGCCAAGTCCATCAAGAATAGCTTTGCATGAGGCGCCAGTTCTACATTTTTTCAGTAGTGGCCCCCATCCTCTGGAACAATCTTCCATGTTTGGAAACTGAAGTGGAAACTGGTGAGCCTCAAATGCTTCTTGAAAACACGTTTGGTCACTCAGTCTTTCCCCGAATTGTAATCAATGACAGTGCTCTGTCATAGGTGTGCACAGCACATTTCATTAGGTGATTCAGCCAGGGATTATTATTTTTAAGGTAAACATTGACTTGAATATACAGTAATAAAGGACTTTTTTTTTCATTCAACAAACAAACGAAATAAACGAAAACTGAAGTAAACTGTATTTTTTTAATTAACAAATAATCTGTACTGCACTGTTGTAATTATTTGATTGGGACTGAAGTAGAGGAGCACTCATTTTACACAGTTATCTTGCTAAGACTCGATGGCCTTGTAGGTCCCTTCCAACTCTGCTATTCTATGATTCTATTTCTACAATTCTTTTTCTCCTGTCTTTTTTTCATCCTCTCTTCGTTTTCAGGCAGCATCCTATGCACATTTACCTCAGAGTAAGTTTGATTGATCTCAGTGGGGCTTGTAAAGGAAAGAGGCTCCCAGCGCTCCAGCCAGTCTCTTACTGGATTTAGCACGGATCCCAGGCACTGACACTCACAAGCTCACAATGTGAGGTTTAAGACCTTTTATTCAGACTAAGGGTAGGGATACATGGGACAGACTAAGTAAAATATCATAAAAGCATGCATAACGTAAGAACCCAGTACAGGAAACAATAAAACTTAACTCTAATATCTCTTACATCAACCCACGCTCTTCTCACCGGCCGACAACCAACCTGTTGCCCCAGGCAGAGGCTATCTTTTCACTCCTTCCCCCCTCCCTCCTGCTTTGTTCTTCCAGGCATCCTCACACCTTTTGGCCGGGGTGCCTAATCACTCAAGGCCAGTTGACAGATATGGCGAGGCTGGCGCTGGTCTCTTCTACCCTGGCCAGATTTCACCCTTATCTTCCTATGAAACCATAAAATTTAATTAAAACAACCTTGTTCCCAGATTCCAACTCCCATGCGCTCCTATCCCGGTTAACCCGTGCCTTTCCCTTACAGGGCTTACTTCTGAGTAGACGTACATAGGATTGTGCTGCAGCTCTGTTTTAAAGTGGCACAAGATACACACATACCATGTTTACCAAAAGAACGGCTTGAAAAAAGCGGGTTGGACACCCTGAAATAAGCAAGGGCAGATAGGAATTGTTTTAGCAAGCATTTTGAAAAAGGTGCTGCTGAATGAACCCTCCTTAGTTAAGAGGTCCTGGGGGGCATTGCAGTTCTCCCCCCTTTCTTTTCTCTTGCTGGAGTCCAGACTGGGGTGGGTGGTGGGGCGGGTGATGAGGAGAGAAGGCACGTGAACAGACAGCTTCTCTCTCTCTCTCTCTCCCAAACATTACAGTACCTGCAGGGCTGATGACGAGAGGAGGGCAGCAGCTCCAAAGGGGGGGAGGGCAATCTTACTCCTTACAGAAACAGCCCCCTCCTCGGCTCTACCACGTGCTGCTTCCTGGCCCCAGCGTGGCTGCTGCTCCCACCTTGTCCAGCAACTGTCGCGAGAGGTTAGGCAGAGCAGCTGAGAGCAGGGAGCGGCTGAGTGAGTGAAAGAGCAAGCGAGCGAGCGGGGTGAGGGGGCAGCGGCTGCACAGGTGAAAAAAGCCTTCCGGAGGAGGAGCGGGGTGGGGAGCAGCTGAATTTGTCGCTCTTTCCTACAGCTAGCACCGGCCCTGCTACTGCAACATGGCGGCAACGGTGGACTAGAGTGTTCAACTGAACCCTTTGAACCTGTTGTCCACAGGCCAATGTGCTCTGTTTTACCACTTTCGTTATAATATTTTAAAGGTATTTATTGTTGGGGACCACAATGGCACAGCCCTAGACAGCATCTGGAGCACCATAGAATGCTGCAGAATGCTTCTCCTATGGAGCCAGCGTGCCAATGGAGCAATAAGGAAAAAAAAGAACTGCCGATGGACCGGTAGGTTTTTAAGCCTTATCATCTAATTATCTGGGCTGGAAATAGTGAAGAACGGTGAAGATTGAATGGGAAACTTTGAGCTACAGAATGGGATTTAAAAGATTAAAGTATTTTGCTGCTTAACGAGTGTATTTGAAGTGGAAGGAAGGTGGCTAGTGGAGAAGTAGCCCCTCCTTGAACTGTTAAGAGCGGCTGTATAAGGAATCTCCCAGACGGAGAGCTTATCTTGAAAGGAATTTTAATTGCAGAGCCATCGTCAGGAGAGATTGATTGATAGCCACCTTTTCAGTAGCAAGTAATAAATCTCGTTAAGCACGGCAGTAAAACCCTTCTGAGCTCGCTGTTTGTTGGATTTGAAAGCGAAACTAATTAGCAGCAGCAGTATTTACAAGCCTATGCCACCCAAAAAAACTGCCCCGGTGGTGAAGCCACGCTGGGTTCAATACGCGTCCAACAATACCATTAAAAGACCTCAAAGAGTTGTTGATCCAGAGCTGGAGACGGAAGAAAAACAAGAAGAATCTGTAATAACGACAAAGGAGTTGAAGATGGCTGCCGGAGCTGGCGTAGAGCCAGCAGGGCAAGAGGAAATGGTGGATCAAATTTCAGCTATGTTGAGAAGTCTTAAAGCTGAACTATTTATGAAAATTGAAACGGAAATTGACAAAAATAATAAGAGGGTGGATAAGCTGGCTGCAGAAATGGCTATAAGAGACAATCAACTAGGCTTTTTGAAGACAGAGGTTGATCAAGTGAAAAATCAAGTTAAAGAAATTAAGAAGACTCAAAATGATCAAGAGGTGAAATTTAAAGATCTAGATAAGAGACTGATTGTTATGGAAGATAACGCACGAAGAGTAAACGTACGCGTTCGTTATATGGTGGAGAAGAAAGGGGAGGACCTCAGGAAGAATATTCTAAGCTGGTTTAAAGAACTAGTCCCAACCCTGCAATTAGCTGAAGAAGATGTGGAGCGTGCTCACAGGGTAGGGGGTTTCAGAAGTGGTGCACCCCCCAGAGATGTTTTGGTGAAATTTTTAAGCTATCACAAGAAAGAGCAATTGATGAAAGAATTAAGAGCATTGGGTGAGCTGAAGTTCCAAGGAGCATCAGTGCAGGTCTTTAATGATCTGTGCCAACAGACTTTGGAATGGAGACGCAGTGTCAAGATCATAACGGAGGAATTGAAAAAGAAGAAAATTCTTTATGCATGGGGATATCCGATTTTCCTGCGTTTCTCATACAACGGGGAAAATCATAGGGTTTTCTCCGCCCAGCAAGGCATGGAGCTTCTTGAGAGCTTAGGTTTGGGTCCTCAAAGAGATGCTGGTGGCGGTGCAAAAAGCGGTGATGAAGAAGAAAGAGGAGCAGTTGGGGGGGTGGTGTAGATGGTTAATATAGCGATGATAAGAAATATATTAATTAGTTCCTGCTGGCTCTGGGTTCCTGGCTTCTTTCCCCCCCCCCCCAAAGGGTAAAAAAAAATGGCGGAAGTATTAGACTTCCGGGTATATATTGGGGGGAAAAGTGATGGGAGGGAAGGGGGAAGTGGGGTGGGAGGGAAGGGTATGTTAGAGGTGTTGTATGTATATGTGTGTATGTTATGTTTTCAACACGATCGGGATCGAATAGAAGATCAGAGAGATGAATATGGATAAGAAGTTAAGGATCTCAATGCTCAATGTCAAAGGTCTGGGGGCAGTCGTAAAAAGGAGAAGGATTGAACAATTGTTAAACAAGGATGGTTCTGATATGATATTTCTGCAAGAGACTCATCAAATTAAGGAGAAAAAGAACGTTATTCGATTGAGATGGCCAGTCTATTATGAAGTATCGTTGGGGACATCAAAAAAAAAGGGAGTGGCCATTTTGATTTCAAAAAGAACTGGGTTTATGATGGAGGATATTAAAAAAGATGAGAATGGGAGATATCTCATGATTAAAGGTAAACTGGAGGGGGAAAAATATACTTTGATTAACATGTATGCACCAAATAATAAACAAAAAGAATTTTATGAGGAGGTATTAAGAGAGATGGAAGAATTCAAGGAGGGGTATGTAATTATGGCGGGAGACTTTAACATGGTTATGGACAATAGAGTAGATAGGTCAAATCCCTCTGAAGCAGAAAAGAGAAACAATGTTACTATTTTAAGCAAATTAATTAAAGAGAAGGATTTTGTTGATTCTTGGAGAGTTCTCAGAGGGGCAGACCCAGGATTCACGTTTTATTCTTCAGTCCATCATACATACTCCAGAATTGATCATATTTTTGTATCTAGAGATTTTGTAACCAAGACATGTAGAATGGAATTAGGGACAATCAAGGTATTGGATCATGCACTGGTAAGCTTAGTTTTTGCAGTTAGTAAGGAATATAAAGAAGCATTAAGGTGGAGATTGAATACTAAGATATTTAAGAATGATAAAGTAATTGAGAAAATGCAGAAGGAATTGTCAGAAACATGGGAAATAAATGAGAAAGGGGGAACAAGAATAGCAGTGGTTTGGGATACCATGAAGGCTGTGTTTAGGGGGAACTGTATTAGGGAAACGTGTAAATTAAAAAGACAACAAGAGGCAAGGCAGGCTACTTTAGAAAAAGAGATAATAAAGCTGGAAAAAGAATATTGGCAAACTAAGAACAAACATAAATTAATAGAATTAATGGCACAAAAAAAGGAATTAGAAAATATTAATTTAGAAGAGGTACAGAGGAATTTAATTTATATGAAAAGGGAATATTTTCAAAATAGTAACAGGAACTCTAAGATGCTTGCCAAACTCACACAGAAAGAAAAAGCCAAAAATGGGATAGGGTTAGTAAAAAATAAGCAGGGTAATGATTGTCATTTGATGAAGGATAAAATAAAAAATTTTCAGGATTTTTTTGAAGAGTTATACAAGAAAAGAGATATCCAAATGAAGAGGACGGAGGAATATGTGGATAAATTTTTGAAGAAAGGATTAGAAAAAGAACATAAGGAAATAATGGATAATAAAATATCGCAAAGTGAAATAGAGGAGGTTATAGACCAGCTTAAAGCAGGGAAATCACCAGGGGCAGATGGTTTAGGACCAGAGTTTTACAAAAAATTTAAAACCTTAATAGTGCCAAAGTTGCTGAAATTATATAATGCAATAATGGAGGGGGAGAGGATCCCAGAGTCATGGGAGCATTCTATAATAATTTTAATTCCGAAACCAGATAAGGATCTAACTCTCCCCGATTCATATAGACCAATTTCACTAATAAACCAAGATGCAAAAATTTTTTCAGGCATTTTGGCTAAAAGGTTAAATAAATGTATAGCTAAATATGTAGGGGAAGATCAATGTGGTTTTATAGCAGGTAGACAGATGCACACATTAATAGGTAGAGTTTTGAGTGTAATACAGGGGATAAAAAAATCAAGGATTAAGGCGGGTATTTTAGCGTTAGATATATTTAAGGCTTTTGATTGTGTGAGCTGGCAAACTTTAAAGTTGGTTATAAATAAAATGGGATTTGGTACTAAATTTAGAACAATAATAGAACAGTTATACTCTAAAAGCACAGCTGTAGTGGTAGTAAATGATGGAATAACGGACAAGATACGACTAGCTAGAGGGACAAGACAAGGATGCCCACTCTCGCCAGTCCTGTTTGTATTGGTGATGGAATTGTTGGCAAATGCAATAAGAGAGGATGAAGAGATAGAGGGGATAGGTAATAGTAATAAAATTAAACTGAACATGTTTGCAGATGATACATTGATGACTATCAGAGATCCTTTAGGTAAAATGGAAAGAATTAAACAGCAGTTGAATGATTTTGAGGAAGTTACGGGGTTAAGGATAAACTGGGCAAAATCGGATTTGATGTTATTCAACTATACTAAAAAGGAAGAAAGGGAGTGGGAAGGGAAGGCTTCAGTTTTGAAAAGCAAAGAGAAAATTAAATATTTGGGTGTTAAGATTACAAAAAATTTAGAAGATTTGGGAAGTGAGAATTTAAATGGATTGAAAAAAGAATTGGAGGAAGAGTTAAAGAGGTATAAGAAACTGAATCTTTCCTGGTTTGGAAGAATAGCTTTAATAAAGATGAAAATTTTACCTAAGATTAATTTTTTCTTTAGAATGTTACCGATAAGAATTTCAGTGATAGAATTAAAAAGATGGCAGAATCTTATAAATAATTACTGCAATGAAGGGAAGAGATCAAGGATTAATAAAAGTAAATGGTATTTAAGCCAAAAGAGAGGCGGACTGGGTCTCCCAAACCTTGAGTACTACTATCTAGCTAATAGGTTAAGACATGTTGTTGAAGCAATTATAGGGGTAGGGGATTTGAAATGGATGGAGGAAAATACGCTAGGGAATATTGAGTTGAAATTGCAAAATGTGTTTTTTAAGCAAAAAGGGAAGGGTAAATGGCTTAATGATTTAGATAACCAATTTCTGAAGTTCCATTGGGAACTTTGGGATAATTATAAAAAGGAATTGTTTTCAAGTAATTCCCCCTTAACACCGGTGATAATGTTAAAGAAATTTCCTGAAAATTTAAAGATGAGGTTAAGCAAAGTTTTAAAAGAAAGAAATAAAATGAAATTAGGAGAGTGGTTAAGGGGGATGAATACAAGAGAGAGGTTGGAAGAAGTTTTGAGAGATTTGGAATTAACGTGGTTAAATTATTTTCAATTAGAACAATGGACTAAAAATTGGGTAAGAGAAAATGGAGAATGTAAAGAGAGGACGAAATTTGAGGAATTAATTGAACAAAAAGAAATAGATAAGGGACAAAACATAGGGATAAAGGGGTTAGTGAGTCAAATATATAATATATTAGTTGAGAAAGGAGGGCTGGATAGTGCTGGGAAAATGGTTTGGGAGACTGATTTGAAGATACAAATAGGACAACAGAGGTGGGATGGACTATGGAGACAGAGAGTGTTGAGAAATATGTCAGTAAGAATAAAGGAGAATTATTATAAACTTGTATGGAGGTGGTACTTAACTCCGGTTAGATTAAATAAGATTAATAAACAGCTTTCAGCAGATTGTTGGAGGGGTTGTGGAGAAAAGGGAACGTATTTACATATGTGGTGGGATTGTATACATGTGCAAAAGTTATGGAAGATGGTGTTTTATGAGATTGAACAGATTGTGGGATTTAAAGTAGAAGTTACACCAAGGATTGCATTACTCTCACTGCATGATGATCCTAAATGTAATAAAGAAATGAAAGAATTGATAACGAACCTACTGACAGCTGCGAGGTTGATAGTAACTAGGAATTGGAAAATTACAGGAGATTATTGTATTGAAGAATGGTATAAAGAAGTGTGGGACATTGCTATAAACGATAAATTGACATGTAATATAAAAATGCAAAGAGGCATAGTAAAAACGAATGATTTTGAGAGTATATGGAAAAAGTTCCTGGAGTTTGTATTTTCTAAAGGAAGGGGGGTTCCACCAACAGATGAAACTATGAGTTTTTGGAAACAAGAATGAGATCCCGAGGTGGGGGGAGCACTGTTATGTTTATTATATTATGTTTAATAGGTTAATATTGAATATATGATAGTAAGGTATGATAATATCTTGTATTAAGTGATTTTGATTTGTGTTTGTTGTTTTAATATAAAATAAATAAAATTAAAAAAAAATTAAAAAATAAAATAAAATAATAAAAAAAGAATGCTTCTCCTATGCGCCTATGGGCCAGGCGGGCCCAAGGCATTTTGCTGCCTGAAGCACACCAAGATGGCGCCCCTCCCATTTCACATACAAAAACTGACGGGATTGGCAGATTAATTGGTGTTTAGTAGTGATGATGAAACATTAGTCTCCACTGCACCTCAAGGCAGCAGGTTAACTTAGGAGGCACAGAGCAGGTTGCACAGGTCTCTCCCCTCACACCTTGCTGCCGCCTCTCAGCTTGTTGCCTGAGGGAACTGCTTCACTCTGCCTAATGGGAGGGCTAGCCCATGAGAGTGGAGAACTAATCATGGATCTTCCCTCCCACACCTGCTGTGGAATGTCAGAGGGGGAGAAAAGGGGGTGTGCTGGTGGTTGGGACTCCAGGATATGCAGTCTCTTATAGCCTCTCCATCCACCAAAAGTTAAGGCAGCTGGAGGCCTGTCTCGCTGCCTTTTGTATTTTAAATGCAGAAGCAGATATGAAATCAGCTCTGTCCTCCTCTTGCTTTGCCTGTCTTTTGTCAGCATGGCATAGGAGAGGCTGAGGGCCCTGAACTCCAAACCTCTGTCTATTGGGATTGCACCTATATATTGGTGGTGGTGATTACTATTATTATTATTATTATTATTATTATTATTATTATTATTATTATTATTATTATTATCTCTTTCTCGCTCATGGTGGTTTTTCTAGATGGACATGGCGGGCTTTGCCAAGTCATGCTGTCTTTTACAGATTCATGAATTTCCTGACATTTGAGCATGTTTTAATTATGACTGCAATATCATCTCCAATATCATCTGTATGCAGACGATACACAATTGTATCTCTCTTTTCCCGAACTTTCTTCTGACGTTCAGGCTAGGATCAGCATCGCTTAAAACTATTAAATATAATAATATTCTAAATAAATATATAAATGGTATATAAATATTCTAAATAAATAAATAATAATAATAAATAAAACTAAACATGGCAAAAACAGTATTGCTTGTCTTCCCTCTTAAACTGTCCCCTTGCTGTTCATTCTTTGTTACTGTTAATAATGTCACACTTTATCCGGTGGAAGAAGCTTGTAGTCTTGGCTTCATATTTAATTCTGCATTTTCCTTCTCCTCACATGTCGAGGCTGTAGCCAAGCCCGGCCGCTTTTTCCTATATAACATTGCTAGGATCCGTCCATTCTTATCTGTATCTTCTGCTAAGACTCTTGTAGACGCTTTGGTTATCTCCCGTTTGGACTTTTGTAATCTTCTCTTGACTGGTCTTCCTTCTGTTCATCTTTCCTCTTTGGTGTCTCTTCACCATTCTGCAGTCCAGGTTATTTTCTTGGCTCATCACTTTAATCATGTTTCTCCTTTGTTGAAATCTCTCCATTGGCTTCCAGTTCCTTATAGAATTCAATATAAGCTTCTTTTGCTGACATTTAAAGCGTGCCATAGTCTTGCACCTTCTTATCTCTCCTCTCTCATTTCACTCTACCAACCCCCTCGTATCCTCAGCTCTTCAAATGCTATGTTGCTCTCCCACCCAAGAGTTTCTATCTCTCTTGCCCGGCTTCGCCCGTTCTCTTTGGCTGCCCTGTTTGCTTGGAATGCTCTTCCAAAGAATCTATGAACTACGAGTTCCATCTTAGATTTTAAAACGTGTTTGAAAACTCATCTGTTTTCCATAGCTTTTGGTATTTTAGCCTGATTTACTGTTCTTATTGCTAAGATTATTCCTTTATTTCTGTTTTGTGTAACCCCTTCCCCCCTTCATATGTTTTAATGTGATTTTAGACTGTAAGCCTCTAGGCAGGGTATCGCTGTTTTATTTGTATATTCTGTACAGCACCAAGTACATTGTTGGTGCTATATATAATAATGACCGCTTTCTGGATGTTGGTGTGGATGTATTTTGGTAGGACCAGTTTCTGAACATTTTCTGTATAGTTTTTTTGGTGCGATGCCAGTGACTGATGTGACTAATGGAATAATTGTGACCTTTTTCTGTTGCCATAGTTCTTTGACTTCCATGGCCAGTGGTGTATATTTTTCTCTCTTTTCCTCTTCCATTTCAACAACATTTTTGTCATTTGGTATTGCTATGTTGATGAGTTATGTGGTTTTTTCTTTTTTTTTGTCTATGTCTGTTATGTCTGGTCAGTTGCAAGGTATTATTTTGTCAGTATGAATTGTTCTGTCCCAGTATATTTTATGATCAGCATTTTCCAAGATTGTTTTGGGTGAGTATGTATAGTATGGTGTAGGTTGTTTGATAAGATTGATTTTGATAGCCAGTTGTTGGTGAATTATTTTTGCTGCTGTATTGTGTCTGCCCATATAGTCCATTCCTGCCAGAATCTTACACCCTCCTGTTACATGGTTTATTGTTTCTTGAAATTGGTGGCATTTCTTGCATAGGTCTGTTGTTACATTGTTATGTTTTATGATGTATTTTTGGTAGTTCTTGGTTGTTGTTGTTGTTGTTGTTATTATTATTATTATTATTTACATTTATATTCCACCCCATAGCCGAAGCTCACTGGGCGGTTTACAGAGATTAAAACATGGAACATTAAAAACTAATATACAAAATTTAAAACCATAAAAAGCATAAAAACAGATTACATACAATATCTATCCTGGGTCAATTAAAAAGTCAACATATGCTGTTAAATGCCTGGGAGAAGAGAAAAGTCTTGACCTGGCTGTCATGCCCTGCATGGAAATGGAGTCGGGAGATGAGGGGGAGCTGGCAGAGGCTGGACCCAGTGCAGAGGGGCCTGGCTCAGGTGGTGAGAATAGACTGGCAGAGGCTGTGGCAGAGCCTCAGGGAGAGGAGCCAAGGCCAGCAGGAACCTCTGCCAGCTCTGAGGGCCTGATGCCGGCAAAGACTCTGGAGGAGCCGCAGGGATCTGAGGAGGAGACGGAAAAGCCCGGTTTCAGCCAGTTACGGGCAGAGAAGGCCACCAGACGCCGGTCTCGCCATCTTCAACAGAAACGCCAGGCAATCAGAGATCAGCTGCGAGACTCTGACTCAGCACTCTGACTGAGGATAAAAGAGCAGCCGGGAGCCCTGCCAAATTGTCAGAGATTATCTGAGTTCTTCGGCGGAAGCTTTGGCTCTGAGATCTCTTGACCACGCACCTTGCTCCAGATACCGAGTTCCTGAACCCCTTGGACTGCTTTTGACTACGTTTTGCCCGTGCCTGCTCCCGTGACTCCTGGACTGTATCTTTGGACCTTGCTGACCGTCGGCTGTGCTTGACCTTGGACTGAACCACCGTATCTCCGCCTTGCCACGTCCCCTGGACTCTGGACTGAACTTGGACTTCGCTGTAAGCTTGAACCTTGCCCTACTACGTTCCATTTGCCTCAACTTCTCAAGCCCCATTTCCCCTTGCCTGCTTTCCCCGTTTGTAACTTGCAATAAACTGAACTGTTGCTAAGATACCAGCTGGGCTCATTTGTCTTTGTCAAGCCATTTGGCGGCTTTCCCGGACACTGGCGTTGAAAAAATAACTATGTTTTTATGTTGTATTGGGTGGGCCTTTATGTAAACTGCTTGGAAATCTTGGGATGTCAAGCAATATAGAAACAGCTTAATAAAACAAATAAAATTGTTTTCAAATAATGTGTATATTAGGCAAAATTGCACGTGAATTTTCATGTAAACTCATTTCTTTCTTTCTTTCTTTCTCTTCCCCCCCCCCCTTTTTTTTTTGTTTGTTTTTACAAATTCACAATTTTCGGGATGAATCAAACTTGAGACTGAAAATAACCCTCAATCTTTGGGGCAGACCGAACTTAAGATGGGAAAAATTCAAAACAGAGACAAGCCAAGACTAACAGCTTTGTCTTTCCCTCCTCAAATATGGCATATATATACATACATACTAGCTGTACCCAGCGTAACATACACCGTTGTAGCATATCTTAAAGTTTATTAATTAAATATCGCGGGGGCACGGGCTGCTTGGAGGCCGCCGATACAGCGCTGTCTGGAAGACCTGGGGGGCAGGGAGGTCAGGAGGAGGGGGAGCAGGTGTCCCCCTCTCCCCGGGGTTCCTGTCAGCCTTGGGCCACCCACCTAGCTCGCATGAGATTAGGCTGGGGCCTGGGCTCGCAGAGGGCGAGCGGCCTCCCACCCGGCCACCAAGGGCCCCGGCCGTGCCTCGCTCATGCTCCGGACCATGGTGCTGCCCCCTTCGTGGGGGGGGAGTGAAGAGGCAGAAAGGGGGGTAGGATTACCTTGGAAAGCCCAGAAGAGTCGGGCGAGGAGCTTAGCAACCTGTATCAGCTGACGTTACACATTGTTACTGTTGCTGCGCAACCTGCATCAGCTGAAGCCTGTATGGAAACATACCTAAGCGTTACACACACACACACACACACTTTTAAAAAGATTTATTTTTTCCCCAAAATATACACCATCTATGTACAATTATCTCATGTCTATAGTTTGATATAACTACATTCTTATTTTTAAAAAATCTTGATGCAGTAAACATTAGGAGGTGGTGGCGGGGGCCCAATGGCATCACTTTGTGATTATTTTAATTGAAGCTGGGAAACTCCAAGTCGCAGAGGTTCGTAAACCACATTCAGGCAAGAGTGCCACTGAAGGGCGGTGGTGGGGAGACAGAGGAGGGATCATTGGGTTTGTGATTGGATGTGGGAAGAATACAGCAGGCGGAGTCCCCAAGGACTTGCATTCTTCCCTGATCAACTTCACAATCCCAATACTGCATACCACTGAAAAGAGATTCCCAGAGATTGAGAGGAAGAAAGGACAGAATCAGCCGGGCTTGGAACACCCTGGGGCTTGTGCACTGTCTTGAAGGAAACCTCACAGCCAGGCTATTTTGCATCCTAGGCAAGGTGAGCTACTTGCACACCCACCCACACCCACCCAAATTGCCAATGCCGATTCAGCTGTTCAAGAAGAGTTTCTGAACTATTATATTTTCCTTTTATTATGGCCATAGCTAGACCCAAGGTTTATCCCTGGATCGTCCAGGGGTCAAACCTGTTCATCTAGGTGACACACAGGGGATCCAGTGCTCAGGCAGGGGTGAACCCTTGATGATCCCAGGATAAACCTTAGGTCTAGCTGTGGCCTATGTTTTTTTCTTAAAACAGCTAATTTGTATAAAACTGTGGCCCTTAAAGGGCAGTACTGCGCCCCTCTGAGGTCTGCGCCCTAGGCGGCTGCCTAGTTGGCCTAATGGTACACCGGCCCCATTCATGGCCCAAGTGATGCCATCAGGTTTAGAGTCCTGTCCCAGACAGGGCTGGTAGAAGCTCCCTAGGGACTGGGCAAGAGGTAGAACAGTTCATTGCAGACGCTCGGGGACTGGGCTGGGTGTGCTATGAAGCCTACTAGGACCAAGGCCAATGTACAGGGGGAAGCACAAGAAAATCCTGGAGGAGGACTTTTGCCTGAGCATCTCATAGCCACACTTGCCCCAGAGTCAGGCAAACACTTCCCTGCTTTCACAGGTTTGCAATGTACTTTTGGTTTGCACTGTATCACTGTTGTGAATCTCTACACCGTAGACCTGTACCAATTTGACATTCCCTCTCCCCAGAGAATTGTAATCTGGGGTGGGGGCGGCTTGTGCTGGGGCCTCTGGCAGAGAGTTCACAGCCTCCTCTCCAAAGGACAATTCCCAGGAGTCTTTGGGAGATGTCGTGATAGGCATTAGAGCAGACTTCCCCAACCTGCTGCCCTTCAGGTATGCTGGGCTACAACTCCCAGCATGCCGCAGCCACCTGACACAGGCCCGCCAGCTTGCCCCACCTCCACCTTCTCTTCCCTGTCAACCCACCCCAGCCTTCTCCTCTGCCCCCAGACCCAAATCTGTAATTGGCAATCTTGGAAGAGATCAGAGATAACAGATGTTCCATGCATTAATCCCACACCCTGCTACATTCAGCTTGAAAGAAGGCTCCCCCTGGCCCCAATGGAAAACTTTTTCAACCCTAGTTTTAGCATGGGGGGGGGCATTTTCAGAGTGTGGTGGGAATGGAGGGGACCATCCCTCCCCAAAACTGTGACACTCCTCCCTCCTGCCTCCTTTCTGAAGTGTGCGAACAGTTCAGAAGTAAGGCAGTTGCTTCTGAAGAACCCCATGCGGCCTCGGTACATGCGATTGCAGCCCCAGAGAAAAGAGGAAGAAACAGAGGCAAAGACGGGCACTTCATCTTCCAGGTAGCTACCATCACGCTACCCGTTTATCAGTGGCATAGAACATGGGAAAGCCATGTGCCACGTGGCATCATTTGTTTGGCTTTCCAAGGGAGGGAAGCCAACTTCAGCAGCAGAATCAAAAGTGCCAAAGAACATAGCAGAGAAAGCTGTGGACGTTGCCTCTTCCAAAGGAGCCAGGAGGCACCGGTGACCTTTCTTCATTACTTTGACTGAGGGGCAGATGAAGGAGAACCTCCCAGTCCAGGAGGGGGTCTGCTAGAACCCTGCTAACTCTGCTCTCTCAAGCTAACCGCCATACTCCAGTCTTGTGAGGTCACAGCCCTCTGGCTCCTTGAATCACTGGCAATATGACAAAGGAACAGGACATGCCATTAGAGCTCAGTGCAGGAAGCTTCATCCAGGCTCCCCTTGCATGGAGCAGGATTAAATCAGGGCTAGTCTGCAAGGTGCTGACTGCATCACAGCAAGTGGGGCTTTGGGGGGATGTTCCTGTAGAGTCATCACATCTTCCTGGACTGTGGTGGCGGGACAAGGCGTCTCTTGTGAACCAAGGAGGGTCTGGGAACACAAGTAGAGGCCAACTAACCCTCCTCCCCAAACAGTGGTTAAGAGGCAGAGCACGGGATGGAAGTTCTGTCTCTGCCTTTGCGAAGAAGAGCCCCCCACGCTTTACAAGACACAGCAGATGCAAAAATGACATATTGTGCAATGATTCAAAAACAATTGCTGCTTGCTCCACTTGCAATTAGGGTCTGTAATTATCTCTACCCTCAACAGTAGTCTTGCTCTTTGTGTGTCATACCTATGGACCACTAATGATTTCTCAGACATCATGATTAAGGTACATGCTGAAGCAGGTAAAAGTCTGGCATCCCATCAATTAGGAGAAGTAAGGCACATAATTGGATTCGAAATACAGCTAATAGCAGGACAAGGTTTTCGAATTAATAGATTGTGGGGGGGAAATGGAACACATGAAGCAGAATTGAATCGGGGGGGATCTACACTACTGCTTTTAAAGCGCTTTAAAGCACTTTGAAATCATTTTGAAACCCATATATGCAGTGTGTCCTGGGCCTAAACAGTTGTCAAAACTGTTATAAAGCGCTTTAAAGCAGTAGTGTAGATCCCCCCAGTTCACCTAATACGGCCTTCTGACATTTTGGGTTTTTTTGACTAAGTAGAAGGTTGCATTTGTAAAATCCTACAATAATATACGTTGTGTCATATTGCTATTTTTTGCAAGGGTTCCCCCCACACGCTGTTTGGCCTGTTTAGATCTCAGGATACACTTTCTCCCTCTGGGTTTGCTTTTGACCATCCCACCTCTGCTTTCACCAGCTGCAACCTGTAACCCACCAAAGTCAGTCCCTGAACTGGAAGTGGGAAATGGGCTGGGTGCCTATGCTGTCCTATGCCTCCACCTTCACCCCCTTCTCTGGGTTGAGAAGAACTAGCACAAGTAAAGGGGGCAGGTACCGACTAGGGACCCTTGGCTGTAGGGTCCTCTGTCTTTGGGCAGGTAGCCACATGTGATGACCTCTTGGATCCCTTGTGATGACTTTAAACACAGCAGAATCGACCCCTTCCCCCTAGCCACTCCCCGGAGAAGACAGCCAAGCGGGCAACTTGCCAAGCTGTGTGTGGGTCATTACCCAGCGTTTACCCAGGAGGGGCCCTACAGAGCTATCCTTTGTTCACCCAACCCTTAAATATAATGCTAGATGCTAGGAACACTAAAGGCGTGTGCCACTTTACATCAGGGGATACAATTCTTCCAAGACAGCTGTCTGGTGGGCTCTGAAACAAAATACTTACAGAGTGATGCTTGGCTCTTGGAGTGCTGGGCAGAATTTCCCCCTTGGACTCTCATCCTGACCATGACACCAAGGGTACCACCCTGCTCTCTCCACTTTATTAGCTTCTTAAAGCCACGTTGCCTCCCAGAGGACAACTTGCACAGAGTACCTATGCCTGAAAAAGCAGCACAACTAAAGAACAGCCCCAGGCTTCCTTCCAAACGCCCCCACCCCAGTGTTCCAGTTCTGCGAAGTCTACCGACGACAGGAGAAGGCTACAAAAGCAGCTTCAGAAGCCAAAATGACCAGGCAGCAGAATAGCTGGTGCAGCTAGTTGTCGTTCTCAAAGGTTTCCTCTGGGATGAGGGTCTGAAACGGATAGTCCCAGAATGTGCTGGTAATACCAAAGCCTGAAATTGAAATGGCGGAGGGGGGGGGGGGAGAGAGAGAGAGAGATGCAGAGTAAGTCAGGACTCTTTAGCCTTTTGTCAGCCAGATTTGGCACTTAAGCCATCCTGGGAGATAAGAAGAAGGGCCACACCCTGCTTTACTTAACATCAGCTCAAACCCAGATGTTACCTCTGTTGCCTGGTGCTGATATATCCTTAAGAGCCCAGTCGTGACTCTCAGAGCTTCCTCTACAAGGATGGCTTGTAAACCATGGTAACAAGCCACCATGCTGGGGTTCGGACAACACAGTAAGCCTCCCCTGGACAGAGCGGGGAAGTCTAACGATCAGCAACAAAGTCGAGAACAGTAACTGGGTGCTGATTTGAAAAGTAAGTACGGTGAAAAGGAGAAACAAAGTCCCAGCACATAAAAAAATATTGAAGTTTCATTTCTCGGAATAGCCCAACACGTTTTGGCCCTTTACTGTATATTTCTGGTCCATCTCAGTGGCCTACTCCCAGGAATAAAACTTTTATTATTTTTTACTTTATCTCTCCTTTTTTGCCGTGTGATTTTGGATGTTCTCCAGTTTTGTCTGACTCTGAAAGATAAGTAGTCACGGGTAGGGATGGCTGCCGTGGGGAAATCTGGCCTTTTTAGGCTCACCGGAGTCCCCCAAAGCCCCAAAGCCTGGTTTGCATTTGCGAGCCAAGCCACAGGCTTTTCCCTGAAATCCGGGAACACGTCTTGTTTGTTTTTCTTGTCTTGTCTTATTATTATTATTATTATTATTATTATTATTATTATTATTATTATTATTATTTATTTATATAGCACCATCAGTGTACATGGTGCTGTACAGAGTAAAACAGTAAATAGCAAGACCCTGCCGCATAGGCTTACAATCTAATAATTAATTAATAATAATTAATAATAATTGTCTTAAATGGACGTTGTGGCCATAATTAGCTTAATTTGCACAAGTTGTGCCAGCAATCTGTGTAAAACACAGGTGCAATTTGTGCAAATTAAGCATATTATGGCTGTAATTTGTGCAAAATTTAGCCAAATTCTGTGCAAATTATTTATTTATTTATTTATTATTACATTTTTATACAACCCAATAGCCGAAGCTCTCTGGGCAGTTCACAAAATTACACAAATTGCGCTAGTAATTTGCATAAATGTCTATGTAAAGAGGGGAAAAAGCCACCTGACAATCTTGCCTGACTCAATCTGTATTGATTTCAGCCAGCTTGGTGACGTTCACCCTCCCAGGCGGATTTATTTATTTATTATTACATTTTTATACAACCCAATAGCCGAAGCTCTCTGGGCGGTTCACAAAATTACACAAATTGCGCTAGTAATTTGCATAAATGTCTACGTAAAGAGGAAAAAAAGCCACCTGACAATCTTGCCTGACTCAATCTGTATTGATTTGAGCCAGCTTGGTGACGTTCACCCTCCCAGGCGGATTCCTCCAACATTCCTAGCCAAGGGAGTGTTCCTGGCACAAATAGGCGCCTTGTTCCACTGTGACAATTCTCAGACTCACAGTAGGAATTCAGTTGGAGTTGGTCTGCACCACCCCAAGCTGCCTTCACACCCCACTGATTTTTTGTCAGGTGTGTACCATATAGACTCCCACAAGGCTGGACTGAAGCCCTGAAGTAGCAATGGCAGTTATCGCTCGGCAAAAACATCCTCAGGCTCCAGCATGGAGTATCTGCTACCAAGGTGCAGAACTGCAGTCCCCACCTGGGGTCCCAGATATGGCCTTTGAAAGTTCCCCAAATAGCTACGCCCCCTTCCCGCTTTCTCCTGACTGCTGATCATTTGGTGGCTTGCCAGCTTTTGTCCAGCTCCCCCACCCCAATGCCTCTCCTATGGTTCATGCTGGTATTTGGGGTCTTTTCTGCCTTTGGCCCCTCCCACCACTGGACTGTGGTCCCTCAGAGCTTCTCTGAAACGGAATTCAGCTCTCGGGCCAAAAGCAATTCAACATCCCTGGTCTACTCAAAAGGCCAAGATGTTTGGTGCCTGAATATCATGGTGCTTTAGGAAGAATCAAGGAGAACTACGGAGCCTGAGCCAACCCAAAGCCAGCATCCTCCAACGGCTGCCCAGGAGGCAAGAGCCACACCTTACCTGCTTTCTGGTGTTCAAAATGGTGCTTTACGTGATAGGCCTTCAGTTTGTACAGGTAGGTGCCTTTCTCTGGTGACCCGTAATGCAAGTAATAGTGTGTCATGTCATAGACAACGTAGCCAAAGAGCCCCCCTGTGAATAAGGAGAGCCCAAATGCGTTTGGGAACAACGGCTTGGTGATAACATAGATTGCAAGGATGATCAGCCCTGCTGGTACAGGTGGAAAAACCAGGCGGGAGTCATCAAATGGAGACTGAAAGGGAATAACAAGGGGGAAGAATGAGTGACCAGCAGTTCAACCAAGACTGATGCTGCTGGGAAACAAGCCATATTACAGGTCCCGACTACTCATGATGCGGAAGACCTACGATTAGGCTGTGTGTGCACCTCTTGATAAACCATGGCTAACTGTGACAGGAAAGAGCTGCAGTGAACTTCTCTTCAAGCACTTCTCTTCCCTCTCCTCCTCCAGTACAGTCATGAGGCCATCAGAAGCTTGCTTCCTCCCACAATGGAGGTGACAATACAGCCTCATTTGCTGTGTGGGAGGGAGGAGGGGGTTCAGAGGAGGGCAATGAGAATGAAGCAAAGCCCTATGAGGAGAGACTGAAAGAACTGGGCAGGTTTAGCTTGGAGAAGAGAAGGCTGAGGGGAGACATGACAGCACTCTTCAAGTACTTGAAAGGTTGCCTCACAGAGGAGGGGCCAGGATCTCTTCTCGATCCTCTCAGAGTGCAGGACACGGAATAATGGGCTCAAGTTACAGGAAGCCAGATTCCGGCTGGGCATCAGGAAAAACTTCCTGACTGTTAGAGCAGTACTACAATGGAACCAGTTACCTAGGGAGGTTGTGGGCTCTCCCACACTAGAGGCCTTCAAGAGGCAGCTGGACAGTCATCTTTTAGATACGCTTCAAGGTGGATTCCTGCACTGAGCAGGGGTTTGGTTCTGATGACCTTAGAGGCCCCTTCCAACTCTACTATTCTATGATTCTATGAGGAGGGGAAATCCTTTTATTCCACTCTCTGATAGGACGTGAGGTCAGGGGCTAGATGGGGACCCCTCATAGCCTAGAGGTTTAACATCCTCCTCCCCACACATCCACTGTGGTTTTTGTCTTTACTGAAATGTAACGCCGGGGGTGGGGGAGTCTATGAGTTTGACTGAAGGAACATTGCAGAAGGACTGGGGTGCATAACTCTTCCCTTGCAAACTATTTTTCAGGTCAAAATCCCCCCTCCTGCTCTGAGCAACGTTCCCAATTGTGTGTGTGTGTGTTTGTGTGTGAAATACAAGACCCCTCTATCTTCCCCCCACCCTCCCATGGGTAAGGAAAAACACAACCTAGGGAGGGTAATAGTGCCAATCATAATCTCCAAAAGAAAGAGGAAAACCCTGGTAAGGCAGTGGGATTTTTAAAAAAAATGTAAAGAAGCTCTTAGTGTCAAGTGGCTACTAAGCTAGGGCATACACCAGGGGTGTGCGCTCCACCCCAGAATTATCTGGTAACCGCGGAGGATTTGATCTTCTGGAGCAGAGATTGGCTGCTTCCAAACCCACTGATTAATATCAGAGTGGAGATGTGCCCAATCGGAGCTTCTAAAGTCTCTGGAATTATCCTGCTCTGTGTGTGTGTGTGTGTGTGTAAATTGAATATCTCCATATTTGGAAGAAGCTGAGTGGGGTGAGGGGGTAGCTTTGATATTGACTTCTGTGGCTAACCAATTAGGAATAGCCACAGCGCTGTCCCTGACTGTGTTCTCCTCCAATTGCAGTGTTTGGGGGAGGGTGAAACACTAACTAGTGTCCGCAAGCAGGACACAGTGCAGCAGCACCCTCCTGCCCATGTTCCCCAGCAACTGGTATTTAAGCTCACTGTCTCTGATATTGGAGGTAGTATATCAGGACTAGTAGCCATTGATAGCCTTCTCCTTCAGGAATTTGTCTAATCCGATTTAAAGCCATCCAAATTGGTGGCCATCACTATCTTTATTTTTAATTTTTATTTATTTATTGCATTTTTATACCGCCCAATAGCCGAAGCTCCCTGGGCGGTTCACACAACTTGTGGTAGCAAATTCCATAGTTTAACTATAAGCTGTGTCCTGAATCTCCTACCAACCAGCTTCATGGGATGACCCCATTCATTTCTAGTATTTTGAGAGAGGAAGAAAAATATCTCTCTATTCAAATTGTCCACACCAATGCATAATTTTTACACCTCTATCATGTCTAGTGATGGGGCAAAAATTTGCATGGGCCCAGGAGGGCAATGGATGACCCTACATCCACTCCTCCCGGGGCCCCAATGGACCCATCACACCTGCAGGACAAAGGGGGCGCAGGTCTGGGCAGAACTCACTTCCTCCCTGACCTGTGCGCACCCTTTGTCCTTTCCGCCGTATAACCATATGTATAACAAGACATTCAAATTTCAATCAAAAAGGTGTAATACATCATCATTCAGCTAACGGTATCAAAGTATTACACCTTTTTGATTGCAATTTGTATGTCTTGTTATACATATGGTTTTAAAGTTTTTCTAATTAGATATTATAAATTTTTAAGGTACAGATACTTGTAAAATGCCTCTAATAGTAAATATTATGATACAAAGGACTTCTTTGTTTTTTAGATAAAGCCCTGAGGAAGAACGCAACTGTGTTCGGAACACATAGGCACCTGGCACTTTAATAAAACTTTTGCTAATATTATTTTTGAAGATTACTTGGTTCCACCCTTGCCTTTGGCTATTTTTTACTCCCTCATGGCCTACCTACAGGCACCTTGCGGGGTTGTCATGAGGGTGAGAGGGTGGGGGGGGAAAATGAATTTAATTAGTTTAAACATTAACTCACAGGCCGATCACCAGCCTACTACTTTCAGATGATTACCTCGCAGACATACTGTCTACCTTAGGGGGCCTGAGCAACGCTGGGTATATCAGCTTGTGCAATATATAGTGAACAAAAACTGCAACAAAACAACTTTTAAATTCCATAATCACAACCCATGAGTAGTAAAGGACAAAGAAAGTAAATTACTGTAATGAAACAATATGTGCAGTCCTTGCAAATGCATATAGATGAACCCACGGTTTTCTTTGGTGTACGTTGAAGGATCAAGTAGGCTTAAGGGATAGAGCTCTAGGCTTGTGAAGATGAGAGAATACTGGAGATTCATGTCATATTTGTGGTATATTTTGGGTGCTTTATTGCAATCTTTTGTCACTGTATATCACTGCGCTGTGATATACACTCCAGATGTGTTAGGCCGGAAGTCCCATAATTTCCAGCCAGCATAGGCAATGGCCATGGTGGCTGAGCATAATGGGAGTTGTAGTTAAACACATCTGGAAAGCACCAGGTTAGGGAAAACTGGTCTACTGTATTATTCTCTGCATAGAATTCTCCATTTTTTCAGCAACATTTATTGTTTTTATTCTGACCGTTTTTATATTGAGGGTGGAGGCACCTGCAACCGATATCCAGTGCTGGTTTTACCAATGCACACAGGTGTCACCCAGCACTCCTCTTTTTCTTCCCTGTTGCTGGAACAATTCAGGGAATTAGGGAAACCTAATCATCACCTTGCAAGGCTAACACTATCTGATTGTACATGGTAGCCTAGTTTACTCCAGTTTTGTTCCTGGAAAGGTTTCTTTCTCAGCTCCTGTCTTGCAAAACACCCTCCCACACCCATCTGAAGGCTGCCAGATCACTGTAACCCTCTTACCTTATGATGCTGGCCATGCATCAAGAAATGCAAGGTGATTAGGTAATAGCTGCTGGCCGGTGGCTTCAGGTGGAACACAAAGCGGTGGATGAGATATTCCAGGAAGGTCCAAATGCACATTCCCATGAGGAAGAGCAGGGGGAACCAGTATTTGTGAATACGGATGGAATAAGCTGCAAAACAAAGGGGAGAAGGGAACTGTCCACAAGCCTTCTGAACTTCAGTCATTGTAGGAAGAGGGGCTGCTATAAACCAGTGTGGTGCAGTGCTTAGAGTATTGGACTGGGACTGGAGAGACCCAGGTTCACGTCCCCACTCAGCCATGGAGCTGACTGGGTGACTTTGGGCAAGTCATGGACCCTGAGCCTAACCTACCTCACAGGGTTGTCGTGAGGAAAACATAGGAGGGGGATCATGCATGTTGCCATGGGCAGGATATCAATGTAACAAATAAATCAAATTAAATAAGAATGTAAGAAAATCCCTGCAGGGACAGAGCATGAGTCCACTGAGCCCAGCATTCTGGTTCCAGCCCTGGCTAGCCAGAGACTACTTCTGGGAAGCGCAGAAGCAGGCTAGGAATGCAATGGTCCTCCCCTTTTGTCCTGAGCATCTGGGGTTCGCTGTTAGACTGGCTCCAATCACGGAGGTTCCATTTAGCTGTCGTTTCCAATAGCTGTTGGCAAGCCTACCCTCCACCTCAACTCCCCTTCCAAGCCCATGTTTGAGGTGGGATCCTGCCACGACACAGGCTTTGAACACCAGGCCCGGCCGCAGCTACTCCCTGCTCAAGCCAAGCACCACCGCTTGATACGCCTGAGGCGAGGGATAAAAACCACCTTCCTCCAAACTATGTGGAGAAACGGGTTTAAATGGAGAAGGATTTCAATCTTTGCTCCTCTGATGCCATGTTTCTCACCTGCCCAAGGGTCTCTACTTCCCTTGCTCGGCTTCATCCATTTTCTTCGGCTGCCCCTTACGCCTGGAACGCTCTTCCAGAACATTTGAGAACTACAAGTTCAATCGCAGCTTTTAAAGCTCAGCTAAAAACTTTTCTTTTTCCTAAAGCTTTTAAAACTTGATTTTGTTCTGACTTTATACTGCTAGTTTTACTCTACCCTGTGCCTGTTTGGTGCATTCTCTTCCCCTCCTTATTGTTTTATTATGATTTTATTAGAATGTAAGCCTATGCGGCAGGGTCTTGCTATTTACTGTTTTACTCTGTACAGCACCATGTACATTGATGGTGCTATATAAATAAATAAATAAATAAATAAATAAATAATAATAATAAAATAATGTGCTGTGAATTATATGTGCTGAGGTGAATTATTGTCAGAGTGGGTGCTAAATGTATAAACTTCAGGTGATATATGCCAAACAGACACGTGGGATTTTTGTGGTAGTTAAAAACAAAATAATTAAAATTTATTTTTAAAAGTTCACAAGCTTTGTTTCAAATTAAAACATTTTAAAACCTTTTTGAAACCTTTCATCCAATCCTTTCACCCATTCATATACGCACTTTCCTTTCTCTCACACAATCACTCTTGAGCTTTCTTTATTATCGGTATTGTTTAATATACGGTATTAATATTATCGGTATTGTTTAATAAATGGCCCTTTACAGCCGCCATTTACACAACTTTACTTTTATGGAGAAACCAGAGCCACCCTTTTTACCCAAACTGGTGGTTCACTAAGGGGAAAGTGGCCGCCGAGTGCTCGTGGGCTGTGCGAGTTCCCAGCAAATGGGTCCAACAAGGGGCAGCAGGTTGGCAACCAGGCTCCAGCGGCCCCCAGTGTGTGTGTGTGTGTGTGGGAGTCTGCTGGACTCCACCCCCTCTCGGACTCCCACAACATCCCTATAGATAGATAGATTTGATTTATTTATTACATATCTATACCAGCCATGGTAATTCAGCCAATTCTACCCAACAGGCCATTTCAAACTTTTTCTTTATGCAACGTGGCCTTTTCATATCTTCCACCTTTCAAGTTTCTAATGCTGAGTCTTTGGTCCAACTTACCTTTGGTATTCCAATATTTAGGTTTATCTCCCTATATTTATCAGGAAGTAGGTATTTGAGCAGCTGAATGCTCAGTTGGATAAATGCCCTGAAATGGTGGCTACACTTGCAGTAGCTGCTTATTGGTGGCTGCATCATATAACTGAGGCATCACAGATTTGCATCCACCACAGAGCTTTGGGTGCGTATAGACAGCGCCCTGATCTTTTGAAGAACAGATATTGTTCTGCCTAAGGGATGAATCATCCTATATTACGGGCAGGGTTTCTTTGTACTAAAATTCTTATTGGATTGTGAATGTAATAAATAAAATATTATTACTTTTTATCCACACACACACACACACCTGTTGCATTATTCATACTTTTTTTTTAAAGGCGTGCTTGAACTATTTATTTATTTATTTATTTATTACATTTCTATACCGCCCAATAGCCGGAGCTCTCTGGGCGGTTCACAAAAATTAAAACCATTCAAAATATAAAACAACAGTATAAAACCATAATATAAAATACAATGTAAAAGCTCAACCAGATAAAAACAGCAGCAATGCAAAATTACAAATTTAAAACCATGTTATTTAAAATTTATAGATTGTTAAAATGTTGGGAGAATAAAATAAAGAACTACTATTTTTATTCTAAAGAAAAAGCAACCATGGGGCCCCAATTCAGAATCTGTCCCTGATCTGGGTCTGGGCCCAATACCAGTTTCTTGCTGAAAATCACCCCCCCCCCGCCCACCCAAATCTGCCAATTGGAACTCAATCTGGAGAAAGTGGACCTTGCTCCATTTGCACTGGTTACATCCAGACTGGATTACTGTGGTGCTCTCTACGTTGGGCTGCCCTTGAAGACAGTCCAGAAACTTTGACAGATTCAAAATGTGGCTGCCAGTAAGTTGTGGCTGGGCATCAGCTACCAACCAGCATCGACTTCAAAAGTCCTGAACCTGCCTCCGCGAACCTGGCACCTTCCAGATGTGTTGGACTTCAACTTCCACAATGCTGGCTGGGGGTTACGGCTAGCAAGTTGGGGGAAGCTATTCTAAACTCTTCTCAAGCACATTTCCTTTTAAATTATCCCTATTTGGGGAACACTAGAGCTTCATCACACCAGTGTTATACTGTACATTCACTGTGAATTACATGCAAAGGACTCTGATGTTTTCTACTTTATAATCTGCTTTTATTGTGAAGTACTCCGATGTATCCTGCTGTGATTGCGCTGCTTCCCTAAAAGAAGCGCCGAAAATAGAATCGCGGAAAAAGCGACTCGTCTTTCTCCCTCACAATCCCAAGGCTAATTTTAACATACTTCCTTGTCCTTCTCCGAGCAGCCACCGGGAGCACAGAAGGATGATTTATAAACTTCAAATTAAACAAATGCTTACATCTGCGTAAGTTTTAAAGTTAAAAACATCAAAATCACCACAATAATAGATATTAAGGAGGGCTTTCAGCATACCAAATTTGAATCAGATTGGGTCATCCATTGATTTTTTTAATGATTTTTTACATTTCCCCCCTTAAACCCTTTTCCTGGTATGCAAAGGATCTTAGGCGTGCCACCCTCCGGGGTGTGATTTAGCTAACAACAACAACAACAGCTTTACGCTATGGAGATAATTCAAGGGAAATGGGTACAAGAGAGCTTCGGCTATTGCGGAGTATAAAAATGTATTAAATGAATGAATGAATGAATGAATGAATGAATGAAGCTCCTAGAGAAAGGAGCTTTTCTTCAGCAGCACTGAGGTCAGAGACAGGGAACGTGTGGCCATCCAGATGCTGTTGGACTACAATCCCCATCATTCCTCATCACTGGCTATGCTGGCTAAAGCTGATGCACATTGCAGTCCATCAACATCTTGAGGCGTACACCTCCCCATTCCCAGATTTAAATCCCTCACTACAGTGATGCCCATTGGAGCTGGTGGGTCAGTGAGCAGGGCAGATGCTCTACTGAGATTGTCACAGAGGGCAGTGGAAGATCAGGCGATGCGCTGGAGCACATTTACCTGGTTGTGGTGGGATTTCTCTGCCGCAAATAGGTGGAGAAGTTGCAGAGGGGCGTCACCCTATTCGGCCCAAATCTAGAGCCACCTCTGCTTCATTGAGGAAATCCAGCAAGCCCCCATTTGTGCCTTTCAACCATTTTTATTCCAGAACGTCACCTAGGGCTAGCTTCATTATATATGCTGGCTGGGTTTTGTTTAGTTGTGCTGTTCATTATTCAGTTGACTGATGTTTATCGTGATTGTTTTTAAGTATTTTGCAAGTTCCCATCCACCCAACCCTCCTCCCCCTGTCAGAAACAGGATAGCAGTCTACAAAATAAAAGGAATAAAAATAAAGTAGATGTACCCTGCCATGACCTCGACAGAAGGTTTCGAGAACTTGGAAAGGCACATCCCATCTTTACACTGGACAACTGGAGAACAATGTGGGGACGGAGATGTTGCAGCAGCAGTAGCAGCCTCTAGTCCCTGAGGGATCTAGGCAGAAAGACGTGCTCTTCGATGCCTGTGTGCCAGGCTGCCAGGAGGAGGAGAGAATGGAAGTCTTCCCTGCCCCTGCAGAATAGCCTAGGCTGGTACAGAACGGCACCCTTGGGCGAAGGAAAACATCCCAATACAGAACAAGGGACAGGCTACAGCTGTTGCTAGCCAAAGGCCAAGCAAGCAGGATCCAGGCTGCTGCTGACTTTGCACAAGCCCTTCTCTGTGCAGGGTTTACCAGGGTGGTGGGGGTGGGCAGGAGGGTGGGCAGACAATAGCAGCTTTCTTTAGTCTTGGCTGATGGACTCCAAATGACCACTGCTGGAGCCTGTCTGGAAGTCCTAACCCTGAAAGCGCACATATTTTGAGGTGGAGGCGGGGGTTAGGGTTAGCCATGCAGGACAGGCACACTCACTGCCCATGCCCAGAAGCACGGGTCTCATGACGAATTCCCGTGCTCCGAGGTGAAGCGAGCCCCAGAGAAACCATCGGTGCATCCGGTTGTCAAAACCAGCTGATTTAGCCCTCAGGGGCAAAAGCTGGCATTCCCCCAAAGGCAGCAGTAGAGAGTGGAGCAGCGCAGGCCAAGCCAGCAGGGACGTGCAGATGTATGTCACGTTCTTGCTCCCAAACACACAAATGCTTCCAGAAGAACTAGCAATGGAAAAGTGGTACTGGAGAAGCAGCGATGGGCTTGGGTCACAGCCCCTCCGCCAGCCCAGCCTCTCCCTGATCCCCATGTGGGGTACAAAAGACCAGCACACATGAAGACCCTTTGGGTGAAGGGGAGCTCAGAGGGAGGAAGACAGCAGAGAGAGGAAAGAATATGCACTCCCTCAGTCCTCTGCTGCCTCTCTGCTCCCAGTTCCCAGGAGCGGATTTTCCGGTTTCAAAAGAGCTGTGGACGCAATGCTACCAGCAGGTGCATTTTGTTGATCTGATTCCAGAGCACAGCTTTCATTCCACCTTTTCACCACGAAGTTCAAGGCGTAGTTTCTGGGAAGGGGTGTGTCGTGACCAACCTCTCTCCACAACTAATTGAGAAACATTCTCAATGTGACAATGTAGTGGGCCCATGTGGAGACCGGCCGTGGCTCCCAGAACCTTAGTACTCTGGATACTTTTAAAAAAGAAGACGATACCAGCAGCTTCACCATAGTCACCTGTTGTGAATGTAGAAAAGAGCCTCGTGTCTTCCCGGGCAAGAGCTGTATAACAGTACCAGCTCAGACAGAGCACTATTGGAATCCAGGTTAAACAGACAGTGTACCTGGAAGAAAGGGAGAGAAAACTGGCTCAGGTCCATGACGTTAACACCCTCCTGGTGAGTGAGGAAGAACTTCTGTGATGTGCCCATCTAAGCAGGTGTCATGCTCCTCCAGCGGGCTCTTCTTTGGCAGACAACCTGGAGTCAACCTCACACCAAGGCAAACATGGCAGAGGACCTGCCTGTGTTGGGGAACCTTGAGACAGATCAGGGGGCCCAGGGCCCTCAGGGGGATAGAGTTGGCCACCATACCTTCCCTTCAAGACACAGGTAACCCCCTCTCAGTTACTCTGAGGACACAACAATATACTATTGGGAGCTACCCCTGTTGTAACTCAACGTATTTTGGGGGTGGTCTGGTCTTGAATGGGCCATTAAGAAGACATACTAGGTTTACACAGCTGCCTGGATTTGGGACTCTCCTTCGGGGCATGACTGTCACGATGAGTGCCTGCACTTCAAAACCTACCACTGCCCCTCTCCTCAATAGCTATTGACAGACTGATTTTTCTCCATCAGTTTGGTAATTCCATTTTTTTAGAAAAGCAAATGGCTATCACCACAGCTTGCAGTAGCAAATCCCAAAAGTTCCACACTTTGTTTCAAATGTCCCAAACCTATCAGTTCCCCTGGGTAACTCCAAGTTTGAGGATTATGGGAAACAAAAAGAAAAACATTTCTACTTCTCCCCTCTAACTTCACAAGTCACAACGAGGGAGATTAGGGACTTTGCCACATGGGTGCCCATGTCCTTCTGAATGGCTCAGGAGAACTAATGTCCTGGCATCGCCATATGGTGAGATCAGGAACATTCATCACCCCTGAAGTCATACTCACTAGGGACCATGGCTTCGTTCACCTCCTTCCCTTCCCTTGAGGTTGTACGGCAAGGGTGGGCAACATGTGGCCCTCCAGATGTTTTGGATGACAATTTCCACGAACCCTAGGTAGCACAGCCAATGATGACGGAAGGCCCCAAACATCTGGAACGACCCAAGTTGCTCACCCCTGCTGTATGGCTTGGCTTGCTGAAATGATTCAGCAGCTGCTATTTGCAGTACGCTGAGGGCCAAACTAGATCTGAAGTTATTCATGCAATGAATTGCATGAATTTCAAAGAGCGTAAATGCCAACTGGATGATGACCATGGTGATGGGGCAAAGGCCCCTTTCCACTACATCACAGTCTTAATCCAGATTAGGGCTCTGCACAGCTGTTACCTGCTAAGAACAACAACATAGCCATGTGTGAATAACATCACACACTCAGCCGAGAGCCCCTGTCGTTCATTTGTACATTGATGAGTCTATGACTTCTGCGCCCAGCCTGCAGAGGTTGACAGAGTGACAGCCAAGAGGCCCACTTGCAACCTCCTCCCCTGCCAGGACTGATGTGGACCCACTACTAACAGACATGCCCTGGGGTCCCCAACGTGGTGCCCATGGGCACCAATGTGCCCATGAAGAGCTTTCTTGCTGTCCACCAAGCTTCCTGCTCTTCTGGATTTTTATTTTTTTAAAAAAATCATTTCACACACACACACACACACACACACACATATTACTGTTGTCGTGCTGCCCTCCAGCACTACTTTCATTTGTGTTCAAGAGTAGTTTTGTGTTTTAGAGCTCTTCCTTGTATTGGCCTGTACTCAGGTTCTTGGGCAAATTACTTTTCTTTTAGCACACCCAGCACTGCAGCTGTTTTACAAATGGGCAAGCCCATTCCATGGCAGCCATTTTGTGTGAGTACCCACAATGTTCTCTCAAACTTTCAAATGTGCCAATCAACCCAAAAATGTTGGGGACCCTGCCCTAGAGCCTCACCATGCTGTTGTGGAGAGGGACTCCATGAAATTGGAGTGGAACAAGCGTATGGGACGATCCACAGGTTGATGCACCCAGTCGTCGTATTTCTCCCCCAAGTGGCCCACTTGCCACAGCAGTGGCTTACGCCAGTCCACGAGGTCCTAGAGAACAGAGAAAGTAACAGAGGCAGACATTACAGGAAGGCCCAGCCGCCTTTATCCCTGCCCCAGCTCAATGGCCACAGCCACTACCCAGGACCATTACACCCATGGAGCATTTTAAGATTTTGTCCATCTCTGGTGACAAAATATGTACATAATGTAGTTCTCTCTCTCTCTCTCTCTCTGTGTGTGTGTGTGCGTGTGTGTGTGTGTGCATATGTCATGGTTTCAGGGGAGTGCAGAAAAAGAACAGAATGTGGTGGGGTTGCAGAAGTCAGTTTCTAGAGAATCTGAACCTTTTTTCTTTCTCTTTGTAAACACCCAGCTTTCTAGACTTTATGGTTGTGAATAAATGTGGGCAATGCCTGGTGAGATATAATAAGCCCAAGGGAAGTCTGCATCATTTCCATAGTTGGGGATGGACCTTCAGTGCCCTGGATGGCTCCTTCCAGCGGGGGATGTTGGAGGAATCCATTTTGGGGGTAGACCTCAATGTATTTCCGCATACTCGTCCCCTGGACTCTGCATTTGATGAGTTGGGAAAGCTCACAGCTTTGCGTTTTTTTAATATCTCTATTGTGCTTTAAAATTGTTTTTTTTAATTAGACCATTTATGCCTGTAATTTTCTGCAAAATGCGCTATTTATGGCTGAGATTTTGAGCAAATCATGATTTCCATAAATAGTTATACTCGCGATTTTGCGCAAAGCACTGCTTGCACGTATTCCCTGAGTTTTGGGAACTGACTCGCTGCTTGGCTTGCAAGTGAGCTAGAAGAGAACAGACTTCCCTGCGACAGTCATCCGTATGTGCATCTTCACACGATTAACAAGAAAAAGGAGGAAAAAGCAAGCAGACCAAGAAAATACACAGCATTACATTTTTATAAGATATGCAAATTAAATCAATATGCATAATTTATACTGACTGCAGAATTGAAGTTTCTTTGGAGAAGAATCTCACCTTTAAAAACACATATCACACATTGTCAAGAGTACAATTTTGTCATGATGTTTGATATCAAACACACACAAAATAGTCTTATAGGATTATTATCCAACTGCTATAAAAGAGCCTAGGTTTGGACAGAAAAAGGTTAATGGGGTTAGAATGATTTCTGCAAGATCCATGGAGAAGCTGCCAGCATATATATTGATGGTTATTCCTAGATCGGGAGGGTGCATGATGTAATCTACTAATTACTCATCCTCCCCTTCATCATCCATTCATTCTCTTTCTCATCACCCATCCATTCACATAAATGTGCACCCAAGCAAAAAGCCTTATTCACTGTGATTATAGCCGTAGTTTAAGGTATCTTTTAAACAGGGGCAAAATGTTTTTGTGGAGGACATGAACAGATGATTTTTACTTTGGATCAATTAATAGGCCCAGAAGACGTGTTTTTTCCATTTTCTGATTTACGTGTTAAATATAATTTACCTACTACGGCTGAATGGCAATTCTTGCAATTGCAACTGTCGAGGAAATCAAGATGGGTGGTCTTGATCCCTGAAATTATCAAGATGGGAAGTGTGATGTAGTAGTGATGGGGGACTTCAATTACCCTGATATCTGTTGGGAGACAAATACTGCCAAAAGCGTCCCTTCCAAGAAATTCCTGACATGTGTGGGTGATAACTTTCTCCTACAGAAAGTGGAGGAAGGAACTAAAGGATTGGCAATCCTTGACTTGATATTGACCAACAGGGATGACTTAGTGGATAAAGTGGCAGTTACGGGAACTCTGGGGGAAAGTGACCACGTCATACTTGAATTCTTGATTATGATGGAGACAAAAGTTGAGTGTAGCCATACACGTACTCTGGATTTTAGGAAAGCTGATTTTAATAAACTCAGAACTATAATAAGTAAGGTCCCGTGGCAAGTGAGCCTAATGAGAAAAGGAGTGCAGGATGGGTGGGAGTATTTAAAAAAGGAAATTTTAAAGGCACAGTTACAAACAATTCCAACAAGGAGAAAAGATAGAAGACAACAGAGGAAACCAAGGTGGCTCCACAAAAAGCTTAGAGATGACCTGAAAACAAAAAAGGATACATATAGGAAGTGGAAGGAAGGCCAGGCTACAAAAGAAGAGTACAGACAGGTGGTGGAGAAGTGCCGAAATGGCGTCAGGAAGGCTAAAGCTGACAATGAGCTAAGGTTAGCGAGGGATGCTAAAAGCAATAAAAAGGCTTTCTTCAGATACGTGAGTAGTAAAAGACAGAGGAAAGAAATGGTGGTTCAACTGCTTAATGAGGATGGCAAATTGATAACAGATGACAAAGAAAAGGCTGAAGTGCTCAATTGCAACTTTGCCTCAGTCTTCTCCCAAAAGCGGGTCTATGACCCCCCTGGAGAAAGTGAAGCAGAAGTTGAGGGGGCAGGATTGCAATCTACCTTTCCTTTTCATCAAACCCAGGTGAGGCAGTGGCTGTTCTGAACCAGTGCCTGGGCACGGTAATGGACTGGATGAGGGCTAATAAACTGAAAATCAATCCAGACAAGACGGAGGTACTGTTAGCGGGTGGTTCATCTGTCCGGCGAGGTGATTTGCCCTGACCTGGACGGGGTTGCACTCCCCCTAAAGGATCGGGTCCGTAGTTTGGGGGTGCTCTTGGATCCAGAACTGTCACTTGAGGCACAGGTGAACTCAGTGGCAAAGAGCACCTTTTATCAGCTTAGGCTGATATACCAGCTGCGCCCTTATCTGGACAGAGATAGCCTAGCTACAGTTATCCATGCTCTGATAACCTCTCGTTTGGATTACTGCAATGCGTTATACGTGGGGCTGCCTTTGAAAACAGTCTGGAAACTTCAATTGGTACAAAACAGGGCAGCACGTTTACTAACAGGGACTGGCCGACGAGACCACATTACGCCAGTCCTTTTCCAGCTTCATTGGCTGCCAGTCCAGGTCCGGGCCCGATTCAAAGTGCTGGTATTAACATTTAAAACCCTAAACGGCTTAGGGCCAGGTTATCTGAAGGAACGCCTCCTCCCATATGTACCTGCCTGAACCCTAAGGTCATCCTCAGGGGTCCTTCTCCGTGAGCCCCTGCCAAAGGAAGTGAGGCAGGTGGCTACCAGGAGGAGCAGGGCCTTCTCCGCTGTGGCACCCCGGCTGTGGAATGAGCTCCCTAAGGAGGTTCGCTTGGCATCTACATTATATGCTTTTAGACGCCAGGTGAAGACCTTTTTATTCTCCCAGTATTTTAACTGTCTATAAATAAATTTTAACTTGGTGTTTTACATTTGTAATTTTGCATTGCTGCTGTTTTTATGTGGTTGAGCTTTTATATTGTATTTTATATTATGGTTTTATACTGTTGTTTTATACTTTGAATGTTTTTAATTTTTGTGAACTGCCCAGAGAGCTCCGGCTATTGGGCGGTATAGAAATGTAATAAATAAATAAATAAATAAATAAATAAAAATTTGAGATTGATTAACAAATGGTCAAAGAACACCTAATTTCCTTGAATGAGTTCAACTCTCCAGGGCCCGATGAACTGCATCCTAGAGTAATGAAAGAGCTAGCGGAAGAACTCTCAGAACCTTTGTCTATTATCTTTGCAAAATCATGGATGATGGGTGAGGTGCCGGATGACTGGAGGAGGGCTAACGTTGTCCCTATCTTCAAAAAGGGCAAAAAGGAGGAGCCTGGGAACTACAGACCAGTCAGTCTGGCATCCATCCCTGGGAAAATTCTGGAGCAGATTATAAAGAAGTCTATCTGTAAACACCTTGAAATCAATGCGGTGATCACTAGAAGCCAATATGGATTTGCCAGGAACAAGTCCTGTCAGACTGATTTGATCTCATTTTTTGATCGAGTGACCTCCCTTTTGGACTGTGGGAATGCTGTGGACATCATATATCTTGACTTCAGCAAAGCTTTTGACAAAGTGCCCCACGATATTCTGATTAACAAAGTAGCTAAAAGTGGGCTAGATGGAACAACTATTAGGTGGATTCACAGTTGACTACAGAATCGGACTCAAAGAGTACTTATCAATGGAACCTTCTCAAACTGGGAAGAGGCAACGAGTGGGGTACCGCAGGGCTCAGTCCTGGGCCCAGTGCTCTTCAACATTTTTATTAATGATTTGGACGAGGAGGTGCAGGGAACACTTATCAAATTTGCAGATGACACCAAATTGGGTGGGATAGCTAATACCCTGGAAGCCAGAAACAAACTTCAAAGTGATCTTGATAGGCTGGAGTGCTGGGCTGAAAACAACAGAATGAAATTTAATAGGGATAAATGCCAAGTTCTACATTTAGGAAATAGAAACCAAAGGCACAGTTACAAGATGGGAGATACTTGGCTCAGCAATACTACAAACGAGAAGGATCTTGGAATTGTTGTAGATCGCAAGCTGAATATGAGCCAACAGTGCGATATGGCTGCAAGAAAGGCCAATGCTATTTTGGGCTGCATTAATAGAAGTATAGCTTCCAAATCACATGAGGTACTGGTTCCTCTCTATTCGGCCCTGGTTAGGCCTCATCTAGAGTATTGCATCCAGTTCTGGGCTCCACAATTCAAGAAGGATGCAGACAAGCTGGGGCGTGTTCAGAGGAGGACAACCAGGGTGATCATGGGTCTGGAAACAAAGCCCTATGAAGAGAGACTGAAAGAACTGGGCAGGTTTAGCCTGGAGAAGAGAAGATTGAGGGGAGACATGATAGCACTCTTCAAATACTTAAAAGGTTGTCACATAGAGGAGGGCCAGGATCTCTTCTCGATCCTCCCAGAGTGCAGGACAAGGAATAACGGGCTCAAGTTAAAGGAAGCCAGATTCCAGCTGGACATCAGGAAAAACTTCCTGACTGTTAGAGCAGTACGACAATGGAATCAGTTACCTAGGGAGGTTGTGGGCTCTCCCACACTAGAGGCCTTCAAGAGGCAGCTGGACAACCATCTGTCAGGGATGCTTTAGGGCAGATTCCTGCATTGAGCAGGGGGTTGGACTCGATGGCCTTGTAGGCCCTTTCCAACTATGCTATTCTATGATTCTATGATTCTATTGTGTTAAATGTATCAAACAAGGAGAGAATATCATTCACATTTGGGATATGTAGAGAGCCGAAAATACACTTTAACCTTTGTGCGTGTGTTTCTTTTTTCCTTTTTTTCTTTGCAAGTAATGTTTATATGTAATGCTTTTATGTCATGTATGTTTGCGAAACAATAAAAAATTAGTAATAATAAAAAGAATGCTAATATCTCTGCAAGCTTAATCTCTGCTAGGGTTTTTCACGGGAATAGCTCTCTCACTTTTTGTCGTGGCTTTTCAGCTGTAAAATGTTTCTTTGGGAACTTGGGGATGGTGGAAAATGCTACTGCTTAAGAGTGTCACTCGGACGGTAGTGTCACCTTAGTGGGTTGTGCAGTCTATAGATCAGAGAACCTGTCTGTCAAGTGGCTTTGAAGAAGCTTTTATATAATAGTGCAAAAACCAAAGAGCTTTTGCTAAGTTTCAACTCTCAACACAAGGCTTGAAATCTCTCTTGCTTAGATTTTATCTTTGTTTGAGACTTTGAAAGTACTCTGCACATAGATGCGCTGCTATTTGGACTTTAGATTTCTAACGACTGTGCCATGAAAAGTACTGTAAGGCTTTTGATAGACTGAGGCCACAGCTAGACCTAAGGTTTATCCTGGGATCATCCAGGGTTCGCCCCTGCCTGAGCACTGGATCCCCTGTGTGTCACCTAGATGAACAGGTTTGACCCCTGGACGATCCAAGGATAAACCTTAGGTCTAGCTATGGCCCTAGACTTGCATTTGCTGTGGATTGTGTGTGTGTGTGTGTGTGTGTGGCCTGACTCAGGTGACAGAGGGCTCTCCTGGAGCTAACGTTACGTGCAGGGGAGTGCTTGTGCCTGAGATATTCCCTTCCTGGTGATCATGCCTACCAGGGTCAGCTCAGCGTACAGCAGGCCGAGATTGACTAGTGTCTGATCTCTTTCTCTCTGCCAGACTCAGGTGGCAGGGAGTTGCCAATGCTAAGGAGAAAGCTGAAGCTCCTGTGCCTGAGATTTTACCCTATGTGTGATCTTGTTTAGGTTTTAGACACGTCCCCTTGAGTTACCAGTGTAAGCAGAATCTAGGGAAGCTCCCTTGGGAAGGTTTGTTAAGCCTTTCAAGAATTCCCCCCTCCCTTTGTAATTGCCTGAAGCATAGAGCCTGAAGTGTTCTGACCATCTTTCAGCTTTAAGGGATCATCTACAACAAGCAGGATATTCCACCATGAAAGCGGTATATAAAAGGCAGGAGCCACACCATGGCTTTATAGTGGTATTAAAATGCACTGACAACTGTTTGGGCCCATTGCCACATACCATATACTGCTTCCATAGCACTAGATCCTGCTTGGTGTGGCTCCTGCCTTTTATATACCACTTTCATGCTGCAATATTCTGCTTGGTGTAGATGAGCCCTTGGTGTGTTTTTAGAGTGTTTAACCATTAAGCCTTTTACCTTGAGATTTCCTTAATAAAAAGAAGTCTCACTGATGTGAGTGTCTCATATCAGTTTGCCAGCACATGTGAATGCTAGAGGGAACGGGCATGCCTGCAACAAGTGTCAGCCCTGGAGGGCACCCTTTTCAGATCCGTAGAGCAATCACCCTGAAAGGCAGAAACGATGCCTAATCAATCAAATGCTAAACTGTTAAAACAGTAGCCAGCAAAACCAGAGCAAGTGGAGGGAGGGTGCCCACATCCATCAGTATGTCCATCACCCACAAGAACCAATGAGCTGGAGGGGGAAGGAGAAGGAGCAGGGTGAGGCAGGTGCAACAGCAGGAGTGCGAAGAAGCGAACAGAGATTTCGCTGGCACAGTGGCAATACCAGAAAGCACGAGTCGGCTCAGGTGAAAAGCTAAACAAGGCAAAATGGCGCAAATGACAAATGCATGTGAAAGTGACCAGCACTTGTCACACTAGTGAAATGGAGGTGGAAATTGCAGATGCATACCAGGAAAAAAGTAGGTGTGATGGAGCACTATGTTAAAAGGTGTTGTTGTGAAAAGGATGTGATGAATATTTGCTTTATGAATACATTAGGAGCTAACATTTTCACCTCTGCAGTGTGAGAAGAGACATTGTGAAATCTGCTCTTCATGAATTTGCTAATTTAGTTCTTCATGGTGATTAACAACACACCTTTGTTACTGGAAAAGGCAGTCTATCAGATAGTCAAGATCATCAAGTATCTTCAGCCTGGCTCCCTTAAGTACAAAACATAATTTCATTATGTTTTCATAATCTGTGATTATGCTAACATCCTTGATGCTGCTTACAGACTGCACACGATTGCTACATAACAGAAGAAAGGAAATGACTCAAGCACTTGAGTAATTGCTGAATCCTAGAGGGACACCTGCTTTCGCAGACATTCTCTTGGCAGACTTTGTAGCGGGGTGGTTTGCCATTGCCTTCCCCAGTCACGGTTACCTTCCCCCCAGCTAGCTGGGTACTCATTTTACTGACCTCGGAAGGCTGGAAGGCTGAGTCGACCTGAGCTGGCTGCCTGAGAACCAGCTTCCGCTGGGATCGAACTCAGGCCGTGGGGAGAGTTTCAGCTGCAGAAACTGCTGCTTTACCGCTCTGCGCCACACGAGGCTCTTGCATAACAGAACCTGATGCAATATTGTCTTGTTTGAATGTAACATTCCTTTAATTCTTTAAATAAAAGTAGAAGGTTACATCACAATCAGTTAACAGAAAAATGCACTTCTGTGAATATGATCCACCACTGAGAAATAGCTCCTTCTCTGAAGTTCGTCTCACACTTTTTATTCCTCCATAATAAAACAGAGTCCGACTCCTTTGGTATCTTTAAAGTGCCCTTCTATGCATGTTTAGATTGGGGGGGGGGAGTCCTACAACTCCCAGCCTTCCCCAACTAGCATAGCTGGCTGGGGAATGCTGGGAGTTGTAGGACTTTTTTTTGCGTAAACATCCATAGGATCAGCTCTTACGGGCATAATCAGACAGAGGGGAGATCATGTTTCTGTACACACACACACACACACACAGTTCTATCCCACAATACCTCCTCTTTCTTCACACGGGGGAAGAAAGACGAAGTAAACAATGACCATGTGGCCCATTCAATGGGCATTTTTATTGTTCTGCTTTTCCTGCACTCAGCAGGAAATGGTGGCACATGTTGCTTTAAATCCCTGCCTCGGATTTACCGCGGTCTATTTTGTTACGGAAAGAAGACCAGAAGGAGTGGGAGACTCGCAAGAGGTGGATGTCATCGTCAAAAGGACCCATGAAAAACTGTGAGTGGCCAGTAATGAGCATGCAATAAAACACTCGTCTCATGATGCTCTTATCTCTTGCTACAAGATATTAGCTTTCTCAGGGATGCTTTGTTTATTCATTTAGCCTTCCCCCCTTGTTCATCTCTACTTTTATGTTTCAGCACTATATTCTTTCAAGTATAGAGGGTTTTATATCACCTGAAACTAGGATTTTATTCCCTGAGGTTTCACCCCCTCCTCCTCCTTCTTCTTCGTCTTCCTCCTCCTCCTCTGCCGCCACCACTACCACCACCACCACCATCATCACCTAGTACAACATCTAAAATTATCTCCAGCTTTCTTTTTCTCTACTTCTGTTTCCACCTATCCAGGAACCTGCATGTTTTGCCAAAGGATTCTGACCATTCTGAATAACAGGTGGATGTTACATATTCAAAGCATTTAACATCACATCAGTCCATTGGTTTCTGTTCACCACTCTGCTGCTAAGATCATCTTCTTGGCTCGCCGCTCTAACCATGTTACTCCACTTCTGAAATCTCTTCACTGGCTTCCAATTCACTTCAGAATCCAATATAAACTTCTCCTGTTGACCTACAAAGCTTTTCACTGTCTAGCTCCTTCCTATCTCTCCTCTCTCATCTCACACTATTGCCCTGCTCGTGCTCTTTGCTCCTCTGATGCCATGTTTCTCGCCTGCCCAAGGGTCTCTCCTTCCCTTGCTCGGCTTCGTCCATTTTCTTCTGCTGCCCCTTATGCCTGGAACGCTCTTCCAGAACATTTGAGAACTACAAGTTCAATCGCAGCTTTTAAAGCTCAGCTAAAAACTTTTCTTTTTCCTAAAGCTTTTAAAACTTGATTTTGTTCTGACTTTATACTGTTAGTTTTACCCTACCCAGTGCCTGTTTACCCTACCCTGTGCCTGTTTGCATTCTCTTCCCCTCCTTATTGTTTTATTATGATTTTATTAGAAGGTAAGCCTATGCGGCAGGGTCTTGCTATTTACTGTTTTACTCTGTACAGCACCATGTACATTGATGGTGCTATATAAAAGGGAGGAAGGAAAGGAACCTCTCGTACAAGCACTGAGTCATTACTGACTCTTGGAGGGACGCCAGCTTTTGCTGACGTTTTCTTGGCAGGCCTTATAGCGGGGTGGTTTGCCGTTGCCTTCCCCGGCCGTTATTACCTTTCCCCCAGCTAGCTGGGTCCTCATTTTACCGACCTCGGGAGGATGGAAGGCTGAGTTGACCCGAGCCGGCTGCCTGAGAACCAGCTTCCGCTGGGATCGAACTCAGGCCGTGGGGAGAGTTTCAGCTGCAGAAACTGCTGCTTTACCGCTCTGCGCCACACGAGGCTCTGGTGCTATATAAATAAATAAATAAATAAATAAATAATAATAATAATAATAATAATAAAGCAGGGGAATTAACTTGTGTTTGTTTGTTTCTTCTTCCCAGCAGTAATAGGGGCAGTTCCAGTGGAACCTGAAGCCATCTCAGCATTTGGTGGGGCCCAGTTTGAACTTCTACAACCCCCCCATTGTAGCTCAGGAATTGGACCGTGCACAGTTAATGACTTCAAGATCAAGTCCGCCCTTATATCGCCTCCTATCCCACCTACTTTGTGGAACACATTGCCTGATGGAGTTCTGGAAACCTTGCAATTTCGTGTGACCTCTGCGTTTGCTTAACCTATGAACCTAATAGGAATTTTGGAATTTTAGAAGTAATGATCACTCTTTTTTGGAACTAGCTGAAGTGGTGGGTGCTTGGAACAGAGCACAGGGTGATGGTGAGGAGAAGAGAGTGAGGAAGGAGGTAGGGAAGAAGCATTTCTGCTTGGAAAGCAGGCAATTAACCTGCTCTAAGGTCAGGCACACCTATGCTTTATAATAGCTGTCCCACACAAAGCTGGTTTCTCAGTCTGAAGTGATAAAGATCAGTTTCTGCTTGGTCTCTCCCAGGCTCCAAAGGCAGATACTACAACAACTGGTACAGTCCAGAATCAGGCACAGAATATTTCCGTTTGAAAAGGGAGTCAAAGAATGCTGTACACCTGTTATCTCTAGGGTTGTGTTGCAAGTATTCTGACAACAGCCCAGCATTTCCTCTTCCCTGCCCATTTCTAGGATTTCTAGTAGTAAAAGGCATGCAGCATCATTGCACTGTCAACACCTTTACCCCTGAAAAAACAGCAGCCCACATGACCAGGAAATGCCAAGCAAGAAGACATCACATGCACTTTACTCATTAGACACTACCGAAGAGACCCAGCTTTGCACGGCTTGGAATAACTCTTCGTTTGATACAGTGAAGCCTTCAAGCAAACTAAGGCTAGATCTACGCTAGTTTTATAGCAGTATTGAAGTGCACTGATAACTGTCGGGGCACAATCTACAAGACTCATCACGCAGGGGAGAATCGCGTTTCCTGACCGTCGCTTCTCCACCCGCGGGTTTGTCCCTTATTACTTCCTCTTTTGAAAGAGGAAGTAAACAATGTGCACGTGGCCCCATTCAGTGGGCCATTTTGATCCCACTGCTTCTCCTGCGCACAGCAGGAAATAGTGGCAACTTCCATCTTTAAAAATTTAAAGACAGACTTACTGGGGTGTTTTTTTTGTGGCACGAAGAAGGTTAGAAGGGGCGGGAGGCAGACGCCATCGTGTGAGGGACCTGCGAAAATCTGTGAGTGCCCAGTAACGAGTGTGCAATAAAACACTCATCTGATGGAGCTTTACATTCCATATACCACTTTCATAGTGCTTTTTTATTCCACGTTCATAATGATTTGACAAGAAATATAGTTCTGGCCTATATTTGCTACTGGTCGTGGCTGGGCTTGTTCTGGATGCAATGGTGATGCTGCCAATGGTAATGCTGGCTGGGAATGATGGGAATTACAATCCAATACTTCTGGAAGGCATCAGGTTGGGTAAGGGTGGTATAAGTGATAATTAGCTCTGTCCTGGGACCTACTGCTTGCACAGTTCTTTGAGAGATCCGAGAGCCTCTTACACCCTCGAATCTCTCAAAGGGGGGCATTGCGTGGTTGCCAGTCCTACACAATTCCATCCTAAACTTCTTGGATAGAGTTGAATTTGATGATGTAATAACTTTCCTCTCCAACCTGCTCCATCCCTGCCCCACATATGAAAGGGGTGGGGCTAAATAGGAAAGGGTTTAAGAAAGCTGGTCTACACCTGAAGTACCCACAATAGATTTTTCTCCACTTCTATTACTACTGCCTTAAGGAGACAATTGCATGCATGGCTGGCTGGGAAATGCTGGGAATTATATGACTTTTTTCTGTCTACTGTAAAGAAACATAAGATTGTGCCCTAAATGGGGGGAGAGCATTTAATTTACTAATTCCAATGCAATCACAATATATCGTCGTTGTCGTCATCATCATCTCCAACAAAATAAACAAAGATAATCAATGTCAGATTCATTATAGACCATCCTTCAACTATTCTGCTCTGACACATAAGCTCCTCTGTAAATTAGGGCTGTACATGGAACCCCCCCCCCATTTGGTTCAGACCCCGATTCGGACCTTCCAAACTGGGCCTGATTCGGTTCTGGTTGATTCGGACCTCCCCCAATTTGGTTTGGATCCGAATCCGAAGCGAGATTCGGATTTCTGAATCATTCCCATTGATTTGCATTGGAAAAAATAAATGCCTATAACGTTTTTATTTTTCAAGATAGAAACATAAAACTTGGTGAGCTTACAGATGCCATAATGGTGGTCATTTGTTCAAAATTTCAGACAGATCTGCCCAGCAGTTTTCTCACAATGAATTTTTAAAAATTCGATCAATGCAAAGGGCTATAACTTTTTTATTTTTCAAGATAGAAACATGAAACTTGGGCAACGTACAGATGGCCTGGTATTAGCCATCTGTGAAAAATTTCAGACAGATCTATGCAGCGGTTTTCCTGTAACCCACTCCTAAAAATGCATTTTTTCAAGGAAACAAAGCAGCCAGCAAAGAGCCATTTGAGCTGTCTAATTTTAAAGAAATCCTACAAATCGGGATGAACTGATATGCTTCAAACTTGGCAAAGACCTACTGAAGACCTACTGAAGACCTATCATGGTGCCAATTTTCATGTCTATATGTCCTTGGGAAAGGGTCCAAATCTCCAAATTGGTCTAAATTGATTCAGACCAATCCGATTTGGTTCAGAGCGATTCAGACCTCCCTGATTCGCTTTGGATCTGTTTTAGGGAGGTCCAAATCACCCTGATTTGCTTCAGATTTGGGTTTTAGGACCCAAAGCAGTGCACAGCCCTACTGTAAATCAAAGGGCTTGGTGGAATAGAATACTTTTCACCAGGCACCAAAAACTAACCAATTAGTGATGCCAGTCTAACCTCCAGAACTGGAACCAGTACTCAAGAGGAGTCCTAACCAGTGCTGAAGGCATAATTATCAGTGCTGATAATAATGCAAGGGTCTAAGTGAATGTGCGAATCAATAATTCAGAAAATCCCATAGGCAAAGCTCTCTGGGGGATTAACAGGGTGCAGTACCTTTTCTAGGGTCTTCCATAAGTTACACTTCTGAGGGGTGATTGTATATACATCTTGTCTCTAATGCAGGTGCTGGCAACAATTCTCCTTCCCTGAAAATCCAGTAGCAGATGTGAGGGAAGACACTGGCCACAGCTAGACCTAAGGTTTATCCCTGGATCGTCCAGGGGGTCAAACCTGTTCATCTAGATGACGCACAGGGGATCCATTGCTCAGGCAGGGGCCAGGATAAACATTAGGTCTAGCTGTGCCCATTGTTGCATCCTGCTCCAGGAAAAGGGTGGAAAATCTGTGCCAAAATCTGGCCTCCAATTTCCTGAACGTTTTCTTCCCCATGAAAGAAGCTTCCATTTTTCTGCCTCATTCTCAGGGCATTTTATAGTTCATTTTGAATGTGTGTTGGTAGTGTTTTGTGCTGTCTGCATTTTTCTTTCTGTTGCACATCTGACCATTGCTCTGCAACCTGCCTGGTTGCCTGCACTTCCTGATCTGAAAAGGCCCTTAGGAGGAGGAATACATTCATGAGGTCTTCCCCTGGGCAGGGAGGGTGGGAAGCCAAGGAGGCTACAGGCTGTGAGACAGATGTGTGCACAATGAAAGACAGGACAGTCACACACACACACACACACACACACACACACACACACACACACACCAGCCACCTCCTAAGTAAAGTAAGCACAAGAACTCTCAGCCCAACTCTTGAGAATGTCTTCAAAATTTCTTTTTTGAATTTCTTTTCAAAAGCAAATTCTTTTGTATCAAATTGAATGAGAATGGTCAAAATTCTCATGGGAGAAATTTTGGCACAGCACTAAGATCGATCTCATTGAAGGAAACTCAAGTATCTCATCATGAAGAACAGAGAGTGTGACAGAAACAAATGGAGGAATAGGTAAAGCCAGGACACCATTATGATTTTGAGACTGAGGAAATGAAAAGAGAGTCAGCACCTAATGTTACCTCCCTGGTATACGACTGGTTTTGTACACTTTGTTTGCGGTTATGTTTCAAGCATCTTGGCTTTTAATCCTCACAAGATTATTTTTCTTAATCACTTTTCTTAATCACTATCTCTTACCTTAGCCACATCTACTGATTTACATCTGGGATCCATCCTCCTGGTTTTCCCCATTGCTGCAGAAGTGGCTGAGCTCCGTGTCTTGAAGCAGCTCTGAAAGATGAAGAGAAATAGTGGTGATTCAAAGCCCTGCTTGGGTATCAGAGAAACTGTCTATGTCAGGTGTCCTTTGTAGGTTTCTGTCTGCATTGGCCAACAAATTATAAACTGGATGTATATATTACAAGTATAGATATAGGAATAACTTTGTAGTTTGGAATGGGTCTTCCCTAGGGAATAAAAAAGAAGCAGCAGCTTATATCTCAGTCTTGTGTAGAAATGCTTGGCAATATGTAGATGACGTCATGAAGCCACTGCAACCATGAGCAACTGGGCAGCTTAATGACCAGGTTCCTTAGACATCCCCTGGTAGTGACCTTGAGCAGGAATAATCTGCTGACAATACACATATGTGAGGACAGGCCTGCTCCAATTCCAAGCCTGCTGGACTCATTGGTGCAGCTAGGGCTGAGCTCAGGGTCCCTCCAAATGACCACCTAGACAGCAGCAGGCGATGGGTCCAGCGATAAACAGAAGAGCAAAACAAATGGAAGTAGCACCAACCACTCCAGGTCACAACAAATTAGTTACCATCTGCAAACATACATGTAGCTCAGAAGAACCTTTGAAGCTAGAGGCCTTGCCTACAAAACGGACTCCTACTTTCCCTAACCTGGTGCCCTCGAGATGCGTTGGGCTACAATTCCTAGCACACGGACACACACCAGGGTATTGTAGTCCAACACATCTGGAGCATCAGGTTGTGGAAGGCTGATCTAGGTGCACCCTGCTTGCTTTCACCCATGTTCAAGCCTTAAGAAAAAGGCAACGACCTGCTTTACCACAAGTGTACAAATCAAAATGAGCTGTTTATGCAAAGAGAAATAGGCATATAGCTGCAACACATGGCTCAAGTGGTCTCCACTATGCACATTACAACATTGCAGTATAAGATTGATAAACAAATGGTCAAATTGACCTTGAATGAGTTCACATCCCCAGGGCCCGATGAACTGCATCCAAGAGTAATGAAGGAGCTAGCGGAAGAACTCTCAGAACCTTTGTCTATTACCTTTGCAAAATCATGGAAGACGGGTGAGGTGCCGGATGACTGGAGGAGAGTTAACATTGTTCCTATCTTCAAAAAGGGCAAAAAGGAGGAACCTGGGAACTACAGACTAGTCAGTCTGATATCCACCCCTGGGAAAATTCTGGAGCAGATTATAAAGAAGTCGATCTGTAAACACCTTGAAATCAATGCGGTGATCACTAGAAGCCAACATGGATTTGTCAAGAACAAGTCCTGTCAGACTAATCTGATCTCATTTTTTTGATAGGATAACCTCCCTTTTGGACTGTAGGAATGATGTGGACATCATATATCTTGACTTCAGCAAAGCTTTTGATGAAGTATTGACATTTAAAGCCCTAAACGGTTCGGGGTCAGGTTATTTGAAGGAACGCCTCCGCCCATATGTACCTACCCGGACCTTAAGATCATCTACAGGGGCCCTTCTCCGTGAGCCCCTGTCAAAGGAAGTGAGGCAGGTGGCTACTAGAAGGAGGGCTTTCTCCGCTGTGGCACCCCGGCTGTGGAATGAGCTCCCCAGAGAGGTCCGCCTGGCGCCTACACTGTACTCCTTTCGTCGCCAGCTGAAGACCTTTTTATTCACTCAGTATTTTAACATTTAATTTTAACTTAAATTTAAATTTTACTGTTTTAACTCTGTATTTTAATCTTATATCAATTTTGCTGCGTGGTTTTATCCTGGTTGTGCTTTTTATACTGTATTTTGAATTTGTGCTTTTAACCTGTTGGTTGTTTTATGATGTTTTTAATTTTTGTGAACCGCCCAGAGAGCTTCGGCTATTGGGCGGTATAAAAATGTAATAAATAAATAAATAAATAAAGTACCACATGACATTCTGATTAACAAACTAGCTAAAAGTGGGCTAGATGGAACAACTATTAGGTGGATTCACAGTTGGCTACAGAATCGGACTCAAAGAGTACTTATCAATGGAACCTTCTCAAACTGGGGAGAGGCAATGAGTGGGGTACCGCAGGGCTCAGTCCTGGGCCCAGTGCTCTTCAACATTTTTATTAATGATTTGGACGAGGAGGTGCAGGGAATGCTGATCAAATTTGCAGATGACACCAAATTGGGTGGGATAGCTAATACCCTGGAAGCCAGAAACAAACTTCAAAGTGATCTTGATAGGCTGGAGTGCTGGGCTGAAAACAACAGAATGAAATTTAATAGGGATAAATGCCAAGTTCTCCATCTAGGAAATAGAAACCAAAGGCACAGTTACAAGATGGGGGATACTTGGCTCAGCAATACTACAAACGAGAAGGATCTTGGAATTGTTGTAGATCGCAAGCTGAATATGAGCCAACAGTGCGATATGGCTGCAAGAAAGGCAAATGCTATTTTGGGCTGCATTAATAGAAGTATAGCTTCCAAATCGCGTAAGGTACTGGTTCCTCTCTATTCAGCCCTGGTTAGGCCTCATCTAGAGTATTGCATCCAGTTCTGGGCTCCACAATTCAAGAAGGATGCAGACAAGCTGGAGCATGTTCAGAGGAGGGCAACCAGGGTGATCAGGGGTCTGGAAACAAAGCCCTATGAAGAGAGACTGAAAGAACTGGGCATGTTTAGCCTGGAGAAGAGAAGATTGAGGGGAGACATGATAGCATTCTTCAAATACTTAAAAGGTTGTCACACAGAGGAGGGCCAGGATCTCTTCTCGATCCTCCCAGAGTGCAGGACAAGGAATAATGGGCTCAAGTTAAAGGAAGCCAGATTCCGGATGGACATCAGGAAAAACTTCCTGACTGTTAGAGCAGTACGACAATGGAATCAGTTACCTAGGGAGGTTGTGGGCTCTCCCACACTAGAGGCATTCAAGAGGCAGCTGGACAACCATCTGTCAGGGATGCTTTAGGGTGGATTCCTGCATTGAGCAGAGGGTTGGACTCGATGGCCTTGTAGGCCCCTTCCAACTCTGCGATTCTATGATTCTATGTCAGATCTGTAGTTCCCATTAATAGCCCAACTCACCCACGGGGGAGCCCAGTCACTGTTCAACCAACTGGAATAAGAACAAAAGAACCTAAGAAGTGCCAGGCTGGATCAGACCATGTATCTATCTAGCCCAGCACTCTGTTCACAGAGTGGCCCACCAGCTGTTGACCAGCAACCCATAAGCAGACACAGAGCAAGAGCACCCTCCCAAACACGTTGATGAACAAAGAAGATTGCACATCTGGGTTCACACCGCAGGGAAGGACCAATGAAAAGGTTTTGTGCCTATCTCCACCCTCAGGGTGATGATGCTGTGTTACAAAAGGCCAGTGCCAAATTAGCTTGTACTCAGAGGAGCCAATTTTGTCCGAGGCTCAGGAAGACATCATCTTCTATCATTCTAGCAACACTGCATCTAGAATACTGGGCACAGTTGAAAGAGGCCATTGACAAAGGGTCTTGTGGAGGGCAACGGTGTCATGCAGCAGCACACACTGTTCCTGCAGCTACTTCACACTGAGTTACCCATTAACCAACCAAGCATGGCCAACAGCTCTGCAAAGCATGCTCCATTAACTTAACAGCAGCATGGCCATTGGGGCCAGAAAGATAAGGAAAGCATATGAGCCTGCAGGCACTCTCAGGTTATGATCTGAGGCCCTGCATCTTGTTTCATGTCTAGAGACAATCTCAGCAGCCATCACCAGAAGCAGGGCCTTTTTGTTGGTGGTAGCAATACAGCAATTCTTTTTTCCCCAGTGGAAGATTTCCCAGTTCATAAGCAAAAATGAGTGTATGCCAACTATAAATACAACGTTAGGGACCATGGCACTGTTAATATGCACCATCTTTTTTAAATTAATGACAGGGAAATGCTTTTGGAAGACACTGCTGGAGGAGACGGCCATCAATATGGCTGCTTTTTAAAAGGAAGACTTTAAAAGGAAGACCTACAGACAGGAATGTCACTGGCTGCCTATTGGCTACTGGGCCAGGTTTACGGTTCTGGTACTTGTGTACAAAGCCCTAAACAACGTGGGACCAGGATACCTGAGAGAGCGCCTTCTCCCTCATCAACTTGCCCAGCTACTGAGATCCTCTGATGACATGCTCCTGGTGGTTCCACACGGACCTATGGCCCAATTGGAGTCCACCAGGAGAAGGGCCTTCCATGTAGTGGCCCCCTTCTTATGGAACTCCCTGCCCCTAGAGTTCAGGCAAGTGCCAACACTGTATTGTTTTTGATGCCTCCGGAAAAAAATATTGCTTCAAGAAGCTTTCTTGGAATAACCAGCTGTGGTTTAATCTATACCTGTTCTTTTAAAATGTAATTATTACTTATGGTTTTATTCTGTTCTTATTCTTTTACCTCATTTGTTCACTGCTCCAAAATCTTTGGATAGGTGGAGCGATATAGAAATACTTAAATAAATAATGAAAATAAATAAAGGTTTGCCATAGGCGAGGCATGCATTTTCGAAGATGAAATTGACACGCAGTGTTCATTTGCGAAGAAATATTGCTCTAAATTGGAAAAGCAATTTGTAGAATTACTGGAACAGTAATATTTGGAACCACACCATGATGGTAAAAAATACTACTCAGTAATCGCAGCAAGTCAAAGGAGATAAGCTCATTTTATGTGGTATGGCAGCCTTCTCCCACCTGGTGCATTCCAGATGTGTTGGACATGCGCACAGTATGTATCCCAGCAAATCATGGGTTGATTAATTAACCCATGATTAGCCACCATGGCATGCAAACCACCCTCTGACTCCATGGGTGAGGTAGGTTCATCAGGTGTTCCGTCTTTGGGAGCCAGAACCATCACTGTTGCTGAAGGGCTGGTGTGGCATATTTCAGGATGTAAGGGGGGCCTATGGGAACACTGGAGGTGGGGGAGGGGGACTCATGTGGTCTTTGGCTCAGAATCTTCCCCAGGAGGGGAGACTTCCCAGCTTGGGCCTAGGTCAGCTAGGATATGCATCAGGTTAGGGAAACTTGCTTTATACAAATCAACTACCATATTCCTGAACTTTTAGGTCAGCCTAGACCAGTCCTACAAAACTGGTGTGCTGGAGACAGGGACTAGAGCTCAGGTGGGTTCCCACAGGCTTCCTACAGCACCAGAGATGCGTATCTGTGACTACACCAGGCCCAAGCATATGGAAAGCTACCTGGCTGGAGACATCTTTATTCAGCTGGAGAGTAAAGGCTGGAGAGAGAGAGCAAAGCAGAGAAGTGTGCCAGAGAACACTTGGCACAGAGGTTCCCACTTGACCCATATTGCAATCGAAGGATTCATTCCCATCAACCTCTCTTGTACACCAAGAGCTGGTGAGTGATCTCCACATATGAATGCTGTATCTATCATCATAAAAGATTATACATGTCCACCCATCAGTACCATAGCACCAAGACTGTGAAAGTGACATACCTGAAACCTTGCCAGGCATACTAAGTGGCCCTAGGGATATGCATCTCAGGGTTATTTTAATTTTTAAAAAATGCATTAATTGATTTTAATTAATGTAAATGTTTCTGTGCAGTTGAAACCTGCAGCAACCTCTTCAGCTACTAAGGCACCTGACCCTAGCCAGCCCATAGCTTCACAGTCCATCCAGTTTGAAGTCTGGGAGATTAGCAGGCTGAGGGTTATACTTCTTCCCCCTGGTAAGTCCCTGACTTTTCAGCCGTGTATCTTTGCCTCTTTGCCCCGGGGTGGCTTTGAATCTGTGGCTGCATCATCTAACTGATGCAGCATGGATTCGGGGTCACCCCAGGGCAAAGACAATGTCAAGGCAGCCCCTGGGGTTCACTCACGTGCTACCTCTGTGCCATCCCTCCATTTGCAGTTGTGTGAACAAAGCACCATGAACGTCCCCTATGAAGTCACAAAGTATAAAGAATTTGCGTTGCCAAAGCACCAGGTGCCTAAACTTAGAGGGCATATCTGGGTAGCAATTGTCCAGGAGGATCTGGCAGAAGAAAAACTTTGGCCCCTGAAACATACAGACAAACTACCTTGGCCTCCTGAGACGGGCAGGCAGGAAGGCAGATGAACCCTCACACACACCTGCTCACTGTGAGAATAATGCACATACCAGGGCAATTACACACATATGCACACACAGAGACAACTTCCAGCACATTGGACCAGCAAAATGTTTGTAGAGGTTGAGGCTGTACACTGGTTGTGACTACAGCAATCAGAACCCCCTAAATTAGAGCCACTGTGATATACTCCAAGGGGTAGCTTCCAGCCTAGCTAGGCCAGAATTTAACTAGAGTTAATTAAATTAATTTTAAAAATTGGCCAACCAACAGAAATTTTACTGGCTTGGATGGCATCTCACTACCCTGGTGATTTACCAGGAGGGAATCTACGCGTCGTACTGAAGGTGCTTCCATGCGCCCCCAGTACGCCCCCAAAACGATGGTGGTGGCAGCGGCAAGGACGCGGCCGGATTCCCCAGCCGCCGCCGCCTCCCCGCCGGCCTCCTGCTGCCGGGGTAAGAGCGACCTGGGTCGGAGAGTTTGGCTTCCGCCGAGCTCTCCGACCCGGGTCGCTCTTACCCCGGCAGCAGGAGGCCGGCGGGGAGGCGGCGGCGGCAAGGATGCGGCCGGATTCCCCAGCCGCCGCCTCCTCCGTCTCTTCTGGGCTGCAGGTAGGCAGGAATACACCATCGTTTTGGGTACGTACTGGGGGCGCATGCAAGCGCCTTCAGTACGACGTGTAGATTCCCTCCAGGACAGTAGGATGGAAAAGCTGGAAGCAAAAGACATGATGGGGGGGAGAGAAAGAAGAGTTCAGCATTTTCATTATTTCCCTGCTTTCTACAAGATACTTAGGGCCTTGCTAGACCTACCTGAAAATTGGTGCTTCAGGTGTGGAGAGGCCGTGTTACAATTAGCACGGGCCGTCACGCTTATCTACACGTCAGACATGACAAAGCCCCGTTGTGTCCGCCATTTTTTGTTTGTTTGTTTGTTAAAGGGGCCGGTGTGAGCAGGAGCACACCACTGGAAAGGTAAGGGTTTTTTTTTTAAAAAAAGAAAAAAATAGGGTCCCCCCCTTCCCCATCCCCTGATTTCCCCCCCACGACCTCCCCTGGCCTGCGATCCCCCCCCTGTCCCCACCTCCTGTGTCCTGCCGCTGCTGCACCACCGATGTCCCCAGCCGCTCTGTCCCGCTGCCGCCGCCACTGTCCCCAGCCGGCATTTCCTGTTGTCGCCATGTCCAGCCTGTGATGCCTGCTGTCGCATGTCCTACAGGCCGGACATGTCCTACAGGCCGGACATGGCGACAACAGGAAACGCCGGCTGGGAACAGTGGCGGCGGCAGCGGGACAGAGCGGCTGGGGACATCGGCGGCGGCGTGGCAGCAGGAGGTGGGGACAGGGGGATCGCAGGTCAGGGGAGGTCGTGAGGGGGAATCGGGGGAAGGGGGCGGGAGCGCTGTGGCCCGTCCGCCGCTTTTCCTGGCTACTCACGCATAAGTGTGGTAGCCGGGAAAAGCGGAGGAACGGTCCACACGCCCGCGGTCCTGGCCTCAGCCTGACCTGAGGCTGGGACTGCAGGAAAAACTGGGCTAAAAGGGGTTTCATTTACCCCGCGCCCAGGAAGGTTTCACCCCTGCCTGACCCCGGGATCCCCTGTGCGTCATCTGGACGCACAGGGGCGAGCCCAGGGCGAGCACCGGGCTACACCCCCATCTAGCAAGGCCCTTAAAAACAAAGACTTCAACACACAACCCCAAAAGACCCTTCAGATCTGAAAGAACGGTTACTTTGCACACGGGCAGGGGCTCTCTTTCCTTTTAAACAGCTGGCTCCGGTTTAGATATGTGTGCGTGAAGGGATGCTGCACGTTCTCAAGACAGACTTGGCCCTTTGGTCTGTCTTTGGAAAAATAACACTAAAGCTTTGTTTTCCCCCCTTGAGGCCAGGGGAGGCGCAACACACAAAATGCAAGCATTTCTATATATATACTAAAGACCATTGTGGAGACTTGGGAGGGCACGGCTGAGGCAAATCGTGGCACAGTGCAAATAGGGGGACAGTCCCAGGAATAAATCCATCACTGGAAGAATGCCAACCAAGGCAACAAATGGAATTCCCTTCCCCTCATTGGTTTTTCTGCATTACTCAGACTCTTCAACTACGTGACCCTGGATCAAATCTACAGTGTTTTTTTTTATTAGTGCCTGGTCACACCAACTCTTTGCAGACACGCCCACCATAAGTCTACAAGAGCACAAAGGATGTCCTAGTCTGGGGCCAACTGAAGCTGATTAGATAGCCTTTTCAGAAACCCACACCTCGCCTTGGAATGAGCCAAAGGAGGTGGTGCCAGTTTTCAGCTGGCCTATTGTTCAGGAACTCGAGTCCAAAGGAGCTCATTCACCAAGCACGCATCCCATTTTACAGTCGTGGGTGCTGGTGGCATTCCTAGGGCCATGCGGTGGCCACAAATGGACTAAACATTTGCCTCTTTCAGGCTCACCCACAGGAAATGAAGCCTGTGCTGTTTGTCTTCTCAAGGGAAAACAGTGTAGCAAAGTCACAGATGGACTGACATGGACAGCATGGATAACAGCCTTCTGCTGCAAGGAGGAATCTTCCACACATCACCACCACTATCATCATCATCATCATCATCATCATCATCATCATCATCATCTAAATTTATTAGACACCTTTCCCTAACAAAGACTCAAGGCATTTTACAGCAGGGATTAAAACATGCAAAGAATTAAAACCATTTTATTTATTTATTTATTTATTTAATTACATTTATATACCGCCCCACAGCCGAAGCTCTCTGGGCGGTTTACAACATTTTAAAATAGTAAACATTAAAAGTATACAATTTAAAAACACACACACACACACACACATAAAAAACAGTATAAAAACAACAGTATCCATTTAAAAACAACAATTGTGGGGTCCATTAAAAACAAACAACGTTGTTAAATGCTGTTAAAATGCTGTTAAAAATGCCTGGGAGAAGAGAAATGCCTGGGAGAAGAGAAAAACAGCTAAAAATACTTACAATGCCAAGACCTGATAAAAACACACACAAATTAATTAATTAATAAGCCCTATCATATTTATTTATTTATTTAAGGATTTTTATGCCGCCATTCAGCCAAAAAAGGCTCTCACAGTGGCTTACAAAAGTATTTCTTGACAGTCCCTGCCCACAGGCTTACAATCTAAATATGCCATCAACTGCCTGTAAAGTCTTAACTTTAAAGCCTACTGCAGCAAAAATAACAAAGAGTCTTGTGACATCTGAAAGTCTGACTCATTTACTCTGGCATGAATTTTCATGGACTGCAAACCACATCATCAGGTGCTTGAAGCCTTATGCCAAGTCTTCCCCGAGCTGGTGCCTTTCAGGTGTGCAGATGACACAAAATTGGGTGGGATAGCTAATACCCTGGAAGACAGAAACAAACTTCAAAGTGATCTTGATAGGCTGGAGTGCTGGGCTGAACAGAATGAAATTTAATAGGGATAAATGCCAAGTTCTACATTTAGGGAATAGAAACCAAATGCACAGTTACAAGATGGGGGACACTTGGCTCAGCAATACTACAAACGAGAAAGATCTTGGAATTGTTGTAGATCACAAGCTGAATATGAGCCAACAGTGCGATATGGCTGCAAGAAAGGCAAATGCTATTTTGGGCTGCATTAATAGAAGTATAGCTTCCAAATCACGTGAGGTACTGGTTCCTCTCTATTCGGCCCTGGTTAGGCCTCATCTAGAGTATTGCGTCCAGTTCTGGGCTCCACAATTCAAGAAGGACGCAGACAAGCTGGAGCGTTCAGAAGAGGGCAACCAGGATGATCAGAGGTCTAGAAACAAAGCCCTATGAAGAGAGACTGAAAGAACTGGGCATGTTTAGCCTGGAGAAGAGAAGATTGAGGGGAGACATGATAGCACTCTTCAAATACTTAAAAGGTTGTCACACAGAGGAGGGCCAGGATCTCTTCTCGATCCTCCCAGAGTGCAGGACACGGAATAACGGGCTCAAGTTAAAGGAAGCCAGATTCCGGCTGGACATCAGGAAAAACTTCCTGACTGTTAGAGCAGTGCGACGGTGGAATCATCTACCTAGGGAGGTTGTGGGCTCTCCCACACTAGAGGCCTTCAAGAGGCAGCTGGACAACCATCTGTCAGGGATGCTTTAGGGTGGATTCCTGCATTGAGCAGGGGGTTGGACCCGATGGCCTTGTAGGCCCCTTCCAACTCTGCTATTCTATGATTCTATGATTCTATGAATTGCACATCCATCATTCCTAGCCGGGAACACTCTGTCTGGGAATAAAGGGTATTGCGGTCGGAATAATGCTGAGTTTTAAGTATATATCAATAAACAAAAAACCTACGGTTTACAAAACGACGTTAAAGGCTCTACAGTTTTCAACCAAACTCCAAAAAGCAGGGAAATTGGGAGTTAAGGCTCACAGGCCTATAACGCCACATCCTTCCTAAGGAGGCAGAAAGTGCCAGTGAAATTCTCATTCTCCCAAAGCAGATATAAACCATGAGGACAGGATGGAGAATAGGATATGCAGAGGTGACTGTGGGGTTGTGGAAAACTGATGACGAACAACTTAGGGCAACCTACTTATCTTTTTTTGTTTAGAGCAGCCCTTCCCCAACCTGGTGCCCTCCAAAGGTGTTGGACTACAACTCCCATCATTGCAAGTCAGTATGTCCCATGGTCAGGAAAGCTGGGACAGCAGGATATGGAACGCTGTTCTATATCCTTACCAAATACAGGGGCTGCGCAATATTTTTTTTCTCACACACACTTCTCGCATAGAGCAGCACGACTGATAATAGAAAGGGCATTATTTGTTGGAGATGTAGAACCAGAGCAAGGGCTGGCACTTTCAGCTTTTGGTAAATACCCTGCCCTTCAAAGAACCAATGTTTTTTCTTAAAATGTGTTCATACAAAATATACTGTTCACTCCCCACAATCCCTCCACAATACATCATCTCATCAGAGTGACAGAGGAACAGAAAAGGATTAGTTTGGGTGTCTTGAACTCCTTTCAGATGAGATTAGTTTGCAATCCTATACCACTGGGTTGAAGCCCTAGTAAACTCAGTGGCACTGGCTTCTGAGAAGACATGTATAGGATCCAAGTATAAACCATCCTTCTCCAGCCTAGTACTCTCCAGATGTGCTGTGCTGCAACTCCAATGTTACGGTGAGGACAAAAATCATTTTCATCAATAGTTTTTAAAATAATCCTTCCTTACACATGAATCTATTAGGTGGTAGCTCTGCCTTTGATCTCACACTGCTGAAAACGTAAGAAAAATCCTCTGCAGTCACAGCATTCGCAGCATTCTTGATCACTGTCCATGCTGACAGAGACTTTTATGAGTTGAATGCCAAAACATCTAGAGAGCTACATTTTGCCTGCCTTGCTCTAGAACAACATTCCCCGATCAGTTTTCCAGAACCCCACAGTCACCTCTCCACATGTTTGAGAGTACAAGTCGCAGCATTCCTGTCCATGGGACATACTGACTTGCAATGATGGGAGTTGTAGCCCAACACTTTTGGAGGGCACCAGGTTGGGGAAGGGCAGAGAGCTCCGGCAATTGGGCGGTATAGAAATGTAATAAATAAATAAACCAAATTAAAAAAAAGACAAGTAGGTTGCCCTAAGTTGTTCGTCATCAGTTTTCCACAACCCCACAGTCACCTCTGCATATCCTATTCTCCATCCTGTCCTCATGGTTTATATCTGCTTTGGGAGAATGAGAATTTCACTGGCACTTTCTGCCTCCTTAGGGAGGATGTGGCGTTATAGGCCTGTGAGCCTTAACTCCCAATTTCCCTGCTTTTGGGAGTTTGGTTGAAAACTGTAGAGCCTTTAACGTTGTTTTGTAAACTGTAGGTTTTTTGTTTATTGAATTTCATGGTTTTGTGTAACAGATGACCACACAGGAAAGAAGCCATATAAATGTATGGGATGTGGGGAAAGCTTCAGCTGTAGTGGGACCTTGAGTAGACATCAAAGAACCCACACAAGGGAGAAAAAAATATTTTTAAAATAATTTCACAATTTACACTATTTTAAAAATTTAAATTATTACACTATGGTGTAATTATTTAAAAAAAATACACTAAAATTTATAATTTTTACTATATTGACATTAAAGAATCCACTTAAACCAAGGATCAGAGTATCTAGCATGTTTCATATAACTGCTTGATAACCCACATATCACATAACTTCCAGTTGAAAGGCATCACCAGATGTTGCTTCCTTGCTCATATTTTCTTGCTATGTCAATAACTGGAGATCATTGTTAACAACACATTTAGGTATTTATTGCAGGGCTTTGGCTATGGGGCAGTATATCAATGTAATAAATAAATACACCCAGGCTATGGGGCGGTATATAAATGTAATTCCTTATGCCCCCCCTTCCCGGCTTTCCCTCAGCCTACACTACCTGACAGGGTCATTGTGAGGATAAAATGAAGAGGAGGATGAAGAGGACTGCATGCCCTGGACTACTGCAACTACTGAGGGGCATTGAATTCTATGATTCTGTGAATCTAACTCTACAGCAACTGGAGGGTGCCAGGTTGTAGCAAAAACTAGGTCCCTTAACCATTTCTCTGGTGTGAAGTAATGTTTTGGGTATAAGATTCATGGATGTACATTTTAGAAAACGTTTTCCTTTCATACAAACATAAAGGAGCAGATTTAGCTTATAAGAAGCAGGTACACAGAGAAAGGAAAATATTTTCTATGTACAACCAAAATACACACAAATCTATAAAAGAAAGCTTAAAATGTAGTTCAGCACCTTTTAAAGAAACACACACTACCTGAAGAAGTTTAAACTCATGGCAGATAGGCAAGGGTTAACCTCCTCTCATTCCTAGTCTGAATATTTATTTCCATAAAGTTTAAACTTTAAGAGGCTTGGGTGAGGAACTGCCACCCCAAAGGAAAGTTTGCCGTATATTCTTTACTTTGAATTAAGAAGGATGCACCAGCACTTCAAACACACACACACACACACACACACACACACACCTCCCTCTTCACCATCACAGACACACAACAAAGTCAATCAATCCTTCTATCAAACCCCTAATTGAGCCAGCCAGGTTTTCTTTTTCCTTGGAGGCCAGGGAAGGGCCTCCCTCCAAGAAAGGCAGATGGTTCTCTCTCCCTCCCTGGCCTCCACAGCACGGTGGGGAAGGAGAGGGCCCAGACAGGGCCTTGGCTTATCTGCAGAAGGAAATGGCTCCTAAATGAGCCAGGCGGACGTCTTATTTCAGCCATGTAGCCATCTTATTTCCAACATTCCAATCTATTTGAGACAGGGGGGAGGGGGGAGAGCGACGCTACTGAGCATGCTCCATTTAGGAGTTATGAGTCTGTATTCACTTTAATGGGGCAAAGAAATATTCATTAAAAAACAATGGAAGCGAATTTTGAAAAAAGAAAAGCCATTCCACCAACTAGAAGGACAGGGGGACAAGATCCCACCACTGGTTTAAAGGGTAAGGGTCCCAATTCAGAGCTTTTAGTGCGCAAAAAAAAATCATTGCCACCCAGAAATAGAAAAGAACCATTTTGAGCCAGAGAGGTTTTTCCCATTTTGGTACTTTGAACTGCCATCCTGCCCTCAATATTTCACAAATCTTCTTGAAACACGCAGGGTATGTAAGACCAGCATTTCTTTCTGGCAGGTCTCCGTTTCAGAAAGATTGGTGAAACATTTTCCATTTTATGAACGTCAGAATGACCCATCCCCAATTTCGGCCTTAACACGGTGGAATGCTCTTTTCACTGATTGCCCATAACACAGGGAAACACTCCCGTGTTTCCCTGTAATACACACAAGGGCCAGATCTACACCAAACAGGATATAGCAGTATGAAAGCGGTCTATGGTCTGTGTCAATGGGCCCCAATAGTTGTCAGTGCACTTCAATACTGTTATAAAGCAGTAGTGTGGCTCCTGCCTCTTATACACTGCTTTCATAGTGCTATATCCTGCTTGGTGTAGATCTAAGGATATCTTCTGCAAAATGTTATTTGTAAAAACGTTTAATGAAAGTGCCTAGTATTTCACAGAGCAGACAACTGCAAAAACCTTGTTAAAAACAAGCCCTGAGGAAGGACGCATTGCATCCAAAACGCGTAGGCACTTGGAACTTTCATGAAACTTTTTCACAAATAATATTTTGCAGAAGATATCCTTGGTTCCGCCCCCGCCTTTGGCTTGCTTTTCACTCCCTCATGGGGTTTTCCTTCTTTTTCCGTACCTGGTGTAGATCTGGCCATGGTTAGTGAAATTGGAGGGAAATGAAATGAAAAAAACCAAAGTCGTAATTATCTTATTAACAGTGGCCTTTAAAAAAAACCCACTGCTAACATAGGCGTTCTTGCATTGGTGAGTTGGTTAGCTCATTTAGGGTGCAATCCTATGCATATTTAGGGAGAAAGAAGTCCTACAATTGTCAGCATTCCCTAGCCAGCCATACTAGCTGGGGAACTGTAGGACTTTTCCCCCCTGTCTAAACATGCATAGGAGTGTGCACCCTTAGCATGACATGGAGCACCATCACACCTACTCGCCCCCCCCCCCCCCATGCTTTGAGTCCACGGTTTCCCCCTCCGTTTCCTTAGCGAGTCAAGCACTGGGCACTTTCACGTCTGTGAATTGTTGCGCTATTTCAGCTCATGTATCTTTTCACCTGCATCGCTACTGTGCCGGTGAAATCTCCCGCCCCGTCCCCCTACGTTCTCCTTCCCCCTGGAGTTAATTTTTAATATTTCTTTTTTTAAAAAAAAAATACTTCTGCACAAATACAATATTACAGCAGCCTGAAACTGCACAATTACAGTAAACTATGGTTTCCCTTAAAATCATATTAAAAACTATAAATGAAGAGAAAGTATTACAATTAGTTGTTGAAGAAGTTTGTGGTTAATGTTGGCATGACAATGGGAAGCCGACATTGTTTTGGTCAGGAAACCTAGATGTGCCTACTCAGGAGTAAAAACCATAGAGATGAATGGGACCAAGTCCGGGCACAGGTGGGGGCAGCCTAGCTTGCCTTCTCCACGTAGTGTTCAGGCGCCCTCTCTCCCTCCCCCTTCACGATTGAGCAGTTGAGCGGAGAACCGCCCCACTCACCTCTTTTGTCATCGAGACCGCCTTTCGACACACAAGCCCCCAACAAAAAATGGGATGGCCCAATATAACGCAAGGACAGCAATACACAGGAGAGCGGAGCGGCTTTATTGCGCAGAGAGGGGAAAAACCTGGACTTTCCCTGCTCCAAAATAAGATGGAAATGGGAGGGGAAGAGGCAAGATAAGCGCAGGACAGGGATGGCGTCATCTGAGTACCGCCCTGCAAAACACATACCAGGCTTGGCGAGAGTGCGATAAATCGCTGGTGTGATGGAGCTCTAAAAAACACAACTAGGCCAGGCATCCCTCCATCGTGCCTTGATCTGTATGAGGCTGTTAGAGGCAGAGGGAGAAGCAGCAGCTGCTGAACTTCGCAACTAAGAATCTAGTGCCTGAATTTGCTTCTTCTTTGTTTCCTCCTCCCTCCCAATCCCCTTTCCTTTTGTGCCATGGTTTTTAGATTGTAAGCCTGTGGCCAGGGACAAAGAAATATTTTTGTAAGCCGCCTTGAGAGCCTTTTTGCCTAAAGGGAGGGATAAAGTGCTAAATAAATAAAAGCGTAGGCATAGTTAGGCACGCACTATATTTTTTGTTTTTTATTTCCCTCTCAACTTGCTGTTTACAATTCCCCGGTTTTGGTTTCTATCCATTCCTGCATCTGACGAAGTGAGTTTAGCCTACAAAAACTCACACCTTAATAATAAACACTGTTAGTCTTTAAGGTGCCCCCAGACTCTTTTAGTTTTCATGCTACAGACTAACACGGCCGTTCATACATTTTTATATAGATTTTTTTAAAATTCTAAAAATGTAAAGTTTTATAGCTTTAATTCTTTGAACATATACATACATAAACACATTTTAAAATGTGAAATGTTTCGGTATAAAACACCAGCTTCCATTATGACAAACACATCCGTGTAATTGTTCAGCAGCTATTTTCAGGCTTCTGAGCAGAGGTGCAGCTGGGTATTTTTCAACCCTGGACTGAATGGGCTTGTGGGTCAGGGCAGGGGTGAGGTGTGGGGGTGAAGCACGCATTTAACATTTCTCTTCCAGCACCCTCCCACTGTCATTCCGAGTTTTAAAATTCTTTCTACTTTCCTGATATATTAGAACAATGCCCCTCCCCCACCCCCAGGCCACCCAAAAACAACCTGCAACGGTCTGCACATGTGGCGTTTTTCATTTTAAACTCATTTAAATCATGAGGACTACAGGGATAAAATGGAGTTGGCTTCCAAATCCCTCTGGGTAGTCAAAGCAGGAGTGAGAGAAGCACCATCTCTGCCCAAATGCAGGGAGCTCAGCTGCGTTGATGCAGATGAAGTGGCTGACTAGCCATTTCCTTTCTTGCCTTAGGAATTGCACTTTTGCAATGGAAGGAGGGAGCGTTCCCCAAGGGCAAACTTGGGCCTAATACTTGCACATGCAGCGCGAGGGCTTGCATTCGGGATTGCCACAAGAACCACTTTCCTCCCAGCGGCCCAAGACTTCAAAAGGAAAATTAAGCAAGCCTTTCGCAAGGCCAGTGCTAACTCCTGACATGGCTGAGAATATCATGTCTCGGAGAAGCAGTTTCAACTACTGAAGCCTTTCCAACCTGATGCTATTCAGATGACTTGGACTACAATGCCCCATGCTAGCTAGGGGAAGCTGGGAATGGGCAGGATCTAGATAAGCTTTTGTTCCGATTCATCAAGGCTCTCCTGATCTGCCTTCCATCTTTTATTAGTCTGTGCTACCATGAGTCAAGCCAAATTGTGCACATTTTGATTCCACTTGGCAGCCAGTTGGAAAGATGACAAATGTCAAATTCTGCTCCTGGCATGGACTGGCTCAGACCTTGAGAATGAAACTGGAAGCTAAGAAGCCAGATTGGGAAAATATGGCAGCCAAATAACTGTGTGACCGGGTCCTGGGTATACTTCGTATTAGGCAGATGGGTACGGGGCACAAGATTTTTTTTAAATTACTCCTGAGGGATGCGCACCAGCGCAGACACATAGCAGCACATGGGGGGATAAGAACTCTGAAGAATATGTGCTCCTGCACAGAGATATGAGCAGGGAGTTGGACTCGATGGCCTTATAGGCCTCTTCTAACTCTACTACTCTATGATTCTATGTTTGTGTAAAAAAAAACCACCTCGGTGGTGATACCCATGCTGGTACCCATGCACACACCCCTCACAGCTGATTGGATGTTCGCTGAGCCCAGAAGGCATGTTGAACAGCAAGGATCTTGCAAAGGGGGGGGAACACTGCACACATTCTTTGCAATGGAATCAAGGGAGCTGGAGAAATCATGACAAAAGCTTGCCACCAAGAGTGTTTTATGAGTGCATCAGAGTTGAGCAGTTGTGCAGGAAGAGAGGAGGTGGAGGTGGGTGGTGGTACAGGTTTTTAAAGTAAGAGTCACCAGACATGACCAAGCAATAAGCTGCAATAAGCAATATCCCCAGCCACAGGTGCGTAGGGTGACCAGATGACACGGAAAACCCCAGAGACCTCTGGAAAAGCGGGGATCTCCAGGGCAACCAGGGCTGGCCCCCAATTTACCGGGGGAAAGGCCTGGAGGATGAGTTCCCAGACTTCCGGGAACACGTCCTCCCCTCCCCAGCGCCAATCTCGCCTTCTCCTGGGCTGGTGCAATCACACCGGCCCAGGAGAAGGCCTAGATCAGCCGTGTGTGTGTGTGTGCTAGAGGACACATTCTTGGACTTCTGGGAACACACACTCCAGCCTCTCCCATCCCATTGCCCATCTGGGCCTTCTTTTGGCCGCCAGCCAAGAAAAGGCCCGGATCACCGCTTGGGGAGGGGGCTTGGATGGCGTGTTTCCGCACCTGTCAGGCTGGCAGCGGCATGAAAAAGGAGCTGGGGCTGGGGCCTACAGCATGCCCACCTTCCTGTCTGCACTGCCTGCTAGCAGCGGTGGCACAAAGAAGTAGGTGCTGGGGCCGGGATCTGCAGCAGTGCGCCCCTGTTCCCACCATCAATCAAGAAAAATGCCAGCCAGGCAGGCGGTGGCATGAAGCTGAAGGAGTAGCCAGTTAACAGCAGTGGTGGTAAGTTTCTAAGATTGTGCTGTAGAGAGGAAAAGCACCAGTCAAGGGAAATACAGGGTTTTCCCTATACTAAGGCCACAGCTAGACCTAACATGTATCCTGGGATCATCCAGGGTTCGCCCCTGCCTGAGCACTGGATCCCCTGTGTGTCACCTAGATGGACAGGTTTGACCCCTGGACGATCCAGGGATAAACCTTAGGTCTAGCTATGGCCTAAGTAAATATTTTCTCCTTTTCCTGGCTGATGCCTTTACATGACATAGTTAAAATAATAACTAAAATAATAACTAACAAACATCATGCTTTATATTCTATTAAGCTCTGCTGTTGGCTGATTTAAGGAAAGGATTGTGCAGTTTGTTCCAATTCTAATCAATAATAAAGCAATTTGGGAAAAGAATGTGTCAGGTAAGGATTTATGGACAAATGAAAGTTGTTTTATGGTAAATAACCCTGAATGGAATTAAATTGAAGCAAAGACATTTTACAGAGCAACAGAAAATGTTCAGCACGTTTTTCAAGCTCTGCTTCATTCAGAAAGACATTAATGGAGCTGGACGGGAAATTTGCAGTTTTACCTAAGACAAATAAATGCACTACCTTCAGTGTTTTCTTATACTCTCCATGGGTATTATAATAGATGAACTTGTAAACATTTTTATATTGGTAATCTAATGGCATTTTTTAATATTGGTAATCTAATGGCAGGTGACCAGTGGTCTTAAATTCATTTCTGTGCATACTAAACAGACTTTGGTTGCCTTGTGATAACCGGTGGTGTATATTTTCTTATCTTTTCCTCTTCTTTTTCTACAATATTGCTATGTCAATGAGGTAGGTGTATTTTTCTTTTTTGTTTATGACTGTTATGTTTGGTCATTTGCAACATATTGTCTTGTCTCAGAATTGTTCTGTCCCAGCAAGATAATATAGGAGAGCATAGTGCGGCTTGGCTTGACTTATTTGAGTGTGTCTGGATCTCCTAGGCTCTGAAAGCATCTTTCTGGAGAGCTGGTTGCATGATCTACGAGACCAGGTTCTGTGGGAATGTGTAGTTGCCCTTGACAGAAGGGGCTTGCACTTGCTAGTAGAATAAGGTGAACAGATGTAATGAGGATGCAGGCCTGTATTCATTTATCTGGGAGTAAGCTTTATTGAAATCTTTGAACAGTTTTCTTTGGGTCCCTGATTGATTTTTCAGGTCTCTGCACAATGAGGAAGTGTAAATTAAGGAAATATTTGGATAAAAGGAGGCAAGGATCATTGTCTAGCATTGTGATAATGGGCATCCATTCTGGCTTTTCTTTCTATTGCTACTGACATGGTCTTGTTTACATGGCTGACGATGCAACAAACCCCGTTAACAGCAGCAGCTTGCAACGAGTGAGGATACAGTCAGAAAATATATTTGAGGGAAGGGGAGAATGTACCACACAGAGTATAGCAAAAGCTTCAATGTACAGTAAAACCTACAAAAGTATTTTGGCAATAACATCATAGGAGATGAACAAGCCGGCTTTTGTCGTGGCAAATCGACAATAGACCAGTGCTTCATTCTAAACCATCTTAGAGAGAAATACTCTGGGCACCCAAAAAAAATCTATATGCCACATTTGTATACCTAACCTCAGCTTTTGATAGGATTAATAGGGATAGATTATGGTACAAGTTATGGCATCTTGGGATGGATAGGTGTCTTCTGATTTTGATAAAAAAAAAAATTATTAGAATGTAAGCCTATGCGGCAGGGTCTTGCTATTTACTGTTTTACTCTGTACAGCACCACGTACATTGATGGTGCTATATAAATAATAATAATAATAATAATAATAATAATAATAATAATACAAATATGACCATCCAAGTTAGAGCTGGAAGGGAAGGACAACTGTTGAAGGAAGTTAAAACATCTATAGGGGTTAGACAGGGTTGCCTATTAGCACCTATCCTGTTTAATATATACGTAAATGATATTATTGGTTATCTGTCTGGTAATTCAAACTTTCCTGTAGCCATTGGTTCGAGAAAACTGAACATACTGATGTATGCGGATGATATGGTGTTATTATCACAAAATTTAATAGGAATGAGAAGAATGCTTAAAGCTTTTGGGGAGGCCTGCAGGAAGGAACATCTGTGTATAAACTATTTAAAAACTAAAGTAATGGTATTCGGAGCTCACCCCCCTAAATATAAATGGATGCTAAACGGTCATCCTCTGGAACAAACCATCCAATTTAATTATCTAGGTATCTGCTTCAAGCAAAACGGCTTGTGGTCCAGTCATTTGGCGGCAACAAAGCTGAAAGCACAAAAATCAATGCATAGTGTGTTAAGATTTGCTAAGGTTAGAGGTGGTCAGCTGGTAGCCCCAGCTAGTAGAGTATTTATAGAGAAAGTGGTACCCCAAATAACATACGATGCTGAAATATGGGGGGGGGGGCACGAATGTACGCCCACTTGAGGTTGTCCAAAATAACTTCTTAAGGACACTGCTAGGTCTCCCACCAGGAACTCCCACCTGCTATACAAGGGCGGAACTTGGGGTATTGCCTATAGCATACTATATTTGGAAGACTATGTTTTTCTATTATCTTAGAATACAACATCCGATAAATAAATTAGTAAGCCTCTGTGTAATGAACAGAGAATTTCTCCCTTCAGAAATAACTGGATAGACCGATGTGAAATTGCTAAATTCCTCTTATACTTAAAACAAAAATACTATCTTTCTGGTAACAAACATTCTAAAATGTTGGCTAGAGTGCTTAAGAAGAAACAAATGAAATCCAAAATACATTCAATAAATAGGAATGATGGCACCCTAACATCTGATCAAACACAAATTAATTCTTTGTTTGCAGACTTTTACTGGCAACTTTATCATACTACTTCTCCAGGGGTAGATTTTATAGAAAAATATTTGAAAAGAAGTGGAATTACCCCCAGCTAATGAAAACCAACAAAAAATGTTGAATGGCGATATATTGGTGGAGGAGGTTGAACAAGCCATTAAACACCTGAAACACCATAAAGCTCTAGATCCAGATGGATTCAGAAGCTCTTTTTATTAAAAATAATTAAAGATATATTAATTTTGCTCAACTTTTTTCTAAGATTTGGCAGGGCGAGGAACCCCCAGACACCTGGAAAATGTCCAAGATAATAGTAATACCAAAACCCAGAAAAGACAATACAAAGGTGCGGGCCTTTCGTCCAATTACACTATTTAATCAGGATCAAAAAAATCTTTTCATCTATTCTAGTTCAACAACTGGATATGGTGGGGGGGGGGACCTAATTCATATGGATCGGACTGGTTTTATTTCCAAAAACATATATCGGAACTGATACAATCGGTCTTAAATATTATCTATGATGCTACTAGAATGGGTCACCCACTGTCATTAATTTCACCTGATATATTCAAGGTCTTTGACTGTTTGAAATGGCAGTATCTGTTAAGAGTTTTAAATTATTATCAGCTAGGAACCAAATTTGTGGCTGCAATCTCTAAATTAGATGTTGTTAGTATTGCAATAGTACGTAATAACAATCTAGACTCTCCACTTACTAATTTAGAACAGGGAACGAAACCAGGCTACCTTTGGTCAAGTTTCCTTTTCGCCCTCAGCCTGGAACCATTGGCTAATATAATATGTCAACACCCAGGTATTATCGGATATAGAGAACATGTAATTAATATGTACGTGGATTACATGATAATTATGCTAGGAGATGAATACCAATTGGTTTCCAATCTAAAGGAAGAACTTGAAAATTTTTGACGAGTGGCAGGATTAAACGTTAATTATGAAATATCTACCATATTTCTCAAACATATTTCTCAAACCATATTTCTCAAACTACCATATTTCTCAAACCTTTTCAAACTGGGGAGAGGCAACGAGTGGGGTACCGCAGGGCTCAGTCCTGGGCCCAGTGCTCTTCAACATTTTTATTAATGATTTGGACAAGGAGGTGCAGGGAACGCTGATCAAATTTGCAGATGACACAAAATTGGGTGGGATAGCTAATACCCTGGAAGAAAGAAACAAACTTCAAAGTGATCTTGATAGGCTGGAGTGCTGGGCTGAAAACAACAGGATGAAATTTAATAGGGATAAATGCCAAGTTCCACATTTAGGAAATATAAACCAAAGGCTCAGTTACAAGATGGGGGATACTTGGCTCAGCAATACTACAAACGAGAAGGATCTTGGAATTGTTGTAGATTGCAAGCTGAATATGAGCCAACAGTGCGATATGGCTGCAAGAAAGGCAAATGCTATTTTGGGCTGCATTAATAGAAGTATAGCTTCCAAATCACGTGAGGTACTGGTTCCTCTCTATTCGGCCCTGGTTAGGCCTCATCTAGAGTATTGTGTCCAGTTCTGGGCTCCACAATTCAAGAAGGAGGCAGACAAGCTGGAGCGTGTTCAGAGGAGGGCAACCAGGATGATCAGGGGTCTGGAAACAAAGCCCTATGAAGAGAGACTGAAAGAACTGGGCAGGTTTAGCCTGGAGAAGAGAAGATGGAGGGGAGACATGATAGCCCTCTTCAAGTACTTAAAAGGTTGTCACACAGAGGAGGGCCAGGATCTCTTCTCGATCCTCCCAGAGTGCAGGACACGGAATAATGGACTCAAGTTAAAGGAAGCCAGATTCCAGCTGGACATCAGGAAAAACTTCCTGACTGTTAGAGCAGTGCGACAATGGAATCAGTTGCCTGGTGAGGTGGATTCCTGCATTGAGCAGGGGATTGGACTCGATGGCCTTGTAGGCCCCTTCCAACTCTGCTATTCTATGATTCTATGATTCTATAATTCTACCATCATGTCATACAATGTGCATCCTAACCATCAGGATGCATGGCGTGGGCTGGTCCATGAAATCACGAAGAAGCAACTGAACGAATAAACAACAACAAAACCATCAGCACTATACTCTATTAGCCATACCTTGGGAACACCAATTCTTTTAGATACCTGGGAATTTATATTCCCAGGAAAATTAATAAACTATTTAAAATAAATTATGCCCCCCTTATTAAACTATGATTACAAAACTGAAGAAATTGAATAAATTGAATTTGTCAATTTTGGGACGAACTGCAACAATAATTTAAAAAGAGAGAAAAAAACTGAAGGAGAGCCATGCTAGATCAAACTAAAGGCCTTTCTAGACCAGTGTTTTAATCCCACAGTGGCCGGCAGGATTCCTATAGGAAACTAGGGTGGCCACTTACACACTGCCAAAAAAGAGGAATTGAAGCACCAGAGAAGAGAACAAAGGAAAACACAGCTGGCTGGGACAAGCTGGCAGTTTTACATATCTGAAGGGGCACCATGTTGGGGAATGCTGGTAAATGTTAAATTAAATGTAGATGGAATTTTTGAATTAATGCCTATAACTTAAACAGAGATACGATACATGCCACCGTGGTGGGGAAGGCTGTGACCAGGTGCCCTGTGTGCCCTGCTCAGCCTGCTGTTCAGGTGCTAACTGTTCACAGTCAACTACAAGGTGCCTGGTCTCCCTTCTTCTGGTTCTTTATCTTAGAGTGAACTTCCCTTCAAAATAAAGGACACCTTGAAATAGAGGACTGTCCTCTCTAAAGTAGGAGATGTGGCCCATCTATGAGAAACCCAGCCGAAATGGAGTGCAATAAGCATCATCCTGGGATTGAGAGGCATCATGTCTCTGAGGGTGATCTACAGCCATCATGGCTACTAATAGCCACTGATAGCTGTTGTCCTCCTTTAAAGCCATTCAGGTCACTACATCTTGTAGTAGCAAATTCCATAGTTTACAAGCTACATGAACTACTTCCTTTTGCCCTTAGGGCCTTGCTAGACCTGCCGGATAAGCCAGCAGGGAGGAGGGGCGACGGCGAGCTAGAGCTAGCGCGCGCCGTCGACGGCTTCTAGACGCACGACACAACGGGGCAATAGGAAGCCCCGTAGCGTGTGCCATTTTTTTTTTTAAAGGCACCATGTGCGCTGGGGAGCCGCCAGAGAAGGTAAGTTTTTTTTTTACAAAAATAAAGGCCCCCCCTGCTCTCCCTGCCCCTGATTCCCCCCCTGCCTGCTCGCTCGTCCTCCCCCCATCTGCCATCTCCGATCCCGTCCCCAATCTACTCCCCCCCCTTGCCAGGCCCAATCCCATCCCTGATCTTCTCCCCCCCCCCCTTGCCATCCCCGATCCCTGGCTTTCCCCTCCCCCCTTGCCAGGCCCGATCCCCGGCTTTCCCCCTCCTCTCTCCTGGCAGGTCCGGCCTTCCCCCTGCCCCTCTCTCCCCCCCTGGGATCCCCCCCCGGCCCGATGGGCACAGCGCTCATATGAGCGCTGTGCCCAGTCCGTGGCTTTTCCCGGCTACTCGCAAGTAAGCGAGTAGCCGCAAAAAGCCACGGACCCTGCTAGACGTTCCGCAGCCCCGGCCTGAGGCCGGGGCTGCAGAAAAGCCAGGCCATAAGCGAATTCGCTTATGCCGGCTTAAGGCAGGCTTCAGCGTGACCTGACCCCAGATTCCCCTGTGCGTCAACTGGATGCACAGGAGGGAAACTGGGCCTCACCCCGCGCTAACGCCTGGTCTAGCAAGGCCCTTAATCTCTTACACACCTCTATTATGTCCTGAGCTTACTCAACATTTTTATAGGCTAAACATTCCCAAGTATTGCAACTTTTCCTTGTTCGGGAGTTGCTCTTGTGCCTCAATCATTTTGGTTGCCCTTTTCTGCACCAAATTACACATTTCCATCGCTGCCAGGACCATGCAAGCCCCCCCCACTATTCTGTCCCTCCCATTTCTTAAGTTTCAAGCCTAAAGCCCTTGTTCTTAAATGATTCAAAACTCTCCACAGGCATGGTCTGCTCTATCTTTTTGCCCTTATTCTGTCCCTTCCAAGAGGTGCACGTAGATTATCTCAGGGTCAAACCAGCCGTGACAGCAGCAGGCCATAACTATGCATTTGTCCACTTATGAAGCCAGGGTGGTGTGGAACCAAATGTTGTGTTAAAGGGGGGCATGGCAGCAAAAGGACCCAGCTGCACTAGCCCTTGGAACCAAGGTATCCAGAGCACAGCCTTGTCCTTTTTTCTTGGATGAGTTTCAGTTGGTACAGCTCGAGGACGTTGACAAGGTGCTTGGGCAGGTTCATGCAACCACCCCTGTATTGGATCCTTGCCCCTCTTGGCTAATAAAAGCTAGTAGGGATGGAACAGCCAGCTGGGCCAGGCAAGTGATTAATGCCTCTCTGCAAGAAGGGATGGTCCCAGACTGCCTGAAAGAGGAGGTAAGTGAGACACTCCTGAAGAAATCTTCCCTGGATCTGGAAAACCTTAATAACTAGAGGCTGGTGGCAAATGTTCCATTCCTGGGCAAGGTCCTTGAGCGAGTGATTGTGGGCCAGCTCCAGACACTCATGAATAAGACTGATTATCTGCTTCCATTTCAGTGGGATTTCGGGCCTGGTTTTGGCACAGAAACAGCCTTGGTCACCCTGTATGATGACCTATGTCAGGAGAAAGACAGAGGGAGTGTGACTCTGTTGATTCTCCTTGATCTCTCAGTGGTTTTCGATACCATCAACCATGGTATCCTTCTGTCTCAGTTGGGAATGGGAGGCACTGCATTGCAGTGGTTCCGCTCCAACTTGGCGGGTCAGCTCCAGAAGGTGGTGCTTGGGAAACATCGCTCGGCCCCGTGGATTCTCCAGTATGGGGTTCCACAGGGGGTCAGTCTTGTCCCCCATGCTGTTCAATATCTACATGAAACCATTGGGTATGGTCATCCAGAGTTTTGGAGTGAGTTGTCATCAGTATGCTGATGACATGCAGCTCTGCTTCTCCTTCTCATCTTCACCAGGTGAGGCTGTGGATGTTGCCTGGCAGCGACAATGGACTGGATGAGGGCTAATAAACTGAAACTCAATCCAGACAAGACTGAGATGCTGTTAGTAGATGGTTCTTCTGATCGGATAGAGGGTGTTCAACCTGTTCTGGATGGGGTTGCACTCCCCCTGAAGTAGCAGGTTCATAGCTTGGGGGTTCTTCTAGAACCTTCTCTGTCACTTGAGGCCCATGTGGCTTTGGTGGCATGGAGTGCCTTCTACCAACTTTGGTTGGTGGCCCAGCTACGCCCCTATCTGGACAGGGATAACCTGGCTTCAGTTTTCTATGCTCTGGTAACCTCCAAGTTAGAATATTGCAATACACTCTACGTGGGGATGCTGTTGAAGATGGTTTGGAAACTGCAGCTTGTGCAAACTGCAGTGGCCAGATTGATATCAGGAACCAGAAGGTTCGAACCTATAAGACCAATTCTGGCCTGCTTGCATTGGTTGTCTATACATTTCCGAGCCCGATTCAAGGTGCTGGTTTTAACCTATAAAGTCTTACATGGCTTGGGATCACAATACCTGACGGAACACCTCTCCTGACATGAACCTACCCGTACACTATGCTCAACATTTAAGGTCCTCCTCCAAGGGCCTTGCTAGACCTACCAGATAATCCGGTGGGGAGTCGGGGCGAGGCCGCGCTGCAGCTAGTGCGCGCCGTCACCCCTAGCTACACGTAAACATGCGATGGGGTAAGGGAAAGCCCCGTCGCGTGCTCCAGTTTGTTCAGTCTTAAAGGGTCATGTGTGCAGGAGCGCACCAACGGAAAAGGTAAGTGATTTTTTTAAAAAATAAAGGGTTCCCCACTCCCTCTGCCCCTGATTTCCCCCCCACACAATGTATGATGCCCCCTCTGCCCGCTCACTCGCTCGTCCTCCCCCCCGCTCGCCATGCCCGTCCCCATTCTTCCCCCCGTCCACCATGCCTGTCCCCGTCCCTGTTTTTCTTCTCTCCCCCATCCGCCATGCCTGTCCCACATCCCTGTTCTTCTTCTTCTCCCCCGTCCGCCATGCCTATCCCCCGTCCCTGTTCTTCTTCTTCCCCCCGTCCGCCATGCCTGTCCCCCGTCCCCGTTCTTCTTCTTCCCTCCCTGTCTGCCATGCCTGTCCCTGCTCGCCATGCCCGTCCCCCATCCCCGCTCGCCATGCCCTGTCCCCCGTCCCCGCTCGCCATGCCCTGTCCCCCGTCCGCCATGCCTGTTCCCATTCTTCTTCCCCCCCCCCCCCATCTCTCCTGCCAGGTCCGCTCTTTCCTCCGGCCCCCATCTCCCCCCCGTGATCCCTCCCCAGCCCGATGGGCACAGCGCTCCTATGGAATGCTGTGCCCAGCCCACGGCTTCTCCCGGCTGCTCGCTTAAGCGAGCAGCCGGGAAAAGCCACGGACCCTGCTAGACCTTCCGCAGAAAAGCTGGGCCATAACCGCATCCGGTTATCCCGGGTCAAGGGAGGACTTAGCCTGGCCTGACCCCGGGATCCCCTGTCCGTCATCTGGATGCACAGCAGGGAGACTGGGCCTCACACCGTGCTAACTCCTCGACTAGCAACGGCCCAAGTGCCAACTCCAAGGGAAGCTCAGAGGATGGCAACAAGAGAGAGGGAGGATGGCAACAAGGGAGAGGTTGTAATAAATAAAGATATTGCCATATTGCAGTCTTCCAGAACCTACTGTCAAGGACCATGTTGGCTGGGAATTATGGGACCTGCAGTCCAACAGTTCTGGAGGGCTCCAGGTTGAGCAATGCTGCAATATTGTGATAATCTTTTAATAGGTTTTAGAAAATATCGAATTCAGCTGTGAAGAAGTGAGATCTTCAAATTGGGCAGATCTTTGGAGATCTAGGTAATGGTACTCAACTGGGCTTCTCAGCTATTGCACCATCTAAAATGTATCCCGAGCTTTGCTCAGTTGTTTTTATAAAAAAGCAGATTTTCCAACTGCACAAATGGCCTGTCAGACAACCCACTCTAAAAAAGAAAGGGGGGGGGAAGCATGAAACAAACACAAAGCATGCTTTGCTACTTGTTTGCACCCTTTTATCAGGGGACATTACTCTGTGGGAGTCAGTAGTTTTTAAGGACTGTACAGTGACAATTCATGTGTGAATCAGTCATAGCACAGCAATAAAGTTATCTATCATGCCTCCATTACCATTCATTTATAACATTTCTATATCACCCAACAGCCAAAAGTCTTGAGATTAAACCATTAAAAATACATTATGAAAATAGTTTACTTACAAACCACAGACGAGAGGGGGGATTGCATTTCATAGAATCATAGAATCATAGAACAGCAGCATCCCCGACAGATGCTTGTCCAGCTGCCTCTTGAATGCCTCTAGTGTGGGCGAGCCCACAACCTCCCTAGGTAACTGATTCTATTGTCATACTGCTCTAACAGTCAGGAAGTTTTTCCTGATGCGCAGCCGGAATCTGGCTTCCTGTAACTTGAGCCTGTTATTCCGCGTCCTGCACTCTGGGAGGATTGAGAAGAGATCCTGGCCCTCCTCTGTGTGAACAACCTTTCAAGTATCCGAAGAGTGCTCTCATGTCTCCCCTCAATCTTCTCTTCTCCAGGCTAAACATGCCCAGTTCTTTCAGTCTCACTACCACTGCTTTGGCCTCCTGCTTCTGTCCCACAATAGAGATGAGCAGCTTCCTCTTTCTTCACACAGGGAAGAAAGAGGAAGCAAGCAGCGACCACGTGGCCCATTCAGTGGGCATTTTCATTGTGCTGCTTCTCCTGCACACAGCAGGAAATGGCGGCAAGTTCCGTCACAACCAAAAGATTGGGTTTTCCGACTTCTCACCCCATATGGTATTCTTGCTCAGGTGTTTGCAAGGTCAGGGATGAGAGGCATACATATGGGTTAAAAGAAAGCAGCCCTGCAGAGTCAGAAACAGACCATGACTCATGTCAGCAACAAACTCCAAAAATAGTCCGTAGCAGCTACCATTCTCCTCAGCCCTTGAGGGACTTCTCCTGGCTCAGCTCTGCAACAGAACGTAGCCACGGTTGTGCAGTCAGCTCTCTGTCTTTCTACAGGCAGCTTGGAAAAAATATCATAGGGCAGTCCCCCAACTCTTTCCCCAGCGCTTTGCGCAGGCCCTGCGGGTTCTCTGTCATTCCTTCCCCAACCTTCTAATCTCAGAGCTTCTTTAAATAAGTGTTCTATAGCACGCTCGTGAATGGCCACCCACAGATGTTCGCGGTCATTTTGATGAGGACGTCAACCTCCTGCACCTCTCCCGCTCCATTTGCTGTTTTTAGCATTATAAACTAAGCCGTAGAAAGCCCAACTCTTCTGAAATAAGTCAGGACTTGCTGGGATTTTGCACTATGAAATGCCCACTAGAGGTTGCTGTTCCCATTGAACTGTATGGGCCATGTAATCGCTGCTCTCTTCCTTGTGTAATTTCAGCTCATTGCAAATGCAGAAGAGAAGCAGGAAGCAAAGCCATGGTAAGGAAACACGATTTTCCCCCATCTGAAAGAGCCCTCAGGGAGACTCCCAGGTTTGCTGAGTTGGAGACCAAGCCTCTGCTACTAGGCCTAAGAGAGTGCAAGGCCTCCAGATCAACTGAAGAACAGCCAGAGATATTGATATTAGTAAGTCTGTAGGCTGGATCTTATTCCACACAATGTTGCAAATAACACACAAGTTCCTTATTACAGGGGAAAACTATGCAGTTTTTAAGCAGCCATTTTGTGAAAAGCCCAGCACCAATTAACCCCTGGAAAGGAAAGGAACCTCTCGTGCAAGCACTGAGTCATTACTGACTCTTGGAGGGACGCCAGCTTTCACTGACGTTTTCTTGGCAGGCCTTATAGCGGGGTGGTTTGCCGTTGCCTTCCCCGGCCTTTATTACCTTTCCCCCAGCTAACTGGGTACTCATTTTACCGACCTCGGGAGGATGGAAGGCTGAGTCGACCCGAGCTGGCTGCCTGAAACCAGCTTCCGCTGGGATCGAACTCAGGCCGTGGGGAGAGTTTCAGCTGCAGAAACTGCTGCTTTACTGCTCTGCGCCACACGAGGCTCATTAATTAACCCCTAATATGCCATAAATATAAACAGAACCTTCAACACATTTTACAGGGACAATAATTGCTTTACCACAGAGAGCAAATCCTAGTCACCACAATTAGAATCAGTGTGTCAGTGTGTGTGTGTGTGTGCACGCACATGTGCTAGCCCGCCAATTATGCTGTTTATGGGGTATGGGGTTTAGATTGGGGAAGGCTGTATTGGGAGTGTGCATGCTATGCACTTTGAGGGACAGAGTCATATTCTTTGAAGGGTTGTCAAATTACAAGAACGTTGTTATGATCTTTGCCTGCATACTCGCTGCTAAGCCCTACAGCACCAACATCGCGTAAGTGCAAGTGTTGCACTCAAATGTAAAAGCAAGGCATGATTCTCTGTGGAAGCAGAAAACTTTTATCTGTGCATCCATCATAATACCACCATCGGCTGATTTGAGATGCAGAGCAAGCTGTTTGCATTGGTTGCAGAAGAAAGAACATAGGGTATAAGGCAGGCCTAGCTAGGGCATGAAAACAGGGGGGTGTCGACATGACATCGCTTTGTTCGCTGATTCCCCCCCAAACTTTGCAGCATCGCTGCTCCTAAGCAGAATCCATACATGGCAGGAGTGAGTGTGGGCTTCCAGGCAGGAAAAATCACAGCGCCGTTATTAGACAGCGGGAATCGGGAACAAATATCGAGGGACCGGAAAACTGCAAAACCCTTTCCCCCCCTGCCCTGGCAACTCTGTGCAACTTTGAAGTTTTGTAGCTGCACAGATGCACTGCTACAATACATTTAATTTCTGCGTTCTATATCATAACTGCCCTTACTTTCATTCCCCGGCTTGCCAAGTCCACCCACCGCCCTGCGCTCCCACGCTTACCCTGCACTGGATCTGCTCACTCTCTTAACCCAAACCAAAGCTACCACTGACAGATGAAGAAACAACTGTAGTGACATCAGAGCAATGGGAAAAGGCGTGGTAAAACGACACTTTGAAAAAGCAGTTTTGCGGGGAGAAGTCCGACATGGTTGTGAGTTGGTGGCTGCATCATATAAACAATGGGGCACAACTGCGCAGCCACGATGGGGTATATAGAGTGAATAGATAAACCCCAGGAGTATTAGGGGTATTTACAAGGATCTGATGAAGCGGTACCTGCCCAAAGGCGAAGATGGAGAAGAAGAGGCTCTGTCAAAAAGAAGAACTTTTAGGGCAATTGCTTTAAGTATAGAACCTGTGCATATTCGAGCCTTATATAATTTGTGTTACACGCCATCCGTGACATTTTAAGTTCTTAATAAACACATACGCACAACATAAGTCTGATTTTCCTCTTTTTTTCCTACTGCACTTCTGTCAAGCTTTCCCACGACACTTTTATCTCCTGCTGAGTAAGCCAATTAAAAGAACCATCACATCAAGGTTGAAATGCGCAGCTCCCGTCCCTTCTCTGTCATCACTCCGACGTCGCTTCCTGAAAACAGGAAGTAACAAGGCCCATTCAGTCCGGTAGGAGAGAGCAGCAACCAGACTTTCTCGGGGGTGGGTGGGGTGTTGCGGCGCAACGAAGGCCAGAAGGGGCAGAAGATGCGAGAGAGGCAGACGACATCCTGTGAGCCATCCGTGAGGGCCCAGGAATCAGCGTGCAGTAAAACGCTCGTCAGATGGCGCTTTAAGTCTGACTAAGAGGGATTCCACACGTCGTACTGAGGGTGCTTCCATGCGCCCCCAGTGCGCACCCAAAGCGATTGTGTAGCTTGCCTGGAAGAGACGAGGAAGAGGCGTCCTTGTCGCCGCCGCCGCCACCCACCTACCTCCTCGCCGGCCGGGTCGGAGAGCTCGGCCGAAGAAGGCAGGGTGGAGAGCTTCCGCTCTCCACCCCGCCTTCTTCCTCTCTCCACCCCGCCTTCTTCCGCTCTCCACCCCGCCTTCTTCCGCCGAGCTCTCCGACCCAGCCGGCGAGGAGGTAGGTGGGTGGCGGCGGCAGCAAGGACGCCTCTTCCTCGTCTCTTCGAACAGGCAAGTTACACGATCGCTTTGGGGGCGCACTGGGGGCACATGGAAGCGCCCTCAGTACGACGTGTGGAATCCCCCTAACACTTCTTGCATTCCATCTTAAAACATGTAACAAAATGTAAACTTTGTGGCTCCAATATCACGCCCAGTTTCCTCTCTCCCCTCCTCCATTTTGCTTAAGATCCAGTATGATAAAAAGTTCTGGAGAACTTGAAAGTATGTTGTGAAATTTTAGCTGGTCCTCCTAAGTAAGGCTTTTGCTGTATTGCATTCCCCCCCCTCCCCTCTCTTTTATATCGTCTTATTGCTATCACATAAAATCAACAGGAAACACCTGTAACAGAAGCAACAGATCCAGTTATTTTATGAATGATTACATCTTCAATTTAATCCTCAGATCCTGCTAGATCCAGGATGCAAAACTCCCGCCTTGGGCATCATGGGGGGGGGGGGGAAGGGCTCCTGCAGGAGATAGGGCTGTGGAACCTCTGCAGGCCACCTTAGGCCTATGGGCTGGAGATTCTGCGTTCCTGTCCTGGCCTTACCATCATTTCTTCTTAACTGGTTCCCTCCCCCCCCCCCCGGAAAGGCAAAAGGCAAAAGAAGCAATGGGGAAACACCGCAGGGGTAGAAGTGCACAGCAAGAGCTTGGTCCCGGAGCATCCCAAGTCAAACCATGGGTCCATCTAATCCAGCGGCTCTCCAGGGTTTCAGGCAGGATTCCTTCCTAGCCCTACTTGGAGATTCCAGCATTGAACCTAGGAGCAGGGGCGCCACCCTAGCGCCACAGCCCCTCACCTGCCTCTCTACTGTCACTGGATTCTTGAGCAAAGACGGGACAACGGGGGGAAAAACCCAGTTCCTGCAGCCAATTTAGCACCACCCAGCCAATGATTACCCTTCCGGAAATCCAAAACTCCTGGACCCACCCAATGCCCACCTGTTCTTACGTGTGTGTGTGTGTGTGTGTGTGTGTGTGTGTGTGTGTGTGTGTGGATATCAAGAGAAAAGCCACGCACCATCCACAATAGCTCAGGATTACAAAAAGCTACAAAGGGTGGAGTGGAATAATGCACGAATGGAGCCTATGGAGCCTATGGAGGTGATAAAGAGAGAAGGGGTTGCAGCCCACTCATCCGTGAAAAAAGCTGGGAGTGCTTGAGATGAAAAACCACCTGGAAGCCTTGATGTGAAATTCAACAGCCCGGTTGAAAAAGTAGGATACTGAGCAGTGCTCTCAGGGCTGCGTGCCTGTGCGAGGTGGCTGCTTCTTCGCCGCCAAGTCTCTTATCTAAAAATGAAGGGTGCAGCCAGAATGCAGTCCATCACGTATGGCCAAGATGGGCATAAGCCATGACAAGTAACAGGATAAGCTGGCTTTGCAAGTCTGCCTCCGGTGCTGGACTCCCAGGAAGAAGCAAAAGTCAAAGAGAAGTCTTCCCCAACCTACTGCCCTCCAGCTATGCTGGACAACCTTACGTGATTCCTGCAAGGCCTCAGACAGGCTCATAACTCAGCAATGACATATTGACCAAGACTTCCACATGGGCACTGTAGAGACATGGGTGCACAGTTGCCACGGTCTGTAAAAGAGGCACCACAATTGGACAAGTTTGCAGAGAATAATATGAGACCGCCTTTCCATGTGATTCCAACCTAGGGCCTTGCTAGAGCAGGGGTTAGAGCGGTGCGAGGCCTGTGCCTGTTCTGGATGGGGTTTCTCTGCCTCTGAAAGATCAGGTTCGTAGTTTGGGGGTACTCTTAGACCCATCTCTGTCATTGGAGGCTCAAGTAGCCGCCACGGCTCAGAGTGCCTTTTACCATCTTCGGTTGGTTCACCAACTACGGCCTCTCCTGGACAGGGATAGCTTGGCCATGGTGGTACAGGCATTGGTAACCTCAAGATCGGATTACTGCAACGCGCTCTATGTGGGGCTGCCCTTGAAGCTGCTCCAGAAGCTGGAGCTAGTGCAGAATGCTGCAGCTCGGCTGTTGTCCGGAGCTGCCCCTTTCCAGCATGTAACTCCTCTGCTGAGGGAACTGCACTGGCTGCCTATTCGCTACCGGGCCAGGTTGAAGGTTCTTGTACTTGTGTACAAAGCCCTAAACAACGTGGGACCTGGATACCTGAGAGAGCGCCTTCTCCCTTGCCAACCTGCCCGGTCACTGAGGTCATCCGAGGTCCTGCTCCTGGTGGTTCCACCTAGATCCATCCTCCGATTGGAATCCACCAGGGGAAGAGCCTTCAGCGTGGTGGCGCCCCTCCTGTGGAATTCCCTGCCTCTGGAGGTCAGGCAGGCTCCAACCTTGTACTCCTTTCGGCACCTCCTGAAAACATCTTTATTCCAAGAAGCCTTTCTTTAACATGCAGCCTTGGATTTCTGATTTTTGCTTCTTTTTAAATTTTGTTTTAAGTGTTTTATTCTGTTTTTTATTTTAATTTTATCTTGTACACCGCTCTGAAATTTTTTAATGGGGAGCGGTACATATTCTAAATAAATAAATAAATTAATAAATTGGTGGCCCTCACTACAATTTAGAGCCTTGTGTGGCGCAAAGCGGTAAAGCAGCAGTTACTGCAGCCGAAACTCTCCCCACGGCCTGAGTTCGATCCCAGCGGAAGCTGGTTTCAGGCAGCCGGCTCGGGTCGACTCAGCTTTCCATCCTCCCGAGGTCAGTAAAATGAGTACCCAGTTAGCTGGGGGAAAGGTAATAACGGCCGGGGAAGGCAACGGCAAACCACCCCGCTATAAGGCCTGCCAAGAAAACGTCAGCAAAAGCTGGCGTCCCTCCAAGAGTCAGTAATGACTCAGTGCTTGCACGAGAGGTTCCTTTCCTTTTTTCCACTACAACTTGTGGGAGTGAATTCCATAGTTTAACTACATGCAGTACAAAGAAGTCCTGAATCTCTCACCAATCAGCTTGGTAACCCTGGGTTCTAGTATTATGAGTGTGGGAGAAAAATGTCTCCCTATCCATTGTCTCCACATCATGCATGATTTCATATACCTCTGTCATGTCTCCCCTCACTCGCCTCTTTTCTAAGCGAAACACTCCCAGATGTTGTAACCTTTCATTGTAGGGGAGTTACTCCAACTCCTTGACCATTTTAGTTGCCCTTTTCTGCAATTTTTCCAACTCTAAAATGTCCTTTTTTAGGTGTGGAGACCAGAAGTTTAAACAGTATCCCAAGGGTGGTCACACCATAGATTTGTATAAAGGCAATATGATATTGGCATATATATTTCTCAATTCCTTTTTGAATTATACTTAACATGGAATTTGCCTTTTTCACAGCAGCTACACATTGGGACAATGTTTGCATCCAGCTGTCTACCACAACCCCAAGATCTCTTTCTTGGTCAGTCATTGCTAGCTCAGAGTTCATCAGTTTGGGATTATTTGCTACACAATACATGCTTCAAAATGGTTTGGGTTTTTTGTTTTGTTTTGCATCTCACAGAATCATAGAATAGCAGAGTTGGAAGGGGCCTACAAGGCCATCGAGTCCAACCCCCTGCTCAATGCAGGAACCCACCCTAAAGCATCCCTGACAGATGGTGGTCCAGCTGCCTCTTGAAGGCCTTGAGTGTGGGTGAGCCCCCTTGAGTGTGGGAGAGCTCCCTAGGTAACTGATCCCATTGTCATACTGCTCTAACAGTCAGGAAGTTTTTCCTGATGTCCAGCTGGAATCTGGCTTCCTTTAACTTGAGCCCGTTATTCCGTGTCCTGCACTCTGGGAGGATCGAGAAGAGATCCTGGCCCTCCTCTGTGTGACAACCTTTCAAGTATTTGAAGAGTGCTATCATGTCTCCCCTCAATCTTCTCTTCTCCAGGCTAAACATGCCCAGTTCTTTCAGTCTCTCTTCATAGGGCTTTGTTTCCAGACCCCTGATCATCCTGGTTGCCCTCCTCTGAACACGCCCCAGCTTGTCTGCGTCCTTCTTGAATTGTGGAGCCCAGAACTGGACGCATCTCTTATTGTCTTCTTGCATTCTCCCTGTTGTTTTCCTCATTTGGGCAAGTCTGCCATTTTCTAAAGGAAGTGTCCTCTCTAAAAGCATCCTTGATGCCGCTCATTCACCACACTGGCAACCTCTTGGACTTGATGCTATATTTCTTACCTATGGAAAAGCATTCCAGCCAAGCTTCTGCTATCGTGCTTTTAAGTTATCTCCAAGCATTTTGAAAGAATTTAACCTTCTTGATGCCCCCTTCAATTTCCTTTTTATCAGTTCCCTCATTTTAAAGAAGTTTCCTTTTTTGAAATAATATGTGACCGTGTTGGATTTCCTTGGCGATTTTTTTGGAAGGAAGATGAACTGGAAACAAATGTACTCAAAATGAAATGAAGCAAAGTAACTCCTGCTAGATTCATTGGGGTTTACTGTGGCGTTACACCCCACAAGTCAATTCCAAATGTATGTCTGCGCTTTGTAAGTCTGTGGTTTTTAGAATGTTGGCCTGAGTGGGCGGAGTTAGAATGTCTTGGGAGGGGGGAGGAGTGATATATAAGGGAAGGACTGAGGGGATTGAGGGATCTTTTCGGGGGGACTTGTTAGGTACTCTTAGAGTCTGTAGTGCTCTCTGTGTTTAGGGTACTTAAGTTCCGGGAAATTTGAGGGTCAGTGTAGTGAGTGGTGTCTTTAGAGTGTGGTGTGCACATAGTGGATGTATATCAATCAATACTGGTAATAAAGAAAGTTCAAGAGTGATTGTGTGAGAAAAAGGAAAGCGCGTATGTGAATGAGTGACAGGATTGTATGAAAGGTTTCAAAAGATTTTTTAAATGTTATTAGAAACAAAGCTTGTGAACTTTTAAAAATAAATTTTGATTGTTTTGTTTTTAAACTACCACAAAAATCCCACGTGTCTGTTTGGCATTTATCATCTTAAGTTTACACATATAACACCCACTCTGACAATCATTCACCTAAGCAGATATAACTCACAGCGCATTATTATATATATTAAAATCCTTCTCCATTTTAAACCCCTTTCTCCACATAGTTTGGAGGAAGGTGGGTTTTATCCCTCGCCTCAGGCGTATCAAGCGGTGGTGCTTGGCTTGAGCAGGGAGTAGCTGCGGCCGGGTCTGGTGTTCACAGCCTGTGTCGTGGCATTTACATCCATGTCAGTGTGCACAGGATTGTAGCTTGAGAATACTTCTGTTAGTGGGGCATAATGCTATCAATGGGCATGAGCCTCTGTGTACTAGTTGCTGGGAACAGGAGTATGGGAGGGTGTTGTTGCACTCAAGTCCTGCTCCTGGTCTTCCCATGCTGGGTGAAGACAGGCCTTTGGTCTGATCCAGCAAGGTTCTTCTAATGTTCTTAGTACAGCTTCTTCTCCCTTCACCCAATGTCTGAAGTTGAATTATTATGACTTTAAGTGTGGTTAACTTTTATTTTATTTTTCGGCAAAGCACCCCAAGCATCAACTGAATTGGGAGCAGCAGATGCACACGTCAAAACAGGCTTTATATTCAGCCCTGTTCTCCGCACCGCACCCCACCCCCACCCCCTGCAGCATAACTTTGAGCAGCTAATTAGAATACAGCACCCAAGGGCTACACAGAAGCAGTCAGCTGGCACAGACGTTTATCCGGGTGACCGTGAAGTGTTGCTACCGGGCCGAGCTTCGACAAGGGCAAGATAAGGCCATTGTCAGTGGCCCCACCGTAGCAAGCGGCAAGGCCCGGAGCTGCTCCTTTGGTGCCAGGCGGCGTTTGTTCTGCCTCCGTGGATGCTTTTCCATAGGCTCACATTTACACACACCATCAATGGCATTTCAAGGGAGAAAGAATAAGAACTTGTTTGTCTGGCTTGGCTCCTTCCCTGAACTCGCTAGGCTCGCTCTGCTGGAGTGGGGACAAGGGGAGCTGGAGGACATGGAAAGAGATGGCAGACAGCGGCCTGACGGCAAGCCGGGGGGGATTGTCTAAATCAGTGATGAGCGCACACGCCACAGGTGGCATACGACTCGGAATCGGGTGCCTTTTCAAAGGGAAGAGGAAGACCCCTAAATCAGCCTTCTGCAATCTGGTGCCCTGCAGATGTGTTGTACTGCAATTCCCATCATTCGCAGTGTGGCCTTACACTGCCTTAGCATCTAAGGTTTGGGGAGGGGACTGGGTGGGGGAGGGAAACTGCATGGGACGGATTAGGCCAGTGGTTCCCCACTCATGCTTTATCTAACAAGCCCTTCTCAGAGTTTGTTAGATAAGGCATGAGTGTTGACTGAACAGGGTCAGAGAGTGAGAGAGAGAGAGAGAGGGGTGTGTGTGTTGGTGTAAAGCGGCACAACAGCAAAACAACATGGAGACTCTGGATCCACTGTGGATCCACTCAGTCTGAAAGTAAAATGTATAAGAAAGACAGGTAGGACATGTCTATGCCAGGGGAGGGGAGGGGGAGGATCTCACGATATGCTGATCGGGAGATCCTCCCCCCGGGTTCACACGCAGCGTGCAATGTCCAGGGAGGAAGGAGGACGTCCCACCCGCCATTTTGTTTTAAGAACACAGGAGAAACTTTTTCTGTGTTTTAAGAACACAGAAAAAGTAAGTTAAAAAAAAAAAGCCCCGATCCCACTCCCCACCCCATCCCCCGCTGTTCCTGGATCCCTGTTGTCCGGGCTCCTTCCTTCTGATGATCCTCGCTACTTGCGGGGAGGAAAGAAGAAGCCGGGACGAGCAGCCACACCAGCCGCAGTCCTCGGGATTGTCCTGGGACCTTGGGAAAAAACACAAGAAAAGGGTATGGCAATGTCCCTGGGAAATGGAGCGATCATTCCTCCCTGCTCCCGGGATCCCCTGTGCGTCATGTGGCTGATCCCCAGGATATCTCCTGGTGTAGACCTGCCCCTTGACTACCAACAGAGTATTTTAAAAGGTATATTTTAAGCTAAACATTTTGGCTTCTGCCCTCATCAGTAGCTGTCTGATATATATCTGTTCCTGCCTCGCAGGGATAGAGGTTGTCCTTCATGGCTTTCTGGAACACTGTGAGCGCATGGAAGGGCCTTCCTGGTGGTGGTTCCCAGGCTTTGGAACAACCTGCTAAGAGAGGCTATGCCACTGACATATAAGCACGTCTGTTGTAGGAGGGAACATTAGTTGGTTGGTTGCATTTATTCCTTATGTTTTTCATTGTGTTTTTAATGTATTCCTTCTTATGCTTTAATTAATTTCTAATCTGAATTTTATTATTCAGTGCCTTGAGCAGTCTTTCTGGATGGAATGTTGATATATAAATTCATTAACTGAATAAATAAATAATTCCAGAGCAGTAGAATTTAGTATGTGAGACGGGAGCACGCCTCACTCCTAAAAGACCATCAGACCCATTTCCTCTCTTTCTGATTCTTTTCTGCATTTGAAATGAGTACTTTTCACGGAGAAGAGACCAGCCTACTCCTGAGTAGGCATGACCAGGGGTACATTTTCACCTTAAAAGAAATGCGGAAAATGTACCAGGACAGGGGTGCTGGTGGTTCACCCTTGCCCTTCCCTAGAACTGCAAAGCTTCGCAGCTAAAGACTTGTGTTTTTTTAGAAATCAAGCGAGGCACTAGAGCACCCGGTTCCCAAGCTGCAGTGCACGTTTGCTCCTCCTTTCCCAAGCCAAGCGGCAGCAACAGCCTCGGCCCAGGCGCTCCCTCCCGCTTCCTACAAATGCCCCCCTTCCTTCTCTCCCAGGAGTTTGTTTAATATGATCTTAGGGGGAAAGTATAATGTCTTGTTTTACCATAACTGTACAGCTTCAGGCTGCTATACTATTGTATTTGGGCAGAAATAAAAAAAAATGTTTTTAAAAAGAAGAAATTAACTGCAGAGGAAAGGAGAATGTAGGGGATTTCACTGGCATAGTAGCGCTCCAGGTGAAAAGATACACGAGCTGAAAGTGTGCAACAGCGCGCACACATGAAAGTGCCCAGTGCTCGACTCACTAAGGAAACAGAGGAGGAAACCGTGGATGAAAGCCAGATTAAAAAAGTAGGTGTGATGGAGCTTTAAGAGGGTCATCAAACTTCCTGACTGTTAGAGCAGTGCGACGGTGGAATCAGCTACCTAGGGAGGTTGTGGGCTCTCCCACACTAGAGGCATTCAAGAGGCAGCTGGACAACCATCTGTCAGGGATGCTTTAGGGTGGATTCCTGCATTGAGCAGGGGGTTGGACTCGATGGCCTTGTAGGCCCCTTCCAACTCTGCTATTCTATGATTCTATGATTCTATGAGTGTTTTATCGCACGCTCACTACTGCCCACTTACGGATCTGCGCGTGTCTTTTTGACATCGTTGTCCACCTCCTGCGCACCTCCCACTCCTTCCACTTGTTTTTCCAGCACAAAATAGACCCCTTTTAATCCGACTCTTTTTCAAAAACAGAACGTGCCACTACCTCCTGCTCTGTGCAGGAAAAGCGGTGCGATATGAACGGCCCCTGAATGGGCCACATATTCCTTGTTTACTTCCTCTTTCCCCCTCAGGGCAGAATGAGGAAGTGATGAGGGACAAAAACGGGGGTGGAGAAGCGATGGTAAGAAAACGCGATATGATGATGCTCTAAAACTGAGGAAAGGAGCTGGAGGTGCGCAGAAGGCGGGCGTTGTCCTCAGAAGGACCCATGAACATCCGTGAGTGGCCAGTAACAGCCAGGCTATAAAACACTCCTAGAGTAGAGAGGTTGCCTGTGTCCCAGGTCCCGTTGCCAGGCTACCAAGGGCAGTTGAAAGTCAAGGAAACAATTGTGGGACTACTTCAACAAAGGCATTTTCGTGCCCAGGTTTGCTCAGGTAGCTCTTCGTTCAGGCAAACTGAGACTCTCAAGACAGCAATGGTGATTGGGGCATTCATTGGAGGGGGTGAGGCTGCGGGTGAGTGAAGCATCTGGCAGCTGAGGGCATGTCTACACCTACGGGTGTAGGAGGGCCGGAGAGGGGGCGATCCTGGACTTACCTACTTCTGGGATTGTCGCCCTGTGTCTACACGCAGCGCGTGACATCCCGGGAGGAAGAGGACGTCATGCCCACCATTTATTAATTTTTTTTTATCAAAAAAGGGTGCACAGCCGCTCGAAAGCAAAAGGTAAGGGCTTGTGTGTGTTTTTAAACCGCTCTCACTCCCCCCCCCACCCCCAATGGGCATGGACCTCCTGAGGAGCTCTGTGCCCCGTGCCCAGTTCCCAGCTCCTCGTGTTTACTCGTGAGGAGCTGGGACAAACTGGGACGGCAGCTCACACCTCCTGAGGTCTCAGGATCATTCCGAGACCGTGGGAAAAACCAGGATTAAAGTGTAGGGCCATATCTCCGGGAAAGGGGGATCATCCCTCCCTGCTCCCGGGATCCCCTGTGAGTCAAACGGATGCACAGGGACGATCCCCAGGATATCACCCCATCTAGACACCCCCCAAGTTTCAACTGCCACTGGAGACTCTATTGCCAAATCCAGATTTGGGAGGAATGACTTCGCATTTCCTGAAGTATTTGCTCTAGTTTCACAAACACAAACCTTAAGAAAGACCTGGGGCGCGGTTCCCACCCAACTGAAGCTTGCCCCTAAATGTGAATGATGATAACACACAGCGTAGGACTAAAACAAGTCTGCCTGCCCCCTTCCACAAAAGCTTAAGAATGCAGTCCAAAAATGCATATTTTCCACACACAAAATTGGTCATGTGCTATTGATGCTAGGGATGTGCTCCGCTTCTAATCGGACCGGCGAATTAGAAGCGGAGCGGGGGGCTTCGCCTGCCCTTAAGGCGGAGGCAAAGAGGATTGGGGGGCCGACGGAGCGTGGCGAAGAGGATCGAGGTGAAGGCGGATCCTTCGCCTCGATCCGGAGCTCCGCCGGAAAGGTAAGTGGGGTTTACCGGGCCCTGCCGCTGTCGCCCATGCGGCGACAGCGGCAGGGCCCGGTAACCCCCCCGCCCTCCTCTACCAGACTTGCGGCCCAGACTTCCTGGTTGAACCACGGGCTCAATTGAAGACGCCGACGGACCGCGGACGGAGGCAGGTAAGGCCCCCCTCTCCCTTGGTCCCTTACCGGGCTCGGGCGGTGATGGCGGCAGGACCCGGTAAACCTCCCGCCCTCCTCTCCCGGCCTTACCTGGCACCACTCACCTCCACTGCGGAGCTCTGATTCGGAGCCGGAGCTCCGCAGCGAAGAGGAGCGGAGTATGGGCGGAGTGGCACGGAGCGGAGCGGGCCGACCCGAAATTTTTGGATCGGCCCACGGGGCGGAGCGGGGGGTCCGTGCACACCCCTAATTGATGCCATTATATCTCCATGTTCCTTGAATCAAGGGCAGACACAGGATGGTCTTCAAAGCAGAGAATATGAAGCTATGTCAGAAGGTACCAGAGTTTGAACGGAGAACCACAGCAGCAAGTGTGCTTTTCTCTTACGGCCTGGTCCCCGACAGGAAGGGTTTTAAGCTAAACCATGCTGGCATTTTTATGCTATTTTTTGTATTTTGGCTACGCCACTTTTTTCTTTGACCCCCACTACCACCACCTTTCCCTTCAGCCCTGTCCACGACTCGAATACAAGCCCTGAGAGCTTTTCTGAACTTCAGTTTGGCCGGCCGGCTGAAAGTTTCAACACTTCTGCTCTTCAGCCATATGCCCTGAACACTGGCGGTGAGCTACTTAAGGGTGAAGAGTGGAAGAAGGCACGAAGAGTTAGTCTTCCAGATTCAAACATGGCTCCAATTCCCAGGCAATCCAAGGCTCCCTCCTGACCTGGCTATGACTACTTGCAAGTGAGCCTTGCTTGACCCGAAATGCACCTGATCTGGAGCTCGAAGTCTTGCTCCATTTCTTCAACAGCTTCCCAGCTGATCCTGACTCTGCTTCTCTCCCAGGCTAGCTGCTCTACTTGGCTACAACCTTAGTTGCTCTTGACCTCCCCCTTGACAAAGGGGTTCATCAGATGAGCATTTTATCACAAGCTCGCTACTGCCCACTTACGGATGTGCGTGCGTCCTTTAGACGAAGTCATCCACCTCCCACCCCTTACACTTGTTTTTCCGTTGGAAAATAGACCCTTTTAATCTGACTTGCATGCAGGAGAAGCAGCACAATCAAAATGGCCCACTGAATGGTCCACATGCACGGCTGTTTACTATTTATTATTTTTTGGGATTCATTACAGTTTTATCTGCCCAATAACCAATGCTCTCTGGGCAGATTAGAAACAGTTGAAAGACTAAAATGCATACAAACAGTTCCAAATATAAAAATACAACATGAATATGTAAAAGAATAGAATCCAATACAACAAACAGCACAGGAATCAATAAAACAAACACACACACACCCAAAAAATCTAGAACTAGGTCTCTAAAATGCCAGGGAGAAAAGAAAGGTCTTTGCCGGGCACTGAAAAGATAACAGCGTAGGTACAAGGCGAATCTCTTTGGGGAGTTCATTTCGTAGGTGGGGTGTCACAACTGAGAAGGACGTCTTTCTTGTAGCCGCCCTTCTAGCTGTGCCAGAGGAGGATCTCTGAAGAGTCCCAGCAGGTACATACAGGAGGAGATGATCTTTTACAACCACAGACAACAAAAAAGAAAGTGGATTTGGGTTCAGAAGTTTCCAAGGCCCTTAGTTGCCACCCGCCCTGAAAATGAATGCCGCTTCGGCGCTGTGAATGGCTAGGCTGGCAAAGATGCAACGGGTGCAGGAAAAGTGCCAGGCTTAACTGTCATGTGGCCCCAGCACTGCCAAGGGGATCCAAAAGGCAATGTTCAGGATGAGTCCTTCTACTGCACCCCTGTGTCCCGATTAGACCATGAAGTCAGCCTTTAGCCTGATGGCCAAAGATTTCAGATTGCTGGAAACGTTTAGATCCTCTAGATTATGGGTGTTGAACCTCAGGCCCAGCAACCAAATCCAGCCCCCCAGAGTTCCCCAGATGCCCATACCCCCTTCCCCAGGCCATATGTCCTTTCCCTGAATGCTTCCCTCCCCCCCTCCAATTTCTAAAAGGTTGAGGGCTCCATCACACCTACTTTTTTTTCCTGGTTTGCGCCCGGGATTTCCACCTCCATTTCATTAGCGCGTCAAGCTAATGGTCCCTTTCACGCTACTGTACCGGTGAAATCTCCATTAGCTTCTTTGCTCTCCCACTCCACTCCACCCTGCTCCTTCCCCTTCCCCTTCCAGCTCATTGGTTCTTGTCTTGACCTCCCTTCAAAGCACACGGCCCCAACAAAGGACATAGCGCGAGGATAGCAATACACAGGGGTGGAAGAGCGGTTTAATCCCACATGAAGGAAATAAATGGAACTTTCCCCACGCTAGAAAAAACACAGAAAACGGAAGGGAAGAGGGAGGGTGACTGCAGGACAGGTACGCCGTCATGTGAGAAGCGTGCTGCAAAACAGCAAAACAGGCATGACGAAAGTGTGATAAAATGCTGGAGTGATGGAGCCCCATGTTACTGCTAGTAAGAGTTTTAAACTAATACATGCTGGCATTTTTAATATTTTGGCCCCATTCATTTGCCTTTGGCCCTAGAATCATAGAATAGCAGAGTTGGAAGGGGCCTACAAGGCCATCGAGTCCAACCCCCTGCTCAATGCCCTCACCTGGAAGAGAGCTTCCCCAAAACTGAATTTGGCCTTCAGACGGGCAGAGATTCAGCACCTCTGCTCTAGATCTAGTTCTCCCAAATTTGTAGCACAAACTGAATACACTTTCAGAAGGGGGAAAAGGAGACTTGAGGGCTAGAAACTTGTGCTGGTGATGTTGCAAATTCCTGCCTGTGTCCCATAATACAGGAAAGCCATGCAGTTATTTACAAGCCATTTACCTAAGCAATCCACAACATCTCATCAGCAGTAGATAGCATCGCTGTTACATTTCTACACACACACAAGGCATTTTGAGATCTTTTATTCTGCTTTTGGGAATTAATAATGGCTTGGCCCTCACCACCATCTTACACTGCAATTCAGGAGCATCTTTTGTGGGGAGTGGGGAATTCGCTGATAATCGGTTTCATTGATTTTGGGTTTTTTTTATTAGGCATGGCCCCTGAGACTGTGGCTATAGGATGACTCATAATTTCAAGTAATTATTTGATCTCTGTAAACCGCCCAGAGAGCTTCAGCTATGGAGCGGTACATAAATGTAATAAATAATAATAATAATAATAATAATAATAATAATAATCCTTTTTAGAGACAGATTGATACTGGCAAGGCTATCCATTTCTGGACAGGTATGCCCTCACACTTTGCAAGCTTTTTTAAAAATTTGTTTTTATATTGCAGCTTAAAGCTTTTTGTGCCAATAACTCCAACTGTCTATCTGAAGCCAATCAAGGCAGTTTACAAAAATATCAGAAAGAAGAAACATAATCTAATAAATACATGGTAAAACATTGAGAACTACCTTTAAAACCATAACTATTTTGTTCTTCATCCCCCCTTCAGCGCTGATTTTATTTTGTTGTAGTTCTTGGAAGTAGAACTCTCACCCTGCACAAAGTTACCATATGCATACCCACTGCACATGCACTTGTTACTGAATGAAATGCTGCACAAGGAAAGTGCATTTTTTAAAAAAAACATTTCAAAAGCTCCAGAAGAGTCAACATTGGTCTGCTGTTGTTTTGAAACAGGAAGCTCACTTTTAAAAGCACGGAAATGCATCTTCCACATCTGCTGATCTGTTTTACCGGAAAGGTAATAGGTTTATGGAGCAAAGTTTGCAGAAATGTCAACGTGCAGCATTGCAGGGATGCTCAGGACAAGCTAAGGGAGGCTAAGTACAGATAAATCTGCCACTACTCAGCTGCCACTGCTCAGTCTTTGCTCAGGTGTGGACTTGCAGGCTGCTCCACCCAACTCACCTTTCACCTGTGCCCAAGAGGGAACACACCACTTCCAAACAATGGTGCAGCTAGGGAATTCTATACCCTGGCTAAGAAACTGTCTATATGCCGTGAAAGCCCCACGGTAGCTGTGGAACTGCACTGCGTCAGTTATATGACACAACTGCAGCTTTGCAGCCACCACAGGGCTTTCCTGCAAAGCTGCGCATTGAAAAAGCCAGGGAATTGCCCCAACTTTTTCAATGGGAGTGAAGTCAGTCTTCGGCCATCTGACATCCCTCCGGGGCCAATTCGGGGGTGGCCCCTGGTGGAAGTCGACCGGCGATTGGTCGCCTTCTTCCATGAAGAGGGCAGGGGGCGGCTCCAGCACCCGGATGGCTCCAGAAACCCCATGCTCCCTCCACGGCATCAGGATTACCCAACGCCACATTGGCAGAGAAAAAGCGTGGGGTTTTCTGAGAGAGGTGGTGCCAACCCGATGCCCTGAAGACCAGCTCCCAGGGTGTAAAATCCTATGCAGGTTTAGTCAGAAATAAGCCTGCAACTCCAAGCATAATGTGAGATGTAGGATTTACTTCTGTCTAAACATGCGACTGGGGAAGGCAATGACAAACCACCCCGCTACAAAGTCTGCCAAGAAAACATCAGCGAAAGCAGGCATCCCTCTAGGAGTCAGCAATGATTCAAGTGCTTGCACGAGAGGTTCCTTTTTAACACAATAGAGCGGATATTCGCATTTGCGATTTACCGCAACTTCAGATCAATGTCCGAGTTTGCACCGCATCATAGTTATGTGTCCTTGGGGGAGTTATATCATATTTTGACATGTGGGCGTAACTTTGAGGGCAGGACAAAGTGATTGGCTGATTTCCCACCTATCACGTCCTCTGGCTGCCTTGTTCCTTCCTGCCGTTTTTATGTTGAATTAAGATGGAGCTTTTAAAATGAAAACAAAGAGGGGGAACGGGCAGCAAGAAACAGGAGACGTGTTCAGTCCCCCGCTCGCATCCTCGCCTGCTGCCTCGTTCCTTTCCCTACTCGCTTTTCTGCTTCTATGAATCTGCGGAGCTCAGCAGATAAAATGTATAGCTTACCTCATCTATAATCTATAGCCTCGTATGTGTGCATGTGCGCATATGCACATTAATAACAGCACTATAAAAAATTTCAAGAGATAAATCACCGTTGCTGCTGCAGTGTAACGCTCTTAACCTAGATTCGAATCAATGAAAATTTGGGTTTCTATTCAATGAGGAGCAATCCTGTTGTCATATAGACGGGGGCCAAGTAATGAAAGGCCAGACTACATGACACAACAGTGACATGCTGCTCTACCCTAATCTTGGGTGGGTGAGGGGTTATTCACACACACAGGCTGGCTTCATACAACACAATAAGCCACGGAGAGTTGCGAGCCTTTCTAGTGTCAGCCAGGTTTACCGTGACATGCAAACCCAGCATGGATGATTCAGTGTAGGTAGTGTTGCGCAAACACTCTGAGAACCCTGACTAGTAACAGGGTTGTTGAGGATAGCTTGTTCTCAGGGTGGCTTGCAGTGATGTCCGAACCCAGCAGTATGGCTTGCCCCAAGCAGCTACAGTCCTGCGTGGCAAGAGCAGCAGAAAAGTCCGCGCTGCTCTTTGTGATCTGGCCGGTGCCAGATAAAAAAGATGGCGAACGAAGTAAGTGCTCCGAAAAGGGGTAGTGATAAGAGCTGGGAGGGGGCTGAGAAAGCAGCCTCCCATAGCGACAAGGCGACAAGATGGGTCACCAGGCAAAAGACCCCGGGATGCATGCAGCGAGCGGGATGGAAGACGAAGGGGGAAAGGAGCCACGCCAAGCTGCCACGCACCCGGTCACCTGTCAGGAGTAACACGAGTCATTCAGCAAGGAAACAGCCCATCGTGACTTCTGCTCCAGGGTGGCTTAATGTGGCTTGTGAAGTGGCTCAAAGGAAACACACAGCCAGGAGGCTGCGGCCTGGAACAGAAAGTCAGTATTGGGGGGAGCGGGAAGGGGGCTGGTTAACCCATTCTACACTGGGGGTATTTTGCCGCTCATCATGATCTCCTACTTGGCTTTATTTCTTACTTGAAAAAAGTACAGTTGTTGTGGGGGTGATGGGGTTAAGCATGCCTCCCCCCTCCCCCCCGCAGCCCAAGGTTCTTTCCTAACTTTTCCCTCACAGGGAGAAAAAGACGACTGGGGAGGAGCTGGTTTCTTGAGCAGAGATCTGATGTGAGAGGAAAGAATGAGGCACCATTGCGCTGCCGTCTTCCTCGAAATCGCAGGCGTGAGCAGCTGCCTGTCTCGGGTATGTAAAAAGGAAAGAAACCAACTCCCCCACACATGTCGCTTGGCCCTAAGGCTGCGATGGCTGAATATGGATTTGTCCAAATCTAAGCCAACCACTCCTAACCAGCCAGCAGGGCCATTGACAGGAAGGGCTGATCTAAGCATAAACATGGCAGAACAGGGAAGGGTCAGGAAAAGAGCAAAAAAGGAGACCCAAATTTACAGAGCTAACGGATCCGTTGAAAACCAGAGCCTACACACCTTCATAAACAGCAGCCAACAATTGTTACAAGTTCACTCGAGCACCGTCGTTGCTGATAAAAGAATGTAGGCAATTCAGGGTCTTAGCACAAAGAGAGATCAATGGCAGTCAATGTGCACACGCAGCACATGCGACAAGCATCGCTAATGGGTTGGACCAAAGTTCTATCCCAGGGGTTTGCTGGCAGTGGCAGGGGATAGGAGCTGTAGACCAAAACATCTGGAAAGCCACAAGTTATCCACCCCTGCTATATCTAGCCTGGAAAGGAAATGCACTTCTCGTGCATGCACTGAGTGATTGCTGACTCTTGGAGGGATGCCAGCTTTCGCTGATGTTTTCTTGGCAGGCCTTATAGCAGGGTGGTTTGCCGTTGCCTTCCCCAGCCGTGATTACCTTTCCCTCAGCTAACTGGGTACTCATTTTACCGACCTCGGGAGGATGGAAGGCTGAGTCGACCCGAGCCGGCTGCCTGAAACCAGCTTCCGCTGGGATCGAACTCAGGCCGTGGGGAGAGTTTCAGCTGCAGAAACTGCTGCTTTACCACTCTGCGCCACACGAGGCCTAGCATCCCATTAAAGCTGCAGGAGCCCTACTCTCTTCTGTATCTGGATACTCTAGTATAGCTCCTGCAGCTTTAACTGTTATGATGAAGAGGGCATTTCACCAGGGGCTACATGCATACAAATGACACCTGCTGAAATTCCCTTTTCTATACAACTGTTAAAGATACAGTTGCCCCGCCCCCTTGCAGGTACAGAAGGCTTCTGGGTGCTGGAGGCGCGAGCCTACGGCGCGAGCCGAAGGGGTCTCGGCCTGAGGCTCTCTGCTGTGGGCACGAAGCCGGTCAAGCGGAACTGTTACTTCGGAGGAAGAACCCCAGCCTCGGACCAGTCTTTGCTACTTTCTGATTCAGGCCATGATCTTCTACAGTGTTTGGTTATTATTCAGCGCTGTGACTGCTTTTATATATCCTACTTGTTTGCTTTTTTCTGTGCCTGCCTTCTTGTTCTTGTTTTGCGACCGCTTGCTACTGGTCATGGCCGGGCTTGTTCTGGTTAATGCTGTTCTTCGCTTGTTTTACTTCTCTGGCTTCTTGCTATTTCTCTCTCCTCATTTTCTCCTCTCAATTCTTTTCTCCTCATATCTGTTCCTTATGGCTCATTCCAATTTCATCTCTCCTAACTTAGTTCCTATTCGGTGTCTCCCCTCTTCTCAGCTGCCTTTTTCGTGTTCCTTATGGAACTGTCGAACTGTCGCTTCTAAGGCCCCTGTCATTCAGGACTTGTTTATCTCTAGGTCTCTTCACCTCCTTGCTCTTACTGAAACCTGGCTTCCTGCCCACGATACCGCCATCTCTGCTGCCCTCTCTCTTGGAGGACTCTCATTCTCTCACACTAGTCGCCCAGAGGGTCGTAGTGGTGGTGTGGGTCTTTTATTATCTAGTTTGTGCCAGTTCCAGCCTCTTTCCATTCCACCTTCACATTGCTTCTCCTCCTTTGAGGTACATGTGGTGAGGCTCTTCGCTCCACTGCGACTGCGGGTTGCAGTTCTGTACCGCCCCCCAGGCTCGTCCTCAAAATTTATTTTGATTCATGGCTGTCCTTTTTCCTCTCTGATAACTGTCCTACTCTTATCTTGGGTGATTTCAATATTCTTGTGGATGACCCTCAAGACGCTGCAGCTCTACGATTTCACTCATTATCTTCCTCTTATGATCTTAAGCTTTGGTCTGATGCACCCACACATTCCCTTGGACACTGTTTGGATCTTGTTCTCATTCGGAATTGCTCTGTTTTGGACTTTTCTACTGCTGATTTTCCTTTGTCAGATCATCACCTAGTTTCTTTCAATATTACTCATAATCCTCCTCCTTCACATCCTGTTTCTCGCTCTTGTCGTGACTTGCAATCTATCAATTATGAGGCTTTTTCTCAGTCTCTAGCCTCCTCTCTTCCTTCTGTCTTTTCGGCTGTCTCCTTGGACTCAGCTGTCTCCTTCTTTAATTCCTCCTTATCTTCAACTCTTGATAATCTTGCTCCATCTACAACTCGGATAGTTCATCCTTCTCAACCCCAACCGTGGCTCACCTCTTTCATCCGCTACCTTCATTCTTGTTCCCGGGCAGCTGAACGCCTTTGGCGTAGGACCAGGGACTGGGCGGACTTTGTCCATTACAAATTTGTTCTCTCCTCTTTCTCTTCTGCTATTTCATTGGCCAAACAGCAGTATTACTCAATGTTAATCCAGTCAAATGCTATGCATCCTCTTTGCGTCCTTCAATTCTCTTCTGAAGCCTAATCCACCATCTCTCCCCGCCTCTCTGTCTGCTAATAACTTTGCCTCTTTTTTCAATGTTAAAATCCAAACTATTCGCTCTGATCTTGCCAGTTCCTGTTCCTCATCTGTCAGTTCCTCCTGCAAATTTCTCTGCATTTCCTTCGGTCTCAGCTGATGAACTGTCTACAATACTGCGCTCTTCGAAGCCTTCCACTTGTTCTCGTGATCCGATTCCTTCTCGAGTCTTTATTAATCTTATCCCTGCTATCCTCCCTTCCTTGCTTCATATTATTAATTTTTCTTTGTCCTCTGGTTCATTTCCTTCTGCTTTTAAACATGCTACAGTCTCTCCTATTCTCAAGAAACCTACTCTTGATGTGCTATCTCTGTCTAACTACCGACCTGTCTCTTTGTTGCCTTTTGTTTCAAAGATCCTGGGGCGTGTGGTCTACTCTCGTTGTCTTGATTTTCTTTCTAGTAACTCTGCTCTGGATCCTTTTCAATCTGGATTCCGTCCTTTGCATTCCACTGAAACAGCCCTTACTAAGATCACCAATGATCTTCTTATTGCCAAGTCTAAAGGCCTTTATTCCGTTCTTATTCTCCTTGATCTAACTGCAGCCTTTGACACGGTTGATCACGATCTTCTTTTGGATTCCCTTCATGACCTCGGATTTTGTGGCTCTGTCTATAACTGGTTTGCCTCCTATCTAGCGGGTCGCTCTTTCAACGTGTTGGCTAATGGCAGCTCATCTTCTTCTTTTCCCCTTTCAGTAGGGGTTCCGCAAGGCTCGGTGCTTGGCCCGTTGTTGTTTTCTTTATACATGTTGCCCTTGGGTAATCTTATTCAATCTCATGGCCTCCAATATCACCTGTATGCCAATGATACACAATTATATCTTTCATCTCCGGATCTTTCTCCTGATGTTCACAATCGTATCTCGGCATGTCTTTCAGATATCTCAGCTTGGTTGCTTCACCGTCGTTTGAAACTTAATATGGCAAAGACTGAATTGCTTGTTTTCCCTCCTAAACCTTCTCCTCATCTCTCACTCTCTCTTACTGTCAATAATATTACACTTACTCCAGTCAAGGAAGCTCGTAGTCTTGGCTTTATATTTGATTCCTTGCTCTCCTTTATTCCTCATATTGAGACAGTAGCTAAATCCTGTCGTTTTTTCTTGTATAATATTGCCAGGATTCGACCATTTTTGTCTGTCTCTTCTGCCAAGACTCTTGTTCATGCATTGGTTATTTCTCGGTTGGACTACTGCAACCTTCTTCTCACTGGCCTTCCTTCTTCTCACATCAGTTCGTTGGTTTCTGTTCACCACTCTGCTGCTAAGATCATCTTCTTGGCTAACCGCTCTGACCATGTTACTCCACTTCTGAAATCTCTTCATTGGCTTCCAATTCACTTCAGAATCCAATATAAACTTCTCCTGTTGACCTACAAAGCTTTTCATTGTCTAGCTCCTTCCTATCTTTCTTCTCTCATCTCACACTATTGCCCCGCTCGTGCTCTTTGCTCCTCTGATGCCATGTTTCTCACCTGCCCAAGGGTCTCTACTTCCCTTGCTCGGCTTTGTCCATTTTCTTCCGCTGCCCCTTACGCCTGGAACGCTCTTCCAGAACATTTGAGAACTACAAGTTCAATCGCGGCTTTTAAAGCTCAGCTAAAAACTTTTCTTTTTCCTAAAGCTTTTAAAACTTGATTTTGTTCTGACTTTTATACTGTTAGTTTTTTCTCTACCCTGTGCCTGTTTGGTGCATTCTCTTCCCCTCCTTATTGTTTTATTATGATTTTATTAGAATGTAAGCCTATGCGGCAGGGTCTTGCTATTTTATTGTTTTACTCTGTACAGCACCATGTACATTGATGGCGCTATATAAATAATAATAATAATAATAATAATAATAATAATAATAATAATAATAATAATACAGGAGCCCTGTCCTCCTTTTCATAGGGTCACCATAAATAGGGGTCACATGCCTCTGGGAGTGGGAAACCTATCCAGGACAAAGGCAACACCTTTACCCTATTTGTTCCCAGCTGCCTGCATTTGAAGGTGTACTACTTTCAAATCTGGAGGTCCTTTTTACAGTAGGTACCTTGCCTAATGCACCTTAATAGTGTGAATAACCCATAGCAGACAACATCCAAATGTGTAGTCACCCAACCCAACACAGGCCAAAGCCTTTCCAGCTGAGCAAATGTAACTTGACAGGACCATCCAGGTCAATCTGACATTGCCAGAAGAGTTATGGGTCATCTGTTAAGGTATAATGAAGACGTTTTCTTTGCTCTGTCTTTGTTTTGCTTTAGAACTTTGCCAACTGCTAATAATTCATTAAGATGCTACTATGTATAAATATACCTGCTTTTCACATTGCCAGTTTAGAAGTTCTTTGTCTGTAGGACCCTCTCCATATGGCTGTATTACGCTCAATGAAACAGAGTTGCCTTACAACCAAAGTGGATTTTTATCCTTGACAATAGGCTTATGGTCTGTTATGAATCCTCTAACCTTTTAGTAAGCCAGCAGCACATCTTCTGACAGTAACTTCTATCAGTTATTTAGGCATATATACCCAAATGGGTCCCCTCTTTCTGAATCAGAGAGCATCTTCTCAGTTCCAAGGATGCTTCCAGGCTCTTTCTCCACCACCACCACCCTGCAACTTTGCTGAACCTCACAGCTTTTGCTACCAAATTAGCAAGGCTCAGCAACTCTAACACAATATCAAAATCCCCAATAGCATCAAATATCTGTGCTTTGTTGGCGCGTCTTCTGGGCAAGGAGGGGCCACAGTTCAGGCACAGCCCTCCTCCTCCTCCATTTATTATTTCCCACCTTTCCTCCAAGGATCTCAAGGTGGAGAACATGCTTCCCCCTCCCAATTTTATCGTTACAACAACCCTGCGGGGTAGGTTAGCCTGAGAGAGAGCAGCTGGCAGGAGGACACCAGTTAGATTCATGGCTAAATGGGGATTCGAACCCAGGTCATCCCTTCCTAGTCCGAAGCTCTAACCACTACTCCACACTGGCTCCCTTTGAGCACAGCCAGGCAAGGTGCCATTGCCGAGGCTCCTCATGCACTCACAACTTCAGCGCTGCCATTCTCCCCACATGTTGGGGGCTTCAGCCAGTCCGAGTTGGACACGCTGGCCCACATGGAGGCACAGATGATGTCACAAGACCAGCGCCTGTCTTGCCGCTTTGCAAGGCTACCTGACTCCTTCTGTGAAGGGCGCTTCCAGGATTGCAAAAGAGATGAGCGGGTGCGGGGGAGGTTCAGATTACACAGTGCCTTCCAGTGGTTATTTCTAGGAAGCTACAGGTGGGACGAGCCATGATTTGCTAAAATCTGGGGGGCTGAGGACAGGAGATGGGGATTGTGGGTTTTATTAAGTCCACCCCCACACACCTCCCCCCCTATTATTCAAGCACTGTGCAATTCTCCCCCCACCCACTCACCCACCCAAAAAATTCCATGCATTCACTCTGCACAGCTTTACGAGTTGTTGTATTAGTGATGTCTGCACCCTCCCGCTCTCCAATTCATCCTGAGAGGCTGAGGGTCTGTGGCTGACCCCAAATCACCCAGTCAGCTTCATGCCAAGTGAGGGCTAATAACTAGAACTCGGATCTCTCAAGTTGCAGTCTTTAACCACTACACCCTGCCACGCGTGCGCCAAGCCACAGGTTTAGCCCAGCTTTCCCCAAACCGGTGCCCTCGAGACATGTGGGACCAACCCCCCCATCATTCCCAGCCAGCTTGGCCAACTGGGAGTGATGGGAGTTGTAGTCCTCCAACGCAGCTGCTGGGCCCCAGCTTGGAGAAGGCTGGGCACTGTGCCTGGAGAAGACTGCTGCCGCTGTCGGAAAAGTCACCCAAGTCCAGGCGGCAGCCCGGCAGGTGGGGTGTCACAGCAGCTACCTTGTCTCCTTCCGTTGCCAGGGAATCCCCCCACGCGCCCCCGCTTTTAACAGCAGCCGCGTAAGAAGACCAACATTCCGCAGGGGAGGGAAGCCTCGACGGGAGGGGCTTCCCACCCCCCACCCCGCGTTCCAAATAAAGGCACGGGGAGGGAGGCGGCTCCTCCGGTGGGATTCCTGCCTGGCGGAGCAGGGGCGCCCGGGGAAGACGCCCGCCGGAGCGCGCGGAGGACGGGACGGGCGCGGCGCGGCGCTGTTACCTGCGCGCTCCCGGCTGGGGGCCCGGCGTCGTCGGCGTCGGCGTCGAGATCGCCCAGGTAGTACTGCTCGAGCCAGCGGCGCGCGTTGTCCGAGTGGCGGTGCGGCGGCCCGTCGAGCGCGGCGCTCACGTCGCTGCCGGCCCGCTCGAGGAGCAGCTGCTGCCCGCCCGGGTGGAGGCGCACGAAGCTCGACAGGTCGTAGAGGCGGCTGCCGCAGAGCACCGGGCACGCGCCCTCGGCGCACCGCTGGCGCACCTCGGCGCGGCTGAACAGGCGGGCGCGGCAGGGGAGCGGCATGGCGGGGAGCGCTGCGGCGGCGGCGGCGACTCGGGCTGCACCTGCTGCTGCTGCTGCTGCCCGTGGCACCTGCCCTTCCCTCGCGCCATCCGCTACATATGCAAGAGGCCCGGGCCCGCCCCGTCTGCCCCGGACCCAGCCCCGGGCGCGCGGCCTCCTCCTTTTCCCTAAGTGACCAATCATAAGAGCACAATCAAAGCCTTGTGTGGAGAATCCCTTTCGCTGGCTGTAACGACACACCGTAGTCTTGCGGCCTATTTCTCCCTGTTCCCACTGGGGCAGCCAAAAACATCACCCCTTTCATCTCCCAGGGATGGCTCATCCTGAACTGCAGACTTCTCAGCTCCTGGGCATGTCTACGGACGCGAAGAGTTGGGCCCGGGGTGGCTTTGGAGGACTGGCACGCAGCTGCCATGGCAAAGCCATCCGGAGACAAACCCTGGAAACGCCATCCTCTCCCATTTTTATTTCTTCTTCTCCAGAGCCGGGAAATTCGCACTTGGTGCGAAGGAACGCAAGTGCAGGAACAAGGTGCCTCATAGCGCCTCTGTAAAGACGGGAGCCCTGTCAGCTCTCCCCCGGGGTTCAGTTTAAAACTTGTTCTGTCAGCCTTTTTTATGTTAAGTGGCAGCAATCTAGGGGACGGTGTAAAAGCCGGAACGGAACGGAACAGGCCGGAACAGCCCCATTATAATAAAAAACCATACCAAAAACAGTGGCATGTGTTAGCAACACTTGAGAACAATATTTTAAGACTAAAACCATACCAATATTATATCACTATTAACCCCAGAACTCCCAAAATGACGTCCGGAACAGAATGGGATGGCCGGAACGGCCACTAGGGAACGAGCGATATCAACCAAACTCACCAGACATGCATAACTAAATGGCAGGGATGCAATAGGCCACAAAAGTTGCCCCGAAACCACGTTCAGATACCCGTAACGGGCAAAAAAGCGTATTGCGCAAAATGGGCCATAACGGCAGCTTCCCAATGAGATAAGTGAACCAAACTCACCAGATGCACATGACAAGGTGGGACAAATATAGAAAGCTCCAAAAGTTGCCCCCAAAACACGTTCAGATACCCGTTCCGGGCAAAAATGCGTATTGCGCAAAATGGGCCGTAACGGCACCTTCCCAATGAGGTAAGTCAACCAAACTCACCAGATGCACATGACAAGGTGGGACAAATATAGAAAGCTCCAAAAGTTGCCCCGAAACCACGTTCAGATACCCGTTCCGGGCAAAAACGTGTATTGTGCAAAATGGGCCGTAACGGCAGCTTCCCAATGAGGTAAGTCAACCAAACTCACCAGATGCACATGACAAGGTGGGACAAATATAGAAAGCTCCAAAAGTTGCCCCCAAACCACGTTCAGATACCCGTTCCGGGGGGAAACGCGTATTGTGCAAAATGGGCCATAATGGCACCTTCCCAATGAGGTTAGTGAACCAAACTCAACAGATGCACATGACAAGGTGGGACAAATATAGAAAGCTCCAAAAGTTGCCCCCAAACCACGTTCAGATACCCGTTCCGGGCAAAAACGCGTATTGTGCAAAATGGGCCGTAACGGCACCTTCCCAATGAGGTAAGTGAACCAAACTCACCAGATGCACATGACAAGGTGGGACAAATATAGAAAGCTCCAAAAGTTGCCCCGAAACCACGTTCAGATACCCGTTCCGGGGGGAAACGCATATTGTGCAAAATGGGCCGTAATGGCACCTTCCCAATGAGGTAAGTCAACCAAACTCACCAGATGCACATGACAAGGTGGGACAAAAATAGAAAGCTCCAAAAGTTGCCCCGAAACCACGTTCAGACACCCGTTCCGGGCAAAAACGCGTATTGCGCAAAATGGGCCGTAACGGCAGCTTCCCAACGAGAAAAGTAAACCAAACTCACCAGATGCACATAACTAGGTGGGGCAAATATAGAAAGCTCCAAAAGTTTCCCCGAAACTACGTTCAGATACCCGTTCCGGGCAAAAACGCGTATTGTGCAAAATGGGCCGTAACAGCAGCTTCCCAATGAGGTAAGTGAACCAAACTCACCAGATGCACATGACAAGGTGGGACAAATATAGAAAGCTCCAAAAGTTGCCCCGAAACCATGTTCAGATACCCGTTCCGGGCAAAAACGCGTATTGCGCAAAACGGGCCGTAACGGCAGCTTCCCATTGAGGATAGTCAACCAAACTCACCAGATGCACATAACTAGGTGGGGCAAATATAGAAAGCTCCAAAAGTTGCCCCAAACCCACGTTCAGATACCCGTTCCGGGCAAAAATGCGTATTGCGCAAAATGGGCCATAACGGCAGCTTCCCAATGAGGTAAGTGAACCAAACTCACCAGATGCACATGACAAGGTGGGACAAATATAGAAAGCTCCAAAAGTTGCCCCAAACCCACATTCAGATACCCGTTCCGGGCAAAAATGCGTATTGCGCAAAATGGGCCATAACGGCAGCTTCCCAATGAGGTAAGTGAACCAAACTCACCAGATGCACATGACAAGGTGGGACAAATATAGAAAGCTCCAAATGTTGCCCCAAAACCACGTTCCGATACCCGTTCTGGGCAAAAGTTCATATTGCTCAAAACGGACCGTAACGACAGCTTCCCAATAAGTCAACCAAACTCACCAGACGCACATTACTAGATGGGACACATATAAAAAGCTCCAAATGTTGCCCCGAAGCCAGGTTCCAATACCCATTCCAGGCAAAAACCCATATTGCTCAAAACGGGCCGTAACGGAAGCTTTCCAATGAGGTAAGTGAACCAAACTCACCAGATGCACATGACAAGGTGGGACAAATATAGAAAGCTCCAAAAGTTGCCCCGAAACCACGTTCAGATACCCGTTCCGGGGGGAAACGCGTATTGTGCAAAATGGGCCGTAATGGCACCTTCCCAATGAGGTAAGTCAACCAAACTCACCAGATGCACATGACAAGGTGGGACAAAAATAGAAAGCTCCAAAAGTTGCCCCGAAACCACGTTCAGATACCCGTTCCGGGGGAAAACGCGTATTGTGCAAAATGGGCCGTAACGGCAGCTTCCCAATGAGGTAAGTGAACCAAACTCACCAGATGCACATGACAAGGTGGGACAAATATAGAAAGCTCCAAATGTTGCCCCAAAACCACGTTCCGATACCCGTTCTGGGCAAAAGTTCATATTGCTCAAAACGGACCGTAACGACAGCTTCCCAATAAGTCAACCAAACTCACCAGACGCACATTACTAGATGGGACACATATAAAAAGCTCCAAATGTTGCCCCGAAGCCAGGTTCCAATACCCATTCCAGGCAAAAACCCATATTGCTCAAAACGGGCCGTAACGGAAGCTTTCCAATGAGGTAAGTCAACCAAACTCACCAGATGCGCATTACTAGGTGGGACAGATGTAAAAAGCTCCAAAAGTTGCCCCCAAACCACGTTCAGATACCCGTTCTGGGCAAAAGTCTGTATTGCCCAAAACGAGCCGTAACGGCACCTTCCCAATGAGGTAAGTCAACCAAACTCACCAGAAGCACATTACTAGATGGGACAGATATAATAACCTCTGAAATTTCCATGAAAGTCAGGTTCTGTTACCCATTCCGGGCCATAGTTCATATTCCCAAAATTAGCTGGCAAAGAAAATTATGGGTGAGGAAAATGAGGCACTATCTATTGTCGGGAAATTGCCTCGAAAGGCAACTTCTATGTGTGTGAATGCAATCAAATAAACTACTTTCATTGTACTAACTGGAACATTTAATAAACTTTCTCAGAATCCAGAGTGAAGTTCTGCAAAGATGGTTTCCTACAGAAACCCATAGTTGTCATGTGGTTTGGTAGTGTGCTTAAAATATCAGTCTATGATGGCATTGTTGGGGTTGGGCTGTCTCATTCCATCATGAAGCTTACAATGACCTGTGGCTATTCACATCTTTCAACCTCACTTATCCCACAGGGTTATTACAAAATTGGGAAAGGCCATTGTAGTTCACCATGCGTTTCTGGGTGGCGGGTGGGATATAAATGTTCTGTCAAAAAAGCCCAGGTCTTTTGAGGATTGCCATGGGAGTACTGGAGGCTGCATTCCAGGAAGTCCAAAAACGTGGCCCCCAACCCCTTCCAGGGCTGATGGAGGCCTTCTCCTTCAGCCCTTTCCCCCAGGAAATTGGGTGCCAGTCCCGGTTGCCCTGGAGATCTCCTTTTTTCCAGAGGTCTCCCGGGTTTTCCGGGTCATCTGGTCACCCTTATCACACCAGGAGACAAAGTGTTAATGCCCACATTCCACAATCTTGACAGGTACCCCTCCCCTCCCCAAACATGGAATTTATTTTTAAAAGCCAATCACACAATTTTTAATTGTATGTTAGGTGTCTTGAATAGGTTAGCCCCATGTGAATAAGAGGGAGCTAGGTTGACCATTTGTTTGATTCAGTATAACCCATTGTCATTGGCTGTGATGTTCTGAAGCTTTATTAACATATACGCTTCTTTAGTCATATTCTTTATGAAAACATGAATACAAGAAAAATAACCACAAACAGTAAGAACAAAAACAATGTACATAATATCTATATACTCTCTCTCTCTCTCTCTCTCTCTCTCTCTCTCTCTCTCTCTCTGTGTAAATGTAAATGCTAACATATAGCACCTGTTAACATAAATTTTTGCCTACAGTGTAGATTATTCATTTCTCACAACACTTTGGACATTTGAATATACCACGAGAAGCTTGATTTATCTCAAGGCAAGAGAGATGGTGCCAGTCCTGACAGGCTCCCTCGCACAGAACCATGGTGTCCTCCTTGGGTTTCTTGCACTGATCACCCATTAAGCACAAAGACCAAGATGAAGTGTTATACTGTTGTATTGTACTGTAAGACAAGAACTGGATTGTAGAAAATGTTCCTTTCGGTGGTTTTCTAGAAACAGGACTATTGAATTGCTTAATTTCTCTCTGATTTATTTGCTTCTTTATTCTCTGCTGCTGTCTCTGCATTAAACTTGGCCGTGGAAGAAGTGATTTGTGCATGAGAAGTTCATTTGCAATCCACTGCCGTACAGGCACCATGTCTGCTGGGAAAGGGACAGGTGAGCCACTGCATAGCACATGTGCAAAGAGACATACAAAAAGTTTGGTTGACTTACCTCATTGGGAAGCTGCCGTTACGGCCCGTTTTGCACAATACGCGTTTTTGCCCGGAACGGGTATCTGAACGTGGTTTTGGGGCAACTTTTGGAGCTTTCTATATTTGTCCCACCTTGTCATGTGCATCTGGTGAGTTTGGTTCACTTACCTCATTGGGAAGCTGCTGTTACGGCCCATTTTGCGCAATACGCGTTTTTGCCCGGAACGGGTATCTGAACATGGTTTCGGGGCAACTTTTGGAGCTTTCTATATTTGTCCCACCTTGTCATGTGCATCTGGTGAGTTTGGTTCACTTACCTCATTGGGAAGCTGCTGTTACGGCCCGTTTTGCGCAATAGGCGTTTTTGCCCGGAACGGGTATCTGAACGTGGTTTCGGGGCAACTTTTGGAGCTTTCTATTTTTGTCCCACCTTGTCATGTGCATCTGGTGAGTTTGGTTCACTTATCTCATTGGGAAGCTGTCGTTATGGCCAATTTCGCAAAATACGTGTTTTTGCCCGGAACGGGTATCTGAACGTGGTTTTGGGGCAACTTTTGGAGCTTTCTATATTTGCCCCACCTTGTCATGTGCATCTGGTGAGTTTGGTTGACTTTCCTCATTGGGAAGCTGCCGTTACGGCCAGTTTTGCGCAGTACGCGTTTCCCCCCGGAACGGGTATCTGAACGTGGTTTTGGGGCAACTTTTGGAGCTTTCTATATTTGTCCCACCTAGTTATGTGCATCTGGTGAGTTTGGTTTACTCTCCTCGTTGGGAAGCTGCCGTTACGGCCGGTTTTGCGCAATAGGCGTTTTTGCCCGGAACGGGTATCTGAACGTGGTTTTGGGGCAACTTTTGGAGCTTTCTATATTTGTCCCACCTTGTCATGTGCATCTGGTGAGTTTGGTTCACTTACCTCATTGGGAAGCTGCTGTTACGGCCCGTTTTGCGCAATACGCGTTTTTGCCCGGAACGGGTATCGGAACGTGGTTTCGGGGCAACTTTTGGAGCTTTCTATTTTTGTCCCACCTTGTCATGTGCATCTGGTGAGTTTGGTTCACTTATCTCATTGGGAAGCTGCTGTTACGGCCCGTTTTGCGCAATACGCGTTTTTGCCCGGAACGGGTATCGGAACGTGGTTTCGGGGCAACTTTTGGAGCTTTCTATTTTTGTCCCACCTTGTCATGTGCATCTGGTGAGTTTGGTTCACTTATCTCATTGGGAAGCTGTCGTTATGGCCAGTTTCGCAAAATACGTGTTTTTGCCCGGAACGGGTATCTGAACGTGGTTTTGGGGCAACTTTTGGAGCTTTCTATATTTGCCCCACCTTGTCATGTGCATCTGGTGAGTTTGGTTGACTTTCCTCATTGGGAAGCTGCCGTTACGGCCAGTTTTGCGCAGTACGCGTTTCCCCCCGGAACGGGTATCTGAACGTGGTTTTGGGGCAACTTTTGGAGCTTTCTATATTTGTCCCACCTAGTTATGTGCATCTGGTGAGTTTGGTTTACTCTCCTCGTTGGGAAGCTGCCGTTACGGCCGGTTTTGCGCAATAGGCGTTTTTGCCCGGAACGGGTATCTGAACGTGGTTTCGGGGCAACTTTTGGAGCTTTCTATATTTGCCCCACCTAGTTATGTGCATCTGGTGAGTTTGGTTTACTCTCCTCGTTGGGAAGCTGCTGTTACGGCCGGTTTTGCGCAATACGCGTTTCCCCCCGGAACGGGTATCTGAACGTGGTTTTGGGGCAACTTTTGGAGCTTTCTATATTTGTCCCCCCTTGTCATGTGCATCCGGTGTGTTTGGTTCACTTACCTCATTGGGAAGCTGCCGTTACGGCCCATTTTGCGCAATACGCATTTTTGCCCAGAACGGGTATCTGAACGTGGTTTTGGGGCAACTTTTGGAGCTTTCTATATTTGTCCCACCTTGTCATGTGCATCTGGTGAGTTTGGTTCACTTACCTCATTGGGAAGCTGCCGTTACGGCCCATTTTGCGCTATACGCGTTTCCCCCCGGAACGGGTATCTGAACGTGGTTTCGGGGCAACTTTTGGAGCTTTCTATATTTGTCCCACCTAGTTATGTGCATCCGGTGAGTTTGGTTGACTTACCTCATTGGGAAGCTGCTGTTACGGCCCGTTTTGCGCAATACACGTTTTTGCCCGGAACGGGTATCTGAACGTGGTTTCGGGGCAACTTTTGGGGCTTATTGCATCCCTGCCATTTAGTTATGCATGTCTGGTGAGTTTGGTTGATATCGCTCGTTCCCTAGTGGCCGTTCCGGCCATCCCATTCTGTTCCGGACGTCGTTTTGGGAGTTTTGGGGTTAATAGTGATATAATATTGGTATGGTTTTAGTCCTAAAATATTGTTCTCAAGTGTTGCTAACACATGCCACTGTTTTTGGTATGGTTTTTTAATATAATGGGGCTGTTCCGGCCTGTTCCGTTCCGTTCCGGCTTTTACACCGTCCCGCAATCTAGTTCAATTTGCTGAACTGCCTGGGCAGGTCTCTCTGCAGAGGCAGACACACTGTCATGTGCCTGCCCGTTCCCTCTGGCGTTCGCACGTGCTGGCAAACTGACACATGGTACTCACATCAGTGAGACTTCTTTTTATTGAGGAAATCTCACGGTAACAGGCTTAATGGTTACACACACTCCAAAAGCACACTTAAAGCTGAATGATGGTCAGAACGCTTTAGGCCCCATGCTTAAACTGGAGGCACTGTGCTTCATTTCAAACTGGCTTCAGGACAGGATACGGGGTTGAGACAGCTATGGTTGCCTTAGCAGATGATCTACGCCTGAGTATTGGCAGGGAGAAGTGGGTCCCTGCTGGTGCTTTTGGACCTCTCAGTGGCTTTCGATACCATCGACCAGGGTATCCTTCTGGAACACCTGGGAGGTTTGGGAATCAGGGGCACCTGTGCTTCAGTGGTTCCGGACCTATCTCTCAGGGAGGTTCCAGTTGGCGATGCTTGGGGATAGCTGCTCCTCAAAGAAGGAGCTGTCGTATGGCGTACCACAAGGAGCCATCCCCCCTAGTGACTGACAAAGAACCGCTAGAAGTAAAATGAATAAAGAAAAGTGCTCCTCCTATCTCTTTGGAAAAGCCCACACAGATCCACCCTTAGCCCCACTGAGGTTTTTGTCCTGGAATATCTCAGGATGGGATAATAAACTGATGGACATAGGATTCAAACAATATCTATCCAAATTTCATATAGTGGGGCTACAAGAAACATGGATACAAAAAAAACTAGAGCTTCCAGGGTATCAATTTTTCATTAAACCCACCAGAAAGATTGCTAAGAAAGGGAGGAGTTGTGGTGGATTAGCCCTGGGGATATCTGTAAACCTGAATATTGAAATTAAGGAAATACCCACTCCCTCACAAAATTTGCAGGCTATCCAATTGACTAAATACAGAAATATCCGGCTGGTGTATATAAATATTTATATCCCCCCCTAGGGGCTCAATTTATTACACTCCCGATATGTGGGATACTCTTGAATCCCTTATGGACACAATTAGTCAACAAAAAAAACCCTGTGCGATGATAGTGATGGGGGATTTCAATGCAAGGATGGGTGATGGATATACTATTGCACAACAGAAATTTGCATTAACCAAGGACGATTTGGCACACCTCCCCACAAGGAAATCTAGAGACCATACATTCAACGAAGCTGGCACCAACCTATTTAAACTTAAGTATAAATTTAACATGTTTATCCTAAACGGCATGGGCTCAGATGAAACAACGGCAAATTTCACCTTTGCCTCCCACAAAGGGGGAAGTGTTATTGACTATTTCCTGATAGATTCAATAATTGCCCCGAATATAAAAAACTTTGCGATAGGGACTCAACCTGCGAGCGACCACCAGCCGGTGCTTCTGGAACTCTTTGGAACGCAGGGAATAAGCAATGAAACGCCCCCAGAAATGTCATACACCCAACAAGGTAAACGGAGATTAAGATGGGACATTAATCTACAGGAGAAGACATGGGATGTCTTGTTCAGTTGGGAGTGGTTAGCCCTAAGATCCAGCTTTTTGAAAACAGACCAATATGACCTTCTGTTCCTATTTCATAACATGACACAGCAATTGGGCTCTATATGTTCAACCACTTCCCCCGCTAAGTTAAGACCCCATCCAGAGGGTTGGTTCGATCAAGAGTGCAGAGATGCTAGGCGTGTCCTCTGCTCCTTGAGCAGACAGGCCAAGTACGGGGCTCAGGCCCATGCCCTGCATGACTTGGTGACAAATCGGCGAATGTATAGGAAGCTCCTTAAACAAAAACAAAACTCTTTTCTCGCCCAATTATGGGCCGATATTGAACAAGCCTCCAGAGATCGGGATTCAACTAAATTTTGGCAATTGGTTGCCTGTAAATTAAAGGAACCCTTCTATGAACTGTCGGCGCCGATTATGATCAAGCAATGGGAGGGATATTTTGAAAAAATGTATAATCTGGAGGGAACAACCTACTTGACACAGATAGTACTCCCCAACATTCTAGAGACAGACCCATGGCCAGATGTTACCACTAGTGAGGTTAAAAGGTTAATCTCTAGCTTAAAAAGAAGGAAAGCACCGGGGGAAGATATGTTACCCCCAGAGATTTTTCTAGAAAATGAGCTCTGGTGGGCCCCTATTCTGGCTAAAATGTTTACTTTTATCAACCAACATGGTAAATTTCCCAACGGTTGGGCCCAAAGTATAGTCGTACCAATTTATAAGAAGGGCGACAAATCATCACCGGCCAATTACCAACCTATTAGTCTGCTAGATGTGGCCTCAAAACTATATACTAAGCAACTCTTAATAAAAGTTGAAGACTGGGTTGCTCAAAATAACATCAAAGGAGATGAACAAGCCGGCTTTTGTCATGGCAAATCGACAATAGACCAGTGTTTCATTCTAAACCATCTTAGAGAGAAATACTCTGGGCACCCAAAAAAAATCTATATGTCACATTTGTAGACCTAACCTCAGCTTTTGATAGGATTAATAGGGATAGATTATGGTACAAGTTATGGCATCTTGGGATGGATAGGCGTCTTCTGATTTTGATAAAAAACCTATATACAAATACGACCATCCAAGTTAGAGCTGGAAGGGGAGGACAACTGTCGAAGGAAGTTAAAACATCCATAGGGGTTAGACAGGGTTGCCTATTAGCACCTATCCTGTTTAATATATACGTAAATGATATTGTTGGTTATCTGTCTGGTAAGTCAAACTTTCCTGTAGCCATTGGTTCGAGAAAATTGAACATACTGATGAACACACCCTCTACACCTTTAGGCTACCACTTGCTCCCTGCTACCAGGGAGAAAATAATAAAAGGTGAATACGTTTCTCCCTACTCTTTAGAGAATTGGAAAGCAGTGAGAGAGAGAAATTAACCAAGAAAGAGTTAGAGCAGCTGAGGAGGCGTAAGGCCGCTAGGACGTGGGCCAATTGGTTGCCTGGTTTCCTAATCTACATGGGCGTCCTGCAACAGCGCTTCCCAATGAAAGCTTTTGTGCTAACCAAATACCTTGATATGATATATCGGGCGTATATGGAATATGAAGGGGGCGCATGGCTGGCCTACAACGAAGCCTTTCGTAAAAAGGCAGCATTCAATCACTCAGCCCATTGGGATATATGGGATCATGACTTATGGCTGCAGTTTATGACCACAGCCAGACCTGTATCTGGTGAAAGGGCTGATAGTGGCCACGTCTTAACAAAACATCAACCCACACCCACCATGAAAGGGAATGCAGGGCAGGGGGTTCAATCATGCCTGCCTTGCTGGGAATTCAATGCTAAAGGAATGCGCCTACGCTCCCCATGCAAATACAAGCATGATTGCCTCGCATGTCGGGGAGCGCACCCCTCCGCTAATTGTCCCAAAACACGCACAAATAGGAACTCCTTTAAGGATGGACAAGGAGGCCGATGGCAGGGGGGCCAACAACAACCCCCTCCTCCAAAAGGGCCCCAGCCCAGTTAGATTAGGCCCACTCATATCCTTATTATCTCGATATCCAAATAAACAGGATGCCAATCTGTTGGAAATTGGTTTCAAGGAGGGGTTTTGCATCCCCTTCAAGGGGGCAAGGACCTCTTCATTCGCTAACAACCATAACTCAGTCAATTCGATGGAAACGTTAGTTAGGGAGAAAATAGGCAAAGAATTATTGGCCGGAAGGGTCGCTGGCCCTTACAAAACTCCTCCACTTCCCAACCTCAAAGTTTCCCCACTAGGCATCGTGCCAAAGAAGTGCCCGGGTGAATACAGGCTGATTCATAATCTTTCTTTTCCAAAGGGTGACTTCGTTAATGATTGCATCCCGGAGCAATTATGCTCAGTGCGCTATGCATCATTTGATTCAGCAGTTAAAACGATTTGTAATAATGGCCAAGGAGCCCTTATGGGGAAGTGCAACATTAAATCGGCTTTCCGTATCCTCCCAATTCACCCAGATGACTTTAATCTACTGGGATTTCACTTCCAAGGGCATTTTTATGTAGACAGAAATTTACCAATGGGCGTGTCGGTCGCGTGCGCACTGTTTAAGAAATTTAGCTCGTTTCTCGAATGGGCGTTGCACACAAGAACCGGATTTAAAAATGCAATTCATTATCTCGATGATTTTCTATTTGTTGGCCCAACTAACAACAACCTTTGCGCATACACCATGAACGAGTTCAGAATTCTCACTGAGCAATTAGGTGTCCCTTTAGCTCAGGAGAAACATCATTAACCTTTCTTGGCATTGAATTGGACTCCATTAGGCAATGTTGTAGACTCCCACAGGATAAACTTGAAGCCTTACGCCAAAGATTGAGCCAACTGGCTCAGGCCAGAAAGGTGACCCTGCAGCAATTGCAAGAAGTGGTCGGCCACCTCAATTTCACTTGCAGAGTCATAGCCCCAGGCAGGGCCTTTACACATCGTTTATGTGATGCCATGATTGGCCTGAAACGCCCCTTTCACCGAGTCTGGGTTACTGAGGCCATGTGGGAAGATTTGAATATTTGGCAAGCATTTTTATCTGGTTTTAATGGCATCTCATTCTGGAGGCAAGACTTACTCATTGAGCCTGAGATGCAGATCCATTCGGATGCATCCGGCACTTTAGGTTTCAGGGTGATTTGGGGTGACAGATGGTGCGCCGAGCAATGGCCCACGGAATGGCAGCTCTCGAACATCTCCAAAGATTTAACTTTTCTTGAATTCTTCCCAATATTTGTAGCGGTCCACATTTGGTCCGCTGAGCTGTCTAATTCCGTGGTCCATTTTTGGTGCGACAACCAAGCTAACGTCCAGGTCATCAACACTTTAACCTCTCGAAACCCGCGTGTTATGAACCTTGTACGTGCTTTCACCCTGCATTGCCTGTGCAACAATATTCTATTTCGCACGTGACACATACCTGGCCTTGATAACTCCGTAGCTGACGCTTTATCGCGTCAGCAGGTACAGAGATTCCGGGACTTGGCACCATGGGCACGTCAACAGCCGGAGCACATGCCACCCAGCCTATGGGACATTGGCAGCAAGAAGTTGAGCGTGCAGTTTGGCAGTCGGTAGCCCCTAGCATTAAGACAGCGTACCTGGGCACAGGTAAGGATTTTCAAACATTCAGAGAAGCAAGGCAGCATACCCCGGCATGGCCCATCCCAGTTGAGCAGATTCTCGAATTCTGCGTGGTGGCCTGTAATAAGGGCCTTTCCACAAGAACAATATCCGGTAAGTTAGCCGCCCTAGCCTTTTTAGCCAAGATGCAAGGCGTGGCAGATAACACCATTGACTTTCGGGTCAGGCAGGCCTTGAAAGGATGGTCCAGGACTTCACCTCAGCCGCACGGTAGTCGACTCCCAATCACCGCAGATATATTGGTCAAGCTAAAACCACAGTGGCTCATCTTATGCAATTCTCCTTATGAGGCAGCATTATTCCATGCAGTATCTGTGATGGCATTCTTTGGTGCTTTTCGCATATCCAAGTTACTTTTTTTTATTTTATTTTTATTTTCTACACTATACAAACATACAACATTACAACAATAATAATAATAATAAAAAGAAAAACATCAAACAACTGCTACATACATATTGAATAAATGTTGAGTACATATATGTTGAATAAGTATTACCTATACATTATCCTACTACAACATCATCATTCTTAACATAAACGTGCACCCCCCACCTCGGGATCTATTCCTGAGTCCAAAATCTGATCGTTTCTTCTACTGGCGGTTTCCCACTTCCCTTAGTAAACACAAATATTAGGAACTGTTTCCAGATTCCTTCAAACTCATTTATTTTAGTTACGCCTTTTCTCCACTTAATATTACATGTCAGTTTATCATTAATGGCTATATCCCATACTTCTTTGTACCATTCTTCAATAGAATATTCCCCTTGAATCTTCCAGTTCCTAGCTACCATCAATCGTGCTGCAACCAGCAAACTCGATATCAGCTCTATAGTTTCTTTTCCACACTTTATATCTTCAAATAGTGACAGCAATGCAATCTTTGGCGTTTGTTCTATTTTCATTCCCACTGTTTCTTCAATTTCTGAAAACACCATCTTCCATAATCTTTGTACATATTTGCATTGCCACCACATATGTAAATACGTTCCTTTTTCCCCACAACCTCTCCAACAATTTGCTGAATGCTGATCATTTATCTTATTCAATCTAATCAGGGTTAGGTACCACCTCCACAAAATTTTAAAATAGTTCTCCTTTATTCTCACTGATAAACTTCTCAACACTCTTTGTTTCCATAGTCCCTCCCAACTCTGTCGCCCTATTTGTACCTTCAAATAAGAAGGCATATCCGAGTTACTAGCCTTTTCCAAACAAGACATCTCAAAGAGAGCTTTGCAATACTGCGATATAACACTCTCAGATCAGGGGGTCATCCTTCGACTGAGGAGATCTAAAACAGACCAGGATGGCAGGGGCGTCGATATAGCCCTCAACCGGGCACCCGTTGCAAACATTTGTCCAGTGGCTGAGCTACGGACCTACATTAACTTCCGAGGCAACGGGGAAGGTAACCTTTTCTGCCATAACAACCACTCACCATTAACAAAATTCCAATTTTGGAACATTACCAAAAAAGCACTTAATTCTTTAGGTCTACAAGAGTCATACTTCAGCACCCATTCCTTTAGAATAGGGGCTGCGTCCACCGCCGCAGCTTTGGATTTACCACAGGACACGATTCAAGGCATTGGTAGATGGCGATCTCCAGCATTCCGCTCTTACATTAGGACATTTTTTATTTTATTTATTTATTTATTAGATTTTTATACCGCCCAATAGCCGAAGCTCTCTGGGCGGTTCACAAAAATTAAAACCACAATAAAACACCCCAGCAATAACACTCCCAGGTCATACAGCTAACTATCCTGTTTATTTTAGATCGCTGGGGAAGCCAGCCGTCGGCTCGCCAGGCGCCGGCACGCGTGATAATCTGCGGCCACAGTATGGTCTTCTGGGCCGGCAGAAGGGCAGCCACCTCTTCCTTCGGAACCCAGCTGGGCTTGGGCCAGTTCACCACCGTACAGTGGCTGGGCAGATGTGGGATGCGTTGGGAACACTTGCTGCCCACCTTATTTCAGGAACCGATGGCTGGCGCATCACCCAAAGTTCTTATGATACACCTTGGAGGGAACGACCTCGGGTTGCTGAAAGGCAAAGCCCTTATATTGCAAGCCATAGCCAATTTCAAGATTATTCGGCAATGCTGGCCTGGTGTAACCATAATTTGGTCATGCGGGCTGCCCAGGTTTACATGGCGATCAGGCTGCAACATCAAAGCGATGGAATGGGCGCGGCGACGTGTAAACAGCGAGATCTTCAGAGATCTAATCAAGCATGGAGACTTTAGCATTACGCACCCCACAATTATGCTAACACGGAAGGAGCTATACAGACAGGACGGCGTGCACCTGTCCGACATAGGCAATGATCTCTTCCTACATGATCTGCAAAGGAGTCTGAGAGGTGTATTACTAGGTAGATGGGGGGAAGCGACTAAGCAAGTGGCTTGACGCCCCCCCCCCCGTGGCAGGTAGGGATGGGCATCCAGAGGGAATTGAATGGCGAGCATTCATAGGCACTGTTACAGTGATAGGTGATTCCCGAGGGCTCCCAGTGTTGAGCCTTGTGGCCGGGCTGGGGGATAAGGACCATCTATGAGGCCGACCTCACTCACCCACCTTGAGCCTGGGGGCATGGGTTGGGGGTGACAAGGGAAGGTCTCCCTACCCCATCAGGGGATGGACAGCAGGGCGGCGAAAAGCAGAGCGCCACCCGCTGGGCCAAGAAGGCTTGCCTCTTCACATAGAAGGTCTGTTTGCAGGCTTGACTGGATGCCCAATAGGAACCCTTTGCAGATCTTGAATAAAAGTGGCCCAGTTTAAATGCAACATTTTGTGTCGTCTATTATTTCTTGCGTCTGTCCCACAACAAATTTTGGGCTCAAGGTGGGGAGAGTACTAATAGGTACTTTGCAATCAATATTTCTGTTTCTGCTTTCAGGTCCTATTGGAAATCCTTGTATTTGGGGCATAAAAAAGTTTTTTTAAAAAAAAAAATCTGCATAAAATTCTTTTCCCACTGATGAAGACCTTGTGTGTTGAAACGCGTTTGGGATTTTTGTTTGTTGTGTTTTGGGGACCATCCTGTTCAAATTTCAAATGTATATATTTGTTTTATGATTAAATATATTTTCTATGGACACATGATTTTATTTCAACAGGCATAGTTACGCCAGAATTTGACATATTCTTTCCAATCAGTTACCTTAAACCTATTTTGTTTTCAGGTTTGTTTTTGGTTTAAGGTAACTCTCCTTTATCAGATTTAAGGGAACACTCCTTTATCTGATTGAGATAGGTACAAGGCAGGAGTGTTTTGGAAAAGTTTGGGGCTGCTCTTCAAAGTGGGTTGCATCATCCCACCCTCTTGGCACGTGGGCATGGTTTACAGGTCAGAGGACCTATCTGTCAAGTGGCTTTGAATAGGCCTGGTGCAAAGCTGAAAAAGCTTTGCTAGGTTTCATACTGTCGTGTTCAGAGCCTGATCCCTCTGGCATTCACACATGCTGGCAAGCTGACACAAAACACTCACATCAGTGAGACTTTGTTTATTTAGGAAATCACACGGTAGACAAGCTTAATGGTTACAGGGTTTCCAAAACACACTTAAAGCTGAACGATGGTTAGAAAGCTTTAGGCTCTTTTTTCTGAAACGATCCTTAAGGCAAACACTCCGAGGGGGTGAACAGGGTACACCAGTAACTGCTTTGAGCTTCTCCAGATGCTGCATATGCTGGCACCTCAAAGGAACATGGCCAATTTCCTAAAACGAAGTCCCAGGAAAGGTTGCTCTGAGCCACCAGAGCCAGATCTGTCGCGCACTTGTCAATCTCAGCTTACCACTACTGAGCTGACCCAGTTACCATGACTTCAGGAACAGTTAAGCCTCAGGCCCAGAAGTCCCATCCTTCTGCTAAGGACTGGGAACTCCTTGCCACCTGAGTCTGGCCACAAACACAGAATCCACAGTATATACAAGTCCAAGTCTATGAAAAGCCTCACTACTTTTCATGGCACAGTTCTTAGATATCCAAAGTCCAAATAGCAAAGTGTCCATGTGCAGAGTGCTTTCAAAGTCCCAAGCGGACATGGAATCCAAAGCAGGAGGGAGGTCAGGCGTTATGTCAAGAGATGAAACCTGGCAAAGTTTTTTCAGCTTTGCACCACGCTTCAAGGCCAAGACAAAGGAGTGAACCAGCTACTCCCATGGGAACTTGTTACAGAGATAAGCTTGCAGAGGACATCTGACATTGTCAAACTATCTCTTAATAAATCAAACCACTAAGTACAAGACCGGCCTTGTACCTATACCTGACACTTAATATTGCAACCTTCGGTGTAGATTTTAGGATTTTGAAAAGTTTGAAACCCAAGGACAGTAAAAATAAAAATAAAATACCATAATGACCAGCCACAGTTCACTGTACATTTTGCTTCTTTTAAAATCTATTTTAAAGTGTTTTATTCTGTTTTGTTTTATTTTATCTTGCACACTGCTCCAAAATTTTGAATGGGGAACGCTATGCAGATATTGTTGATGAGAATAATAATAATAATAATCCCAGAAACTACCAAAATAAAGTATTTAGGGTGTGTGTGAAATAAGCTATTTATAGCACGGTCATGACTGGCTACTAACAGCAGTTTGCAGATTATTTTAATAACGTCATGAACCTCCTGCATTGTCTCCCGCTCCTTCCCTCAGTTACTCTTTAAAAAACACACAACCTTGGATGTCCTGATGCTTCTGCAATATCTTGGGATTTCCTACTGTGTGCAGCTGAAATTGTGCTACAAAGCACCGACTAGAGGGCGCATTCAAGGCTATGAGAATGGAGAAGTTTTCAATTGCCCCTCTCCTCCCATGTAATTCAGCACATCACAATTGCGCAAGAGATGCAGGAAGCAAAGCACTGGTAAGCGAACACGATTTCTGTTTAATCTAAAGAAGCCCAAAATGAAATGTCACCTTTGGCAGCTGCTCTTTCTGCCTTGTCACCTGATCTGAGGGACCAGGATCAGTAAAGCAACATCCTCCAGTCCTCAGGTTTCTGTCTGGTGCTCTTAGGGTGGAGGGAAGAGGTGAGGATTTATATTTGCATATGTAAATTGGTATGTGCAAATTTGTGCATTTCCCCCCCTATGGTGGGCCTGGATCCCACACACCTCAGCCTCATCAGGTTCTTATTGTTCTGCCAACACATTTGGCCCTGGGCTCCCCCAGAACCACTATCAGTGTACATTCTTCAGTGACCCCTCTTCAACTCTGTGGGGACTAGTCCACTCCAGTGGGCACTATAGGCAGCTGTGTGGGTCATCAGAATCCCAAGGGCTTCAGCCCAACTGGGAAAGCCCAGTGGCCTTCAGAACCCACTCCAGAAGCAAGGAACAAAATAGTGGAGGGCAGCAGGTGTGTCTTACCCTCCGCCTATCCTGACTTTTGCCCCATTGTTCCGGGCCTTACAGCAGCAGGATTTGGGGCCAAGACAGGGATCATATACCCATCCTCCACTTGCCATGCAAATTAGGCAGCTGCTAACCTTTCTGGGTTTTTGGTGCCTAATGAAAACATACTTGTTGTATTGCAAGAATCCCAAAACACTTATGTGCATCTCCTCCCTGCGTAATAATTCAGAGGGTGACTTCTGTGTTGTGGCATGCCTCATGGCTCTATAAACTTGTCAAACTCTGTAATGAAAGGTTTCCATGGCTTAACTTCCAAGTCAGCTGTTAAAACTTCTGTTAAAATGCTCTCCATTCACCTGTGGATAATGAATTGAGGAGCGTCTGTGTGATATTCCTTTCTTACAGGAAAGTTTACAACTCTACAGAAGTAAAGTGGGTGCCATTATCAGAAATCATTTCCTTGGGAACTCCTTCTCTACTGAAAACTGAACTGAGGGGCTTGATAATAGTAGCAGAAGTAGCATTTGTTGTAAAAGCCACTTTGGGCTATATACTAAAATAGTCCGTCAGGGTAATGGCATAACAACAATCAGTAGGCCCTGCAATGGCCAGCTTCTCCCAGGCTAAAGCAGATAGTAGAACAAGTTATAATGAAGGCACACACGTGGTTACTATCTTGTTATTAATCTGGCAGGTTGTACAAGATTTGATAGCTGCCTCCAGTTGCATTTCCATTCCAGGTCACCAGTATAAATCACATAGTCGTTGTTTGGATATTACAATCCTTTGCTGTGTATCATGGACTAATTGTATTAGTTTTGCTTGTAATTCTGGTGGAACAATGAGCCAAATCACTAAACCATCATATAAGGACAATTCCTCACAAATCCTAAAGAAAAGCTACAAGGTCTGATCCACATTATGCACATTCTGTGGCCATTTCCCCATGAGATATCCCATTGTTTGTATTGTACAGTATCTTTCCTGACCAAGCTCTTCATCATAATTCCTTTATGTTTCCTCTTTGTTTCCTACACCTTTTATGTGTCAATTAAATGTGTCTAAGACTGATACAATGGTAATGTTAAACCATGCCCCAATATGCTTAGAGTTGCAATTTTCAGATCTGCTGGTGCCTTGATGTATAAGATCAGCTCTTAACAAACTTTATGATTTCTGCTAAATGGAACAGCTCAGAATTAACTACAGTAAATCCAAGGTGAACATCCCCCAAGATACAATTGGAAGCTAAGTGGAAATAAGATAGATCAGATTTCAAATACCTGGGTGTATACTTTGATGAGACAAGTTCTTCGAAGATTCATCTCCAGAACATTAAAATAACAGCACAGACGACAACTTGAGCTATCCTGAAATTCTTCTACTCCAGGGGAGGCAGGTTGGTGGGTCCAGCACTGAAGGTTTTTCTTGGAAAGTGGTTGCTCAAATCCAATATGGGATTGAGATTTGGGGGGGTAAAGCATAAGGCTTTGAAGCAGCTGGAGGTTTGTCAAAATAAGTTTCTGAGATTATTACTGGCAGTACCTCTAGGTACCCCAGCTCCCTTCCTTAGAGCAGAGACAGGTGTAGTATCTGAAGCAGCCAGGGCTCAGAAGACAGCCCTTGCGTAGTCTAAGAGGGTCCTGGATACGCCAGAAGACTGCTTCCCCAAGCTTTGCTCGAGGGAACAAATAAAGAAGGGTGGCTGGGCTAAATCATGCCAAGAGTTGCTAACTTCCAAAAAACCTTCAACCAGATATTTTTACCACATCGGGAGCCCCCCAAAAATGGAGAGACTGCATACATGGAATAGATAGTAGTCAGGATTTAAATCTAATGAAAGCTTCAAATGTTTCTCAATGCTACTACCTGCTTAAAGTGGATCATGAATGAACTTGAACTTTTATTACATGAAGGCAAATACGACTTGATAGGTATAACTGAAACTTGGTGGGATGACTCCCATGACTGGAATATAGCAATTGAAGGATATAACTTGTTCAAAAAGAACAGAAGAAATAGAAAGGAAGGCGGAGTTGCACCATATGTTAAAAATACCTATCCCTGCACAGAAATACAGGCGGATCAGGCTGGGAGCCTCATCGAGAGCATCTGGATTAAAATAAATGGGGCAAGGAATAAAAATAACATAATTGGAGTCTACTACCGATCACCCAACCAAGGAGAAGATGAGGAGGAAACTTTTGAGAAACAAATTGCCAGTGTTTCAAGCAACTCTGATGTAGTAGTGATGGGGGGACTTCAATTACCCTGATATCTGTTGGTGTGGTAAATAACTGGCAAGGAGTCTAACTGCATGAAGATGAGGCATCCCAAACAGGCGGCCCCGTCCTGGTTTTTATTAAGAACTAAGTGGTTACATTTCTTGTTTACAAGTTATGATTGGTTGTTGCGTACAGCATGTTAATGCATGATTACCTTGTGCACAGAAGGTGCTGTTAGTGTGTGTTCAGCATGAATATACCATATAAGGGTTAAGGAAACGCATGGTGCCTTCAGTACTGTTTGTATTCTCTGTGGGTCTTGCGTCAGCACATTCTTGGCATGGTTAGCCAGTGCCAAGATGTTCCTTAGCAAGGCCTATCTTATCATTGTCCTCAGCACATCTCAGTATGGTCTGCCAATACTGAATGTGTGCCAGAGAGGAACAACAATAACACCTACATCTCCCCTTTTTTATTCTTTCAATTGTAAAGCCTTGTAAGCATAATAAATTTGACGTTTGCTTGGTTTTGAAGCTCTGGGACGGCAAGAGGGAACACACCATGACAGTAATCCTGGGATACATTGTATGAAACAGCAGAAGGTGATTAATAAAAATACAATCAATACAGCATATTGAAATATAGTTTTGAACCATCCTGTTGGAAACCAGGACCATAAAAACTTCCACCACTCAGGTGCAATATCTTGTTTAACTGCATGTGCATATGTTTTAAGTAAGTCCAGTTGGTGTTGAATTTGGTTACTATTGTCTGTGAGATTGAAACAGCACATATTTTCCACAGCTTCGCAGCCAAGATGTCTTTGTAACAACAAAAAGTCAATTGCAGCTCGATTGTCCAGTATAGCATGTCTTAAATCCTGTTGTTCTTGAATCAAAAGTCCAATAGCAATGGAAGTACTGTTAATTGTCTTTGCTAGTAAACATGCCAGATGCCCAAGTTGTTTGGCATTTCCCACAGCCAAACCAGGAACAGCCAACAAGGCTCATAGCCAGGGAGATATACTCTGCTGGACTCATAACAGTAACATTTCCATCACAACCTGCACTCATAGTCTCAGTCTCTCTTTTCTGTCGAGTGCTTTTAGTAGGCCGGGGTGGTAGAATCACTGTCAAGCGACTAAGACAACATTGTGTTAAGGTTATATTAGCTGGTACATAATTATAAGTACGAGACCCACATGTGAAAAACCATCCAATTGGCAATATGTGTCCATAGTTACTTGTTACATTTTCTATCTTTGAACAATTCCACAAAGAAGGCCCTGGGGACAAACAACCTTTTAGTGGATGGTGAATAGAGCAATTTACCATTCTAGCACATGTGTTATTCTTGTGGTTTACAACATATGGGGTGTATAACTATATAGCATCTTGGGGCAACTGGTATGTAGCAATTCCCCATTGGGCCATGGTATGATAATGAATTTCACTAAAGTTCAGAAATTTACTCAACCCAGTAACGTTACCAAGAGAACCAGGAGCTTTGCATATGGGAATGAGACATGTACTAAGTAATCCATGCATATCTGGAGCATCAGTAAGACAGAAATCAGTGGTGTTTACTATTTTTGCTAACTTTATCCATACATTGTACTGCATTCTATCATGTAGTGGAGTGCTTATAACTGGACAAGTTATACAGCTAAATAACAGAATTATTGTCAGCAAAGAATTAGCATTTAAGCAAGCAAATGCAGCAACTAGAAAATTCTCTGGAGTTGGATCAACATGCTGTTGCTCCAATAATTTTTGAGCTTGGAGAGATAACGCCTTTATCTCTCCCCATGTTGGTTTATGTTTTTGGACGTGTGCCCTGCCACGTGCTTTCAGGGGGTCCTCCTGGAGTTGTAGGGAGAATTCTGGAATCGGGTTGGTCAATCCTTGATGCCACGACATGCTCTTTCCAGGGCTTCACACACCATGCTGGAACCCACACTGGTCCTGTTGGAGTAAGTACAGCAGCATAACCCCGACCCCAAGTGATCAAGGGGACAGGGCCATGCCAGACAGGATTAGGTAGCTGCCGGTACGTGACCAGCGGCTGCGGCAAAGGGGTATGCATTTGGAAATGTTGTTGTAATCGGGTAGTATTAGTTGGTAGGAGAACATTCAAATGGTTAATAGTGAACAACACTTTCGCCAGCCATTCCTGGCGGGAGCCCAAACCAATGGGGATCCCTGCTTTTTGTTTTTGTTTGTATAAATGCTCTTTCAAGGTATGGTTGGTGCGTTCAACAATAGCTTGACCAGTAGAATTATATGGAATGCCAAAAGTATGTGTAACCTGCCAGGTTTCACAAAACTGTGCAAAAGAAGTACTGCAATAAGCAGGTCCATTATCTGTTTTTAAGGCAGAAGGAATTCCCATTACTGAGAAACTTCTAATGCAATGATTAATTACATGTTTTGTTTTTTCTCCTTTTTGACATGTGACCCAAATATATCCTGAGTAAGTGTCAACTGACACATGAAGGTATTTCCATGGAGTGGAAGGACTAAAATGAGTAACATCCATTTGCCATAGCTCATTGGCTACTGTGCCGCGAGGATTGACACCTATATCAGGGGCTGAATGTACCTTTGTGCATTGTGGGCATGATTGAATAATGGCACGAGCCTGATCTAATGGCAATTGAAATTGTTTTGCTAAAGCTTTAGCATTTTGATGATGAAACGCATGACTTTCCCATGGAGTCAGTTTTTGCACAGCTAGAGCTCGAAGGGATTGATCAGCCACTTGATTACCAGTGGAGATCTCCCCGGGGAAGGGTTGATGACTACGGATGTGAGCAATAAAATATTCATTGGTGCGATGAGCCAACAGAGTCTGCAAGGTTAGAAAGAGACCTAAAAGGTTCTTATCTATGACTGGGGTTACATAACTTCCTGGAAGACCACGTACTACATTGTTAACATATAAACTGTCTGTTATTAGGTTTAGTGCTTGAGGAAATGTGCGGAAGGCCAAAATAAATGCAGCTAGTTCAGCTCTTTGAGGTGATTTTTGGGGCAGTGTGAACATGGTTTTCCACTGATCTTCCTGTTTCCAGGCCACTACTCCTCTCTTTGGGCTTCCATCAGTGTAAATAGTAAGGGCTTCCTTAATAGGGAAGTCATTTTGTAAAGGCCTGATTTTAACAGACAATTGACTTAAACATTGCAGTCGAGGATCAGAAGGAATATGATATGTAACTTGTCCTACAAAGCCTGCTAAGGCAGCTTGCAATTCTTCAGAAAATGACACTGATCGTTCCCACATCTGAAGAGGCATGGGAACTATCAGAGTTTCTGGATCTTGGGCTAAAAGTGCTCTTGTACGCTCTCGAGCTTTAATAATCAGATTGGCATACATAACTGGTTTTGTAGAGATTGTACAGCTAGGGCTATGACTGAGATACAGCCATTCAAGTATGTGTGTGTGACGATTGCAGGTCTTAGTGTTGCAAGGTCTACTCCTGAACTGAGTGTCACAGGTTTCAATTTGTGTCTGTGTAATAACTGCATATGGTTGACTTAACCCTGTAAGTATAAGAACTTGACAAGGTTGATCTAACACTTGGCGATCTACCCAAATTTCCTTTAAACGTTCATTGACTAAGGATAAAACGTGCAGTTGATTAGTGGTTAAAGAAATTATATCAGCTGGGTGTTTGCCTTGTTTTAGGGCGGCAAACAAAGGTGAAAGTTCATCAGTTGTGAGCTTGCAGTAAGGTCTGAGCCAATTAATAGCTCCTCATTGTCAATTTGTCTCTGCAAGGCTTCCTTTAACCTGTCTATAAATTGATGGTAAGGCTCACTAGGTCCTTGGCGTGTGATAGTAAAGGATTTTGAGGGTTTTCCAGACACTGGCACCCTTTGAAATGCTTTTATGATGCAGCAGTTAATGGCTTGAAAGGTAGGCATAGGTAGTTGTGCCTGCACCTCTATCCCTGCAAACTGTCCACTGCCATACAACTGCTCTGCTGTTATCACTCCATTAGAGCTAAGGGCTATATGGAGCGACTCCTTTCGATTTTCACTGTCCCAAACTACATATTGGGCTGGACTTAGGATCATGCGAAATAAATCTTTCCAGTCTTGAGGAAGCATAGTGTATCCATTGCCAATACTCTCCACCATGCCTTGGGCATAAGTAGAGCGTATGCCTGTCTCTTGAATAGCTTTATTCAATTCTCTAAGTACTGAATAAGGCAATGATGTCCAATTGACAACTACCTGTCCTTGGTCATTTTGATGTGAGGTTATAGGATAAGCTGAAGGAAAGTTATTAAGACCTTCAAACAGCTCATCCGAGGTTAATGTTCCTTTCCTCTTTTCCTCTTCAAAAGCCTCACGGACTTTACTAAGTTTTGGCAACACTTCACTATTTGCTTCTTCTCCTCTCAGCTGTGAAGCTGATGCAGGAGGCAATAACTGGGGATATGGGAGTGATGTTTGAGAAATGGGAGCGATAAAAGATAATGAGCTGGAGGATGCCTCAGTTCCTACCTTCTCCAGTGCATCTTTGCATCGCTGCCACAGCAACAAGTGCTGTATGGGAGCTCGTGGTTCAGTGTATAGGTGTGTACCTATTTTTACCCAATCTGTGAGCTGAAGTGTCCCTGCCTCGGGATACCAAGGGCATTGCAACCCTATTTCATTTACTAGGTCACTTACATGACTGAGGGATACAGTTGTACAACCTTGCTCTTTTAAAATTTTATGTAGCTCTTGTGCATGAAGCTTCTGCGGAGCTGACAATTCCCCCCCCCCCCCATACTCATGATAAGGGAGCGTAGGAACGCTGAGTGGTACCAAGGCTATTCCAGCCGATGAGCAGGGGGCTTCCTGGATCTGATCACGTCGGGGTCACCAGATGTGGTAAATAACTGGCAAGGAGTCCAACTGCATGAAGATGAGGCATCCCAAACAGAGAGGGGAATCAAAGGAGGGACCACAAAAGGATAATGTACTAGAAGCCAAGGCGCCATCTAAAACCTTCAAACACACAACCCACCCCCAGCCATAAAAGCGGCTAGCCTTTTCTCAGGAACTCCAGACATCTATATAAATAAAAATGAAAAAGACCGTTCGTTACAGTCGTTATATCTCCGAAAGTTCTTCACTGATTGCTTTGAAATTTTGACACAGCGTTGCGTTCGAATACACGAGCATTGTTATGTAACTATGCTCTATATGGGGTCAAAGGTTTGTCTTAAAATCGAAGAAATAGGCCTCCTCAAAACCAGTCCTGTTGATCATTGTGACATCACCAACCAGTAGGCCAATCCGCTGCCTCTGCCTCCTCTCCTATTTGCATGTACTCTCGCAATTGGCTGAGTGAATATAGATGTCACACCTGTGACAGTTACATGTTCTGAAGAAAGGTAACTGCCAGGAGTTTCCAGTATCCTCCTCACCGTAAAAACATGCTTTTATATCTCCGAAAATTCTTCACCGATTGCTTTGAAATTTTGACACAGCGTTGCGTTCGAATACGCGAGCGTTGTTATGTAACTATGTTCTCTATGGGGTCAAAAGTTTGTCTTAAAATCGAAGAAATAGGCCTCAAAACCAGTCCTGCTTATCATTGTGACATCGCCAACCAGTAGGCCAATCCACTGCCTCTGCCTCCTCTCCTATTTGCATGTTCTCTCCTATTTGCTCTTATAGGTCATTGTGACATCGCCAACCAGTAGACCAATCCACTGCCTCTGCCTTCTCTCCTATTTGCATGTTCTCTCTTATTTGCTCTTATAAGTCATTGTGAAATCGCCAACCAGTAGGCCAATCCACTGCCTCTGCCTTCTCTCCTATTTGCATGTTCTCTCCTATTTGCTCTTATAAGTCATTGTGATATCGCCAACCAGTAGGCCAATCCACTGCCTCTGCCTCCTCTCCTATTTGCATATTCTCTCACAATTGGCTGAGTGAATATAGATGTCACACCTGTGACAGTTACACGTTCTGAAGAAAGGTAACTGCCAGGAGTTTCCACTAACCTCCTCACCGTAAAAACATCCTTTTTTAAAAACCAAACAATCTGCTTTACTTCATCCAAATAATGCCTCACAGAAGATCACACTTAGGTTGTCGTACTCTCAGAGCGGAAGCACTGCAACGAGAAATTGCAAATCAGACTGAGGAAGAACGGGCATCAGCAAACGAGAAAAAAAGAAAAAGAATGCCTCAAATACGTGCCAAGGAACCAGCCAAGCAACGTTCAGCCAGACTTGAGGATGCACGGTTGCGATCACAGCAATCGCATTCTACAGCTTCAGATCTGCTTTGTTCTCAACAGAATGAACGCGACAGGCTGAGAGTGGCTGAAAGACGTCAACGAGAAACAGCACATCAGCGTCAAACATGACTCCGTGGTAAACAATCACACGATTACAATCGCCTTGCATTCCGGTACAACCCAGCTGATGATTATAGTTTGAGGCGGAATGTTCTCATCGGCACTATGACTGAAGTGTGTCCTTATTGCAAGGCTCTTAAATTTAATGGAGAAACAAAAGGAATGTGTTGCGCTGCTGGAAAAATTAAACTGCCTCAACTTGGAGAACCACCAGAGCCATTACAAACTTTGCTTGCCGGATATACCGCAGAATCAAAGCATTTCCTATCTAACATCAGGAAATACAACTCATGCTTCCAAATGACGTCGTTCGGCGCAGAAATCATCACAGCTCCATTTATGCCAACTTTCAAAGTCAAAGGACAAATTTATCATAAAGCCGGCTCCTTCCTTCCGTTTCAAGATAGTCAACATAAATTCCTACAAATGTATTTCATTGGTGATGGCAATGATGAATTGAATGCACGCTGCGGAATTTATACTGGCATAAAAAGGTCCATCGTTTCAAAACTGCAACAGCTACTTCATGAAAAAAACAATTTAGTACATTTGTTCAAAACAGCAATTGACATGATGCCATCTGATATACACAAGATTGTTATTCATGCTGACAAAACGCCTACTGGAGAACATGTGCGAAGATTCAATGCTCCAACTATAGACGAAGTGGCAATTGTTATAGTCAGAGATCAATCTTGACAGGACCTTTCAAAGGTGAAGATGTCCTCATTCCTCGCATTCCTATGATTCCAACAGATATGCCATTTCAATTTAAGAGATTGCAATTCCCAATTCGATTGGCGTTTGCAATCACCATAAACAAAGCTGAGGGCCAATCTTTAGAATTGTGCGGTTTAGATCTAGACACGGATTGCTTCTCACATGGACAATTATATGTTGCGTGTTCTAGAGTTGGCAAACCAGACAATCTCTATATCTACACAGACAATGGAACAGCTAAAAATATTGTATATCCACAAGCATTGTGAAATTAAACATATTAGAAACATCTGCTTTGTCTTTTCTTTCTTTTCAATTTAACCAGACTGAGCCACAGCAACGCGTGGCAGGGTACAGCTAGTTTAAAATAAACAAAAGACCCTAGCTTACTCCGAGCAGCCGTCCCATGCTGACTTGGGTGTTCTTCCTCCAAAACCAGAACAGAAGATACTCATCCCAAACAGGATACCCTTTTTATCCCCTTTTGGAATTTAGGGCCCCATGACCTCTCTGAACCAACCCCCAGCTCTGTCTGGCTCTTAACAACCCTCCCCTCCTAGGGAGGGCTTCACCCTCTCTCTCACAACTAAACCCAATTATCCTAACGACCAGGGAGACAACCTGTAGGTGAGAGGCCCAATCTGACCATGGAGTCTCGGCGCCGAGAGTTCCATACTCCCACCCCCACTTAACATACCATCATAGCTACACAACACATACCAGAACAAATACAGAACAGAAAGAATAATACAATTAAAGAGCCAGTACAGCCCGCAAGCCAGCAAGGCCCCATGTCCTTCACAGTGCTCAATTCGTACTTTGGCTCAGTCTTCTCCCAAAAGTGGGTCTATGACCCCCTTGGAAAAAGTGAAGCACAAGTTGTGGAGGCAGGATTGCAGTTTGAGATTGATAAACAAATGGTCAGAAAAAGGAAAGGAACCTCTCGTGCAAGCACTTGAGTCTGGAGAAGAGAAGATTGAGGGGAGATATGATAGCACTCTTCAAATACTTAAAAGACTGTAACATAGAGGAGGGCCAGGATCTCTTCTTGATCCTCCCAGAGTGCAGGACACGGAATAATGGGTTCAAGTTAAAGGAAGCCAGATTCCAGCTGGACATCAGGAAAAACTTCCTGACTGTTAGAGCCATACAACAATGGAATCAGTTACCTAGGGAGGTTGTGGACTCTCCCACACTAGAGGCCTTCAAGAGGCAGCTGGACAACCATCTGTCAAGGATGCTTTAGGGTGGATTCCTGCATTGAGCAGGGGGTTGGACTTGATGGCCTTGTAGGCCCCTTCCAATTCTGCTATTCTATGATTCTATGAGTCATTGCTGACTCCTAGAGGAACGCCTGCTTTCGCTGACATTTTCTTGGCAGACTTTGTAGCTATTGTCTTCCCCAGTCGCAGTTATCTTTCTCCCAGCCAGCTGGGTACTCATTTTACCCACCTCGGAAGGATGGAAGGCTGAGTCGACCTGAGCTGGCTGCTTGAGAACCAGCTTCCGCAGGGATCGAACTCAGGCCGTGGGGAGAGTTTCGGCTGCAGTAACTGCCGCTTACCACTCTGCTCCACACGAGGCTCAAGGAACACCTAATTTCTTTGAATGAGTTCACATCTCCAGGGCCCAATGAACTGCATCCTAGAGTAATGAAGGAGCTAGCAAAAGAACTCTCAGAACCTCTATTTATTATCTTTGCAAAATCATGGAAGACGGGTGAGGTGCCGGATGACTGGAGGAGGGCTAACGTCCCTATCTTCAAAAGGGCAAAAATGAGGAGCCTGGGAACTACAGACCAGTCAGTCTGACATCCATCCCTGGGAACATTCTGGCGCAGATTATAAAGAAGTCAATCTGTAAGCACCTTGAAAACAATGCAGTGATTACTAGAAGCCAACATGGATTTGTCAGGAACAAATCCTGTCAGACTAATTTGATCTCATTTTTTGATCGGGTAACCTCCCTTGTGGACAATGGGAATGCTGTGGACGTCATATATCTTCACTTCAGCAAAGCTTTTTGACAAAGTGCCCCATGATATTCTGATTAACAAACTAGCTAAAACTGGGCCAGATGGAACAACTATTAGGTAGATTCACAGTTGGCTACAGAATCGGACTCAAAGAGTACTTATCAATGGAACCTTCTCAAACTGGGGAGGGGCGAGTGGGGTACCGCAGGGCTCAGTCCTGGGCCCAGTGCTCTTCAACATTTTTATGAATGACTTGGACAAGGAGGTGCAGGGAACGCTTATCAAATTTGCAGATGACACAAAATTGGGTGGGATAGCTAATACCCTGGGAGACAGAAACAAACATCAAAGTGATCTTGATAGGCTGGAGTGCTGGGCTGAAAACAGCAGAATGAAATTTAATAGGGATAAATGCCAAGTTCTACATCTAGGAAATAGAAACCAAATGCACAGTTATAAGATGGGGGATACTTGGCTCAGCAATACTACAAATGAGAAAGATCTTGGAATTGTTGTGAATCACAAGCTGAATATCCATAGTTTGGAGGAAGAAGGTTTTTGTCCCTTGCCTCAGGCGTATCAAGCGGTGGTGCTTGGCTTGAGCAGGGAGCAGCCGCGGCCGGGTCTGGTGTTCAGAGCCTGTGTCGTGGCATAGTAAGTGGTGGCAGCGTCTGGATCTGAAGTAGACTCTGTTCATTTATAGTGACAGAAGTCAAAAAGGATTTTATTTGTGAACAGGACTCTGGGTGGTTACTGTGAAGCACCTCTGAGGGCCTTAACTGGGAAAGTTACATATTACCTAAGTCAGAGGTTGCGCTGATAAAATTCTCTGACAGGATATTTTTGTCTGTGGTGAGATACATATTATAAAATATCAAGTTTACCACTCCTGACCTCAATTGAAAACTCCCAGTACCATTTTATTTATTAAGGTTAAGTCTCTGTCTGATAACGATGGAGGTTTTGGGGTTAAAGAAGGATGCCCTGTCAGACAGATGTAAACATTTAAATTTGCCAACTGAAGGAAAGTCAGTTGATGAAATGAAATGGGCTCTTATAGAATATTACAGAGTTCATGCGGCAGGTGAAGCTGAGGTAAATCCTCTGAAGCAAGTGCCTGTAGAAATGTCTCCTCAATACATTCAGCTAGAAAGGGAGAAATTAAAACAACAAAGAGAACAACGAGAAGCTGACAGAGAACTTGAATTAGAAAAGATTAAACAACAGGAAAAACTTGAATTAGAAAGAATAAAATTGAAGAGAGCTGAGTTCATAGTTGCTGCTCACATTTGTTTCCAGCCATTTCCACCAGGTCTTGCCAAAAATGAGTCAACAGTAGAGACACACTAATAAACTATTAAAAAGAGCGCTGATAAGCTAAAGCTTCAAAGAGGTTGTTGGTTTGTTAGTTTGTCTTCTAGATTCTTAGCTGGAACAATTGCAAATCAGCGTACTCCAGCTGAAGTTTATTGTGAAATTAAATCTGTTTAATTCATGAGTCTATGCTCTTTGAGCTTTGACCCGAGAAAAAAATAAGTTAAAAATAAAATAAGATAAGCATAGCTCAGACAAAACTCAGACAAAGCTTACTGTTCGTTGTTCGATGTTTGCATAGCTTAATAGATAAGGATTTTGAGGTTAGAAGTATAGCATTCTTGCAGAGCTTGAGCTGCAGGCAGCAACTCGTAACACCGGAAGCGGAAACTGGCTGTGCAGCCAAGAAGCAGCCCGAGAGCTGAGTTAGAACAACAATAAAGGCTGAGGGGAAAAGATCATGAGGCGGAAATAAGATTAAGAGAAAAAGATCGAGAGCTAGAGCTAGAACGAATTGCTTTGGAAAAGAGAAAATTTGAGCGGGAAGATCAGAGGAGAATTGAGGAAGGGGCTAGACCTCCCAAATTATCTCCTAAAGACTTTACCCCTTATATTGAGGGGCAAGATCCCCAAATTTTCTTCAATACCTTTGAAAAGGCAGCCATGATGTGGGAAGTAAAGCCACAAGATAGTGTGTTACCCACACTAGAGGCCTTCAAGAGGCAGCTGGACAACCATCTGTCAGGGATGCTTTAGGGTGGATTCCTGCATTGAGCAGGGGGTTGGACTCGATGGCCTTAGAGGCCCCTTCCAACTCTGCTATTCTATGATTCTATGATACCTCCAGTATTCAAGGCAATAAGCCTGTGTGCACCAGTTGCTGGGGAACATAGGTGGGAGGGTGCTGTTGCACCATGTCCTGCTTGTTCATCCCTGGCCGATGGCTGGTTGGCCACTGTGTGAACAGAGTGCTGGACTAGATGGACCCTTGGTCTGACTCAGCATCAGGGCACTTCTGATGTTCTTATGATTCTTATGAATCCATCCTAGAGCAATTGCATGCAGGCTTCATACTTCAGGAGGTTGAAAGCTGGGACCACAGAGGAGGCTTCCTCTGAAATGCTATCTGTTCTCCATGCAAGACCAGCTAGAGTGGTGTACGGAGGAGGGATTCAGATTTGTTAAGTACTGTGAAACATTTTGGGACAAGCCAGGCCTGCACAAGAGGGACACACACACACACACACACACACACACCAAAAATGCCAACTTTGATTTTTAAGAACATATATTTCCTGGAAAAAATAAGAAGCACAAAACTTTAAAGTGCAAGAAATACGTCATGTCAATTATAGCAAACAAATTGGATAGGAACATCTATGGGTCTAAAATGCATTATTTAATAGGAATATCACCTCCAAATCATCCCCCCACTCACACACGCGAGCACACACACACACATTCAGCATCCCTCACTCCAAACAAACACACGCATGAACACATGCATTCACTCAAAGACTCCATGCACCCCTTGATGATGAATTTTATTTACAGTCACAAGACCAGCAAAACAACACAACAATATGAGCACATATAGTATTCCCAAACCGACAAAACAAAATGGGACTATGAATAAAACAATATATGGTAACAATTAATTAGTACATGTCCCACATATTTTAAGAGATTAAAACATTGTCACAATCAGATGATATCATCCCACGCCGACAAGCAATTGCCACAGCACAAAATTTAGCCACCTTGGAGGTTATCTGAGAGTTCTGATCAGCCAAAAGATAGTCTGTATAGAACACATCAGATCTCCCAGGTATTCCTTGTAAAATAGGAGTGATGAAAGTATGCCGAAAATCACAATAAAAGGAGCAGTACAACAATACATGATCCACAGTTTCTATCATGTCAGCTTTACAGGGGCATAGGCGCTTAGAATATGGAATATTATTATATTTACCCTCCAAAAATGTGGAGGGAAGCACATTAAATTTAGCCTACGTGAACGCTTTCCTGTATTTTGGAATAGTTAAAGAAGTTAACTATGTTGCAGGAAGGAGAGCCTGTCTCCTATCTCTAAATTCAGGATATGGGGTTGCTGCTCTTATATGATCTTGTAACTCAATGTCACTAATACGCTGGTATATATCCTCCTTGGCTTTTGAAAGGCCTAAGGTCAAAATGGCATTTCGCGAGAAACCCAAAGTACACAATTTTTCGTTCACAGCCCTTTTCCATTTGGACTGAAATGCATCAGTCAGAGTCAAAGGGGCCAACCCTGGAGGAGAGAATTTCATTTTTAGCCAGAAGTTTAACTTGTACCTCCAGGCACGGGATTCAACTGAGATTTGACCTGTCTCTAGACGTAGAAGTGCATTGGGCACACAGCTTGGAAGACAAAGAATATTTCTCAGAAATTTTGTTTGGGTGGATTCCATAGCAGTAAAATTGCTGTAAGTACAGAATTGTGCACCATAAAGCAATTGTGTTAACACCTTGGTGGAAAACACTTGTAAGGCTGATGGTATGTACTGTCCTCCTTTGGCATAAAAAAAAAGAAATTAGTGATTTGGCACTCCTCTGTGCATTTGCAATGGCATTAGAGATTTGACTCCTCCATGAGCCAGACATTTGAAAGATGACTCCCAAATATTTAAGTTTTAACCTGTTCAATTAAATGCCTATTCAAATGGCTATTTGAATAGTCAAGCTATATTTCTTAGGGAGCCCTATTAAGTTTCTGTTATAGTCACAGTGAGTACCATTCCATCCTGTGCTACTAGAAACATTCCAAATTTTCTTCCAGGGATTGGACAGCCCTTTTGAGCACAAACATTTTCCAAAGCTGACTTCACTTTCATTTCCACATATCCATTTCCCATATAAATTAACAACTTTAATCTCCCATGTTTCTTTACATGTTGATTTTCCCACGTGTGATATGTTGTAACCAGTCCCTGCTGATAGGGTTTGCTTTATACATAGATGCCCTTGAGTAGGCACCACCCGAATACCTTGAGATCCATGATACGGGGGGGCCAGGCTGTTAATTCAGCCTTGGTAAAGCCTACATCAGTCCAAGCCCCAATGGCGTTCAGGGGTATTGGCAATTTTGGCATTCCTCCAGTGGCATCAAAGGGAGGCAATGTACCCACGAGGCACTTGGTTTTATTCCAAGCTTTAGCTACATCTTCAGCTAACTCTGCCCACTGGTTCTTTGTTTCCCCCCCAGATGGGCCCAAAATGGATATGGCCCACCCTATTGTTAACATTCTAAATACCCATAGATACTTCATTTTTCACTCAAGTAGTTGATACCACCACAATATAAATGCTGCTACTCCAATTCCAATTAATAACAGAACACCTACCACTTCTTGCTGGTCCTGTTCAGACATTAGCTATGTGTATTTAGCTATTTTTATTCGGGCCTTGCCTAACTGTTGTGACTTATAACATACAGGCGATTGTGGCTCCTTGCTGGATTCTTCCCCCGTGTCCAAGGCGGCTTCCGGTGCGCCAAGGAGGGAGGGTGTCCTCGAACCTGTGTCCCCCTGTGCCTGGGTTACAGGAGGAGGCAGAGGTCCTCTGTACCTTTTAAGTCTACTGCAATGTGTCCATTTGGATGAACCCACCAATTTCACACAAGATTGGCTCACCAGTCTAAACTAGGTTTTAATGACTCTTTATTCCACTTTCTCAGGAACACCTCGTCTCCAGGCTGGAAGGGATGGATGGGCACGTCCAATGGAACTCGCTGCTGAGGCACAGTATATGCACGAAGCTGTAAAAGAGTAGACTGAAGGGCAGTTAATTGCTCCCTCAACATTTGATCTCCCAATTCCCATTTTACTTCCTCTCTTCTGGGGTATATAACCCTTGGGGGAAACCCAAACATCAATTCAAAGGGAGACACTTTCAAATTTTTCCGAGGCATCCTTCTAACTTTGGATAGTGCTATAGGCAAAGCATCTACCCATTTTAAACTAGTTTCTATACTGATTTTTGTCATTGTTTCCTTCAAAGTCCGATTCATTTGCTCAACTTGCCCAGAGGCCTGTGGGCTCCAGGGGGCATGCAAGTGCCAAGTGATGCCTAATATTTTACAAAGATTTTGGGTCACACTAGCAACAAAATGAGGCCCCATATCCGATTCGATGACCTCTGGCATAGAATATCTTGGCGCTATCTCTTGCATTATTTTAGACACCACAACTTTAGCTTGACATGTTCGACACAGGAATGCTTCTACCCACCCAGTAGTTTGACATACGAAAAAAAGAAGGTATTTATACCCTTTGCAAGGTGTCATGTCAGCAAAGTCGATTTGCACCCACTGGAAGGGGAAATAAGCCCATGGTCTCCCTCCCATTGGTGTGGGGGGTCTACGGGGAGCATTTACCTTTTGACATGTCTCACAAGATGCCACAATTCGCTGGGCTTCCACTGGAAGGCCTGGACACACAAACAACCTTTGTCAGTAGTCTATCATACCTGGAGCCCCAGGGTGCCCTTCTGTATGTAAAGCCTGCAAGACAGGCCTATACAAGGCTCGGGGCAGAATGATCAGACCTTGTGGGGTTCTCAATCATCCCTCCAGATTCCTCTGGGCATGGTTCTCTTCCCCTATTTCTAACTCACGTTCCGTGTATTGGGGGCTTTTTGCTACTTCAGGGAGTACTAAATACACGGTCTTCTGCCCATTCTTTGCTGCATCTTTGGCTGCTATGTCTGCTAGGTGGTTGCCTTTTCTCATTTCTGGATCTGCTGCTTTTCCATGCGTCCTCACATGTATCACAGCCACAGCCTTGGGCAATGTTAACGCTTGCAATAGTTTACTTATCAGTTCTCCATGGGCCACTGGTTGACCATTAGCTGTGATGAACCCCCGCTCTTTCCAAAGTTGTCCATGTGCATGTAATATAAAAAAACTAGGGGTGTGATCCGCTCCGATTAGGAGCGTAGAAGCAGTAGCGGATTGGCCTGCTCCGCCTTACCCAGAGGCGGAGTAGGAGCGGACCGCGGACCCCTAGAAGCAAGGCGAAGAGAAGCGGCCATTTTCGGAGCGCTTCTCTTTCCGCGGAGCGCTCCGGTCGCCATCTTGAAAACATTTCGCCATAGGATTGCATTGCGGCAAATAATCGCGGATAACTACGTTCTTTTTGAAGCTATCGTTCTGGAAATTCTTGTGCTCAGAGAGTCGTGGATGGGGGTCATTTTGAGACCACTCTCACCTCTCTGCGTCGTGCGGGTCGCGTGCTATATATTTTTGAAAATCGGGTCAACCGCGCGGCTCAAACGGCGTTTTCGGCTTTTCGCCCATAGGATTGCATTGCGGAAAAGAATCGGGGATAACTGGGAGGGGGTTTAAGCTATCGTTCTGAAAATTCTTGTGCACAGAGAGTCGTGGATGGGGGTCATTTTGAGACTACTCTCAACTTTCTGCGTCCTGTGGTTCACGTGCAATATTTTTTTAAAAATCGGGGTTTGGGGTTTTTTTTTTTTTTTGGAAGCGATGACAGGCACATTCAACTCCCAATCCTGATGAGAATTGATCTCCTCAGAAAGCATCATCCTCCAATCCCAGCGTTGGAGGGGGGACTAAGGCAGACCCACCCTGAGAACTTTCTGTTTTGTGTCTCTTTGTGGGTTGGCGTTCGTGGAGGGAACACTTAGTTAGTTAGTGCTCCTGCTTTGGACTTTGGAGATAGATTAGGATAGATTTAGTTTGGCGCGTGTGTGTGTGTTTGTTTGCTTCTTTCTGACTTATAGCTTAGTTTGCCCTGTGTTTTTCCCTTACTTTGATTTAATATAAACTTTATTTTTAAATTTTGGAGTGTGTGTTTGGTGGGTTGGGTTGGTTGCCCCCCCCGACTGTTCTGCTTTTGTGAAAGCTTTCTTTTGAAAGCATACACACACTTCTTGTCCCATTTCCCTACATTTATTAGTAATATTCTTAAACATATTTTATTATATTCTTTTACATAGTCTTAGTAGTATTCTCATACATATTATTAGTAGTATTAATATTTTATTCTTCTTATACATATTAGTAGTAGTGTTTGGTTGGTTCTTTTCCCCCCTCCCCTCTCTTAAATCCTGATTGTATTTCCTTCTATCTTCTATATACCAAAAAATACCAAAAAATACCAAAAAAAAATTATTCTCTTTTTCTTCTCTGTGTAACTTGGACTGAGTGTGCTGCTTTTGTGAAGTGCAACAGGCAGCCACAGATTGAGCATTTTGGGGAAAGCATACACACACTTCTTGTCCCATTTCCCTACATTTATTAGTAATATTCTTAAACATATTATTATATTCTTTTAGATATTCTTAGTAGTATATATATTAGTATATTCTCATACATATTATTAGTAGTATAATATTTTATTCTTCTTATACAGCATACACACTTCTTGTCCCATTTCCCTACATTTAAACATATTATATTCTTCTTATACATATTCTTAGTAGTACCTTATACATATTATTAGTAGTATTAATATTTTATTAGTCATCATGAAAAGAGGGAGCAGGTGTGCTGAAAGCAGCAAGGCTCAGGCTGGCACCAGTAAGCAGGCTGCCTCTCCTCCTGTGAAAATCAAACGGGCAACTCCTTGGCTGACTGCTCCAAAACAGAAGCAGGACAAGCAGCAGGCAGAGCCACTCTCTTCTGCAACTTGTGCCCGGCGTTCTCTTTTTGAGGGTGGGAATGGGAAAAGTGCCCCTTTACAAGAGGCAGGTGGCATTAGAGGAGGAGGAGTATCCCCAACACCTTCATTATCCTTTCAGCCCACGAGCCCGCTGATTATTATTATTATTATTTATTTATTTATATAGCACCATCAATGTACATGGTGCTGTACAGAGTAAAACAGTAAATAGCAAGACCCTGCCGCATAGGCTTACAATCTAATAAAATCATAGTAAAACAATAAGGAGGGGAAGAGAATGCAAACAGGTACAGGGTAGGGTAAGCAGGCACAGGGTAGGGAAAAACTAACAGTAGAAAGTAACCGTAGAAGTCTGCACAACATCAAGTTTTAAAAGCTTTAGGAAAAAGAAAAGTTTTTAGTTGAGCTTTAAAAGCTGCGGTTGAACTTGTAGTTCTCAAATGTTCTGGAAGAGCGTTCCAGGCGTAAGGGGCAGCAGACGAAAATGGACGAAGCCGAGCAAGGGAAGTAGAGGCCCTTGGGCAGGCGAGAAACATGGCATCAGAGGAGCGAAGAGCACGAGCGGGGCAATAGTGTGAGATGAGAGAGGAGAGATAGGAAGGAGCTAGACCGTGAAAAGCTTTGAAGGTTAACAGGAGAAGTTTATATTGGATTCTGAAGTGAATTGGAAGCCAATGAAGAGATTTCAGAAGCGGAGTAACATGGTCGGAGCGGCGAGCTAAGAAGATGATCTTTGCGGCAGAGTGGTGAACAGAAACCAACGGACTGATGTGAGAAGAAGGAAGGCCAGAGAGAAGAAGGTTGCAGTAGTCCAACCGTGAAATAACCAGTGCATGAACAAGCGTCTTGGCAGAAGAGACAGACAAAAATGATCGAATCCTGGCAATATTATACAGGAAAAATCGGCAAGATTTAGCTACTGCCTCAATATGAGGAATAAAGGAGAGCGAGGAGTCGAAGATAAAGCCAAGGCTACGAGCTTCCTTGACCGGAGTAAGCGTAACATCATTGACAGTAAGAGAGAATGAGAGATGAGGAGAAGGTTTAGGAGGAAAAACAAGCAATTCAGTCTTTGCCATGTTAAGCTTCAAGCGACGATGAAGCAGCCAAGCTGAGATATCTGAAAGACATGCCGAGATACGATCGTGAACATCAGGAGAAAGTTCCGGAGATGACAGATATAGTTGTGTATCATCGGCGTACAGATGATATTGGAGGCCATGAGATTGAATAAGCTTGCCCAAGGGCAACATGTATAAGGAAAACAACAACGGGCCAAGCACCGAGCCTTGCGGAACCCCTACTGAAAGGGGAAAGGAGGAAGACGAGCTGCCATTAGTCAACACGCTGAAAGAGCGACCCGCTAGATAGGAGGCAAACCAGTTATAGACAGAGCCACAAAATCCAAGGTCATGAAGGGAATCTAAGAGAAGACCTAGATGGACCTAGATGAGGTGGAGGGGGAGGAGGAGGAGGCGGTGGGCCTCCAGGATGTGGGGGCTGAGGAGGAGGAGCAGCAGCAGCAGGCCGAGGCTCTCTCCCCAGTCTCATCCCACACCCCTGTTTCTGTGGCAACACCAGAGAGCTCAGGCGGGCAATTGGTGGTGTCACCACGGAAACGAAAGACAAGTATCGTGTGGGACCACTTTGAGTTGGGAGCGGATCTCCGCTTTGCTGTCTGTCGCCACTGCAAACTCAGCCTAAGCAGGGGTTCATCGACAGGGCATTATGGAACCAGCAGCATGAAGATGCATCTTCAGAGGCAGCACCAGGCGATCTTGCTGGGGAAAGAGGCGGGCAAGGCGACTGGTTCCAGGGGAAAGCCGAAGGCTGCTGCTGGCACTGCCACTCTAAGCTCTCCATCTCCCATCCCCACAAGGGTTAGGCAGGCAACCCTGCAGGACATGGGGTGGGGGAAGTATTGACCCACAAGATGGCGTTTTCCAATGCCCACCCAGGGTGCTACTGTGGTGGGGCATCTGCCGGGACTGACTCCTCCCCAATACTAGATCTATGACATGTCACTCTGCCTGCCCCTCTGCTAGCCTGTCCTCCTCAGTGACCAACTCGCTGGGATGGTTTGCGTTTGCAATGCGTGACTAACTGCAATGCTGGCCTAGAAACTAGCCATCACTTCTTTGTGCCCCCAGAAATGCCCGCAGCCTGCCTGCCTGCCTGCCCGCCTGCCCGCCTCCCCCGGGGTGCTGCTGTGGTGGGGCATCTGCCAGGACTGACTCCTCGCCTGCTCTGCCTGCCTCTCTGCCCGCCTGGTGCCTGGGAGATGGGCTTTGTGGTTCATGCCCAGCACCCTCCGGCACGCTTGCTCCCAGTCGTCCTCCTCTGTGCCCCTCAAGGCGTAACTGCTGGCTTAGAAAGAAACAACCAGCCATCTTTGCCTCACTTGCTCCTTGCGCCCGCTTATGGGTTGGTTTGCTATGCGTTAGTGCTCAAGCCATCCTTGCGGCACTACAATGCATGCTGCCTGCCTGCTTTCCCTCCCTTCTCCCCTTCCTGCCTTGCAGCGATGGTGTATGTGTCTTGCTTTGACTCAGGGGAGAAGTCCTTCCTGCGCTCACTTAGACTTTATCAAGTTCAATAATCCCTTTTTCAAATGTGCAAGAAGATTTAGGGTTATCTCGTGGCATGTTGGGATTTCCTTGGAACTGGCCCCATTGAGCTGTCTGCAATTGCAACTTTAAATCCCTGACATACTGGAGTGCCCGATTTTCAAAAATTCCCCAAAAATCAGGGGATGATGGGATTGCCTTGAAACTTGGTGTCCATGGGGACACATGGGTAAGCTGTCATGGGACCAAGGGATAGGTTTCTAACGTGCAAATTGACGTAGTTGTAGAATAGGACTTGATTTGGGGTGAGTTAAAAAGTTTAAGCCGCGCCAAAAATCAGGGGATGATGGGATTGCCTTGAGTGTGGGCGTCCCTGTGGACACATGGATAAGCTGTCCTGGTGCCGAGTTTGAGGTTTCTAACATGCAAATTGACGTAGTTGTAGAATGGGACAATTTGGGGTGAGTTAAGCCACGCCAAAAATCAGGGGATGATGGGACTGCCTTGAGTCTGGGCGTCCATGTGGACACATGGATAAGCTGCCCTGGTGCCGAGTTTGAGGTTTCTAACATGCAAATTGACGGAGCTATCCCAAGGGGTGTGAATGGGGTGCCCGATTTTCAAAAATTCCCCAAAAATCAGAGGATGATGGGATTGCCTTGAAACTTGGCGTCCATGTGGACACATGGATAAGCTGCCCTGGTGCCAAGTTTGAGGTTTCTAACATGCAAATTGACGGAGCTATCCCAAGGGGTCTGAATGGGGTGCCCGATTTTCAAAAATTCCCCAAAAATCAGAGGATGATGGGATTGCCTTGAAACTTGGCGTCCATGCGGACACATGGATAAGCTATCATGGTGCCGAGTTTGAGGTTTCTAACTTGCAAATTGACGGAGCTATCGAAAGGGGTGTGATGGGTGGTGCGTTAGAGGTTAGAGCCGCGCCAAAAATCAGGGGATGATGGGACTGCCTTGAGTCTGGGCGTCCATGTGGACACATGGATAAGCTGCCCTGGTGCTGAGTTTGAGGTTTCTAACATGCAAATTGACGGAGCTATCCCAAGGGGTCTGAATGGGGTGCCCGATTTTCAAAAATTTGCCAAAAATCAGGGGATGATGGGATTGCCTTGAAACTTGGCGTGCGTGTGTATACGCCCATGAGGTGTCATGGTGCCAAACATGAGGTTTCTAACTTGAACTGAAAAAAGTTGTATACTTTTTTAGCTTTCAATGCAACCCTATGGGGGGGGAAAACGGCGCTCCGATCCGGATCCGGAGCTCCGAGCGGAGCGGAGCGGAAGTGGGCGGAGCGGGGGCGGGGCAGAGCGGCCCGCTCCGAAAAATGGCGGATCTGCAAGTGAAGCGGAGCGGGGGGTCCGTGCACACCCCTAAAAAAACCCATATCTGCTATGTACATTTATTCTTTTCCCTTTGCCATATTCTAATGCCCTTGTCAAGGCTATTAGTTCAGCTGCTTGAGCTGACAACTTGGGGGACAGTTGTTCTTGATGCACTATTTTCTCAAGGGTCGTTACTGCTGCTCCTGTGTATCTTTTTCCTTCTTCTATATAGCTAGATCCATCTACATACACATCTTCTGCATCACTCAAGGGCTCATCTTCAAGATCTTGTCTAGATTTAGTGTCCAGATTAAGTACTTCTAGGCAATCATGCTCAATTTTCTCTTTGGCTTGTTCATCAACAGGCAGGAAGGCCGCCAAATTAAATGAGGGACATGGCCTAAAAGCCAGGTTCTCATTCAGAAGAAGAGCAATCTCATATCTAGAATGTCGAGCTGGATTCAAGAATTTTGTACCTCCTCCAGATCCCAGGATCTAGGGGACTCCATGAGGGACCCATATTTCTGTGGGTGCTCCTAAAGTCATTTTCTCATCCTCTTCTTCTAAGAGGGCTGTGGCTGCCACTTCCCGCAAGCAGGCAGGCCACCCTTTGGCTCCTGGATCCAAAACTTTAGAATAATATCCAATTGGTCTCCAGGAGGGGCCACATTTCTGGCACAACACTCCTGATGCCGCTCCTTTCCGCTCATGGACATAGTGTCCCTGTGTTATCTAGCTCAATATGTTTCTGTTTCTACATTCCTTTCTTCTAGTCTATGCTGCTAACTCATCCTTCCTTTGACGAACAATAGCTCTATTCTATGCATGTGTCTCTTCTCTGCTACGTGCCTTTCTTGCTTAGAGCTAATGGCGTTACTCTGGCTCTTGCACTCCCTCATAATAGGCTGCCCAGACCCTCCAGAAAATTCCAGAATCCTCCTGGGAGATCTGGGGGTCCGGAGGAACTGGAGTTAGGACCCAAAATACCGGGGTTGTGGTTACTGGGCCCGCAGCAACCACAACCCCAACTTACCGGGCCTAAGTTTCCCCGGCGAGTGGCGGCGGCCATCTTGAATCTCACCCAAACTCACACAGCAGCAGATAGCGGCAACTTCCCTCTTTAAAAATAAGTCAGACTTACTGGGGGATGGGGGGTTGTCATGCAAAGACGGATAGAAGGGGTAGAAGGCACACGGGAGGCAGACAACATTGTGAGAAGAACTTGCGAAAATCTGTGAGTGCCCAGTAATGAGTGTGCAATAAAAAAAACTTGTCTGATGGAGCTCTTGGTCAGTAGGGTATGAGCAGAATGCTGGACTAGATGGACCCTTGGTCTGATCCAGCAGAGCACGTCTTATGTTCTTACATCAATGTCAAATGCCTGTGTTTTGCCTGTGTTATTACTCAACAACAATTTGTGAATGACAGTGGTTAAGGTAATTATCCGTTTTTGCATTTTGATTCCCTCTGGTAACACAATTTACACCACCCTGTGCCTAGGATGTGTATAGAAACCAGCCAATTTGAGGTAATGCTTCATTCATCTGATGTAGTGGACAGTGTGTGACCATGATAGCTTACAGTAGAATATGTTTGTTAGCCTAAGGTGCCACAATACTTTATTGTTTTTGCTGCAATAGACTAACATGGCTGCTCCTCTAGAAATCTAAAAAGGCACAACACAAAAAGAAAAATGGGATGGGTAGGGAAGAGAAAAAAAGCAAGTGGCCTTTCAGTAGGGCCCAACTAGGAGAAGGCCCCGCTTCTCATTTCATCTTGAATGAATGAATTTTATTCACGGTCACAAGACCAGCAAAACAACACAACAATATAAGCACATATAATATTCCCAAACCAACAGAATAAAATCAGACTATGAATAAAACAATATATGGTAACAATTAATTAGTTAAAATATGTCCCACATATTTTAATAGATTAAAACATTGTCACAATCAGATGATATCATCCCACGCCGACAAGCAATTGCTGCAGCACAAAATTTAGCCACCTTGGAGGTTATCTGAGAGTTCTGATCAGCCAAAAGATAGTCTGTATAGAACACATCAGATCTCCCAGGTATTCCTTGTAAAATAGGAGTGATGAAAGTATGCCGAAAGTCACAATAAAAGGAGCAGTACAACAATACATGATCCACAGTTTCTATCATGTCAGCTTTACAGGGGCATAGGCGCTTAGAATATGGAATATTATTAAATTTACCCTCCAAAACTGCAGAGGGAAGCACATTAAATTTAGCCTGCGTGAACGCTTTCCTGTATTTTGGAATAGTTAAAGAAGTTAAATATGTTGCAGGAAGGAGAGCCTGCCCCCGATCTCTAAATTCAGGATATGGGGTTGCTGCTCTTATATGATCTTATTATTATTATTATTATTATTATTATTATTATTATTTATTTATTTATTTATATAGCACCATCGATGTACATGGTGCTGCACAGACCACACAGTAAATAGCAAGACCCAGCCGCATAGGCTTACAATCTAATAAAGTTGTAGTAAACAATAAGGAGGGAAAGAGAATGCAAACAGGCACATGGAAGTGTAAACAGGCACCAGGTAGGGTGAAGCTAACAGTATAGAGTCAGAACAAACTCAATGTTTAAAAGCTATAGGGAAAAGAAAAGTTTTTAGCTGAGTTTTAAAAGCTGTGATTGAACTTGTAGTTCTCAAATGTTCTGGAAGAGCGTTCCAGGCATGAGGGGCAGCAGAAGAAAAAGGACGAAGCCGAGTAAGGGAAGTAGAGGCCCTTGGGCAGGTGAGAAACATGGCATCAGAGGAGCGAAGAGCATGAGCGGGGCAATAGTGTGAGATGAGAGAGGAGAGATAGGCAGGAGCTAGACCGTGAAAAGCTTTGAAGGTCAACAGGAGAAGTTTATATTGGATTCTGGAGTGAATTGGAAGCCAATGAAGAGATTTCAGAAGCGGAGTGACATGGTCAGAGCGGCAGGCCAGGAAGATGATCTTAGCGGCAGAGTGGTGGACAGAGACCAGCAGACTGATGTGAGACGAGGGGAGGCCAGAGAGAAGGAGGTTGCAGTAGTCCAACCGAGAGATAACCAGTGCGTGAACAAGAGTCTTGGCAGAAGAGACAGACAAAAATGGTCGACTCCTGGCAATATTATACAGGAAGAAACGACAAGATTTAGCTACTGCCTCGATATGAGGAATAAAGGAGATCGAGGAATCAAATATAAAGCCAAGACTACGAGCTTCCTTGACCGGAGTAAGAATGACATCGTTGACAGTAAGAGAGAATGAGAGGTGAGGAGAAGGTTTAGGAGGAAAAACAAGCAGTTCAGTTTTTGTCATATTGAGTTTCAAACGGCGATGAAGCAGCCAGGCTGAGATATCTGTAAGACATGCCGAGATACGATCGTGAACATCAGGAGAAAGTTCCGGAGATGAGAGATATAATTGTGTATCATCGGCATACAGGTGATATTTGAGGCCATGAGATTGAATAAGATTACCCAAGGGCAACATGTATAAAGAAAACAGCAACGGGCCAAGCGCCGAGCCTTGCGGAACCCCTACTGAAAGGGGAAAGGAGGAGGACGAGCTGCTTGTAACTCAATATCACTAATACGCTGATATATAAACTCCTTGGCTTTTGAAAGGCCTAAGGTCAAAATGGCATTTCACGAGAAACCCAAAATGCACAATTTTTCGTTCACAGCCTTTTTCCATTTAGACTGGAATGCATCAGTCAGAGTCAAAGGGGCCAAGCCTTGAGGAGAGAATGCCATTTTAAGCCAGAAGTTTAACTTATACCTCCAGGCATGGGATTCAACCGAGATTTGACCTGTCTCTAGACGTAGAAGTACGTTGGACACACAGCTTGGAAGACAAAGAATATTTCTCAGAAATTTTGTTTGGGTGGATTCCATAGCAGTAAAATTGCTGTAAGTGCAAAATTGTGCACCGTAAAGCAATTGTGTTAATACCTTGGCGGAAAACACTTGTAAGGCTGATGGTATGTACTGTCCTCCTTTGGCATAAAAAAAAAGAAATTAGTGATTTGGCACTCCTCTGTGCATTTGCAATGGCATTAGAGATTTGACTCTTCCATGAGCCAGACGATTGAAAGATGACTCCCAAATATTTATAGGTTTTAACCTGTTCAATTAAATGCCCATTTATCTGCCAATGATGTTTAATCCGCTTTCTGGTAAAAACCAAGACTTTAGATTTAGTGTAATTAATTACCAACTTTTCGGTTTTACAATAGATGCCTAAAGCTCTTAATAACTGCCTCAAGCCAATGCATGTCAAAGAAAGAAGTACCGCGTCATCTGCATATAGTAAAATGGACAACGATCTATGCGCCAACTTGGGAGGGTGAGAGTTTATCTCAGAGAGCCCCTTGACCAAAAAGTTGATATAAATGTTAAACAAGGTGGGGGCAAGAACACAGCCCTGTCTAACACCAATGTGAGTTGGAATCGCTCTGGTCGGATGGCCTACACGGTCGCATCTCACCTGCACCCACGTTTTATCATAGAGGCTACGAATAAGAAACAGCAATCGCCTATCAATGTTGGTATCCTCAAGCCTTTGCCACAACCTGTCTCTCGGGATTGAATCAAAAGCAGATTTAAAGTCGATGAAGGCTGTGTAAAGTGCCCCTCCGGAAGCAGAGGAGTATTTCTCAGCCAGATGTTGTAGTACAAGTCCTTGATCTGCTGTGGAACGCCCAGGTCTGAAGCCTGCCTGCTCATCTTCCAGAAGATTTTCCTCCTCCATCCAGCTTAAAAGTTTCTCAAGGAGGTGGCTAGCATACAACTTACTCACAATGCTCGGCAGACTAATTGGCCTATAATTAGCAGGGTCCCCTCTTTTCCCTTTTTTATATATCGGAACAATTGTAGCAAGGCCCCAGTCCTCTGGTATACATGCTGTCCTATTGATACAAGTAAATAAGACTGCTAGAACAGGGGCCCACCACTCCACATTGGCCTTAAGCATCTCAGGAAGGATATTATCACTCCCGGGTGCTTTACCTTGTTTAAGTTTAGAAATAAGGCTTTTAATTTCAGAAATAGAAACGGGAGGCCAATCGGGGACATTCGCCAGTTCAGTTTGCGACAGTGAGATTCCAGTTTGTCTTTCTGCATACAGTTCACTAAAATATAGTTCCCAGGTCTTAACAGGAATATGAAAGTCCATTCTACCTGGTTTACTCTGCCAACCAGAGGAGACAATTCTCCAAAAGGTGGCTGTGTCCCGAGCCCTTGAAGCGACAATTAGATTCTGCCAATCCACTCTCCGCGCCTGATTCTTTTTCTCCTTAATCAAGTTTTTATATCTCTTCTTCAAAGACAACCATTCAGAGGGTAGAGTCGGCAAATCCAATTCCCTGTACCTCCTGTATTTATCTATTAAGGATTTCTTCATATCCACACAATCTTGGTCAAACCAAGGTTTGGATCTACAGGGAGGGACATATGTGGGTTTTTTCTGAGTCAAACAATTTTGAAAGAGTAAAATAATCTCTTGATACGACTCTAAGACAGTTTGCGAGAACCCTGCAGTTAGCAAAGTGTCTCGCAATCTAAGACAATTTTCTGAGTGTAACAATAGCCGTAGGTCGTTATCTAACCTGCCAGACCATCTTACACGTGAGGCTCTAATTTCAGGCTCAGGGAAGATCCAAGGTCCATGATCTGCATGGACTTCCTGATCCCTAAGGTTCAGGAGTACCATTAAAGGAAGGTGGTCACTCTCTGTACGCGTACCCACCCTGCAACTGATCACCAAATTTAACAGATTATGCGATACAATAAAATAATCTATTGTTGATGCTCCAGAGCCTGATAAAAATGTGTATTCACCTTTTCTGTCTCCCTCTGTGCCCCCATTTAACAACACTAAATCTAAATAATTTATCATATGCAGAAGGCACAATCCGGAGTAATTGCAACCACTGTCTTTAGACTGCCTTTCTGAACTAGTGAAGGTGGCTCTGAGTTTAGTTGAAACCAAAATCCCAAGGCCTCCCTTAGAACGCCCTCCCCTAGTACTTGGCTCTGCTTTTAAAGAGTAGGTTGCAAAGCCATTCAATTCCAGTTCCTCCCTTATCCAAGTCTCCTGTAGCAGTAGGATATCGTGACGGCTAATAAAATCCTGTAAAGATGGATCAGCAGTCTTGCTCTGCCAGCCTGCAACGTTCCAAGAAAGCAATGTTAGTTGTGAATTCTGATGGCATAGATTTGGTCAATCCAGGGTATACTGAGTCTTTCCAACAGGGGAACTCAAAGGGCTACACATTACTATGGGAGCTGCAGAGTTCAACCCTTTCAGGCTCAAACCTTTAGGGTTTGGCAAGAGAGTCCTCTGAACGATTTTATGAGGAGATTGTACATCGGCTTTTCCCTTGGAGATAGCCCTACTTCTCTCATGGGTCTGCTCCTTTCCCCTAATTGATCCTACTGCGCCAACTTCATCCTCAGCAGGTTCAATGGCCTCCATAAGTGGACTCAATTTACTCACATTTGAAACTATTGGATGATATACATTAGGTAGGTGTCCTCCTATCGCAGCTGCTTTCTGAGGAGAACCAATTTCCGCCACATCCAGCTCTCTCATCTCAAACCAGGTTAATTTGGAGGCAGTTGCTGTTTTTGCAATAGCAAGATTTTTAGGGGAATAGTCAGGTTCACATTTACAGGTGAGTGGATTTATCTCTACAGTAACCTGTTGTCGTGGAGGGCATATCTTTTCGCCCAAAGCTCTCAGCTCAGCACACTCCCAACTTTCCATGTTGTTCACTTGTTGGTCTATTACCGGACTCTCTATGGTTCGGTGGACCTCCCCGTGATCACTTAGGTTTCTTTGCCCCACCTTCATTTTTTCTAAATGTGATTTTAAGAAATTGAGTCTATCAACAATTTCATTTTGTGCATCATGAAATAGAGCAGAGAAGGACTCTAGTAACTTCTGCTCTTCAGCATCGAAGGGTACTTCCCTCTTTTGTGATGTCAGCCTTTGTCCATAGTCAACAGGATGTAAAAGTTCTCGTGTCTCTAAATCACTCAAGCATTCATGGATAGAAGGGTTGTTCCCTGCACTATCAAAGTCAATTAGATTATTATGATTAGATGATTCCTCAATTTGGGCACTTTTAGTATGTGTGGGCAAGTGGGAACCAAAGGGAAGGGGAGGTGCCCAGTTCTCAAATAATCTAGAAACCAATATACCACGCTTGCTTAAAAGGCCTCTACAATCATACACTATCTTAGCTGAATTCCAATTGCAAAATGTGACTACTGCATGAGCACGAAAGACATTAAAATATAGGTATTCAACCCTTATTAGGTCCTCTATTGAAAAGCAACCTGGAAGAACCAGTTCCAAAATTTTATAAAAATGACGTTTACGTTCATTTTGTGATAAAATCCCTTCTGGTTTTGGATAGTTTGATAAGACTAATTTATTTCGATTCAATACTAGTCTCCAGGTACGATCTTTTACAATTGTCTTTTGAGGTGTTTTGGTTTCTATCAGGATTTGAGTCCATGGATCCTGCATTATAGGGCTCTTCCTTGTAAAATCCTACTTTTGAATTGATGTAAACACTGGGGTCTGGGTTAGGTTACCCATAGCAGTCTCTGAATAGTGTTTGTTGTTATTTTGATTTACCTTGCTTTTCATTGGGGATTTCTCCATATTCTGGTTGGAATTCAATTTTAAGCTGTTGTCAAGTATTTTTAAAAGTTTCTTATAATCCATTTTTTTTAAATGAGCTGGCTTTGGATTTCTTACATTTTTAGTTTTCTTTGTGGCTATAGCCCATCTTTTGCTGCCTCCCTTAATACGCGCTTTCCCCCCTGGCATATTTGTGCCCCTTATAGGGGGACTCTTATTGTTAGTCAGCAGTCCAATTGTTACTTTATTGCAACTTAACCAGATTTCCGCCAAAGTAGTTAATAATTTGTTGCATTCAGCCAGATAAGATTTTATATGTTCAATGTCTTCTGTTAACGTAAGAAGACCTCCTAGGATTGGCATACCTTCCTCATTTATCGTGCAGGGTTGAATTGGAGCCTCTTTCCTGCCTGGAACCATCGCAGCAATTTGCCTTTCCATTAATTCCTCTATCTGGGTAGAATTGTCAGGAGGTAGGTGGAGTTTATCTGGCGACCGATACGGCTCTTGAGGTGCTAAACTCTCTGCAAGAGTCAGCTCTGCTGCAAGGCTGACTGGATCGGAATCCTCTTTGTAGTCTTTGGAGTCATGGAGATTCCCTTTAAGATCCAAGCTCCAGTCCAAATTGGAGTTAGGGGGAACTGGGGAGTGTGGTTTCGCATCTTCCAACTCCTCCACCCCCTCCCTTTCCCCCTCCTTCTCCTTGACTGTAAGGAAGTTGATTTTTGTTTGAACTTTGTGCTTCTTTAAGAGAACACCTGTAGATACAGGAACAAGCCCAAGGGTTTTGTAGTCCTTTCTAGTTAGCACCATTGTTCAATTATTTTCAGAGACTATCTCCCCACAGCTAGAAGTTGAGTGCGTATCTGGCTTTTTAATTGCAAACCTCCTTCATAACTCCTCCGCAGTTCAGTCTCCGATGCCTTTATCACCCAAGCCGGAGACGCTGCCCTCCTCCACTGAAGCTCTAGTAAATATTCTCTAGCTAAACTATGGGTATGGAAAACCTTTCAGCCCTCCTGACCCCTAAAGGAGAGATAAAACGCCGAGCTTCTGAAATCTTGTTAGCCAGCATTAACTTTCAGATTTGAGGGAGGAGATAGTAGTCAAACAGTCAAATACCAGAGTGGACTCCCACACTCCGACTCTCTCGTAGCTTCAAACTTCAAACTTCAAAGGCAAGGCAAGGCAAGGCAAAGAAGTAAGTAAAAGTAGAATTAAAACAAGTAAAATTAAAACCTTCCTGGAGCTCCAAAAGGAACTGTTGCTGCTGCAGGCGCCATCTTGGAAGTTCTCTCATTTCATCTTCCTTTGCTTCAGCCTGGTGGAATGGCTGCTGGCAGGTTATCTGAGAAATAGGATTATTCTCACTCAATTACAATATAAGGCTAATTTAACTTCAACCCTGTTGTGTTAAAGGGTGGGGAGCTTGTCCAAGGAAATGATGTGTTGGGGTACCCAATTAACTAGTACAGTAGGCCTGGATTACTTTTTTTTTCTCAGTATTTTAACACCTAATTTAATTTAAATTTAAACTTTCCTGTTTTAATTCCATATTTTAATCTACATCAATTTCTGCTGTGTAGTTTTATCCTGATTGTGCTTTTTATATTGTATTTTGTATTTGTGTTTTTAGACTGTTGGTTGTTTTATTATGCTTTTCATGGTTTTAATTTTTGTGAACCGCCCAGAGAGCTTCAGCTATTGGGCGGCATAAAAATGTAATAAATAAATAAGATAACAGGGTAACTCCCGAATATTGTATATCCCTATTCAAGGCTCTTGAACAAGCAACAAGCTAACACACCTCAGTGGAGCAAGGAGGTGGGGGAAGCATTCCTCACAGGTAGGATTATTAGCAGGTATGCCCATTTGACTTTTCATCATTGTCTAACTTTAAAAAATGGAGCGAAAAGGGAATTGTTCCAGTCTTTGGAAAACTGGCTGGGACTGTTTAAAAACAGCCAGGTGATCTTCCTCAGGTTGTGTGTGGATGAGCAAACATTTTGGTCTAGAGCTATTCTTTTGTGTTTGTGTGTGTGTGTGTGTGTGTGTATTTAAATTCCTTTACTGTGGTATTCTTTCACAAATAAAAGAAAAAAACAAATACATGCAAACATAATAAACTAAAAGCCATAAACTCAGAAGAATATAAGAAGTGCCATGCTGGGTCAGACTAAGGCTTCATCTACTCAACGAGCAATCTGCAACCTTCGCACCAGGCAGGCAATTCACTACACGCCCATCACAAACTCAGCTGTCTAATGATCGACTTTCCCACTACCACAAGCCCCCACTTCCTCCCAGAGGCACATCCTCGGTGCGAGAGGATGTCTGCCCATTTTCCAAGGAATGGGCCCCTTCTAAGGGATCATTTCCCTTTTCCTCAGAATAATTTCCTCCTTCCCCAAGACCACCACTCTCCATGACAGGACGGGAGCTGCCACCCTAGGAGTGGGACACCACTATTAGGTCCCTGAAGGTCTCCTCCACCAGCCTGCCTCTCTTAGCTTCTCCAGGTCAGCAACCTTGGCCTCAAAGGAATGAACATGTTCCTTGAGAACCAGGAACTCATTACACCGAGCACACACCCACAACTTCTGTCCAGCAGGCAGATAGTTGTACATGTGGCACTCAGTGCAATACATTAGATGGCCCACACACCCCTGATGGCTGTCTTATGAAGCTCCATCACACCAGTGTTTTATCACACTTTCGTCCTGCCTTGTTTACCGTTTTGCCCCGCAACCCTCACACAACGTTGTCCCTGTACTGCAGTCATCTCACCTCTTCCTCTCCATTTTCCATGTTTTTCTGGGGCGGGAAAAGTGTGGTATTTTTTCTCCATGTCGGATAAAACTGCTCTTCTGTCCCCATGTATTGCCATCTTCATGCTATGTTACAGAGTGTCCCTTCTTGGGGGCAGGGACATTGAAGGGCGGTCTTGCTGATGAAAGAGGAGGGCGGGGACTCCAGCATGCAGAGTCAGTTGAATAGACTTTCGCTGCTCCAACCCCACTGGCATTGCTCTGTCACCCACCTGTTTCAACTTCCCTCTTTTTTTGCCCGTTGTATGAGGTGCCCAGCTGATGAAATGCTAAATTGCTAAACTTTAGACAATACAACCAGAGCAGGGGGCAGGGAGGCGCCAACATCCATCAGAAGTCCATCAACCACAAGAACCAATGAACTAGAGGGGGAAGGAGAAGGGGTGGGGCAGCAATACCAGAAAGCGTGAGCCAGTGCATTGAAAAGGTAAGATGAAATAGCACAACGACGCGCACATGTGGAAGTGACCAGCACTTGACATGCTAATGAAACAGAGGTGGAAATCGCAGATGCATAGCAGGAAGGGGGGGAAGTAGGTGTGATGGAGCTCATCATCATCATTGTTTTTTTATTTCGGCTTATTTTACCTCAAAAACTTAGTTGTCATTAGGAGAAGGGGGGGATTTTTTTTAGTTATTTCTTTACAGTTGACTGCCCTGGCTTTCTCACTCTCTTGCTAAACTCTCCACTTGATTGTTTACTGACACTTCAGCACTGGGGGTTCCTTGAGCTCGGAGAGCTGGCTCCTAATATAGGCAGAAGTAGCATCTAACAGCGGGATTAAAGCTGCATCTAAAACATCTTTGGAAAATAAAAGGCTCTTTGCCCGGCACCAAACAGACCACAAGGGGGTGCCAGGGTGAACGTGGAGAGGGAGGAACGTTCTGCAACTGGGTGCAGAACTTCTTTAGAGTTCTGACTAGTTTTGACTGGCACCCAGAGTGGAGTCACCACCCCGCTGACATTACAGTCACCAGCCTCCACTAAAAACAGTGCCCCCACCACACCCTTGGGGCCACATAGACAAAGTTTTTGACTGGGGACACTCTTAGCATTGTGGGACATTCCAATGGTCACCAAAGTGTTACTGCCCACTGCCAGGTCAGCTTGTCAGGGCTCATGGGGGGGGCACTGATGTAGGGGGGCACAACCCGAGAGCACTATGCTGAGGAAGCCTGGAGCTGGTCCTGGGGGGAGCCCCACATAGAGTGCATTGCAAGAGTCTGCCCTGAAGGCAGCCTCACAGCCCAAAGTGGCAGCAGTCCCCAACACGCTTGGGAGAGATGCTTGGGAGAGGCTGCTGGCAGAGAGCCCAGGGGGCATCGCTTGCCTGTTGCCAGGACTGGCGGCATGCTGAAAAACAACTGTCTGTGGGAAGAACCAGACATAGCAGGAAGTGGTGCAGTTAAGTCATTTTAGAGCGTCATCAGACAGGGAGAAACCATGTTTCCCTACCATTGCTTCCTCCCCTCCCCCCGCCGCTGCTTCTCTCCACAATACTTCCTCTTTCTTTACACAGGAAGAAAGAGGACATAAACAATGACCACGTGGCCCTTCAGTGGGAGTTTTTATTGCACTGCTTCTCCTGCACATAGCAGGAAATGGTGGGACGTCTAGCTACGTCCTTTTTTTTTTTTTTTTGCAACAGGAAAACTGGCAGAAGGGGCAGGAGAAGTGCAGGAGGCAGACAACATTGTCAATGGGACCCACAGAAAACGGTGAGTGGATATTAAGGAACACGTCATAAAACACTCCTCTGATGATGTGCCCACACTCTCAACTTAACGGTTTAATGAGGGGTGGCGAGGCCCTTTAGATGGCCAGCTATTTTCCTTTGCTTACTTCAAGATGTGGTTAGACAGACGTGCTGCGGTGTTTGGGGCCCGTTCTTGCTCATTCCGCTGCGTGGGGTGTGTGTGCTGGATCTCTGCCCCAAAGTCTTGTCTTGAAAGCACCACTGATGCCAAGAAAAAAGAAAAGAACAAGAAATAGTCAGACTTCTGGTCTGCTAGCACCACCTCAATTCTTCTTGAGGCATTGTTACACTGTTAGCCACTAGAGGGTGCCATGGGATTTAGTTTTTTGCAGAACTGCTAATAAGAGTAGATGTGGGATGAGCAGAAATATAATTGGAGCCAGAGATCCTCAGGTCCAGTAGAGGCTGGTGGCTCCGATGTCAGTGGGTTAGTAAAGCCATTCCAGGTTTCAGTCAGAATTCAAAAGGAGTTAGAGTCCTACTAGTCCTGACTGAAACCTAGAGCAGATTCACTGACCCACTGACCTCGGAACCACCAGCCTCCATTGTCCAGGGCTCAAAGCTTCCTTGATCTCCCATCCCAGCTCTCATCATTTCCAAAAGGTATCACTGGGCAATCATTAATTTGTCAGAAGGACCTATAGTGCCCAATGCAAAATACAAGAATACAAGTCATGATCCGATGAGGGGGACCACTCTATCCAGCCAGTGATGCAGTTTAGTAATTTAGACTCCGGACTTAATGGTTTTATGGGAACCTGCCTATGTATGTATGTATGTATGTATGTATTGTCATTTCAAAGCTAGCCAGTAACAAACATACTCTCGGGGGTTCGCAAAAACAAACAAAAAGACATTAAATACAATAGGTACAAACTACAAGCTTTAGAAGATGGTAATGTGTATTACTTCATTAACCTGGAAACCTTAGTAAGCTGCAATGTTGGGAGGTCCTGCTACACATTCTGCAGAATGGGGCCTAAGTCATTGGCCCAAAGGTCCTGTCCTGACCGCACCGCTGTTTCCAACAGTGATCAGCCAGATTCTCCCAGGAAGCCCACAATCAGGGAAGGAGGGCAAGCAAGAGCCCTCCACCACAGACACACCTTGAGTCCAGCAGCATAATACCTCCCCTGAAGATGAAAATGCCACTTAGCCATCCGGACGAGAAGCTCGGCCTCTCCTCCCCCATGAATTACACTTCTCCTCTTTAAGAGACATCACTGCTGACGTGTGGCAGAACAGGTTAATTAGACTCCGTGCAAAGTAAACTCTGAGTTCTAGCATTATAAAAGAGGGGAAAACATTTCTATCTACCCTAAACACCATTCCTAATAGTTTGGGCTGCAAGCTTTTAATCAATCAATCAATTCCTTTACTAGTTATGACAAATCCTTTTTTTATTGACTAAAACAAACAAACAAACAAAAAAATATCCTGGACTAAATGAGCAATATTTTTTAAAAAGGTAGTTTTTTAATTAATCTTTTCCCCCCCTTTTATTGTGAAGTTAACAAACAAACATTCAAAAATAGAAAACATATGCTGGGGCGGGGAGAACCAAACATTGCTAGAAATTAGAGGTGTGCTCCGCTCCGATTAGAATTGGAGAATCAGAAGCGAATTGGCCTGCTCCGCCTTGCCCAAAGGTGGAGTAGAAGCGGACCGCAGATCCTTAGAAGCACGGCGAAGAGAAGCGGCCATAGGCAGAGCGCTTCTCTTTTCGCGGAGCGCTCCGACCGCCATTTTGGATCATTTCGCCCATAGGAATGCATTGCGGAAAAGAATAGGGGATAACTGTGTTGTTTTTTAAGCTATCTTTCTGAAACTTCTTGTGCTTAGAGAATCGTGGCTGGGCGTCATTTTGAGCCTACTCTCAGCTCTCTGCGTGGTGCGGTTCACTTGCTATAATTTTTGGAAAAATTGGGTAAAAAAAGTGGGAGAGGTACCTTTTTGAAGTGCTGAGAGGCAGAGTCATGATCACATGATCCCAAAGTTGGAGGAGGAGATAGGCAAAACGGGATACTAGTAACTTGGGATACTGGGAAACTTCTCTTTCTTAGTCTGAACAGAGTTTTGCCAGTATTTTTTAAAACAGTAGCCCCACCAAATGCACAAACACAACCTGAAATCATATACTAAGCAAATAAATTTTATACTGTATTTCGTAATTGTGTTTTAACCTGTTGGGTGTTTTACTGTGGTTTTAATTTTTGTGAACCGCCCAGAGAGCTTCGGCTATTGGGCGGTATAAAAATGTAATAAATAAATAAATAAATAACAGATAGGAAACACAGCACTGCTACCCACCCTAACCTTGGTGAACAACTGAATAGATGTGGTGCAAGGGGATGAGGTCCCCTAGGGCATGTGGATGTGCCCAGTCCACAGACACTGTGTCCTGCCCTTGGAGGGTCATCAGAACCCTCCAAAGAGTAACCAGTGGAGAAGCAATGCCTATCATGAGTTGAAGTGTAAGTTTGCTTCTTAAAGAGTGGTCCCTAGACAGGGACAGTCAAATTGGCATTATTTCCCCCTCCCCCTGGGCACGTCCACTTCCCTCTTACTGGTAAAAGACAGATATGGCCTTTTTAAAAAAATCTTCCTGTTGTTTATTCAGCAACACTGCTGCTTTTAATTCTACCCCACCTTTGTTTATTTATTTATGTATTTATTCTATTTTATATTTAGAATCATAGAATAGCAGAGTTGGAAGGGGCCTACAAGGCCATCAAGTCCAACCCCCTGCTCAATGCAGGAATCCACCCTAAAGCATCCCTGACAGATGGTTGTCCAGCTGCCTCTTGAATGCCTCTAGTGTAGGAGAGCCCACAACCTAATGGAATAGCTGATTCCATTGTCGCACTGCTCTAACAGTCAGGAAGTTTTTCCTGATGTCCAGCCGGAATCTGGCTTCCTTTAACTTGAGCCCGTTATTCCGTGTCCTGCACTCTGGGAGGATCAAGAAGAGATCCTGGCCCTCCTCTGTGTGACAACCTTTTAAGTATTTGAAGAGTGCTATCATGTCTCCCCTCAATCTTCTCTTCTCCAGGCTAAACATGCCCAGTTCTTTCAGTCTCTCTTCATAGGGCTTTGTTTCTAGACCTCTGATCATCCTGGTTGCCCTCTTCTGAACACACTCCAGCTTGTCTGCATCCTTCTTGAATTGTGGAGCCCAGAACTGGACGCAATACTCTAGATGAGGCCTAACCAGGGCCGAATAGAGAGGAACCAGTACCTCACGTGATTTGGAAGCTATACTTCTATTAATGCAGCCCAAAATAGCATTTGCCTTTCTTGCAGCCATATCGCACTGTTGGCTCATATTCAGCTTGTGATCTACAACAATTCCAAGATCTTTCTCGTTTGTAGTATTGCTGAGCCAAGTGTCCCCCATCTTGTAACTGTGCATTTGGTTTCTATTCCCTAAATGTAGAACTTGGCATTTATCCCTATTAAATTTCATTCTGTTGTTTTCAGCCCAGCACTCCAGCCTATCAAGATCACTTTGAAGTTTGTTTCTGTCTTCCAGGGTATTAGCTATCCCACCCAATTTTGTGTCATCTGCAAATTTGATCAGCGTTCCCTGCACCTCCTCGTCCAAATCATTAATAAAAATGTTGAAGAGCACTGGACCCAGGACTGAGCCCTGCGGCACCCCACTCGTTGCCTCTCCCCAGTTTGAGAAGGTTCCATTGATAAGTACTCTTTGAGTCCGATTCTGTAGCCAACTGTGGATCCACCTAATAGTTGTTCCATCTAGCCCACTTTTAGCTAGTTTGTTACACCCCATAGCCCAAGCTCTCCTGGCTTTTCCTCTTCAGTGAAGTCAGGCAGGCTTTCATTGTGGTTCAACTCCTTATTGTTGTTGTTGTTATTGTTGTTGTTGCTATTAATATTAATTAGTACTGCTATTAACATTATTATTTTGTTGTTTAGTAATGGCTGTGATCACAGTGCAGTCAATCAACTCTGAAGCAAGGATCACAAAGCTTTACACTTATCCTCCTAGCCTCCTAGTTATGGGATGCAAAAGAAAAGGCATTTGAAACTATCCTTGGCTCACTTCCTTATGCCCCCAGAAATGTCTGCTGCCTGCCTGCCTTCCCTCCCTCCTCCCCTGCCTGCCTCGCAGGGATAGTTTGTGTGTGTCTTGCTTTGACTCAGGGGATAAGTCCTTCCTGCGCTCACTTAGACTTTTTGAAGTTCCAAATCAATTTTTCAAGTGTGGAAGAAGATTCATATAGGTTTATCTCTACTCCCCAATTCATGGCATGTTGGGATTTCCTTTGAAATGGCCCCATTGAGCTGTCTGCAGTTTTAAATCCCTGAGATACTGGGGTGTCCGATTTTCAAAAATTCCCCCAAAATCAGGGGACGCTTGGATTGGCTTGAGGCTTGGCAAGCATGTATGGATGCCGAGTTTGAGTTTTTACTTTCTAACGTGAAAATTGACAGAGATATAGAAAAGGGGTGTTTGAATTGTGGTTAGGAGTGCTGCGTTGGAGGTTAAAGCCCCCCCAAATCAGGGGATGATGGAATCTGCTTGAAACTTGCCATGAATGCAGATGTGCCTGCTTCCAAGTTTTTTATCTGTCAAAATGTCAGAGTAAATCCCATGTCTGAAAATGGGGTGTCCAATTTTCATAAATTCCCCAAAATCAGGGGATGATGGGATTGGCTTGAGTCTTGGCATGCATGTGTATCCATGGATAATCATGGTGCCGAGTGTGAGGTTTCTAACATGCAAATTGACGGAGATATCGAAAGGGGTGTGAATTGGGGTTACGGGTGGTGGGTTAGAGGTTAAAGCCCCACCAAAAATCAGGGGATGATGGGATTTGCTTGAAACTTGGCATGATTGTGGATCTAGATGCCATCTGTGAGGGTGCCCACTTCAAATTTATTTATCTGTCAAAATGTCAGGGAATGGTCCATGTCTGAAAATGGGGTGTCCGATTTTCATAAATTCCTCAAAAAACAGGGGACGCTTGGATTGGCTTGAGACTTGGCAAGCATGTATGGATAAGCTATCATGGTGCTGAGTTTGAGTTTTTACTTTCTAATGTGAAAATTGATGGAGATATAGAAAAAGGGTGTTTGAATTGCGGTTAGGGGTGCTGCGTTGGAGGTTAAAGCCCCCCCCCCAAATCAGGGGATGATGGAATCTGCTTGAAACTTGCCGTGAATGTGGATGTGCCTGCTTCCAAGTTTTTTATCTGTCAAAATGTCAGGGAACAGTCCATGTCTGAAAATGGGGTGTCCAATTTTCATAAATTCCCCCAAAATTAGGGGATGATGGGATTGGCTTGAGTCTTGGCATGCATGTGTATCCATGGATAATCTATCATGGTGCTGAGTTTGAGGTTTATAACATGAAAATTGACGGAGATATCGAAAGGGGTGTGAATTGGGGTTATGGGTGTTGCGTTAGAGGTTAAAGCCCCGCCAAAAATCAGGGGATGGAGGGATTTGCTTGAAACTTGGCATGAATGTGGATCTAGATGGCATCTGTGAGGGTGCCCACTTCAAAAAAAATTATCTGTCAAAATGTTGGGGAACAGTCCATGTCTGAAAATGGAGTGTCCGATTTTCATAAATTCCCCCCAAATTAGGGGATGCTTGGATTGGCTTGAGGCTTGGCATGCATGTGTATATGTCCATGAGGTGTCATGGTGCTAAACTTGAGGTTTCTAACTTTAACAGAAAAAAAGTTGTAGACTTTTTTGGATTTCAATGCAAGCCTATGGTGGGAAAAGCGGAGCTCCAATCCGGATCCGGAGCTCCACAGCGGAGCGGAGCGGACTATAGGCGGAGCGGGGCAGAGTGAAGCGGCCCGATCCACAAACTGCAGATCTGGAAGAGAAGCGGATCGGGGGGTCCGTGCGCACCCCTATTAGAAATATCAATATTCCATCAAGTACAACATTCTTTAAAAAGGGGGGGTATTATGCATAGTTTTCAAGAAAAGCAGACCAAATATCCCTATATTTATCCATTTGTGAGTGGTGCCGTTCAAACTGTTGCAAAAATATGCTGGTTTCCCTTTTAAGTGCAACCTAATATCCAATTTTGGTACACTTGCAAAAGATCACAGACGAAGCGTTGGTTAACAACTTTTATTCTTGAGAATAAGGTGACCTCCTGGCGCTCACGCTGCAGAATCAGGGTCTCACTGCGCAAGGGCAAGACAATAGTATATATACCTTTAGATGTTACACATTATTAGCCCACATCCCATTTATTTTATTTTATTTTATTTTTTTATAACGTTTATATACCGCCCCATAGCCAAAGATCCATTGGCCTGCATCACCCGTCACATCACTCAAGCCTGGGCAGAACACCTCCATGCAGTGGTCAGAAGGAGAATTGCAGCTGAAAATACCTGTCCGTCACCATTGCCATGTGTGTAATTGGCCTGTTCCCAGGTGTGCTTTGCGCTGGTATTACCTGCTTTCCTGCACGTAGCCCCTTCCTAATAAGGCAATGTACCTAGGGGGCAGTCAAAAGGACTTGGCTGGGTTTGACTGGTCAGTTTCATTTGAAACTGACCTATGGTGTGTAGTCAAGCTAAACTTATTACACAAGCTTGGGTAATTGACCATGAGGGGATTGACTAAGTGTCTGGGAGTTTCGAGTGATACAATGTTACTGCTCTTTGTTTACTTTGGCGCACTGCAAAACCACAACTAGTATCAAGTTACTGCTGGTGTTCCAGCAATTAAAACGGAGAGGCAAGGGGGCACAGAGAGAGAAAATGGACATATCGAGAGTTCACTCTAGGTGAATTTACACAACAAAATGTTGATAGCATTGTTCATTATTTTTAATATTACTCATAAAAACTGTAGATAGGAGGTGCTATTTTAGCAGAGGAATCCCTGTTTTCCCACACACAGGATGGAATGACTCTTTTGAGAGTTTCTCTACAAGAGTGATTTATTGCACACTCATTGGCCACTCATTGAATATTGTGGGTCACTTATGCTACCAGTGTTTCATAAGAATAAATCAACTTGGCACCTTATGTACAACTACACTACCTCCCAGGCCAAGATACTATGTGGAAAGCTGGTTTGACCGGGAATGCAGCCAAGCAAGACGGGAACTCTGTACCCTGAGTAAACAGGCCCAGGCAGAAGGTTACAACCCCTTGCTGTGTGATCTAATGATGAAATGCTGAGAATATAGGAAATTGCTAAAACGAAAGCAACCTACCTACTATATCCAATTGTGGGCAGATATCAAGCAGGCTGCCATGGCACGAGACTCAACCAAATTTTGGCAACTGATTAATTGCAAATCAAAAGATACTACTTATGACATAGTCTCTCCCATTACAGTGGAAACATGGGAAATGCACTTCCATAAATCATTCAATCTGGCAGGCAACATAGGCCCAGACACGAATATTTCACTGCAACTTCAATTTCCTAGCATTTTAGAGACTGACAAGTGGCCGGATGTAACCGTCAGTGAAGTAAAGCATCTAATTTCATGCTTAAGAAGAAGGGAAGACCCTGAGGAAGACATGCTCCCACCAGAGATTTTTGTGGATAACATAAATTGGTGGGGCCCCATATTGGCCAAGTTATTTAATGACATCAATGCAAACGGCAAACGGTCTAATGGGTATTGTGGTCACTATTTTCAAGCAAGGGAACAAATCCATATCTGCAATTTATTGACCTATTAGTTTGCCTGTTAACTAAAATTGAGGATTGGGTAGATCAACATAACATTATTGAGGAAGACTAAGCAAGCTTTTGCCATGGCAAATCAACTACAGACCAGTGCTTTGTGTTAAACCACTTGAGAGAAAAATATATCTGCGCTCCGAGGAAGTATCTATTTGCAACCTTTGTGGACCTAACTGCAGCCTTTGATAAACTGGGAGAGGCTGTGGTACAAATTGTGGCACCTAGGGATGGATAAACGCCTCCTGATTCTGATTAAGAACTTATAAACCGATACGCCAAGCCAACAGTGCGATATGGCTGCAAGAAAGGCAAATGATATTTTGGGCTGCATTAATAGAACTATAGCTTCCAAATCATGTGAGGTACTGGTTCCTCTCTATTCGGCCCTGGTTAGGCCTCATCTAGAGTATTGCATCCAGTTCTGGGCTCCACAATTCAAGAAGGATGCAGACAAGCTGGAGTGTGTTCAGAGGAGGGCAACCAGGATGATCAGGGGTCTGGAAACAAAGCCCTATGAAGAAAGACTGAAAGAACTGGGCATGTTTAGCCTGGAGAAGAGAAGATTGAGGGGAGACATGATAGCACTCTTCAAATACTTAAAAGGTTGTCACACAGAGGAGGGCCAGGATCTCTTCTCGATCCTCCCAGAGTGCAGGACACGGAATAACGGGCTCAAGTTAAATGAAGCCAGATTCCAGCTGGACTTCAGGAAAAACTTCCTGACTGTTAGAGCAGTACAACAATGGAATCAGCTGCCTGGTGAGGTTGTGGGCTCTCCCACACTAGAGGCCTTCAAGAAGCAGCTGGACAACCATCTGTCAGGGATGCTTTAGGGTGGATTCCTGCATTGAGCAGGGGGTTGGACTCGATGGCCTTGTAGGCCCCTTCCAACTCTGCTATTCTATGATTGTATGATTCTAAGTCAGAGTCAGAAAAGGAGGTAAATTCTCAAAGAAGGTTACAACAACTATAGGTGTAAGACAGGGATGCTTGTTAGCTCCAATCCTGTTTAATATATATGTAAATGATATAATTCCACAGCTACTAAGTGATTCTAATTATCCTGTAGCCGTGGGCACTAGAAAACTGAATTTACTGTTATATGCAGATCATATGGTCTTTGTCATGTCTAACCCTACTGCCCCTGTTTTGGGAGAAGGAGTTTCAGATAATCAGAATCAGATTCAGAACTAGAAGACGCAGCGCCAGACACCAGCCAGACCGTACCAGTGGGGGAGGAAGCTCTCACGGGAGATTCCTCAGCTGGAAATCAGCCCACTCCAGAGCTTATCTCCTCAAGGCCAAATCCTACACCCTTAGAGGGAAACGAGGGAGCTTCCGGAGGTGAGCATTCTGAAACACTAACTGATGCTAGAATCCGCTGGAAACTCAAACGCACAGCGAGAAAAGAGGCCGTGAGAAAGCCGGAGAGATTGCGCCAGAACCTACCACTGCACCAGGCCCTTTGAAGTATGAGCATTTGAGAAGTAACTCCTCTCTCTCTCTCTCTCTTCTTGAACAGACAATTGTCTTGCTTAGTTTGCATAGTAATTGCTTAGGGCATTGTTACAAAGAGGTACAGACTATGCAGGTTAAAGAGACATTTGTTGCTTAATAAAAGCTTTGTGGATTACTTAGCAAGCCTCATCATTTGCCTCCCATTGAAAGTACAAGGGCTTGGGAGGGACACGACAGCCTTGTTATCCCAGAACCTCATAGGTATGAGAAGACTGTTAAGAGATTTTGGGGAAGTTTGCAAAAGAGAACAACTTCGGGTGAATTACTCCAAAACCAAAGTGATGTTTTTGGTGCCCCCACTAAACATAACTGGAGGTTAAACAAGCACTATTTGGAGCAAACTAATCAATTTAATTACTTGGGTATGAGTTTTAGGCATTCTACTACAGACACTGTTGCTGCCATGTATCCTAGGAGTCTCTGGATGGTTGTTTTTCTGCTGTGAGAGAGTGTTGATGCGATAGAGGCAATGCGTTGTGCATGATCCATGGGCAGGTATGCGCACCTGGATCATAAGTCTAGTGTTACCCCAATGAACTTGATGGTCTGCGACAGTAGGAAGTTGGATTTGGCTGTATTGCTGCAGAGGCCCAGTGATTGTAGGAGACTCAAGGTGCGTTGAAGGGCTTGTTGTGTCATTTGCATATCTCGTGCAACCAATAGCCAGTCGTCAAGATATGGGTATGTCTCGAGTCCATTTGTTCATAGGAAGGCACAACTGACATGCATTTGGTCAAGATCCTCGGTGCTGCTGAAAGTCCAAATGGGAGGACTTGGAAGTGAAACGTTTGTGCTCCTATTGTAAATCGTAGATATTTTCAGTAGGCCGGATGAATCACAATGTGAAAATAGGCTTCCTGAAGGTCTATTGATGCAAACCACACTCCTTGTTGGAGGAGTGGGAGAATGTTGGGCAACGTAGTCATTCCGAATTTTTTGGTGATGATGTGCTTGTTGAGAGAACGAAGACCCAGGATTGGGCGAAGTCCACCATTGTGCTTGGGAACAGCAAAGTACCCGGGAGAAAAACCCGTTTGTCTCCTGTCCTGATGGTACCTTTTGTATAGCACCCTTGTGGAGGAGAGACGAGGCTTTGTCAAGTAGGGCAAGAGTCAAAGGCGCCACTTTTGAGGTGGTTCAGTTTGGCTACGGTTGGGACGTGGCTTGGTTGTGTTTTATTGTTGACTCTGGTATTGAGGAGTTTGGTATCGGGGCAATCGCTCTGAGTATTGCCTTGCATAGTTCCTAATATTTGTGTTTTCTAAAGGAAGTGGGAAACCACCAGCAGAAGAAAGTATGAGATTCTGGAATCAGGAATGAGATCCCGAGGTGGGGGGTGCACTTCTATGTTAATTTTGATTATGTATTTAGATAAGATATTATGTATTCAACGTTTCAATATTATGTAGTATGTTGTTGTTGTTTTTCTTTATGAGAGGATGTAATGTGTATGTTTAAGTATTGTAGAAAAATAAAATTATTATAAAAAAAAAAAGAATGGGTTCTACTGTCGGAACCATTTTTGAGACTTGCTCGAAGGGTTCCCTTGTTGTGGTTGTCCCAGTCCCATTTTCTTTGCAGCGGACCAAGCCTTTTGCCCTGAGTCCATCTGTTCGTCAGTCTTTGAATTGAACGGGCCTTCTCCATTCGAATGGAAGATTTTCAATTCACGATCTCGCTTCCGGTGTTAATCCTGCCAATCGGAGCCATGCATGTCGATGTAGGGCTATAGCTCCTACCATTGATTTGGCATTACAGTCAGTCTGGTGGCAAGTTGTATTTATCTGATGTTGTGACAGTTTCATCACTTTGGATTGGAAAACCCGAGCGAGTTTCCTCTGGTCGTCAGGTAAGTGGTCACAGAGTGAACTCATTTTGTCCCAAAGGAACAACTGGCCATCATGGCTTCATAGTTGGAGACCCTAAGGCCGAGCACTGCTGTTGAGTATAGTTTGCGTCTGAGCAAGTCTAATCTTCTGTCTTCTTTGTCTACAAGGGAGTTATGTTGTTTATGAGCTCAACCCTGGGCTGACTCGACTATTATGGAGTTGGGTCGAGGGTGAGTGAAAAGGAAGGCAACCTCTTTTTCCTGTGTTCTGTACATGGCTTCTAGGTCCTTGGATGTCAGTGCCATGGTTGAGGGAGCAGACCACGATTGGTGGACTGTTTGTAGTAGAGTCGGAAGGAAAGGCACTGCTACTGGTACTGTGGAATCGGTGTATACTGCATCCAACACAGGATCTTTGATGTGGTCTACTTGTTGTTAGGCTTTGATACCCAAACTCTGAGCCATACGGAGGACTTGGTCCAAGAAGACACCTAGTTCTTCGGAGGGTAACGCTCCTCCCTTTGAGGCAACAGTATCATCTGGAGAGGTAATGGATGATGCAGATGATGAGGATACAGAGGAGTCAGATTTGTAATCATCAGGTGAGTTCAATGGATTGCCTCTGGTAAGCAGTTGTCTGTTTGGTGCAGGCGTAGCTGGCTGCTGCCCATCAGAGGCGGAGGTAGTGGTGGGCATGTTGTCTGAGGTCTATTCAAGGATGTGCCATGCAGTGGTACCGGTGGTGGCAGCGTGTCTGAGGCTGGAGGTCTTGGCATAATCTCTTGCATTCTTAGACGCGTTGGTGTGTAGTTCTCAAAGTGTCGGTCTGGCTGGTATGGGATTTGGTATTCCTGGTAGTCAGCCCAACGGTCATGGTAACATTGTGGCTGGTATCGAGCATAATCACGGTCCCACTCTCAGTGTGGAGACCTGGAATGGTCACGGTAATCCCTGCGATCGGTGTAGTAAGGATCCATCTCCCTTTCTCTTGCATGAGAATATGCGGGAGAATGGTACGGAGGGCTCGGTCGTCTGCTTTGAGGAGATGATGCGAGTCATTGGTATCGAGGGGAGGCAATAGCTGCCTTTTGTTTCGGAGGCACCGAACAGTCCCGAGACTGATCTTGGGAGCGACCTTCTCTCGGTGATGGTGGTGGTTGCAAGGGGATTCGTTCTCTGATTTCCCCCTCTGAAGCTGTCGAAATAGGCTCAATGATGAGCGGTGGAAGCAGAGATCTCACCAACACTGTAATGGGAGAATCCATTAGAGGTAGTGGCAGCGGCATAGGCACATTTTCCATTTGTTTTTTGGCTTTGGGTTTCTTTTTCCTGGCCCGCGCCAGGATTTTTATTTGAAGGTTAAGTCTCTGTAGGGGTCGCATCCTCCACACACACCATGTCTGCCATTGTTTTATTGGGCTGTTGGGCATCAACAGCCTGTAGAGCTTTTTGCCACATAATGGACTTTAGTCTGTCAGTTCTATTCCTTCTGGCTTGTTTGGAAAAGGACATGCAGCATTTGCAGGTTTCAGCGATATGAGATTCCCCGAGGCACAGCGAGCATAGTGTACGGCCATCGGATGGTGGCCATTTGCTGCCACACGGCACACATTTGTTAAATGGGGCCTTCAAGGCCATGCGCTCGAAGAGCAAATTTTAAGGAAACCTAGGTATTTATCTTCTTCTTCTTTTTTAGGAAAGAAAAAACGAAGAAAGAAAAGAAATGAAGATAAGATGAAATGAAAGTAAAGCTACTCAGTAGGTCGAAGATTTTGACGAAGGAAGTTCCTGACGAGGTGACCTTGATGGTGGTCAAAGAGGAACTGAGGGTTTAGGTTATAACATTTAGGTTATGTTCCAGCTGAAAGTAGCTCAAGGCATCCTTTCCTTTCCCGTGTTGGACTGAAGGAAACATTGCGACACCTGGGCCATCAACACAGGAATCTGCCTTATACTGAGACAGTGAACTGCCCAGAGTTCACTGGAACTCTTCATTGTGAACCGCCCAGAGAGCTCCAGCTATTGGGCTGTATAGAAATGTAATACATAAATAAATAAATAAATAAATAAATCAGACCCTTGGTCCATCTAGACCAGTATTATCAACACTGACTGGCAGCAGTGGTTCTCCAGGGTGGTGTAGTGGCTAGAGGGTTGGACTGGGAGTTGGGAGATCTGGGTTCTAGTCCCCACTTGGCCATGGGAGCTGACTGGGTGACTTTGGGCCAGTCACAGGGCTCATCTATACCAAGCAGGATATAACACTATGAAACTGGCATGAAAGGGGCATATGGTCTGTGTCAATGGGCCCAAACAGCTGTCAATGCACTTCAATTCTGCTATAAAGCATTGTGTGGTTCCTGCCTTTTATATACCACTCTCATACCACTTTCATAGTGGAATATCCTGCTGGTGTAGATGAGCCCATAGACTCTCAGCCCAACCTACCTCACAGGGTTGTTGTTGTGAGGATAAAATGGAGGGGAGGGTTATGTATGCCACCTTGGGTTCAGCGAGGGGAAAGGTGAGATATAAATGTAATAAATAAATACAATAAATACATTTCAGACAGGAGTTTTCCCAGCCCTACCTGCATGCAAAACACACATATGGCTCTTTGTGCATCCAAGGAAGTGTGTTCTAGTCCACAGAAATTATGTGCCACAATAAGGCTACAACCCCACATACCAGGGTTACTGTACCTCTTTCAATCCAAGAGCCAAATTCCATTTGGGAGATTCCAGTGGTAGGCGGGGCTTAGGGCAAAGGAGGTGGGACCAAAATACCAGCCTACTTTTGCTTAAATCTCTTACCACCAGTACCGAAGTCCCAAGAGAGGCCTTTCAACCTTTGAGGATGAGGAAAAAACCATACAAAAGCAGGAAACCACCCAATGGCCAGTGGTTTGGGGAAAGGGGGAATGGGCATCTGGGGATCCCTGCAAGACTGGATCAGGGCCCAGGTTTGGCTGGAATTAGACCCTGGGCCTGAGGTTCTGTACACCTGCTATGTACCCACTTACCTGGATATATACCCCATTCAACTCAATAGAATTTACGAGTAGACATTTATAGCATTGTGCTAGAAATCTGATCGTCTTCAAAGTGCTACAAGACCATTTGCAGCTCTCACAAAAGTTAAGGGGTGCTCTTATCACTTATCATCCCATCCATTTTGTAAGTTCTTGAAGAGTAGTATTCTGCCAACTTTAGTCTTGTGTGATTTTGGTTTTAGCCCATAAGCATTGCTTCATTCCAAAGTTTGTTTTATGCGGAATGTCTGGTTTACTGACGCATTTGGGTCTCTGCTTGTCTTGGGGTTCTGCCCTGTGTTCTTCAATTTTGAGGAATAAAACCATAGTTTAGAAAGCAGCCGTGGTGTCCTCTTCTTGTTGTTATGAGACTGAGTCTCTGTGCCTGGATGCTGTTAACCTGATGCTCCATCAGCCACAATTCCGTCTGACGTCTTGCTGATGGAGCCAATCTGCCAGCACCGCATTGGTCCGTGCAACAAATGGGCACGGCAATTACAGGCACAATGGAGCAAGATGATTCCTGGGGCTCTTCTTCTTTGGTCACAGGTCCCTCCGTTGACACCTTCTTTCTGCGGCTGGATTTGTTGCCAGTCCGTGTGGAAAGAAACCCTCCCTCTGCGTGTCCAGCCAAACACAAGGGCTCTTGGAGAGGGAGCTGCCCTGTGGCCGGTAGATTTCCAGGGTGGGCCCCTTTGAACCAAACTGCAGTACAGCGGCCAGGTCCACATTGTGGGAAAAGAGGATACTTGTCGCCAAAAAAGAGGACACAGGGTTGGACCAAAATTGCATATGCTAATTTATATAGAATCATAGAATCATAGAATAGCAGAGTTGGAAGGGGCCTACAAGGCCATCGAGTCCAACCCCCTGCTCAATGCAGGAATCCACCCTAAAGCATCCCTGACAGTTAGTTGTCCAGCTGCCTCTTGAATGCCTCTAGTGTGGGAGAACCCACAACCTCCCTAGGTAACTGGTTCCACAGTTGCACTGCTCTAACAGCTAGGAAGTTTTTCCTGATGTCCAGCCGGAATCTGGCTTCCTTTAACTTGAGCCCGTTATTCCGTGTCCTGCACTCTGGGAGGATCTAGAAGAGGTCCTGGCCCTCCTCTGTGTGACAAACTTTTAAGTATTGGAAGAGTGCTGTCATGTCTCCTCAATCTTCTCTCCTACAGGCTAAACATGCCCAGTTCTTTCAGTCTCCTTCATAGGGCTTTGTTTCCAGACCCCTGATCATCCTGGTTGCCCTCCTCTGAACACGCTCCAGCTTGTCTGCGTCCTTCTTGAATTGTGGAGCCCAGAACTGGATGCAATACTCTAGATGAGGCCTAACCAGGGCCGAATAGAGAGGAACCAGTACCTCACGTGATTTGGACGCTATACTTCTATTAATGCAGCCCAAAATAGCATTTGCCTTTCTTGCAGCCATATCGCACTGTATAGATTTATTTATTTATTTGTTTATTTATTTATTACATTTCTATACCGCCCAATAGCCGGAGCTCTCTGGGCGGTTCACAAAAATTAAAACCATTCAAAGTATAAAACAACAGTATAACACCATAATATAAAATACAATATACAATTTATCTCAACCAGATAAAAACAGCAGCAATGCAAAATTACAAATTTAAAACACCAAGCTAAAATGTATTTATAGATTGTTAAAATGTTGGGAGAATAAAAAGGTCTTCACCTGGCATCTAAAAGCATATAATGTAGGTGCCAAGCGAACCTCCTTAGATGCAACTTCAGGAATTCACAAGCGCAAGGGTTGTGTATTTTGGATAACACTAATAACACTAACACTATCTATCTAAAGCCAAACAGAAGAGAAAATGGTTTTTTTTATAAGAATATCAATGAAGAGTTGAAAAATGGGAAGGGGAGGAATAGTAATTGAGAAAGGGTGGGGAAGGCCAAAGAACAAGCAGTAAATAAAGCAAGGAAACAAACTGAAGCCCAACAACTGAAAAAGAAAGTTGTCAGATTTCCCAGATAGGCTGTTTGGGCTTCAGAATTGTCTGAAGCATTTGACTGATTTGGATTGATCCAGTGCCCTTTGGACCCAATTCGGTCCAAATCACCAGTTCAGAAACCAAATCTGGAACTGAAGCATTGCATAGCCCTGGAAATAATTACTATGATTTCAATGAAGTGACAATACATCTCACCCTAGTGGAGAAGTATGTGACCAGGTGAACCGAGGCTGCCTGCTGAGGCTGCTGACCTGGTGTTAATTGTGGATGGGCAACTCCAAAGGCCCTGCTGTGCTCCCTCTTTATGGTTTATTATGCTTCTTTATCCTTAAACTGGACTTGGTCTGAACAGCCCTTCAAACAGAGGATGCCTTCAAGTAGAGGACTGTCCCGTGCCAACTCTCCAAAACAGAGGATTTGCCAACTGTCCACCTTATATTGCAGAGAGTGAGAAACCAGATCAGCAGAACTGGATTCATATCACCAGGGAACATAAAACATATGCAAACTTTAACTGAGAACAGGGCCAGACTATTTTGCACCCTAGGCAAGGTGAGCTACTTTCACACACACACCCCAAAAATGCCAACTTTGATTTTTAAGAACATATATTTCCTGAAAAAAATAAGAAGCACAAAACTTGAAACTGCTAAATTTATTTTAAAGTGCAAGAAATACGTCATGCCAATTATAGCAAACAAATTGGAAAGGAACGTCTTTGGGTCTAAAATGCATTATTTAATAGGAATATCACCTCCAAATCATCCCCCCCCAACTCACACATGCACACACATACACACTCAGCATCAATCACTCCAAACAAACACACGCATGCACATGCATTCACTCAAAGACCCCATACACCCCATTCACCCATACATTCTCTCTCTCTCTCTCTTCTGGGTGCGTTCCGGAAGTCCGAACATGGAGCCACCCCACCCCCACCCCAGCGTCCCTGGCTTTGCTTCGGCTGGGTGGGCGCGGGACGCCTCTATGGTAGCACCGGCCCTGACTGAGAAGCACATTCAGCACAATGACTATATTTACATCAATAGTATCCTAGGTATTCTACACAACTCAGAAAAGCCCAACAGATTTATTTGTGGCATCTGTACGATTACAGAGGGAAGATACTAATGGATGTTTGGTCTTTGATGAGATTCAAATTTTCTTAGATGGACGGTACATTAGTGCACCTGAAGCAATGTGGCGTTTGAATGAGTTTCTGATGTCGGAGAAGTCCCACTCCATTACAAGATTGGCAGTGCATCTACCCAATCAGCAACAAGTGATCTTCCAAGAGGGCAAAAAAGACAATGCTTGAGGCATGGTTCGAATTAAACAGAACACATGTACAAGCAATGCAATTTCATTACGCTGAGATTCCGAAGTACTACGTATTTGGAAAAATAAATAGGCAAATGAAAATGTAGGCAATGAGGTGGAGATGGCGTTATTGGACGTATGCCTGTTGTAAGTGTTCAAGACAGCGAGCGCTACTATCTCTGCAATGAACAACAACAAAAGGCATTTGACACTATTATTGAGGCTGTTTACAATAACTTGAACAGTAATCAACACTGTTTTTTTCTTGATGGTCCGGCTGGAACTGGAAAGACATTTCTTTACTCAACTCTAATACACACCATATGAGGCAATGGAGATAGCGTTACTCCTGTTGCGTATACAGGTATTGCAGCAACTCTGTCAGCAAGAGGCAAAACTGCTCACTCTACGTCCAAGATACCTTTGCTGCTGAATGCAACTTCAACATCCAATTTAAAGCCAAACACAGATGAAGCAAAGGCACTTCTCCGATCAAAACTGATAGTTTGGGACGAAGCACCAATGATGCACGTTCACGTTTTTCAAGCAGTAGACAGACTACTGCGTGATCTGACAGGATTAGACCAGTCTTTTGGAGGGGAAGTTATACTACTAGGCAGAGACTTCAGGCAAGTCCTACTGGTGATACTACGAGGCTCAAGATCTCTAACTGTTGCCAGTTGTATAAAAAACATAGGCTATGGTCCGAATTGCAAGTATTGAAACTTACACGTAATATGCGAACTATATCAACTGAGAAGGAATTTTCAGACTGGCTATTAGAAGTAGGCCATGGAAGAAGTGGTGCAACTATTCTTCCATGGTCTACATGGAAAGTTGCCTCCAGCCTGTTTTTTAAACACACAAGACCCTGTAGAACAACTCTATAGTGACATTAACTTCAACACTGTTACAGCTCAGCAACTCAAACACAGAGCAATACTAACTGTAACAAATGACCATTCTTTGGAACTGAACAACAAAGTGTTAAACTGTATGCCAGGAGAAGAGGTTGTTTACAAAAGTGTGGATACTGTAGCAAGTGATGAACCAAGTGATCATCTAGCATACCCTGAAGAGTTTCTCAACAGCTTAACACCAACAGGGATGCCTCCTCACGAGCTAAAACTGAAAGTAGGTGCTGTAATTATGCTACTATGAAATCTTATGCCATGACGGGGACTCTGCAATGGAACAAGCTTAACAATTACACGTCTACAAAGACACTTTATAGAGGCCCGTGTAATCGATGGATTGAACTTAGATACTATTCTTATACCGTGCATACCTCTCATTCCATCTGATACAAATATGCCTTTCAAATTCGAAAGAAAACAGTTTCCTATACGTTTAGCCTTTTCAATGACCATTAATAAGTCACAGGGACAGACCTTTGACAGAATCTGCCTATACCTTCCAAAACCTGTATTCACTCACAGGCAACTATATGTTGCTCTCTCAAGAGTTCAATCATTGGGCTCATTAAGTTTTGTATCTGAGAAGAATGAGATTGTTAATTGTGTTTACAATGAAATAATAATAATCAATATGTTTATTGCTCAATCCACAGATCATTGCAACACATACAAATTTGACATTTTGCTATACTATACATGATAAAAATTACATATGTTTAAAAATGACAGAGCTATCAAAAACGTAACATGCATTAGTAAAAGGATAGTAAGATCACGGCGGACACACAGAAACCTTTAATTGCTTCTCAATGACATTTCATTTATATCTCTGAATCTTTATAACAACACACACCAATAGTATCTAAAAACTTTGCTCTACATCTATTAGCTTTCACTGCAAATAGAGCAACCCTTTGTATCACATATGGGTTGGTTGAATATAATAAATAGCTCAGTTTTTCCTTCGCACCCCAGTATTTCACTTTCTTTAAAAAAAGTTCTAAATAACTTTTCCTTATATCTATATATAAGGGGCAGTCAAATACATAGTGTGTTATGTCCTCTGGAACTGGCTCTCCACAAACACATAACCTGTCTTCTACTGGTATGCCATTTCATCACAGTATCCATTTGTTCAAACCTTTAACGTGTAAGGGCTTTCCAGTGTTCCATTTTCATGGGTACTGATAGGTATTTCTCAAGTTGGTGTAGGTATTTTGTGCTAGCTAGCCATTTTGCTGTTCTTAAGGATGTGAGCGCTGTTATATCAGTTTGCGCTCCTACGTCCAACACTCTTTGTTTAAAAATATTTATGCTAGCTGTCAGTGTTGGATTGAGTGCCTGGTGAGAAAATCCAAAGTTTGGAAGGAGTTTGAAAAGTTTCTGCAGCCAAAAGTTCCCTTGCACAGTGGACTGTTGTTCCTCCAGACAAATCTTTGGGAGTCTCTCTTCAGTTAAGTTACTTACTCTACACCAGTAGTTTACCATCCTTGCATATATCAAGCCAGAGATCTTTTCTGTACCCAATTCTGCTCTGGTTAAGTATGCTGGGGTGGACTTAGAGACCCCCAGGATCAGACGCAAGAAGCAACTTTGAACTCCTTCAATTTTTGAAAGGTTTACAAAGCCCCATTTTTCTGCACCAAAAATTAGCGAAGGTATCACTTTTGCTTTGTAAATTTTTAAAATTGGGCATAATGTGCCTGGGTAACTGTAATTTAACAGTCTATTTAGAGATTGTAAAGAGGCCACTGTTTTTAGTTCATTTTTCTTGATTTGTGACGCCCAGGATCCAGATGCAGAGAAGTTAAGACCAAGGTAACAGTAATGTTTTACCTGCTCTAAGACCTTGGAATTAATAGACCATCTGTAGGACTTTCTCTTTTTGCCAAATACTACTACTTTGGACTTGTTTTTGTTAATGTAGGTCATTTTCTTTACAGTATGCACTAAGCTTTCTCAAGAGTCTTCTCAAACCCACTTGAGATGTTGAAAGCAAAATCATGTCGTCAGCATACAATAAAATGTTTACCGCTCATTTTGAGATTTTGGGCCTATGATAGCTCTGGTTATGAACAAATGCCACCATGTCATTAATATAAAAATTAAAAAGAAATGGTGCTAGGATGCATCCTTGTCGCACACCCTTGTGTGAAGGGATATGATCAGTAAGGACAAAATTTGAGCCTGCTCTAACCTTCAAATAGGTTTTGGAATAGAGGGCTTTTATTAATAATAGGAGCCTCCGATCTATATTTGTATTTGCCAGTTTTTCCCAAAGGCGGCACCTGTTTATAGAATCAAAGGCAACACTTAAGTCTATAAAGGCAGTGAAGAGCTGTCCGCCCTTAGCTGTGTACTTAGTTATAAGGTGTTGTAATGTGAAGCAATTATCCAAAGTAGATCATTGTTTCTTGAAACCACACTGTTCTTCTACAAAAATGGCATTTTCCTCTGCCCAGTCCTCTAATTTTTGTAAGAGGTGCTTAGCATAAATTTTTGCAGGAATATCGATCAGACTGATTGGCCTGTAATTGTTGGGATCCTGCTGGTTGCCTTTTTAAAATATGGGAATAATTACACTGAGATTCCAGCCCTTTGGAATACAGTCTGTGTGATTTATATGCGTGAATAGTCCAGCCAGTAGTAAGGCCCACCAATCCAAGTCATTCTTGAATAATTCGGGAGGTAAAAAATCTTCACCTGGTGCCTGGTTGTTTTTCAAGGTCTGGATGAGTGATTTGATCTCAAGAGAAGATACAGGTGGCCATGAAGGTAAGAGATTAGGGTCCTGGGCCAGGAGCAATTTACTTCCAGACCTTGGGTCTTTTCCATTTTTGAATAAATCTGAGTAGAATTTTTCCCACTTTGTAGCTGGTATGGGGATATCAAAATAATATTTTACTTCTTTTAGTCTACCTCCAACTAAATGCCAAAAATAGGCTGAGTTTGTCCATGTTGCGGCTGCTTCAAGCTCACCCCAGATGTATTTCGGGAACTGCGATTTTTTTTGCTGAAATTAGTTTTTTGTAGTCGTGTCTGAGTTTTAACATTGTGTATTGTGCTTCCTGATAAGCTACAGCATGCACTCTCCGCAACTGGCTCCTCAGTTTCTTTCTTAGTATGTTGCACTCTTTGTCAAACCATAATGACTTCATGGGCTTTAGCTGGTTTGAACTTTCCATTTTTAAGTGAGGCCTCATGCTATCACATAAGGACTGATATGCTTCCAATACTAGTTTTATATTGGAGTCAGGAGCTAAGATTATATTTTGCAAAGATATGCCTAGTGCTGAGTTTTGGAAGTCGTTGAGCTTATTTACTTTAACTTTTTGCCATTTCAGTCTCCTCTTCCCCTTTATTTCCAGATTTTGTGCTAACCAATGATCTGTAGGGGATGCTTTCCTCATATTGGACTTAGCGGCTATTTTCAGTGCTATGGGCTGATGGTCACTATCTTCCCTCAGGTTTACTGTTATACCAGAAAATAAATGGGCACTTCTTCTGGGAACACAGACATAATCGAGGACACTACCTGCCCGTTGAGAAAAATAAGTGAAGGGATAAGGAGTGTTTTTATCGTTATTACCTACAATCAGCAGTCCAAACTTATATGTTGACTGAAAAAGGTATACCCCTGCATTGTTTATTTTCTTATTCCGGGATTTCCAGTAATTTAAATCGGAAGAATCATCTTCCAAGATTCCACACTGCTCAGCGACTTTTATCAATGATGTTCCTATTCTAGCATTAAAATCACCCAACAGTATAAGTAGGGAACTAGGGAACCTTATATACAATTCTTCCAGAAAATATTCTAACTGCAGCCAAGCATTAGGTGTATAGTGTTTGGAAGATATTGGTGGTATATATACATTTACAACTATAAGCATCAAATCCTGTGCCATAAATTTTACCGCAAATAAGTTCTTATCCATTGGTACTGAGTCAACCAAGCTACCCTCCCATCCCAGATCTTCCTTGGCCAAAATGGCTAAACCGCCTATGGCTCTACCTTTCTCATTTAGTTTCCATGCAGGGTTAACCCATGTTTGAAAACCTGGAACTATTAACTTATCCTTAGCTAAAAGCCATGTTTCTTGTAAAGCTAGCACTGGGTATTTGGATAAAAATGAAATAATGTCATAGTCATGAACTTTACTCTTCCACCCTGCTATATTCCAAGACATAATAGCAACGGGCTTATCTTCTATGTCATAGATTTCACATGCCCTCTTTATATAGTCTGTTGATGTTACGGTTGTTGGTTGATAGGGCACCTCTACAACTTGCTGTTTATGCAGTCAGTGGGGGTAATCTGAGGTTGTCCTGTTTCCCCTGGGTTCCTAGCACTGCTTCCTCCAGGGTTTCAATCATGTCGATTTGTGGACATAACCTGCTGACATTTGAAATCACTGGGTGCCTTGGATTTACTAATTGGGGGTTGTTTTCTCCTGGGTTCTCCACTCAACCCGGTTCTGAGTTCTCAATATGTCTGATATCAGGACAAGATTTAAATTTTGAGGTCACGAGATTTGGATATGTTGTTGTGTAAACTGTGCCATTTCTATTTATTCTTGGCTCGATGTTTATCTCTGCAGTAACCAGGCAGTTCTGCCCACCTGCCATCACACTGAGGGGCTCCTGAAGAAACTCCATCTCTCTGTGGTGCCCACTTTCCTGGTGTTGTTGACCGCAGTCTACTGGCACTAGTTGAGCATCCTTGTTTTCTGTTTGTCTTCCCAGGTCTACTTGCCTACTTATCAATTGCTCCTTTAGAGAATCTAGTCTTGCAATGATTTCATTTTGAGTTTCTGTTGGCAACGCACTAAAAGATTCTAACAAGGCTTTCTCCTCATTATTATATGAATCTCTTCCATTTGGGAATGTTTCCCCTCTTTTGATCTTGCACAATGGGGCACTTCCATTTAAAAATATGGTCATTTTCCATGTCCCTTGACCCTAGCTGGGCCTCTTGCTGTAACTTGTGCTTTTTCACTCCAAAAGTGTTTATTTTCTCAGTGTCCTGGTCATTAGGGGACACGTAGGGAATTTCAAGGTCATTCCATTGTATAAGGTTTTTCCCACTTTCACTATCTAAACCACTATTTTCATTTTGAATCTCTCTTAATTTCCTCCTTACCAGAGGCAGGGGGGAGCTATATTTTCAAAAATTCTCGAGTCATGAAGACCTATTTGTTGGAGATCGTACTTTCTACTATATATTTTCCCAACCATTTTGCTCTAGGGCTGACGTGGCAGATTTGGGTTTCCTTATGGCAGCACACTGCCTCTGGGATCACGGGTCTGACCATCCTGCTTTCTTTCTTATCACATTCCTTTCTTATTGCACGGCACGTCTTGTTTACCTCTAGCTTCACACAGGAACAAGGTTGGCAATTCATTTGGCAATTGCAGAAAGTGACCACCGTGCGTGCCTGTTTGTAGTTAAAAAATAAATATTCAATGTGTGTAATATCTGCGGTAGTAATTTCCTGTGAGACAATTGGTTCAAGAGTTTGTATTAAATGGAGTTTGCGTTGTAACTGTGTTAGTAGCCCCTTTGGTTTTGGAAAGTTAGAAAAGACTAGTCTTTACTGCATGAGTCTCAGCTTCCAATTCTGTTCATCTGGTTTCACCGCCTGGTAGGATATATCATCAGTATCTTGTGCCAAAACATTTCCCCCCATTTCAGCTCTTGCCTCCTGTTTTTTAAGCACATGTTGCCATGGGTCGTTCATTTCAGCGGGCTCATAATTCTTATCGGAGATCACTGGAGCTACAGCTGGTATTTTGATTAACTGCTTAGGGGAAAACTTTCACACAGGTTTCTTTCTTTTGTTCTTTTCCTCTTTGCCCAGTTTTCTACTCTTAGATGACTTTTTAACCTGCACCATTTTGGGTTTTTTGTCTATTAGTTTGAATAATTTTTCACAGTTCATTTTCCTATTCTGGAAGGTTAGGTTTGGGACTGCCTTTCCTTTTTTAATTTCTGTACGCCCTAAGCTTTTACTCTTTTTCTCCTTTTTAGTTCCCTTTTTGATTTTCTTTGAATTGTGCTGGGTGTTAATTTTGCTCTCTGTTACTTGACAGGTGTCCGCCTTTACCTTCTGGGTAATCCCTGATTTTATTTCAGATTGTGGAAAATCGGTTTCTCCCTTTTTATGTATCTTCACCATTGTTGTTAATAGTCCATTAGATTCTGCCAAGAAAGATTTGATTAAACCTAGATCCTTGGAGGTGTCAATCACCCGTTTTTCAATTTCAAATAACTGTTCAATTATTAGTTGTCCACCTTGTTCAGTTATATAGTAGCCATCATTAATTTTTAGGCTACTCACGAGGAGGAGGATTATGTACGCCGCCTTGGATTCCTTGCAGGGGAAAAAAGGCGGGATATAAATGCAATAATAAATAATAAATAAATAAATAGTTCTGCTACCTGCTTTTCCATTAGCTCATCTAGGGAGATTTGCTGTTCTTGTGCACTTATTTGGGAGGTATTTCCGACAAGAGCTAAGTCAGATGCCAAGTTCCTGGTATCATCATCTGAAATGTATCCCAACATAGCACACCTGGGGTCTATAGACCAGTCTAATACAGAATTAGTTGTAGTCTCATTTCCAACTACTGCTGCTGTTACTTCTTTTTTAGGGGAGAAAAATTGTGTAATTGCAGTCTGAGATTTAGGTTTCTGTTTCCTGCTGTCAATAGGTACTTCCACTGGGCACCCCAGGGTTTTGTATCCTTGTCTGGTGAACACCTTTTCATCAGTTAGGGATAACACTATAGTTATCAATTATTTACCATAAAACTAGTTGCTAAACTAATTGTTAAAAACAATGTTGGCAAATTAAAATAAGTTTAAAAATTAAAACAACAATATATTATAACAAATTACATAAACTGCTGAAACAAGTGATATAAAAATATTAGGAGTGGTAAAAACAGATAGAATCTAATTAAGAACATTAAAATAAAGTAAGACAACACCACATCAACCAAGATAGGTTATTCAGCTTAAAACACAACAATCTCCTATGAAAGAGTTTTGTAGCCTTTGAAAATAGTATTCCTGCAAGGATATATTAACTTATGTCCACCTTTGCAAGCAGGCAACCCACTCAAAGAGTATGCTGACTATATTGATAACTGCTTTTCTGGTTTAGACATTCATCCGGTTCTTTAATTCCAGGATGTGGTTCTTTGTTGGTGGCTTCGCGCCCAGTGCTGAGAGCCTCAGGCTGAGAGCCCTTTAGCTCTCACTGCAGGCTTGGGCCTTCTAGCACCCAGGAGACTTTAGTACCTGCAAGGGGGCGGGGCAGACAAACACTCAGCTCAGCAGGTCCTCCAAGCCTTGCCCACAGCCTTTTACAATGAAATATATGAATGAATAAATAAATAAAATGCGTTATTTTTAATTAATAACCTTCAAAATATGCTAGAACGGCGTATGTTACCCCAGGTACAGCTAGTAGCTGTACAATTTTGAAATTGTTTTGGAATACAGCGCATACTCTTTTCTTTATTTTGCATTTTGATCAAATTTTCTTCTGCAAACATCTTCACATCTGCCATAATTTTACAGAAATGCTTGAGCCACATCACAATCCGATTTTTGCAAATAATCTGGTACCACCTTTAGTTCAAGAAGCACTTCACTAAAAAGATTCAGGCAAAACACAAAGCCAAAATCTCTTTGATTTAGAATGCCACAAGCCTCTACATTTCTTTCAGAAATTGATTCATTGCTGATTATACTCAGAAGCAATAGAATTAGAGGAAGTGTTGACTTAACAGCTAGACACGAGGGAATCTGATACAACTAGAGAGTGGGTGACAATCTTTAATTCAATAATCCTATTCCTTGTTTGTCTTTGCAATTCAATGAAACATGGATGTACATAAGAAGAGGATACAAATATGTACAATTGTTGAAGAAGATTAAAGAATTTTGCAACAACATCAATATTCTTACATACATCAACAATAATTAAGTTCAGCCTGTGGTTGAAACAATCAACATAGATGGCTTGTGGCGCCTCTTTCAGGATCAGTGCCTGCACACCATTTAGTTTCCCACTCATTACACTGGCATCATCATATGTTCGTGCTATGCAGTTTTTGATATGCAGACAAGCTGGAGCATGTTCAGAGGAGGGCAACCAGGATGATCAGGGCTCTGGAAACAAAGCCCTATGAAGAGAGACTGAAAGAACTGGGCATGTTTAGCCTGGAGAAGAGAAGACTGAGGGGAGACATGATAGCACTCTTGAAATACTTAAAAGGTTGTCACACAGAGGAGGGCCAGGATCTCTTCTGGATCATCCCAGAGTGCAGGACATGGAATAACAGGGTCAAGTTACAGGAAGCTGGGTTCCGGTGGACATCAGGAAAAACTTCCTGACTGTTAGAGCAGTATGACAATGGAACCAGTTACCTAGGGAGGTTGTGGGCTCTCCCACACTAGAGGCTTCAAGAGATAGCTGGACAACCATTTGTCAGGTATGCTTTAGGGTGGATTCCTGCATTGAGCAGGGGGTTGGACTCGATGGCCATATAGGCCCCTTCCAACTCTACTATTCTATGATTCTATGATATCTATGCCACAACATGCTAAGATTTCCTTTATATAACTCAGTAGTGAAGGAGCATTCAGTGAATGGCATGGATGGGAACCAATAAAATGTTCATACAGTATACTGTATATTACCATTGTATGTCCTTAGTTATGTATGTCCTTACATATGCAAAGAAGCCAGCTTCCTTTACTTGGTGAGAAATTGACCCCAGAACCATTCTGCTCATAATGCTTAACAATTCATCTTGAATGGAATGATGTGTGTACTTTGCATTGCGAGGAAGAGTACCTATTGTAGACTGGATTCTGGGATCGCGTTTTGTGACTAAATGCAAGAGTCCAAGAACATTTCCCCCGTTACCACTTGCCTCACTTTCCCAATGTCCAAACTGAGCAATTTGTACAGCAGTGAGAAAAAGAATTTCTGCCACAGTAGTTATATAATGCCTATTTTCTTTGATAAGTTCTTTAGAAACATCACTTAATTGCACTAAAACTGAGCCTCCTTTGGATTTCTGGGTTTGTTTGTAACTCCCACAAGCCACTATAAAGGCTTTGTGGACTGGACTTCTGTTATGCAGCTTTGTAGGGCTGGCAGATCTGGGTTTTCCTTACGGCAGCACACTGCCTCTGGGATCAAAGGTCTGACCCCCTGCCTCCTTGCTTAACACATTCCTCTCTTATCACGTTCTTTTGTTCCTTTATTATCACGCAGGAACAAACCTCTTGTTTACCCCTAGCATACGTCCTGTTTACTCCTGACCTCACACAGGAGCAAGGTGATAATTAAATGGCTCCACATAGATAATTAAGTGGATCCACATAGGAGGAGGGGGGGAGAAAAGGGGGGAGAAAAGATCTATATAACCACACTGCATGTACAATGAATCAGATTCGGATTCTGCCCTCACACATCGGTGTACGAGTCTCCTTCAAGTGGCGCCTGAACAGGGACCCAGCAGCTGCCAAACATATTCGCTGGCGCCTGGCATAGGCCCCGTGGTGCACCCTCGGCTCTTAAGTCCCGCGCACTCCCTGAAACCGCAAAGACCAGCCTTTTCGTGTTTCAACTCGCAGGGTGCCTCCCCTCCTCTCTTGTTGCACGTGCTTTGTCTGCCCTCCGCAGCTTGCCTTCACACGTTAACACAGGTTTGCCCCAGCCCAGTTCCCTTTTCCAGATGTATCTATGCCATTACAGGGCCAGGCATGAACCCTGAGCTAGCAGATATGATTAAAACCTGCCAGGATATTGGCACAGCCTCTCATCATGCAGGCATTTTAGCTGCAGCTCTTGTAAAAAGAGTCAAACCAAAAAGAGCTTGTACAGAAGACGAAATTCTTAGTATGGAGCTCATCATTACAAAGACCCTCAATTGGAATTTGAGTCCCCTCACAGTTGTGTCCTGGCTAAATACATACCTGCAAGTTGCATATCTAAACGAGATCTATGAAATGCTACTGCCGCAATATCCCCAACAGATATTTGTGCAAATAACTGAGCTTTCAGATCTCTGTGTGCTGGATGTGGGCTGCTTAGAATACACCTACGGCATACTAGCTGCTTCTGCTTTATATCACTTCTCCTCTTGTGAGCTGATGCAAAGGGTTTCAGGTTATGAATTATGTGACATAGAAGACTGTGTGAAATGGATGGTTCCCTTTGCTATGTCTATCAGGGAAGTAAGGAGTTCAGCGCTCAAACGCTTCAAAGGAATTCCTTCAAAAAATTTGCACAATATTTACACGCCAGCACAAACTTACGCAGATCTCATAGCAGAGGGAAGAAAGCGTGCGCTTCAAAGGCTTGGCATAGACTTAGCCGAGATTTGCTTTCCCCTCACTAAATTACAGATCAAACGCCTTCTCCAGATGTCTGTAGCATTACAAATATCAATAGATGGGTTTGTGGGGATCTTTTCTTTTCATCTCCCCCCTGACCCTCATTTTTCCTGTGTATTGACTCATCACTTCCCGCTGCGAGACCTCCGCTCTCACATTCCACTCCCCCATGCCCCCACCCTGTATGCAGATGGGGGAAGGGTACGAGGCGCAGTGACTCACTTTAATCCTGCCACTCAGCAGTGGGAAGCTATTTTAGTGCTACAAATGTATCCGCTTTAAGAGCTAAACCTCATTCTCGACTCCCAACATGTGTGCTTTGTTATTGCTAATTTACCTAGAGCATACGTCACTCCACGAGGCCTTGCCCATGAATGCCACATACCCTTAGATCAATCGAAACAGATTGTAGCCACCTGTCTTCAATGTGCCCAGGCTGCACCCAGTGGAGAAGCTGGCATCAACCCCCGTGGCATTTCTCCCAATCAATTATGGCAGATGGACATCACGCATATTCCAACTTTCAACCCTTGGAAGTACCTACATGTTACCATTGAGACTAGTTCGGGTGCAATATGGGCAACCCCACAAAGGGGAGAAACAGTCAAACACGTTATAGCCTACCTCTATTCTGCTATTACTGCTCTTGGCCGCCCAAGGAAAATAAAAACAGATAACGGGCCTGCATATGCTTCCAAAGCTTTTTTAGAGTTTTGCACAACGTGGGATATTGTTCCCATTCATGGCATCCCTTATAACCCACAAGGACAAGCTATTGTTGAGTGCGCTAATCGCACCTTGAAAGAATGCTTAGCCAAGCAATTACAATCCTCCCTATACCACAGCCCGCGAGTACCTACCTTAGGCTGGGTCCAGCAACAAATTAATAAAGTACTTTTTACATTAAATCAATTGAATGTCCAGCCCTCAGGAAGCACAGCATACCAAAAGCATTTCCAAACCCAGCAACCTCTCCCCAGGCCATCAGTATATTATAGGCAGTTGCCTGATAAAACATGGCTTGGTCCCGTTCCCCTTATCACATGGGGACGAGGCTATGCTGCTGTTCTTACTCCCACAGGTCCTTTGTGGATCCCAGCCTGAGCGGTCAAGGTTGCACGGGATGCCTTGGCGCCAGTCCCTCAACCCAGTTCCAGAGATGACAACAGTATCCTTACGCCCAGCAGCACGTCGCCCGCTTCGTCAACCTGGACACCATCCACTGACATGGGGTCAAATCAAGAGTCTGACAGACCAGGCTCAGGGACTTTTGCAGCAACAGCAAGTGGAACCAATGCCAGAGAATTTATGTGCTGCAATCTTTGCAGCTTTAGCTGCAAATTCGCTTCTCATTGTCTGTTCTTTATGCGTGCTCCTCTTCCCTTGTCCTGTGGGGGGGCACCTCTCTTAACACTTCAACCTAATATGTGGGAACAGTTAGCCCGTGCGATTCCCACTGACTCATTGTGTCTGTCTGAAACCTTAGATATGGAAACTTTATTGGGCTCCTGTCTGATCCCAGTGTGAGCTCCCCCAGAAGTGTTACAAAATATTACCAGTCTTGGCCAACTATTGGAAGGCAGCAATGACACCATAACATATCATATGATCCAAGTTTGGGGTGAAGTTGTCACCCGACTACCCCCGAGGGTTGTTTCATTGTCCACCCCCCACCTAGCAATCCCACCTAATATGACCTGTGCCCGCATTGTTAATTGTACAAGTCGCACACCAACAGTAAAATGTTCCTCTCCAGGGCCATCCACGCATTGGAGCGGCTCCCATTATACTAATATATCTTTTGTATTTGCTAATATTTTGCTCCCTCCAGGCTGGTTCTTTACCTGTGGCACCATCACCACCAATAACATTCCTGCTAATCTGACAGAGTCTTTTTGTTACTTGAGCCGTCTCGTACCTGTGCTCCCCAAAAGAAACCGATTGTTCCACCAGTTAGCTCCTTGCAGCAGCGCAAAAGAGAAACTATCCCATTGCCTTCCGATTGTGACAGCGAAACTGCTCTGTTAACGCAAAGAGAATACATAGGACTTGCTACATCCTTGGTAGGAGTCCCAGCTCTTGCTGTTCGGAATTCAGTGAATATAAATGCTATCGCCTGCGCCTTAGTAAAAACCATCAATGCCATATCCACAGCCATCGGGCTGCTGAATGAAGAAGTGGGAGAGCTGCGCCGTGCTGTCCTGCAAAAATTGAGCAGCCATTGACTACCTACTTCTTCAGCAACACCTGGGCTGTGAAAGTATAGAAGGCATGCATTGCTTTAACCTGTCGGACAATTCCCACAAAGTGCAAACTCAACTTGGCCGTTTACAAGCAGTTGTAGCCCAGATCAAACAAGATGTGCCTGGACACTGGTGGGAGGGATTGTGGTCGTGGTTCCCTCTTGGTTGGCTAGGTTCTCTCTTGAAGTGGGGTATTGTACTAATCGCTGTATTAATAATAGCCTGTTGTTTTATTCAATGTATCCCAAATCTTATGTCAATATGTAGCCGCTGCTGGCAGAGAAATTCCACTTTAAAACCCTTTCCCCCTGGCCAAGTACAGATGTTGTATAAACAGCTTGCTCATCATGTCCCTGAAGAGTATTAAGACGTAGCTCTTCCTGCGCGATAAGCAAAATAATAATAATAATAAAAATAGAAAAGGAGGAATTGTAGGGCTGGCAGATCTGGGTTTTCCTTACGGCAGCACACTGCCTCTGGGATCAAAGGTCTGACCCCCTGTCTCCTTGCTTAACACATACCTCTCTTATGTTCCTTTGTTCCTTTCTTACCATGCAGGAACAAACCTCTTGTTTACCCCTAGCAAACGTCCTGTTTACTGCTGACCTCACACGGGAACAAGGTGATAATTAAATGGCTCCACATAGATAATTAAGTGGCTCCACATAGGAGGAGGGGGGAGAGAAAAGGGGGGAGAAAGGGGGAGAAAAGATCTATATAACCACACTGCATGTACAATAAATCAGATTCGGATTCTGCCCTCACACATCGGTGTACAAGTCTCCTTCACAGCTTCAGTCCTGAATCATTAGCAGTAGCTTTTTTCCAGTTGTTGTATCCTTTATGAGTAAATGGATTTTCAGCAGTACAGGGATCTTTTCCAGAAAAATGGCGACAAGCAAAGCAAAACACAGCATTTTGTATTACACTGTATTCTAACCAAGAATAGCATTTGTATCATGCTGGGTTGAAATGTCTCCACCACAATTGGCCATATTTTGTTGATGGATAACTTTTTAGCGCTGGCTGAATTGGACTTTCTTCTTGAGACTGTGCAATGTCACTTGGACCAGGTAACTTTTTTACAAAGCGAGTCATTAACTCAACCCCTAAACAAGCACTTTGGCAACTCTGAAACACTTTCATCTTCAGAATTATCTATTTCAGAAATATCAGACTCACTACTACTGCCAGATAATTCCAAGGAAGAGATCCATGGAATAAGAAGATTAATTCTTCCAAGGGTGTTCTTCTAGCTGGCTGGCTGCTGGTGCTGGAGTATAGTTTGGAGAACTGCCAAGAATAAGTTTAGGCATCAGGGTTTTAAGTGTGATGCAGTTATGAGGGCCCCCATCCCAAACCTCAGTTACCTAGCCCTAATTGGTGGGGCAGAAAGTGGGTTCACTGGAGACAGAGCCAAGGGGGTCACACACACACCCAAAACCTCTCCAGAATAACACACAGAAAGCAGTTTGTGGCAGAGCCCACTTATTAAAACAAGGGGAGGTGGGGAAGGAAGCAGCCCATTTCACACATAGGCAAACTGAGGTAGGAGGCAACTAAGAGTCAATTACTGCAAGAGTAATTGCAGTAATTTGCAGTAGTTTGGGTTGCATAATTGCAGCACACTAAGTTCCCAGAGCCAACAGAGAGCAGGCTTTTTTTAAAAAAGTGTCTTAAACACCCACACCCACACCCAATTTATCCAGGGTATGTCACAACACAGAGAAAGGCATTTATAGACAAACCCACTTTGCCAACATTTAAATTAAATGCAGATGGGAGACCAAGAAACCCATTTCACACATAGATAAACTGAATCAGCAGGTAAATAGGAGCCAATGACTGCAAGTGAGAGAGTTTGGGTTACATAATCACATATTTAATGTGGAAAAATGTGCTCCATTAAATAGGAGGAATTTAGCCATGAATATGTATGTCTTTCATGTCTTTCAGATATCTCAGCTTGGTTGCTTCATTGTCGTTTGAAACTTAATATGGCAAAGACTGAATTGCTTGTTTTTCCTCCTAAACCTTCTCCTCATCTCTCATTCTCTCTTACTGTCAATGATGTTACACTTACTCCAGTCAAGGAAGCTCATAGTCTTGGCTTTATATTTGACTCCTCGCTCTCCTTTATTCCTCATATTGAGGCAGTAGCTAAATCCTGTCGTTTTTTCCTGTATAATATTGCCAGGATTTGATCATTTTTGTCTGCCTCTTCTGCCAAGACTCTTGTTCATGCATTGGTTATTTCTCGGTTGGACTACTGCAACCTTCTTCTCACTGGCCTTCCTTCTTCTCACATCAGTCCGTTGGTTTCTGTTCACCACTCTACTGCTAAGATCATCTTCTTGGCTCGCCGCTCTGACCATGTTACTCCACTTCTGAAATCTCTTCATTGGCTTCCAATTCACCTCAGAATCCAATATAAACTTCTCCTGTTAACCTACAAAGCTTTTCACTGTCTAGCTCCTTCCTATCTTTCCTCTCTCATCTCACACTATTGCCCCGCTCGTGCTCTTCGCTCCTCTGATGCCATGTTTCTCACCTGCCCAAGGGTCTCCACTTCCCTTGCTCGGCTTCGTCCATTTTTTTCCGCTGCCCCTTACGCCTGGAACGCTCTTCCAGAACGTTTGAGAACTACAAGTTCAATCACAGTTTTTAAAGCTCAGCTAAAAACTTTTCTTTTTTCTAAAGCTTTTAGAACTTGATTCTGATCTTACTTTTATACTGTTAGTTTTACTCTACCCTGTGCCTGTTTGGTGCATTCTCTTCCCCTCCTTATTGTTTTATTATGATTTTATTAGAATGTAAGCCTATGTGGCAGGGTTTTGCTATTTTATTGTTTTACTCTGTACAGCACCATGTACATTGATGGACTATATAAATAAATAAATAAATAAATAAATAAATAATAATAATGTATTAACTTGCACCACAAAATGATATAGGGCGGGATACAAATGTTTTAAATAAATAAATATCAGTAACTTAAAGAAAAGAAGGAGAATCTTTTAAAACATACTTAATTTAAACTAGGGTGACCCTATGAAAAGGAGGAGAGGGCTCCTGTATCTTTAACAGTTGTATTGAAAAGGGAATTTCTGCAGGTGTCATTTATATATATATATATGGAGAACCTGGTGAAATTTCCTCTTCATCACAAACGTTAAAGCTGCAGGTGCCCTACCCTCTTTTAAACCTGGTCATTCTAGTATAGCTCCTGCAGTTTTAACTGTTGTGATGAAGAGGGAATTTCACCAGGTGCTGCATACATACCAAAGACACCTGCTGAAATCCACTTTTCTATGCAACTGTTAAAGATTCAGGAGCCCTGTCCTCCTTTCCATAGGGTCACCCTTTAACAGGGTGCAGTTGGCGGCCGTGGGGAAAGCAGAGGCAGCAACCTGGGGCCTGGTCCGGTTGCTCCTTATCTCTTCCTTGTTCCTTCCTCCTCTTCAGTTGGATCTTGCTCCTACAGGAAAAGGATCAAGCAAAGCAGTGTCTGCTCACCGAGGCTGCTTAGCCTGGCCTGCCTGGCACGTACTCGCTCTCCTCTTCACTCTGGCACAGTCGCTCCATCTTAACCTTCCCACCCTGCCCCATCTCTTTCGAAAACAAGCTGCTTCTTCCAGATAATTAATCACCATGAAAATGAGGCCTCAACGCCTCCGCCCAAGCAGTCACCGAGAAGTGAAACTGACCAAGCAGCCCTGGAACTGGATCAAATCCTTGTCCCCGCTGCCGCTGCCTTCTTGCCCATCCCAGAATGCAGGCAACTATAACCGGAGTCCTAAAACTAGGGTGGCTGGCAACTAGGGTGGGAAGCTCCTTGTTCGGGGGAGGGGGGCGCTTGCCCCCTGGAGCCACCACTGCCAGTGGTCATGGTCCATGGTACCAATGATGTGGGGAAAAGTAGTCGTGAGGTCCTGGAAGCCAAATTTAGGTGGCTGAAATCCAGGACCACCAGGACTGCTAGACAGGCAAAGCTGAGGAGTCTTAATGCCTGGCTTAGAGGGTGGTGCTGGGAGCAAGGATTCAGATTTGTTAGGCACTGGGGAACATTTTGGGACAAGTTGGGCCTGCCCAAGAGGGACGGGCTCCACTTGAACCAACATAGAATCAGACTGCTGCTGCTAAACATAAAAATGGTGGCAGAGCCGCTTTTAAACTAAACCCTGGGAGGAAGCAGACAGGGGCTGGGAAGTATCGCGTTTCAGTCAAATCATCCTTAGGGGATGAAAATAAAAACATAGTGGGGGAGAGGTTGCTCTGTACATCAAAGAGGACACAGTCAAGCAGATTAGAGAACCTAAAAAGGGTAGACTCTTCTACAGAAGCCTGTGGGTGACAGTACCGGGCCCCAAAACTAATTTAGTGCTAGGAACCAGAATGTTCAGGGTGACCTTGAGATGGAAAACAAAATCAGGGAGACCTTCAAATGAGGAAGTGTTGTAATAATGGGTGGCTTCAATTACCCCTGCATTAACTAGATAAATGCATATTCCAGTCAGAACAAAGAGGTTTCATTTCTTCATGCCCTAAAACAGTTGGTTATGGAACCAACCACAGGAGAGGCGACGCTGGATTTAATCTAGGGGTGTGCACTTCGTGGCCCAATCTGGAAAATCCGGATCAGGCCCGATCCTCTTCGCGCCGCTCCGCAGAGCAAGATCTGGCTTCGCTGCCGTCGCTATATGGACGGCGGCGGCACAAGATAAGCCACCCCCCACCCCCTTAACTGTGTCTGTCATCACGGGCTTCAACTGAGGCCCTGGCTTGAAGCCGGAAGAGGCCTCAGCCTTCACTTCCAGCTTCAACCAGGGCCTCAATTGAAGCCCGCGATGGACGCAGGTAAGCATCCCTCCTCCCTGCTCCTTTACCTGGAAGCGCCGGTTCCACATGGATGGTGGCGCCACGTAGGCCAGCCCCCGCCCCCTTACCTGCATCCGTCACGGGCTTCAATTGAGGCCCCGGTTGAAGCTGGAAGAGGCCTCGGCCTTCACCAGGGGCCTCAATTGAAGCCCGCAACGGAGGCAGATAAGCATCCCTCCTCCCTGCTCCTTTACCAGGCAGCGCCGCATGGATGGTGGTGCCAGCAGTGCCAGATGAGTCCCCCTCCCCCCCACTTACCTGCAGGCGAAGCTCCGGATTGAGGCAATGCTTTGAGCACTACGGAAAGGCTCCATTGCGGAACGAAGGGATGAAGAGTTGTAGGCCGTTCTTCTGTCTAAACATGCATAGGATTGCACCTTAAAATTGCACCAAGCAGGGCATATCTGGGCAGGTCATTCTGCTAGGGATGGCCTATTTATTTATTTACAATATTTATATCTACTGCTCCCCGTTCAGAATTTCAGAGAGGTGGACAAAATAAAAAAGAATAAAAACATGTTTAAAGTACATTTAAAAGAAGCATGGTGCAATAAAACTGTGGCTGGTGATTAAGGGAAGGGTTCCTGGAACGACGACATTTTCAGGAGGCGCCAGAAGGAATACAAAGTTGGCGCCTGCCTGACCTCCAGAGGCAGGGAATTCCATAGGAGGGGGGCCACCACACTGAAGGCTCTTCCCCTAGTGGACTCCAATCAGAGGATGTGGAACCACCAGGAACATGCCCTCTGATGACTCAGTGATCAGGTAGGAAGATAAGGAAGAAGACACTCTTTCAGGTATCCATCCTGGTTACAAATTGTACACAAGTACAAGAACCTTAAACCTGGCCAGGTAGCGAATAGGCAGCCAGTGCAGTTCCCTCAGCAGAGGAGTTACATGCTGGAAAGGGGCAGCTCCGGACAACAGCCGAGCTGCAGTACTCTGCACTAGCTCCAGCTTCCGGAGCAGCTTCAAGGGCAGCCCCACATAGAGCGCGTTGCAGTAATCCGATCTTGAGGTTACCAATGCCTGTACCACCATGGTCAAGCTATCCCTGTCCAGGAGAGACCATAACTGGCAAACCAAACAAAGTTGGTAAAAGGCACTCTGAGCTGCAGCGGCCATTTGAGCCTCCAGTGACAGAGATGGATCTAAGACTACCTCAGAAACTACAAACCTGAACTTTCAGAGGGAGTGCAGCCCCATCCAGCACAGGCAATGCGCCTATCTTGAGGGATTCTTTCTAATGATCTCTAAAGGTTCACACATGGACTGATTGCAATAAAAATGTTGGAAATGGCTGTCAAGGGCAGCTTGTTTCTCCACTTCCCTGAGTGGCTTTGAAAGGCCATCTTGTTGGGTTGTGCTTTGTGTGGTGGAGTTGACTCATTTATGTATTTAATTACATTTTTATCCCGTGTTTTTCCCTCCAAGGAACCCAAAGCGGCGTACATAATCCTCCTCCTCTCCATTTTATCTTCACAACAACAACCCTGTGAGGTGGGTAGGGCTGAGAGTCTGTGACTGGCCCAAAGTCACCCAGAGGGTTTCCATGGCCGAGTGGGGACTAGAATCCGGACCTCCTGACTCCTAGTCCGACATCTTAGCCACTACACCACACTGGCTCATGATGGGCTCTTGTTGGCTTGGTTTGCTGCAGAGTGTTCTGCATGCCACTGCTGCTGTGCTTGCCACCTTTGTGTCTTTTATTAAGCTCCCCGTTGGCCACTCTGCAGGACCAACCTTGTGTGGGAGAACAGGACATGAGGGTGGAAATAAATAACGGATGTCCTGCTGTCCCAGTGCTGTCAGCTGTTTTGTGCTCATGGATCCATTCGGCTCCCTCTCGCTTGATCTCTGAGCCTAGGATTTTGGGGGCTCAGCAATATCAGTGCTACAGATGCAAGTCGTCTCTCTTGTAGTCTTATTTTCGTCTCGCCTGTCTGCATCGGTCCAAATATCCCCCCTCCCCGCCTTCTCTCAGGAGCACAATGACTGCCCATCATTAATTGATGGCGTCCCTCCATCCCCTGGGTAATCTGAGCCAGCAGAGGTGGCCGCAGTCACTGCTGAAAGAAACCTGACCAGGGATGAAGTCATCCGAACAGGGGAGGGGAGGGAGCCAGCATAAGCAGGGCAGCAGTTCTGCCGCACAGCCCCCAATGCATTCCTATAAAGCCGGCAAGTGCCGGGTCTCCCTCACGGGTTGAGCTGCCAGCCAACCACCCAGACACACCTCTTTGGAATCTGTCCTGCTGCAAGCAAAGAATGGCCACCTTTGTCCCGGTAAGAAACTCTCCAGCTGTATCTGTTTATTTACTCCATTTCCAGCCACGCCTTTCACCGTGGAATGGAATGGAATTTAGACCAACTATCACTGCAGCTTATCCTTTAAATTCTACATGCTGCAGTAGGGCATTCTCTGGAGTCCAAATGCACCTACCTTGTTGCTAGATCGATCAAATATGACCCTATTCAGATGACGCGTTAAGCCATGGTGGTTAAGCATTGCGAGCTAAACATTATGGCTTAGCATGTCGTGTGAACTATTCCCAACCACGATGGCTACATAACCACGGTTTAACCATCCTCACTAACCATTTGCGGCCTAACCATGGCTTCGCGTGTCGTCTGAATAGGCCCTTTGCTATATAGAGAGACTAGAGACTACTAGCATATTCTTTAACGACGGCTAGGTGAAGCTGTATCTTATGGGCAGTCGGGAAACCTACCTTTTGCGAGTCAGATCTTCACAATCCTAATGGGGCAGCAATCATTGGAGTCATATGCAAGCGGTTTGCCCTGGTGTTGCCCGTAAAGCCACCTCCATCGAAGAGATGCTTGAGAAACATGACAACAGGATTGGGGGCAGGCGGGGGGGGGTCCTTAGAAAAGGCTGATGGCATTGCTGCCCCTGGCCCAAGCCCAAACTTTTGAAATGGACCCCTTGGCTGTCATCTTTTGATTGCCATTTTTGGCTTTCGCTAACCTCCTCCCTCCCTCCCTCCCTCCCCGCCCAGTATGCCTCCTGCTATGGGAACAAGCAAGCGGTGCAGCTCCTGGGCAGAAACAGCTACTTCTCCCTCTTTGCCAACCCGCCATGCCTGATCAGCCAGCGCCAGCGGCTGACTTGCCAGGCCCCGGAGATGACACTGCGGCAAATCAGCCAGCTGATCCGCGTCTTAAGGCAGCTGAACCTGCGGGACGCCGACGGGAACCGACTGCCTGCCTCGGGGAGGTGAGTGGCTCTGGCCGCAGCAAGCAAAGCGGGCCAAAGTGGGAACCCGCCAAGGAGAAAAGGAAAGTGGGCACAGGTGACCTCGGCAGGCTTAAGTAGGGTGGCCCTATGGAAAGGAGGACAGGGGTCCTATATCATTAACAGTTGTATAGAAACGGGAATTCCATTAGGTGTCATTTTGTAGGCATGCAGCACCTGGTGAAATTCCCTCTTCATCACCACAGTTAAAGCTGCAGGAACTATACGAGAGTGACCAGATACAAAGAGGGCAGGGCTCCTGCAGCTTTAACTGTGGTGAAGAGAGAAATTCACCAAGTGTTGCATGCATGCAAATGACACCTACTGAACTTTCCTTTTCTATACAAGTGTTAAAGATACAGGAGCTCTGTCCTCCTTTCCATATGGTCACCCTAGAAAGAGTAAACAGGGCCGGCTGAACACAAGAAGCAAATGCCTCAGGTGGCAGAATTCCAGGGGCTCCAAGTTAGTTGTGAAACCCCTTAAGTGGGCCATCCCCTTCCAGACTCTTGGAGAACTGGTCCCAAAGCGATTCTGCACATGGCCCTGCTCCTGCTCCTTCAGATTGTAGCTGCTTTCCCCTCACTCCATTCGAGTGAACAGGTGGAAAGTACTTATTCACACACCGTTAAGAGAGAAGGATGAAATTAGTAAACTCTGGGGCAGGGGGGAAAGGAGTCTTGCCTTCCTCATGGGTTTTCCTAATTGCAATTATCTTCCCTTTCAATACAGGAAATTCACAGCAAAAGGAGCTTGTTTTTTGGTGGGTGACTTTTTTCTCCCTTGCATCGAACAAGATACATGGGGGGCAGTAAAATTAATTTCCCACCTTGGCAATGACAGCACATCATCTGGTCCTGAGAATGCAGCCCAGTGGTGGGTGGAGCTGAAGGCAAATTGGGGCAGGGCCAAAAGAGAGGGGGAGAAATGAATTTAATTTGTTTAAAGGTTAACTCACAGGCCTCGCACCGGCCTGCTACTTTAAGATGGTGGATCTGCTTCCCTACTATATGTTATTCAGATATCTGGGCAATGCCGGGTATATGTTGAAAACATATTTTTAGGTTTGTATCTTTTTAGCTCGTAGAAAGGGTGTTGTGTGTCCTGATTGTTTTTGAAGTATAGACAGCTGCTCTGGCCAAGGCATGATGGGAGATGTAGGCTTTTCAGGTAAAACAAAAAATGTGGTTTATTAATTTAAAATTCAGTTCTTATTAACACAATTTCCTATTTATTCTAACAAAACAATTTACTAACTCAACCAAACTTGAGCAAATTCACTCCTGATTTGGGGGCTTTAGTGGACCCCCCAAAAAGACCTTTCCCACAGCGTCATCAGATGAGTGTCTTATGCCATGCTCATTTGTTGTTTATTCGTTCAGTCGCTTCCGACTCTTCGTGACTTCATGGACCAGCCCACGCCAGAGCTTTCTGTCGGCTGTCGCCACCCCTAGCTCCCCCAAGGTCAAGTCTGTCACCTCCAGAATATCCTCCATCCATCTTGCCCTTGGTCGGCCCCTCTTCCTTTTGCCTTCCACTTTCCCTAGCATCAGCCTCTTCTCCAGGGTGTCCTGTCTTCTCATTATGTGGCCAAAGTACTTCAGTTTTGCCTTTAATACCATTCCCTCAAGTGAGCAGTCTGGCTTTATTTCCTGGAGTATGGACTGGTTTGATCTTCTTACAGTCCAAGGCACTCTCAGAATTTTCCTCCAACACCACAGTTCAAAAGCATCTATCTTCCTTCGCTCAGCTTTCCTTATGGTCCAGCTCTCGCAGCCATAGGTTACTACGGGGAATACCATTGCTTTAACTATGCGGACCTTTGTTGTCAGTGTGGTGTCTCTGCTCTTAACTATTTTATCAAGATTTGTCATTGCTCTCCTCCCAAGAAGTAAACGTCTTCTGATTTCCTGGCTGCAGTCAGCGTCTACAGTAATCTTTGCGCCCAGAAATACAAAGTCTGTCACTGCCTCCATGTTTTCTCCCTCTATTTTCCAGTTATCAATCAAGCTGGTTGCCATAATCTTGATTTTTTTTTAGGGTTAACTGCAACCCAGCTTTTGCACTTTCTTCTTTCACTTTCGTCATAAGGCTCCTCAGCTCCACCTCGCTTTCAGCCATCAAAGTGGTGTCATCTGCATATCTGAGATTGTTAATGTTTCTTCCTGCGATTTTAACTCCAGCCTTGGATTCGTCAAGCCCAGCACGTCGCATGATGTGTTCTGCATACAAGTTGAATAGGTAAGGTGAGAGTATACAACCCTGCCGTACTCCTTTCCCAATCTTAAACCAGTCCGTTGTTCCGTGGTCTGTTCTTACCGTTGCTACTTGTTCGTTATACAGATTCCTCAGGAGGCAGACAAGATGACTTGGTATCCCCATACCACCAAGAACTTGCCACAGTTTGTTATGATCCACACAGTCAAAGGCTTTAGAATAGTCGATAAAACAGAAATAGATGTTTTTCTGGGACTCCCTGGCTTTCTCCATTATCCAGCGGATATTGGCAATTTCTAGTTCCTCTGCCTTTTCTAAACCCAGCTTGTACATCTGGCAATTCTCGCTCCATGAATTGCTGGAGTCTACCTTGCAGGATCTTGAGCATTACCTTGCTGGTGTGTGAAATAAGTGCCACTGTCCGATAGTTGGAACATTCTTTAGTGTTTCCCTTTTTTGGTATGGGGATATAAGTTGATTTTTTCCAGTCTGATGGCCATTCTTGTGTTTTCCAAATTTGCTGGCATATGGCATGCATCACCTTGACAGCATCATCTTGCAAGATTTTAAACAGTTCAGCTGGGATACCGTCGTCTCCTGCTGCCTTGTTATTAGCAATGCTTCTTAAGGATCATTTGACCTCACTCTTCAGGATGTCTGGCTCTAACTCACTGACCACACCGTCTGAGCTATCCCCGATATTATTATCCTTCCTATACAGATCTTCCGTATATTCTTGCCACCTTTTCTTGATCTCTTCTGTTTCTGTTAGGTCCTTGCCATCTTTGTTTTTGATCATACCCATTTTTGCCTGGAATTTACCCCCGATGTTTCTAATTTTCTGGAAGAGGTCTCTTGTCCTTCCTATTCTATTGTCTTCTTCCACTTCCGCGCATTGCTTGTTTAAAAATAATTCCTTATCTCTTCTGGCTAACCTCTGGAATTTTGCATTTAATTGGGCATATCTCCCCCTATCACTGTTGCCTTTTGCTTTCCTTCTTTCTTGGGCTACTTCCAGTGTCACAGCAGACAGCCATCTTGCCTTCTTGGTTTTCTTTTTCTTTGGGACGCTTTTTGTTGCCACCTCTTGGACAATGTTGCGAACTTCTGTCCATAGTTCTTCCGGAACCCTATCTACTAACTCTAGTCCGCTCATTACTCCCCACTTACACTCATTACTCCCCACTTACAGATATTTGTGGGACCTTTTGATGCCGCCGTCCACCTCTCATGCATCTTCTGCTGCTTTTGGCCTTCTTTCCAACACAAAAAAGACCGCTTTAAATCAGATTTTTTAAAAAAACAAAACAGAATGTGCTGCCATTTCCTGCTGTGTGCAGGAAAAGCAGTGCAATAAAAATGCCCCCTGAATGGGCCATGTGGTCATTGTTTACTTCCTCTTTCTTCCCCTGTGTGAAGAAAGAGGAAGTATCATGGGACAGAAGCGGGGTGGGCAGAGTGACGGTAAGGAAACACGAACCACCACCCACCCCCATCTGATGACTCTCTCAGGCAAAGTTGAGTGTTGTATCGGAAGAGCTGCTCTTGGGAATCCAAATCAAACTAAGTTTATGTCCCTGCAGCTTTGGTGAGATCAAGACTATTTCTCAAGTGTTGTTCTACTGTATCTAAAAGGGAAGTAGTGAACATTTGTCATTTCCTGGACATAGTAATGGATATCTGCTCACTTTCTGTTTGGACAGAAAGCGAACAGAAATGCCAAGCAAACATTAATGGCTGCCAAGTTTTGAACACTAAATCTCAAATGGTGGTGAACTAAACTGCATTCATACTCTCTGAACATGGTGCTTTCTCTTGTGTTGTTGTTTCGTTTGCATTGTGGTCAGTTGACTAAAAAAATCATGGTAACAAGCATCAGATACCAGTTTGCAATGCGGAGCTCGACCCTGGAGGCCTGACCAGGTTGCCTTGCTTCCCTTTTGCCTTCCAGGAACCGTACAAGCAGTCCCTCCACGGAATCACAGCAATCCCGGACTTCGGACCAGCACTGCCTTTCCTGCTTCCAGACAAGACGCAATTCTGACCCACCTTGCTTGGATGAAGAGCCGGGCAGCTGTGATGCCGACCTGAGCGACTCAAATATCAACCCACCTTCCAGCTTCTTCCATCTCCCCACAAAATAATATTGGCGAAACCACACATAGGGTGGCTTACCCAAGTTAAAGATGCTGAACGTCCCCAGAAATGAGAGAGTCCTGTGGCAACAGCGAGACTTCTAGCTGTAATCCACACACAAGCCCTATAGTTACATCAGAGTAAAGATGCAGAGGATTGGACTGCAGTAGATTTATTGTAGGACCTGTTTTTGTGCACTAGAGTGCACCATCAGACACACAACGTGTTACTTGCAGGTGTGTGTGTGTCTATACCAGTGGTGTTGAACTTCATTCATCCCAAGGGCCAAATTCCATTTGGGAGGAGCTCTTGGGGGGTACATTCCAATTGTGGGCAGGGCCGAAGGCCAAAATAGTGGCATATTTCCATTGAAAACTCTTACTGCCAGAAACTAAGCCTCAGAGGAAGAACCTCAACTTTTTAGAATGGCAAAAACACTGCACAAAAGCTGGGACACCACCAAATGACCAGTGGCCAGAGGAATGGGGCCGTTGCCATCTGGGGTCCCAACTGGGCCAGATTTGGCCCCTATGCCTAAACTTGCGCACCCCTAATTAATACACACAGCTACTAATAAAAAACATAAGACTTCTCTGGCCAATAGATCTGCTTTCTGAGGACAACATTTACATCAAGAGAAGTAGGCTGTAGTGCATGAAAATGTTACAATAAATCTGTAGTCTTGAAAGGTGACACAGAACACCTGGTTTCTCTGAAATATTCTCTAGAATGGTTAACAGAAGGACCTGCTATATCCTTCCTCAGCCTGGTGCCTTCCATATGTTTTAGACTTCAACTCCCATCATCCCTGTCAACGTGGCCAATGATCAGGAATGCTGGGAGTTGATGTCCAAAAATCTGGAGAGCACCAGGCTGTGGAAGGCTGACCTCTGTAACAGGGGAAGGGAACTTGGTGCTCTTCAGATATTCTGGACTACAATGCCAATAACTCCTGGCCATGCTGGCTGGGGTTGATTGGAGTTGTATTCCCAAACATCTGGAGGGGAATCAGATTCAGGAAGGCTGATCTAAGCGACATTGCCTAGGCGCACAGGGGAAAGCTGCCTTCAATGCACCAGCTGCAGTTTAACCACATTTGTGAGGCAAAGCGCAATCCCACACCAGTCACAGGTTCCTGGTTGATTTGATTGGAGGAAAAGTCCTTTTCCATGTTGAGCTAATGCAAGTACTCCGGTTCAATTTCAGGTGAAGGCAGGCAGGGTCTAGGCAGGGACGGCCCAAGTGGTAACACTGGATTGAGAGGGGGACATGGACACACACACACAATGTTGCTACCTCAAGCGACAACTTGCATCCCATGTGCAGACACACTGTGACGTACCCTATTGTGTTTCCCCCCCAAATAGAGATGATAGCCACAAGATTTCTCCGCACGTCCTTTAATGGGCCACCACTATCCTGTTGGACTTTTTTGAGTAATAAATAGGGATCCTAATTTATGGAATGAATTATGCCACACCAGGGCTCATGCTTTATTCCACATTAACCAGTGCAAAATGGAAGGGTGTGATCCTCCTATGCAACATTGGTATTCACTGTTTGGAGATTCCAGCCTTAACGGCCTAAAGGTAATCTGAAATACAATTAAGGGAATGACTTTATCCAGGCCTTTTCCAAGGGCCAAGCCGGGTAGAAGATGCACCATCAGTAGCAAATGAACTGACAATTGCCTTCTGCTTGGCCCTTAGTCAGCCTTCTGGATTTATTTACATATTATTTATTGATAAAATTTACTTACACCACCTAACTGACAAACACCCCTGGGGCAGTTTGCAATCATAAAAGCCCCAAACAATTAAATATACAAACAGCCAATACAATAAAAAAAACAAATATTAAAGAGCCATCAGAGCAAGATTAAAGTTTAAATGCCTGTTGGAAGAGGAATGTCTTAGCCTAGCTTCTAAATGTTTACAGTAATTGCCCCTGGTGTGTGTGTGTGCATTACACAGAATGGGAGACCATTCCTCTCCTGAGATGCACTACTGGCTTCTCTCTGCTTTCGTCTTCTGGGCATCCTCTTCCTGCCCCAGGGTTAGTTGAAGGAATTAAAAGCAGAACTGGACCAGAGGGCTTCAACAAAATCCCTCTCCCAATGACCCCCAGACACCCATTCAGTTTGGAGGATGGACAGGAGAGCAATAAGTGAAGTCTTCAGCCCGTTGCTACAACTGGTGGTGAAAAAGCATCCCAATTGAGAATCAAAGAAATTGAGTAAAATGTTTCATTCATGCAGATCCAGTCAATAAAAGTGTGGTCTCTTCTGGTTGCTTCTAAAGGAATGATTTATTCAGTCAAATGGACCGTGTGTGTGTGTGTGTGTGGGTAGTGCCCATCCCTTGTCAGCCCCTTTACCACTGGAGTAAGAATGCCGCGCCATTTTCTGAAAAGCACAAGACTTGAAATCGACCCCTTTATGGGCAGCTTTAGGGAGGAAGCAAAATGCCAAGTGCACTTTTCTGGCCTTGCACACCAGCCTGGCATTACAGCAATTACTGGCCGTGCAAGGAAGCCAGATCACTTTTTAATCACACTAGCTCCTCAGCCTGAAGCACACGAAACAGCCGCTGCTCAACTCTCTGTTCTTACCCAATCAGTAGCAAAAAGCTGGTGTCTTCCCTAACCCTGGCGTGGAGCACAAATGCTTGGAACAAAAGCAGGCCCAGCGCTCACAGGCGCCCACAAGCATGCAGCTGCACAAGAGAGACTCCCAGGACTAACCCCTTCCTTCCCACACCTTCATCTTTCCGCCCGAGGGTTGGATTCCATTTCAGAGAAGTTACTGGGGGCCGCATTCTGGCAGTGGGCGGTGCCAAAGGCAAGGGAGATATAGCATATTCAGGCTTACAGCGCCTTTTGTCAGCAATAGAGGCTTTGGAGAAACCTGTCAGCCTTTTGGAATGGGGAAGAGGTTGCACAAAAGCAGAGAAACCACCCAATGTTTGGTGTTCGTGGGAAAGGGGTGGGGCCAGGAGAAGGGGCGGGACAACCAGGGGATCCCAGAAGTCCACAATTACCCACCCACCCCGATTCCAAAGACTCATGATCTGGAGGCACAGATATCAGCAAAGCATGTAAGACCAGCCTTAGTTATAGGATCACCAGTTCCCTGCTTGTTGGAGCACCGTCACCTTCTTGCGCCTCTTAGCTGGTGGGAAGTCCTAATTTTATTTTGCTTTTTGACACTAAGTGTTTAGTCCTTGCAGCTGCAGGGGTGTTGTGTGTGCATGATCTGTTTTAAAATGGTGTTAAAACCCTTGGAACGGAGCACACAGCTTTGAAGCCCCCTCTGCTCATACCACGAGCCAGTGGGCTGTCAATGCTCCTGCACTGAGAACTACAGGATCAGTCCCCTGGTTCAGCAAAGACACCCAGGGGCTAGAAGCAAAACTGGGGCAACAGCGCCATCCTGAGTGATTCGCTGCTGCCAACGGCTGGTGACAAGGCCAACTACTCTTCAACTTCAAAGTTCCAGCTGCTGCATCAGCGGAACGCAGAAGTGCAGAGAACGCTGCTAGTCTTTGGAGCGATGCTGGATGTTTCAAAGAAGCAGCGAGAGAATCATAGAAGCACAGAATAGTAGAGTTGGAAGGGGCCTACAAGGCCATCGAGTCCAACCCCCTGCTCGATGCAGGAATCCACCCTAAAGCATCCCTGACAGATGCTTGTCCAGCTGCCTCTTGAAGGCCTCTAGTGTGGGAGAGCCCACCACCTCCCTAGGTAACTGGTTCCATTCTCGTACTGCTCAGGTACGGCTCACACTTCTAGCTGTTCTCCCAAAAAGGGAAGACAGAAATCATCTCAATGCAGTGACAAGTAACAGAGTTACTCATGACCTGTTAGATTTCTTTCAGCCTGGGCTCTGGAACAGGATCTACACTACTGCTTTTTAACAGTTTATAACAGTTTGGGCCCAGGGCACATTACATATACTGTTTGCAAAGTGTTTGGTGTAGATCGGGCCCGGGTTACAGGGGGGGAAAACTAACTGTTGGAAGTCTTGGCTAACTGCAAGGCAACGGGCTGGATTCAGACCTAGTCATGCTTAGAGTAGACCCATTGAAGTCAATGGGGCCTGAGTTAATTGACTAACTTACATCCCAGCAATGTCCATGGGTCTACTCTGAGTAGAAGCCAGAATCCAACCCAATGGACTGATATGAAGGTGGTAGGAAATTGGATGCTTCCTACGGCTCTGCACTCCAAGTGTAGCCCTGATAAAGAAACAGGGTGATAAAGCTGCCCCACCCCGAGCTGAGAACCTCACCGATAGAGAACCAAGTTTTAGTTGCTGGGGAAGGGAGGGAAAGAATCAGTCAGAGAGGAAGCGTTTGTGGGACAGCGTAAAGAGAATGTTCATTTCTCAGTCATGCATGCTGTTGGCTTTCCCGATGCCTTTTCACACTGTGGTTCCCACCCCCCACCCCCCAGCAACACACAGAGAAGGGAACTTTGCTTTTGGGTTTAATTATTTTTGCATACAAACATTTTATAATAGGCTAGGGTTTTTTCTTTTCTTCAGATTTCCCAAAGATTCTTTTTTGCACACTTCCAATTGCTCCTTTGGGATTGTTTCCTCCTCTGAATTATACTTTCCTAGTAGCTCTTGGATCCCAACTTGTCTTTTCTCCTGAGTATCAGGAACCTTTGCTTTTTACACTGCACTTTTTCTTTATCAGAACTGTCCCTCCTTGATTTTTTTTACGAAGACCTAACTTTTCCTGTGTTGGATTCTTGGTTTATGGACAACTCTGAACAGTTGTAGTTATATAGGTTTTCCTTTCTTTCTTGTTTCATTACATTTATTACCTTATGAATTTTCCTAAGGAAAGGAAAGGAATATTTATTTTTAAACACTCTCAATTTCCAGATGGTTTAATTTTTCCTGGGTCTTTTACCTTGGACACCAGGCTAATCTTCTCTGCTTTATATAGGTAGATTCCTTGTGGAAACACAGTGAGCTTTAACCAGGGAGCTGGTGGAAGACTAGGGGCAAATGTGGAGTTTTATAAAGGACCAATGGTAGCTAATTTCGTCTGCTGTAACCCTCATATGTAAGAGTTACTCCATCTTATGCTTTAATCCATGTTGTTCCACATTTTACTTTTTCATTTAGTCATTGCATTATGATTTCCATGCCTGTAACGTTCTTTATATTTGCCCTAACATTCATTTATAGGCAGTGTACTTTAATTTTCCTCTGCTTTCTTGCATATTGTGCCTTCATCTTATAGGCTGGATTTCTTGTTTATCTGCTGTGAGTTAAATCAATCTTTCAAATTTATTGCAGCTGTAAATGGTGTCTTATAAATGGCACCTCTGACTGCACCTTCTCACCCACTGGAGCAAAGAAAGACGTTCATTTTCAAACCAAACAGGAAGCACAGGGCCGCCCTCACAAAAGGAAAGACCTGCATTAGAACAGCAGGGAAAGCTGCAGGCCCTACCTCAACCATTGGCCGAACTGCTGTGATGTCACAGGCACTTAGCAAGGCTATAAGACCCGCCTTGGGCAAATCGCTCTCTCAGCCTAGCGTACAAGACTGTTTTGAGCATAATTACAGGAGTTTTGCTGATCAATAACGTATGTGGCACAGAGAAGGACATAGCCAAGCAAAACTACAAGCATTGAGTTACCATTCGAGAATGGCAACTTTTGAACCATTTCAAAGGTGGCAGAGCAAGGCAGGTTTTATAAAATGCTCTTATTTTATTACAGAATATACACAAATACACCTCCTCAGCTACACGGCTCAAAAGTAATGGTAATGGGCCCAGCAAGCCTGGAACCAGGCACGGACGGGCTGAGCCAAAAGTTGGGGTGCTCAGCTCAGACTCTTGTTTGCACCCAAAAGATATTTGTGCAATCGCTGGGCAGTAAAGAAGACTTGCCCTCAGCCCTTCCTCTGGGCTGGAATGGAGTTCGGAGTAAAAAAAAATACTGATATTCGGATCTTGAAACCGCTACTCCAAAGTGGACAGCTGGCGTGGCTCCTTGAAGACTTAGGCCCTCTTTTCTTAATAGAATCCAATTTCACACGCAAAAAACCACCCCTTTCCGGTCCTGCAATGGCTGCCAGTTTCTGGAGGAGTGTCATGGGCACGTCCAAGCCAAGTCACTGAAGCACCATCAAAAATAATAGCCTTGCTTTAAAAAGGGACCAAATCCTTCTGGCCCATCAACCTCTGGAGTTATTTTAGAGTCTCGGATGAAAGAGCAGTTTTTTAAAAAAAACACCCCCAGGAGAAAGAACTTTCTGTGTTATGTTCATCAGGGCAGAGCCTCTGCTGTACTCTGTTCACAAGAGGACACACCAATTAATTCAGCCAAGACGGATGTTCCCTGCCTGTGCTTGTGTAGGGAGCTCACTTAGTTTGTTCTGATCCTCCCTGTTTGCGTCAGAAGAAACATCAAGACAACCTCTCATCCAGCTCATAGCTCAGGGCATGTTTCTCACGTATCCAACAGAATCCCCAGGTGCATTGGTTCCCTCTTCCAAATCCAGGCTGGGAGGCCCGTGATCCCTCCGTTGCTCAAGAGCTCTTCCACCCTGCCAAGCTACAGTGATTGTCTTCTGCACATGACTGTCTCTCTCTCTTTGCACTTTGGAAAGACCCTGCTGAGGCAGGAAACCCACAAGAGGTGCTCCATCCGACCCAACCTCCTGTTAGGGAGGGCAGAAGGCCACCGGCCACCCACCCATTTCAGAAGCCACCTGGGAGAACGGCGGCCTCGTTGCTTTTCAAGAGCGACCCAACCGAGGCCATGGTGTAGTCAGACTCAGGCTCGGAGGACGCTCGGTCAGAAGGTGCTCTCCAGCAAGCAGTGGCATCCGCAGCCGGTGGGACACACTTCCTGGGTGCGGAACCACTCCATCATGTGGCTGGTGTGTCCCCCGTGTCCACAGGTCAGGCAGAAGTTGGAGGAGCCTCGCACGGCCACATGGCAGATGGCACACTGGAACGCAAAGCCCTTGCAGAGGGCGCACTGGATACCCCGGACCTCGCTGCGGCAGTAGCTGCAGTAGACACCGAACTCTGCCGGGAGAGCCAGAGAGAAGGAGGGAGGTGATGGCCGGAAGCTTCTGCAACAGGGAGGCGGCGCCACTTTCACCCTGGGGCCGATTTCTCTTTTGGAGAAGCTCCGGGGGGGGGGGGGTCGGGGGTGTTCCAGTAGTGGGCGGGACAAAGGCAAAAGGGACCAAAATACCAGTGCAACCTAGCTTAAAGCTCTCACTGCCAGTGGCGAAGCCTTAGGAGAGGCATTTTCAACTGCGGGGAGAACAGTGCAAAAGCTGGGAAACCACCGAATGATCAGCGGTCGAGGGAAACCTAGGGAAACCTGGAGGGGCGGATTGGGACCTGGGAATTGCCGGATTAACACACACCTCTTCTGGAAAGCCTCGATACAGAGAAATGCATTTGAACGCACACTTCTCCTGTGACCTTTGCCCATCCTGTTCTCCTCCTCTCCCCTCCCCGTCGATACCTAGGCAGGGACTTCATCTCTTCTTTGCTGCTGCTCCACTGCACGTCGCCATTTTAAACAGCAAGGTCTTTAAGGCCCAAGAAGGCCAGAAGAAGCTGCTTTAGGCCAGGACAGACTGCCCAACGCCCCCGGCCTGTCTACCCGGACCAACAGCAGCTTGCCAAAGTCTTGGACAAAGAGCTTTTCCGTCCCCTGCTCCCTCCTCCTTTTAACTGAAGCAGCCAGATACAGAACCAGGGCCCTTGAGCATGCAGGGCACAGGGCCCTACTTTTGGGATGATGGTCCCCACATCAAGGCAGAGCCAGAGAAGGCTTCAACTCACCAATCCCCTTGTGAGGGTCAGGGGGGCAGGAAACAAACTTGAGGACTTCGGCCCGCTTCTCGCGAAGGCCCCAGCGGTAAAGGATTTCCCCGTAGCACTTCTTGAAGTCATCAAACTGCTGCATGTTGGCTGGATCCAGGAGCCTGGAGAAAGAACCCAGAGTCCTCAGCCCCAGCTGAACGGAAGCCTCCGTTGCAGGTCATGGCCCTCGCTCACATCCATCCTTGGATATCATCCCCTCTGCTCTCTCTCTCCCCGCCCCCCTGCCCAACACCATTACTGGCTGTAATCTCTTTGGGGCAGTGATCTGCGTGGTTTGGTTTCTGCGAAGGCAGCGTGTACATTCTTCATTATCTGCACAGTTCTTGCTGGTTTTACTCTCTGCTTCTATTCTTGTTCTTGTTCGTAGTTTTCTATTATTTTATTAATTATAGCAAACGGACCCGGCTCCACATGGGTGGGAATAGCCCATCGTTTGATACAGCAAAGCTTTTAAGCAAACTCACATGCCTGTCAAGAGATGGACATACTGTGCCCGCCCCATCTCAGTGGGGCAGGCACCCCAGGGCATGGGCTTTGCCATGGTGCACCTATACAGACCCCTGAGGGAGGGGCAGTCCACTCAATTCCCCTGAAGGGGGGCTGCCCCACAGCAGTGGGGAAGGAGCAGAAGTACAACACGGTCCCTCAGCCTGATCATCTCCTGCTGGCTTCACACTGTATGGATTGCAGAGCTAAGCGCTGGTTAGGGAAGCCCTGCTGGCTGAAGGTATTACTGCAGGTTTCAACAACATGGAAACATTTAAACTAATTAAAATTAATTAATGCGTTTTAAAAACAAAATAATCCTGAGGTGCACCCCTTATCATGCATGCTAAATTTCAGGTTTATAAGCTTTACGGTCTTCACATTGTAGTGAGGATGGATGGACAGAAACAAATCCTCTTTATTATTATAGATTATGAGTTTTAGTTTCTTCTTGTGAGTGCACGCATGTGTGTATATATTAGTAAGCCGCGCTGAGGTTGTTGTTTGAGACTATAGAAAAGGCAGGGTGTAACATTTGTACACGAAGAGGATAATTTGCCTCTTAAGCCATTTGCTCTGTGTGGGTCTGGATTTAGTACATCAAGAAGTTCACAAAAATGGCCGTGATTTTAGCACTTTCATACATAATAGAAACAATTCGGAAGGGGTTTGTGATGTTTTACTGCTTATGACTATGTTGTTAAGTATAAAGTATAAGAATTTATTAAGGTTTGCAGAGTTTTAGGTAAGTACTCACTGTATGGTTGTTGCAGATTGGTAAGTACGAACCACAGAGAGGAGAATGAGTGCTGGATGGAAGGAGAGTGCTGATTGGATGTTTGTGTGGAGCATCTGGATTGGCTGTGAGAAGGAGAGGAGTCGGAGGACTGTGGAGAATATATAGGCCACTTCTGAGGAGAGAAGGGATGGAATGGAATGCTTTGGGAGAGAGATAGGAAGGGTCTGCGTGTTCTTGTTTTGGTAGATTAGAGTGTGGGAATGAGAACAGTGTAATTTAAAAGGAGTAGAGTAGGTAGGAGTACTTCTTATACATTGTGGAGTACTAAATGAGTACCCAGTTAGCTGGGGGAAAGGTAATCATGGCCGGGGAAGGCAACAGCAAACCACCTCGCTATAAGGCCTGTCAAGAAAACGTCAGCGAAAGCTGGCGTCCCTCCAAGAGTCAGCAATGACTCAGTGCTTGCACGAGAGGTTCCTTTCCTTCCTATATATTGTGAAACGTTAAAGTGAAGTAACCTATGAAACCATTACACTTTGTGCTCTGAAACCATACACTTGTCAGTGAGAGAAACCAATAAGCTTTGAACCTGCATAATCATCTTGTTAAATAAATAATGGATGAAAACGAGGGAAGAAATAAAGGAGAGACTAAAAGAGGGAAATATATCGTGGTTAAACTGTATTCAATTAGAACAGTGGACAAAGAAATGGTTAAATGATAATGGAGAGTGTAGAGGAATTACGACGTTTGAGGAGTTGATTTTAAAAAAGAAAATTAGAAAAGGGAAAACAAATCAAAAGGTTTAACGAGCGAAATATATAGAATATTAGTGGAAAAGGGAGAGTCGGAAAGTGTAGGCAAGATGGTATGGGAAACTGATTTGAAGGAACAAATAGGGCAACAGAGTTGGAAAGGGATATGGAAACAACGAGTGTTGAGAAATATGTCTGTGAGGATAAAAGAAAATTATTACAAGCTTGTCTGGAGGTGGTACCTAACCCCTGTGAAACTAAATAAAATAAATAAGATGAATTCAGCAATATGTTGGAGAGGTTGTCAAGAGAAAGGATTGTATTTACATATGTGGTGGGAATGTGAATTTGTACAAAAATTATGGAAAATGGTGTTTAAAGAGATAAAAGAAATTATAGGAATGGAGATTCAAGAGACACCTATTGTAGCATTATCAGTTTATGGAGAATTGAATTGTAATCAAGAGACAAAATAATTGATAATGAACTTGTTAACAGCCGCAAGACTAATGATATCCAGGAACTGGAAGGTTCAAGGGGATTATCATATAGAAGATTGGTATAAAGAAATATGGGATATTGCTATTAATGATAAATTAACATGTAGCACGAAAGTTAGAAGAGGAATGATAAAAACGAATGATTTTGAAGGAATATGGAAACAGTTTTGGAATTTGTACTATTAAAGGGGAAAGGGAAAACACCTCCAGACGAAGCAATGAGATTTTGGAAATATGAATAAGATCCCGTGGTTGGGAGGAGCACACTTTTGTTAATTATGATTATGTTAAATGGAATTAAGTTAGAATATATGTTTATTAAATTGTTTACTTTATATTATTGTGTATTATGGGATATTGTTTTATATTGTATTGTTGTATTATTTGGATATTTAAAAAAAATTAAAATTATTACAAAAAAAAAAAAGTGTGGAGAAAATTCTTCTAGTAACCAGAAGTCAGGTGAAGGCAGCACCAGTAACAAAAAAATACTGATTTAATTGCATCTAACACAGAACAAGGAGACAGCCGGGAAGGAGAGTTCCCGCCTGTCTGGAAGACTGAGAGACCCAGTGTTCCAGACAACCACAGAGTTGAGAGGGTTAAATCTCACCCCTGAAGGAGAGGCACATGACATGTTCAGACAAGAACTGCAGGCAGACATTAGCTTAGAGCAGAGCTTTCCAACGAACAGCTTCGGCAGCGTCCTGAAGGGTTCTGTCCTGGTCTTGTAAAAAACGATAACTCGGCGCACATCCAAAGAATGCATGGTGCACTCCAGGGGGGTTGATGGTGTAGGGAAAAAGGATGATAGTATAATATCCTGTCCTACATGGAAATCTGATACTACTTTAGGGAGGAAAAGCACGTCGTGATGTAAGACTGCTTTGTCTTTATGAAATGTCAAGTATGGTGGATCTATCCTTAATGCTGTAAGCTCCCCCGCTCTTTGAGCTGATGTGATTGCAACCAAAAAAGCGACTTTGAAGGACAGAAGTCGGAGGTCGGCTCTTGCTAAGGGTTCAAAGGGAGGTTTCGTGAGTGCGTGAAGGACTACAATTTGTTCTGACTCTATACTGTTTAGCTTCACCCTACCCGGTGCCTGTTTACACTTCCCTGTGCCTGTTCGCATTCTCCTTCCCTCTTTATTGTTTACTACAACTTATTAGATTGTAAGCCTACGCGGCAGGGTCCTGCTATTTATTGTGTTATCTGTACAGCACCATGTAATTGATGGTGCTATATAAATAATAATAATAATAATAATAATAATAATAATAATAATAATAACTATCGACCGCGTTGGTCCGATGGTGTTCTTCAAGACTTTTAGAAAACTTTTCACAAGGGGATGGGAAGACATGGAGGGTCCGTAATTATGACCCTGATGTGCTGCGATAGCTGCAAGGTATACTTTTAGCGAAGAGGGTGCTAGGCCACCTTCATGCAAGGAAAAGAGGAACTGCAAGATCTGAGGTACCGATGGTGCAAACGGATCAAAATTTGCAGTTTTAGCGAAGGCAGAAATTTCCCCCCACTTTGCTAGATACGACCGTCGCATAGACGGTTTTCTGGATTCCAAAATGATATTTTGTATTGGGGTCGGTAGCAGTTGTGGAATTAGGGTGCTATCCTCCAAGCTGTCAGTCGCAGGGTGGTGACGTTGGGATGTCTGACTCTGCCTTGGTGAGTTGACAGTAGATCCGGGCGCAAAGGTAGCCTCAGGAATAAGTTGTCGGATAGGAGAAGTAGCTTGGTGAACCACGGCTGGCGTGGCCACCACGGTGCCACCATGATGCAGTCGGTGTTGTCGCTCTGTATTTTTGCCAGGACTCTAGTTATCATCGGAAATGGAGGAAACAGGTAAAAAAGCGTTCCCTGCCATGTCAGATTGAAAGCATCTCCTAGGGAGTTGGGGCTGTTGCCTGCACGACTGCAAAATTCTTGGCAAGCTGTATTGTCATCCGTTGCAAACAGATCGATTGTCGGTTTGCCCCAACGAGCGAATAAGAGTGTTCTGACTTCGCTGTGAAGCTTCCACTCGTGGGTTGTCGAGGAGGACCGGCTTAGTAGGTCGCCAATTGTATTGTCCTGACCAGCAATGTGTACTGCTGTGATCTGGATATCGTTGGTTATACACCAGTCCCAGATTTTTAATGCAAGGTGAAGAAGCCTGCTGGAAGAACAATTTCTCTGTATTCACGCACAGCCCGAGGTCTCTCAGGGTCTGTAGGGTAATTGAAAGGTGTCTTTCGAGTCGGTGTTTCGACTTCGCCACGAGCAACCAGTCGTCTATGTATGGGAAAAGTTGTATGCCCTGGGTCCTCAAGTGGGCGCATACCACCGCCATACACTTCGTGAAGACACGAGGCGCTGTGGCTAGTCCGAATGGGAGTACAAGAAATTGGTAAAGATTTTGTCCTATTGCAAAGCGTAGGTACTGCTGGCTGTCTTCTCAAATCAAAATATGGAAATAGGCATCCCGTATGTCTATGGTAATGAACCAATAATCTTCGGTTAGGAGCAGTGTGATTGCTGCAAGGGTGACCATCCTGAATTTTTTTGTCGTGATGAATCTGTTGACATTTCGAAGATCCAATATTGGTCTTAGGCCGCCGTCCTTTTTCAGGACCGTGAAGTATCTTGAGCAGAAGCTGGTGAGGATCTCGTGATGGTGAAGAGATCAAATGGCTCCTTTCTGCAGGAGAGCATCCACTTCTTGTTCGAGTACAGGCAGTGGTATGGTGACCTTCATGCCCGAAAAAGGAGGGAGGCTGTTGAATTCGATGCTGTAACTGGTTTCGACGATATTTAGTACCCATTTGTCTGACGTGATGCATTCCCAAGCGTGATGGAAGTTCACTAGATGTCCGTCGAAAAAGACAGTGCTTTGCAGTTGTGAGAAGGAGTCAAAGGCGCTGGGTTTTTTTAGAAGTCCTGTCGTTTTCGATAGGTCTGGGGCTTCCCAGCAGTATAGTGTGGTCGCTTCCCTTGCTGGTGTTGTTGGTGTTGATGGAATGAGCGGTCGGTATTAGGTCTAATGGTTGGCTGGTACTGATGTCGGTACCAGGGCCGTTGTCTGAAAGTTGGCTGGGGTTGAGTGAGGCCCATTTTCTTTGCGGTGGTTCTAGCCTTTTGTACGGAGTCCATCGTCTCATCCGTTTTGGCGTTGAAGAGTCCCAATCCATCGAACGGGAGGTCTTCAATTCTCGTTTTGGTCTCCTGGGTTAAGGATGTGGAGCGAAGCCATGCATGTCTTCGAAGAGCTATGGCTGCCATCATGGTCCTGGTACCACAATCCGTTTGGTGGCGTGCAGTGTGTATTAGTTGTTTTGCCAGCCTAGAGGCTTCGTTCTGGAAAACCCTCGCCAGGTCTCTGCGTTCATCAGGGAGTTCATCGCACAGTGATCCTATTTTCTTCCATAAAAATAATTGATACCGGGCCATAGTGGCCTGATAGTTTGCAACCCTCATGCTGAGTGATGCAGAAGTGTAGATTCTCCTTCCCATAAAATCTAGGCGTCGTCCCTCTTTATCTACCGGGGATGCATGGGTCCTCTGTGATTTTCCTTGTGTGGAATCGACTATTATAGAATTTGGAGCTGGATGTTTGAAAAGAAAATCCACTTTTCCCTCTTGTACTTTGTACAAGCTTTCCAAACGTTTTGAAGCTGGGACCAAGGAGGATGGATTCTTCCAAGCCGTTTGCGCCGTTTGTAGTAAAGTGGGGAGATATGGTATTGCTACCGATGCAGGGCTCTCAGTGACTACTGCATCGAAAACCGGGTCTTTGGGTCTTTCCACATGCTGTTGTACCTCTAGCCTTAATGTTTGGGCCATACGGAGGACATGATCAGCAAAACTCCTTATGTCTTCCGGGGGCGAGACCGGTTCTTGTGGGGCTATAACTGCATCTGGGGATGGAGTTGATGGAGCTACGGATGACACTGAGCAAGTGTCCGAACGGTAATCATCAGTGGGGGATCCGCGAGGGTCCTCCTCTATTTCGTGTTGAGATTCGGGATTCACATCCATTATAGGTAGCTGAGTTTGGCTCGATATCAGGCACCCCGGAGCGGTTGATGTAACGTTTCCACCACGGGGTTCCCTCTGTCTCAGAGGCGACAGTACCGTATGCCGATACGGAGGCGTGAAGTAAGATGGATACTGACGTGGGTCGTGCTCGTATGCAGGAGGTCGGTAATACTCCCATGGCCAATCTCTTCTACGGTCATAGGAAGAGTATTCTGACGATCTGTCCCATTCTAAACGCGGGGACCTTGATCTGCCAGGGCGTTGTTGCAGCCGCTCCAGCCCTGCGTCTGGAGCAGGGATTGGAGGTTGCTGGCGGCTAGGCAAGACTGGTAATATAGTCTGCACTGCCGTATTGGGTGGTGTCGACTCCACCAGCTCTCCTTCAGATACGGAGGCAGTCGGTACCGGTGTGAGGATCAGTACCGACGGTGGTATCGGTGTCGATGGCCGTCTCGGGATCTATGGCGACGGCGTCGGTAAGCGTCGCGGTGTGGAAGACGGTGCAGGTTGTCCTTTGGTTTTCTTCTTCTTGTGTAACTCTTGGTGTTTTGATTTTTTAGGCTTTTTGGAGGGCTGTTTAGCAGCCGGAATGTGCTCTGGGGTAGGTGGATCGCGGCTCAAAGTAGGACCTGACCTGGCTGGAGAGAGTTGTACTATTCTGAGGCCATGGTGGTGGGGCGAAGCCCCTGTGGTTGGAGAAGCCATAGGGTTTGATTTTGAGGTCTTTGGGTGGCTATCTACAGCGCGGAGTGCTTTATCCCAAAGTAAAGACCTTAAGCGATCCGCTCGATGTTTTCTTGTTTGCCTGGTGAAGGACATGCAGTGATGGCAAGTCTCGACTATGTGACCTTCTCCTAGGCATAAAACACACAGAGAGTGTCCGTCCGAAGGAGGGAGTTTACTCCCGCACCGGACACACTTGCGAAAAGGTGCCTTAGCGGCCATGTGCCGAGGCACCGCGATCAAAGATCGCAAGTAGGAAAAAAACTATCCGAGAAATAAAGCGCAAACTAGATAGAAATACGAGAGGATAGGAAGACAGAATAAACGTAACAAACTCTCTAACTCTAACAATTAATTTATATATATATATATATATATATATATATATATATATATATATATATATATATTACAGGAATCACAGTCGTGATTCCTGTAGTTAAGGGCCGTCAGTAAAACGAGCATTCCGCCATGTTAAATGGAATTGCTGGGGGGTGGGTCAACCTAGCAGCCTAAAATAAAAAATATTTCAGGAATCTTTCTGAAACGTGGTACTGCCAGAAAGAAATGCTGGCTTTACATTCCCTGCGCATTTCAGGGAGATTCCTGCAATATTGAGGGCTGGGTGGGAGTTTAAAGCAGAAAATGGGGGGGGGGGCAGTATGTCTGTCCAGATCTGCTTTGTTTTACTTCCTGGTTGGCAACCTTTTTTTGCTCACTTATAGCACCAAATTGGGACCCTTACCTTCCAATCCATTGATGGGATTGTGTTCCCCTGTCCTCATTGATGGAATGGCCTTTCTTTTTAAAATATCTGCTTCCGTTGATTTTTTATTAATTTATTTGTGTCCAATGTTAGCCTATGGGACTCCGATATGCTCACGCATGCGCCTCAGGTTCCAAGGAGGGAGGGGGGAGAAGGGAGTGAGTGGGAGAGAGTCTGGGAGCAAGCAAGGCCATCCTCTGGGGGGGCAGGGCCTCCTTCTAGCACCCGGGCCTGCAGCCGCGCATGGAGTTCACCTCAGCTGGGCCCAGGCTTCCTCCCAACGTCTCCGCCCCCTCCCTGCCTCGATGGGGCCTTGTACTTTGCCTGCAAGATCGTGCAGAGCAAGTACAAGGCCCCATCGACGCTGAGGGAGGGGGCTGTGGGACGCATTCTGGGACTTCCTGGAAGCGTCCCCCCCACTCCCTGCCTAGGCCGAGGGGAAGAAGAAGAAGAAGAAGAAGAAGAAGAAGAAGAAGAAGAAGAAGAAGAAGAAGAAGAAGAAGAAGAAGAAAGCTGCAAGCAAGCAGGAGAAGAAGCAATTAGAAGGTAAGACTGAGGGGGGTTGGTGGGGGGGATGGTGGCTAGGTGAATGTAGGGGGCTGGCTGCTTAAGAGCTTTATTGCACCAGCGCTATACCTTGCAATCACTGCAAATTGCATGCAAAGGACTCAGAAGTTTTCCACCTTAAAATCAGCTTTTATTGTGAAGTTCTCTCATGCATCCTGCTTTAATTGTGCTTAATTTGCAAAAAAAATTGCAATTTCCCCCTTAAACTCACATGGTGGTTTGCAAAGGATTGCTGCAAAACAACAATGTCTAAAGCTGGTAGCTCTGTGCTGCAGCAGCAGTAGCAAGACAACTGCAAAAGCAGGTACATGGGTGCTGGTGTGAACTGTATTTAGCTTGCACGCTTGAAAATTGTACAGATTCCAGCCTTTGCAGTGTTAATCTCGAAGTCTTACTGGGGGAGTTTGGGTGTGTGTATGGATAAAACTCTGTAAAAATATTTCTCTTAAGACATTGTCAGGGATGTCTGTCAGGGATGCTTTAGGGTGGATTCCTGCATTGAGCGGGGGGGGGGGGGGTTTGGACTCAATGGCCTTGTAGGCCCCTTCCAACTCTGCTATTCTATGGTTCTGTGTGTCTAGATATTAATTTTAAACAGTTTTAGGCTATTTGCAGTTCCATCCTTTTCTATTATAAGTAAAATGATTCAGACTTTCTTTTAAAAACAAACAAAAGCAGGCATTAGTTTGCAGCAGAAATGTCAGTATTTAGAATCATAGAATAGCAGAGTGGGAAGGGGCCTACAAGGCCATCGAGTCCAACCCCCTGCTCAATGCAGGAATATAGTGGCAGTTTCTTTCTTTTCCACTGGAGATTGTATTAGAACCTCATCTTTGCTTAGGTGAAGGAAAAGCAATTAAGTTAAAATAATTTATTTATTTATTTAAGAACTTCAATTTTAACTGTGGCAATATTCTTCCTTCAGGAAACATTACTTCATAGACCACCGTGATCCTTCTAGACTCCCTTTGCAGCCTTTTTTATTTTAAAGATTTTTAAAAAAGGCTGCTTCTCTAAGGTTTGAGAAGGCTTTCTTTAAAATACAGTCTTTCTTTAGAAATAGGACACTTTAGACATGTTTGAGCTCTATAGAGGAACCATACTTGTCCATAGGAATCCATGGCAAAGCGCTCTTTGTGATTTGAGGAACTGAGTAAGGGAACCCTGGAGACAATTTAGACTGACCAAAACCCTATTCCCCCTTCTGAAGAGGTCTGGATTAACACTATTCCCCCTTCTGAAGAGGTCTGGATCACATCTCTAGAAACTGGCTTATCCGCTTCCTAGAATTTGGGATTGTAAAGATTACCCCCTGATTAATTAATTTGTTTATTTATTGTATTTACATACTGCCCCATGGCCAAAGCTCTCTGGGCAGTTTACAAAAGTTAATGAGCTCTTCATTCTGAAACATTTGGGCATAATAATAATTAAAATAATACATTGAAAATATTTTCTCTTTTTGCATCCTTTTACTGGAAGCATCACTGGGGTAGATGAAGAAATACTCTTAAGTCCATAAGGGTGTAATCTTATGCATGTTGAGAGGGGGTGAGGCCTACAACTGCCAGCATGCCCCAACCCGCAAGACTGGCTGAGGAATGCTGGGAGTTGTAGGATTTTTACTTTTCTGTCTAAAAATGCATAGGATTGCACCATTGGGCCAGGTTCAGATATTATTTAAACCTTATATTCAAGTAATGAGGTAAATGTATTGTAAACCACCCAGAAAGCTTTGTCTATGGGGAGGTATATAAATGTAATAATAAATAATGATTTATTGCTAGTTTTGCAAAAAATATTTCATGCCAACTTTTTATCATGGGATGTGTGGATCACATTGTCAATGGAATAAGTTTCTAGGTGTTCAGCTATACATTGGGGCACTGAATAGCTGCTGAGAATAAGTTTGATACAATTCTGAAAGTTACTGTACCGTTTCCACCCTTATAAATAAACGAACAAAACTGTCATAGCCCCCTGAATCACAGCAATTCATTTTTAATCATAGAATAGTAGAGTTGGAAGGGGCCTATAAGGCCATCGAGTCCAACCCCTGCTCAATGCAGGAATCCACCCTAAAGCATATGTTACAGATGGTTCTCCAGCTGCCTGTTGAAGGCCTCTAGTGTGGGAGAGGCCACAACCTCCCTAAGTAACTGGTTCCATCAATCTTCTCTTCTCCAGGCTAAACATGCCCAGTTGTTTCAGTCTCTTCATGGAGTTTCGTTTCCAAACCCCTGATCATCCTGGGTGCCCTCCTCTGAACCTCTCCAGCTTGTCTCCATCATTCTTACTATATCAGCTATATTGGAACATTGAGAGAAAATGGCTGCCTCCTCTAGCAAATATTGTCAGTGTCTTTTCGCGGGTGGGTTACTCTAAAGCCTCCGCCTCCAACCCCAGCGTCCTGGCTTCGAAGCCTGGAGCGGGCGGTGAGTGAAGGGAGGTAAGTGAGCATGTGGCGGGCGAGGGAGTGCAAGCTGCAGAAGCCCTGACCTCTTTGTATCTGATTACTCTAGTATAGCTTCTGCAACTTGCACTGTTGTGATGAAAAGGGAATTTCACCAGGTGTCATTTGTATATATGGAGAACCTGGTGAAATCCCCTCTTCATCACAACAGTGCAAGTTGCAGAAGCCCTGACCTCTTTTGTATCTGATTACTCTAGTATAGCTCTTGCAGCTTTCACTGTTGTGATGAAAAGGGAATTTCACCAGGTGTCATTTGTATATATGGAGAATCTGGTGAAATTCCCTTTTCATCACAACAGTGCAAGCTGCAGAAGCCCTGACCTCTTTTGTATCTGATTACCCTAGTATAGCTCCATACTGACATGCAATGATGGATCGTCGCAGTCCAACACCTTTGGAGGGCACCAGGTTGGGGAAGGGCTGCTCTAAACAAAAAAAGAAGTAGGTGGCTCTAAGTTGTTCGTCATCAGTTTTCCACAACCCCACAGTCACCTCTGCATATCCTATTCTCCATCCTGTCCTCATGGTTTATCTGCTTTGGCAGAATGAGAATTTCACTGGTACTTTCTGCCTCCTTAGGGAGGATGTGGCGTTAAGGCTGGCGAGCCTTAACTCCCAATTTCCCCGCTTTTTGGTGCTTGGTGGGAAAGTGTACGGCCTTAACGTTGTTTTATAAACCGTAGGTTTTTTGTTCATTGAATATATACTCTAGGTCGTCTAAGACTGGAGAGATTTCCACATTGAAGTTACCACAATGGCTGTCAACGAAGAACTGAGAGACTTGGGCAGGAACCCAGATATTAGATACAGGAAGGGGAGGGGTTCCCGAAAAAATTCTAGGCTATGGAAGTTTCCCGAAGAAGCTCCGCACAGGCGCAGAGCCCATCAGTGAGATGCACAGAGACCACAAAGAAGAACAGTGTAGTTTAGAAAGGGATGTATTTATTTATTTATTTATTTATTATACTTATATACCGCTCCCATAGCCAGGGATCTCTGGGCGGTTTACAGAAATTCTAAAATTAAGATAAAAACGAGTATACAAAATTTAAAATTCTAAAACACAGAACATACACACATAAAGCATTAAAAACCGTTAAAAAACTAAACATGTGGGTGATTAAGATGTGCCGCCATATGCCTGGTAGAGTAGGTACTGGAAGTTATATATTGTGAAACCATGAGCTGTTAAAAATGTAGCTATTAAGACTGAATAATCTAGCAGACCCCACATTAACAATGCACCGTATTGGTGGCCAAAATCCAATTCTAACAAAAAGGAATATAGCACCAGATCTCCTGTTCCTCAGGCTGGTGATGACCCTTCCAGTTCAAAATTATCATGACTGTGGGGATATAGCCTGGACTACAACATAATTAACATTAAAATCATGGATAGATGATCTGGAGGAACTTCAGCCTGGTGGCAGAAAAGCCCCAACTATATTGAGAACTACCAAAAAACAACACCACACTCCCCCAAAGGGTGTCCCTTGAGAAAGCGGGTTAAGCTTCCAGTACCCTGGAAGATCAAGATGACTGGGAGGTGTAGGAATGCGTGGGCTGCCCAAATATCTCGCCCCCCCCCGCCCCCTGGAAATAGGAAACGCTCTAAAATCAGGAAGTGGGAGCAGGGTTGTTTTGCATCCCAGAGCCCTCCTCTCTTCCTCCTTTTGTGACATCACAAAGCCGTTGTGGATCCTCCCTAACAACCACCAGCCCCCCTCTCCAACCATGGAAGCGGAAGACCCACCCTGGCCCCTCCCCTTCACCTTTTGTTCCTGTCGTGCTGATCCTTCTCCCGATCCCGATGGTCGGCGTAGGCCAAGTTGCCGAAGCGGAAGTCCTCAGGGGAAGACTCGCCCCAGGCTGGGTTGTGCTCCATCTCCTTGCTGGCTGCAAGGGTCAAAGAAGGTTAGCAAGCTTTGGAGGCAGCGATGGCAGCTCAGAGAAGGCCAAGGTGGTGGAGGCGAGCTGACCGGCCGTGCTCTACAAAGGCCTTCGGCCCTAGGAAAAGGGCTCCTGTGATAGCCGGCAGGCAGGCAGGCAGCCAGCTGCAGCTCCCCCTCTGCTGCTACGGAGAGTAACGTGAGAAGAACAAGATTTGCAGCTCTGACACACCAACTGCAAGTTGCACCAGAATAGGCCAGAGATGCAGTTACCAAACTCTGGCACTCTGGCACAGCGGCCAAGGAGCTTCAAAAGTTGATGGACTACCACTCCCATCATCCCTGACCACTGATCACCACCTGGAGGGCCGCAGATTCCTCACCCTTCTGCTTTAGGAAGCAGAGAACTACCCACACTTCAAACAAACGAACAATAACTAGTGTTGGGGGGGACGACCAGCAAATTGACAGCCGACACCCCCCCTTTTCTGAATAGCAACCTCCCCACCACCAAACCCCCCAATGGAGGAAAAAGAAGGCAAAAGCATCTTTTAACAAGGAACCCAGGACAAGGAATCAGGGGGATTTGCCTCTGTGCCGCCCGCCACCTCTTTAAGAGAGGGCTGCGAGCATAAGACACAGGGGCAGAGGCTTCGGAGGCGATGGGAAAGCCCAGCAGCAACAGCCACCATCCCATGAACGCCTTCACCGGATGGCTGCCAGCCAGGGAATCCCGGCTCTCTCAGATTGGGATGGGGCAGCCGAGAGGTGGAAGATGCGCCCAGGAACCAGATGCCAGCCAGGCTCATTTGGAGACGCGGCGGCAGCGTGAGTCCTCTCCTCCTCCTGCCTTAGAGGGTCCGCATAGAGGCACAGCCACCCCCGGGGCAGATCCAGGGGAAGCATATTCTGCCTCAGCCCCTGAAGCAATAAGACCAGGAGTCAAAGGGAAGCTGCAGAATCCAGCATGTCGCAGCTCACGAGGCCAGACATTCCTTGTTCCGTCCCTTCTCAGATCTCTCTCCATCCCGCTTTGTAACCTTCTCTCCCAAATACCTCTTTATTCTGACTAGGTCCCTTGAAGAATATGTCGTTCTCGCTTAAGGTCGACGGTCCAAGAGCTCGAGCCAAGGAAATCGAAGCAAAGCATTTTGCCAGGCAGCTCGCTTCCCTTTGCAAGCAGATTTATTTATCCAGCTACCGAGCTTCATTGCCCACAAACCAAACCTATGCAGCAAACTCAATTCTTGGGCAGCTCGCGTTATCATCAAAGACCTTGACTCTTTAGCAAGTTTATTAGGAAGGCTTTACTGAAAGTGTCCTGCTGCCTGTTCACTAGACAGCCGGGTTCTAAGCTCTTGCAAAGAGAACCTTGCAGGAAAAGCCTAGTTTTTGACAGACAAAGCAATTAAAAAAAGGGTGTATGGCTCAGACTTCAAGCAAGACAGTAAGAACCATCTTGCATTTTTTAAAAATGTATTTTAGGGCTGCAACATTTAGTCAATCAATAAAATAATTGATGAGTTGTTGTTTTTAGGACATTCCCCAGTCCGGCAGCAGCTATTTTGAAATGGTTAACGAAGTACATACATACATAAGTGTTGTGATCAGGCACTTTTTAAAAGAGGCATTCTTCACTCACACAGGAGAGAAGGCCTTTTCTGACATAGTACCTGCTTTCACACATGCATCTAAAAATGAAGGATGTTTTTTCATCTACTCAAATTAGTCAGAGGTAATTGATAGTTTAATTGATTAAAACTCATATGGATAATTAAACTAGAATGTCTTCAACAAAGCAACGATTTATATGTGCAATCTGGGTTCTCAAAGCAGCTTATAATTTTACCCAAACAAAAGACATTATATAAAAACCTACACAAAACATCTAGCGCCCTTACCCAACCTGGTGCCCTCCAGATGTACTGGACTACAACTCCCAGAATCCCCCAGCCTGCTATGCTGGAGGGCACCAGGTTGGGGAAGGCTGATCTAACAAGACAACCTGAACCAAGAGTGATAGGAGCGAAGGTTTCCAAGGCCAGTGAAAAGCCCAAGCTCTCCTCCTGCAGGATGTTCTGAAGCTCACCGCGGGATGCCTACCTATGTTCCAGCTGCTGGTGCTAAGTCCCGGGTCGGACATGCTGGAACAGGAGCCTGAGGAGGTAAAGCTGGGCTGTGGTGGGAAAAACAAAGCGGGAATTACACCATGGGCAGACCCAACCCAGGCTGGGCTTGTGGGAAGCACTCGGGACCGACGTCTACCCGTACATATCGGCTGTGGCTGGAGGAGCGCTGAGGAAAGAGTCCCACGGAGTTTAGGGCTCCCTGCGGCCTGGACTGGGCCTCAAAGACGCTGCACAGCATGGCCAAAGTCTGCACATCATGGAGCTGGCAGTAATGTGCCACCCTGGGGAGGAAAAGAAAGGTCAGGCCGGGCCGATGAACAGCCAGTTCTGTAGACTAGGGCAGGGAGGGGGGAATCTGCCTCCAAGGAGGAGAAAGATGCAAATTTGGCAACACACACACACACACACACAACATTACACACACACAGTTTGTGTGGGAAGGCTACACAGAGCTGAGGAGTGGAATTCCTGCTGTCTATCATAAGACATGGGCCCTCCACCCCCCACCCCACTGGCAAATGTTTTTGCAGCTTTTCTTTGCAGCAAAAGGGGCTCTGTGCGTGACCGCCCACCTCCTTCTCCAAGGGAAAGCTGTGATCTCCAGGGAGTGGCATGCCTGTGTCTAACATTCCTCACTCAGGCGAGACTTTAACGGAGCAATACAGAAAAGCCCAGACCAAAACAAGCACACGCCTGCTGGTTGACTGGGTAGGACACACCTATTCCTTGGCAGCTGCAGCCCAGCGCCAACCCCCCAAGGAGTTGCAGGCAGGAGTATTTACTGCCCTACCTGGAGATGCTGGGGATCGAACTCAGGACCTTCTGCATGCAAACCAGGGGCTCTACCTCGGAGCTATGCCCCCTCCCTTAGGAGTGGGGAGGGGGAGGAGACACGGCCAGGAGGAGGGACGTGGCCATCTGGGGACCCCAGGAGGGCCAGGTTTGGGCCAATTCATGGAATTGCCGCTGCAAAATGGGGGAGGTGGAAGTGGGGGTGGCCACGAGCAGAGAGGACTTTAAAAGGGGATTAGACAAATTCGGTCATGGGGGGGTGGGGAGAGGTGTATCAATGACTAGTAGCCATACAGGGCCGTCTAGTCATGTATGCTATTTGCTGAGAAGCATCACTACAAGAGGGCTGCCCGGGCATTTGGTTGGCTGCAGCAGGAAGTAGAACCCTGGGCAGGATGGACCTTTGGTCTGAACCGGCAAGGCTCTCTTACGCTCACTTGAAGCAATCCAGAGAGCTCCTGGCCCTGAGCAGCAACAGGACTGCTTTGGTTGGGCCCTTGTCTGCTCCCCCCACCCGCCGCCGCCGCCCTGTTGTCCTTCGAGACATGTGCTTACAGAGACTCCAGGAGCTGGCGCCCGAAGGGGTGCTGGGCCCAGGGGGTCTCCAAGTCGGGGTCAGAGTTCGGGCCCAGGCAGAGGTCAGTTGCTACCGTAGCTAACGACCAGACCTGGAAAAGAATGAGAATACGTCGGACGCAGATATCCCAGGGGTGGCTGAAGCTCCCACCCACCCCAAACGGATCAGGTTGGAAGGCAGTTCTGTCACGGGTTTGGAGCAGGACTTCAAAGCAGCCTCCCGGTCCCCCGTCTCCCCAAACCAAAAAGAAACAAAGGTTACATCAAATGTAAGCCTAGCTGTTGACAGAGGGCGATACATTAAACATGGCACCGCCACCGCCACCACACATGACTAGATGCCTTTTGTGAGGGCAGATCTATGATCTGATGTGCAACATGGATCTGCTGTAGAGCACAGCACTCCCGTGTGTCCCACCCTACAGTGGTAAACTATGAAGCAGTTGTAACGAGAAGCACATGATGACATTACAGCATGGAGTAGAGGGGAGGAATTCCACATGGGAGATGCAGACCTATCTCTCCGCCACACAGGAATGCATGCATCCGGCCCATGCCGGACAGCCCACAGAACAAGTAGCGATGCTGTGGGGGTGGGAGAAAAATCCAGCACAGGGATGCCATTTTCAGAGGCAGCGCTGTGCTGCGTGTCACGCCTCATTTCATCCTGAGCAAGAGGTCAGAGCACAGCCTGCCCTTTGTTTCAATCCTTTTCCAGCTGAGATGCAAGTCTCCTTCCCCATCCATGTCTGTTCCCCAAGCTACGGCGTCAGCAAGGATTCTTGCAAAGAGAAAGCCGGGGTTGGGGTGGGGAGACAGGAAAAGGCAGCAGGCAAGCGATCAGATTAGACAGGGGAAGGAATGGAAAAGCTCACCCTGAGGGCTGGAAAGAGATGCAGAGTGTGGCAGGGCTGTATCCCAGACCTAAAAGCCCCCTGCCCACTCTCAGTTCCTCCCCACCCCAGAACGCTCTCCAGGCACTATTGCTGAGCGGAGGAAGGTGCCCTTGGGGATAGGAACAGTACCTGCAAGAGGTCCCTGCGCCCCACCATCAAGGCCGAAGCAGCATTCTTCTGGCAGGTCTCCTGGATGTCAGCCACGTTCAGTCTGAAAGGGGAGAAGAGCACCAGATGTAGAAGAGGCAGAGGCAGAGGCTGGGGCCCTTCCCTTCTGCAGAAATGCAGGTTGCTTACCTGTAACTGTAGTTCTTCGAGTGGTCATCTATGCATTCACACATATGGGGCTTTGCGCCTGCGCAGAGACCAGACCGGAATCTCCAATAGCTTAGGGAAACGCTTTTGGGCGGGAACCCCTCCCCCACGCTACCGCGCATGTCCACGGGGTTCCCGCCCTTCCCTCAGTTTACAGGAGTCCGACATCGTGCCCCCATAAACATGAGTGTAAATCAATAAATAAGATAAAATAAATCTACAGTCATCATGTCATTATTGAATATCACACCACCAAGAGGGGATGGTGGGTGGGTTGCGTGAATGCATAGATGACCACTCGAAGAACTACAGTTACAGGTAAGCAACCTGCATTTCTTCATCGTGGTCTCTATGCATCACACATATGGGCGAGTATCAAGCTCACATACCTTGGAGGTGGGTTGGTGTATTATTTCAACACTTCCGAGAGCACCGCTCTTCCAAATGAACAGTCATGCCTGGATCGAGTGTCTAAGCTGTAATGCTTGACAAATGTAGAAGGGGTGGACCAAGTCGCAGCCCTGCAAACGTCCTGAAGTGGAACACCCCTGCTGAAAGCCACCGACGTTGACATTGCTCTGGTTGAATGAGCTGTCACAGGTCGATGTATCTCTAGTTTAGAGATAGAGTAGGCAAGCTCAATTGTCTCTACTATCCAGCGTGACAATCGCTGGCATGACACTGGGAGTCCCTTATAAGGCTCACCATAGCATACGAATAGTTGTTTGGATTTTCTAAATCCTTCAGTTCTAGCTCTATAGAAAGAAAGAGCTCTTCTAACGTCCAGCATGTGGAGAGCAGTGTCTGCAGACGTTGTAGGGTTTGGAAAGAAGGCTGGCAAAATAATGTCCTGAGCCAAGTGAAAGGGTGTCACGACCTTGGGTAAAAAAGATGGGTCTGTTCGCAACACAACCTTGTCATTATGGAAAATTGTATACGGCGCATCAATTCTTAGAGCTCTAAGCTCACTTGCACGCCTTGCTGAAGTTATGGCTACCAGAAACACAGTCTTGAGAGTCAAGAATCTTAAGTCCGTTGTAGCCATGGGCTCAAAGGGTTTCCTTATCAAAGCATGGAGCACCACCGACAAGCTCCACGATGGTACGATGTTTCTAGTAGTCGGTATGGTGTTTTTCAAACCCTTTAAAAATTCCTTGGATGTAGGATGGGTGAAAGGCGAGAACCCTTCTACACCTTCATGAAAAGCAGTGATGGCAGCCAAATGGACTCTGATGGACGAAAGTCCTAAGCCTCCTTGGAACAGTGAGAGTAGGTATTCTAGAATCACAGACATGGGACAAGCCTCAGCGATGTGATTCATTTGCACTGCAAATTTAGAAAACCTCTGCCACTTAGCCGCATATGATTTCCTTGTTGAGGGTTTTCTCGATGCAGTCAAAATACTCTGTACCGTCAATTGTTCGATACCGGAGGTTATGGTAGTATTCTCCATGCCGTCATCTTGAGTGTCGAGAGGTCTGGGTGTCGAACTCTGCCCTGGTGTCGAGACAGAAGGTTCGGTATCGATGGTAGCTCGATGTAGTCCCTTCTCGACAGTCGAAGAGCATGAGGGAACCATGGTTGTCGAGGCCACCACGGCGCGATCAGAATACAGTTTGTGCCGTGTGTTCTTATCTTGGCCACGACTTTTGTCAGGAGTGGGAAAGGTGGGAAGATGTATAATAGTCCCCCCGTCCAAGTTCTTGCGAAAGCGTCTCCTAACGAGTTCCTTCCGCTTCCTGCTCTGCTGCAGAAGTTGGTACAGACTGCGTTTTCTGCAGTGGCAAAGACATCGACGGCCGGATCGCCCCAATACCGAAAGAGGTTGTTTCTTACTTTGGTATCGAGCTCCCATTCGTGGTTGACATGGAAGGACCTGCTTAGGGAGTCCGCTACGATGTTCTCCTTCCCGGCTACGTGGATCGCAGTCAGGTAAGTCTGTCTCTTTATGCACCAGTTCCAAATCCTGAGTGCAGAACGGGTTAAGGGGTATGACCTCGTTCCCCCTTGCCTGTTTATGTAGCAGACAACAGTGGTGTTGTCTGTTGCAATCAGAACGTCTTTGCCCTCGATGATCTGGGCAAACGCTTTCAAAGCATTTTCCACAGCTAAGAGTTCCAGGTGATTGATATGATCCCCTTTCTGCCGAGGGGACCATCGACCTTGGACGGTGAGCGAATTGCAGTGAGCTCCCCATCCATCGAGAGAAGCATCTGTCGTGATGGTAAGCGATGGTGCTCCTTGCTGAAAAGGAATCCCTTCCAGGAGGTTTCCCATCGAAAGCCACCATTTCAACGACGCCCGAACCTGACTCGGTATCGAAAGGTAAGTCCTGCGAGCGTTGCGTCGAAGATCGAAGGTCTTCAAGAACCACCCTTGAAGAATCCTCATTCGCAATCGGGCGAATCTGATGACAGCGGTAGTCGCCGCCATCAAACCCAGCAATCGTTGGATTGTCCATGCCGAAGGTCTTGCTTGGGTTTCGACATCGAGAATCAGGTCTCGAAGTGTCTTTGCCCTCGCTAACGGGAGGTAAGCTCTTCCATCCCGGGACGACAGAGTCACTCCTATGAAGTCTATCGTCCGCTGAGGAGTCAGTATAGATTTTTCCTGATTGACCCACAGGCCAAGGGATTCTAAAAGTTCTAGAGTCGTGGCTATATTTTCCTGGAGCGTGCGACTGTCCTCCGCAACCAGGAGCCAGTCGTCTATGTATGGATAAACATGTATTTCCTTCTTTCGCAGGTGGGCACACACAACAGCCATCACCTTCGTGAAGACCCTCGGTGCCGTCGCGAGGCCGAAAGGGAGGACGTTGAATTGGAACTGCTCGACGCCGATGGAGAACCGTAGGTAAGTTCGATGCGACTTCCTGATGGCGATGTGGAAATACGCATCCTTCAGGTCTACTACCGCGAACCAAACCCCTGTATGCAACAGTTGGAGGATAGAAGTGACTGTTGTCATACGAAACTTCCTTGGGGTGATGTATTTGTTCAGTTGTCTTAAGTCCATGATCGGTCGAAGACCTCCATCTTTCTTCGGGACCGTGAAGTAACGGGAGAAAAAACCTTGGTTGAGTTCCTCCGCAGGTACGGGAGAGATGGCTCCCTTCGATAGCAAGGTCTGTACCTCGAGCAGCAGAGGAGGGGATGGTGCTGTTATCTTCACTCCCGAAGAAAAAGGAAGGGCATCGAATTCGATAGCGTATCCCGTCTTGATGATAGTGAGCACCCAGGAGTCGGATGTTATGGACTCCCATCGATGGTACTTGGGTGCTAGACGGTTGGTAAATGGTAGCAGGCCTGGAGCAGGAAAGTCAAAGGCGCTGCCTCTTGGAAAAGTCCGATTGGCGTCTGTTCTGCTGATCTCGCCCTTGATAGGGTCTCTTCCTCTGTAATTGTTGCTGCTGCTGCCTAGGAGGCTGACGATCGTATTGTGGGCGCTGTTGCAGCTGTTGGTAAGGCTGTCTAGTCCAGCGCCTTTGCTTATATTGCGGTTGGGGTTGTGAGAAACCCATCTTTTTGGCGGTCGTGCGAGCCTTATAAATCGAATCTAAGGACTCGTCGGTTTTGTTGTTGAATAGCCCCTCTCCGTCGAAAGGCAGGCTTTCTATTCTGGTCTTAGTTTCGTTTGTCAAGTTGGCTGATCTCAGCCAAGCATGACGTCGAAGGGCTATAGAACCCATCATTGATTTGGAATGGGAATCCGTTTGATGTTTTGCTGAGTTTAACTGTAGATGGGCTATTGCCGTTGCCTCAGTGTGGAAGATTCTCGCTAACTCCCGTTTATCTTCAGGCAGATGGTCAGATAGGGAATTCAATTTTTCCAGGATGAATATCTGGTACCTGGCCATGGTAGCCTCGTACGCAGAGGTTCGTATTCCAAGAGAAGATGAAGCATACACCTTCCTGCCCAGGTAGTCTAACTTTCTACCTTCTCTGTCGGTCGGGGCTGAGTGCACCTTCTGGGATCTTCCCTGGGCAGATTCCACAATTATGGAATTCGGTTTCGGGTGCTGGAATAGAAACTCGGCATTGGCTTCCTTGACCTTGTACATTGACTCCAATCTTTTTGATGTGGACTGAGCTGCACAAGGATTTTTCCATGAGATCTGCGCAGTCCTTCGTAGTGTAGGAGGGAAAGGAATAGCTATGGTGGAGCTAGACTCCGTTCGAGTCACATCATAGATCGGGTCATCGTCAATCTCTGTTGGCTGGTCGATGTCGAGACCTAGAGATTTTGCCATTCGGAGTACCTGATCTGAAAATTTTCCCACATCTTCAGATGCAGAGACAGGCTCATGAGTATTTACAATGTCATCAGGTGAAGGCATAGATGGGGCTACAGATACTATGGAGTCTGAGTCAGACCTGTAGTCCTCATCAGGAGAGTCTTGAGCCGCCCGCACCGTCTGATGTGCTGGCTGCAAGACCAATTCTTGCTGAGGTGAGGGGGCGACAACCGTAGCTGTCGGTATCGGACGATGTTCTATTCGCTCAACCCTACTATCACGGCTGCGAGGCGTATAGGATCGAGGATCTGGAGGAACCTGCAAGACTCTCGAATTCGGAGGAGGTTGTGCAAAATGTTCATATCGTCTGTGGTTAGATGGGTAATAGTCCTGGGGCCGATAATACTCCCAATCATAAGGGTAGTCACGTTGGTGTTCAGAGTATTGAGATACTCGATCAAAATCCGGACCAGGAGATCGGTGCCGTCGATCAAAATCCGGGCCAGGAGAACGGTGCCGTCGATGTGGAGCAAGTCCAGTCGACTCTTCCAATTCAATCGTACGCGGTATGTGAGCCGGTGGTATGGACACAACCGATGTGGAGTCCCGAATTTCACCCTCCGACATGGAACTCCTCGCAGTCGGTAAGGGTGCTGGTAGCGGCAATTGCGTCGATACCGAGGTCGGCGCCGACCTGGTAGGCTCAGCGGGTATCGAAGATAGGGTCTCGACCCTCGAGGTGGAGCATTTTTCAGCGTCCTTCCTCTTTTTCTTCTTTTTCTTAAGCTGTTCCGCCGATTTAGGGGTCCGAGCCTTTTTCGAAATCTTCTTGGCTGCGGAAACCGCTAGGGATCGGCCTGGCGTCAGGGTTATGGCCCTGTTATCCGCCATCAACTCCTCACCAACCACAACCGATTGAATTTCTGGGCTAAGGGATTTTTCCATTGCCCTCGAGGAGTGTTGTTCCTTACGCTTATGAGGCGTAGGTTCAGTTGACCGCAGAGCCTTTTCCCACAGTATAGACCGCAGTCTATCTGATCTGTTTTTCCGTGTTTGTTTGGTAAACGCCATACAATGGTGGCACTGTTGGACTTTATGCGCCTCGCCCAAACACAACACACACAGCGAGTGACCGTCCTTAGGTGGCAATTTAGCGCCACATTTCACGCACTTTCTGAAGGGGGCCCTTACGGCCATGCGCCTCAGGCGCCGAAGGCGATCAGTGATCGCTGGAAAAAGAGTAGGAATAACAACAATATATATATATATATATATATATATATATATATATTTAGGTAAGACAAGAAAGAGAAAAAGTGTAGAAGAGAAGTCAAAAGCGAAGTAAAAACGGTAAGTAGCAACAAGCTGGAGAGAACACGGTTTCTACGTCTAAGCACGATGGCGGACGACGAAGAACTGAGGGAAGGGCGGGAACCCCGTGGACATGCGCGGTAGCGTGGGGGAGGGGTTCCCGCCCAAAAGCGTTTCCCTAAGCTATTGGAGATTCCGGTCTGGTCTCTGCGCAGGCGCAAAGCCCCATATGTGTGATGCATAGAGACCACGATGAAGAACCATTGGCTGCCAGGCAGAAAAGGATTATCTCACTCGCCTCCCCGAAGACACAGGTTATGGGGGCTTTTAATTTAAGAATCCAAAAATGCAATGATATGTTATGCATAAAAACCACATTAAAACTAGCCATGCAAATAAGATGGTTCAGGGGACGGCTGCCCATCCCGTTGCACTCTCTGCCACTGGCCTGCGCCCTTCTCGTCACCTACCCAAAGTCCCCGCACTGCCACACACCTTTCACTGGCAAGGAGAGAGCGGCTGCCTTCTGGCTTTAAAAGCTGTAGCTGTAGGGCTGGAAGGAGAGAGCCCTGGTAATGGGGCTCCAGAACACATTCTTTTTCAAATGCAGACTGAGCTCTGGAAGTGGGCTCAGGACTCTTGGCTTTCCCCCATCCAGATAGGAGAGAGAGAAAAGAGAAAAAACCCGAGGGTCGGGTGAAAAGGAGAGAAAAAAACGAGTCTGAGGGGGAAAGGGGAGAGAGAGAGAAATTGCCTGATACACAGCCAACAGATCTTTTAAGGGTACAAAGGAGAACAGGGCCTCGCCGGGTCAGCAGAGGGCAAACCTAACTTGCCACAGGCAGCCAGGCGAGTGGCTATTTGCAAGCCTGCCATAAATTGAAAAGAAGGAAAGGGTTTAGGAATGCAGGTGGTCCAGACATCACCTTCCTGTTCCCATCAGGATCATAGAATCATAGACTCATAGAATAGCAGAGTTGGAGGGGCCTACAAGGCCATCGAGTCCAACCCCCCTGCTCAATGCAGGAATCCACCCTAAAGCATCCCTGACAGATGGTTGTCCAGCTGCCTCTTGAAGGCCTCTAGGGGGGAGAGGCCACAACCTCACCAGGCAACTGATTCCACGGATTAATCTCATACACAAAAAGCAGCCACTGACAAAAACTGCAGGGTAGAAAAGAAGGGATCCTAAGCCTCTCCCTCCTCCCCTCCCCCACCCGGCATACACTACCCTTGTATGTGGTGCTTGTACTCACATGTACATCTCCCCTAGTGATTTGTGGACAGGCAGCAGGCAAGAGATGTCCTGAATGATCACTTTCCCAGCAGCTTTGATTGGCCGGTTGCTGGCATCGGTCCCCTCGCGTTTGCTCTTCCATCGTCTGGATTTCTGCCGTTGACAGAGCAGCATGTTAGCGGTGGCAAAGAATGAATGCAAGAGAGACCGGGGGAAGCTTTGGGAGAGGAACAGAAAGCCCACCGCCCTCAAAGCTCTGCCCTACCGAACCAACCAAGCAGGAGCAACACTGAGAGGAGCAGTAAAATCAGAGGGCAGGTTTGTTGGGCAAAGCCTGGAGAAGAACAGATGAGGAGCTCAAGCAGGAATGTAGGAATCTGCCTTCTACAGACCTTTGGTCACCTGAGCTGGGTATTATCTATGCTGCCTGGCCACAGCTCTCCAGGGTTTCAGGCTGGGGGCTTCCTCAGCCCCACCGGGAGATGCAAGGGATCGAACCTGGGCCCTTCTGTAGGCAATGCAGCTGTTATGCTGCCTCCCGTGAATCTAGAAGATAATCCCTGCTCCCCATGGAGGAAGGCAGGAAGGCCTGCCAAAGGAAACTTGCCTGCAGCCCAAGTGAATGGGCAAGGTGCGCTGCAGCGGGGCCAACCATGCTCCACAGCAGCAGTGGGGAATGTGTGGCCCTTCCAGACGTTGTTGGACTGCAGCTCCCATCGGCACTAGCCAATCCAGCTAATTGGGAGGGATGATGGGAGTTGCAGTCCAACAACATCAGGATGGCTGCCCGTCCCCCATCCCTGCACCACAGGATCTCTGAGCTCTAGGCTGGCAGTGCCACCCAAGAGGAGGACAAAACAACTCCGAGCTGCCTAGTCACAGCCTGGGCGGCAAGGGAGCTGGACTGCGCCACCGCGTCTCCCCCTGTGAGTGGTTATGATCCGTTTCCAGTTGCCCGCTGGGTGACAGGGAAAGGGGACGCACACATCAGGAGGGAGGGGCGGCAGCAAGGAAGTTCCAGCAGTCATGCAGGGCATTCAGCCCTGGATTCACCTTTAAGCAATATAAGCACGTGCTTCGGGCACCACGGAGTATCGGTACCATAGCTGTAGCCATCTAATTTTAAGGAATTCCAGATCCATAGAAAGGGCCTAGCAGCACATTCTAAGTGCAGCGTTTTTTTAATTATTATTTGTGCTTTATTTTATTACGCCCAATCAACCAGGTGTTGGCTTTTTGTTCAACATTTCAACCTGGCGTAGGGGATGGCCTTGAAGAAAACTGAGTTTTTAATGTCTTATTTCACCTTCAGCACTTGCTGAGTCTTACTGTCTTGCCGGCTAAGCAACGGAAGGGCCAAGCGGGTACCATGATGGGGCTGTGCTTAGGGCATCAGCTGGCCTTAATCCGGCCCCGAGAGCATCAGATACACCACCACGTCCACGAGAGCAGGTGACTTCTCCAGGTTTCAGTGCCGTGTACGCATGTGTGTGTGAGGGAACTAGGGTGCAAACCTATGCGTGTTTAGACAGGAAAACTTCCTTCAACTCCCGGCATCCCCCAATTGGTTGGGAAATGCTGGGAGTTGTGGGACTTTTAAACATGCTTAAGATTACATCTTTAATCATTTAAGCTTGAACGTCAGGTACCTATTTTGTATGATGATGCAGATAGGGATCCGGTTGGGTTTCGTTTCCAGCTGAAACCCACTTTGGATGTAAACACCACAAGTTTCTTTGAACAGACAGCTGCGCTTCCTATCTGTTCAAGACATTCACATCCAAGGTGGAGCCTTGGCACATCTCTCCCCTAAAAGCATACATGCTGTACCTACACTGGGAGCTCATGCGCAATGCCCGTCTGTCCTCACACGCCCTGTGCAAGTGTTGTGCAAGTCAGTGCAGCAAACATTAGAAGTCTCTGCAAATATACGAAATTACAAAAGCTGCTGTATCTGCACAAATCGTTAAGTTCCAAAGGGGATTTCAGAGTGGAACAGGGTTCACGCACCTCTGGGTCAGATACTGAAAAGGTGCTCAGTATCTGATCAGGAGGGTGCCAAAGAAACATTTGAGGTTTGCACCCTGAAGGGGCAAACGCTCTGAAGACGGGGCCACATTCCCCAATGGCAAATGCCGGGGATTTGTGCAGAAAGGTCAGAGGGCACTTGGATCATGTTTCTCTGGAATGGCCAAGAGCCAGACCTCTAAGCCCCTTTGCTCATGCAGAGATGAACAACACACAGACCTGTGTGTACCGTATGCTGAACAAACAAAAGGCAGAATTCTGCAAATAGTTCCAATTTATGCATATTCCACCATTCACATATTTTTGTTTATTTTCAATCATTTCATTCTGAAGTCACTCCCCATGCCCATCCTGACAACTAAAAGGCCCACTTGGGCTTCAGAAATTTCCCAGTGTATAGCTTACAGCAGGTGTGGGCAGCGCGTAGATCGCCAGGTATTTTTGACTTCTATTCCCGGAAGCCCCTGCCAGCATGGCCAACGCTCAAGAATGCTGCGAACTGAAGTCTGAAACCTCTGGAGATCTACTTTCGCTGCCCACCCCTGGCCTACCACAGCCCTCCCCAACCTGGGGCCCTCCACACTGGCTGGGAGTTGTGGGTGTTGCAGTCCAACGTAACTGGAGGCTACTAGATTGGGGAAGCCAGCCGACATGCTTTTCAAATACGTCTTCGGCCAATAAGAATGATTCATTTATTGAAAGATAGAGGAGTCAAAGTAGATGTGACCTGAAGCACATTTAACGAGCTGACCTCTTCCAATTAGTCGCATCGCTTTCTTTACAAATCGAAACCGCAAGTGCCCCAATTCAGATTAGGACTACCGTGAAGGAGGAGGGAGGCTTCCCCCTACATCGTTTCTCCCCTGAAAATACTTCAACCTGCTATTTAAAAATAAATAAATAAGGTAGGCAGTTTAGGGATGGTCTGGGGGCAGGGCAGCGTGCCCAAACTAGAAGTATTCCTTTGAGAGCCTGCCTTCATCTTGTCCTCTTCTGTTTCTGTAACGTTTTGTTATTAACAGCTAAGAAAGTATCGCTATCATCTGGTGATGGGAAGCTGGTAACCGCACACGGAACCTCCCCGTTTTCAGCACTGCCTGGAGGTGATAACTTTGCGGCAAACAGCCCTGCGGGACAAGGGGCAGGCTGCCTTCCCCAGCAAGCATCTAGACCGGCACGTGAGAGAGAAAGGGTAGTTTCTACATGGAACTGGAACACGAGCAAACAGATGTCGGATGTAGACCCAGGCGCTTGGCAGGGGGAAGGGAAAGAGCAAAGCAGCCACGGAGCTCACGAACGGATCGCGCACCCTTTGCAACTTCTAAGCGTCGGGGAGGAGGACACCACGGCGGGGGAAGAGCACTCAATGAGCACACAGCCAGCCTGTGTCCACGCCACCACACTCACGGGAAGGGACAGCCACAGCAACACCAACTATGGATCGAGACATGAAGCCAGCCCAAGAATAAGCCACTGACCGCTTTGTAGCAACCGCTGGGATCTTTGCACAATCAGCAGGTGTGATTGTGGCCACAGCAAGCACCCTCTGGCAAGTGGAGGGCGACTTCCTCCAGCAACGTACAAGAGATATGGGGCCTCGGATCAGGGAAACGTACCTGGTACTAAGCATCGCTGCTACACCCACGTTATGTTGAGTACCTATTAGCTCACCCCAACATCAGATCCGTTTGAAGGGAAAAAGGAGCCCCCCACAACCTCCAGTTTCTCCCCCTTCCAGTTCTCCGTATTCAGAGCTGCTGAGCCCTGCAGCCAGCAGGTGGGTGCAGAACTTCGCTGCTAGGAATACGAGTACCGACTGCCCTGTTCTGCTGCTCATCAAGAGGGGGATGAATGTGCCCATCCTGACCACCACAGCACACACACACACACACACGCGCCTTAGCAGCATCACTGATGCTGAGCTCTCATCAACTCTTAAAAATAAGGGCATACAATGGGGAAAGAGACACATTTCTGCACAACAGGGCTGGGGCTCAGAAGTATTTATCCAGGCCTGTCAGCTGAGGCTTAGTCTGTGCATATGGCAAGAACGCAGAGACAGAGAGCAGACGGCACCGCTTCAGCTCAGGGCTGCCATTTTCCCCAATGTCCTCCTGTGCAGACCCCCCACCCATTTCTCCCTGCAAGTAAAGAACGAGCACAGTCGAGAGAGAGAGTTTCGAGCCCGGAGCACCCCTTGCTCTGCCAGCATTCTGCTTGCAGGAGTTTTAATCCACACACAGACACGGGAGCATTCAAAAATGCGAGCACTTACTATCATCAGAAATGGTGCAGCCCGCTCTAAATATGTTTTCTTGCACAGGTAGACGAGGCCTCAGGCTCCTTCCCCGAGGGTGATGGGGAATGGAAGCGCATGTTCAATTTCACCCAAGCTAAGCGCATCGTCTACGACTGAGCTTTAACCACCACCACCTCCGGTGCCTCCCCAGCGACCGCCCAGGCCAACGCTGAGCAATTTGGCGAGAAGCTCCACCACCCTTTGACACAGCCTCGCGCGGGGATGCGCCATAAAGCACATTCTCCGTGCAACGAGAGAGGCGCTGCTTGCATTCGGAACCGGCTCTTGAGGCGGCAAGAGAGGTACAAAACGGTGCAAGTCGGCTGCCTTTTTCATGGTCAAGCAGGATGGGGCTTGCAGAACGCCAACAGCCCCCAAATGGAGGATTACCAATGACCCAGGAGGGCCCAGAATGGGAAGAGATCTAATTGCCGTCCAAGCATCTGGCTGGCTTATCACTTCCCTACAAAGGAGGGGATGGTTTTCGGGTATCTTCTTTGAACCTGGCTACCCTGCAGACCGGCCTCCACTTCTAACAGTGTATTGTATTAATTAATTATAATTAATAAATTAACTGCTTTCCCACCTTTATGGCAAAAAATGGCACCAAAGGCAGCTAACAATAATAAAATGAAGCTTAAAAACAAAATCTTAAAACAATTAAAACACATTTAAAAACAATAATGAAAAGAATAAACAGGACCTAATTTTTTTAAAAAAATCCTTCTGCAACAGCCCATGGCCTACCTCTGACAAAGATTTCAGAGGATCTCGGGTTCAAGAATATCAAGCAAGGGGGAAAAATTAAGGGAACAATAGTTTCCTCTCTTTGCTTAACCCCCAGGGCCCTCCCAGAAAGGGTTTTGCTAATTTAATGGAAGCAAATGATTTCGTTTCCTAACCCAGTTCTGATTTACTCTGAAGCCTACTCAGCTCTTGATCTTCAACAGGGGTGGGGAACCTATTTGGGCCAAGAACCAAGTTGGCTCTGGGCAAACACACCGGAGGGCAGAAGGCATGCAGTCCCTGGGGAGCTTTGCCGCCCCATTCATGCCCCGTCCCCACCCCGCCACTGGACTCCCCTGCAGTTTGCCTTCTTGCATCCAGACTCAGCCTGCCGGGTCTGGAACTGTCTTCACCTACCCCACACCATCCGCAAACGTGGAGGGCAAGCAGCAGATGAAGCCCTCTCAGCCGGTGCCTCAAGGAAGGGGCTTCACCGGACCCTCATCTCAGTGGGCCGGCTGCTGGGATCTGGGCTACCAGAAGCAGCTTCGGGGATGTGGAGTCAGGAAGCCTGCCATTTGTCAGCTCTAAGGTGGTGGGTGGCAGGAGGAAGAGAAAGTAGCAGCCATCAGCCAATTAGCTGTGGGGGTGGGGAGCCCAAGAAGCAAAGAGAAATGTGATTGGGTAGCTGCAGTCAGTGTACTGTGCATGGAAAGCATGGACGAGCGAGTGAGCAGCGTGGACCTGCGCTGGGAAACTCTTGCAGCTCGGAGTAGACCGGGGCACTTTCTCACTGTTGAGAAAAAGATCCATCCCAATCTTGGTGACCAACTGATGAGGCCTTACTTGAATTGCATGGGTGGGGAAGAACAGAGGAGGCAAAAAATGGTCTCCAGCTAAGTCAAGTAGACAACATTACTGTTGGATCCTGGAATGGATCCTGGTTATGTTTTCCATTGCTTTGTTAATAACTGAGGATCTGGAAGAGCAGAAACTTAAAGGTCAACTCTACACCTGGACACTGAGTGTCATAATTGAATAATTGTCTAACTGATTGTCTTCAATTAAGGGTTGCAAGGAGTTGCATCATTGTACAGATTGTCTATAAAAGTAAATGTGTTTTCATGTTCATTATTACTTCCATGTCCCTTACCCAACTTGATGTGAGCTGTATTGACTGACCGTTTGTAAGTATTTGTATCTGTACTGCCATAACTAAATTATATATTTATTTGCCAGTAAAAGGTTTATTTTAACCTACATGAATCTTTGTCTTAATTAACGTCTTTGCTGACTTGGCTGAGAACCGCTGCAATCTCTGCTAGTCTCTGGAAGGCCCAGACAGAGACTTAACACAAAAGGTTATGTGCCAGAAACCCAGTCTGTGCCATAACTAATCAGCTTCTAAAGCCATAACTCAACAATTACCTCTTTACCGGAGGGGGCAGAGGGGGGAAAGGAAAGACTACACCCACACACCCACACACCCAGTGGCCTGGGAAAGGCCCTCAGGCGGTGTCAGTGGCACTGCCTCACGCCGAAGTGGCTCCAGCTTGAAAAATAGTCACGATCACTGAGCTGGGGAGTTTAGACTGCACACCTGGCCTGGAACAGGCTGCTCTGGGTACCGACCCGTCCAAAGTCAGCAAAGTTGGTAGGTTTCCTGCTAGCAGGGGCTCTGTCATTGAGCTATGACCTCTCCCCTTGCAGGCTCCTAGTGCATTCATAGCAGAAGCAAAACTTGGAACAGGGTTTTTCCGGGTCATTGCTCAGCCTCCTCGCTGCTAGGCCACGCCAGCTCTTGAGAGCTGTGATTCTTAAAAAGCTGAATTCTACACCTACTACTACTAGAAAGAATACTCCCTCTCCTCTTCTCCAACATCTCTGACACAGGGCCTTTTATCTTGCCTCCGTCATTACCGATTCTTATTCGAAGCCATCCTGGTTGTGCCGGGAGATTTAGCTTACGTGGAAATGCCACCACTAAACCTGTGGGACTACATAAGCAAAGGATGACCGCCCCCCTGCCCCGCCCCCCCAGCGACAATCCGGGTTACGCAAAGCCAGACAAGTGGCAGGTTATTCTTGGGCCAAAGGCAACGGACGCGAGTTAGTCAAGGGCAGCAGTAACACAGCACACAGTACCGGGAAGTCGTTAATCGCTTGTATGGACCAGCGCCGTCTGGCAGAGCAAGGTGACATCTGCGCATGAGAATGCTACGCCCGGGAGGAGGAGGAGGAGGAAGAGGAGGGAAGAAGGAGAGCCGTCGAGAAGGGGGGAAAAAAGAAAAGACAAGACAAGGAGAAGATGAAGAAAAGAACACACAGCTGAGAAACTCTGAGCTGAGGGACCACGGGCTCTGCGTTGCAGGAGAGCAGAGAGGGCCAATTCAACCATGGCCCCCGCTGGAAATGCGCTCTCTCCCCCGGCAGTAGACAGGGGACTCTCTGGTCACAGCCAGCAAAGCCAAGTTAGAAAGATGGGGCACAGAAAGCAAGTGACCTGGCTCTCACCCGATGGGTTGGACTACAACTCCCAGAATCCCCCAGCCAGACAGTTGCACCTCGCAGTTTCACACAAGATCTGCTTAGTATTCATGGGGCTGCTTATTAGTCCGTGTGGCCTGAGCTCGACTCTATATTTGCTCTTTGTGGCTAGGGCATGGCACATGACAAAAACCAGCAGAGGAACAAGTCTTGCTAATACTATCTTCCACTTTCCTCAAATTGAGAGCCTTTTCCCGCCTCTCCATCCCATGTCCTAAATTGGTTCTAGGTGACAGGAGCTTGTCTTTCAAGCACAAGAAAAAATAAAACAGGGGTCTCCAAACTTTTCAGGTTTATGGGCACATTTGAAATGTTGAGAGAGTCGTGGGTGCTCTCACAAAATGGTTGCCATGGTCAGAGACAAAACACTCATTTCCCAGAAGGCAAAATGGTGAGATTAAAAGAAAAGTAAGCTACCCAAGGACCTAAGTACAAGGCAGCGTAACATCATTCAAACGCCTTCTGAAGACACACCTGTTCACCAAGGTGTTCCCTGGGCCTTAAATAAATTAACTACACCACACTCCATTTTACTGCTCCCATTTCACTGCTCTTTTATTGTTGTTAGAAGTTTTAATCTTGTGTTTTTATGGTATGCTTCAATACTGTGTTTTAATATTGTAATCTAATGTTGTGAACCGCTGAGAGATTCTATTATAATCAGCGGTATAAAAATGTTACAAATAAGTAAAGGCAAGAGGTTGGGGCTGAGCTCCAAAAGCCTACTGAGTCCAAAGAAGAACGCTCCGGAGGGCAGCACTTTGCTTTGCAGCAAGCCAGGCTCCCAGTCCCAGGTCATAAATAAATACATGAAAATGAGCAGGGGCAAGGAGCCCGGTGGGCACCTACATCAGAGGCCCCAAGAACAGACCAGGTCCAGGTATATTCAGGGCCATTTCATTGCCTTCACTGGACAGCATAGATCTACACCATCCTCAAGGGAAACCTGCCACGTTTCCCAGGGCACACGGTCAGAAGCGAAAGGAAGAAGGCTGGTGAACAGCTGGTCTTCCCTCAGGGGAGGGGGCGTTGGGGCACAGGCTCTTCAGCCCATGCGTCATATAGTCCTTGGGTGCACGCTCCTGACCGACACTGAGAGCTATCCAGCAAGTGCTCGAACGGCAGGATACAGCCAGTCTGGCTGAGGACGCTGGAGCTGGTGGCATCCATTAGCACCTCGCAGAAAAGCATCTGAGCCATCGAAAAGGATGCGAAGAGGTCAGTTCCTGCACCTGACCATCACAGCCTGCATGGACAGTTTCCTGGGTGTCAGTGCAGCGCATCTCATGCACTGCTGCCTCACGAAATCACTCCCCATAGTTTGGGTTACTACAGTCCTCACCAGGGAGCACAAGAAGGCCCAGCAGGGAAGAACTCCAGGAGCCTCTGGCCGGTTTATTGCGTCAACATGGTTATCTTTTCAGCGCCAGGTCAAGACTTTTCTATTATCCCAGGCGTTTATCAACATTTAACAACATATGCTAAGTTTGTTTGCTTTTCATGGACCCCAGAGCTGTTGCTGATTAAATGGATAGTGTTGTTTTATACTGTTGTTTTTATATTTTTGATGGTTTAAAATTTTGTATACTTTTTAATGTTCACTGTTCTTAACTTTTGCAAACCGCCCAGAGAGCTTCGGCTATGGGGCAGTATATAAATTTAATAAATAAATAAATAAATAAATAAATAAATAAATAAGGCAATTTTGAAACAAGCCTGCAAGTCAGACTTCCCAGTCAGGCATCACCGACTGGCCCCTCCACACTTACTACTGGCTACCACTTCGTTTTAGGAGATGCTCCTTCCTAAAGAGATCTCCTACGAACTCTGCCTTCTGGGAGTTGGATCAAGGATCTACCTTCCTCGAGACGAAGGGCGCTGCTTGCAGAAGGTTCCTCCTCCTGACTTTGGTAGATCACCCTCTGCCCCACACCGGAGGCCGCCCCATTCAGCAGGGTCTCTTGATGCTCTGTATGGCATTTTCAAGGGGGATGTGAAATAAGGGTCAGGGAAGTCCAGTTCTGCCAGTGCAGTTGATTCTGTTTAAATCTGGATCCACCCCTGGGAACCTGGCTGGCCCAGGGCAGCTCACGCCCAGCTGCCGGGAGGCGGGGCACATTCTTTGTACTGCACCGGATTTTGCAAAGTGATCCAACCGCTGGCTTCATCTATCGACTTCAGGCAAGTGAGCCTTAAGAGTGGCCGGGCTGCCCACCATGACTAACTCAAAACAAGACCTGAACCACAACTGGGAGCTGATCAGCTTCCGACAGGTAACAGCACTTGGTTCAGTTCAGAGCAGCCACTCCAACCTGGAGCCCCTCCAGATGTGTTGGACTACAATCTAAGACATCTGGAGGGCACCAGGTTGGAGAAGGCTCACATTTAAGACAACCCTCTCAGGCCACTGCCTACGCCAGGGTAAGGCTCTGCTCTCTGCCAAGAGGGAAATTGCGGCTCCATCTCGGAACAGCTGCATTAAATAAAGGGTCCCGCAGTTCAAAACGGGACAGGGATCCTCTTGCCACTGCCCGGATGTGACAAGACTGCCCTGGGAGACCTAACAAGTCTCCATGGCCAATGGAGCCACTCAGCCCGTACAGGTCAAGACGTCCAGCTCCTTGCACTAGAGTAAGCAGGGGGGGGAAACACCTCGGTAGCTTCTGCAACTCGAAGGATCCCGCTACAGGTGCCTTCCCCAGCCAGAAGTTTTGGGCTATAATGCCCAGCATTCTTGACCATTGGTCACGCCGGCTGGAGCTGATGGAAACTGAAGTACCAAACCCCTGGCGGGCCCGAGGCTGAGAAAGGCTGGCAGCTCTCTTTTCCTCCCACTCGGACCCCAGCGCAATTCATGCTTAGAAACCTCCCCTGCGTGCTCCACCGCCCCATACAGCTTTGCACGTGGAAAACACACACAGTCAGCCGGGACCACTGCAGAGTTCACGCACCGACAAGCGGAAGCATCCAAGATTTCCAGCGGGACACGTCCCCAATGGCAGGCAACAGACCCTTTCCATTGATTGAAAGCGTGACGATGGAGCCGATTGCCAGGCGGGGTGGCTACAATCGAGTGCATTCAAAGGAGCAACGCTCTTCTCTTAGCAGCACCGCTTACCCGAGGGGGCTCCTGAAACAGCTGCAATGCCGGCTGGCTTTACCTCCTCAAACAGCTGCAGACGAGACAGGCTAGAAGTCCCATTGACCGTGTGCTTACCCTCTCCTTATAGTAGAAGGAACTGATGGAGACCTGCTCCTTCTCACTGCGGGTGGGGCTCCCACCATACAAGCGTAGGTTGCCTGGGGTCTCTGTACGGATTTTCATGGGAGTGATGAGGCCACTATGGTAAGCCGAGAGGGCCGACAAAGATCTGGAGATGAGAAACACATTCTTGAAAGGCGGGTGTGCAGAGTCGCTCCAGTGTACACTGGGGTTGGAGGAAAGGCTGTTGTGGCATCGTTCAAACAGAGGAAGCAGAGTCTACACAGGGTCAGGCCACTGATCTTCCCTGCCCAGGACTGCCTAGTCTGAATGACAGCCGCTCTCTGTTCCAATCCTTCCAGCTAGGGCCATGAGCTTTCAGGTTCTTTCAGGGTTGTCAAGGAGACAAAAGTAGTCAGTCTCACAGGTTTGGGCCAGACTGTGAAAGCTTCCTGCACAGAAGACCCTTCGACCCTTCGTCTCCTGTGCAGGAAGCTTTCACGGTCCGGTCCACTTTTATTGGGATATGCCTAAATGTGCTGAAATATGCCAATAAATTAGTCTCCTTGTAAGCAAACCTGTGAGTCTAACTACTTTTGTCTCCTTGGCGACCCTGAAAGAACCTGAAAGCTCATGGCCCGAGCTGGAAGGATTAGAACACTCTCCAAGGCCTCAGGCAGGAGTCCTTGCCAGGCCTAGTACCGGAGAGCCTGAGGAATGAATGAACCAAGGACTTCCTGCAAGTGATACATGTACTCTTCTACTGAGCAACAGACCTTTCTCAGGAACCATAACGAAGCTCCCCTGTGTTCTCACAGAGAGAGTTTGAGCTACCGACACGTGCACCTCTGACCACTGGGATAGTTGCTACAACTGTAATTTCCTGCACCTGTACTTACCGGGGAGTTGGTTCTGTAGGCGAGACTGCGCGGTGCATTGTCATCGGTCGTGTGAAGTACACCAGGTACCCTGCAAAGATGAGACACCTTACATTGAAGTATATTGCCTCTAAGGCAGGGCCGGACAACTTGTAGGTCAGAACATCTGGAGGGCCACAACTTCCAGCAATCCTAGACAGCATAACCAATGGTGAGAGATGATGGGAGATGTAGGCCAAAACATCTAGAGGGCCACAAGTTGCCTACCCCTACTATTTATTATTTATTATTTCATTTCTATACCGCCCAATAGCCAAGCTCTCTAAAGTAAAGGCTGATACCACTTGTAGCACTAACAATAGGATCAGTAAACCTGCAAATAACCCTACGACAGACCATGAGTTCTTTGAGGGTTGTTTAAACCCCGCTGCCCAGGTTCAGACAACACGACAACCCTTGGCAACCCCTGAATATTCAAAATGGCTGCTGAAACACACTGCAATCCACCATGGTTTAATTAAGCCACAGTGGGTTGTAATGATTGTGCAAACCAGCCTATTATCTGTTCAATATAAAACATGACCAGATTCCAATAAGAATTTCCTTTAACATATACATATAATCCACTCCAAACGAACCACATTTCTATCATGTTCTAAATCATAAATCTTCCTGATTTTATAATGTGTTAAATATAATTAATGTACTGTTTTAAAATAATTTTTCAAATGTATTGCAATTACGCTTTTTACCATATATTCACCTCCATTGCTAAATGTCTGACAAAGCGAATTGTAAATCCTTTCCCATTTTTTTTGACAGTTTAATGGCTGTTCCTTCTGCATGCCCCTTTATAATGAATCGTATTATTTCTTTACTAGAGGGGTAGATATAACATTTCAATAGATGTTAAATTCCTACAAGACCCATATTTCCTCACTAGGACATTGATCACATAACAAATCTGAAAAAACTGGTACCACTTCATATCATGCATATTTAACTATTCTTTGCGACCTTGAGATATATGAATAGCTTTTTTCAAAAAACTCTTTAACCATGGCTTAACCAGCATATCTGGAAGGCAGCAGGTTGGGGAAAGTGGAGTTAAGATTACAGGTGATACCAGTAAGAAACATTTAGCTTAGTATAAGAGATCATGGCCATTGTCTGTGGCTTGATCCTGTTATATATGGTTTGCTAATACACTAGATATATCGCTCCATAATTAAATCATAATAAAAGAAAGTCAAACTTGAGCAAACTCTTGCCTCCATTTCTCCTCCCTCACAACTGGAACAAAATAGCTTCACAATAATACCTGGACTCTGAAAAGTTGCACTCTGCTTCCAGTGGTCAGGTCTCCGTTTCTCCTTTAGAAAGCCTCAATCCAGAAGCTTCAGAACAATTGTTCCCTTAGGAGAATGCAAGCGAAGGCAGCTGACCCCCACTCCTGACCTTCTGCATGCCATGTGTGGCCAAAGACGGATGCTGAGCATGTTCCAAGATGTGCCTGGCTAGTTTTCACATGAACTATGTGTCGTGGTATTGAATAATTTGCAGAGTGCGTAGCAACCACGATGTAGCTGGAAGCACTAAATTTCTGACTTGAGAGTCTTACTGAGGAAAGAATCAATACTCACTGGACTTTGTCAGTAAGAAACAACTTTACCGAAACAAACTTTCCTTTACAGCATACTTCACCAACAACAGCAGACAACCTGACAACCTGACAACAGCATGACAACCTAAACAGGGACATCTTAAATACTTTTCCTTTTGGCTCAATTAACCAATTGTCTCTACTCCAGGTCTTGCACGTAGGCCAAACTGCCATGCTCCGGTCTGAACACCTGCTGCAGTCCAGAGACAAATCTGCCAAGCACTTTAACTCTATAATGTCCTTTCTTTCCTCTGTGGAGAAAATTCACCCCAACACTATGTTCATGCCCAAGAACGCTGGGGCAGTTTGGCTCAGAAAAATGGCAAGTACGGGGAGACATGCTAGAGGTGTCCCAAGTTATGCATGAGTGTAGAGAAAATGGATAGGAACGTCTCCTTCTCATTACGAGAACTTGGGGCCATTGCATGAAGCTGAATGGTGGGGAGATTCAGGACAGATAAAGGATAGACTTCTTCACACACCACATAGTACAATTATGGAATTCACTACCACAAGGTATAGTGACTGCCACCAACTTGGATGACTTTAAAAGTGAGTTCAGACAAATTCGTGGAGGTTAAAGCTACCAATGGCTACCAGTCACCTACAGTATCACAGGAAGCAGGCCTCTGTATACCAATGGCTGAAAATGCAACCAAGACGGGGCAATTGCTCACATATCCTGTTTGTGGGCTTTCCACAGGCACCTGGTGGCCACTAGGATCAGGGTACTGGCCTAGATAGGTCTTTGGCCTGATTCAGAATGGTTCTTTTATCTTTCTTAACTCCTGGCCACATGCAGGGATTCCACAGCAAATAAATGGTTGCAGAAATAGTTCCTTAAGCGTTGTAAGTTTGGATACCGCTAGCTTGTTCTTCATGAAATTAAGTCTCCTAAGCTGCTTCAGCCACATTGCTAAGATTGGCTGATTTCAATCATTCTTGCCTTTCTTTCCAAGAAAAAGCTGTTTCCAAACTTTCAGGTATTACTCAGAAAATCTGAAAAGCAGAGAGGCATTAATTTTTTTTTAATTTATTTTTTTGCTAAGGACTTTAAAATCAGAGTGTGCTTGGATAGGATGTGACACCTTTGGTCAGTGTAATGTCCAGGCCTTCCCTGCCTCCTGACCAAATACCAAATACCTGCTGTACTTCAAACATGTTCTTCTTTTTTAAACAGAGAGATACAATCTCCCCCTTAATTTATACCTAGTTAGTAAATAAGTGGGAAGACAGCGGGAAGAGAACCTAATCCTGAAAATGGAAACTGTATTGAAACTGCACAGCTCAGAACATGCCTATGCAAACTGAACCTGTTCATGCCAGTTTTATCCCGATTCTAGAAACTGCTGTTTTAAGGCAAGATTTCAGATTCCAGAATCATAAGTCAATTCATTTGTCTACGTCTATTTTGAAGTCGTCAGGTTTGTTTGCAAACAGTGTAACTCACTTCCCTAGTTTGGAGGTCAGTTGTCTGACTCCCCATTCAAAGCGTTAGATAACCAGCTTACTGCACAGACAAAGGACAGGGTGAGGGGCTGAGCAGTGCCACTAGGACCTACAGTCTCTCGCACATCCCTCTCCTTTTGGTGGCAGCTCTGATGCATCCTTGCCGGGAGCTCCCAACCATTTTTCCGCTGTTCCCTGGTATCAGTACATTGTGACTCAACCAACCTGCCCCGCAGAACCTGGCTCCGGAGGTACGTGGGAACGGGATATTGGAATCCTGGTAGGAGCCGTAGGCATTGGAGACCCTGGGAAAGGTCGGCAAAGGCGGCGTCACAGAGTTCGGGAGTGCATAGGGGTTGCTGGAGGAGCTGTCCTCTTGGTTCTGAAACATAAGGATGGAGGACATGCACTTCAGCCAGACCACTAAATCCAGGTCTACAAAACCAACGTAACCGTAGATCAATTGAAGAGGCACCACAGCTCAGCAGCAGGGCACGTGCTTTTCCTCCGAAAGGTCTCGGGTTCAGTCTCTGGCTTCTCCGGTTAAAGGGATCAGGGAGCAGCTGATGGAAAAGGCCTCTCTCTGCCAGTCTGAGTAGATAGTATTGAGCTAGATCACCGTCAGTGTGGTGTAGTGGCTAAGGTGTTGGACTGGGAGTCAGGAGATCCAGGTTCTAGTCCCCACTAGGCCATGGAAACCCACTGGGTGACTTTGGGCCAGTCATAGACTCTCAGCCCAGCCTACCTCACAGGGTTGTTGTTGTGAGGACAAAGTGGAGAGTAGGAGGAGGGTTATGTACACCACCTTGGGTTCCTTGGTGAAAAAAAGTGGGATATAAATGCAATAATAATAAATAAATAGGGATGGATCCTGGCTCACACAGAGGAGGGCCAGGACCTCTTCTCAATCCACCCAGAGTGCAGGACACGGAATAATGGGCTCAAGTTAAAGGAAGCCAGACTCCAGCTGGACATCAGGAAAAACTTCTTGTCTGTTATAGCAGTACGACAATGGAATCCGTTACCTAGGGAGGTTGTGGGCTCTCCCACACTAGAAGGCTTCAAGAGGCAGCTGGACAACCACTTGTCAGGGATGCTTTAGGGTGGATTCCTGCATTGAGCAGGGGGTTGGACTCGATGGCCTTGTAGGCCCCTTCCAACTCTGCTATTCTATGATTCTATGAACCCGTAGGCCAAAAATCTGGAGGGCCATATCTCCCAAAAGCCCTAGCTAGCAATGGTGAGGGTTGATGGGAGTTGTAGGCTAAAACATTTGGAGTATCTTATATGCAGGCTTAACCTTTTCTAAGCTTCTCTGAAAACTGATCTAGTGTGCCATGTCGAAAGATAAGCTCTGTGCCTCGAATGGTCTCAGTATATTATTATCATCATCATCATCATCATCATCATTATTTATTAATTACTATTATTATTGCATTTTTATCCCACCCTGGAGCCAAAAGGTCTCCCAGTGGCTTACAAAGGTATTTCTTAAGACACTCCCTGTCCATAGGCTTACGACCTAAAAAACATGACACAAATCGAAAGGGGATTGAGAGGGAGGGAGGAAGCAGCAGCAAATGTAGGTACAAGATCCTTAGCTGCACAGCTCAGCAGGTCATGGACACAGCGGAAGGGCTGCCGCTTCCCCCCCCCCCAATAGCCTCGTGTAGATCAAGAGCGCCACGGACATTTGCCTCCTCTCTCTGGGGCCTTGACTGCAACCATATTTGGGGATTTAGCACTTGTCACCATCGTGGGACCATCGTGGACCATGGACACCTGGCAACGGAGAGCTGTCTCCTGGGACTGGAAGGTGGCGACATGGACCCAGTTACATCCAAACCTTTTGCCTTCGGCTCAACTCACCACAGGAAAGCGCCCCCTTAAAGATTCTCCGGGACCGAATTCTACCGTCTGGGTGAAAGAAGTTCGCATTGAGCAAGCTGCATGGGGGAAATGAACCTCCTTGGGGTGATGAACATTCCCTGTGTCAGGGATACGAAACAGGAACCGGCAACATTTTTTGGTGACCGGTTAAGAGGAGAAACCGGCTATCTGACCTCTGCTGCGGCAACCCCCATGCCAGTCACCCGGACCAGTTTGTTTTTAGGAGCCGGTGGCTCGCAGGCTGCTGGATTTTTGCCCCCCTGTCCAAAGTGTTCTTTGCACTTTTGGTTTAGTGCCACACTGCTAAGAAAACAATAGCAAAGAAAACAACCACGGATGGGCTTTTGTTTTCAAAGTTCTGCAAGCTGCTTTGAATTACATTTCTTAAGAGGGATGCTGTTTGTTAAAACAACAACAACAAAAACGGGCTATGCAAGGGAATGTTGAAACCCTTCCACAGCTATAAAGTTCACTGGGAGGCCCTAACCTACTCCACAATTGTTACAAGGCTCTAAACCCTCATCCTGACCTGCCTGGAGGAAAGGCGAGTCCAAGCGTATTGAATGAAAATGAATATCTGGACCACCTCTCTTCCACCTGGCTCCCTCCAGACATTTTGGACTACAACTCCCAGAATCCCCCAGCCTGCCATAGCTGAGAGTTGTGGCCCAACACATCTGGAGGGCACCAGGTGCGGGAAGACTGTTTCTAGACAAAGGCAGAAGTGAGCGCAACACTGCCGGTTATCAGCAGACCGAGCGTCTGGGGCAAATGGGAGACGAACATCCATTTCTTACCACGACAGACTCCAGGCAGGAGACCAGTTGGCGCAGACACGGCTCCAGGCAGCATTGGTTCCGTTTCACCTTCTGCATGGACGTGTCCTTCAAGATCTGCAAGAGGTGCCAGAGGTGGACTGAATCATTTGGGACCGTCCAACCCCCAGCCTGCCCACAAACGCGCACAGTCAAGGTCTGAGGGCCTTCCCCCCCACCCATCAAATCTCTCCACCTTCTGCCGTCCCCTCCTGGGGTGGTGTTGCCCACACGCAGACCCACCTTCAGCAACTTGGCCTTCATGGTGGAGGGGATGGTGGTCTGGCTGACGAACTGAAAGGAGGGGGCAGCGTTGTTGGGATACTGCGCGGGGAACATCACCAGCATCTTGACCCTGTGGTTACTGCAGTGCACCGAGACTGTGCAGCTGCGATTCACGGCATCCATCTGCCAAAGCCAGGCACACAGAGATGTCACAAGGGTCTGGAGTTAGTGGTCACATTTGCACCGGCATGCTCCTCCTTCAAGCAGCAATGGCCTCCAAGGGGAGAAATCTGGCCCTCCTGGGATGGGGTGTTCCCAGAAGGCTTTTAATGGAGGGTTTTAATGGAATTGTTTTAATGTGGGTTGAGGGCTTTAATGGAATTGTTTTATATGTTATTGTAAAGCGCCTCGATGCCAGAAATGGTGAGGCGGCGCTATAAAAATGCTTTAAATAAATAAATAAATAAATAAATAAATAAGGCCACTCCCCATCATGCCCCCCACACAACCAACCATTGATCACTTGATGGTTTCCTGTTTTTTGTGCAGTTTTTCCCTTCCTTTCCCAAAAGCTGAAATGCCTTCTAAGGCTCAGTGATTGGCAGTAAGAGCTTTTAGCAGAAATATGCCGGTATTTTGAGAAATCTGGCACAGCCTTTTACCTCCGGCCCCACCCACCACAGGAACGCATTCCCCCAAAAGCTTCTTCAAAAATGGAATTTGGCTCTTGGGCTGAAAGAGGTTCAACATCCCTGGATGAATGGGACACGCCCATGCCGGAAGGTCCACAACTGAAGACAACTTCTTTATATCCTAGCTTAAGATTTTCAAATGCAGTTTTAAAGTAACACCGTGTGTGTGTGTGTGTGTGTGTGTGTGTGTTGGACGTTGCTTTGAGCAAACCAGTTTTTTCTAATCATGGAAGAAGTTCAATTCACCGCGAATGTGATCTAAATGGGTCTCAGGATAGAAGGGCTGGGCCGGGCCAGGCCGGGCTAGGCGACACTATAGCTTCCCCCCTCCCATTTCTGCTCAAGTGATATAGCCCCCTCGAGGTGATATATCAAGTGATATAGACCCCTCAAAGGACAGGGGCAAGTGAAGTCATTGCATACACAATCTCGTCGGGCACCCTGTGCTGCCCTTTCCCGGAGTCTGTCAGTTTCAAGGACAGAACCGGTGTGGTGAGTTCTGGACTGGGACTCTGGAGACCCAGTTCTGGTCCCCACTCAGCCATGAAGTTCCCTGGGTGACTTTGAACCAGTCACTGACTCTCAGCCCAACCTACCTCACAGGTTGCAGTGAGGATAAAGTGGAGAGGAGGAGGAGGAGGAGGAGGAGGACTAGGGAAGCTCTCCAAAGGAAAAAAAGGTGGGATATAAATCTCATGATAAATGAATAAAAGAGGAGAGCCATGGCTCCCTGAAGGAAGCTGGGGCGGGAGGGCAAGGCGGAAGGCATACAGCAGGCAGGGGCCTCGTCAATGTCAACCTGGTCCTGGACACTAGTCCTCCAATAGCAGAAGCGGCATGCCTATGTACAACAGTTGCTGGGGAACATGGGCAGGAGGGTCCTGCTCGTGGGTTTCCTGCCAGCTGTTGCTTGGCCACCGTGTGAGCAGAACGCTGGCTAGATGGACCTTTGTTCTGCTCCGGCATCAGGGCTCTTCCGACGTTCTGAACCTCTTGAGCCCTAGTGAGCCCACGGGAGGAGGCCGTTCTCCCTCACCTCCATGTTGACGTTTCGGATCTGCACGTTGATGAGAGAGAATTCCTGCTGCAACGTCTGGGGCAGCCCCAGCTGGTCCAGCTTTTTCCCCACCAAGAGGCTTTTCTGTGACTCTTCTTTTAAGGCTGCCGGGGAGAGAAGACAGCACTCAGCAAGCGCTGGAACAGCAAGGCTGGGGTTGTGGACACTCCCCCCCCTCCCACACACACCCCGTCCCAAAGGGGATAGAGATGAAGCAGGTACAACAGGCTATAAGGCGGTGGGGGAAGGGGGCTGTTGACGTGGGACAGGGTGCGCTCATTCAAGTCAGGCAGCCTTCCCCAACCCTCCAGATGTGTGAGACTACACCTCACATCATCTCCAACCAGCATGGATTGGGGATGATGGGAGTTGTAGTCCAACAACACCTGGAAAGACGGCTGTTCTAAGGCTTCAGCCCAGATATGCTACTCAGTTATCACCGAGAGCAAGTGAACCCACCAGGAGAGGAACGTAACCTCCAAGTTAGATGACTGCAATGCGCTCTACGTAGGGCTGCCTTGGAAGACGGTTCGGAAGCTGCAGCTCGTGCAAAATGCAGCGGCCAGATTGATTTCAGGAACCAGAAGGTTCGACCGCATAACACCTGCTCTGGTCCGCTTGCACTGGTTGCCTGGATGTTTCCGAGCCCAGTTCAAGGTGCTGGTTTTGACCTAGAAAGCCTTACATGGCTTGGGACCACAATACCTGACGGAACGCCTCTCCCGATGTGAATATACCCGGTCACTACGTTCAACATCTAAGGTCCTCCTCCGGGTGCCTACTCCGAGAGAGGCTCAGAGTGTGGCAACGAGGGACAAGACCTTTTCAGTGGTGGCCCCCAGACCGTGGAACGATCTCCCTGACGAGACTCGCCTGGCGCCAACGCTGCTATCTTTCCGGCGCCAGGTTAAGACTTTCCTCTTTGCCCAGGCATATAGCGGCACATCTTAATTACCCACATGTCTAGTTTTTAACGGCTTTTAATGCTTTATGTGTGTATGTTCTGTGTTTTAGAATTTTAAATTTTGTATACTCGTTTTTATCTTAATTTTTTAGAATTTCTGTAAACCGCCCAGAGAGCCCTGGCTATGGGGGGCGGTATATAAGTGTAATAAATAATAATAATAATAACAACAACAACAACAACAACAACAGCAGCAGCAGCAGCAGCAACCAGCTAGGGACAGGGCCTTTTGGGTTGTGGCACCTCACCAGTTGAAGCTCCCATCCCACTGCCCATTCGCATGCCACCTGCCTTTTTTCGCATTCGGACATGCAGAGAAGACACCTCCACCCTGTAGCCAGAGAGTGATGCTCTGGAAGGGAGTGGGGTGAAGCTGGAGGAGGCGTTCCCAGAGCAACACGCAACAAGCGTTGCCTCCTCTGCCCTGCCCCTAGAATGGCTGCGTTCAGACAACACAATAGTCAATGGGGGTTTTAGTAGTCAACCATCAGGTGAGTGGTCAACGGTTGGTCACTGTGTTGTCTGTCACGCAAAAACTACCCCACGGTTGACGTTTTTCTCAAAATAGCCACTGGAGAAACACAACGCTCTGTAGAGTTAACTATTTGCACAACCGTTGGTTAAGCATGTTGTCCAAACTGAGCCAGTGGACTACTGTGCAGGGTTGAGTTGACTATCTCGGCTGGCTACGGAGTTCCTGGGCAAGAGTGGCCCAAACCGCACCAGCTGCTCTGCTACAGCTGGCAGAACTCGCAGAGGCTGCTGGGATAACACTGGGAGGACTGAGGGCGGAGGGAGGGGCGGGAGTGTTAGCAGAAGTCTCTCCATTTTTAACAGGAAACTGTAAAGTAGCCATCAAATTGCAGGCAAAATGTCATAATGTCATGTATGCGAAAACATCTCCTTGTGTGCATCCTTGCATCTGTCTTATCTAATATAAACAAGAGCTCCGGCTCCAGTATTCCTGTGTCAAAGTTAACTTCTGTAACTTACAGTAAGGCCAAAGGTATTGTTTATAGAACAGAGAGAATTGTTTAGCATAATTAGCTATGCCCCAGTGTTATGTTCTGATTGGTTAATGCTGCTACTGGGCCCTGCCCCTTGCAAGCTCAAATACTGTACTGTATTCCCTATGTCTTTTGTCTGATTGCTCCCTTTGAAGAGACCAGGCCTTGATTACTAATCAATAAAGCGCTTTTGAACCCTCTGTCGCTGGAAGGGTGGAGTCGTGCTTAAGGGCTGTTTGGATTTGGTCCTTGGGTGAAAAGAACATTGATCTAACAGGAGAGGGGCGGGGGCTTTGTCTGTCAAATGCCGGACGGACTATTAGTCCACTCCACGCCAGCCCCAACCACCCACATGTTGTACAGAGAGCGCGCCCTAGGTAAGCCACTGTGAGTTGACTATTCCCAGCGCCATTGACGATTGCGTCGTCCGAACGCAGCCCACGACTCCGTTGCAGGAGGGGGCGTCTGCCCACCCCATCAGCCACCTCTGCCAGCCTTGCCTCACCTTCCTCCTCTCCGTGGCTGGAGTTCTGCTGGGGCTCAGTCTCTTGGGCAGGCAGGGCCTTGTCTGGCTCTGGCAGGAGAGAAATCCCATCGATGAGCTCCTCCACCCCATCCAGGAGGTCATTGGAGCACAGCTGGAACAAGAGGCAGCAAATGCAGCAAAACAGAAACAAAGCCAGGCACAGCGGGGGCAGGGCCACGGGGGGGGGGGGGGACGCGGGGAGAGAAGGAGGTGGCAGAATCGGCAAGGGGCAACTGAGGGTTTTTTAAGGGCAAAGAAAACAGACTTTGAGGCTGGGTGGGGCTTTCAGCACCTCGTTCCACCCCAGCATAAATCAAGCAGATTTTTTGCGCTGTCTAGAGAACCCGTCTGCGATACCCGTTTGGCTCTGCATTGCCTCCTTCTCTTCCCGTCTGGGGCCTCCTTCCCAGCCACCCGCCACTTTCTCACACCCTCCGTGGCCGCTTTCCCCCAGCTCCTATATGTCCACTCTCCCTGTGGCTCCTCAATCCCAGTCTAAGAAGACACACAAGGGGCAAGAAGGACACAGAGACACCCTTGCATCAATCCCTCCCCCCACATTTGTTTTAAATTGTTTAAAAATCATTAAACTTCAAAAATTCAGGGGTTTGGGTTATTTTGGTGGGGCAGCACATTGTACAGGAAGACCTATCAGCGTCCCAAATTTCAAGTCCGTAGCTCCTCTAGAAGTGGGTAAACATTTGTGGACATACAAACCCCCCCCCCCACACACACGTTCACTTTTGGATGGATAGATAGACCGACCTCTGAGATCTTCTGGGGCAGCCTTACTGGTCACTCTGTGGTCCATGGAATGTCACCAGGGAGTGGTATATCACTGGGACTTCTCAATGGTGGCACCCACCCTTTGGAACAATCGCTCACGTGTGATACCAGAGGATAGTTTTAAACACCCTCTTGAAGACACGCCCATTCACACAGGCTTTCCCTAACTTGCGAGAGACTTCTGCTTCCAGCCTCTTTTATTGTTATAACAGTGTAATATTTTAACTGTTTTAACCGTTTTTATTATTTTATTTGTTTCTATATTTTAATAATATTTCTATATTTTCTAATTTAACATAAATTGCTTAAACAAGTATATTAATAGAAAAAAGAATGTTTATGGTCAGCAAGGCAAGTGATACGCCACACACACACCCATCCTGTAGGGCAGAGCTTTCCAAACTTTTCACGTTGGTGACACACTTTTAGACATGCATCATGTCGCGACACAGTAATTCAGTTTTACTAGCAAACCGAAGGTTAAACTAACCCCTTATAAGAGATACGGACACATACATAAATTGTAATAACGAAATGAATGGGGACACAACATATCTCAGGAAAACCTTTCATTTATATTTTTAAAAATATAATTTGCAAGATAATAACATACATTTCCAAGACTTTTCACATTGAACCAATTTTGTCGAGCTGCGATCGAGCGGCGGTTGAGACGGTGTTCTATCAAAAAACTGGACCCATGGAATTTCTCGAATGCGTCACTTCAGGTGCAGCCGCATCACCGGAAGTGACGCGGAATCAGCTGCTTCGACCCGATTATGCATACTGTGCATGCGCAGTCCCTGTATGATCCCTCGACCGTGGTGTGCATACACGGATACGACAGAAGGGGAATATACTAGTGCACCATACTAATTGGCACCTTTACTGCGTAAAAATGCATGCAAGTTGGTATGGTTTATTTCACATAGACCCAGAGGTTTCTCGTTACGTTCGCGTGACACACCTACACACTGCAGCTGACACACTAACGTGTCGCGACACACAGTTTGGAAAGCTCTGCTGTAGGGGGAGCTCATGCTGCAGCTTGAGAAACGATGGCTTAGAGGAAAGGAGATAAATGGCATGAACTCTCTTTCAAGATCAGCGCCATCGAGGAGGAGGAGGAGGAGGAGGAGGAGGAGGAGGAGGAGGAGGAAAAGAAGAGCGGCTATTTACCTGGGTCACTGAGGAAAGGAGAAGCAGAAAGCTTTGGAGTTGCAATAAGGCAGACGAGTGGGCATGCTCCCTGACATAAAGAGTGGCAGGGCAAGGATGATGTCCACCATGGTCATTATGATGCCATGGTCTTCCCTGGAGGCATTTGAACATGGAATGGGCTTATATTTGAATTACAGGATTTTGCAAAGGCAAGGGTGACATCCAAAGTAATTTCTACCTGCTAGATTTATTCTGTTAAACACACCATAAAATCAGCAACAGAAAAGAGATTCATTACAGAAATGCCTAAGAAACCACCAAGAGAAAGTTCTCTAGGAGACCCATAACAAGATCTGCAGCTACAGGATGACAGGTGCAGGGATTGGGGTTAGCTGAACTGACCAGTTCATTGGCTAATATTCATATTCTGCACTTCAGCAGGATGCGAGAAGGAAGACTCCACCTGCCACCATACCTACCCGCTGCAACTGGCCATCGACTCGCCACATCCTCAGTGTCTGATCTCGAGACCAAGTGACCAGCTGGTAGTCCTTTGACCCTGAGAGGAGGAGAGGAGAAAAGCAGTTAAGACTTAAACTCGGGCCACTTAAAGAAAGGGGAAATTGGAGGTTCCTGAGAAACACAGCTGAAGCCCATGCCCTCACGGCGTTCAGAATTCTTTCCCCGGCTTGTGCTGTGCTTGAAATGTATTATTTCCAAAACAAGACGAAGAAACAATGCCTGCAACACACCATTGTGGACTCTGGCCTACAACTATTGCATGTCCCGTACAAGAAGCCACGAGTGATGCAGTAAGAATAAATTATGCAAATTTACAAATGCTGCATCGAGGGCTCTGCTCTTGCTAGTCACCAGAAAAGCCCAAAAGGCTGTAGAAAGAATCAAAGCCCCACCCTGTCACACAAGTAATGGAATCTTATCCCCTACACACACACACACACACACACACACACACACACACACACACCACCGCACCACTTCTAGACTTTCTTTACTTTCTGAGGAACCAAGGTGTTTACCTTCTATCTATATTGTCTATGATAGGCGTCCCCCACTTTTTTCAACCCGTGGGTACATTTGGGAATTTGAGAAACTGCTGTGATTTTATTATTTCTAATGTTACTCGTAAGCCACCTTGGTAGGATTTGTATCCTGAAAAGTAGCATGTTTACTACGTTTCTATTCTGCCTTTTTTACTCCAACTAATTCAAGGGGGCATAGATAATCCTCCTCCTCCGCCGCATTTTATCCTCACAACAACAACCCTGTGAGGTAGGTTGGGCTGAGAGTCTGTGACTGGCCCAAAGTCACCCAGTGGGTTTCCATGGCTGAGTGGGGACTGGAACCCGGATCTCCCGAGTCCCAGTTGAACACTCTAGCCACTACACCCACTGGCTCTCACCACACTGGCATATATGTACGTAATTGGGTACATATGGTTTGGGTCCAGGTTACCTGCGGGATCGCCTTCTCCCATACAGTCCACCCCGCACACTCAGGTCCTCTGGAGAGAACTTACTTCAGTCAGCTAAAACTAGGCTGACATCAGTTTCCCAGAGGACCTTTTCTTCTGTCGCCCCCAGATTGTGGAACGGCCTGCCAGAGGAGATTCGTAAAATTAACTCTCTGTGTGATTTTAAGGCAGCTTGAAAGACTAGCCTTTTCCGGTAGGCCTATCCAGATCAATGTAAAATCAAGAATTTTTAAGATGTATTGATTCTGTACTAATGTTGTTCCCCGCCTCGATCCAAAGGGAGAGGCGGGTAAGAAATAAATAAATATATTATTATTATTATTATTATTATTATTATTATTATTATTATTTGTAATAAGTAATGAATAAAAAAATTGCACATCCCCAGTGCAATTTTGACAGTGCAAAATTAGAAAAGAGCTGGGAGAAGCCCCTGATGCAGCACAGCCGTCTCTGCCCCCTGGCAGGTCCGGAGAGAGGGACTGCTGCAAGGGCCTGGGTTCGCCACCCACCTTCCTTCTGCTTCCGCCACTGGAATTCTAGCACCACATCATCGTGCCCTACGAAGGTGTGGACCGGCGTGTTCAGATCAAAGACATTCCAGAGGAGGAGACTGTTCTCCCTTCGCAACTGGGGCACCATCACCGTCACCAGCCCGTTGCTGAAAGGCTGGGAAAGAGAGGAGGAAAGGTCAGTGGCCTGAAATCTTTCTGACGTCCCTTGGCTACACACCAAGGGAGGCCAACCACTTTTGCTCCAGGGGACGGATTACTTCCATGGAGCAAATGGCATCGGGGGCCAGGGCCTCACTCTCCTCCTGACATTGCATTTATATCCCGCCTTTTTACCTCCAAGGAATCCAAGGCAGGGCACAGAATCCTTCTCCTCCTCTCCATGTTAGCCTCACAACAAAAACCCTGTGAGGTAGGTTGGGCTGGGAGTCTGTGACTGGCCCAACGTCACCCAGTGGGTTTCCATGGCTGAGTGGGGACCAGAACCCAGATCTCCCGACTCCCAGTTCGAAACTTTAGCCACTACACCGCACTGGCTCTCAAGTGTGACATGGGTTCAAATGCCTCTCCCAAAGATGCAGAAAAGGATGTGGAATACCCACTCCCTTCTCCCTAGAAGCTAAAATGAAAGGAAAGTCACAGCCTGCCTGCTATGTTCAATTCACAAACACACACAAGTCTGTTTGTTGCTGTCAATTTGGGGGCGGCCTTCTTCAGTTTACCCCCCCCCCAAGGCCTCAGATATGGTCTAGAAAGAGCTGCAATTTTTAGTTCAGCCTTCCCCAACCTTGTGCCCTCCAGATATGTTGGACTACAACTCCCAGCATGCCCCAGCCTGTCATGGGAGCTGCAGTCTAACACCCTGGGAGGGCACCCAGGTGACGAAGGCTGGCCTAGGCAGGCTACCAGACTTTGGCTGATGGGACCTTCAGCCCACCCCCTTGCTCCAAGCGACTGTGGCTTTCTCTCACTCAGGCTGGACCGCTTGCCTTGTCCGCTTTCCAGCACAGGCTCCATCCTTACCGCGTATCGGGCTTTCCAGACTGGAACTTGACAGGCCAGGATGTTGAGGTATTTTCGAGGCTGCCGGTAGTCCCAGAACTTCAACAAAAGAGATAACAAGACAGCTCAGGAGAAGGATGCTTCAACAACAACAACATCAACGTACACACCCTGGGAGATCACAACACAATGAAACCACCACAGGATAAACAAGACTTACAAAGACCTAAAAACTGTGCGAGTTGGGAATTTTAACAAGTGGCACATGTGTTATTTAAGAGCATTAGAAGAGCCCTGATGCTGGACAAGACCAAACAGGTGCAACGATTCCCAAGGACTGCAATGTACAACTTCTTAGCCTGCAGCAGCATCATATACTGGGACTAGGAGTGTGGGAAGTGGCCCTGGAGAAGACAGGACACCCCTTCTCCCAAATTAGGAAGCAGGACACACAGAGTCCGCAGGAGTCCTCGACAGCCATTAAGACCAACAGGGACCGGCACAGCCCAAAACCCAATGCTGGATTGGACAGTGAGCACCAGGCTTCCGCATCTCAGTCGGGCCTGCTTTTTGTCAGGACATTGGTAAGAGTCCCAGCATCCGGCCCACCCAGCTACCTACCCTGACGGAGTTGTCCTGGCTGGATGTGGCCAAAATGTTTTCATTGTCTGGGTGCCAGTCCAGGCCGTGGATTTTAGAGAGATGCGCTGCCAAGTATTCCACAGCAGTACCTGGTTTCTGTAAGAAGGAAGAGAGACTCCTTGAATGCGTTCACAAAAGGAAACAGTAACCCAACTTGCACGCAACATTCCAGACGAGAGGTTTTCAACCTTCCCGCTTTCAGGGAACCCCTTTCAGCATGGGAGAGCAACCACTTTTGGTCTGGGAGTCAGATTACACCCTTGGACCAAGGCCAGAGCTACACGTCATAGCGAAGGCGCTTCCCTGCACCTTTTTTTTTTTTTTTATAATAATTTTTATTCATTTTCAACACTATATAAACATAGATAAACATCTCCAAAATATAACTGAAACAAACACAATAAGAAAAAAAATACATCAAATATCTGCTGCATACATATTGAATAATTGTTGAGTACAAATATCAAAAACTATTACATATGCCTTATCACACTACAACATCTTCATTCTTAACATAAAAGTGCACCCCCCACCTCGGGATCATTCTTGAGTCCAAAATCTAATCATTTCTTCTGCTGGTGGTTTCCCACTTCCCTTAGTAAACACGAACACTAGGAACTGTTTCCAGATTCCTTCGAACTCATTTATTTTAGTTACGCCTTTTCTCCACTTAATATTGCATGTCAGTTTATCATTAATGGCTATGTCCCATACTACTTTATACCATTCCTCAATAGAATATTCCCCTTGGATCTTCTAGTTCCTAGCTATCATCAATCGTGCTGCAACCAACAAACTCGATATCAGCTCTATAGTTCCTTTTCCACACTTTATATCTTCAAATAGTGACAGCAATGCTATTTTTGGTGTTTGTTCTATTTTCATTCCCACTATTTCTTCAATTTCTGAAAACACCATCTTCCATAATCTTTGTACATATTTGCATTGCCACCACATATGTAAATACGTTCCTTTTTCCCCACATCCTCTCCAACAATTTGCTGAATGTTGATCACTTATCTTATTCAATCTAACCGGGGTTAGGTACCACCTCCATAAAATTTTAAAATAATTCTCCTTTATTCTTACTGATAAACTTCTCAACACTCTTTGTTTCCATAGTCCCTCCCAGCTCTGTCGCCCTATTTGTATCTTCAAATCTGATTCCCAAATCATTTTCTCTGTATTCTCTCTAAACTCCTTCTCTAACAATATTTTATATATTTCACTCATTAATCCTTTTGAAACTATACTACCTCCTTTTCCTTTCTCCTTACTTACTACTAATTCTTCAAACCTCGTCATCTTTCTGCACATTCTATTATCTTTAATCCACTTTTTATTCCATTGTTCTAATTGACCATATTCTAGCCAAGATAGCTTCTTCTCCTTTAACAAATTTTCCATATCTTCTCTTGTTTTAATATCTCTTACCCAATCCTTTAATTTTATTTTATTTTTCTCTTTTAATATTTTACATAATCTGCCCTTTAGATCCTCTGGGAAATTCTTTAACATTATTATCGGTGCTAAGGGAGAGTTGCTCGGAAGCAGCTTCCCTTTAAATTTACTCCAAATTTCCCATTGAGTCCTCAGGAGTGGATTATCTATACTTCCAACCCACTTTCTTCCTCCATCTTTAAAAAAAACATTCTCCAGATTCATCTCTACCTTACTTATGATTTTTTCTTCCATCCAATATAAATCTCCTACTCCCATAATTGCTTCTACAACATGTCTTAATCTATTTGCTACGTAGTATAATTTTATGTTTGGGAGACCCATTCCCCCCTTTTTTTGGCTTAGGTACCAATTATTTTTATTCACTCTTGCTCTCTTTTCTCCATTACAATATTTATTAATAATATTTTGCCAACTTTTTATCTCGGTTTCTGATATTTTTATAGGTAGCATCCTAAATACAAAATTAATTTTAGCTAATATCTTCATTTTTATCAAAGCTATTCTCCCAAACCAAGATAAATTTAATCTTTTATATTTTTCCAATTTCTCTAGTACCTCCTTCTTTAACCTCGTTAAATTTTCCCTTTCTAAATTCTCTATATTTTTTGTAATTTTAATTCCCAAATATTTAATCTCGTTCTTAACTTTCAATTCCATTCCCTTAAATTCCCAATCCTTTTCTTCCTTCTTAGTATAGTTAAACAACATCATCTCTGATTTAGACCAATTTATTTTTAACCCTGTAATTTCCTCAAATTCCCTCAACTGATATTTAATTCTTTCTAATTTTCTTAATGGATTCTTAATGGTCAATAAAGTATCATCCGCAAACATGTTTAGCTTTATTTCCCTTACCTCTCCAATTCCTTCTAATTCTTTATCCTCCCTTAGTGCCTTCGCCAAAACTTCCATAACCATTACAAAAAGGACCGGCGAGAGCGGACATCCTTGTCTTGTTCCTCTGGCTAGTCGTATCTTTTCAGTAAGTCCGTCATTTACCACCACTACCGCCGTATTTTGGGAATATAGCTGTTCTATTACATTTTTAAATTTATTTCCAAATCCCAATTTATCTATAATACTCTTTAGTGCCTGCCAGCTCACACAATCAAAAGCTTTAAAAATATCTAATGCCATAATACCTGCCTTAATATTTGCTTTTTTTATTACATTTACTACATTTAAAACTCTACCCACTAAATTATGCATATGTCTTCCTACCACAAACCCACATTGATCTGCTCCTATATATTCTGCCAAAAATTTATTTAGTCGTTTGGCCATAATAGATGTAAAAATTTTAGCATCCTGATTTATTAAAGAAATAGGTCTATAAGAATCGGGATTAGTCAAATCTTTATCTGGTTTTGGGATCAGAATTATCACTGAATGTTCCCATGATTCAGGTATCTTCTCTCCTGATAATATCCTATTATAAAGTTCCATTAATTTTGGAACTAAACAATCTTTGAAGACCTTATAATATTCTGGACCCAAACCATCTGCTCCTGGTGATTTACCCACTTTTAACTTATCAATAACCTCTTCAACTTCTCTTTGAGTTATTACTGACTCCATTAACTCCTTATATTCTGATTTTATTTCCTTCTTTATAAACCTTCCAATATACTCCTCCACCTTTTCTTGTTGAATTTCTTTACCCTTGTACAATTCCTGATAAAATTCCTGAAAATTTTTTATTTTAGCTTTCATTGCATGACAATAATTCCCTCGGCTATCTTTCAACGTTTCTATCCCATTCCTCCCTTTTTCTTTTTGTGTGAGCTTGGCAAGCAACCTCGAGTTCTTATCACTGTTTTCAAAATATTCCCTTTTCATATACATTAAATTCTTTTGAATCTCTTCTATATTTAAGTTTTCTAATTGTTTCTTCTTAGCTTGTATTTCCACTAATTTATATTTATCTTTACTTCGCCAATATCTTTCCTCCAAGTTTTTAATTTCTATCTCTAACTTTTCCTGTTCTGCACGTTGTTGTCTTTTTAAACTACATGTTTCTCTAATACAGATTCCTCTTGCTACAGCCTTCATGGTGTCCCAAATGACTGACCCAGCTGTTCCTCCTTTTTCATTAATTTCCCATGACTCCGACAGTTCCTTCCGAATTTTATCTACTATTTTATTGAATTTCAATATCTTTGTGTTCAACTTCCATCTATATGCCTCTTTATAATCTTTCTTAACTGTAAATTCTAAACTTAACAAGGCATGATCAGTTACTTTTATTACCCCCATTTCCATTTTACAAATCCTCGTTGCAAAGTCTTTTGAAACAAATATATGATCTATCCTGGAGTATGTATGATGAACTGGGGAAAAGTATGAGAATCCAGGCCTATTCCCGTTAAGTAAGCGCCACGAATCTAAATAATCATTTTCTTTTACTAATTTATTCAATATAGTCATATTGTTCCTCTTTTCAGCATTAGTGGGATTTGACCTGTCCCTTTTATTATCCATAACCATATTAAAATCCCCAGCTAATATAGCATACCCCTCCTTAAATTCTTCTATTTCTTTAAACAACTTTATAAAAAACTCTCTATGCCTCTCATTTGGGGCATAAACATTAATCAAAGTATAGACCTTTCCCTCAATTTTACCTTTTAACATAAGATATCTACCCTTATCATCCTTTTTTACCTCTTCTAATGTAAACCCACTTTTTTTTGAAATCAAAGTGGCCACTCCATTTTTTTTTGATGTCCCTAATGACTTTTCATAATAGGCTAACCACTTTAATTTTATCATATTCGAATTCTCGGAGCCTTGGTGTGTCTCTTGGATCATTATAATATCTGATCCCTCTTTATTAAGCATTTGTTCTATTCTCTTCCTTTTCACGACTGCCCCTAAACCTTTAACATTGAGTGTTGATACCTTTATCTTTTTATCCATAATCCCCCTTTTGAAATCTCTTCCGATCCCTTGTGCTCAGCAGTTCAAACTTGCTTACATAAAAACACAAACTCCATACATAAAACCCCCACCCTCCTACCCCAATCCCTCCTCCCCTACCTTCCCCCCCTCCCCACCCCCCCACTCTAATCCCCCCCCATATCCCCGTGAGTCTAGTACTCCAGCCATCTACTTTAAAGGGGGAGGGGGGAGGCAGTGCTGTGCCTGGCCGGCAGGTTTCTATATTAGCATTTTTATTTGCAATTATCTCCAAACATAATTAACAATTCTCTTACTCTCCAGATGTCCCAGCCTCATTCCCTCCCCCACCCACTCCAGCCCCATCTGCTTCCCCATCCAGACCCAGCCTCTTCAGCAAATCTTTACCTTGATCCAATGAGGTTACTCTGTGTTCCCTCCTCCCATATGTAAATCTTAAAAAAACCGGGTAACCCCATGCATAAGGAATTTTATTCTTCATTAATGTTTCCGTTATTGGTTTAAGACTACGTCTCCAATTTAATGTGCGTTGAGAAAGATTATTGTAAATTTGCACTGGTTTGCCTTTATATTATATCTGATTCTTAAATCTCAATTCTTTCATAATTTGCTCTTTTTTATAATAATTACCAAATTTCACCAAAATGTCTCTTGCCCCTTTGTGGTTTTGCCCCCCCACACGATGGACTCGATCCGGATCCAATCCGTCTATTGATATATCAGGCATCAGCTCCTTGAACCAGTTCACGATGATTTCTCTAAGATCTTCTCCCTGAGACTCCTTTAGCTGCTTTATTCAAAAAGTAGATCTACTAGATTAATCTTCCAAGGCAATCGATCACAGTACCCATTCTTTAAATTATATATTAGTTGATTTCTCAAAAGCCTCTTATTTCTTCTGGTCCAAATCCGCTTTAGCCTCTATCTTTTTGATCTTATCCGAATTTTCCGCCTTTTTATCCGCTAAATACACAATTGATGTCTAAATTCACTCATATGCTGATCCATTTTTTTAAAATATAACAATGTTATTTTCAGCTATAATGGGCCTGATCTCCATCAACGAGGGAGGGTTACTACCACTTTCTCCTCCTTCAGTCATATTTTTTTCTTTATTTGGTATTGTATCCAAAGGGACTGGGTCTTTATCTTCCTCCTCTTGCTCAACTCCAGGGGCTGTCCTTTCCAGGAGGGAGAGGTATGCCAAATTATGATTTGAAAGTTCCTTTTTTTATGATTTGAAGGTTTCTTATTTTTTTTTCTTTTTTTTTCTTTTTTCTTTTTCTTTTTTTGTATATTAAGCTTTGCCCAACTTTTGATCTTTCTTTTAACGTTAGGCATGGGACTCTTCTGGGTAGGGCATAAATCTTAGAGTGTAACTCACTTCCTTAGCAACTTATGCTGGCTTCTCTGTTATATATCAAACACTTTTTCCTTCTTCATGAGGGGGGGGGAATATCCAGTTCACAACAGCATTCACTAGAGGGGATCAGTTTAATCATTCGCAGCCTCTCAGCTTCCCACATCTCCCTCACCGAATGCCGAATGCAGCTTCTTCCACCTTCTCTCCCCCCCTTCTCACCACGCCAATAAATCCAATCAACAACTTCCACCTTACAAAGCCAGCATTTCAATCGTTCCCATGTGAGATAAGAATGAAAGGTTATAACACAAATCAATGTCCAGCAAGCATAAATTCCTTCTTTTTAAACTGCGTCAGTGTTTGCTCTTTACTTTCGGTTTCGATAGTGTGATGATAAGGGTAGATAGACATTGTATTAAACATCAATCATCTCACCTCCCTTCTTCAAATCTCTCCACTTTTCCAGCTCCTGTGACTTTTATAATCATTTTCTTTCGTTTGCTCAAAGATTTATGCCCATTAGAAGAGAGATAATTGCTTTTTCCGGCAAACGCCGCTTAGAGCCTCAGAAGAAACCCGCCATTGCTCAGGCGGCCAGCTCCACCCCCCCTCCCTGCACCTTTTTTAAAGACGTACCTAAAAGAAGCGCCTCTTTCTTTACTGTGTGTACTGTGAGCTAGGCAGCGCCGCCTGCGGAAGAATCTCTACTCCATTCAAAGACGCTGCTCTGCTCTGGCCACTTCCCCCTCGCGTGTTCTTCAATTCGAATAATCCCCCCTCCCACCCGGCGGCTCTTCTGGCGCGTCCCGGTGGCGGCGGCTCCTCCTGCAAAACACTTTTCTCCCTCGGTGTGTTTGTATTTGCGTTTGTGTGCGCGCGGCGGACGAGTTCAGCTCCTGCTTCTCGCTCTCCCCCGCGGTGTCATCTCCCCGGGACTCTCTTCGGTGTGTGCTCGCACACGCGCACGCAAACGCAAATACAAACACACCGAGGGAGAAAAGTGTTTTGCAGGAGGAGCTGCCGCCGCCAGGACGCAGCAGAAGAGCCGCCGGGTGGGAGGGGGGATTATTCGAATGGAAGAACACGCGAGGGGGAAGCGGCCAGAGCAGAGCAGCGTCTTTTTATTATTATTATTAAATTTTTATTAGACTACTAAATACAACAAACAAATATAACAATTTAACATACCATACATAGAAGAGAAAAAAAATCAAATACATAACAAATTTGAGTATATAGATGTTTACATATAATATTTTATCCATAACATAATCCAATATAATCCAACAAGTGCAGAGCAGCGTCTTCGAATGGGGTAGAGATTCTTCTGCAGGCGGCGCTGCCTAGCTCACAGTACACACAGTAAAGAAAGAGGCGCTTCTTTTAGGTACGTCTTTAAAAAAGGCGCACGGAAGCGCCTTCGCAACGACGTGTAGATCTGGCCCAAGACAGCGGGACAGATGATGTCAGGGGGCGGGGCTCCTCCCTGAAGCCCCTCCCATGACATCATCCACCCCACACCTCTTTCTTCCCTTCCAAGTTGGCCTCCTGCTTCCTGTGCTGCCCACGCCCCAAAAAGGACGGGGGGGCGGGGGGGCCACTCAGCTAGCCTTTGCAGAAGGTAGATCCTGTAAGCCCCAGCCAAGCCGGGGGCAGGGGAGCCCCCAGCTTATCTCCTGTCACTGATTGGAGGTAAGAAAGGGATTTCCTTTTGCGCAGCTCACCCTCTGAGGGTGGGGTTCAGGGAGGAATGAGGCCCGTGGTTGGAGGTTGCCCTCCTCTGCAACCTTCAGCATCAACCCCTCTGCCTCAAAATGAGGGAGTGGGGCATGCGATAGGTCAGCTGGTGCAGGTAGGTGGCACAAAATCTGGTTGCTATTTCCTGCATTTGGCGCTTCTGGGGAAACTGGTTATTGGCTGTGTGCTTGTTAATGCCGCTACCCATTGGCAAAAGTTGGCATATCCAGCCGTGGCTTTTGCATGAATGCTGAGTAATATCAACTATATTGTGTTCTATTCTATTCTATATCGGAAATTTCATACCATTTATACAGTCCATATATCCCTAGCTGTGTCCGACATATATGTCAACACCTCAGAATCAGTTGTGTGTGAAATTAATTTCCACCATATAGCACTAAATACTATAAATTTATAGTAAAGTTACAATAATATCAAGAAATTAAAAATGTAGTAAGGGCAATAAGCTTCACTCCATTGTTTTCTTAATTATTATTATTATTATTACTATTATTCATTTAGGGGAGGGAGGGAGATATATTATACTATATTATAATGTTTGTGATATGTTGAATATATGAAAATCTATTATTATTATTATTATTATTATTATTATTATTATTTATGGCATTTGTATACCTCCCAACAGCCAAAGCTGTTGGGCGGTATAAACATTATTTAAAAATTAAAAACAAAACAAAACTATATTGTGTTTTAATGGTGGACAGTGTCTAATTTGTAAGGGATTTAAAACGTTACAATTAGTGGAACGATGGTTACTGTAATGATGTATAGCAACTGGTGGGTTGAAATGCATTCCTGCTTTTGTATTGCTGTTCTGAAATGTTGAGCTACTATGACCGCATTCTGTGGGAAAGCGGCCTGCAAATTGAAGAGATGATCTGCCCCACACTCAGTCCACAGGCCGCCTGTGTTTCTTGTCTGCTGTGTATGAACTGAGAGCAAGACCTAGAAATCAGGCGCGGCACTTCCATGAGACGGCATCGCCGCAGACGTGGAGAGTTGCCCGTCTTTCAGGGCAGTCCATCTGCGACTCCTCTTCTTACTTAAGGACCCCAGGTTGCCCAGAACAGTTTAAAAATGGTTGTACTTGACTAAGTTGGGGGGCAGATTAAATTCAACAAGCTGAAATCCAGCAGCTGATGAAAGAGCAACAATGGGACAGATGTATTTCCACAGATACAGGCAGGGCTGTATTGTTTACATGATGGGTGGGAAAATTCAGGCGCTTCACGGCTCCTGTGCCAGTCCTCTGGGAGTCCCCAGACAGCCCACCCCCTCCTCCGCTCCCCCCTCCTCCCACCAACCATTGATCTTTGGGTGGTTTCCTGACGTTTCCTCCATTCTGAAAGGCTGCTCCTAAGGCTTAGGTCCTGGGCGCAAGAGCTACAAGACGCTGGTGCGTTCTGCATTCTTTGTCCTGCCAACCCACCACTGAAATGCAGCCCCTAAGAACTCCGCCAAAAGTGAATCCAGGCCTTGGGTTGAAGGTTCAACACCACAGGATCGCATAAAGCAGAAAGGGAAAGCTGTGTCCATCAGGGAGCAATTGTCTCGTGCGGGGGGGATCAAAAATAATTACTTCCACCCTAAGTAAAACTACATAAAGCTTGTGGCCTTTCTCACCCAACATTCCAGACACTGACTTGAGACCCCCTTGTTCAATGAGGACCTAACTCAGAGCTTTGTGCTGCCTGCAAGAAAAAATCCCTGCTCTATGGAAAGCCAAATTATGAACAAAAGCATCAACTGGGTTCTTTTTCTTAGCAACTGGCTAATGACAGGTGGTCTCAGAATGCCAGAAAACTCGACTTCTTTACCACCAGGAAATCTTGCATTGTCCTTTGCGGGGATACAAGACTCGATAGGACCCCTGACCACACGCTTTCGAGTCGGAGCGGAGGCTCACAGGATACAGAATTCTGCCCTCTCCCTCACGCACGAGCAGCGTGACTGCAGAAGAGGCATGGAATGCAAACAGCCGGGGAGGGGGGTGGAGGGAAGGAGGAATCCACAAGGCCAGCTGGAAGCAGCTGGGAAGCACAAGCAGTTGAACGTGCAGCAAATGCTACAGAGCAGCAGCACCAGCCCATGTATGCATTTTTGCAAGGGGGCCTGCCCCACAACCGGGAGGTCAGAGCCCAGGAGCCAAACATTCCTGTGGCTAAGTTTAGATCCAGGCGGTTCTCTGGGTACTGCTGGGCTACTTGCCCATTGGAAATTCTATATTGAAAGAGCCAAAGGGACTTCTTTTCAGACACGGTAGGATAATCGAGCAAACCACGCTGGGTTTCATTCCAAAGCGAGGGGTGCCTTCCTGCTTGGGCCACTGTGGAGCCCATCTGCAGCATTGCACCAGCTCAAGGGCCTCAGGACACTGACAGAGAGAGTGCTCACCAGCTTATGATCCCAAGGGGTGCTGCCCATTCCTGAGAGGGAAGGGGAGAGGAGAAAGGAGGGCAAAGCCGACTCACCCGCTTGTCCCAAATGCGCACGTCCCCATCATGGCTGGTCGCCAAGCAGTGGGCATTTTTCTTATTCCATTTCACCTGGGAGGCTCCAGCTGCAAAACGAGCAGAACATTTGGGGTCAACACACATCTTCCAGAAACGAACACCAACCGGGCAAGAGTGCCACGTGGGTAGGAGAATCCCACAACAGATTCAAAGGAGCCGTCGTTCAAACCCTCCCTGGGGTGTTACGTCCTGAATGGCACAAATAGTCAACAATGGATACGCTGCAGGCCTGTGCAGCTTTCATGGAAGGAGGCATCACGCTAAGCACTGCGGGGAATACTCAAAGAGGCCAGCCCAGGACACCACTCTGAGCTGAAGTGGCTCACCTGCAGCCTACGGCTCGGGTAGCCAATCTTTTTGCCAAGTAGGAGACAAGGCAAGGCCAAAGAACAAGCTAGTGCCACTGTAGTACACACCCACTTCCTGTGGGTGCCACGGTGCCATTTTTACCTCTAGCAAGGCAGGCTTGATGTCATTCTGCCTTCCTCCGCCTGGCCAGAGATACTACAAGCTCCTACTGCCATCCCATGGGCTACTGGAGAATCTACACTGGAAACAGAAGCAGCACCAAGCCCTCTTCTTTTCAGAGCATACTGGCATCAGCTCTGTGCTCAGACACCACCACTACCATGGGCAGTTCAGCTCCATTATTCTACCATTGTAATTCATATTATGCAAAATGCAGCAAATACCAACTACTGAGTGAATGAAAAGCACCTGAATGCCAGTATTCAATAACAGAAGCTTTTGGTAGAGATTTTTGGTGGAGGGGGAGACCCACAGGAATGGCTGCAGGGGGAGGGTCTCTCGTGCCCATGATGGTGCGCATGGTACAGGCAGCAGCAGATGGGCACCTGTGTCAGGACAGAGAATTCCAGCTAACCGATCCATCAACCGGTACTTACCGACTGCAGAGAGCGAGACGGTCGGCTTCCGTGTGTCTCTGAAATGCAAAATACAGGCATAAGCATATAAGACCTCTATTTGGGATTGTGCACCCCAAAACTCTCCCCATCCCTACCCCAAATTATAACCGGAAGCACACTTGTTCTTACACCCAAGGAGGTGTGCTTTCCAAGTGTGTAAGAGTAAAGGAAACCCACGCTTAGAGGTCACCTTGGGGCTTCTCTGGGAGTCACAGATCTATGCATGACCTCTATTTGGAAGAAGAAAAGGGCATGCCCAGAGCTTTGGCTTGTGCAGAGAGGCAGCAGCGGGCACACACCCCTGCAAGGAGGGACAATTCTCCTGCAGTGCTGCACCAGGCATGACCTTTTCGCTGCAATCACAGCTGATGTAGAAACACAGCAGAATCACTTGCCTCCAGAGGTTGCCTGGAAAACGGCCAGCCAGTCATGCAGACTGATGACCTTCTCTGTGGGTGGACACCCAGGCATTGCTTCAGTCAACTTATTTCTCATGATTCAGCGTTTGCGAATTACTGACCTAGGTGGATGTCAAACCATTCAGCCACCGCTGACCCCGTAATCTAAGTGACCACATTGCTCAGGTGCACAGCGGAAAGCTGCCTTCAATGCGCTGGCTGCAGCTTAATCACATTAGTGAGGGAAAGCGCCTCCCGCCCACCCCAGATACAGGTTTCTGGCAAGTCTGCCTGGAGGAAAACGCCTTTCCTATCTCAAGCATGGGTGAAACCCCTGCCACTGAGACATCGCGTGAGAAAACAGCTCTCCCCTCGGGAACCACTTCCTGGCTTCAGTGGCAGCAAGTCCCGAATGCCCCAGAGGAAATTGCTCCCAGAGGACTTTCTTCTTCCCCAAGTGCCCCCCTGCTCTTACTTGATATCCCAGATGTAGATGTACGTATCAACCGAACTGGTAACCAGCAGGTCTGGCTCAAACACTGCCCAGTCCAAATCACTAGGAAAGGTACAAACAGAATGGGAGGAAACATAAATCAGCAGGAGGTCTCAGCTGGGGAATTCTGTGATCACAAGGCCACTAGCAACCACCTTGCCCACTGTTAACAGAAAGAGCAGCGATACATTAAGGGCAAAAGCAGGAAGCAGCCGCCACCTCCCCTGCCCTGACCTCTGGTCCCAAGAGAAGCACTCCCCCCCCCTTCGCCCACCCATTGCTCCGCTGCTCATCAGCCAACTTTTCTCAAAGCTATGTGTCGCTCCGGGAAGTCTGCCCCTAGTGGCTGGAGATGTTACTGGAGGCTTCAACCACATGGACGCATTTACAATAGTTAAAATTAATGAGTTAACCCCAAGGTATACACCACTAGACTCCCCTTCGCATGTGTGCCATGGTTTAGGGATCCAGGTTTCATGGCCTTGGGTGCTGTGGTATTAATACATGGACAGACAGACGTGCTCTTTTATTATTATAGATAGGGGTGCCGAGGCTGACAGAGTACCTTGTCACCGACTGAGCACATCGCAGAGGTGAGACTCCATGATTGTGTTCTAACCACTGGGCCTCACTAGGTCTCAGAGTTGGTGACCCAGGACCATCTGGAGGGATGTGTTGGACTACAACTCCCACAACCCTCAACCAGCATGGACACTGATCATGCTGGCTGTGGATTATGGTCCAAAACATCTCGAAGGGCTCCAAGTTGGGGAAGGCTACTGCAGAATATTGCTCAGAATCCTCTGCAACACAAAGCAATCTCTCAGAAGACAAAGTAGCGGGCCAAGAGTTGCCTGGGGGTAGGACACTTGAAGGCCACGGCTCTAGGGGATCGTGAGCTCCACCCTACCTGAGAGAACCACCCCAAATCTTGCTGAAATCGTTGTATGTCACAGGGTGAGAGAGACTGTCGGATTGTGTACAGTCACTTCAATTCCAATTCACCCCTGATTATATGAAATATACCCAGGCAAACTCAGTGGTTGCTATCCTGGGATATGCATTTATGCCCACAGGCCTCCAAAGATACTGTAGCAGCACCTACTCCACTCCACACACAACGAACAGGAAGGACCAACAGGAGGGCCTGAGAAAAAAGGAAGGGGGCAGGCTTCAAGGTCATCACACCAGGGCTGAGATTCCCGACACCATGAGCCAGTGGGCGAGGCTCACTGGCCCACGGGACAGTGGAGTGCACTGGGGCCATACCTGATCACACGCGTGTGCCCTTGCAAGGAAGTGCCAACTTCCCCATTACCATCTTTCCATTTATACAGGTCAACTCGCTGGTTGCTCTGAAATTAAACAGAAGACATGAGAGGCCACATAATGGGCAGCAGGGTGCTTCATAGCTACAGAATCCTTCCCAAAATTTGAAAATTCCCCTCCCTGTTAAAATCAGGTGGACACCCCTTGCTCTAAATCCCATTAACTAGACATACAAGCCCCAGCATCTTGGCTCCAGCAGCACTCCCCAAGGAGTTGCATCCAGGCACCTCACATTATAGACTTTCAGAAACCAGGCAAGGGACAGGGTTCAAGAACAGCCTTTGTTGCTTTGAAGACTCCATAGTTTTAGATCAGGAGTGGGGGCAACATGCGGCCATCCGGATGTTTTGGCCTACAACTCCCATCAGCCCTAGCCAGCGTAGCCAATGCTGAGGGATGATGGGAGTTGAAGGCCAAAAGTCTATAGGGCCACAAGTTGCCCATCCCTGCTTTAGGTCATCTCTTCTATTCTTAATGGTTTCTTGGCTTATTTTAGTTTTTATCCTCGGGGTGTTTTATTGGTTCTGAAATTTATTAGCTGCTTTGAACATCAAATGAAGCAATGTAGAAAGTTATCATTGAAAAACAAGCAATTGGTATTGCCAACGAGCCGTCCTCCGGCTGGCTACCTTGTGGAAGAGGCACATCCCTTCCTGCCCAAGAACAAATTTTTATGTTTGCACATAACCAAGAAAAAAACTCTCCTTCGTTAGAGCTCACTGGAGACAAACAATGCAACCCTTCCAGATTGTAGCACCCTTTACCTTGCCACAGTCATAACTGTTCCGCAAGCAGCTATCTCCCATGAAGTCATCCCAACCACATTCACACACACTTAGAACCACTTCTGACATTACATTCCCCTAACCAAGAGTTAAAGATGCGCATCAATCATTATTTGCTGTACTGCCCGTTCTACAGGGTGCCGAGATTTCTATCAAGTTCTCAGATTTTGAGAACATTTGTAAGCTTATCAGCTGATCAGAACAAATATGTTACGTATCAAGTTTCGTTATTTGCAACAGCTGTTTTAAAAATGAGACAGAAATATGTATAATCATATTTGTTAATGGTAAGGATCTGATTTGACTTTTCATTGTGGATTAGTTAGTTTCTTCTCTTCTCCTGTTTTGTGATGACCTTTGGTTTTGAACAAATAAATATTGATTGACTGTTGTGTGGCCAGACATGTTCCAGGGTATTAGCTATCTCATTGGGTGAGATAGCTAATACCCTGGAAGACAGAAACAAAGTTCAAAGTTATCTTGATAGACTGGAGTGCTGGGCTGAAAACAACAGAATGAAATTTAATAGGGATACATACCAAGTTCTAAATCTAGGAAATAGAAACCAAATGCACAGTTACAAGATGGGGGATACTTGGCTCAGCAATACTACAAACGAGAAGGATCTTGGAATTGTTGTAGATCACAAGCAGAATATGAGCCAACAGTGCGATATGGCTGCAAGAAAGGCAAATGCTATTTTGGGCTGCATTAATAGAAGTAGAGCTTCCAAATCACGTGAGGTCCTGGTTCCTCTCTATTCGGCCCTGGTTAGGCCTCATCTAGAGTATTGTGTCCAGTTCTGGGCTCCACAATTCAAGAAGGACGCAGACAAGCTGGAGCGTGTTCAGAGGAGGGCAACCAGGATGATCAGGGGTCTGGAAACAAAGCCCTATGAAGAGAGACTGAAAGAACTGGCCATGTTTAGTCTGGAGAAGAGAAGATTGAGGGGAGACATGAGAGCACTTTTCAAATACTTAAAAGGTTGTCACACAGAGGAGGGCCAGGGTCTCTTCTCGATCCTCCCAGAGTGCAGGACACGGAATAACGGGCTCAAGTTAAAGGAAGCCAGATTCCAGCTGGACATCAGGAAAAACTTACTGACTGTTAGAGCAGTACGACAATGGAACCAGTTACCTAGGGAGGTTGTGGGCTCTCCCACACTAGAGGCCTTCAAGAGGCAGCTGGACAACCACCTGTCAGGAATGCTTTAGGGTTGATTTCTGCATTGAGCAGGGGGTTGGACTCAATGGCCTTGTAGGCCCCTTCCAACTCTGCTATTCTATGATTTTATGTCTTTTTAAGCTTCAGGAAATATAGCTTCCAAAATTTAGGCATCTCATCCTCAACGTTCCAAGGACTTGAGGAGGGAGCAGCACTTCTTGCAAGAAGAATTACAGAGTAAAGGAGTGCAAAGTTTTGCATTTGGCCGAAACGTGATTCCTTTCATTGTTCTCATTCACCTCCCTCGGCACTGTGACCAGGAATGCAGGATATAAATTTGCCTATGCGTGCGCGCACACACACAGAGTGAATCACCAATACAGCCCCATTCCCACACGTCAGTTGGACACAGGTGTTGCACACTTAGGATCCAACTGAGGAGGAAATGCAGCCACAGGATCAGGGCCAGCACAGAGCTTACCGAAGCGGCAAAGTAGTGCGCATGGCTGTCGTGCGGATTCCACTGCACAGCTCCTATGTCCCATTTGCTCTGGCGGGAGATCTTGCGGTGGCCGTCAGCAGGTGTTTCGAGGTTGACGATATACAGGAAGCGGCGCCTGCAAGACACACACACACGCCATGCCCAGGCCACACAGAGGTCACTACGTTGGGATGAACCTGTGAGCTGCAGCCATTCCTCCCAAAGCACCGGAAGAGCACAACACACAGTTGACCAACTACAACTCAATTCTGTTTCAGAAGCCGCAAAGAAGAGATAAGGGGAGAAAGAACCCAGAAATGCCTATCATTATGACAGGTGGCAGGAGTCTAGGAAAAGGAAAGGAACCTCTCATGTAAGCACTTGAGTCATTATTATTATTATTATTATTATTATTATATTTATTTGTATCCCACCTTTTGCCCAATGCTGGGCTTCAAGGCGGCCTTACAAAGTTTAAAATATACATGGGGGGGGGGAGGGAAACAAAACCATAAACAATTAAAAAATACACAACAAAATTATAAGACATTAACATAGATGGAGGGCTGGATTATTCTCCAAAGGCCTGCTGGAACAAAAAAGTTTTAGCCTGCTTCCGAAAGCCCATCAAGGAGGGAGCCAGCCTAGCTTCCCTGGGAAGAGAGTTCCAGAGCATCGGAGCAGCCACCGAGAAGGCCCTCTCCCATGTTCCCACCAAGCGTGCCTGTGAAGAACGTGGGACTAAAAGAAGGGCCTCTCCAGAAGATCTCAAAGCACGGGCAGGCTCATAAGGGAGAATACGTTCTTTCAAATAACCTGGACCCGAACCATATAGAGCTTTATAGGTCATAACCAGCACTTTGAATTGTGCCCGGAAACAGACTGGAAGCCAGTGGAGCTGTTTTAACAGGGGAGCTGTGTGCTCCCTGTAACCAGCCCTGGTCAACACTCTGGCTGCAGCTCTTTGAACCAGCTGGAGTTTCCGAACACTCTTCAAAGGCAGACCCACGTAGAGCGCGTTACAGTATTCCAATCGGGATGTAACTAAAGCATGTGTCACCATGGCCAAGTCCGACATCTCTAGGAACGGGTGCAGCTGGCGCACTAGCTTTAACTGTGCAAATGCACTCCTAGAGGGACGCCTGCTTTCGCTGACGTTTTCTTGGCAGACTTTGTAGTGGGGTGGCTTGCCATTGCCTTCCCCAGTCGCGGTTACCTTCCCCCCAGCTAGCTGGGTCCTCATTTTACCGACCTCGGAAGGATGGAAGGCTGAGTCGACCTGAGCCGGCTGCCTGAGAACCAGCTTCCGCTGGGATCGAACTCAGGCCGTGGGGAGAGTTTTGGCTGCAGTAACTGCCGCTTACCACTCTGCGCCACATGAGGAGTCTAGAGGAGGGCTTTCATTGGCCAAGGATGTGCGGGTGGGGGTGGGGGTGTAATCTGCTGTGGGATCTCCATCAGTGAGGGCCGAGCCATCCACTGTCCCATACTTTTCTGTGACTGGAGCGAAACCTTCTCTCTCCCTTTTGGGACTCCAATCGTTGGCAAACAAGTTTGCTGTTATTTGCACAGGATTCTGTTTCTAGGTGTATCGCGCCCTCTCATACATAATGCCTTCTTCCCAATCCTGGTGCCTTCCAGATGGGTAGAATGATAATTCCCATAATGGTTAGGAATCCTGGGAGCCATAGCCCAACATATCTGCAGGAGAGGCTGTTTTAATGTACATCACAATTCTCTCTAATACCAAACACGGACAGGCTTCTGTCTACCAGTTTGGATGCAAAAGGGGATGGTCCAGAAATAAGTTAGCAGTTTCTGAATACTTGGAGGCCACCCAGGAATGAAGCGGTATATTACTTTGTAAAAAAGAAAGAAAGAAAGTAAACACTTATATAAAAACAAAAACCACCACCGAGTCCTACAAGGGCCTGTGGATAATGAAGCAAATCGTGCTCACGCGTGCAACACGTGCAGGGGATTGTTCGAACCCAGTCAGTAACTAGCCTGTGGTCACTCATTGAGCTTGATGGCTGAGCAAAGATTTGAACATGAGCCTTCCTGGTGGAAATCCAACACCCTAACGAGTTCCCTAGCATAAATGACAGAAAGTTAAAGTGAAGGTGACACAAGTTAAAAAGAGCCACAAGCAAGACATGAAATGGTCCTGCGTGACACACTCCAAGCCAGGCTAGTGCAGAGCGTGCCAGCTGGACATCAAGAGTGACGCTGGCCCGGCCCGGCCCGTGGGACTGATGAAGCCCCTGGCTGAGAGTAATCTTAGGCTGCACTGCTAGCGCTTAAGCACACCGAGTCCCTTGCGGTGTGTGACCTTGCACCAGGGAGAGAGTGCCAGGGAGAGCAGGCAGGACAAGCTGGAGCGTGTTCAGAAGAGGGCAACCAGGATGATCAGAGGTCTAGAAACAAAGCCCTATGAAGAGAGACTGAAAGAACTGGGCATGTTTAGCCTGGAGAAGAGAAGGCTGAGGGGAGACATGAGAGCAGTCTTCAAATACTTAAAAGGTTGTCACACAGAGGAGGGCCAGGATCTCTTCTCGATCCTCCCAGAGTGCAGGACACGGAATAACGGGCTCAAGTTAAAGGAAGCCAGATTCCGGCTGGACATCAGGAAAAACTTCCTGACTGTTAGAGCAGTGCGACAATGGAATCAGCTACCTAGGGAGGTTGTGGGCTCTCCCACACTAGAGGCATTCAAGAGGCAGCTGGACAACCATCTGTCAGGGATGCTTTAGGGTGGATTCCTGCAATGAGCAGGGGGTTGGACTCGATGGCCTTGTAGGCCCCTTCCAACTCTGCTATTCTATGATTCTATGACAGGGGAAAAAAAGGAGAAACAGGTTCTCAGGATGCAAAAAACAAAACTCTATTTCAAAGCCCAACGTGTTCTGGCCCGTGTTCCTTCAAAGGCCTTCCAAAGGGGGTTGATAAGAGATGTCTGCAGAAATACTCCTAGCAAGGTGATCAGAGTATTTCTGCAGACGTCTCTTATCAACCCCCTGAGGCTGAAACACACCGGGCTTTGGAATAAAGCATTATTATTTTTTGCATCCTGAGAACCTGTTTCTCCTTTTTTCCTGTCCTGACTTGGGATGCTCTCCTCCATTTGGTTTTTAGAGAGAGCAGTTAGACACGTCTACACGGGATGCTGGCCCGTGCACGGATCCTTGGGGCTCATTATTGGCTGAAGTTGATTTTCTCCCCAGTGAGTTTAGCTCCATTGGCACCGATTGATACATGCCAGAAAAAACCGGAAATCCACGCTATACGAGAAATTGCAAAATCTGGGCTTCTCACCAAATGCCCTGGGTTGCTCTTGGCTATGAAAACCTAAAGTAACAATTCAACAGCGTATTTGGGATATGGAATTACAGAATTATTTGAGCCTGGCCTCAATGTACCCTGAATTTAGAGACAATGAGATGACATTTGCTTATGCAATGTATCTGGCAGATCTGAATATTCCTTAACTCAGGAAAGCTTTTACTCTGGGCAGGTTCAATGTTCTGCCTTCAGCTCTACTAGATGGAAAGTTTGGAAATATACACGATCAAGAACAAGTATGGGAACGGCAAGTCATTTTCTGTTGTATTGCTTTTGTTGGGATTTGTGCCAAACATTTATAATCCCTACCTTACAACAAACCCCTGGTAGATTAGATGAATACCACTTTGAACATCTCTTGTCGGATCTGGATCCTCAAGTTACTCTAAAAGTGACCAGCTTTTGTGCAGCTGCCATAAGCCAACAGAAATTGATGTAGAATGGTTTTATTGAACAATAATATTTTAGATCCAGGTTGGGACTGTTGTGTTTAATACAATGACTTTATGTATTTTATTGGAACGTTTTTGTTTTGTTTTTTAATTGTTGATGTTTTCTGCTGTACTGGTCTGTGACCGAAATAAATAAACTGAAACGCGGGATGCCTCCCCAAAGGCTTTAGCAACCATTACAGAACATCCTGCATGGAGACAACTATATCCTGTGTGGTCCTCTGTAAGACAGAACTTTGCAAAGAGCAAATGAGAATGTAAATCTGTTTCTAGATTGTACTGCATCAGACTGCCAGTGGTGCTCACTTGCATCGCACATGCTTGAATGCCCTGCCCCTAGAAAATCAGCATGTCAGGGAGAAAGAATCCAGCCTAGCCTTCTTCTCCAAGACATACTACTTTTCTATGAGCAGGGATTGTTTCTGGAATGGAGTGAGGAGTACATGAATGCTGCCATTTGCACTCTAGCGATAAGTTTGTCATCTCCTCTGCAGACTGCAAAACCTAGGCCACACTTTTAGTTGCTTGCCTGGCTTCAGAGGCTTTTTTGTGAACCACCCAGAGAGCTCCGGCTATTGGGCGGTATAGAAATGTAATAAATAAATAAATAAGACAGATTCTCAGGTAACTCTCTGACTTTGCCTGATAATTCTACCCAATAAATATTTCATCTGAAAAGTGGGAATTTACCATGCATGGGATACCCACTGAAAAACAAGTTTTTCCTGAGATAAGCAGACACACGTAAAAAAGAGAAGATTGAGGGGAGACATGATAGCACTCTTCAAATACTTAAAAGGTTGTCACACAGAGGAGGGCCAGGATCTCTTCTCGATCCTCCCAGAGTGCAGGACACAGAATAACAGGCTCAAGTTAAAGGAAGCCAGATTCCAGCTGGACATCAGGAAAAACTTCCTGACTGTTAGAGCAGTACGACAATGGAATCAGTTGCCTGGTGAGGTTGTGGCCTCTCCCACACTAGAGGCCTTTAAGAGGCAGCTGGACAACCATCTTTCAGGGATGCTTTAGGGTGGATTCCTGCATTGAGCAGGGGGTTGGACTCAATGGCCTTGTAGGCCCCTTCCAACTCTGCTATTCTATGATTTATGATTTCACCATGCGCAGGTACATTTGAATGAGACATTTACCACAAGGGTCACCTTATGCTATTTTTGTCACATCAAAAGGTAACATGAGAGTTGAGTCTAAGTGTCACTTGGGAAGGGCAGGAAGGAGTGTAAATCAAGGCCCAGCACTGGAGAACTAATTAAATGTTCACAGATGACCCTGAGGAAAGGATATGCTTCTGCACCAAGTTAATTCAAATTCTCTACCAAGAAAAGCTCTATTCTGCAACTTACATATTTAAGCTTGGGTCGTCCCCGTCCCCCTCCCTCAATTTTCCATAATTTGTTCCAGTTTTGCTGGTCATGGGGAGAAGGAAAGAGCAGCAAAACACTACTTCTAATAAAACTGAAATCTACATCGGCCACCAATCTGGCTTTGGAGATTTCTCTACATATTCACCACACGTTCAATCAATCATGAAGGCTAGAAATTTACTCTCATATAAAGGAAGAGGAAGCTGAATTTCTCAGAAAGCTAAATCTTGCAACCAGTATCATGTTCTTGAGGTTTTCTGCAAATCTGTGGAATCACAGCACATAGACAGCCCTGATGGTGACAGCCCAAGAGTTTTGTAGAAAGACTGCAGAAAACCAGCAAAACAGCCTCAGTGCAAACACGATATCCAAAGTATCGGCATGAGGCATGCTAGTGGAATCCCAAACCCTCCCTACACGTAAACAATGAACGACTGCACAGGGCATTTGCGATTATTATGGAAAGAAGCAGCAGACTAGAATGAAAAACAGCATGTAGGTAAGGCTGGAAAAACACACACACACAAGGACATCAGATAATCAGATCAACAGAAGTAGAAGGTCGGGAGCAGAACAAAGCGAAATACCTGCAAGACAGGGGTTAGTGATAAGACAAAGAAAGACTTCACTCATCAGAAATGTGGAAGAGGAGCGTTTGTCTGTGACGTCAAGGCCCACCAGAAGTCAACAGCTCTTAATTTTGGATCTAAACAATAGGATGGGTGGGAGTATCTAAAAAATGAAATTTTAAAGGCACAGTTACAAACAATTCCAACAAGGAGAAAAGATAGAAGACAACAGAGGAAACCAATGTGGCTCCACAAAAAGCTTAGAGACGACCTGAAAACAAACAGGGATACATATAGGAAGTGGAAGGAAGGCCAGGCTACAAAAGAAGAGTACAGACAGGTGGCGCAGAAGTGCCGAAATGGCGTCAGGAAGGCTAAAGCTGTGAATGAGCTGAGATTAGCGAGGGATGCTAAAAGCAATAAAAAGGCTTTCTTCAGATACGTGAGTAGTAAAAGACAGAGGAAAGAAATGGTGGTTCAACTGCTTAATGAGGATGGCAAATTGATAACAGACGACAAACAAAAGGCTGAAGTGCTCAATTCCTACTTTGCCTCGGTCTTCTCCCAAAAGCGGGTCTATGACCCCCCTGGAAAAAGTGAAGCAGAAGTTGAGGGGGCAGGATTGCAGTTTGAGATTGATAAACAAATGGTCAAAGAACACCTAATTTCCTTGAATGAGTTCAAATCTCCAGGGCCCGATGAACTGCATCCAAGAGTAATGAAGGAGCTAGCGGAAGAACTCTCAGAACCTTTGTCTATTATCTTTGCAAAATCATGGATGATGGGTGAGGTGCCGGATGACTGGAGGAGGGCTAACGTTGTCCCTATCTTCAAAAAGGGCAAAAAGGAGGAACCTGGGAACTACAGACCAGTCAGTCTGACATCCATCCCTGGGAAAATTCTGGAGCAGATTATAAAGAAGTCAATCTGTAAACACCTTGAAATCAATGCAGTGATTACTAGAAGCCAACATAGATTTGTCAGGAACAAATCCTGTCAGACTAATTTGATCTCATTTTTTGATAGGATAACCTCCCTTGTGGACTGTGGGAATGCTGTGGACGTCATATATCTTGACTTCAGAAAGCTTTTGACAAAGTACCACATGACATTCTGATTAAGGAACTAGCTAAAAGTGAGCTAGATGGAACAACTATTAGGTGGATCCACAGTTGGCTACAGAATCGGACTCAAAGAGTACTTATCAATGGAACCTTCTCAAACGGGAGAGGCAACGAGTGGGGTGCCGCAGGGATCAGTCCTGGGCCCAGTGCTCTTCAACATTTTTATTAATGATTTGGACGAGGAGGTGCAGGGAACGCTGATCAGATTTGCAGATGACACAAAATTGGGTGGGATAGCTAATACCCTGGAAGACAGAAACAAACTTCAAAGTGATCTTGATAGGCTGGAGTGCTGGGCTGAAAACAACAGAATGAAATTTAATAGGGATAAATGCCAAGTTCTACATTTAGGGAATAGAAACCAAATGCACAGTTACAAGATGGGGGACACTTGGCTCAGCAATACTACAAACGAGAAAGATCTTGGAATTGTTGTAGATCACAAGCTGAATATGAGCCAACAGTGCGATATGGCTGCAAGAAAGGCAAATGCTATTTTGGGCTGCATTAATAGAAGTATAGCTTCCAAATTACGTGAGGTACTGGTTCCTCTCTATTCGGCCCTGGTTAGGCCTCATCTAGAGTATTGCGTCCAGTTCTGGGCTCCACAATTCAAGAAGGACGCAGACAAGCTGGAGCGTGTTCAGAAGAGGGCAACCAGGACGATCAGGGGCCTGGAAACAAAGCCCTATGAAGAGAGACTGAAAGAACTGGGCATGTTTAGCCTGGAGAAGAGAAGATGGAGGGGAGACATGATAGCACTCTTCAAATACTTAAAAGGTTGTCACACAGAGGAGGGCCAGGATCTCTTCTCGATCCTCCCAGAGTGCAGGACACGGAATAACGGGCTCAAGTTAAAGGAAGCCAGATTCCGGCTGGACATCAGGAAAAACTTCCTGACTGTTAGAGCAGTGCGACAATGGAATCAGCTACCTAGGGAGGTTGTGGGATCTCCCACACTAGAGGCCTTCAAGAGGCAGCTGGACAACCATCTGTCAGGGATGCTTTAGGGTGGATTCCTGCATTGAGCGGGGGGTTGGACTCGATGGCCTTGTAGGCCCCTTCCAACTCTGCTATTCTATGATTCTATGATTCTATGAGCTTTTATCTCTCTCTCTCTCTCTCTCTCTCTCTCTCTCTCTCTCTCACTGTTTCTAGGACACCTTTGAGAGTGGAAACTTAAAACGACGTAACCAATAGGCTTACCCTAGGCCAGGGGTGCAGAACCTCAGGACCAGGGCCCAATCCAGTCCACCAGATGGCCATTTTATTTATTTATTTATTTATTTATTTATTACATTTTTATACCGCCCAATAGCCGAAGCTCTCTGGGTGGTTCACAAAAATTAAAACCATCATAAAACAACCAACAAGTTAAAAACAAATACAAAATACAATATAAAAAGCACAACCAGGATAAAACCACGCAGCAAAATTGATATAAGGTTAAAATACAGAATTAAAACAGTATAATTTAAATTTAAGTTAAAATTAAGTGTTAAAATACTGAGTGAATAAAAAGGTCTTCAGCTGGCGACGAAAGGAGTACAGTGTAGGCGCCAGGCGGACCTCTCTGGGGAGCTCATTCCACAACCGGGGTGCCACAGCGGAGAAAGCCCTCCTCCTAGTAGCCACCTGCCTCACTTCCTTTGGCAGGGGCTCACGGAGAAGGGCCCCTGTAGATGATCTTAAGGTCCGGGTAGGTACATATGGGAGGAGGCATTCCCCTGGCCCCACCCCCTTTCCCTCAACCACCAATCATTTGGTGGTTTTCTGGCTTATGTAGTCCTCCTGCCCCCACTTTCTAAAAGGTCTTGATTGCCTCTCCTAAGGCTTAGCTACTAGCAACAAGGAATTTAAGCTAAAATAAACCGGTAAAATAAACTGGTCGTCAATGCAATCTCCCGAAAGCTTCACTGACATGGAATTCAGCCCTCAAACTGAAAGAGGTTCAGCACCCTTGTTCGAGACAACCCAATTCACGCTTTGGAACTTTCAACAGCAACGATGAAAAGCAGCAGCATCTGCTGGGTGGTGGTGGAAGGAAGTGCGGGTACAGCACAAGCAAGAGAGAGCCCTTCTTCATACAATGCATAATGAACCTAGGGGATTCGCTGCCACAAGAAATAACCATGGTGACTAGCTTAGACGGGTTGAAACAAGGATTACAGCCACTGGCCATGCTGGCTGGGAATGCTGGGAGTTGTAGTCCAACATATCTGCTGGGCACTTGGTTGGGGAAAGACAGATTACACTCATTCAAGAAGGATAGGTTTTGTCAATGGCTGTTAGCCGTGATAGCTAAATGGAACCTCCACGTTCAGAGGCAGTGCGTCTGTGAACATGACAAACAATGGGGAGCAAGTGCCACCTTCGTGCCTCCCTTGTGGGCTTCCCAGAATAGGTATCTGACTGCCCACTGTTGGGAACAGCGTGCTGGGCTAAATGGACCTTCAAGTCTCATCCAGGAGGGAGGAATTGCCTTTATGCTTTTGTTCTTGAATGTGTGTGATCAGCTCCCTTCTCCGCTGGGAATATGAAGCAGTAATCCTTGCAAAAGCCCTGGAAGAGGTTTCCTTCTGCCCTCCACATCCACCTTCAAGGACCAGCTCAGCGCCTGCGGGCACTAACTGCAATTCTATCCCCAAGGTTTTGGCACTCACCCAGAAAGCACTGCATGCTGTCCAAGACAGTCCACAGACATGGCCGTTGCCTGCAAAAATGGGAGAGAGAAAAAGACAGGAAGAAATAAGCTCTCCAAACATTCACTCAGCTTGTCAAGTAATGCATCTACTCATCGGGAAAAATAATTCTCTTCCCACTCTCCCCCAAATGCTAGGTTGCATATTTGGTGGAAAGAGCATGACGTGATTGTCGCGATCAGTACTTTCGGCATTTAATTTCTTTCCAGCCCCGATGTTAACAATTCTCCTCCCTGCCCACCACCTGAAACTCTCAATAACACTTCAGGCATCCGATGAAGTGGACTGCATCCCACCAAAGCTTATGCCAGAATAAAGCTTAGTTTTTAAGGTGCCACAAGATACTTTGTTGGTTCTGTTGCAATGGACTAACACGGCTAGCCCTCTGGAAATCAGTGGAAAAAAGAACACTGGAGTCATTCCAAGAGGGGTAAAAGAACTCTCTGGAGAGAGTTCACCCCCAGCTGGTGAAGAGCCCATGAGAGCTTTCTCCCCCACTGGTACAGGCTGGCCTGTGTCTGGTGTCGACTCCTCTGTTTCAGAGTCTGATTCTGATGGATCACCTGAAACACCTTCTTCCAACACAAGGGGAGCAGGGCTAGACATGACACCCACCTTGAGCAGGGTGGGAAACCTCTTTCGGGCAGAAGGTTGTATTCAATCCCAGACAAGCTCTTGGGGTGGGATGAGGAACACACTTCAGTGGTGAGCAGGGCTGAAGACAAAGGGGTGGAGCCAAAGCACCCCATAGGTCAGCATATTTTAGCTTAAAGCTCTTACTGCCAGTAACTCAGCCTTAGGAAAGGCATTTTGACCTTTTACAATGGAGGAAAACTCCACAAAATCTGGAAACCCACCAAACAATCAGTGGTTGGGGAAAGGGGCATGGCCATGTAGGGAACCCTGAAGAGCTGGACTGAGACCCCAGAAGGGTTGGATTTGACCCTAGTCACGGGGCACCCTAGGTTGCCACATGTATGTTAGGAATCATACGCATTGATATTATGACTCTTCTGTTTTTCTGGTAAGTTGATCTACAATACAAGTGGCATGAGTGACAGGAGGTATGGTGCATTTGCACATGAGATGACTGGCTGGGTGTAAAATAGTGTGTGATATATAAATAGTGCCTATGGGGTTTTAGATAGGGAACAGATAGGGAAGGGATAGAGAGTGCCTAGGATCTGTGGTTATAGGATTAGAGTGGTGATTGAGTGTGTACGAGAGTGGATATATAGGTTTCAAAGTGAAATTAAGAATATAAGAAGGTCCATCTAGTCCAGCACTCTGTTCACACAGTGGCCAAACAGCTGTCGACCAGAGACCAGCAAAGCAAGACATGGTGCAACAGCACCCTCCCACCCATGTTCCCCAGCAACTGGTGCACACAGGCTTACTGCCTCAGATACTGGAGGCAGCACATAACCATCTAGTAGCTATGGATAGTCTTTATTGTAACTCAATTACTTATGTGCAGGTGGAGAATAAAGTGGTCAATGAATGTTTAACACCTATAAATAATTCTATAAATAAATTCTATAAACAATTCTATAAATAAATATTTCTTTGTTTTTCAAAATCGTATGGTGCATGACTACAAAAAGGGCTAAAGTGATAAGGGAATAATAATATATATATATCAGAATAAAAACTTGGCGTGTCCTCACATCTCAAGAAGTAAAGGTGTTGGACCTGAGGTAACGGTCCTGGTGGCAGCGTTACTGTGTGTTGTCTGCTGTGGGAAAGGCCTTATAGGAAAGGTATCCACACAGGTAAACAGGCAAGAACACCACACTCCTCACCCTGACCTTCAGGATCCGGACTTGCCCCTACACCTGAACCCTGAATGTGGGATGGAGGTGGAGAGCCAGCATTACTGGCCAAATCTCAGACTTCTCTCCTCATTCCTGTTAACGGGCATCTCTTGTTTCAGTGGGGCTGGTTGTTAACAGTGATCCTGCCCTGGACCCAACTGCCTTGCTACAAACTGGCAGTCCGGAGTTACCAGGGTTTGTTGGTGCTGTTCCCAGAAAAGCACAGGAAAACCTGCACTGCAACTTCAATAAACCTGTTTTTAATAGCTATCAGCCTGCATTGGGGTGAAAGAGAAACACCACAAAAGCCAGGGATTGGTTGGAAAAGGATGAAAGGCTGTCTTTCAGTTTCTCCTTGCTGGGCTTTCACCCTGTCAGTTTGACAGACTAGGTCAGTAGGTAAACACAACAGCTGTTGGAGGAATGAAGGAAGAGAAAGATGAGCTCAGTTCTGGAAGGAAAAATGCCAGCTTCAGAAGAGCCTCAAGGGCTTGGCTTTCCGGGAAGGATTGCTTCATGACCTCTAAAATGTTGCGCAGAGCCAAACAGCAGCAGGACCCTTTTTGGCGGGGCCCTTCGGGTTCTCAGAATTGCTCCCATTACAGGCATACCTGCCAGGAGACACACAACTGAAACAGCTGCAAAGCTGGCGAGGAATTCGGAGCCATGCCTACGGACAGCGTTCCACAAGCTCCGAGGACATTTTCAGGTTTTGTCACAAATTCCTCCATAAGAGCCACCTTTGCACATTCTCTGCTTTGAAAGACCGGTCAGACTCTACAGGATTAAGAATTTGGAAAGCAGAGCTCTAGTTGCTAAGAACTGTACACCGTCCAGGTGCTGTCCAAGTGCTGTGCTTGTCATTTATGTATGCCCTACCTACAATCAAATGTTCCTCAAAGATTATCCCCTTCAGCTACTAGGTACAGCTTTCCCAGTTAGCGTCAAATGGCCTTTTCTTTTCTTTACTTAGATCAGCCTCTAAAATTATCTCCTGCTTTAATATAAATACTGTCTATTTCTCTCTATGATGCACCGCAGGGTGGATTTGATTTAAATCATGATTTAAATCACTACACAGAAAGACTCGATTTAATCATGTGACTCCCCCCCCCCCCACACACAAACACACAAAGCTATATTTTACACATCTCAGAGTTACCAAGACTCATTCTTGCTGGTATAATCTTAATATTTACAACCAGATGAAAGTTTCATTTTTAGAATAGCAACTTTTCAGATTAGTTTTAGTTATATATAAAAAAATACTGATTTGTTTATACTATTATTTTTATTTTTTATTTATTTATCATACTTATACCCCGCTCCTCAGCCAAAAAAGGCTCTCGGAGCGGCTTACACTTAGCAAAAAAGACAGTCCCTGCCCTCAGGCTTACAATCTAATATTAGAAACACATCATAGATAGATAATTATGAAATTATTGCGAGGTGAACTATCTCCAGTTTAATAGGTTAATCATTCATATCGGGACAACTTTTCTGCTGTTCTTTATTGAAAGGAGAAAAATAATCTTACAGAAACCTCTGGAAGAGCATGACATTGTGAATGCATTCATGGAATTCGTTTACCAAAAAATTTAAACAGCCTCATGCTACATAATTAAAAACTAATCCTTATTTCATGATGAATAACCTTTGGACTATAATATTTATTTATTTATTTATTTATTTATATACCACTCCCCATTGAAAAATTTCGGAGCGGTGTACAAGGTAAAATGAAAATAAAAACAGAATAAAACAGTTAAAACAAAATTTAAAAAGAAGCAAAAATCAGAAATACAAGGCTGCATGTTAAAGAAAGGCTTCTTGGAATAAAGATGTTTTCAGGAGGCGCCGAAAGGAGTACAAGGTCGGAGCCTGCCTGACCTCCAGAGGCAGGGAGTTCCACAGGAGGGGCGCCACCACGCTGAAGGCTCTTCCCCTTGTGGATTCCAATCGGAGGATGGATCTAGGTGGAACCACCAGGAGCAGGCCCGCGGATGACCTCAGTGACCGGGCAGGTTGGTAAGGGAGAAGGCGCTCTCTCAGGTATCCTGGTCCCAAGTTGTTTAGGGCTTTGTACACAAGTACAAGAACCTTCAACCTGGCTCGGTAGCGAATAGGCAGCCAGTGCAGTTCCCTCAGCAGAGGAGTTCCATGCTGGAAAGAGGCAGCTCCGGACAACAGCTGAGCTGCAGCATTCTGCACTAGCTCCAGCTTCCGGAGCAGCTTCAAGGGCAGCCCCACATAGATTGCATTGCAGTAATCCAATCTTGAGGTTACCAATACCTGTACCACTGTGGCCAAGCTATCCCTGTCCAGGAGAGGCCGTAGTTGGCGAACCAACCGAAGATGGTAAAAGGCACTCCGAGCCGTGGCGGCTACTTGAGCCTCCAATGACAGAAATGGGTCTAAGAGTACCCCCAAACTATGAACCTGTTCTTTCAGAGGCAGTGCAACCCCATCCAGAACAGGCAATGAGCCTGTCTCCTGGACTCGGGAACCACACACCCACAGGGCTTCCGTCTTGCCAGGATTTAGTCTCAGTTTATTGGCCCTCATCCAGCCCATTACTGAGTCTAGGCACTGGTCCAGGACCTGCACAGCCTCACCTGATTCAGTTGTCACAGGGAGATAGAGCTGCGTGTCATCAGCGTATTGATGGCATTTAGCTCCAAATCCCCTAATGACCACTCCCAACGGCTTCATATAGATGTTAAATAACATTGGGGACAATGCCAAGAGGCCGAAGACTGGTCACCCAATGCTACTCTCTGAAAACGACCCCGTAGGTAGGACCGGAACCACTGTAAAACAGTGCCTCCGATGCCCATCCCACAGAGTCGATCCAGGAGGATACCATGGTCGATGGTATCAAAAGCCATCAGGATTTTGATACAGGATTAACAGGGTTGGATTCCCCCTGTCCCTCTCTTGATAAAGGTCATCCATCAGGGCGACCAAGGCTGATTCAGTAACCAGATCGGAACCCAGACTGGAATGGATCTAGATAATCAGTATCCTCCAAGAGTGCCTGCAGTTGCTCCGCCACAACCCTCTCAAGTACCTTCCCTAAAAAAGGAGTGTTAGCAACTGGGCGGTAGTTGTCTAATACCGATAGATTTTTCCTCAAAAAGCATTTTTTTTTTAAAAAAAACAAACCAATTTAAATTAAAACAATTAGATTTAAATTTTAAAAATCTGATGTTTTAATTTTTTTTTTAAAAAAACCACATTTTTATCCACCCTGGTGCACCAGAAAAAGGGGCCTGCATGCTAGCTCCTTCCTATCTCTCCTCTCTCATCTCACACTATTGCCCCGCTCGTGCTCTTCGCTCCTCTGATGCCATGTTTCTCGCCTGCCCAAGGGCCTCTACTTCCCTTGCTCGGCTTCGTCCATTTTCGTCTGCTGCCCCTTACGCCTGGAACGCTCTTCCAGAACATTTGAGAACTACAAGTTCAACCGCAGCTTTTAAAGCTCAACTAAAAACTTTTCTTTTTCCTAAAGCTTTTAAAACTTGATGTTGTGCAGACTTCTACTGTTACTTTCTACTGTTAGTTTTTCCCTACCCTGTGCCTGCTTACCCTACCCTGTACCTGTTTGCATTCTCTTCCCCTCCTTATTGTTTTACTATGATTTTATTAGATTGTAAGCCTATGCGGCAGGGTCTTGCTATTTACTGTTTTACTCTGTACAGCACCATGTACATTGATGGTGCTATATAAATAAATAATAATAATAATAATAATAATAATAATAATAATAATAATAATGCTTCACCCAGGATGGAAAACACTTCTGATAAAAACTGGAGTCAATATTTTCAAAAACGGAAGATTCCAACATCTCCGCTTTTCTAGCTCCCAGCAGCCCAGGTACTGCCTGTAACCATCACCTGCCCTGCTGAGCCTGTTTTGAATGTTTGCAGCCTTCTCCCCCATTCGAATTCCATCTTGGGACTCTGAACACGAAGACAGAAACTTCAACAAGTCAGTTTCTTTCTCTCTCCCATTCCTCCCACCCATCAACACCCTTTTGGCTCTTGGCGGTATAGAAATGCAGTAAATAAATAAATAAGTAAAACACCTGCTTTTTTAATTAATGGGTGGTGTGTGTTTTTTAAGAATATCTTGCCTGATGAAGAGATCTGGAGATCTCAAACGCTTACACATTTTTTGGTGAAGTTTTGGTTGGACTAATAAAGGTATTATACTAATATTGCAAGAGATTGTTTGTAATAATAGAAAACAAACCAAAAACATCCCACTACCTCCCCCCCCACACACACACATACATACAAACCAGCAGGTGACAGGACTCGAATTGGGATCCCCAGCACTGATACCCCAGCGCTCCAGCTCTATTATAAATCTGGCAGATACCCCTTGGCTTTGAGGGTGCCATTTAAGTTGCAGCACCAGCCTGCCTAAACATCTGGTCAGCTGACCCCAACAGCCAATCCCAGCTCACCAGGCCCTATAAAGTCCTAGCCACAGAGCTCACGCAACTCGCCTCCAAGTCAGAAGACACTGTCCAAGTACCTGCTCTTTTCCCCCAATTGTTGCCTTCGATCCTGACCCCTGCCTGACTTTGACCACACATCTGCTGCAAGACCATTTGGACTGAAAGTCAACTCCTACAGGTTCAGGAACACAAAGGCCTGGAACCTGACTCTTGCCGAGGCCTGATAAAAATGACAAGCAGACAAAAACACAGGAAACACCTCCTGGGAATTCTCAAGAAGAAATCCCAGCCTTGTAGCAATTATCAGCAATCACCAATACACAAGTTGCATTTTGTACGCGGATGACCACAGGAGTATTTCGTCCACATTTAAAAGCAGCTACAAGCCTGACCACCAATGAGGGTGAATAAATGTTATCTTTATTTAAAAATTGGATGTTAAAAATATAAATCACTTTTTTTCAAAAATGTAGATCTTTGTTTTCTCTTAAATAATAACTAGGTTGATATGATATAATCTAGCTATAAACATGTTGGCCTTAAAGTTATTCTCCAAATCAAATCAATGCCTCTACAAGATACATTGAATTAAAGGAGGCTTTCTTAGGGAAATGAAGAACAAATTTGATTATTTCTCAAATAAGAACATTCTACCTACTAACGATAGACAAACAACTACAACGGGCATCACTTTTTCACCCAAAGAACAAACTGCTCCCGTGTGCCCCGTAACTATCAAGGCTGGTTTCAGCCCATCAATCACAGGCATTTTATTTTTGCTTTCTGCTTTGCTTTTGTGAGGTCATGACTAGGCCAGAGCACCGTGGAACTGAAAGGAGCAACAGTGGAACGAAGGCAGACCCCAAGATACCCATATTTAACTTCACAAACTGTTATGGGTGCTGGCCATAAGAAAGACCCTATACGGCCATCTTCCCCAATCTGGTGCTCTCCAGATGTTTTCGACTTGACCATTGGCCGTGCTGGCTGCGGCTGATGGGAGTTGATGTCCAAAACAACTGGAAGGCATCAGGTGGGGAAGGCTACTAAATGAAAATACTTTAAAAATGTTCCTTCTATAGATAAAAAAGGATAGCATGCAAAACATATACAGTGCAACAGAGACGCAAGGGCTGATTGTAAAAATCAAAACACGTAAACTGCCCTGAGAGCTTTGGCTATTGGGCAGTGTAGAAATGAAAATAAATAAATACTAATAAAATAATAATATAAATAATAGTTTAGTTGTAAATAACATGGTTTACATTGGAACCCTGTCAATACCAACTCAGAATTAAATCTCATTGAGTGGGGCTTACTCCCAGGTAAGTGGGTATAGGATTTCAGCTTAAATCGATTCATGATTTAAATTGGCTTTTTAATGCTGATTTAAAAAATACATTTTGAATGCCTTGATTTTAATTTCAAATCATCTACCCTGCCACCATGATGAAATTATTTACAAATAAGAATTGCAGCTCCTCAAACTGATCACACTTACTAATATGATCAGTTTGGGGTCTTACCAGTACTCAGAGGAGGGCCTTACTAATTCTAAAAGGAACAGTGTTATTACTCCCCAAATTCTCCTATTCATTTTTTAAAAAAATATTATATTCCTAAACTTCCCAATGACTAAAGATCTCCTAGAAGTGTACAAATACAAAACCTGGGGCGGGGGGGGGGGGGGAGTAACAATGGCCTTATTCCTTGTGTTTAAAGTAGTGGTTTAAGGTGTTTCTGAACAGGGCCAGTAAAACCACAATGTGGGGTGCGGTTCCACCAGTATGCTGATGACACCCAATTCTACTACTCCTTTCCACCCAAGTCCAAGGAAGTGGTTTCTGTGCTAAACCGGTGTCTGCTGGCAGTAATGGATTGGATAAGGGTGAACAAATGGAAGCTTAATCCAGATAACACAGAGGTGCGCTCGGTCAGTCGAAAGGCGGATCAGGGAATAGGGATTCAGCTTGTGCTGGATCCCCTGAAGACGCAGGTCCACAGCTTGGGTGTACTTCTGGATTCAGCCCTGAGCCTGGATGCCCAGGTTTCGGCGGTGGCCAGGAGTGCATTTGCACAGTTAAAGCTAGTGCGCCAGCTGCACCCGTTCCTAGAGATGTCGGACTTGGCCATGGTGACACATGCTTTAGTTACATCCCGATTGGATTACTGCAGCGCGCTCTACGTGGGGCTGCCTTTGAAGAATGTTTGGAAACTCCAGCTGGTTCAAAGAGCTGCAGCCAGAGTATTGACCGGGGCTGGTTACAGGGAGCCTACAACTCCCCTGTTAAAACAGCTCCACTGGCTTCCAGTCTGTTTCTGGGCACAATTCAAAGTGCTGGTTATGACCTATAAAGCCCTATATGGCTCGGGTCCAGGTTATTTGAAAGACCGTATTCTCCCTTATGAGCCTGCCCGTGCTTTGAGATCTTCTGGAGAGGCCCTTCTTTCAGTCCCACCATCTTCACAGGTGCGCTTGGTGGGAACATGGGAGAGGGCCTTCTCGGTGGCTGCTCCAGTGCTTTGGAACTCTCTTCTCGGGGAAGCTAGACTGGCTCCCTCCTTGACGTGCTTTCGGAAGCAGGCAAAAACTTGTTTGTTCCGACAGGCCCTTGGAGAATAATCTGATCCTCCATCTATGTTAAGGTCTTGTAAAAAAAAAATCCTTTTTTTTAATTTTAATTTTTGTACATTTCTTTTGCTAGGTTTAAAATGTATATGTTCTAAATTTTGTAAGGCCGCCTTAAGGCCCAGTGTTGGGCAAAAGGCAGGATACAAATATCATCAATATCCTCTACTTCCCTTGCTCGGCTTCGTCCATTTTCGTCTGCTGCCCCTTACGCCTGGAACGCTCTTCCAGAACATTTGAGAACTACAAGTTCAACCACAGCTTTTAAAGCTCAACTAAAAACTTTTCTTTTTCCTAAAGCTTTTAAAACTTGATGTTGTGCAGACTTCTACTGTTACTTTCTACTGTTAGTTTTTCCCTACCCTGTGCCTGCTTACCCTTCCCTGTACATGTTGGCATTCTCTTCCCCTCCTTATTGTTTTACTATGATTTTATTAGATTGTAAGCCTATGCGGCAGAGTCTTGCTATTTACTGTTTTACTCTGTACAGCACCATGTACATTGATGGTGCTATATAAATAAATAATAATAATAATAATAATAATCCTCATCCTCATCATCCAAATCAGATGAAACTGGGGCGGGGGTGTTTTGCAGCAGCAAGCAAAGAAAGCCTCCCTAATCCAGTGCAGTTTGGTCTCTGGTTATGTTGTGACTATAAATCCCATCTCCTAGGCAACATGTCCAGCCTTCCCCAACCTGCAAGTGTCCAGGTGCGCCGGCACTACAACCCCCATCAGCCCCAGCCAGCATAGCAAGCCTTCCCCAACCTGAAGGCCTTTAGGTGCGCTGGTACCACAACCCTCATCGCCCTCACCCACATGGCCAACCTTCTCCAACCTGCAAGTGTCCAGGTGTTCTGGCACTACAACCCCCATCAGCCCCAGCCAGCATAGCCCACCTTCCCCAACCTGCAAGTGTCCAGGTGCGCTGGCACTACAACCCCCATCACCCCCAGCCAGCATAGCCAGCCTTCCCCAACCTGCAAGTGTCCAGGTGCGCCAGCACTACAACCCCCATCAGCCCCAGCCAGCATAGCCAGCCTTCCCCAACCTGAAGGCCTTTAGGTGCGCTGGTACCACAACCCCTGTCGTCCCCAACCACATGGCCAGCCTTCCCCAACGTGCAAGTGTCCAGGTGCGCCGGCACTACAACCTCCATCACCCCCAGCCAGCATAGCCAACCTTCCCCAACCTGCAAGTGTCCAGGTGCGCCGGCACTACAACCCCCATCACCCCCAGCCAGCACAGCCAACCTTCCCCAACCTGAAGCCCTTTAGGTGCGCTGGCACCACAATCCCCCTACCCCCACTCACGCGGCCAGCCTTCCCCAACCTAGCGCCCACTAGATGTGTTGCAATACCACCCCCACCATCACGCTAGTTGGGATGATGGGGGCTGTAGTCCAACACATCGAGAGGACGCCAGGCTGGAGAAGGCTGTTGCCAAGAGCAGGCGGCCCGACAAGGCGCAATAAAAGTGAGGTCCTGAGCGCTGCCACACCTGCGCGTCCCCCTGCGAAGTGCCAGGCGCGGGACAGGGACCCACCTCACCGCTGGGCGGGCGGGGGGAAGAAGCCCCCTGCCCCCTGAGAACAGAACCGCTTGGGGAGGAAGAATCCCTCGCCCTAAGCCGTGGAGGCGCCGTTACCTGGGAGTCCCGGAACTCCACCACCACATTCTCGCTGCTCCAGCGCGCCGCCATCTTGGGCTGCCCAGAAAGCAGCTGGAACGAGCGACGGAAGAAGGCGGCTTTCCCAGGCGTCGCGCATGCGCACCCCGCGCGCAAGGCCTGCCGGGAGATGTAGTCTTAAGGCCAGGAAAAGAATTGGGTGGCTCGGAGAGAGACTCGTTTTGTGACCTTCTGTGCTTGAATATGGGCCAAATATACTGTTTAGGGAATGGTAGATGCTAAGCCTGCCTGGAAGTCTGGCACTCCCAGAGTCAAATGTTGTTGTTGTTGTTGTTATTACATTTATATACCGCCCCATAGCCAAAGCTCTCTGGGCGGTTTACAAAGGTTAAAACACTGAACATTAAAACCGATATACAAAATGTTGTGGGTTTGGCTGGCCTTTTCTCCCTAGGTTTGAGGAAATGCACTTTGCACACGCTCAGAGGCTAACTTCTATTTATTTTAGCATTTTTATCCCGCCCTTTAGCCAAAAATGATAGACCCAGGGAGAGATTTCATCTCTCTGATGAATGTAATGTGCCAAGGCTTAAAGATGGATTCTCTGCCAAAGGGTGGCTGCATTTATTTATTTATTTATTTATTACATTTTTATACCGCCCAATAGCCGAAGCTCTCTGGGCAGTTCACAAAAATTAAAACCATAATAAAACAACCAACAGCTTAAAAACACAAATACAAAATACAGTATTAAAAGCACAACCAGGATAAAACCACGCAGCAAAATTGATATAAGATTAAAATACAGAGTTAGAACAGTATAATTTAAATTTAAGTTAAAATTAAGTGCTAAAATACTGAGAGAATAAAAAGGTCTTCAGCTGGCGACGAAAGGAGTACAGTGTAGGCGCCAGGTGGACCTCTCTGGGGAGCTCATTCCACAGCCGGGGTGCCACAGCAGAGAAGGCCCTGCTCCTCCTGGTAGCCACCTGCCTCACTTCCTTTGGCAGGGGCTCACGGAGAAGGGCCCCTGTAGATGATCTTAAGGTCTGGGCAGGTACATATGGGAGGAGGCATTCCTTCAAATAACCTGGCCCAAAACCGTTTACATTCCTTAATGGTGGACATCATGTCCTAGCAGACAAAGGGGAAAACTTTTAACCAACAGAGCATCGAATGTAACCTATGACTCATTGAGATTGTGCACCTTAACTTGAAAATTGAATGTAACTTAACATGCTAATCCAGAATTGACCAATAGAAAGGTTAGAAAGAGACTAACACCCTTATACTGTGAGATTCCTTTGTTCTTGGTGCCTCCATTTTGTGGAACCGGAGAGCACCCCCATACTGCAGTATCGGAAGTAAATGGATTAAATGTATTCTCCAGCCTCGTGTGTTTGATTGGCTATCAACGTGCCGAGGTAATGGGCCTTTAAATCCCTGGTTGAGGGACAACAAAAAGGCTCTCAAGGGGGCTTACAAAAATATTTAATACTTCCCATGGGGGAAGTTTGGTGGTAGAGCACACGGCATGCACAGCAAGATTTCCTAGGTTCATAGGAAAGAAGCTGCCTTACATCCCAGTCAATTGATTGACCCACAAGGACACCAGAAGAGCCCTGCTGAATCAGACCGAGGCTCCATCTAATCAAACAAGGATAGGGTGCAACAGCACGCACACACCCATGTTCTCCAGCAACTGGTGTATATACGTAGGCTTACTGCCTCTGATACTGGACCCATCATGTTCAGTATTGCCTACAGCAACCTTTCCCAACCTGAGGCCCTCCAGGTGTGTTGGACTACAACCCCCATTGTCCCCAGCTAGCATGGGCTAGACCAACTGTTGGCTTTATGCAATATAGGGCTTTCGGATATAGGGCTGTAGCAGAATCATTCCAATCAATATATGTTCAATTGAGTCTTAATCTTTAAAAACAGGCTCTGGAATTACACCCTGGTGAACCTGGGCACACATTTTAAGCCATGAGGGTGCGGTAGTTCAGTTCCTAGCCATGAGAAGAAAGTCCAGCAGAGCCTATTCTGAGAACGACTCCTATCACCATTCACATGTTTCAGAAGAGGACCTGTGTTAGGTTGTAGCAGTGTTTCCACAACATCTACCTCCCCTGAATTTAAATTACGTTTACTTTTAGAGCAGCATTCCCCAACCTGGTGTCCTCCAGATGTGTTGGATGCTGGGAATCATAGTCCAAAACACCTGGAGGGCACAAGGATGGGGAGGGCTGTTTTCAAGTGTTGCAAGGTTCAGAATTACCCAGCCCTTACACTTTTGCAAGATTCAATGACCTTCTGGACATGCTTCCTGACAAGAAGGAGGCAGGCCTATAGCACTGATTCATGCAGAGGCACATCAGGAAGGGAAGGACCCACCAAGTCAAACCTCTCTTGTAGCTCACACTAGAGAAGAAGGATTGAAAGCACTTGTTGCCCATGTTTGATGTTGCAGGCCCTTCAGCCTTGGCTTACTGCACAATATGATCTCTGTTAAAAATTAGCAAATTATCCCCACTTTGATCAGATTCCACAAACTAATTACATGTTGTGCAAAGCAGAAAGGAAACAGGAAGTCTTACATTGAGTGTGGGGGCTGGTGTGCATTATAGAATTATAGAAAAGCAGAGTTGGAAGGGGCCTACAAGGCCATCGAGTCCAACCCCCTGCTCAATGCACGAATCCACCCTAAAGCATCCCTGACAGACGGTTGTCCAGCTGCCTCAGTTCACACAAATGACTTGCTGCAAGGAGTGCATTCCAAGTGGCAACCACATCACCGGACCTTGGGTCGCAATCCATCACTTTGCTACTGAGTAAACATACACAGGATCAGACTATGTACCTTTACTCTGTAGCAGAGCCGAACGGTCCATGCGTCTTGCATGCTAGGTGAGTTTCCCAACCAACTAGATGAGTTCTCGAGCTGTGTGCCATTATGTATGTCAAGGGCTATTTTTAGAATCCTCATGGGCATGGAAGTGAGTCTGGGACAAGAGCGTTTGTAAAACAGACAAAAGGTGGACTCCCTCTCCACGGGTGTTCATAGGCAGAGCCTTAGCAGAATCCTGTTCTTGTCCTCTGCATGGAGGTGGCTTGTGCATGCATGTGAATTCACTGGAAGGAGTTTGGCCCTTTATGCATACTCTGGCCCTAGATTCGTAGAAGCCACTAAACACATCTGGTAAATTAACCACACCCTTGTAATATACAGGGTCAGCATCAAGCGTAGGTATGGTCAGGCCCCTGCTGAGGCTCCACTGACAAGGGCCCCTGGAGTTTTTCCTCCCCTTTGCCATTGCAACCCGCTTGTTCACCTGCCTCCAGGCAACATTGGTGATGAGAAGAAAGAGCAGGAGATGCCCCAGCCTGCTTGCTCATTGGTTCTCTGCTGTCAAGCAAGCTGTAGCAATGATGAGAAAGAGGAGGAGGCACAAGAGCGGCCAGTGACTAAATGCCACTGAGAAGGTAGACTTACTAAGGGGCCCGTTGGGGATGCCTTGCCCAAGGCGCCTCAAAACCCAGAACCAGCACTGCCATAATTGATCACCGTGAAGAGTTTGGTTGTCTTATACCTCATGCAAGTCTCTTTAAAAGCTCAGAACTGGGGAACAATGGCCAGATTCCCAGCTGGTGGGAAACTGAGTATATGTTCAAGCAGCAAAATGCGAAACACCATGCCAAAGTTCTGGAGGCCACGACAGGATGAATTATGGATGACAGGCTTCAGCTTTAGATCGGAACCTTCTTAGAAAGAGAGGGAGCTCTTGTTGTTGTTTTTGGTCTCTCATCAGGCTGTCACGACACGTGCCACATGAACACATGGTGCTGTATAAATTACAATCGAGTCTGTGAACTTGTGTCCACGTGAATGCCAACAAAAGAGGAAGCACTCAGATGGAAGCAGGATGCAGGGGCTTCGTTTACAGCAGGGGTTCTAAACCTCAGGCCCTTGGGCAAAATGTGGCCCGCCTGGGGTTCCAATTTGGCCGTCTATCGTTCCCCAGATGGTCACACCCCATTCGTCTTTCCACTGATCATTTTGTGGTGTCCTAGTTTTTGCATGCACTGTTGCCCACAGCCCTCCAGGTGTGTTGGACTTAAAGCCATGCTAGTAGTTGAAGTCCAGCACATCTGGAGAGCACTAGTTTGAAGAAGACTGATGCAGGCTCTGGCCCATCAAAGCCAGCGTTCAGGGTGCAGTACTGTGGGATCTGCCCTTGATATTCATAAGGCTCTGAGTTAGCTGAGGCATTGCGTGGGGGTGGGGGAGGAGGCAGGAGCTAGCAATATCCTGCATAAGCAGGTCTCTACAGTCCCCTCCCTGTCCACCAGAATACCCACTTTATCTCCTTTCTGAGAAATCCAAAATATCCTAACCCCACCCACCCCCGACTCTGTCTAGGACCATCGGATTACGTCCTCCAGTACAACACAAAATGTACTGTTTTGATATTGCTTCCTCTGTTCTGAGGTCTGTCTGAGCAACGACTATTATTTAGCAGGTTGGCTCAGGTTTATCTGAAGTTGAGTCCTGAGCCACTAACAACAAGTATTGAAACATTTGAGAACGTCTCGTCCCTTCTGGCTCCTATCCTATATTATGATGTATTCTTTTAATTTACATGGATGTGCATATTACATATATGTCAACTAAACACATACATGAGGGATCTTTTGGCACTGAACTCTGGGTGTTCAGAAAAACCTGATACCCCCCCCCCCGAAAGCTGAGTCAGAAACCACCACAAGGTCTTTAAAAGTAATTCTTTCAAAGCAGAAAGTGTGAGGCGGCTCTCTTGGATGGAAGCAATCCTTTCCCCTCTTTCTGTAATCTATGGATCTGGGTTGCTCTGTTTATCCCTCCTCTCAGGATTTAGTAATCAAAATAAAACAAAACAAGTCCTTCTGAGATTGCTCACCTGATATTAGAAAAATGGATTTTTACATGTCAAACATTAAGGGAAGAAAGAAGACAATGGGCTCATCTTTCTTTATTCATGTGAGGGGTTGATGGGCAGTATTGGCTATCAAAGGTCTAGGGAGAAAGACACGCAGCGGGAGTATGGTGATTGTCTTAACCAACTGTGACAAGAGTCATGCAGGCATGCCTGCCGACATTGGCTGCGTTCAGACAACACTTTAGTCAATGGTGGGTTAATAGTCAATTCACAGTTAGTTATTTTGCAGGTACTCCCATGTTCCTACACAACTGTGGAGTGGTTTGGGCCTTGCGTTGAGTGGTCTAACACTCAGCCCAGCGTTTGAATAACACAGCCCCTGTCCCTCTCCCCACCCTCCCTCAGTCTTCCCAGTGCTATCTGAGCAGCCTCTGCGAGTTCTGCCAACTGTAGCAGAGCAGCCAGCGTGGTTTTGGCCACTCTTGCCCAGGAACTCTGTAGCCAGCCGACATAGTCCACTCAACCCTGCAAAATAGTCCACTGAGCCAAACAGACAACATCCTAACCAACAGTTGTGCGGACAGTCAACTCTGCAGAGCGTTGGTCATCTCAGTTGGTTATTTTGGGGAAATAGTCAACCGTGGGGTGGTTTTCGCCTGACAGACAACCGTTGTCCACTCAACTGATGGTTGACTACTTCAACCACTGTTGTTTATCATGTTGTCTGAACCCAGCCAATGTTGGGGTTTCAGGGTCTCGCGGCTTTGAATTTTTCATTTTTCCTTCCATTTGGCTTAAACAAGGTTAGAAATTATTTCAACTGCAATTGCAGTTTTGAGGGAAGATCTGAAATTTGCAAGTGTTGGAATTAAGGCAACCAGAGTACAAATGCTGACCAGAAAGTTGTCTGCAAGAAGTTTGTAGCTCCACTTGGGATATCCAAGACCCCAATACCTTGTGGAACCTGCTTTCCTGCTCTTCTCCAAGATGGAAAAATCCTAGTCCTCTTCCAGATACAGTCCGCCTTCTTCCCAAAACAGCAGAATTTGGGGGTGTTTTGTAACACCTACTTGAGAGTCCAAAGTGAATATACCCAGGATTGTGTTGCTGCTATGACTAGCACCAATTTGCAGCCAGTATCACGTTGTCTCGCAAGCAAATCCTACCCAGTTCAGTGGGACTTACTCCCTACTTAAATATATACACCTGATCTGCAATTTCCACAGGGCTCACTCCTCCATCCCATCTAATCGCTGAACTACTAATTGCTGAAGGGCAGTTCATCAAAAGATTCTACTCTATTTCGTGTGGTTTGAATAAAAACAAAGCTCCTCCTCCTCCTCCTCACACTGCACATGTTAATTGATTCAACACGGCAGTGATTGTCCATATTATCACCCAACAACATTTTGTGAATAGCAACTATTAAGGTAATTCCAAAACCCATATTAGCATAATACCTATATTAAGCCTACCAAAGAATCACAAAAAAATGTGCCAGCTTTCGAGATCTCCACATCTCACCATCAGGGAAGATGTTGCAAATAGTGTGTTTGAAGCAGGGGGAGGGAGTAAAATCCCTGAAAGTGATTTATCCAATCCAATAAAAAAATATTGCTTTTAGCCAATGGCCTTTGCATAAAGTAAATACACACACTGAGGGAGAAAAACAAAAAAAATACCAAAGTAAAAGACAATACATCTTGTATACGAAATTTTTTAAAAATCTAAAATATACTTATCCCTGTCTATACTTTCTGCACTTCAAGTCCCTCTGACAACACCGTTTACCTTCGGGCATTTACCTCCAGGTATATAAATCTGCCAATTTGAAGTGAGCACTTCATGCACGTGGGGAAGTGGACGGTGTCCAGGCAAGCTTAGGCCAGAACGAATATGTTCGCCTTTAATTGAAGTCCCATTCATTTCAGCGGGTCTACTCTAAGTAGGGCTAACCTTGGATACGACCCTAAGGAGCCACAAGCCTTTTTGCCGTCCTCCCTCCCTAGTGCGCGAGCGCGGAGCTGCGCGGGCAACCCGGCGGCGTCTGCCCCGTCCGTGCGCCCACCGCTCGCTCAGCCCTTGACGCAACACGGCCGTGGCAGCGGCAGGGACGGGAGAGGAGGCGGGCAGAGGCTTTGGCGCAGGCGCCTTGCGCGCCTCTATTGTCTTTCCTCCGGTAGCCGTCAGGCGGACTGGCTGGACGGGCAGGCGGGAGCCAGCCAGCCAGCCAGCCAGCCCTCGCCGAAGCAGCGCCGACGGAGCGCGGCCGCCCGGAACCGGGGCGCGTGGCGAGGGCCTGAGCTTGTTCCAAGGCCGGCCGGGCCGGGCCGGGCCGGGCCGGGCCGCGGCTTGACGGAGCGCGGCGGCGGCAGCTGCCAGAGGGGAGGAAAGCCGCGAGGAAGCGAGCGAGCGAGCCAGCCAGGCCGGCCTCCCGCCGCCTGGATGCGGAGCAGCGCTGCAGGGCTCGTGCAAAGAAGCCGCGGCGGCGGCGGCAGCAGCAGCAGGGGCCGCTTTCTTCCGTAGGGCGGGCCCCGAAGGCGGGGCGGCGTTGGCCCTGCTGCCTCGTCGCCGTGGATGAGCCCGGGAGGAGCAGCGGGCCGCCCGTTGGGGCGCGGGGGCGGCGGCGGCAGCAGCAGCAGCAGCTACTGCTGGGGTCGGCGGCGGCGAAGGCGGAGGAGCGGCGCCGACGGCGGCGGCGGCGCCCGGGAGAGGATGCCCGGCTCCGGGGGCCGCTTTAGCTCCTAGTCTCGCGCGCTGCTCCGGCGGCATGGGCGGCAAGCAGAGCACGGCGGGCGCCACGGCGGCGGGGCGCTCGCGGGCCGGCGTGTCGAGCGACGACAGCGCGGTGCCGCCGCCCGGGGCAGGCCCCCACTTCGGGCACTACCGGGGCGCGGGCGGCGGCGGCGGCGGCGGGGCCGCCATGGGCTTGCGCAGCCGCTCCGTCAGCTCGGTGGCTGGCGTGGGCGTGGGGCTGGGTATGGAGCCCGCGGCGGCGGCCGGCAGCGTCCCCTTCGGCCTCTACGCGGCGGCGGCGGCGGCGGGCGCCGCCAGCGGAGCCACGACGGCCGCGGCCCTGGCGGACTCGGAGCGGGGGCCCGGCGGGAGCGGCGGGCCGGGCGCGGACGCCACCTCTTTCGCCCATGGCAACGGTTACCAGGAGACGGGAGGCGGCCACCCGAGGGACGGGATGCTCTACCTGGGCTCCAGGGCCTCGCTGGCCGACGCGCTGCCGCTGCACCTCGGGCCCCGGTGGTTCAGCTCGCACAGCGGTGAGTGGCGGCCCGGCCGCCTCGGGCCCTCAGGGGGGTTGGGGGCAGCAGCAGGGGGGTTGGGAGAGGTCCCCCCTGCCTCCCTCCCTCCCTCCCTGGAAACCAAGGAGGAATAATGAACGCAAAATTCAAATAGTGTCATAAACCTTTAACAGCATCTTTAAAAGGAAAGAACCCTCCCTCCAAATGTATCTCTCTCACGCACCCCTTAGTTAGAAAATAAAGGCGTTGTGGACTTGTCACTTTCTGTTGAAGAGGTTCTGGGGCTCATGTTTGCCTGCAGAGAGCCAGAGCCCTTGGTTTTAAAACCAGATGTATCAGCCCTCCTTTTTTCTTTCTTTTTCTTTACTACTTTTTGTAGAGCGAGCGAAAGGCTCGGCATCTAGAAGCCTGGGCAGTGGGTTCGGCTAATCCTGGTGACGGCACTTCTTACTGTAACCTACACTGGAAGATGTGGGGTTTTTGCCCGTTTTCCTCAGAAAACATTTGCGGGAAGGGTTCCTTGAGGCCTGTTCTGATGTCTGACACAAGAGGTGATGCATTGCTGTTGAGAGCAGCGTCCCCCAATCTGGCACCCTCCAGATGTGTTGGGAGTACAACTCCCATCATCCCCAGCCAGCCAGTGGAGGGGAAGGGATGTGGGGGCTGCAGTAGGTAATGTGCCTTTTTGCAAGGTTTAGCAATGTTATCAGAGGCCTGCAGGGATTGTTTAATGTCTTGTATCCCTGCAGACAGAAATCACCTTAGAAGGCTGGATGCTCTCTGTTTAGTGTCCTTTTTTCCTTGGGCTTTTGGAGGAAGATGAGGCTTTTACTGTGATAAGAGCCTTTATATTTTCCTGCCTGTGCGCCTCCTTTTTTATCCAAGCTTGAAAGGGAACCCTGTAAGTCCTATCCTGCTGATCCTGGAAATGGAGATAGGTGAGAACTCTGGGATTCACAGCATGTGATGGACATGTTTGTGGGCTCCCTGTGGAAGCATTTGACTGATGCCTCTTCGAAATAGGATGTTGGACTGTATTGGGGTGGGCACCTTGTAGCCCAGAACATCTGGAGGGACACACTCCCATGATCTGTAACCATTAGCTATGCTAGCTAGGGCTGATGGGAGTTGTAAGCCAGAACATCTGGAGAGCCACAAGTTTCCCACCCCTGGACTAGATGGAGTTTTAGTCTGCTCCGGCAGAGCGCTCTATAAAATATGTTAACCCAAGGCCAGGCCTAATTGGAGCAGGTTAGAGTTGCAGGAATGTATGGTATGGTCTCTGTAGGCTGTTGTGTTGTAAGACTTGGGATGATTCTAGGTTTTAAAATCTCACATGATTGTTCTCAAAATACCTGAGCCAGGACACCTGATGTCATTATGCAGGAAATGGGAGGTGTCAGTGTGCAGATAAAATCTTAAGGTGCCTTGGAAAATAGCATTTGGGCCTAACACTCCCTGAGGTGCTTAGAGGACTTATCAAAATATACTCATTTATTATATTATTATTATATTTATTTGTATCCCGCCTTTTACCCAGTCCTGGGCCTCAATTTAGTAATGGTGGTGGTTGGAGGGACTATGTACTTTAGTTTAATGCTGCCCCTGTGAGAGGAAGTGGGGTTAGTGTCTTGGATTGACAAGATTTTGTTTGTTTGTTTGTTTCTGAAAAAGTCCAAGGGGTTTTCCCCAGCTAGCTCAGAGCCAGATTGTTTTTGAGAGGAAGCTGATAGAAGAAATTATTTTAGGTGCCGGGGTGGGGAGTTGAAGCATTTACAACCCAATCCCGTGATTCTTAACTTGGAAGTATGTCCCACAGTAAGCTTGCATAGAAATGTTGCTGAAGTTTTCTACTTGCAGAGAACAAGTATGCAAAAATTAAGCAGCATCTCCAAGCAAGGAAATTTGTACCCAGGTTCTGGCAAGGAGTAGAGGGAGTCACTTGCATCTTGCTAGCTGATTATACTTTAGTTTGGCCACAGCTAGACCTAAGGATTATTATTATTATTATTATTATTATTATTATTTATATAGCACCATTAATGTACATGGTGCTGTACAGACTAAAACAATAAATAGCAAGACCCTGCCGCATAGGCTTACATTCTAATAAAATCATAATAAAACAATAAGGAGGGGAAGAGAATGCACCAAACAGGCACAGGGTAGAGTAAAACTAACAGTATAAAAGTCGATATGCATTAGATCTGCTGATGATATCTAGGTTTAATTGATATTTTAATCAATTAAGGAAGAACCATATCAGATAGACTGAGGCCATAGCTAGACCTAAGGTTTATCCTGGGATCATCCAGGGTTCGCCCCTGCCTGAGCACTGGATCCCCTGTGTGTCACCTAGATGGACAGGTTTGACCCCTGGACGATCCAGGGATAAACCTTAGGTCTAGCTATGGCCTCAGTCTATCTGATATGGTTCTTCCTTAATTGATTAAAATATCAATTAAACCTAGATATCATCAGCAGATCTAATGCATATTGGCTTCTTCCTAACTTCTTGCTCTGTTAAATATGATTATTCTTTTGTTTTGCTTTTTCACCTTGTATCTTAGAAGAATTGCATTGAACCAACAATGCTCAAGATGGGAAGGTGCTCTGCAATGTAATTTCTTTGTATTCCTTGCTTGAATGTTTTGCTAATCTTGTTTGTTTAGTTTGGGGCAGGTGGGGTGTAACTGATCCCTCCACAAAGCCAGAGGTAGTTTGTTACCCAGGTAACGTAGCTCTTCTCGAAACCTCTTGACCTTACTCTTATTTGCCATACTGAAGAGGTGTGTGTGCTACATCTGTATTTTTGTTTTAAATTCCTGCCCCTCCTGAGGAAAGTTCTGGGTGGCTCAGAAGTTCATTTTGAATTTTTGTCCAGTCGTGCTCTCCACGTCGTTTCTTGTTTTGAGTTCTCCCCCACCTCTGCCAGAGTAGCCTGGCTACCATGACTTTGACCAAAATATCGTACCACCAGTACAGATCTATGGCTAAGTGATACTAAATTTCTTTGGAACAGCTAACAGACAAATCATGTATTGTTTGGAAAATCATTGCCTGAACTTCAAGGTGTGTGTAGATGGTTTACTGCCATGATGTCTTCTTCGCTTGAGACCCTTTCTCAGCGGATGACTCTGATAGAGCTGATTAAAAATCCATGTCTTTAGTGTCCAGATAATTAAGTTAATCTTCCAGTTAATGTTCTCCATCACCTGATGTTTCCCTGAACAGCTGGGGGCTTTTCTGCTTGGTTCTGTCTGTGTTGCAACATTCTTGATATCCCATTGTGGAGGTGATGGGAGGAAGGATCAGGAGTCCCGTGAAGGTCACAGCACACAACACACAGAACTCATCTCCACTCTGCGGACTGCTGCTTGTATTTAGAGCTCTGACAGAAGGTCTCTGGCCCTTGACTCTTTAAGTCAGCCCTTCCCCAACGTGGTACCTGCCAGATGTGCTGGACTACAATCCCCATAATCAGTCAGCAGCGGACTAATGGGAGTTGTAGTCCAACACATCTGGAGGGTACCACACTGGGGAAAGCTAGCTTAAGTTATTGAAGGAAGAGCAGGAAAAACCTTGCAAAGTCATTGGGGTTTGGGTTTATTTGCTTGTTTTGCAATGTAGTCACAGCCCTGCCTCTTATAGCAGTGAAGTGTGGCATTTAGCAGCCAGCCAGGGCTCCTGAATTCTGCCCCCTTGAGGTATTTATTTATTTATTTTATATCCCTTGCTCCTGTGGTACTCTGGGATTATCTTCCTAGACAGGATCCTATCTGGGCTTTAGCCCCACTCAGATTAGTTTCAGCACAATTGCTGTATCATATCTTATGACAGGCTCTTTGGACTAATTCAATGAATGGTTTTCTTTTCTATTCTATTCTGAATGATGTGCCTCCAGACCATGCACTGGGACCTGATTCCTTGCCTGGAGAAACAGCTAGCATATCTCCCCACCCCGGCCCCCTCTTTTCAAGCCACTTGATGAGCACAAACTAATGATACCACAGAAGACCACTTTAACAAACACTGCCTTACAAATAAACTAACGAAAGTTAATAGCCCGCAAATTAGTAGCTCACCTGCCTACACATGCCTAATTTTAATTACTTGTGACCTAAAAGGGAGGGAAACAACCTTTGCAAAGCTTCCAAAGAAGACTCTTGCTCCCTTCAGGCATTCAGGCAAATATCTATTTATAACCCCACCCAATCTGCTAGTATTTCCTCCCCTAAGCCAGGCTTTATTGCTAAAATAGAATGTAAGCACAGGCATGAGTTCATCCACTTTCCATGGATCCTAATGCTTATCACACCTTTTCCATATATATTGGACTACAGCTCCTATCATCCACAGTCAGGTTGGCTGGTGGGAGTTGTACTGTGGACTATCTGGAAGGGTTGGGGAAGATTGTTTAGCTTTGTTATGTGGGGCTGGATAACTGTGTCACTCTGTCTTTGTGATTTTCCTCCTACCTTCCCTTTTCTTGAGCAACAGTCCCTTGATATCTATTGAGTTAAGAGCCTCTAGATGGGACTTTCTTGAACTATCATTACAGCTTTGCCAATGTCTGTTTGCTCTGAGCCGCTGACCTTTCTTTGGATGTCTTTGATAGCAGAGGTGTGGAATAGAACATCTAATTAATATGGCAACAGACTTCCTGAGATTTATTTATATCCTGCCTTTTTTCCTCAAGGAACATGATCCACCTCCTCTCTATTTTATCCTTACAACCACCACCCCGCGAGTTAGGTTAGGCTGAGAGTCAGTGACTGGCCCAAAGTGACCCAGTGAACTTCATGGCTAAGTGGCGACTAGAACCCAGTTCTCCCAAGTCCCAGTTCAGCACTCTTAACCACTACACCGGCTCTCACAATCCTGTTTCTCTTTTATGCCAGTGCTGGTCTCTTGCGCCAGTGTAAGCCTTCTCGCGCTATGATGCTGCATGGTACTGAGGGCTGAGTTAATAGTACAACAGGTGCAAGATACAGCAACGATATTGAAGCTAAGCCAGTCTGGGTCTGTTGAGTGCCTGGACTGGAAATATCTGGGAACCTCATGTATGCACTATTGAGTCCCGTGGAAGAAAGGAGGGATGGGTATTATTTACTGATCAAATACAGTTGTTCGATAAAATGCATAATCAAGTAACAGATTTCAGCAAAATGTGTGTTTTACGTTTCAACTTTCAATGGGGTACTCCACTTTTAGCTTCATAGCCCCACTCCTCAGCCTTCTAAGGCACTTTTGTTGAAGACTATTAAGCATTTATGCCCATCAAATCTCAGAAAAGTTCAGGCCTTGTGGATCACACATGAACTATGTAATAGACTTGAACTATGGTAAGCTGCCTTGAGTGCCAATTCCTTGGTAGAGAGGTGGAGTACAAAACAAATCAATATGAGTAATATTGGTGCAACCATGCATCTGTCCTTTTTAACGGAAGAGGTGCATTTGGCGCAGCAGGCGGGTGGGCGTGTCCTGCCAAAAGAGTCACGAGATGGGAGCCGTGCTCTGCTATGGGGCAGGGCTGTTGTACAGAGTTTTGTTTTCAGCATGTACATTCTGCAGGAAGCAGCCACCATGTGTATGGTTTAATACTTCCTATGGGAAAGGAAGTGGGCAAGCTGTCAGAGAAGCTGCAAGCTGATGGTTATCTATGTGTTATGTGCTTGTTAGTTGCACCTGGGGGTGCTGCTCCCAGATACTGGTGGTTCTGCAAACTCCCTTTGCCTTGTCTAAAAATGCACAGGAAATTCACAACCCTTGTCATGGGTGGAAGAGGCTTCCTTTAAAGCAGAGGTGGACAATTTGTGTCCCTCCTGATGTTTGGCCTACAACTCCCATTAGGCTGTGGTGACTAGGGCTGATGGGAGTTGTCGACCAAAACATCTTGAGGGCCACAAGTTGCTCACACCTGCTGTAAAGCTTGGGAACCTTCAGTTTGAGGAGGATTACGTATGCTTCAGGTATGTAGTCTGCCATGGAAAAGAGCAACAGACACACATTTAGGAATGGGTTAACCTAAAGAAGGCAGTGGATGCAGAAGATATTTTCAAAAAGATAAAATATAACACATAATTGCAGCTTGACAACAGGGGTGGACAGAAAGTAGATCTCCAGATGTGTTGGACTTCAACTCCCAACATTCCCGCTGATTGGTCATGCTGGCAGGGGCTTCTGGTAGTTGCAGTCCACAACCTCTGGAGATCTGCCTTCTGCCCACTCTTGCTGTACAGCAGACTAAAAATCCAACACATGCTCACTTGGGCAACAGCAGACAAATAGCAGCCATTATGTGAATGTGGAAAATGCCTCTAGTGTGGGTTCTATACAACCTGAGACCACAATTTGAGCATCTACGACCAGGTTTTTGTGGTAAATAGAAGGGAGTAAAATTATCGGTGAGTGAAAGGGGTATTGTTTTGTTTTTCATATAATGCTGCTATTGTCAGATTTAAGAACATAAAGCCATGCTGGATCAGACCAAGGGTCCGTCTAGTCCAGCATTCTGTTCACACAGTGGCCAACCAGCTGTCAACCAGGAACCCATAAGCTGGACACAAGTGCAACAGCACCCTCCTGCCCATGTTCCCCAGCAACTGGTATAAATAAGCTTACTGCCTCTGATACTGGAGGTAGCACTTAGTTATCAGGACTCGTAGTATCAATAGCCTTCTCCTGCAGCCACCCCCTTTAAAGCTATCGAAATTGGTGGCCAGCACTACATCTTGTGGTTGTGAATTCCATAGTTTAACAGTGTGCTGTGTGAAGAAGTCCTTCCTTTATCTGTCCTGAATCTCCCACCAATCAGCTTCATGGGCTTCTCTGCTGGGTTCTAGTATTATGAGAGAAGGAGAAAAATGTCTCCCTATCCACCTTCTCCACACCATGCGTAATTTGGTACACCTCTATCATGCCTCCCCTTAGATCCTTTTTCCCCAAGCTAAACAGTCCGAGCTGTTGTAGCCTTCCCTCCAGCCCCTTGATCATATTAGTTGCCCTTCTCTGAAGAAGTTCAACAGATTTGCACAGCAAGAGATTTTCACTATCTGTCAAAGTGAAAAATTCTGGTCAGGAGCATGGATGTGACCACTGAATGGGAACTTTTAAGGACAACTGCTGGGTTTGCTTGTGGAACAGGATTGTCCGATTCCACTGTGGCCTGCTGGATCCATGCCATGCTTGTATCATCTTGACTAGAAGATTCAGTTTAAGCATTCACCAGGGTGCTTTTGGTAAGCCCAGGGCAGCATCCTGAACTCTTTGTATCCAGACAATAACATGACAACGACGGTGGAAAGTTCATTACCTGCCTCGAGTTGCATTCTCAATTTGGAAAGCTTTCTGGCAAGTTGATCTTGCTGTCAAGTAGAATAGTTGGCAATTGCCGTGCAAACTGCAGTGACTCCCTGCGATTTGATGTTTCTATGATGGAAAGATGTGTTGGCATGTACATTAATGGTGCTATATAAAATAATAATAATAATAATAATATTGGCAAAAACCTACAGCATCCTCTTCAGATGTGTTGGGGTTATAACTCCCAGCATTCTCCAGCTAGCAATCCTGGCTGGGGGATGCTGGGAGTTGTATTTGCCACACATCTGGAAATTACCCGGTTTTGTGAGGGCTGACCTTCAGTGATGTTCTTCTGCAGAGAACAAGCTAGATTGTTCTCTTTTCATCCAGGAATAAGTCAATGAAGATAGAAGACACAGCGATTGTTAATCTGTAACCAGCTGTTTAATCACGTCCTTTGTATCATTAAAAGCAAAGCGGAGTTGTCACAGTGTCTTGCCTGTGAACGAGCACCACAGCAGATACTGCTTTTTGATTATATATCAGTGGGGAAAGAGCACAACTTGTCCTTGGTACATAAACTGAAAAGGTAGGTTGGGATCTACAGGTAGACCTTTGGGTGACTTGCAGTAGATCAGCCTTCCCTTTTGCAGCAAATGGTTAGTGAGGGTGTTTAAGCCATCGTTATGTACCCACCGTGTTTAGGAATGGTTCACACAACATGATAACTAAGCCATAATGTTTAGCTCAAAATGGTTAACCCCCATGGCTTAGCGTGCTGTCTGAACAGGGTCTTTGTTATATCTATAGTACCTCCTTCAACTTGGTGCCCTCCGGATGAGTAATAATAATAATAATATATTTCTTACCCGCCTCTTCCTTTGGATCGAGGCGGGGAACAACATTAGTACAGGAATCAACACATTTTAAAAATTCTTGATTTTACATTAATCTGGGTAGGCCTGCCGGAAAAGGCTAGTCTTCAAAGCTGCCTTAAAATCACATTGAGAGTTAATATTATGAATCTCCTTCGGCAGGCCGTTCCATAATCCAGGGGCGACAGAAGAAAAGGTCCTCTGGGAAACTGATGTCAGCCTAGTCTTGGCTGACTGAAGTAAATTCTCCCCAGAGGACCTGAGTGTGCGGGGCAGACTGTATGGGGGAAGGCAATCCCACAGAGTAGGACTGCAACTCCCATAATTCCCTGCCATAGAGGTCACGTCACACTGGTGGGACTGCTGGGAGTTTCAGACCAGCATATCTGGAGGGTGCCAGGATGGGGAAGGCTGGCTGAGAGCATCAGTCCTCGGATTGACCATAAGGGATGCCACGAGGTGCTTGGTTTAGTACCTGGAAGCTGGATAGTCAGTAAAACAGGAACCGACAAAATGCAGTTGACGTATTTTGTGTGTGTTACAGTGCTATTGTAAACACATTACCTAGTTGGCCCACCCTATTCCCTGTATTGTGTGGATGAGCAAATGCTGGAAGGAGGAGCCGTTTGTTGAGATGGACCTACTAGCACAGTTTAGATTGCATTGTTTGGCCAGTATAGGTAATAGTGTGCCTGAATGGAATTACTGGTGTGTGTGTGTGTGTGTGTGTGTGTGTGTGTGTTTGTACAGCTAACAAAAAGGAAGCACGAAAATAGGATGGAATGCTAGGTTAAAAAGAAGAAGTTACATGGAGATTTTGATGAAACATCTAAATGTAGCACCTTACAATTTGTTTGTATTTTTCAGAGTATTTGAAAAGATGGGTTTACTCGTTTAAGATTTTACATTTTAGATGTTTTACTATCTACATGCAATTTTATTTTTTTTACCACATCGATTTTACGTTTCTTAATGTCTTTGGATTACCTCTAACGAAGGAGCTCTTTGTTCCCGAACACGTTGGGTTCAATTAAAAAAAAAAAGTCACCTTTGAAGAAATGTTCTCTTTTCACATTCTGTTGTGTTCATACAGCATCATACCACATTTTACAACTTTTAAGCACGGACAAAAAAGGGTTCTTATGTGCAAGATTACTGTTCAGCAGTGATGTTTTCCACACAGAAACGAAATATGTCTGCTCACATCACACCACTGACCCCAGTATTCTAGCTATTTTAGTAAGTGTGAACCTTGGTACATGCAAACAGAGTTCCATGCGTGTCTGTCTATCCGTCTGCCTTGGTGTAGATGGGGGTTAAGAGTGCTGGGGGTGTGTATGGACATATACAATGCTGTGCTGGGTCAAAAAGACCTCCCCCACACCTTCCTGGGGAAAATGGTTGTTCTAAAAAAAAAAGCTAGTTCTCCCCCCTCGGAACCCCTCCCCTGTAATTTTTTCTGCCCCCCCCCCTCCCCAGTGCCTTCACACCACCAGCCAAGGACACTCACCCACCTTGGCATTTAGTGGGCACAATCTCCCAACACACATGGCCATAACAGCAACATTTTAAAAGATATTTTGCTTTCCTTCATAATGTTTGTATTTGTAATATGTTCTTGCATTAACTCTTTCCCCATCGTTCTCTTCCTCCCCCTATGCGCCTCTCCATCCCAGTTGCCAGCTTTCTTTGATGATTAGGAATGGTTTGCTTATGGGTCAGGCAGAAATGGCTAAGGAACAACTCATATGGGAAATCAGGATAGACTTGCTATGTATGGGTCAAGAGATGGGATTTGCCCCCGAAGGCATGGCATGGCATTAGCCAGAAATGGATGACTGGAAGGAGTTAGCTCTTGAAGTAGGACTCCAGAAGAGAGGTTGGATTTGTTATTCAGATAGAAAACCAACATGATAGCAAAACATTTGACAGTGTAAAGCAGTCTTCTCTAACCTGGTGCCTCCAGATGTGTTGGACTGCAACTCCCACTATCCTGTTGGCCATATTTGCTGAGGATGCTGGGAGTTGTAGGCAACACATTTGAATTCCTTCCCCCAGCCAGCCCTCTCTCTGTATCCTGCTTTACTAATAGCTCTTCTTAAGAACATAAGAAGAACCATGCTGGATCAGACCAAGGGTCCATCTAGTCCAACGCTCTGTCAACCAAGGACCCACAAGCAGGACACAGGTGTAACAGCACCACACCACTGCTGTATATAGGCAGACTGCTTCTAATATTGGAGATAGCATGTAGCCATCAGGACTAGTACCCATCAATAGCCTCCTCCTCCAGGCATTTATCCAACCTCCCTTTTAAGCCATCCAAATTTGTGGCCATCACTACATCTTGTGGTAGTGAATTCCATAGTTTAACTCTGCACTGTGTGACGCAGACAAGCTGGAGCGTGTTCAGAGGAGGGCAAACAGGATGATCAGGAGTCTGGAAACAAAGCCCTATGAAGAGAGACTGAAAGTACTGGGCATGTTTGGCCTGGAGAAGAGAAGATTGAGGGGAGACATGATAGCACTCTTCAAATACTTAAAAGGTTGTCCCACAGAGGAGGGCCAGGATCTCTTCTCGATCCTCCCAGAGTGCAGGACACGGAATAACAGGCTCAAGTTAAAGCCAGATTCTAGCTGGACATCAGAAAAAACTTCCTGACTGTTAGAGCAATATGACAGTGGAATCAGTTACCTAGGGAGGTTGTGGGCTCTCCCACACTAGAGTCATTCAAGAGGCTGCTAGACAACCCTCTGTCAGGGATGCTTTAGGGTGGATTCCTGCATTGAGCAAGGGCTTGGACTCGATGGCCTTGTAGGCGCCTTCCAACCCTGCTATTGTATGATTCTATGAAGAAGTGCTTCCTTTTTTCTGTCCTGAATCTCCCACCAATCAGCAAGACAAGAACTCTCAGGGGCTGCATTCCAGTGGTGGGCGGAGCCAAAGTGACAAGGAGTGGGGCTGAAGGCAAAATGGGGCAGTGCCAAAGCAATGAAGGAAAAGGAAAGGAACCTCTCGTGCAAACACTGTGTCATTACTGACTCTTGGAGGGACACCAGCTTTCGCAGACGTTTTCTTAGAATCATAGAATCATAGAATAGCAGAGTTGGAAGGGGCCTACAAGGCCATCGAGTCCAACCCCCTGCTCAATGCAGGAATCCACCCTAAAGCATCCCTGACAGATGGTTGTCCAGCTGCCTCTTGAATGCCTCTTGTGTGGGAGAGCCCACAACCTCCCTAGGTAGCTGATTCCACCGTCGCACTGCTCTAACAGTCAGGAAGTTTTTCCTGATGTCCAGCCGGAATCTGGCTTCCTTTAACTTGAGTCTGTTATTCCGTGTCCTGCACTCTGGGAGGATCGAGAAGAGATCCTGGCCCTCCTCTGTGTGACAACCTTTTAAGTATTTGAAGAGTGCTATCATGTCTCCCCTCCATCTTCTCTTCTCCAGGCTAAACATGCCCAGTTCTTTCAGTCTCTCTTCATAGGGCTTTGTTTCTAGACCTCTGATCATCCTGGTTGCCCTCTTCTGAACACGCTTCAGCTTGTCTGCGTCCTTCTTGAATTGTGGAGCCCAGAACTGGATGCAATACTCTAGATGAGGCCTAACCAGGGCCGAATAGAGAGGAACCAGTACCTCCTGTGATTTGGAAGCTATACTTCTATTAATGCAGCCCAAAATAGCATTTGCCTTTCTTGCAGCCATATCGCACTGTTGGCTCATATTCAGCTTGCGATCTACAACAATTCCAAGATCTTTCTCGTTTGTAGTATTGCTGAGCCAAGTGTCCCCCATCTTGTAACTGTGCATTTGGTTTCTATTCCCTAAATGTAGAACTTGGCATTTATCCCTATTAAATTTCATTCTGTTGTTTTCAGCCCAGCACTCCAGCCTATCAAGATCACTTTGAAGTTTGTTTCTGCATTCCAGGGTATTAGCTATCCCACCCAATTTGGTGTCATCTGCAAATTTGATCAGCGTTCCCTGCACCTCCTCGTCCAAATCATTAATAAAAATGTTGAAGAGCACTGGGCCCAGGACTGAGCCCTGCGGCACCCCACTCGTTGCCTCTCCCCAGTTTGAGAAGGTTCCATTGATAAGTACTCTTTGAGTCCGATTCTGTAGCCAACTGTGGATCCATCTAATAGTTGTTCCATCTAGCCCACTTTTAGCTAGTTTGTTAATCAGAATGTCATGTGGTACTTTGTCAAAAGCTTTGCTGAAGTCAAGATATATGACATCCACAGCATTCCCACAGTCCACAAGGGAGGTTATCCTATCAAAAAGGCCTTATAGCGGGGTGGTTTGCCGTTGCCTTCCCCGGCCGTTATTACCTTTCCCCCAGCTAACTGGGTACTCATTTTACCGACCTCGGGAGGATGGAAGGCTGAGTCGACCCGAGCCGGCTGCCTGAAACCAGCTTCCGCTGGGATCGAACTCAGGCCGTGGGGAGAGTTTCAGCTGCAGAAACTGCTGCTTTACCGCTCTGCGACCCCCAAATATCAGTGTATTTAGCTTACTGACAGTAACTAAGTCTTAGGAGAGAACATAAGAAGAGCTAAATGCTAGAACAGGCCAAGGGTCCATCTAGTTCAACACTCTGTTCCCATAGCAGGATTTTCCCTATTGCTCCTTGGAGATGCCAGGGATTGGACTGGGGACTCTGCATGCAAAACAAGCCTTCTATCCCTAAGGAGCAGTCACTCCCCGGAATTTCGGAGGAATGTAATACAGACCTAGAAACACGTTTTTAAATGTGAGGTTGTCTCTCCTTCCTGGCCAGCATGGTCCTCCTCTGCTAGGGTGGAAAGCATTGGAGCAGCACCCACGGCCTCGAAAATACGGAGTTCTTGAAAGACAAGCAACCTTTTCCCTTAAAACCAAGCACAGTCTTGAGAAAAGAAAGATGGTGATGGTGACGGTGACCCCACAAAGGAGCATACAGTCTCTCCAAACTCAGTCACAGGTGACTGTGGGCCTTAAGGTACCAGTTGGAAACAAACAACAAAGGCCGAAGTGTGATAAATAGATTTGTCCAGTGTGGCGTATCCAGGAAATGGAAGCTTCTAGGAAACCTGTTTGTTTTGAAATAGCTCTTAGGCCCTTCTCTTCCTTCATTTGATTTGTGCTGAGAATGTTCTGCTTAAAAATAATACAGCCAAACCCTAAGCCAGCCTTCCCCCCACCTGGCACCTTCTGGATGTGATGGACTGCAACTCCCATCATTCCCAGACATTTGGAGGGTGCCACATTTGGGAAAGCCGCCCTAACCAATCTTCCTCTTAGAAGCATGTCTTGCTGGAATTGCTTTAAAAAAAATTATGTGTAGCATATTAAATATTGACTTTTTGTTGTGTCCCTTGTTAACTAAATCAGTTACTTCTTAAAAGAATGAGCCATACTCAATTGGGTTTTTTTAAAAATAAAAATAAACCCATGGAGATTGTTCAGAATCCCCCCCCCCCCCGGGTGCTTATAAATTACTCCTTCTCCTCTGTGTTTATTATTTTCCTTGTAATAGAAGATGGACAGGTCTATAATTTCCTGGAACATTTTCCTCCCGGATGGGCTAACAACAAACTGTAACGAGATCTGGGTTAAACAAGGGACATTAATCAAGGGTCATGAATCTCTTGGCTGAGAAGGGCCTGCGGTCAAGATTAGTCTCTGAATGAAGGGAAAGGTGTTGGAGAAAGCAAGGAGGGCTGTAAAGGGCACGAGGCTTATGTTACTGCAAACGGAGGCGAGGGAGCCTTCCAGCTGCAGCCCTGTTTGTTTATTTGAAATAATTATATCCTGCCTTTCCATGTACAGTCCAAGGTGACTAACTCGAGAAACATAACATTATGACGAAAGGCGAACGGAGATCTCCCTAAGCAGGAATGCTCAGAAGTCTGGGCAACAGAAGGAACCTCTCCCTCGTTGCAACCAAACACAGGTTTGCAGCAGCCTCCCTCCTCCAGGCCTGTTCAGTATGTTTGCACTCCAAGAGTAACCAGGTTGTTGCATCCAGTCCAGTAACCTTCTCCAACCTAGTACCCTTTGTGGGTTTTGAACTTCAACTTCCAGCAGCCCCAGCCAGCAATGGCCAATGGGCAGGCATGCTGGAGGTTGTAGTCCAAAGGTTGTGTGTTTTGAGAATGACCTGCGACCCAGTAGTTACAGTCAGGGTCTTGTCTGCAGCTCATCGCTATAGCTGTTTACCCAGGCCAAGGAGGTCACCAAGAGGCAGTCTATGGGCCTTGCTAGACCTACCTGATAATCCAGTGGGGAGTCAGGGCGAGGGCGTGCTGCAGCTAGTGCAGGCCGTCGCCCCTAGCTAGATGTAACTCGTGACGGGGTAAGGGAAAGCCCCGTCGCGTCCTCCATTTTTTTTTAATCTTAAAGGGGCCATGTGCGCAGGAGCGCACCAACGGAGAAGTAAGTAGTTTTTTTAAAAAAATAAAGGGTTCCCCGCTCCCCCTGATTTCCCCCCCACATTGTCTGATGCCCCCCCGCCCGCTCGCTCGCCCGTCCTCCCCCCGCTTGCCATGCCCGTCCCCGCTCGCCATGCACTGGCCCCGTTCTTCTTCCCCCCATCCGCCATGTCTGATGCCCCCCCTGCCCGCTCGCCAGCCCGCTTGCCATGCCCACCCGATCACCCACCTGCCATGTCCGATGCCCCCTCCACGCCCCCCCGGTGATCTCACCCCCCCTGGCTCCGCTCTTTCCCCCCCCATCTCTCCTGCCGGGTCCGCTCTTTCCCCTGGCCCCCATCTCCTCCCCCCCGTGATTTCTCCCCCCCCCCGGCTCCTATGGAATGCTGTGCCCAGTGCGCGGCTTCTCCCGGCTACTCGCGAGTAAGCAAGCAGCCGGGAAAAGCCACGGAAGTAGCTAGACCTTCCGCAGCCCCGGGCTCAGCCCGGGGCTGCAGAAAAGCTGGGCCATAAGCGAATCCGGTTATCCCGGGTCAAGGAATGACTTAGCCCGGCCTGACCCCGGGATCCCCTGTGCGTTGTCTGCACGCACAGCAGGGAGCCCGGGCCTCACACCAGGCTAACTCCTCGTCTAGCAACGGCCCAAGTCTCTCTCTTTCTCTCTTTGTTGAAAGGGATGACATCAGATAGGATGATCGGAATATCCTAAGCATAAGCAGAAACCATGCACAGGGTCCTGCCAAAATAGAGATTTACTGGGATGCAACTTTGTACCATCCAGTGTTGCATGTCTAGTTGTGACCGTCCCCAGTGCCCCAGGGAAAGGTGGGTAAGTTCAGCCTTCCCCAACCGGCTGCTCTCCAGAGGTATTGGACTGTGAACTGGCTGGGGGTGCAGGAGGTGTAGTCGAACAGCTCTGGAGGGTGCCAGGTTGGGGAAGTCTGCTCAGGGCTTTTTGTGGGAAAGGGGGAGAGCAGAATCCTTCCTGGAAGAAAAGGGTATCAGTGGCTACTAGTCCTGATGGCTAAGTGCAACCTCCAATATCAGAGGCAGTAAAGGCAGTGAGACTATTTACACCAGTTGCTGGGGTACATGGGCAGGAGGGTGCTGTTGCACTTGTGTCCGGCTTGTGGGTCCCTGGTCAACAGCTGGTTGGCCACTGTGTGAACAGAGGGCTGGACTAGATGGACTCTTGGTCTGATCTAGCAGGGCTCTTCTTACGTTCTCCCTGACTCCCGTCAGTCAAGGTCTCTGGCCTGCCGTCTTCACGCAACCATAGCACATCCCTCGTTGGCTCCTTCCTGCTCAGAGGCCAAGGAAAGGTCAGCATTGCTGAGGACCATGTGTGTGAGTTGTAGCCCTGACACACTACTGTGCACATCTAAATAAACTCTGCCTGGGCATGCCAAGACCATGTCCCTTGGCTACAGGCCAGCCTTCCAGCCATGGGGCATCACCTGGGGATGTCAATCAATGCAGCCTCCCTGCTTTGGCTTTTGGGAGCATCGAGCTGCTGACAGACACTGACTTTGAAAAGTGTGTGCTCACCCTCATTTTTGTCCTGTGGCTCAATCCGCAGTTGTGAGCAAACACACAGGCTCCATTTGAGCTTCCGCTTCGGATAAAAGCCTTGCTGCATGTGTGCACCAGTTGCTGGGGAACATGGGTGGGAGGGTGCTGTTGCACCATGTCCTGCTTGTGGGTCCCTGGCCGATGGCTGGTTGGTCACTGTGTGAACAGAGTGCTGGACTAGGTGACCCTTGGTCTGATCCAGCCTCAGGGCATTTCTGATGTTCTTATGCATCTTCCTCTCCTTAAGCCACTTTCTGCTCCCTTTCAGTTGGAATCGGCTTTCAAAGCCACCCAGACCCTTAGATTGCTCCCACCTGTGTGCACCTCAAAGGGGGCTTTGCATGTTCCAAGAAGTTGGGGGTGGGAAATCATTGTCTGATAGGTCAAGGGGGAGGGGTCCTCCTAAGCTAAACACCACGTGCACTGCAAGGAGAGTTAGCCTTCTACCTCACACGCCCCGTTCAGCCCACTCTCAAAAGCTGGATGCTGTGTGCTCAACTGTCCTCTGTTGAGGGAACTGAAAGTCATTGATATGCATCCATCACTTTTATTTCTGCGATGTGTCCAGCAGTAGTGCCGGGGCAAAGGCTGTGTTCACACGTAATGTTAAACCATTGTTTATCTGTACAAACAGAAAGGCTGCACAAGATGGCGGGGTCAAGTGCTCTTCTCTCTTCCCCCTTGTGGCTGGGAGGAGGAACAAACCAGCATTCTGTTTCACTTTGTCCAATTCCTGACTTGTGCGAATCAAGAATTGTGGTTTCAAATAAACTCTAGTCAGTTGCTAAACAATCCAGGGTTTGTCTGTATCTTGTATTGCAGTTGGCTAGAGTTTATTTGAAACCACAGTTCTTGGTGCATACTGAATTCTGTTTTTTTCCCGTCCTTCCAGTTGCATAGGAGAGCTGAGTGTGCAAGCCAGGTTCTATTCTCGCGCCAATTTGCTTATGCAAATAATACTAAGCAATGGTTTAATGCAAGGTTCCCCATGGTGGTAGCTTCCAATTCACTTCAGAATCCAATATAAACTTCTCCTGTTGACCTACAAAGCTTTTCACTGTCTAGCTCCTTCCTATCTCTCCTCTCTCATCTCACACTATTGCCCCGCTCGTGCTCTTCGCTCCTCTGATGCCATGTTTCTCACCTGCCCAAGGGTCTCTCCTTCCCTTGCTCGGCTTCGTCCATTTTCTTCCGCTGCCCCTTTCGCCTGGAACGCTCTTCCAGAACTTTTGAGAACTACAAGTTCAATCGCAGCTTTTAAAGCTCAGCTAAAAACTTTTCTTTTTCCTAAAGCTTTTAAAACTTGATTTTGTTCTGACTTTTATACTCCCTGTTTGGTGCATTCTCTTCCCCTCCTTATTGTTTTATTATGATTTTATTAGAATGTAAGCCTATGTGGCAGGGTCTTGCTATTTACTGTTTTACACTGTACAGCACCATGTACATTGATGGTGCTATATAAATAAATAAATAATAATAATAATATAATAATAATAATAAATGTTGGACTGCAGTTCCCTTCATTCCCACCAGCTGGGGATGCTAGGAATTGCAACCCCAACATATCTGGAGGACACAGGTTGGGGAAGGCTGATTTAGTATTGTGCGCAAGCTCTCCCAAAATTGGGCTAAGTGGGAGGAGTTGGAGTTCAAAGTTCAGTCTCCCTCTTACTTGTAATCAGCAAGATGTGTGATTGTTTGGTCAGCAACCAGATTGGCCAGTATGCCAAAGCCCCAAGCACCTTTCCTAACTCCTGAAACCCAGGCTGCTATCCTTTCTGCCACTTTAAGGACAGTGATGGCAGGGATACTGGGGGCAGAAGCACAAGTATAGTTTCCCAGCCAGCTGAGGAAGAATTTATATACTGCTCTACCTCCAGCAAGATTCCTGAGCAGTGAATAATAATAAGGAACAGCAGTCAAAATACAGAATAAAAACATTTAAAGTCAATATAACCATGGCTGGTCAATCAGGGAAGGCCTGTTTAAATAAAAATGTCTTCAGCAAGCACCGAAAGCAAAGTAATGTTGGCACCTGCCTGACATCAAAAGCTTTACTTTGAGTGGACTCCAAACGGACCGCTGGTCCATGCTGAAGCACGTCATCATATGGCCTCAATGACTGGTCAGGGAGAAGGCATTCTCTCGAAAATCCAAAATCATCTCATGATTGCTGTAGGAAAAGGCTGTGTCGCTCAAATGCCTCACTTGTGGAGGTGTGTGTGTGCTGGATTGTGTGTGCTGGATTGTGTGTGCTGATTCTGAGGCAAGTGTGCCACTCTTTAGCTAGCCTGTGCATCTCCACTTGGACACAGGAGGAAAAAGAGACTTAGAAGCTATAAAAATAGAGGATGTTTGGCTGGTTGCTGAGTGACAGGAAAGACTCACTCCTGGTTGCCCAGGTGAAAGCCTGTGTCACCCGACAAACAACTCTTCCCCTGCTGCTTGGGTTTGTTTTGAAAGATGGGGTGGCATTTTTGTTGCATATAATGGCTGGCATAATGTGTGCGTCAGTCAGAACAGGCTTCGCCACCTTCTTCTTACTAGAAACCGGGTCTGAGCTAAAATGGAGGTCCTGTTTTCCCAAATACGCTGCTTCCTATGGATATGGGGCATTCCAGCTTGTTGATAATTTATGAGAATGGAGTCCAAAATGTTTGCCGCCTTCTTTACTGTGGCTGCAGCTAGTGCTGTAGTATTCATGAAACCAATCTCCAAAATGGCAACACCTGCCACGTCAAAATGGAGAGTGCAACGCAGATCTTGAGTGTCTAGAATAGAATGACAATCACAGAACTATTTAACGTACGGATGAAGTATACACAGTATAATTGTGGGTTTAACTGAAAACACTAGTATTTCACCAAGAACTAAAGCTGAGTAGTTTCAACTTCAACTCTCTGTATTTGAGTTCCCCTCTTCTCTGTATACTTTGCTGTTGTGTCCAAAATTACTGTCTTGATGTGCGGGTTTTCCCTTCCAAGGGATGCAGGAAACATTTTTAAAAAAATAAAAATATGCCTAGTCCTGGCTTGGAGCCAGCTCATGGCCTGTAAACTGCCCAGAGAGCTTCGGCTATGGGGCAGTATATAAATGCAATTAAATAAATAAATAAATAAATACATCAGGGTTGTTTTCATAACAGCAGCAATCTTTAATCCAGAATGGGCAACTTGTGGCCCTCCAGATGTTTTGGTACACCGCTCCCATGATCCCTTACCATTGGCTATGCTGGCTAGGGCTGGTGGGAGTTGGAAGCCAAAACATCTGGAGAGCTACCAGTTACTTGCCTGTGCTTTAATTGATGCACTGCTGACAAGCTAGTTGATTAGTGAGTAGAAACTTGAATGATTTCCAGAGGCTGTGTTAAGTCTGTTGGAGGAAAATGTGACACGGTAAAGACTAACACTTTTATTCTGGCTTAAGTTTTCTTGGACACCATCCACTTCATCAGATGCACAAAGAGCTAACCTCAAATTGATAGATCTATATGCACTGCTGTGTGGGGTGGGGGACTGTGTTGTCAAAGAGTTGGATTGAAATGCTAAAAAGCACAGACCAGTTATTTTAACAGTTGCCATTCACAAATAATGTTGGGTGATAACACAGACATCATTGCAACGGTAAGCTCATCAGCATAGCTAGTGTGATTTAAAATAAGAGTTTGTCCTTATTCAAAACACAGGAAATAGTTTTGAATCCCTAGGTGAAAGATACTTGAGCATTATCATGCTGGTATCTCTTTTTAAAATTACTTTCTTCAAGAATGGCCACCTTAGGGGCATTTACAGAGTGTCCTGGGTGATTGAAATGTCCCCTCCCACCACCCCCTGTTTTCTGAACATTACCATTCCTAATGTCAGATTTAAGTTGCTCTGCAAGGTAAGGACAAGTGTATTTTCCAGAGCCACTCCAGTTCTGGTATGTTAATGTACTAGGGAATGGGAAAGAGAGGGGAAAAGTCATCCTAAAGTTTATAAGTATTAGTAGTATTTTGTTTTTTAAACTGTAAGTTTCTTAGATTTTCTGCAATATAAAAAAAGACCTTATTTTGAAGCAACAGGAACAAACTTTTCTCCGTTGTTCCAGAGTTGGAGAGACTCTTGATTGTGCAACATTTTGACCTCTTGCTTGGATAATCCCATGGCTCAATTTGCGGCCACCCCACCCACCCCGCTCCACATCTCTGAGTTCCTGAGAACTGAGCATCTTTTTGTGGAGTAGTGATGTTCATTATGTAGCTGCAAAGGGGAATAACTTTATTGTGCAGCACAGCTTTTCCCAACCTGGTGCCTTCCAGATGTGTGGGACAGCAACTGCCACAATTCCCAGCCAGTTCCACATCTGGAGGGCACCAGGTTGGGGTACGCAGTATAGCAGTATTATTTTAGAGTCTTTATTACAGCCTCAGATTCCCAGGTGAGACTAGCAGATGCCTACAAAAACATGTCTTACACAATACCTTTTTTTTAATAGTAAAGTTAAGGGTGATGGGGAGCTGTTTTCCTTCTCAGTTGGCGATTTCAGCTCACACAAATGTGAACACTTCTTGCTATGGTAACTGATCAGGGAGTCAGTCAGCGGAAGCCACACCTGCCTGTATTGTACTGAGTGACAGGCGTTGACTTCAACCTTAACCCACCTCTGCTCTTTCTATTCTTGTTCCTGTGCTCCCAAAGCAGGGACAAGTCTCCGGCTGGGAGCCTGTCTGTCGGTTTTGTTCTTGGCCCAAATGACTTGGCAGACTTGAGCTTTTTATTTATTTAAAGCGTCTTCATCCTTCTCTTCAGCCAAAAAAGGATCCCGGAGCAGCTCGCATGCAATCGGTAAAACGAGACAGTCCCTGTAAAGAAGGGACAGCATACAAGGGAAAAAGGGATGAGAAAGTGGGGGGGGGAAGGAAGTTAAATTAGTCCTTCAGCAGGACTGGTGGAATGCCCGGCCTCCCTTCTTGTCTCAGCTGCAGCCTCCTGGAATGGCTGCTGGTGGTGACAGAAGAAGGAGAGAGATGCATGGGCCCAGTTTGCTGCTGCAGGGGTGAGTGTTTGTGTGGGGGGGGGGAGTTTAAACATTTCTATAGCCAACTGAATGCAGTAGGTTGCTTCTGGCTTGATTTGCTTGAAGCAGAAGTCTGTTTTGCTTCTGGTTTGGACACCACACTTCAAGAAGGATGCAGAGGAGGGCAACGAGGATGATCAGGGGTCTGGAAACAAAACCCTATGAAGAGAGACTGAAAGAACTGGGCATGTTTAGCCTGGAGAAGAGAAGATTGAGGGGAGACAAGATAGCCCTCTTCAAGTACTTAAAAGGTTGTCACATAAAGGAGGGCCAGGATCTCTTCTCAATCATCCCAGAGTGCAGGACACGGAAGAATGGGCTCAATTGACAGGAAGCCAGATTCCACCTGGACATGAGGAAAAACTTCCTGGCGGTTAGAGCAGTATGACAATGGAACCCATGACCTAGGGAGGTTGTGGGCTCTCCCACCCTAAAAGCCTTCAAGAGGCAGCTGGACAGCTATCTGTCAGGGATGCTTTAAGGTGGATTCTTGCATTGAGCAGGGGTTGGACTCGATGGCCTTATAAGCCCCTTCCAACTCTACTATTCTATGATTCTATGAGAATGTCAGTCTCTATACTGGTTCTCATTTTGTAATGACGCCTTCCAATATTAGTGAAAATGAGAGTTAAGTTTTGTCTTTTTTTAAAAAAAAATCTTAATAAGGGAACTTTTTTTTTAATTTATTAAAAAAAAGCATGTATACTAAGCCTCGACAACGTGTGACCTGCCAGTCACATATTTTGGCCTTCCAGGTGTTTGACAGCCTTCCTGTCATCGTAGTCCCAGGCAAACAGCAAGCACTAGTGATTTATGGAGCCCTGGCTGGGCTATGTTTGGCTTGATGCTGAGTCACACGTTGTGCAGGCCTGGTGTATTAGACCCTGGTAAGAAATAGTGACATCTGTAGCCTCCTTTTATAATTTTATGTTCTTGTGGGTCTTGCTAAGGTTCCTCCAAAGAACGCTAAGCTGCATTTGTGTGAGTAAAGGCCAGACCTATGCCACACTTTCCTATGGCATATGCACACGTTGGTGCCTTCTGCGTTCACATGTGAGCGTGTACGTTTCTCTTATGCATTCCTTGATTTTTCAAGAAACCCACTGGTTGGTGTATTACCGAGTTCTCTTGTACAGTTTCACTGTCACCATTTGCCAAACCCACATCTGGCTGCAGTTGCATGCAGTAGCCATAGTAATAATTTTAGTGTTTAGCTGTAAGCCGTAACAAAAACAGAAGGAACGTTCAGAGTTGAGCAACAAATCAAGCTCTGCATATCCTGACCGCTCGTGCAAATAAGGAAACACACATGGTAACTTAATTTTGATTATTAAAAACCAGAAAGCCTATAAATTTCCTAGGTGTAACAAAATTCCTCCTGAGCCTTAAGTCAGATCCTTATAAAGAGGACATTGTGTAACATAACTGCTGTTCTTATAAGTGCTTTCATAGAAGGCAGAGGGCATAATGTTCAAGTCTTAATTCCGTAAAAGCATTTCTAGGTAAAATAATAATGTCCAAATAACTGGCTTTCTGATTATTTGACTTGATACACAAAAAGCCTGAACTGAGATCTGGGCATTGACTAGACAGTGGTTCCCAAACTTTTTCAGGTCACCGCCCCCTTGGTTCCATAAACTCATGCACAGTGCCCCCTACCCTACACTATAAAAATCATTATTCAGAATAGCAGTTTTCAACAGCCCACTAAGGAAGATAATAACAATAAAATTCAAAACAGTAACAATTAATTGAATATTTATTCAAAATCCAATTATACCTTTTCCCTCCCTTCCTCGGCAAGCCCAGGGCGGGTTCCTCCCATTCCAAGGTGCTGTGCTCCTCTGGATCCTGCTGTGGGCGGCCGGGCTGAGCAGCTGAGAATGAAAAAGGGGCCGTACTGCGTGCAGCCCCTTTAAATGGGAAGCACCCGCCACAGGCTTGCCGAGGGAGGGAGTGAAAAGAGAGCGAACGCCTCGCCTCTGTTTTGCAGCCAGCGTGGCGGGGCACACCAAGCAGGGTATGTCTCTTCATTAGTGTTTTGGCACTTTTGAAAGATTTCAGTTCACCGCTAAAATGACTCTTAAACGGTATTAATAAATGGGTGGATTCTTCCCCTATATGGCTTGGGACCAAACTATCTTCTCCCATAAAAATGTCCCTGGGTTCTAAGACCTTCTGGAGAGGCGCTTCTCAGAAAAGACCACCTCGAGCGCCCCCCCCGCCTCCTCTTTGCCTCTTAGCGCCCTCTGCCATCCCGTTGCCTCTTAACGCCCCCCTATGCAATCCCACTGCTCCCAAGGGGGCGGTACCGCCCACTTTGGGAACCACTGGACTAGATCTTAAGTCATTTGCTTGGAGCATGGGAACCTGTTGCACTCAATGTCCTGCTTGTGAGTTCCTGGTCAACAGCTGGTTGGCCACTGTGTGAACAGAGGGCTGGACTAGATGGACCCTTGGTCTTATCCAGCTGGGCTGTTCTTATATTCATATGAGAAGTGCAGCTGAAGGAGTATTTCTTGGAAAGCAAGATGTTTTACCCTTTGTGGTAGAAATATATCTTTCTGGAGAGGACCATGTAACTCCTGTAACGTATTCACGAACAAACATATTCACGAATACAGTTCTGTTTCCACCCACAAAGAGAATTATTCCGTTTCTGCCTTTCTCGGGCCCAACTACAAAGTCTTTTGCTTTGCATGCACAAGGTCTCAGGTTTGGTCCTGGCATCTCCAGGTAGGGCTGGGAAAGGATCCTGCCCGAAATTCTGGAGAGCTGCTGCCAGTCATTGTCGACAATACTGGGCTAAATGGACCAAGGGTCTGACTTGAGGTATAAGGTAGTTACTTTCAAGCTGCCACACTTGTGCAGAAAATCACCAGGAAGCATCAGTTTTATCCATAGACATATTAGTTCAGATTTTACTTCCCCACACGACTCTCAGTGGTTTAATGGTAAATTTTATTTTATTTTATTTATTACATTTTTATACCGCCCAGTAGCCAAAGCTGTATTGAAGTGGATGTGCTCAACGTGGCAGTCCCAGAGCCACAGCTCCAAGGAGAGTTCAAAAATGCTGGCAGCTGTTTTGATCCATATCAAGAAAACAGTTCTAGCAGTTTTCATCTCCACCAGGAGCAGATCTTTTGTACAGCTAATGGGCCTAAATTGCCCATTCAACAACAAGCCAAGCCCAAATACTTTGTATTACAACAGGGAATAATATATTGTTTCTGTGAAAATTCATCCCCCCCCCAAGCTCCTGTGAGGATTGCAGCTAAGCTCAGAAGAAACAGGAGGTGCTGAGGGTGGGGGTTGTGGCAACAGTTGGCTACAGAATCGGACTCAGAGAGTACTTATCAATGGAACCTTCTCAAACTGGGGAGAGGCAACGAGTGGGGTGCCGCAGGGCTCAGTCCTGGGCCCAGTGCTCTTCAACATTTTTATTAATGATTTGGACGAGGAGGTGCAGGGAACGCTGATCAAATTTGCAGATGACACAAAATTGGGTGGGATAGCTAATACCCTGGAAGACAGAAACAAACTTCAAAGTGATCTTGATAGGCTGCAGTGCTGGGCTGAAAACAACAGAATGAAATTTAATAGGGATAAATGCCAAGTTCTACATTTAGGAAATAGAAACCAAAGGCACAGTTACAAGATGGGGGACACTTGGCTCAGCAATACTACAAACGAGAAGGATCTTGGAATTGTTGTAGATCGCAAGCTGAATATGAGCCAACAGTGCAATATGGCTGCAAGAAAGGCCAATGCTATTTTGGGCTGCATTAATAGAAGTATAGCTTCCAAATCACGTGAGGTCCTGGTTCCTCTCTATTCGGCCCTGGTTAGGCCTCATCTAGAGTATTGTGTCCAGTTCTGGGCTCCACAATTCAAGAAGGATGCAGACAAGCTGGAGCGTGTTCAGAAGAGGGCAACCAGGATGATCAGGGGTCTAGAAACAAAGCCCTATGAAGAGAGACTGAAAGAACTGGGCAGGTTTAGCTTGGAGAAGAGAAGATGGAGGGGAGACATGATAGCACTCTTCAAATACTTAAAAGGTTGTCACACAGAGGAGGGCCAGGATCTCTTCTCGATCCTCCCAGAGTGCAGGACACGGAATAACGGGCTCAAGTTAAAGGAAGCTGGATTCTGGCTGGACATCAGGAAAAACTTCCCGACTGTTAGAGCAGTGCGACGGTGGAATCAGTTACCTAGGGAGGTTGTGGGCTCTCCCAGACTAGAGGCATTCAAGAGGCAGCTGGACAACCCTCTGTCAGGGATGCTTTAGGGTGGATTCCTGCATTGAGCAGGAGGTTGGACTTGATGGCCTTGTAGGCCCCTTCCAACTCTGCTATGCTATGATTCTATGATGGCAACAGCACCCTGGCTAATCAAAAACGGCCCCTCTGGGTCCCTGTGAGTCCTGGTTCCACCATAGCTCTGGCCATTCCACCTGGAGTGGTGTATTAACTTCTGGACCTAACTGAGGACGAAACAGGCCCTGGACCCTACGGAAGTGGGAGTGCTAATCTGAAGTAATTTGGAATTAGGCACTTCAGCGATGCCTTGGAGAGTGGAAATGCCTAGGTCCTTCTGTATGCAATGAGCTGTTTTGCACCCACACCAAATCGTGGGTTATTCAACCCAGAGATTGGTGGGAGTGAGCAGGAGCAAATCAGCATGCTGTGTTCAGCCTGCCCCTCATTCCTACTTTCAGTTAGCAACCTACGATTGCCTCATCCATGAGTTGTTAGTGTGACATCTGAACCTGGACACTCTTGGTTGTTTAAGGGGTTCAGAACATAAGAACAGCCATGCTGGATTAGACCAAAGGGTCCATCTAGTGCAGCACTCTGTTTACATAATGGCCAGCCAGCTGTCAACCAGGAACCCACAAACAGGACACGGTGCGACAGCACCCTCTCACCCATGTTCCCCAGGAACAGGTGTGCATAGACTTTCTACCGGTAATACTGGAGGTATTGTTGTTGCATTAAGTTACAGGGTTCTTGCCTCATGCTGCCATAGCTTAGTGGTAGAGCACATGCTTCATACGAACATCCCCGGTTCGATCCCCAGCATCCCTAGGGAGGGCAGGGAAAACTCCTGCCTGAAACTTGGAGAGCCATTGCTGCCAGTCAGTGTTGACAATATTGGGCTAAACGGACCCGTGGCCTGGCTTAGTACAAGGCAGTTTCCAATGTTTCTATGACATTGCAGCCTCACCTGTTGCCTTCCAGATGTGTTGGACTACAGCTGCTTGGGATGATGGGAAGGTAGTCCAACACATCTGGAGGGCACCAGGTTGGGAAAGGTTTCAAGATCCTCTTCCTGCTGACTAGCATATTCCAAGAAGAGATGCTATTAATAAAGTTTTAACTGTGCATAATTTTCAGCATGTTGCTGTCTTCCCAAGAGAGGACTTCCACCTCTCTCCTTCGAGGACGAGCGAGTTCAGTTGTCCCCGGACCCCCTGTAATCTTTGGTGCCTCTTTCCTGTGTGTAAATGCACTGCCTCTCATCCTTGTTGCATCTCATTGTCATAGTTCATCAGATCAGAGAGAGAGAGAAAATATGTTGATGTTCTATCTAGCCTGTGCTGGAGCAGGGAAAGAGGCCGGCAATCCGAAACAAGGCTGTGCAGATGCACTTACAAAAGAATTCCTTCTCTATCCAGGTGATCCGAATTGCCTGCCAGGGAAAGCTGAACTTGGTGGCTTGTATAAATTATGCAAACTTGGTCTCTTTTTGTAACCTCTCTTCGGATAATTTGGTAACTTTTCCCCACCCACCCCCATTCTGTTTTGCATAATATATTCTGATTTTGCTATCATGGGGAGGGGTAAGGAGATGTGCGGGACAATAAACCTCCCTCCCCTCCCTCAATCACTCAGTTTTATTCATTTGTCCCTCTGGCTTGGACATGTGCCTCACTGTGCAGGGTCATGCTTAGAAGAACACAGATGGATTTTATAGGGAGTTCTAATGTTTGTCCTGTCTCTGCTTTGGGGTGGGGGAGATTGCCTGAAGTCACCCTAAGGGAGAGTTTAATAGTACAGGTGATGTACTGCAATCCACGTGTGTTTTCTCTCCCATCAGTTCCCTGCAATACCCAAAGCCACTCTTGGGTCTCTTCTGCATGTCCAGTTTTGGAGGATAATTGTCAGATCAGAGCATGAGCTTTTGTGGCCAGCAACCTACCTCTAGGGAAAGGGATTTAGCTTTGGCGGTATTACATTTGCTCTGCCCGGGAGGTTTAATCCTGGCCTCAAATGGATCAGGTAGCCCGGGATGTGTCAAAACCTCTCTCTGCCCTTGGCCAGAGCAGGCCAGGCCTGGCGGAAAGTCTGACCTGGGATAAGGCTGTTTCCAACATTCAATGTACTGCCTACGCAAAGGTCAAGAGCAAAAATCTCTGTGGCTCAGAGCTTCCTCATGTTTGTTTATTTATTTTTATTTATTTATTTAGAGTATTTTTATCCCACACTTCAGCCAAAAGGCTCTTGGAGCAGCTTACAATTTATCAATAAAGAAGACAGTCCCTACCCTCAGGCTTACATTCTAAAAAAGACAAGACACACAAGGAAAAGTGGATGGGGAGGGAAGAGGGAGAAAATAAAAAGAAATTAAGGAGACTGTTTAGGCTGGTGGGAAGGCCCTGCTCTGTCCTCTCATCTCCCAATGGAGGGGCAAACCAACAGCTCCTTCTTCTTCCCCACAGGGTGAAGATCGCAGTTAGCCCTGGGAGGGGGGGGGAGTTCCAACTGAAGCAGGCCCCGATGGTCCCTGCCTGCTCCAGTCTTCCTTGCATGTTGCAAACTTGCATAAGCAGAATAGGATTGGCCCCTGTGCTCAAGGAACTTAAAATTTAAAATACAGCACTGGCCTCTGGGGTTTTCTCTGCTTCCTCTGCAGCAGGACCGCTCTGTGGTTCAGCCTTCCCCAGCTGGACTACAACTCCCATAATTCCAGCCAGCACAGCCATTGGAGGCCGTGAGCACCAGGTCGGTGAAGGCTGCTGTGGTCCGTATCAGAGTAGGCGTACTTATCTAACCCATATGGCTTTCCTCTTCTGCTCCTTTCCAGGTTTCAAGTGCCCCATTTGCTCCAAATCCGTGGCTTCCGATGAGATGGAAATGCACTTTATCATGTGTCTGAGCAAGCCCCGCCTCTCCTACAACGGTAAGTCGGTCGGAGCGCCTGTCGGGTGGATGCTGCAGGGGGCAATTGCTTTGGGGCATTCTTTGGAAGCTGGAGTTTCCTCTGTCCTGTTTGTGGCCGGCATGTATTCCTGGCCAGCTCCCCTTTCTCATTGCCTTTTGTGTAAGCCCTCCCCATGCGTTGGACTACAACTCCCATGATCCCCCCGCCAGCAGCTTTTGGGGGTTGTAGTCCAGCACATATGGAAGGTACCAGGTTGGAGAAGGCTGGTGTGTGAGCTGCCCTCCAAGGTGTTTTGCAGAGTCCGTTCTCCCAGATTGGGCTTCTTCTGCCGCCGCCCCCCGGCGCCCTGCCCTGCATCACTTGAGGCTGTGTAAGCTCTGTGCCATAAAATCAAACGAAATTATGCACCAAAAAAAGCCAAATCCAGTTATGGGGTGTGTGGGGTGGCTCAGCCAGTTTTATGCAATACGGTGCTCGGTCTCAAAAATATGTGCCAATGGGCAGAGATGCTGGGATTGCCTCATTTTTCAGCAGAGAAAGCTATTTTCACAACGCACATGATGGCTGTGGACACGTGGTAGAACATGAAGAGTCGGGAGGAGTCCATTGTTGAAAACAGCGGCCTGTTTGCCGTTTCCCTGTGGTCTAGCACCAGGGTGGGCGGCTTGTGGCCCTCCAGATGTTGCTAAGCTGTGGCGTTTGGCGAGTGATGGGAGTTGCCACGCAGCAACTTCTAGAGAGTAACAGGTTCCCCACCCCTGATCAAGCATTATGGACTACAACTCCTGTCATCCCCAGCCAGCATGGCCAGTTGTCAGGGAATGATGGGAGTTTTTTTGCAGAAACATCTGGGGAATCGCAGGTTCCCCATCCCTGACTGAGCACTATGTACCACAATTCCCATTGTCCCCAGCCAGCATGATAGACAGTCTTATTGTCAGGGATGATGGGAGTTGCCACAGGTTCCCCACCTCCGGCCAAACTTGTGGATGTGGGTGGAGAAGCATAGACCACGGGCGTGTCCCAGTCGCCCTGTGCGACGCGTTCGGCCTCATGCCCAGAGACGTTATCCTCTGGCCTGTCTCAGGGTGGCCGGAGTCGAACGCCAGCTTTGCCCGGCGTGGCTGCAGTTGCCCCACTGGGACCGGGCTGGCTGCAGGCTTGGCGAGGAGGGGCTGGCGTCCCTCCCCCCCCCCGAAGCGAGTGTGCTTGCCTCAGCAACAAGAGGCCCAGTGGATTGACTGACACCTGCTCCAGCTGTCAGTGCCAGGCGGCGTTCGCCCCGCAGTGCCCCTGACGTGACATGGGATCCGCCCAGGCTGCACTGGCAGAGACAGCGCCAGGCAGCTCCCGAGGCTGTGAGCTGGAAATCAGGTCAGGAGGAGGAGCTGGCTGTGATGCATCACAGCCGGGCCTTCCCCAGCCTGCCTGGCAGCAGCCTGTGATAGGGAACGCAACTCAGCACCCCCCCCCCCTTGAAATTCCTCAGCCTGCCAAATTGAGCGGGGCCAGAGCAGCTGTGCCTTGTGCAGAGGTGCTGGAGGGTGGAATGCAAGAAACACTGCCTGCTTCCCCTCCCTCCCACTATGAGGGTCCCTTTCTTCTCCCCCCCCCCCCCAGCCAGCCCATCTGGGAACCCTTGGCATGCATCCAGCCTGCTCCTACACAGGGTTGTGCCAGGTCAGATGATGCAGGGGGGAACGGGGGGGGGGACGGAGGAAGATTTGTGAAAGCAAAACCTCAGCGCTTAGCAACACAAGCATCTCTCTCCCTGCACACCCCCTTCCCACCAGCCCACAAAAAAAAATAAAAATTACATTGCTGTCACCTTGATTGCTTATTTTTGGAGCCCTAAAGCAAGGGAAAGGTTTTCGCTGAATTGCCTTCAAGGCGAGAGCACTGGAGTGCCGACTTATCATTATTTATTTATTTATTTATATAGCACCATCAATGTACATGGTGCTGTACAGAGTAAAACAGTAAATAGCAAGACCCTGCCGCATAGGCTTACATTCTAATAAGTGAAGTCTAAAAAGACTTCATCAGCCGTTTCCTTTGACGCCTTTTTATATGGACCTACCAGCCTTCTTGGCTTGTATTGAGAAGGTTCAGGAGTTGCACATTGCATTATTAGGATTGCCAGCAGACTAAAGATCTTCTACTCGATTCACTGCCTTCAAACCCCCCTTTAGGTCTTGTGTACGTGTGATTGCACAAAAGGTGCTCTTGGCACACTGCATACAGGTCACAATTCCTTCTTTAAATAGGCAAACGTTACATTTAAAAACAAAACCTATTGCTTAATGTTTAAGGAAGTCTTCTTTTTACCCCTTTTGCTGTATTTGTGGTAGTGTTCTGGGTTCTCTTAAATTTGCCAGTTTACCTGGGTGGGAGAATAGAATGAGTCTCCCAAAGCGAATAATCAAGGTGTGTTCCATAAAATGAACACTCACTATAAGACATGTCCTAAATGTATTAGCAGTGTGATATCCAAGCCAGTATAAACAAAGAAACAAACGAACACACAGGTTGCAGTAAAGGGTCCCACAATTACACAGTGGTTTGATGGCAAACGCCACTCCAAACCGTGTTTGTGCTAACCACAGTTTAGAATTCAAACTTTGGTCTGAGCTTCCAAACACCAGTGCCGAGAGTGTATTGAGCTGTGTTGCTCTTGTTTTTTGTCGGTTCAGTCTCCCAACATTTGTGGCTGGCATATCCCCTTCCAACTACATTGTTTGTTTCTCATTTAGCAGGTTTATTTTACTTGTATTTAGTAAACAATGCCAAAAAGTAGCCCTGTTTGTCTCAATAGACCATTCATATTTGACCTGAAATATTCAAGGAAAAAAGTAAAAGCGCACTTAAAGTGATTTAACCTTCTATATTACATCGACAATTTTATTGGAATACTTAGCCGCCTAAAAAACCGCATCATTCCAATTTTGAAACTTCCAAGGTTGCTGGATTGTAATTAGCATCCAGTCATTCTTGCTAATGAACTTCTGAGATGGAAATTTTTCCACCGAAAAACGAAGCACAGGGGAAAATTCCGCTCCCCCCCTGCTCACTTGGTGCATCCACGGTCTGAGCTCCGTTCCGCATTGTTTACGGCAACCTGATTTTTGGAACATCAACAAGACACCCCTAATTGGTCACCATTTGCCTGGACAGGGGGGAGGGGGCGGTCCAGTGAGCCAAATGTCCGCTGGAACACCTCCACACTTCTCCAGCATGGGGAGAAAGAAAAAGATGAAAAATAAAGTGGAAAAAGGTAAAAACAAGCAAACCATGAAGGGCTGTGCAGACGTGCAGCAGTGGCCATGCAGCAATGCGCAGTTGCACAGCAGTGCACAGGCCCGGCAGTGAACGGGCGCAGCAACAGCTCCTCTGATGCAAATTCCACTCTCTCTCCTTAGTGTGGTGACAACCCGCAGGAGCGCAAGCGTGGAGTTTTGGGGGCTCTTGGTGACAATGCGCCTGGTTGCGTTTATACTGTATTTCGTAATTGTGTTTTAACCTGTTGGGTGTTTTATTGTGGTTTTAATTTTTGTGAACCACCCGGAGAGCTTCGGCTATTGGCCGGTGTAAAAATGTAATAAATAAATAAATAAATAAATAAATGCATTGTCATGAGGACAGCCCCCTGGACAGGATAGCCTAGGCTTCCTTTGAATTGCACACACAATGAACTGAATGGATAGATGGTCAACATTGAGGACTATCTACATCAAAGGTAGGCAGTCCGTTGTCCTCCAGATGTTTTGGGCTACGACTGCCATCAATCCCACCCGGCATGGCCAGTGGTCCAGGACTATGAGAGCTGTAGCCCCAAACATCTGAAAAGCACTAGGTTTCCCCAATCCCTGCGGTTTCAGTCATGTTTTCCTCTACGAATTGCTTTCAGAGTAGGGAAAGTGCAACATTTAAAGCAGCCACGAAACAAAGTAGTCTGCAGAACATGGGAGTTCTTTTCAGGCTTCTGAACTGGATATAACTCGTCTAGTTGTCTTTGTGTGTGCTGTTTTTTTGAGACCCACACAGCTCACACCAAGATGTTGATGTTTTAAAGTAATCAGTTGTCTGTTGGTCAGTTCTGACCTCCCGCCATATTTGGGCCGGGGGGGGGGGGGGAGAGAGAGAGGATTTTTCCTCCTCGTCTCTCTCACAGAGAAATGTGGTGGCTTCCGTCCTTCCATCCTAGAGGGATAGAGGCAGATCCCAGAGGGATGTCGCTTGATGTGTCTGACAGGGCTCAGCCATGACTAAGCAGCTTGCAGTTGTCTTGAAGCCATGCAACCTCTGGCTCTTCCTGACCTCTCCCAGCCTGGTGCTTGCCGGATGAGCAGGACTGCAATTCCCATAATTCCCAGCCAGTGGGGATTTTTTAACCCTTTTGCACCCACTGTGGTCTGGATCAGGATCCTCCAAGCCTGCAACTCATTAAAACATGGATTGTTTTAATCGATCCCTCTTGCTCCAGACTGGAGAAGGGAGAAAGCTTCCTTACCCCCTCATGCTATGGTCTTAATCCAACTCAGGACCCCAGAGTTTACTCTAGAGGAACAAAAGGAGAACAGGCATAGCAGTAGCAGCTAGTGGTGTGTTTTAAGTAGCATGTCCTTTAGTCCTCACAGAGGCAGTCCCTGTGTTGGGACTGTACCACTGCAGATGGGACCTCACCTTATGGGATATTTCTTCATTTAAAACAAACAAACTTCCACAGCCTCCCCGCCCCCCAAATATCAAAAGCTTGGCTTGAGGCCTTCTCACTGACATGCTAACTTCCTTTGCGTATGAATGCTTGTTTGTTTTGTCCTGAAGAAGTGTTCCATCGTGTTCCTCACCAGTAGCCTGAAGTGATACAGTCTGGGCACAGGTTTCACCATCTTTTTGAGTACAAGGCCCACATCTCCAGGGATACCTCCCCTACGTCTGCCAGGGAGGGCCTCTTCAATAGAGGTGCAGGAAAGGCGCAATTTTAGCTCATGTCCAAGATCAGTTATGCAAAGAAGTTACAAATATTAGTCACCCACGTGTTTGCACATATCTCTAGAAGTCCTTTTGAGGTCTCAAAGCGAGGGAGAGCCATCTCTTGTAAAGCTGGTTGGCTTGGGGAATGAACAAGGGAGTCGCTCTTCGCAAGATGGCTGCCGAGGGCAACAGGGCTGCCTTCTCTCTGTTATGGGCCCATATCTCCCTTCTGTGAGGGGAATGTTGCCAAGGAGCAGGAGCTCATTTCTGACTCTCTCTCTCTCCTTGCAGATGACGTGTTGACAAAGGATGCAGGCGAGTGTGTCATCTGCCTGGAAGAGCTGCTGCAGGGAGACACAATAGCCCGCCTTCCCTGCTTGTGCATTTACCACAAAAGGTAGAGTATGAAGAAAGCCTTCTTCAGTCTCCTCTCTAGGAAGTCCAAGAGATGTGAAGCCCTGGGAAAACACCCCCCCCCTGTTTTTCCCAAAGCTTTTTTTGCTTTTTTTCCTGAAAAATTGGAAAAAATGAAGAAAAAATGGATTATGGGATGTTTTTATTTTAGCATGATGCATAAAATGTTTAAGACAAGGTGTTCAGATATTTACTTCTCCAAATGATTTCTAAAAACTATGTACAGTATCAGATTATTACAATTTCTGTGCACCAAGGACAAGCAAGTCCTAGGTTGCAAACTGAACTACAACTCTCAAATGCAAGAGCAAGATGCATTTCTGCCCCTAGGGGGCAGCACTGCCATTGAAGCAGAGCCTAAACTGATAGTGATGGCTATAGCTCAGGAAATGAGTCTGCTGAAATGTTATGCATATTCATTGAATCTTGGTCCCCCCCCTTTTTTTTTCTCAGTTTTTTTTTTATGTGAATGGCTGCTTTGTGTCTGTTTGACACTGTGGAGGACTAGCGGAGACATAAATAATTTTGTTTGTTACTAATGTTGATCGTTTCCTCCGTTGTTATTTTAAATTATTTTTTGCCTGCTCCTCATAAACTCACAAAACCAAAAGAGGTTCCTTACAGTTCAGGTGTTCCTAACAGTTCAGGAGCTTGTAGCCCCATTTGTAACAAAAAATAAAAATAAAAAAGTAAATTCAGTTTGTAATAATTGTTTGAATACACTGTACTTTTAATATACCAAATGTAATAATTTTATGCCAAACCAACTTGGACGTAATTACATTTTAGTTTCCTAAAGTAACAAAGTGACTTTCAATCTAATATTGCATTATTTCAATTTTCACGAAAATTTCTGTTTTTTCCCGAAACCCCCCAGGGGAAAATGGGTCTTTTTCCATGGCTTCAAAATTTCTGGAAATTTTGTATCTCTAGGAAATCCTTGAAGTGGGGTAACATTGGCTTAGTTTGCAAGGGGCTCCCTAAAACGACCAAGCAGGGTTTCGTGATCCGCCCAGAGAGCTTCGGCCATTATAGAATTGCATTTATAGAAATGCAATAAATAAATAAATAAATAATAAATAAATAAACAAACAAACCTGTTCTGCAGGTGGAAATTGCCTTTAGTACGATACAGGGAAGACTTCAAGCAAACTTGCACAGCTGTCAAGAGTTAGATACATGGTTCCCGCCCCGCCTGAGTGACGGCAGCGTGCCTCCTGGCACCCTTAGGCACGGCCCCTGCCATGGCCCACGCCTCTAGCCCCCTGATGGAGGGGTCTTTCCACCCCATTCCCCTTAGGAAGAGCTGCCCCACAGTAGAGGGGAGGGGGCAGGCCTATGACTGAGCCCACCCCGGCTGCAAACTATGCTAGTTAGGGAAGACTTCACTCTAGTGATTGGAGATGTAACTGCAGGCTTCAACCACACAGACACATTAAAATTAATGCATTTTAAAACCAAAATGACCCTTCTAGGGTCCCCTTAGCAACCCTACCAAGTTTCAAGTATCTAGGTTTCACAGTCTTGACAGTATGGTGCGACAGAGAGACAGACACACATCCTCTGTCATTATTAATAGATTTGTTTATTTGTGGTATTTCTAGAACGCCTTTCTGAAGCCGACCCAATGCAGTTTACAAAAAAATCACAAGATAAGGCAATCAAATAAAAACATAGTAAAACAGTAAAAGCAACCTTACAAACCACGAAGGCTGCAGGACTCCTCCGAGGTGCTCCTTCCTCCCACAACGCTTTGTGCAAGTACAATGATGCTGTTCCTTGTCCGATTTCTCTTGGCAAGTTCAGGTGGGGGCTGAAGGGAGCCTCAAGGGAGCTCCCTTGAGAAGAACCTTGAACCAGCCCTAGTGATGTGTAGTGATGGATCCTTTCCTGACACGCCCACCTTCTCTTCTGCAGTTGTATAGATTCCTGGTTTGAAGTGAACAGATCCTGTCCGGAACACCCCTCAGATTGACCCTGGCGATGCTAGCTGACCTCTCCCAAGGTGAGGCTTGGATCTCTTCTGGAAACTTCTATCTGCCTTAAAACTGTCCTCGTCGTCGTCTTCTTTCTCTGCACTCCAAACCTGGCCAAGAAATTCTGTTTATTTATAGTCTGAACGTGGAACACATTAGAAAAAGAGAAACCCGCACAAGGCAGTACATCGACACACACTCTATAAATGAAATGGTTACCAAACTCAACCATTCTAAAAAGAAAAATTAACAATTCCCAAGTCATTATTTACCAAATAGATGACTCCCAAAACTGTCAAAATGTATTATACATATGGGAATTAAAACAGATGTCATCAACCTACTAACAAAATTTGCCAGTGTTCAATAAACAGAAACACAATATTTGGATATGTGAATTTGATTTGTCTACATGAGTTGCAAACTGGAAGTAAGCTCTTATAAATGCCCCTGGCTTACATTGGCCTAACTCGCTAATCTTTGGGTAAATTTCTTTGCTAATACTTGGAGCATGTTTTGTTTGCAAGTTACTGAGCCTCACTAGCTACTGCCTGTGCTGCAGTTAACAAATAAACAGCAGGACCTCTTACACCCTTAGAAGAGTGAGCGAACACCTTGTTTGTTTGTGAGTATTTATAAACACTAGGGGTGTGCACGGACCCCCCGCTCCGATTCACTTCCAGATCCGCCATTTTTCGGAGCGGGCCGCTCCGCCCCGCCCCCGCTCCGCCCACTTCCGCTCCGCTCGGAGCTCCGGATCTGGATCAGAGCTCCGTTTTTCCCCCCCCATAGGGTTGAATTGAAAGCTAAAAAAGTATACAACTTTTTTTTGGTTCAAGTTAGAAACCTCACGTTTGGCACCATGACACCTCATGGGCGTATACACACGCACGCCAAGTTTCAAGGCAATCCCATCATCCCCTGATTTTTGGGGAATTTTTGAAAATCGGGCACCCCATTCAGACCCCTTGGGATAGCTCCGTCAATTTGCATGTTAGAAACCTCAAACTCAGCACCAGGGCAGCTTATCCATGTGTCCACATGGACGCCCAGACTCAAGGCAGTCCCATCATCCCCTGATTTTTGGCGCGGCTCTAACCTCTAACGCACCACCCATCACACCCCTTTCGATAGCTCCGTCAATTTACATGTTAGAAACCTCAAACTCGGCACCATGATAGCTTATCCATGTGTCCGCATGGACGCCAAGTTTCAAGGCAATCCCATCATCCCCTGATTTTTGGGGAATTTTTGAAAATCGGGCATCCCATTCAGACCCCTTGGGATAGCTCCGTCAATTTGCATGTTAGAAACCTCAAACTCGGCACCAGGGCAGCTTATCCATGTGTCCACATGGACGCCCAGACTCAAGGCAGTCCCATCATCCCCTGATTTTTGGCGCGGCTTAACTCACCCCAAATTGTCCCATTCTACAACTACGTCAATTTGCATGTTAGAAACCTCAAAGTCGGCACCATGATAGCTTATCCACGTGTCCACATGGACGCCAAGTTTCAAGCCAATCCCATCATCCCCTGATTTTTGGGGAATTTTTGAAAATCGGGCACCCCATTCAGACCCCTTGGGATAGCTCCGTCAATTTGCATGTTAGAAACCTCAAAGTCGGCACCAGGACAGCTTATCCATGTGTCCACAGGGACGCCCACACTCAAGGCAATCCCATCATCCCCTGATTTTTGGCGCGGCTTAAACTTTTTAACTCACCCCAAATCACGTCCTATTCTACAACTACGTCAATTTGCACGTTAGAAACCTATCCCTTGGTCCCATGACAGCTTACCCATGTGTCCCCATGGACACCAAGTTTCAAGGCAATCCCATCATCCCCTGATTTTTGGGGAATTTTTGAAAATCGGGCACTCCAGTATGTCAGGGATTTAAAGTTGCAATTGCAGACAGCTCAATGGGGCCAGTTCCAAGGAAATCCCAACATGCCACGAGATAACCCTAAATCTTCTTGCACATTTGAAAAAGGGATTATTGAACTTGATAAAGTCTAAGTGAGCGCAGGAAGGACTTCTCCCCTGAGTCAAAGCAAGACACATACACCATCGCTGCAAGGCGGGAAGGGGAGAAGGGAGGGAAAGCAGGCAGGCAGCATGCATTGTAGTGCCGCAAGGATGGCTTGAGCACTAACGCATAGCAAACCAACCCGTAAGCGGGCGCAAGGAGCAAGTGAGGCAAAGATGGCTGGTTGTTTCTTTCTAAGCCAGCAGTTACGCCTTGAGGGGCACAGAGGAGGACGACTGGGAGCAAGCGTGCCGGAGGGTGCTGGGCACGAACCGCAAAGCCCATCTCCCAGGCACCAGGCGGGCAGAGAGGCAGGCAGAGCAGGCGAGGAGTCAGTCCTGGCAGATGCCCCACCACAGCAGCACCCCGGGGGAGGCGGGCAGGCAGGCAGGCAGGCTGCGGGCATTTCTGGGGGCACAAGGAAGTGGTTTCTAAGCCAGCATTGCAGTTAGTCACGCATTGCAAACGCAAACCATCCCAGCGAGTCGGTCACCGAGGAGGACAGGCTAGCAGAGGGGCATGTCATAGATCTAGTATTGGGGAGGAGTCAGTCCCGGCAGATGCCCCACCACAGTAGCACCCTGGGTGGGCATTGGAAAACGCCATCTTGGGGTCAATACTTCCCCCACCCCATGTCCTGCAGGGTTGCCTGCCTAACCCTTGTGGGGATGGGAGATGGAGAGCTTAGAGTGGCAGTGCCAGCAGCAGCCTTCGGCTTTCCCCTGGAACCAGTCGCCTTGCCCGCCTCTTTCCCCAGCAAGATCGCCTGGTGCTGCCTCTGAAGATGCATCTTCATGCTGCTGGTTCCATAATGCCCTGTCGATGAACCCCTGCTTAGGCTGAGTTTGCAGTGGCGACAGACAGCAAAGCGGGGATCCGCTCCCAACTCAAAGTGGTCCCACACGATGCTTGTCTTTCGTTTCCGTGGTGACACCACCAATTGCCCGCCTGAGCTCTCTGGTGTTGCCACAGAAACACGGGTGTGGGATGAGACTGGGGAGAGAGCCTCGGCCTGCTGCTGCTGCTCCTCCTCCTCAGCCCCCACATCCTGGAGGCCCACCGCCTCCTCCTCCTCCCCCTCCCCCTCGTCTAGTGGCTCTGCCTGCTGCTTGTCCTGCTTCTGTTTTGGAGCAGTCAGCCAAGGAGTTGCCCGTTTGATTTTCACAGGAGGAGAGGCAGCCTGCTTACTGGTGCCAGCCTGAGCCTTGCTGCTTTCAGCACACCTGCTCCCTCTTTTCATGATGACTAATAAAATATTAATACTACTAATAATATGTATAAGGTACTACTAAGAATATGTATAAGAAGAATATAATATGTTTAAATGTAGGGAAATGGGACAAGAAGTGTGTATGCTGTATAAAAAGAATAAAATATTATACTACTAATAATATGTATGAGAATATACTAATATATATACTACTAAGAATATCGAAAAGAATATAATAATATGTTTAAGAATATTACTAATAAATGTAGGGAAATGGGACAAGAAGTGTGTGTATGCTTTCCCCAAAATGCTCAATCTGTGGCTGCCTGTTGCACTTCACAAAAGCAGCACACTCAGTCCAAGTTACACAGAGAAGAAAAAGAATAATTTTTTTTTGGTATTTTTTGGTATATAGAAGATAGAAGGAAACACAATCAGGATTTAAGAGAGGGGAGGGGGGAAAAGAACCAACCAAACACTACTACTAATATGTATAAGAAGAATAAAATATTAATACTACTAATAATATGTATGAGAATACTACTAAGACTATATAAAAGAATATAATAAAATATGTTTAAGAATATTACTAATAAATGTAGGGAAATGGGACAAGAAGTGTGTGTATGCTTTCAAAAGAAAGCTTTCACAAAAGCAGAACAGTCGGGGGGGGGGGCAACCAACCCAACCCACCAAACACACACTCCAAAATTTAAAAATAAAGTTTATATTAAATCAAAGTAAGGGAAAAACACAGGGCAAACTAAGCTATAAGTCAGAAAGAAGCAAACAAACACACACACACACGCCAAACTAAATCTATCCTAATCTATCTCCAAAGTCCAAAGCAGGAGCACTAACTAACTAAGTGTTCCCTCCACGAACGCCAACCCACAAAGAGACACAAAACAGAAAGTTCTCAGGGTGGGTCTACCTTAGTCCCCCCTCCAACGCTGGGATTGGAGAATGATGCTTTCTGAGGAGATCATTTCTCATCAGGATTGGGAGTTGAATGTGCCTGTCATCGCTTCCAAAAAAAAAACAAAAACCCAAACCCCGATTTTTAAAAAAATATTGCACGTGAACCACAGGACGCAGAAAGTTGAGAGTAGTCTCAAAATGACCCCCATCCATGACTCTCTGTGCACAAGAATTTTCAGAACGATAGCTTAAACCCCCCCCCCCAGTTATCCCCGATTCTTTTCCGCAATGCAATCCTATGGGCGAAAAGCCGAAAACGCCATTTGAGCCGCGCGGTTGACCCGATTTTCAAAAAAATATAGCACGCGACCCGCACGATGCAGAGAGGTGAGAGTGGTCTCAAAATGACCCCCATCCACGACTCTCTGAGCACAAGAATTTCCAGAACGATAGCTTCAAAAAGAACGTAGTTATCCGCGATTATTTGCCGCAATGCAATCCTATGGCGAAATGTTTTCAAGATGGCGACCGGAGCGCTCCGCCTGAACTAGGAGCTCCGAAAAATGGCCGCTTCTCTTCGCCTTGCTTCTAGGGGTCCGCGGTCCGCTCCTACTCCGCCTCTGGGTAAGGCGGAGCAGGCCAATCCGCTACTGCTTCTACGCTCCTAATCGGAGCGGATCACACCCCTAATAAACACCTTACAACTACAGATTTCAAATCACAAATCAGAAAAACATAAAAATACAAAACCAATACATAGAATTTATTGTATAAAGAGTAACATAGATGGAAGGCAGAGCTATCCCAGGAAGGCTTGCATAAACAGATGTGTCTTCAACATGTGACTAAAAATAAAGAATTGTCGGAGTATGTCTAATCTTGGGGTGGGGGGGAGGGTTAAATTCCTCCTGGGTGCCACCACATTGAAAGCCCTGTTCCAGAGAACTATTGGGCAGGCCTCCGGAGGACCCTAGTAGATGATCTTAAGGATCGACTAGTCTACATGTTCTGAAAATCTTTTCAGAATTATTTAACAAAAGTATCGTTTGGTCGTGTGAGGTAGGGTAAAATCAATTCCCCCCCCTCCCCCGAATGAACTGATGTACCGTAAACTAACAGGTACGTTCTGTGTTTTATTGCAAAAAGCGAAAACACGTTTCTGGGATATAGTGTTGCTAATACTGCCTGCCTCCTCCTTACTGTCTACCACTTCATAAGCTGACACATTTTGAGTTGACACACCAACGTTTGCAGGGAGGTTTGCTCCATGGTACCCTGTTCTCTGTAATTTCCCTCCCAACTCACTTTGTGTTTAAAAATACATTTCAGTGTTATAAAATCAGCCACAGAAAAGGAATTTAAATTTTCTCCTACTGAAAACTTGTCATACTTCTTTCACTACATGAGGTGCTTTTATTGGTTATAACCGCAATAGATTTTTTTATCTTATTGTGAGGGTTCCCTGGTTGTTGTTTGTTAAGTTTAAATTCCCCTTAGTTTTATGGTTAAATGTCAAAAGACCCAGACCTTTCTGATCATTAAAATCTGTCCTTTGCTCCAGAATACTCCTCTTCCTCTAAGGTTATATGGCTTCTTGTCCTCTGTGCTGGACATGCTAGCTTCCATCCAGGCACTTGGGGAAAGTTCCCGAGGAATGTAGGAGTCCCATCCACAGCGTACTCAAAATAGGAAACTAGTTGCACTCTGTCCCCACGATTCTGTGTTACGTATCCAACCCCCTTAGAGCCACGTGTCTCAGCTTAATGCTGGCTCTGGTTTGAACCCAGCCTGAGCATGCTGGGTTCCTCTCTATTCGGCCCTGGTTAGGCCTCATCTAGAGTATTGCGTCCAGTTCTGGGCTCCACAATTCAAGAAGGACGCAGACAAGCTGGAGCGTGTTCAGAAGAGGGCAACCAGGATGATCAGAGGTCTAGAAACAAAGCCCTATGAAGAGAGACTGAAAGAACTGGGCATGTTTAGCCTGGAGAAGAGAAGATGGAGGGGAGACATGATAGCACTCTTCAAATACTTAAAAGGCTGTCACACAGAGGAGGGCCAGGATCTCTTCTCGATCCTCCCAGAGTGCAGGACACGGAATAACGGGCTCAAGTTAAAGGAAGCCAGATTCCGGCTGGACATCAGGAAAAACTTCCTGACTGTTAGAGCAGTGCGACGGTGGAATCAGCTACCTAGGGAGGTTGTGGGCTCTCCCACACTAGAGGCATTCAAGAGGCAGCTAGACAACCATCTGTCGGGGATGCTTTAGGGTGGATTCCTGCATTGAGCAGGGGGTTGGACTCGATGGCCTTGTAGGCCCCTTCCAACTCTGCTATTCTATGATTCTATGCAAACCATTCCTGTTCCCTGTACAGCTCCAAAGACGAGGGCTTTCCCTAGCCCTGCGCTAATTTCCATGCCTTAGCTGTGCAGGGATTCCCATGTTAGCTGCACGGTTCACCCCTTGCAAGCTCACAAAAGCTGCCAGGAAGGGCAGAGAGAGCAAGCAGGGACAGAAGCGGAAATGGTCCCTTCCCCTGTGAGAGTTGTCAAGTCCATGCAGCAGAGGACAGGGGATTGTCAACCCAGACAATGGGCTCCATTGCACCAGCGATTTAGTGCACTCTCGCCATGCCTGGTGTGCAGTTTTGCAGCATAGTACACACATGATGCTGTGTCTGTCCTGCAGACACCCCGCCTCTTCCCCAGCCTTTCACGTCTTTTCCTAGAACGGGGAAAGTCTGGATTACTTTCCCCAAATGCATTTAATGCACAGTGAAGCCTCCATGTAGTGCTGTCCCCTCGCTTTTTCCTTTGTTGGGGGCGGGGCAGTTCTCCAGCACGCTGTGTCAAACGTACAAATGAATGGAATTTTTAATGCTCCAACTCCACCCTTCTTGCCCGCAGCTCACTCATTTTTAAAGATAAATGGATGAAACTTGGGACCTTGAGAGCTCTTAAGTACAGCTTTAGGCATGCCAAATTTGAATCAGATCAGTTCATGCCTTGATTTTTTAGGATTTTTTTTAATTCCCCCCCCCCAAAAAAAACCCATTTCCCTGATAGTCCCCCAGTGTGAAAGTCCACCTGTTTGAATTTGTGGAGGATCTATTTTCCTTTACTTTGATCATGTGAAGCTGTGTCTGTCCACTTCATAAAAGAGATCTGCTGTTTCCCTTACTCAAGAGTAAATCCCATTGATTTCAACTGCATTTACATCCAAGTCATACTAAAATCTGATGCATGCTTACCTTTGAGTAAACATGGTGTTGTTCCCCGCCTCAATCCAGAGGGAGAGACGATTAATAAATAAATTATTATTATTATTATTATTATTATTATTATTATTATTAAACCCTATTGAACAGAGAGAGACTTACTTCTGAGTAAACACATATAGAACTGACTTTTAATAGTATGGTTACTCAGAAGCTTTTTTTTTTAAAAAAAAGTCTAAACAGCCAACTGGAAAGAAGTGCTCTGCAACCCTCTGCCTACTTCTGAGGTCCTTCCAAAAGTAAATCCACGACTCATTACCCCAAGTACTCTTCATTTCCGCAGCATAATTTAGGGCAGGAGGGGAGTCCCTTTGTTGCTGTGGTTGTTCAACAATTGGGAGCCCTTGCCAATCTACTGCTAATCATGCAGATCCAGTTCTACCTTCTGCCCATTCCTGTTCTCATGCATCCTTCCCTGGTCCTTCTGAGGCAGAAAAAATCCCAAGCAAGCAGAGCAACTTGTACTGGAGTAATCATAGCCAAGAAAAGGCAGAAGCGGTTGCTGATGTCGGGGAGGATGTGGCCATGGCTTTTATAAAGTTGCATCAACTGATTTGTTTCCTGAAGGGGCACGGAAGGGAGGACGCTCGCTTCTGCGGTCCTAGAGCCCCCTCGGTGCACCTGTCAGGCACTGATCCTGCTTTTCTCTCAACAGGTCACCCCGCCATCCATCCTTCCTACACCCAATCTCCTCCAAGCAAGCTCTGGAACCTACTGGGATGACGACGGAGGGGTGGGGGTTTGTGTTAAATTCTCAACTTAAAAAAAAGGGCAGACAAGACCCCCCCAGAGTGGAGCCGTGGCTTTCGCAGGGCCGGTCCTCGGCTGCCGCTGCCTGGAGAAGAGAGGAGCGCCGGAGCGCCCGAGGCCAACAGCCATCCCCCCCGCGGCGCCATGATGTTTGTTCGGGCCAGACCGGGCCGCTAGCCAAACGGAGCCCGAGAGAGTCGCTGCCATCCACCAAGAACTCAGCCCCTCCTCCTGCCACATGCGGGTCACACCTTTGCACTGACTGGGTGGTGGTGGGATTTCTCTCCTTCTCTCCCGCCCACCCCCTCGGAACAAGAAGAGGACCCCACCCACCCCGACCTGCCCACCCACATCCTGAGGAGGAAAGGGGCATTTTCTGTCACGTTCTTTGAAGGCGTTGTAGGTTTGTCTTTCAAGTGTTTACAAAACAGCCATTGTGTCAACTGATGTGTGGTCCTGGTGATGTTTACAAGACTGCATCTTCTTGGCCTCCCGGCTTGAGCCACTCCGGCAGTTGAGGAATTGAATTCCCCAAGACGTTTCTCTTCTCTCCCCTCCCCGCCTTGCCCGGGGGACAACCCACCTCATTGCCAAAAGTCCCCCGGCTTTTCCTTCCTCTTCGTCTCGGTTTGAACTTCCCGCTCCGGGGCGGCTTCGGGGGCATTCGGAAGGGCTGTTGCCATTCACAAGTGTCCTGCTAAGATGCCCGAGACTTTCGCAGCCCTGTGTGGAAAATAAACAGTGATTTTTCTTAAAACAACACACACACACACACACACACACACTCTCACCGATCCACATTTGAGCACGAAGCAGAGACAGTCTCAGCCATGGGAAAAGCCCCTGCAGGTAGCTTCCATCCAGCAGGAAAGGTATCTGTATTTATATAGTAAAAAAAAAAAAAAACTTGAAAAATTACAAAAAAAACAACAACATTCAAAGCTTGGGAAGGGAAGCTTCCCCTATTAGTCAAGGTGTTTTGATATGGTATTAAATAATGTTCAATAAAATAGTCACTGTTATTTTATTTCAGTTGTATTCTTAGTTATCAAGTTGGCTTGGGAATTGGTGAGTATATAATGTACCAATGGTATGTCTGCTGCTGTTTTTTCTTCTTCTTTGAACCTTGAAATCATAGAATAGTAGAATTGGAAGGGACCTAAAAGGCCATCAAGTCCAACCCCCTGCTCAATGCAGGAATCCACCCTAAAGCATCCCTGACAGAGGGTTGTCCAGCTGCCTCTTGAAGGCCTCTAGTGGGGGAGAGCCCACAACCTCCCTAGGTAGCTGGTTCCATTGTCGTACTGCTCTAACAGGAAGTTTTTCCTGATGTCCAGCCGGAATCTGATTTCCTGTAACTTGAGCCCGTTATTCTGTGTCCTGCACTCTGGGAGGATCGAGAAGAGATCCTGGCCCTCCTCTGTGTGACAACCTTTTAAGTATTTGAAGAGTGCTATCATGTCTCCCCTCCATCTTCTCTTCTCCAGGCTAAACATGCCCAGTTGTTTGTTACACAAGGTAAGAAATCCCTGTCATAGACAGCAAAGCAAGCACTTCGAGTGGGTATATCTACGCGTGAAGCGGTGTGTCATGTGAAAGGTGCGTCCATGTGCTTGTGACGCTGAAGCTTCTGCTGTTGGTTGGATGAACTGCTGCGATGGCATGGAATGTTCAGCTGCTCAGAGAGCAAAACAGTTTGCAGTCAATTTCTGTGAGGGATGGAGCAGTTGTCTGCTTGGCTGGGATTAAAACCTCACACAGGATGACTGAGAACTGGGAAGAGGTCCCTGTGCTGCAAGAAGCTAAAAGACGAGATCAGAACAAGATGGAAAGAAAAGCAAAAGTTAAGACAACATAATTGGGGGTTGGGGCTGGAGGGGTGAAGGAACAATAGGGGGTTGGGACTGGAGGGGGGAAGCTTGAGGAAAAGGGCAACGGAGACTGATTTGAAAGAAGCCAGACTAAGTCAAGAGGGAGCACTGAAACCTTATGGGGGGGGGGAGATCTGGAGGAGCATGGATTTAAGAAGGTAAGTGAGAAAGACTGGGTTCACACAATTGTGATGGGGGAAATAAGCTACCATGGCTTATTTCTGTAATTACCTGCGTCTTGCAAACCTGGGCAGCATGGCTTCTTGGAGTGGATAGTAACCCTCAAATAAGCCATTGGTGGTGTTGGTCACTCCAAACAAGCCATGCCACCCGGGTTCGCACAACACGAGCCACAGTAAGCCAGGCGCACAGCACAATGTGTCACCCCCCACAGCAAAATTAAGCCACATTGGGCTGTCATGTGCAAACCAGCCCAAAATGTGTGGCTGGTGAACCGTCAGGGTGACTAAAAGCAGTGGAGCGAACCTTTTGAGCCTGGCCCACAAAGTAGAGATGGCACATATGGTCTAGGGCTGGGATAGATTGTACATTATTGGGGGAGAGGAGGCAAAGGCATAGCAACCTTCGCTGCTGGACTCTAGACCAGCCTTCCCTTCCCTGGTGCCTTCCAGAAGTGTTGGGCTGCAACTCCCATCAGCCCCAACCAGCCTGGCCAGTGTTCAGGAATGCAGGGAGTTTCCCCCAAAACATCCGGAAGGCATCCGGTTGGGGAAAGCTGCTCTAGACCTTGGCAAGGGAATTCTGCCAGTTGCATCATGAGCTGGGAACCCTAAGAAGGCAACAAGGGACAAGGAGCAGCGGACGTGGGGCTGAGTTCCATACAGCCAGCCAGTTCTTGGGCTGCCTGGTTACAGTCCCTTGTAATGTTGCGATCAATCAGTGCAGCTGTCAGGATGGCAAAACGCCACAATTGGGTCTGTGTGGCTTTAAACCACTGGGTCTTGCAGATGTTTCTGCAGCTCGAGCAGTTTCCTGCATAATTTAGTTTGCCGTTGTTGCTCTTCCTGTGTGTGGGGCGGGGGGGGATCAAGCCGGCATATGCAGTAACGGATCCCCAGCCCTTGAATGCTGGAAGTCTTGCTCAACCTTTTTTCTCTGGCTTTGAAGAGTCAGCAGGTGTTGCCCACACATCTCCAAGCAGGTAGGTGTTCACCACCATAAGGGCTAGAAAGTTGCTTCCTGTAAGTTATAGCTAGGACTCTTGGGAAGAAGGATTCTGCAATCAATCCCACCATCTGTGGCTTTTCTGCACAGAATTGCAACTTATGCACATCCCTGCCTTATATGACTACATGTTTCACACACCAGGTAACGACAGGGCTTCCAATGTTCTTCCCAGGGTGGCTGCATCTTTTGCTTCCTCTCATGACTCACTGCTAAGAAATAACCACGGAAGAATTTGGAGCTATCCTTATCCTGTTGGACACTGCCGTCTTCACCATTGGGTTGACTTACTGGGCTGAGCAAGGTAAGTTGTGTGGGTTAGGGCTAGAACAGTTGCTCCCCTTGGGACAGCCAAATCAGGCCAAGTTAGAAAAGGCCTGGATGTCCTTCAGAAGTGATGCAGAAAACCATGTGGTCAAGGGTTCAGCAAGTCTGCAGAGGAAAGTTCTCAGTGGCAGACTTGAACAAATGAGTACCTTGGTTTGTTTATTTATTTATTTTATTACATTTATATACCGCCCCACAGCCGAAGCTCTCTGGGCGGTTTACAACAATTAAAAATAGTAGACATTAAAAGTATACAAAAATTAAAAAAAACAAAAACAGTATAAAACAACAGTATCCATTTAAAAACAATTCTGGGGTCCATTAAAAACAAACTTAACGTTGTTAAATGCTGTTAAAATGCCTGGGAGAAGAGAAAAGTCTTGACCTGGCACCGAAAAGATAACAATGTTGGCGCCAGGTGAGCCTCATTGGGAAGATCATTCCACAGTCGGGGGGCCACCACCGAAAAGGCCCTCTCCCTTGTTGCCATCCTCCGAGCTTCCCTTGGAGTAGGCACTCGGAGGAGGACCTTAGATGTTGAGCGCAGTGTACGGGTAGGTTCATGTCGGGAGAGGCGTTCCATCAGGTATTGTGGTCCCAAGCCATGTAGGGCTTTATAGGTTGTGTTTCATCCCCAAGTATGGGAGATAGCTGAGCCATATCTATCTCAACCAGTTGTGCCTAACTGCCATCACACCCCCAGCCAGCATAGGGAATGGAACAGCTGATCTAACTCAGTGCTGCTGAAACTCTTTCAGCCTGAGGATTGGATTCAATTTTGGAGAAAAGTTCAGGGGCCACGTTCTAGTAGCGCATGTGGCCAAAATACCAACAACATTTAGCGTGAAGCGCTTACTGGCAGTGACTAAGCCTTAATAGAGGCATTCCGGCATTGGTGGTGGTGGTGGGATCTGCACAAAAGTCACACCACCAAACAATAGGTAGCAATAGCTGGTAGAATTGGGAACCCCATGGTGATGTGGGTACGGTGGTGGCCTTCTGGGGAACCCCAGAGAGTTGATTTGGGATAGATTTGTCCCTGGGCCAGAGTTTCATCACCCGATTAGCCTCTGTTGCAAAGTTCTGTCACATGGCAGTGTGACCGAGGCCCTAAACCCATGATGAGGCTATGCAGAAGGTGTGTTGCTTACAGCCGCAGGCTTGGTTCATAATGGGACAAATGCAAGAGACTGCATCCTGTGGCACAGGTGAGAAGGAGCGAAACACGTCCCCCTCCCGCAGACCCTGGAGGACCAGAAGGATCAGGTGCAGCTTCCATCCCAAACCAGGTGCCAGGATGCCCCTCTTCCCTTTCTCCTTTGTGTGGGAACAGCTGCCACTTTCTAAGGCAGAAGGAATTTTACACTGTTGCAAGTGAAGGCAAAACCTGCCCATAAACACAAGTGCCCAATCCCCACCCCCCATCCCATCACCAAATTTTGCCTCTGCAGGGTTCACAGATACTCCAGCCCTGAAGTTCCCTTGCATGCTATATAGCGGGTGCAGAACATTAAGGCCTGCAGGTCTAAGATGACCCACAGGGCCTCTCAGTCCAGCCTGCACAACTTCTTGGCCCCAAGCCCTGACCCCTAGATGAATCCCTTTGGAAGGTATCCCCAATTTGAGTTTGTCAGCACTAGAGACTGGCCACTCTAACCTCCATGGGAAAGCCCTCATTCCTGCTGCTTTTTCCACTAGATGCAAGGATTTGAGGTGGCCTGGCCCCTGGCTCACTTCCAGCATCTAATAAAAAGAAAATGGGGGGTGGGGACAAGGCCACACACCCTGGTGTCATCCAGCCTGCAGTGGCCTGGTGGTGGAGACAGTCCCATCCCTAAACAGTCCTGCACCCCTCCTATGTAGCGGGAATAGGCAGACTTCAGGCTTGCGCGATCTACTTTGTTTTTCTTCTAGAACCCTGAGATCCACCAGTCTGGAGCAAAAGACATACAGATAGAACTGAAGGTTTCTGAGCCCAGGAGTTTGGTTTTTATTGCCAGAAGTGAACAGAATGCCTTCCACCCTGCCCAGCTAGCCCAAGCTTTCTTTGTTTTGGCAGTATAATTCAGGACAGGGTTGTTTTGCTGCCTTTCAAAAGGCCTTGGTGATAAGATTGCCCCACAATATTGCAAGCAACAAGAAAAAAAGGTGAAAGACTGACAGGCACCTCTACCTATGGAGGTGGGGAAATAAATTGAGAAGCTAGGGAAGGTGTGCAACTTCCTATGAGTGTGTTCAGAGGTGAGCGTGTTCAGAGGAGGGCAACCAAGATGATCAGGGGTTTGGAAACAAAGCCCTATGAGGAGAGACTGAAAGAACTGGGCATGTTTAGCCTGGAGAAGAGAAGATTGAGGGGAGATATGAGAGCACTCTTCAAAGACTTAAAAAGTTGTCACACAGAGGAGGGCCAGGATCTCTTCTTGATACTCCCAGAGTGCAGGACACGGAATAACGGGCTCAAAGGAAGCCAGATTCCAGCTGGACATCAGGAAAAACGTCCTGACTGTTAGAGTAGTACGACAATGGAATCAGTTACTTAGGGATGTTGTGGGCTCTCCCACACTAGAGGCCTTCAAGAGGCAGCTGGACAACCACCTGTCAGAGATGCTTTAGGGTGGATTCCTGCATCGAGCAGGGGGTTGGACTTGATGGCCTTGTAGGCCCCTTCCAACTCTGCTATTCTATGATTGTAAGCCTACGCGGCAGGGTCTTGCTATTTACTGTGTTATCTGTACAGCACCATGTACATTGATGGTGCTATATAAATAATAATAATAATAATAATAATAATAATAATAATAATAATAATAATAATTCTATGACACTTTGCTCCCAGGAACTGTGCATCCTATTGCACTGATCCTTTGCATCTTCCTTTCCAACACAAGGAGTATAGACACGATTTTTCTACACGAAGGTTGTAGAAAAAATGGCATGTCAAGGGTCCTTAAGATGAGAGCTCCTATCTCTGAGGGCACAGGCCCATTCTTCAATTAGTCTTAGGCAGAGGTGCGGCACCTGAGGCTCATGGCTATCTCAGCCACACACCCTTCCACGGACTGTTTAATGGTTTCCTGTCTTTGGGGGAGATTTCTCCCATTCTAAAAGGCTAGATGCCTCTCCTAAGGCTTCGTGCTTTACGCTAAAATATGCTTGTAATACTGGTATTCTGGCCCCACCCCAACCTCTGAAATGCAGCCCCTGACGAATGAATTTGGCTCTCAGGCTGAAAGATCTGCCACCCTTGGTCTCGAGGAAAGAAAATACTCGGCCTTCCTTCCACTGGCCTGGCAGCCTGCTTTTACAGAGCCAACATTGTAGCCTCAGTTCCAGGCGTGTACCTTCACAAGAGTTGCATAAATGCACACAGCTCCAGTTCTTCCCACACAGGCGCGCACAGGGTTTATTTTAGCTCCGCTTGACAATACAGATTTGTAATGTAAGTTGAGGCAGGGGCAGGCCAGGCCCTGCACACTTGCCCTCTAACCAAGGGCACGGAGGTCCTCCCGCTCCTCTTCGGGGTGGCGCATTGACAGCCAACGCTGCAAGCCAGAGAGGGAGCGCGTGCTGCTCCTTGACGGGACAGGGTGCCGTGCCTTGCAGGGCCACCTCCAGCGGTCACAACACCTTTCCAGGGTTCATGAGGTTTTTCGGGTCTAGCGCTGCCTTAATGTGCTGCATGGTGGACAGCGCCACCTCGCCAACTTCCTCGTGCAAAAGCTGCCGCTTGCCCAGGCCCACGCCGTGCTCCCCTGTGCAGGTGCCGTCCATTGCCAACGCGCGCCTGGAGGAAAAGGGTGGACGAGTTAGATCAAAACGTGGGTCCCTCTGCTCCGAGGGCGCATAAGCTTTTCTGCCCCAATATGTGTGTGCGTGCGTGCATATTCACTTCCAACTCCCTCACACACACACACTCACATCCAACACCTGCCCAAGAGCGTTTCAGAGGCCTGGCCGCCTACTTTGGTCAGAGAGCCAGTGTGAAGTAGTTGTTAGGCCAGCCTTCCCCAACCTGGTGCCCTCCAGAAGTGTTGGATTGCAACTCCTATTATCCCCAGCAAGTGGATGGGAGTTGCAGTGCAACGCATCTGCAGGGCACCATGCTGGAGAAAGCTGGGCTGGAGTGTTGGATTGGGACTGGGGAGATCGGGGTTCTAGTCCTCACTCGGCCATGGAGTTCAGTGGGTGACTTTGGGCAAGTCCCTGACACTCAGTCTGACCTACTTCACAGGGTTGTTGTGAGGATAAAATGGGGGAGTATCATATACGCTGTCCTTGCAAGAGGAAAAAATGGCAGGATATAAATTTAATTATTCCATTAAACCAACACTCCTCCAGAAAACACTGTTCTCAAACTAGCCAGCCAGATAGGAATCCTGGCTGCTAAACGTCCTCCCTTCTCTAATTGACTCTTGCTAAAGGCTCCTAAGCTCCTTCACTTTGTTCCCCAGAATATTTTGAGGAAAATAAAATTGGGAGTGGGTGGGAGAGGAAAAGAAACACTCTAGAAACAGGCTCTATGGTTCTTGCCATAGAAGCTCCTTTCCTAGAGATTTCTTGGAAGCAGGCAGGAGCCTTTGAGCACCGCTGTCTCAAATGCTCCAGGTCAGCTCTAGGAACAAGGCTTCTATGGCAGGACTCGTAAAGCCTGACCCTACACAGTCTTCCTTTAGACAGGGCTTGGGGGAGTGGGGGGGGCACCTGCGGGCCTGGTCCACTCCAACATTTTGGTTCCAACAGATGCCTTTGGGAGTGATGTAAGCAGAGCATAAAAGCTGCGGTGTCTTTTTGTCCTTAGCAATTGCTCTTGCTTGTATTACTCATCGCTTGGAAGCAAGGACCAGACTTGGTTCCGCTTTGCCTGGGCAGGTGGGAATAGGGTCAGCCGGCCGGCCAGCTCTGCCTCCTGTGTGCCTTTCCACCCAACCCTGGTCAACAGATACAGTCAGATCCAACCTGCCCAGTCGTTCAGCGAACTTTGACACTCTGCCACTTTCTTCAGCATCTTCAGGATCAAAAACGAGGATACAGTGGAAGTTCCCGTCACCCACGTGGCCAGCAATGGGACCTGCAGAGAGACAGCCATAAACCACTCGTGCCCTTGTAGGTCAAAGTCTACTAGGCCTGGGCAGTCGGCCCAAGGTTTAATCCACTAGAATCAAGAGTCTTGTACTAATTATGGCACAAGCGTGCATATAAGTTTTATGAAACAATGTTATGGGAGCATCCGTTTCTCAGATGGATATGTCAGGCCTTGAGTGGAGGGCCGTGAATGCAAAGCGCCCATGCCCCCTGCAGTCAGAACCACCATGAGTGGTAGGTGAGGCTGAGAATGTGATGGGCCAAAGGCTCCCCAGAAAACTTCAGGGCTAAGCAGAGGTTCAAATGCAAGTATGCCCGGTTGAAATCCAACATGGTAAGTGAGCCCTCCAGATGTGCTGGATTCCAACTCCCCTTATCCCCAGCACGCAAGCCAGCGGTAGACAATACTGAGCTAGACAATGATAGGACTTGGTAGTCCAATACATCTAGAGAGTGAGTGCCCAGGTCACGGAAGGCTGCCTTACACAATTGCTGCTTCTCAACTGTAATGGTAATATTCGGCATTTGGATTATACAGCAGGGCTGCAGAATGTCAAGTTCCATTTTGGAGAAACTCTTGGGGGGGGGGCACACTTCAGTAGTGGGAGGGGCTGAAGGCAAAATGGGCAGGGCCCCCAATACCAGCCTAGTTTGGCTAAAAGCTTTTACTGCCAGTAAGTCAGCCTTAGGAGAGGGATTTCAGCCTTTTAGAATGGGAGAAAGCTGCTGGAAAGTGGAAACCCACCAAATGACAGGGGAAAGGGGGTGGAGCTAGGGGCAGGGAGGTGATTAGGGACCCCAGCAGAGCCAGACTTCGCACCCAGGCCTGAGGTTATGCACCCGTTATATAGCATGCATTATTCCACTAAGGGTGCAATCCTCTGCATGTTTAGGCAGACCAGTCCTAAACTCCTAGCATTCCCCAGCCAGCCATGCTGGGATTTGGATGACTTTTGTCTGTCTAAACATGCAGAGGATTGCGCTTTAATCCATACAACAGTCCGGTAATGTAGGTCAGTATAACTCCCAGAGGAAACTATGAGAGATTATAGTTCTGCTAAGGACAGCTTCCAGGCAGAAGTTATATTGGATCTGAGGATTTTCTGGCTTGTAAAACTCTCACTGCTACTCATTCCATCCAGGAAAAGAAGCATTTCCACGCTGACAGTTTTTAATAATCCCTTCAGCACTGAGAAGGAAATTCCCCTTTTGCTGCTGTTACCAGAGGGGGCTGTCGAATAATCTTTCTGGAGAGAAGGCCTGGCAAGTGCTTGCCTCCCACCTTCACTCTCAAGATGGCACTAGAGTGCAAAAAAATATATGACAACACAGAAGGCTCCCGAATAAGGGCAAATCTGCTTCCCAGAACAGCGGATGAAATTTGGCTCTGATCAAATAGGAGATTGTTGACGGGCAAGACATTGATTGGTGAATTGATTGGTGCCCCAGCTGAGGGCACTGTCGAGAAAACGTGGAGTACTTTTCTAAAACGAAAACCATAAAAAAGAAGAAACTGTCGTGGAATCCAGATGGTGGTGATTAGTGATTTGGACAAATAGCTGAGCATCTATTGCAGCCTTCTCCAGTGTCTTTCAGATGTGTTGGACAACCCCTAGAATTCCTCAACCAGTAACACTATGCTGGCAGGGCGATTCTGGGAACTCTAGTCCAACACATCTGAAGGACACCAGCTTGGGGAGGCTGATCTATTTCATTGTTTCGTAACAGACTTGGCAGGGGGTAGTTAGCAATTAGTATGGCTCTTTAATTTGTCCCAATAAATGAATGCTTTCAAATAATACTTGATAGAAGGCTCATGGGTCATGCTCTTGATTTGGGTTGGGGAGGAGGCTTATCAAAGCTGCTTTCTGCCTTCCATGGAAGTGTGTGGACTGCTGGCAGCAGCCATGAGGTCTCTGCTGATTTCATACAACCCACCTGTGATCTTGGACTCCAGCAGGTCTTTCTTCGTTTCCAGCAAGATTGCAGGAAGGCGTGAAATTGGGACACAAACATCAGTGGTGTAACTCTGCAGGCAGAGAGGGAAGCAGGGGGAAGAAAAGAGGGGGGGGTTTGGACATTTTTTAGGGGACGCACCCATTCCCTCCTAAACCATTGTTTATGTGCCTTTTAAGACCCACAAGGCCACAGATTTCCCATGCCCAGCCCCCAGTCCGAGAAAGAGAGGTGGGGAGGAGAGGGCCGAGGGAGAAGCAATCATGAGGGTTGGAAGGAAACCCCCTCCCCAAAAAAAGAAAGAGAGGCCATCTTGATCAGTCCTCTGCTGCAAAGCTAAATAATCTACCCTGCATAAGGTAACCATATGAAAAGGACAGGGCTCTTTAACAGTTGTTCTGAAAGGGGAATTTCAGCAGGTGTCATTTACCGTATTTCTTCGATTGTAAGACGCCATTGATTGTAAGACGCACACTAATTTCAGTACCACCATCAAGAAAAAAAACCCCTAAGACACACCCGCGATTCTAAGACACACCCCATTTTTAGAGATGTTTATATGGGGGGAAAAGTGTGTCTTAGAATCGAAGAAATAGGGTATTTGCATGCAGCACCTGGTGAAATTCCTTCTTCATCACAACAGTTAAAGCGGCAGGAGCCCTGCCTTCTTGACCAGATACAAAAGAGGGCAGGGCTCCTGCAGTTTTAACCGGTGTGATGAGGGAATTTCACCAGGTGCTGCATGCGTACCAATGACACCTGCTGAAATTCCCTATTCAATACAACTGTTAAAGATACTGGAGCCCTGTCCTCCTTTTCATATGGTCACCCTAACCCTGCACCCACCCACTCCAGTTTATCAACCTATGCACTCCAACCATGCTGGGGAATCGAGGCAGTTGGAGGTTGATGGCTGAATAGCTGCTCAGCCATAATGTGCCAAATGCAGTAATATGGTCAAAGACAATCTTCAAAAGAAGACAGTCAATAGATTTCTAAAACCCTAATAAAGTGCGTAGATCTGGGGTCTCTAACAAAGTACCTGTCGGCTCCATTGTGCCTGCAGACACCTCTGTTGGCATTTGCCAAGCTCTCTGCGCCTCCTGCTTTTTATTTTATTTCTCAAGATACTTTTTTTAAAAAATTAAGCTGGCATATTGCAAAGCAAAGTGCTACCATCTTGTTGTTTATTCGTTCAGTCGTTTCCGACTCTTCGTGACTTCATGGACCAGCCCACGCCAGAGCTTTCTGTCGGCCGTCGGCACCCCCAGCTCCCCCAAGGTCAAGTCTGTCACCTCCAAAATATCATCCACCCATCTTGCCCTTGGTCGGCCCCTCTTCCTTTTGCCTTCCACTTTCCCTAGCATCAGCCTCTTCTCCAGGGTATCCTGTCTTCTCATTATGTGGCCAAAGTACTTCAGTTTTGCCTTTAATACCATTCCCTCAAGTGAGCAGTCTAGCACCATCTTTATTTGGGTTCCAAGTTTATTTGGTGTTTTGGAGTCAGACGCCACTTCTGCCTTGTACATAGTTTCTTGAGCAAGTTACTTTTCTTTGTCTCACCAGGTGCTTTCTGGAAAATGAGTGTTTTGTGACTGACCATGCTTGTCACGGCAGCCATTTTAGGAATGGGCAAGCCTCTTTCCCCCATAGCACCCATTTTGTGAGAGTGTCCATGACACTCTCTGAAAATTCCAGAACTGTCCACTGACCCAAAATCTTGGGGACCCCCCCCCCCCCGTTGCAGATCAACATCATCTAGAATTGAGGCTGCTACATTCAGAACAGGTAACTCCGTTGTGAGATGAGGAAACGAAGCACAACAGAGGGCAGTCAGGGTAACTCAAACCACAAAGTAGAGAGGTCAAACAATGTGGCAACTATGGCTCGCCCTTCACTCCTTCCAACTCACCTTCCGGCCAGGCCGAAGGGCCAAGGCTGCGTAAAAGGCGTTGTGCCGCGCTGTCCACAGCTGGTTGCGAGCCTCTTGCTCCTGGGCCCATACGAAGTCCGAGCCACCGTTCGACTGCACGATCTCCCCTGCGGAAGTAGATGTGGGTCAAAGCCCCACCGCTGCTGACCCCAAACCAGCCGCCTGCAAGAGGGAGGGCCCATGCTCTCGTAGGGCCACAGGCAGCTGCCTTAAACCTTGGTCCATGGTCCATCAAGCCCAGTATTTTATTTTATTTATTCATTCCATATTTATACTACCCAACAGCCAAGGCTCTCTGGGAAGTTTACAACTAAAAGCATCGTATACAAAAATCAAGATTAAAACTTTAAAAATGTCATATCAAACGAGAATAAGTGACTGTCCAGGGAAAGCTTGTCTAAAAAGAGATGTTTTCAGGAGGCGTTTGAAGGCTATTACATTTTCGGCCTCCCGAACCGCACGAGGGAGGGTTTTCCAGAGAAGGGTCCACCATCGGGGGTCTTCGTGACGACATTCTGTTCATCTTGGAATGGCCAGCAGGACCTCCTCTGACCATCATAAATGTCGTCTGGATGTATATAAGAGAAGGCGGTCTACTAGGTATCCTGGTCCCAAGTTGTTTAGGGCTTTGGAAGATAACAACATAACCTTGTACATGGCTCAGTAGCTAACAGGCAGCCAGGGCAGCTCTTTTAACACTGGTTTTATGTGGGCAGAGCTAGGCGTCCCCGTGAGCACCCTAACTGCTGCGTTCTGCACAAGCTGCAGCTTTCAAACCACACACATAGGTAGCCTCACACAGAGCACGTCACAGTACTGTCAACACTGACTGGCAGCAGCGGCTCTCCAGGGCTTCAGGCATGAGTCTTTCCCAATCCTACCTGGGGAAGCCGGGGATCGAACCGGGGGCTTTCTGCACGCAAAACATGTGCTCGAGTGTATGCTCACTCAGCCCCCTTCCGGGGCTTGCCGGCTGCTTTGCCTGTCCTCCGTGTCAGACCTACCCGTGGCTTGCACCTGCTCCCCCACGCTGTTCTCGGTGCCGTGGAACTCCAGGAAGAGGGTGGGCGCCTCGGCATAGCTCAGGCCACTGTAGCGGTTGCAGGCCCCCATCATGACATCGTCCAGGAACTCTAGGGTGGGTTAGGGGGAGAGAGCGGCTATTGCAGCAGAATGCAAGACGCAGAGCACACTAGACCACTTGCTGTACAAAACGCACAAAAGCCCAGCTTTTGCACTACACAGAACTCCTCCTTAGGTATTTCAAGCATGAGATATCGGCATATTTTAGCTGATAGCTTTTACTACCAGTAACTAAGCCCTAAAAAATCAGCTGTCCACACCTCTCTGCGTTTCTTCTTTCCATCAGCGGCTTCTGCTTTGGGGTGGTACGAGGCTCAATTTATCCCCCTCTTGCTTCCTCTCCCATCCCCCAAACTTGCTGGCCTTTAGCCACTCTGCTTCCCTCCCCCATGGGAGTTAAACCTCTTTCAGCCCAAGGGTGGGGCCAAAGGAAAAAGGGGCGGAGCTAAGAACACCAGGATGTTTGAGTTTGAAGCTCTTACTTCAAGTAACAGCCTTGGAGGAGGCATGCCAGAGAATCATAGAATAGTAGAGTTGAAAGGGGCCTAAAAGGCCTTCAAGACCAACCCCCTGCTCAATGCAGGAATCCACCCTAAAGCATCCCTGACAGATGGATGTCCAGCTGCCTCCTGAATGCTTCTAGTGTGGGAGAGCCCACAACCTCCCTAGGTAACTGATTCCATTGTCGTACTGCTCTAACAGCCAGGACGTTTTTCCTGATGTCCAGCCGGAATCTGGCTTCCTGTAAGTTGAGCCCGTTATTCCAGGTCCTGCACTCTGGGAGGATCGAGAAGAGATCCTGGCCCTCCTCTGTGTGACAACCTTTTAAGTATTTGAAGAGCGCTCTCATCTCTCCCCTCAGCATTCTCTTCTCCAGGCTAACCCTTTAAGAATTGGGGGGAAACAAAAGCAAGTGCCAGCAAACCACCAAATGCTTAGGGGAAAGAGGAAGAGAGTGTGACTTTCTGGACAACCTCAGAAGCCCGGATTTGAACCCACGCGGGCCGGATTCCAGTCCGACAATGGAATCAGTTGCCTAGGGAGGTGGTGGGCTCTCCCACACTAGAGGCCTTCAAGAGGCAACTGGACAACCACCTGTCAGGGATGCTTTAGGGTGGATTCCTGCATTGAGCAGGGGGCTGGACTCGATGGCCTTGTAGGCCCCTTCCAACTCAGCTATTCTATGATTCTATGATTTCAAGGTTCAAAACCTCTGCCCTGCCTACAGAGCCTCCTGTTCCTATGCACTAGCTGGGCTTTTCCACCAAGTTGACTTTTTGTTTCTCTGCGGACACCACACCTTTAATGACTTGCACTCCAGGCCTCCCCCTTCCCCCTTTGCACTTAGAACATCTGTGAATATTCCATGACATCACATTAGTCGAGCCAATGGGCAGGGAGTCCTCCAGTTTTTCGGCTACGATTCAGGGTGCTTCCAAACAAGGCTTTGATTGGGCAATCGGCTAGCCTTATTCATGGAATTTCGCAAGGAGTCGTCTTCCATTTGTAACCTTCTCAGCCATGCTTTCCCACTGCTTCTTTCACCATTTTTCTTGCCACAAAATACCCATGAAAGAGGAAAATACTAAAAAAGTGGCCCAATGGCTTGCAATTGATAGTTGTAGGAGCCCCATCAGATGGAAACACTCTCAGGCAATGAGGAAACCTCAGCCCTTTTTGTGTGTGTCTTGCATACTGGTGACTGTTAGTTCCGATGTCAGTGAGGCAGTAAATCCGCTCTGGGTTTCAGTCAGAACCAGTCAGAACCCTAAAGGAAGCACTTTGGACAGCGCCTTTTGAGTTCTGACTGAGCGGATTCATAGCCCCACTGACATCGGAACCACCAGCTTCCACTGAGACTGAGGCATGTGGATTTTGGGTTGGTTTGCACAGAAGTCATGATGAGACCAGACTCTGCAAAACTAGCAAAATCTGCCAGTAAACAGCAGCCCAGTGCGTGATATTCCACCTCCTCTGGCCCTAGAAATTGAAGAAAAGGGGAAGACACTTCCCACTTTTTTTAAAAAAAATAATCTTGGCTGTCCACACCATTTGTCCCACCCAATTCTCCTCGCTTGGCTGCCCCGGTCTCCTGGAGAGCCCTGGGTTCTACTCACTCACCAATTCGGGCGATGGGGATCCCTGCTTGAAGAATCTGCACGGTGCTGTCCACAGCCCCTTGCACGCTGGGAAAGGCACACACGGCCGCCACGGTGGCCTCAGGGATGCCGTGCAGGCGCAGTGTTGCCTCAGTGATGAGGCCTAGCGTTCCCTCTGAGCCGACGAAGAGCCCGGTTAGTTGGTAGCCGGCAGCACTCTTTCTGCAAGCACAGAGTGGGTGACCTGTGAGTTTCAGGGTTCCCTGCTGTCACAGCACCTTTACTGACTTGCACTCCAAACCTCACCCTTCCCTTTCTGTGGTTAGAACACTTGTGATCATTCTATGACACCACCTTGCTTGGAACATCCTGTTCTCCTGACATGTGCAAAACCTGCCTCCTCCCCACAAGGATAACCTACACACAGGGGTTCAAACCTATTTCAGACTCAGGGCCAAATTCTCAGGGACTGCATTTCAGTGGTGGGTGGGGCTGTGGTTAGCCCTATATCAGCTTTCCCCAATCCAGGTCCTTCCAGACATGTTGGACTTCAACTCCCATCATTCCCAGCAAGCCAGTTGGAGAAGGCTGGTGTTGACAGTACTGAGCTAGACAGTGATGGGAGTTGTAGGTCATTTTCAGATGACATGCTAAGCCATGGAGGTTAAGCATTTTGAGCTAAACATTATGACTCAGAGGGTTGCGTGAACCATTCCTAAACATAGTGGCTACATAACCATGGTTTAAACATTTTGGCCCTGTTCAGACAACATGCTAAACCATGATGGTTAAGTGTTTTGAGCGAAACATGATGACTTAACCATGGTAGCTACATAACCATGGTTTAAGCACACTCACTAACCACTTGCTGCAGAAGGGTTAGCGGCTTAACCATGGCTTAGCATGGTTTCTGAACAGGCCCATAGTCCCACACGTCTGGAAAGGACAAGGTTGGGGAAGGCCGTCTTACTTAATTGCTGGTTCTCTGCTCTAATTGTAATACCTGGCATTTCAATTATATGCTGTTTATTGTTTCACATTATGTTGCGTTTTATTCTTTTAAATATTTGTATTTTACATTCTTCACCGTTCTATGGCATTTTAGTTTTTAATTGTTTGTAACACGGCCAGAGAACAGGATTTATTGGGCAGATTAGAAATGTAATATAAAAATAAACAAGGTAAATATAGCAGGGGTGCCAGATCTCTCTCCTCCCCAGGGCCAAATTCTATTTCAGGGAGCCACATTCTGCTGGTGGGCGGGGTTGAAGGCAAAAGAGGGAGGGGCAACCCCTCCAAAGTATTTTAGCTTACAGCTCTAACTACTGGCAATTAAGCATTAGGAGAGATATTTCAACATTTGAGAATCGGGGGGGACGGGGACTGCACAAAACCTGGAAAAACCCCAAATGATGGGGGGTGGGGGAGAGAGAGAGGAGAAAGTGAGGCCCCCAAGCAATTCAATGGCAATGAGTGCCAAGCCACGTGCCCAGAAGACTCCAAGCTCAACATGGCGTAGGCTAGAGGGAGCCAAAGCAGAGACTCAGGAGAAGGCCTGGCGCATTGGCGCAGGGAGTGCTTTCAGGACCTCGAGGGGAGTTCAGCAGAGTACCTGGGCCTCCGGTTCTGCCCAGCTGTATGCATCACCCTCCCGTCGGGCAGCACCACTTGCAGGTTGAGCACGTTCTGGCGCATGGTGCCGTAGCGCACAGCGTTGGTGCCCGAGGCGCTGGTGGCCGCCATGCCGCAGAGAGAAGCATCAGCCCCGGGGTCTGAGGAGGGAAAGGCACAGCGAGGTGAGGCGGCCATGGAAGCCCCCCCGCTTACCCCTTCCACCCACCCAGGGAGGTCTCTCGCAAGAGCGGCTGGGGCCATCTGCATTCGGACCAGGAACTCGAATGCCTCCGGTTTGGCCAAGGCAGGGTCAAGGAACAACAACCAGCCCCACGCAGAGCCCTAGAGGAGCCAGAAGGCATCTATGGGGGAAAGCCAAGGGGATCCCGTGTGGCCGCAGCGGGGCAAGGGGCAGCCTTCCCCACCAGATGAGTTGGACTACAACTCCCAGAATCTCCCAACCAGCTTCTTATGCTTACATCCAGTTCTTCCCGTGGGAAGCTCAGAAGATCCCCCCAGTTTCCCATGCAGGCACTAAGTAGGTCAGTGGAGGCTGGTGGCGCCAGCGTCAGTGGGGCAGTGAATGCACCCTGGGTTTCAGTCAGAACCAGTCTGAACTCTAAAGGAGTTCCCCAGGGTGCTTCTGTTTGACTGGGTCCTCTGTCTGAGAGCCAGTGTTGGTGTACTGGTCAGGATGTTGTGCTAGGACTGAGGAGACCCGGGTTCTAGTCCCCATTCAGCCATGGAAGCTGACCGGGCGACTTTGGGCCTACCCCTGACTCAGCCTAACCTACCTCACAGGATTGTTGTAAAGATAAAATGGAGAGGAGGATCTTATACACCACCGTGGGCTCTTTGGAGGAAAAGGCAACGGGATATAAATGGAACAGATACCTCAAAAAAATAATCATGGAAGGGCTGTCCAGTCCAATTCCAGTTTTAGAAACAACAACCCTTAAGAACTGTTGACCATCAACGGCAGACTAGTCTCCCTGTGGAACTCCCTGGGTGTTGTTTTTATTCTGTTGTAGCGTTTTTAACTGCATTTTTTTAACGTATTTGTCCCATTATTGTTTTAATCAAGTTTTTTTATTTTTAATGTTTTTGTTCCTTTGATTCTTAGCTGCCTTGAGTGTCATTTGCTTGGTGGAAAGGCACATGAATCAATCAATCAATCAATCAATCAATCAATCATTTAATGATGCCAGCAGTTAGCTCCTGGACAGCAGCCTGAGCAGGCAGGCACACAGGTAACCCACTCCCAATCTTCTACACTGAGGTGAGGGGTGCTCTGTTTTTATTTAAATGATCGTAATGATTTCTCAATTATCATCTACACATATAAACAAGCAAATGTTATGCACATCGGCGAAAATAACTGTGCATGAAAATTATGCAAATTCTATGCAAATCGGTGCCCTCTTTTCTCCTGTTTTTTGGGGGGGGTGATGCGTTTCCTCATTTTTGGCCATTCATCCGTGGCCACCCTAACACTTCCCAGAGTGCAGCACCCTTGGGCCATTCTACACCTCCCAGAATTGCCTTGAAGCCAGCCATACCGACAGGAAACCAGAGTCCACTGCCCCGCAGGAAGCTGTTCAAGCTCTTCCGGGTCACCCCTGGTTCTACAGCAACGGTGAAGTCCTCTGTGTTCAGCCGAGAGATCTGGTCCATTTGGGTCAGGTTGAAGCAAACGCCACCCTGTCCCATGGAAGGGTGCAAACACAGAGTAAACATAAGCGGGGGGGGGGGGCAGGGGCTGCCACAGAAGGTCCTCCTTGCCTCCACAAGGTACATACTATGGAGCTGTAGACCCAAACTGGCAGGACTTAAGAATGTAAGCAGAACATAGATTTGCATCAGAGTCGTGCCAGATCAGACCAAAGGCCTATCTAGTCCAGCATTCTGTTCACACAGTGGCCAACGGTGGTCTGTGGAAGCTCACAAGAAGGACGTGAGCATAAGAGCACCTACTTGCTTCTTCTCCCAGCAACTGGTACCGAGAGGCATACTGCTTCCAATACTGTCTATAATATATAGCCACCGGGACTAGCAGTCATTGATAGCTTTATCCTCTATGAATATGTCCAATCCTGTTTTAAACCATCCAGATTGGTGGCCATCCCTACACCTTGTGGTAGCAAATATACAGATGTGTCCCCTCTCTGCTTGCCAATGTAGCCTCTCCTGGGCTGGCATCATGGGTTGGTATGGCTGGGCACCTACCAAGGTCCACATTCCAGTGGGGGCCCACTGACATGAGTCCCCTGGACTTGCTCCTCCTCCTCCTCCTTGCCATGGGAACCTGCTTGTTCACTGGCCTCCCCCTCTGGCCCAGGCAACAATGGTGCTGAGAAGGAGCAGGAGATGCCACGGCCTGCTTGCTCCCTGCTTCTCTGCATGCCAAGCAAGTGAGTGGTAGCAAAGAGGAGTAGGAGTAGGAAGAGCAGCCGATGACAATGGTGTTGAGAAGGTAGACTTAAGCAGAGAGGGGGCCCATGGAGGGTGTCTTGTGCAAGCGCCCTCCCAGGCCCTCCCCCATTGACCTGGCCAGGTGCCATACCTGGACAGCGTTCACACCGCCTTCCAGTCCTGTGCCTGTGCCAAAGGGGATGATGGGAACGTTTCGACTGTAGCACGTCGTCACCAGCAAACTGACCTGCTCCACATTTTGGGGCCAAACCACAGCATCCGGTGGACAGCACCTACGAGGGAGGGACAGAGGGCAAGCGCTGTCTGAGCGATGTGAAGAGCTACCGTGCCTGGCGTGAACATTCACACCCCCCACCTCCCCCCACACACTTCATTTGTCCACATTTTGTTGTCTTGAAGCCTGGAATTAAAATGGAGTTAATTGGCAAATTTGCCATTTGATTTACACAACATACTTAGGGTGCAAAGTATATTTATTGTGGCACAAAAGTTAATTAAACAAAAAAACAAGCTGGCATTGGTTGGTTGCATAGGTATTCACCCCCTGTGCTGTGGCGCCCCTAAATAAGCTCTGGTGCAACTAATTTCCTTCAGAAGTCACATAATTAGTTGAATGGAGTCCACCTGTGTTGTGCAATTCAGATAAAATACGCCTGTTTCTCATGCTTCTAGCCTTGCACAACAAAAAAAGTCCCCTTAAGTCTGTATTATTTTTAAAGATGGAAGTTGCCACTATCTCCAGCTGCGCACAGGAGAAGCGGCACGAAAAAGACAGCCCCTGAATAAAGACAGGCGCTATTTACGTCCTCTTTCCTCTCCCTGAGAGAAAGAGTAAGTATCAATCAACAAAAGCAGAGGCGGAGAAGCGTGATTTCCGCTCCCCACCCCAGCTGATGGAGTTGGAATATGTTATGGACCAAATGGGCCCTTGGGTGGCTGGTGCCTTCTCACCAGCCACCCTCAGTTAGTTACTGTCTGGACGCTGGGTCATCCTGAGCACAAATGGTCCCTAAATCTGCTCGGGGAAAGGGGCTGAGACTGGGAAACACTCTTCCTCTTCATGAAGTGAATGCACAAGTTGGCTGGTTGCTGCTCTGTCTTGCTGCTTACAGTAGCCTTCCCCCACGCTGATGCCATCCAGATGTTCTGGACTCAAACGCCAAGCATTCCTGACCATTGGCCATGCTGGCAGTGACTGATGGGAGTCGTTTTCTGCCACATCTGGAAGGCACCCATTTGGGGGAAGTCTGTACTACAGGGTCTGTGAGAGCTGGGCTATCTCAATGCTGTTGGTTAAAACAGAGATTTGCTCAGTTTTACTACAGATATCCTCTGCTGTAAGTAATTCTTCCCTGGCTGAAGTCCCTGCTATGGTGGGAGGTGTTGGTGCTGCACTGGGAGTTGCGAGATCTGGGTTCTAGTCCCCACTCGGCCATGAAAACCCACTGGGTGACTCTGGGCCAGTCACAGGCTCTCAGCCTAACCTACCTCACAGGGTTGCTGCTGTGAGGATGAAATGGAGAGGAGGAGGAGGAGGAGGAGGAAGAGGAGGAGGAGGATTATGTATGCCACCTTGGGTTCCTTGGAGGAAAAAAGGAGGGATATAAATGCAATAATAAAAATTAAAAAAGAAATGGGTTTTGCCAGTAGCAATACATTGTTGTGAGCTGTCCCTGTTGCAATGCACAGTATTTTCATATAGCTTGGTCTTGAATGGACAATTTAGCCTTACTCTACAAAAGACCTGCTGCACCTGGGGCAAATGAAAACTGCTAGAACTGGTTTGTTGATATCCATCATCAACAGGGCTACCATTATTTTTGGATTCTCCTTGGGGCATGGCTACGGGGACTGTTATGATGAGAACCTGCATGGCAACATTTACCATTACACCACCGTTACTTTCTGTATTCTTTGGTCACACTTGGCTACCTCATGCAAGTATGTCAGCGTTAATGTCTGAAACAGTCTGGTCTCAGCTACAATGGATGCACGGAGTTACCCCTCGCACCTGGGGCTTCTTAACACCCATCCATCCAAGGCAATGTGCAAAAGAAGAACTCTGAGAAATTCCACAGTACCTGTGCATGGACTCATCGTGGCCGTGTTGCTCGCAAACAGCTGCAGCCGTGGACACGTTGGCGGTGCCCACCACAGCTCTCAGGGAATCAAGGAAGTCCTCCGTCAGCCAGTCCTGTGGGACGATATGAGGGAGGAGGCATAGTGGCAGAGGCCCAGGGGCAGAGAGACGGGCACAAAGTGTGGGCTGATCTCTTTGCAATCTTTATGAGCATTGACTGAGTAAAGGCCCAGGGCAGGATGCAAAGGTGAATCTGTACTATGCACTGAAACTGTGCATGACACTGGAGCTTACCTGCCGGCTGCATCCCATGATTTGAACAGTTTACTATTTGTGGAGGAAGAAATGCTGTAATAACAATGCAATGCAAAACAATGCAATTCTCATGGCGCAGAGCAGTAAAGCAGCAGTTTCTGCAGCTGAAACTCTCCTCACGGCCTGAGTTCGATCCCAGCGGAAGCTGGTTTCAGGCAGCCGGCTCGGGTCGACTCAGCCTTCTATCCTCCTGAGGTCGGTAAAATGAGTACCCAGTTAGCTGGGGGAAAGGTAATAACGGCCGGGGAAGGCAACGGCAAACCACCCCGCTATAAGGCCTGCCAAGAAAACGTCAGCGAAAGCTGGCATCCCTCCAAGAGTCAGTAATGACTCAGTGCTTGCATGAGAGGTTCCTTTCCTTTTTTTCCTTACTCTGAAGTAACCCCCCTTGTTCATTCAAAGTACATAAGAACAGCCCTGCTGGATCAGAGAAAGATCCATCTAGTCCAGCATTGGACAACCAGCTGTTGACCAAGGACCCACAAGCGGGACACAGGTGCTACAGCACCCTCCCACCCATGTTCCCCAGCAACTGGTGTACATAGGCATACTGCCTGTGCTACTGGAGGTAGCACAGAGCCATCAGGTATTTAAAATCAGTCTCACCAATCAATCCACTGGGATTAGTTCTGTATCCAAAGGAGGTGGATTCCCCTTTGTTAGAGATTTTTAAGCGGGGGCTGGATCAAAGATACTGGGGCAGGAGGTGACCATTAAGCAGTGGAGGCTGATGACTCCAATGTCAGTGGGGCAATGAATCCACTTTGGGTTTCAGTCAGTAACAGTCAGAACTCTGAAGGAGCTCTCCAAGGTGCAGACACCATCAGCGTCCACCACGGTCAAGGTTCCCTTCAGACTCTGATTCTAAATCAGCCTTCCCCAACTTCGTGCCCTCCAGCCATGCTGGCTGGGAATGATGGGAGCTGTAGTCCAACACATCTACAGGGCGCCAGGTTGGGGAAGGGTCCTCATCTTTGCTTTGCACAGTCACCAAACTCCCAAGTGCGCCTCCCCCGTGGAGTGCGTGCACGCCAGTAATTTTGGACACCTTCCTCCTGGCTTCTGGTTAGGCAACACTTTCCATGTCCTGCAGCTCTCTTTGTCCCCTGTCCAGCAGAACAAGTAAAGGGAATTCAGAGAAGAAGCCCAGCCAGACAAACGAGCTCTTATTCTTCCTGCCTTGAAATGCCAATGAGTGGAGTTGCACTCCAATGCCTACGGAGGCACAAGCCCCATCCCAGTCAATGTCAACATCTTGTGGTAGAAGTAAACGTTGTCCCTGAAAGGGAAACTTTCTTGCCTATTTAGAATGTAAACTGACGGAGAATGTTGATGAGTACTGGAGACAGAGCATGTGGTTAGCCCTCTCACTGGACTGCAGTCACTCATAGGGTGACCACATGGAAAAGAGGACATAAGAACATAAGAAGGGCCGTGCTGGATCAGACCAAGGGTCCCTCTAGTCCAGCACTCTGTTCACACAGGGGCCAACCAGCCATCAGCCAGGGATGAACAAGCAAGACATGGTCCAACAGAACCCTCCCACCCATGTTCCCCAGCAACTGGTGCACACAGGCTTATTGCCTCCAATACTGGAGATAGCACACAACCATCAGGGTTAGTAGCCATTGATAGCCTTTGCTCCAGGAACTTATCCAACCCCTTTTTAAAGACATCTAGATTGGTGGCCATCTGTACATTCTGTGGTAGTGAGTTCCATAACTAAACTATGGGCTGTGTGAAGAGCTCCTTCCTTTTATTTGTCCTGGATCTCCCACCAATCAGTTTCATGGGATGACCCCGGGTTCTAGTATTTTGAAAGAGGGAGAAAAACGTCTTCCTATCCACATTTTCCATACCATGCCTAATTTGTACATCTCTGTCATGTCTCCCCTTAGCCTCCAAACGTGAAGTAGAGAAAATAGAAGGCTGTGGTTGAAACAGCAAAAACACAATTGGGGTGCTGAGCACTCAACCACAAAGACTCACACGTGAAATATAAGATAGACGCAATATATTACAAATGTGGGTGATGTATTCTTACATATACAGTTTGTAAAAAAGTATACAAAATACTTTCTCCTTGCTGATACACCGCCTTAAACCCCTCAAAAAAAAATCCAACAGTGCAGAAGCCTCCACTATATAGAAAATAAAGAAAACAATCACAATTATAGTGTCCAATGTATCAGCACTAAAGTCACAATAACATGTTACGAAACAGCACATGGGGAAAATATTTTTGTAGTAAAAGTACAGAATTGTATCCCACACACATTCACTAATCAGGGCGTCTAAATAAACATTCACAATTCTAGGCGTCTAAATAAAACAGGTGTCCGGTACAATTCCTGTTTCGAGGAGTCTTCATCATCAGCATTATGTGGCTGATCTAAACATGAAAACTACAAGGTGATAATGTTGGAGGGTTCCACCCCAAACATACAGCCACGGCTCCTTCTGTGAATAAGTTGCGCCCAACTGATGAAGACTCATCAAAACAGGAATTGTACCGGACACCTGTTTTATTTAGATGCCTAGAATTATTTAGATGCTTATTTAGACGCATAGAATTATTTAGACACCTAGAATTGTGAGTGTTTATTTAGACGCCCTGATTTGTGAATGTGTGTGGGGATACAATTCTGTCCTTTTACTACAAAAATATTTTTCCCATATGCTGTTTTGTAACAGCTATTGAGACTTTAGCACTGATACACTGGACATTATTATTGTGATTGTTTTCTTTATTTTCTATATAGTGGAGGCTTCTGCACCGTTGGATTTTTTTGGAGGGGTTTAAGGCGGTGTATCAGCAAGGAGAAAGTGTTTTGCATACTTTTTTACAAACTGTATATGTAAGAATACTGTATATATCACCCACATTTGTAATATATTGCATCTATCTTATATTTCACGTGTGAGTCTTTGTGGTTGAGTGCTCAGCACCCCAATTGTGTTTTTCCCCTTAGCCTCCTGCAGCTTTAACTGTTGCGACGAAGAAGGACTTTCACCAGGTGCTGCATGCATGCAACTGCTGAAATTCCCTTCTCTATGCAACTGTTAAAGATACAGGAGCCCTGTCCTCCTTTCCATGTGGTCACCCTACGAGTGACTGCAGTCCAGTGAGAGGGCTAAACCACATGCTCCGTCTCCAGTACTCATCAACATTTTTCGTCAGTTTACATTCTAAATATGCAACTGTTAAAGATACAGCAGCCCCGTCCTCCTTTCCATAGCGTCACCCTGGACTGCACTAATTCAGAATGCATGAGTTTGGGGGTGGGGGTGAGGGGAGAGCTGCACATATTTAAATGTTTCCCCTGTCAAAGTCTTCTTCCATATGGAAATCCAACACAGGCAGGATCTATGATTCTATGATACACTATTGCTTTAAAGCGCTTTATAACAGTTTTTACAACTGTTGGGGCCCAGGACACACTGCATATACAGGTTTCAAAACGTTTTCAAAGCGCTTTAAAGCAGTAGTGTAGATCCCCCAGCCAAGGTTTTCTTGATGATTCTCCACTTACATTCTGAGGTGATGAAAAGAGTGTACCATGATCCCCCACATTCACAACTGCGTCCCCACCCCCAGCTTCACCCTCCACTTTCCCGTCACACAACATTTCCACAGGTTACGCTTGCATCTTCTTCGCTCATTTCCCTGTATCCTAGGTTGCACTGATTTCTTTTAAGCCTTGTAACCAAGCAATTGGAATAAGGGACATGGATGAAATTCTCTCCCTTGCTAAACAGCCATGATGCTCGTCCTTTTGCTCTGGGAGAGGCACTTGGGACTTACAGCTCCATAATGAGCAGAAAACCAACAGGTGAAGCTTTCCCCATCACTGTATCTCCATGGCAGGAAAGGCTTTGCCTGCTGGATTTCTGCCTGTCTTGGAACTGTGAAAAGGCATAGAAGGGTGGGGGGCGGCGGGGATAGCCGATTAATCCCCTCTCTCCCACCCGTGTCTTCTCAGCCTTTCCTATTTCAACGTGATGGGCGGGGGGGGGAGGCTCCCAATTCCTGGGTCCAGTGCAGGACCTGTGTTGCAAGGAGTGAAAACTGAACGGCTTCAAATACACGCAAATTGAGAGTTTTTCAGGACCGTACCATTGCAGGCTGCCTGCGTGAACGCTGTCCCCCCAAAAACAACCGAATCCAACCTTAGGGTTACGCAGAGTAGACCCACTGAAATCCGTCGGTCGGTCGTGACTTGGAACTCCGCGCCAAGGACGCGTAAGGTTGCAGACGATGTTCGTCGCCCCGGCCGTTTCAACGGGTCTACTCTGAGAAGGATGAGCGTTGGACCCCGCCCAGGAGCAGGCCCTCCGCGTCGCCTCCCCTACCTTGGCGGCTCCTTGCGAGTAGCTCCGAGCCGCGCAGCTCAGCTTCCGCCGCAGAGCCATGGCCGCCCGCAGGGAATGAGCCATGGGAGCCGGGACAGGCCGGGACGCTCGGCCCAGTGACCCGGAGGAGCCAGTGCGGGAGGCGGAGCCGGCGCGCTGCGCCTTAAGGTGGACCGGGGGTCCCGCCCCGCTTGCTCCGGATCCCCGCAGAAGAAGTGCCGGGGCTCAGCGCCCCCCGCCCCCAGTCGCCACCACAGTTCGGGATGGAGCGGGGGGGGGGGCGGAGGCGGCGTTCTGCATGTGCTCAAGGGAACGCCGTTAACTTCATCATGTGGCATCCAACTCTGGTTTAACAAATCTTCCTCTGACCACAGTAAATTGAAGGAAACAAGCTCGATTCGGCATCTACAGAAATCGTGTTTGTGTATTTATTAGAAACGCTGTCTGACTTGTATGTTTTTATATATATATTTAACTTTTTTAAACTGCTTTGTTAAATAGAGTTTAATAAATATATATTTTAAAAAAACTTCATCATGTGCTTCTGGACAGTTTTATCCGTGCAAATAGAGTGTGTGTGTGTGTGTGTGTGTGTGTGTGTGTGTGTGTGAATACTCACCAACAGGGACTTCAGACTGCAGGTGTGGCGGGGGAGGGGACACAGGTGATCATATTTTTGTGGTGTTCACATTAAAACAACAAACCCCCAGCATGTCGTCAAACTAACCCATTCTAAGCCTTTCTAATTTTGAAGATGACTAGATTGCATGGAGGTGAGTTTGCTTACACGGAGAGAGCACTGAAAATCGGCTACACTCCACATTTGCACCGGAAGTGTACCTGCTGGACTTTTGCTCCTGGAGCTTGTGGTGGCGGCTCTGAGAATTGGACAGCGTATCACGGTCGTGGGCTTTTTAAAAGGGAAATTTGGAACTTCACAGTAGAATGTGACTGTTATTCATGCACATAATGCACACTGCACCAGGAGCAGAGGTGTTTTGTAGGGCTGTGCACGGACCCCTCCCCCCACGATCCGCTTCGGATCCCGATCCACAACTTTTGGATCAGGTCCGCTCCGCACCGATCCGCCAGTGGTCCGCTTCGCTGCGGAGCTCCAGATCCGAATCGGAGCTCAGCAGTGGCAGTCCCAGCAGCTGCTTCAACTGAGCCCGAGGACTCAAACAGGAAGACCAGGCGGGTTCAGTTGAAGCCACGGATGGACCGCAGACGGACGCAGGTAAGACCCTGCCCCCCTGCCCCCTTACCTGGCTTCGCTGCCGTCGCCGCACGGGTGGCGGCGGCAGGGCCAGGTAAACCCCCTCTCACGCACACCACTAACCTGGTCCGTCACGGCCCATCACCGGCTTCACTAGAGCCTGTGGCTCAACTCGGAACTGTAGGCCGGCGATGGGCTGCAACGGACCAGGTAAGACCCCCTCCACCCTGCCCCCTTACCTGGCTCTGCTGCCGTCGCCACAGAGGCAGCGGCAGCGCCAGGTAAGGCCCCTTACCTTTTTTGCAGAGCTCCGGATCGAGGCAAAGGATCCACCTTCATCTCGATACGCTCCACTGCCCCCCCCCTCCAATTCTCTTCGCCTCCACTTTAAGGGGAGGTGAAGCACCCTGATCTGCTTCTGCTTCTCAGATCCGAAGAGAAGTGGAGCACAGCCCTAGTGTTTTGTATTTTCCTTGTTTGTTGCTTAAAGTCACATCCTCTGACATTTAGAAGCCTACACAGAGCATGAGAAAACCTAGAGGGAAGAGGGTTCTTGGGAGAGTGGAGAACTCTTTGAGGTCAGTATGTGTGGCTGCCTTCGCATAACAGTGATAAATGTACATAGAAGATTTCTCTCTTCTCGAAGCTCAATAATTTTGGCCCTGAGCACTTGTTGTGTTTGGTGGAATCTTTGAACAGCTTCAAGGAGGGAGGCTTTTGTCATTGAAGATCAGGCCGGTTGCTGCGCTGCGCTGGTACATTTCCAAGCACAATTCATGGTACTGGTTTTAACCTACAAAGCCTTTCATGGCTTGGAACCACATGGCTGACCGCTTGCCTCTCTCAGGATACCCAAGAGAGCGCCTTCTCCCTTGTCAAGCTGCCCAGTCACTGAGGTCATCCGAGGGCCTGCTCCTGGTGGTTCCACATAGACCCATCCTCCGATTGGCGTCCACCAGGGGAAGAGCCTTCAGTGTGGTGGCCCCCCTCCTATGGAATTCCCTGCCTCTGGAGGTTAGACAGCGGCCAACTTTTGTATTCCTTCCAACGCCTCCTGAAAACATCATTGTTCCAGGAAGCTTTCCCTTAAGGACCAGCTACAGTCTATTTTGCACTTTGTTTCTTTTAAAAATCTTCTTTTAATACCCTGGAAGACAGAAACAAACTTCAAAGTGATCTTGATAGGCTGGAGTGCTGGGCTGAAAACAACAGAATGAAATTTAATAGGGATAAATGCCAAGTTCTACATTTAGGGAATAGAAACCAAATGCACAGTTACAAGATGGGGGACACTTGGCTCAGCAATACTACAAATGAGAAAGATCTTGGAATTGTTGTAGATCACAAGCTGAATATGAGCCAACAGTGCGATATGGCTGCAAGAAAGGCAAATGCTATTTTGAGCTGCATTAATAGAAGTATAGCTTCCAAATCACGTGAGGTACTGGTTCCTCTCTATTCAGCCCTGGTTAGGCCTCATCTAGAGTATTGCGTCCAGTTCTGGGCTCCACAATTCAAGAAGGACGCAGACAAGCTGGAGCGTGTTCAGAAGAGGGCAACGAGGATGATCAGAGGTCTAGAAACAAAGCCCTATGAAGAGAGACTGAAAGAACTGGGCATGTTTAGCCTGGAGAAGAGAAGATTGAGGGGAGACATGATAGCACTCTTCAAATACTTCAAAGGTTGTCACACAGAGGAGGGCCAGGATCTCTTCTCGATCCTCCCAGAGTGCAGGACACGGAATAACGGGCTCAAGTTAAAGGAAGCCAGATTCCGGCTGGACATCAGGAAAAACTTCCTGACTGTTAGAGCAGTGCGGCAGTGGAATCAGCTACCTAGGGAGGTTGTGGGCTCTCCCACACTAGAGGCCTTCAAGAGGCAGCTGGACAAGCATCTGTCGGGGATGCTTTAGGGTGGATTCCTGCATTGAGCAGGGGGTTGGACTCGATGGCCTTGTAGGCCCCTTCCAACTCTGCTATTCTATGATTCTATGATTCTATGAATGTGTTTTTATTCTGTTTTATGTTGTCCACCACTCCGAAATTCTGAATGGGGAGTGGTATATAAATATTGTAAATAAATAAATAAACCTACCAATACACTATGATCAACATTTGAGGCCCTCCTCCGAGGGAGGTTGAGAGAACAGCAACCAGTGTGATGGTCTTCTTGGTGGTGACCCTTCTCCATTGTGGAATGCTCTTCCCCATGAGGACTGCCTGGCACAACGTTGTCATCCTTTGGGAACCAAGTTAAGACTTTGCTGCCAGGCATTTAAACGGCATATGACAGGCTTCTTTATTTCATCATTTGATGGGATTGTGGTATTTTACAGTTATTTTTAGCAATTTTAAATTGTTTCAATTTTTTGCATGTTTCAAATGTTGTTGTAAGATGCCTTGAGTCTTTCTGAGAAAGGTGTCTTAGAAATTACATTGATGATGATTAAAATTTCTAAAACACCTTTCTTAGAAAAGACTCAAGGCATTATTATTATTATTATTATTATTATTATTATTATTATTATTATTATTTCTCTTTTCAGGCTCCTGGTGGTTTTTCTAGATGGACATGATGGGCTTTGCCAGGTCATGCTGTCTTTTATTATTCTTATTATTATTTCGGACACAGATGTTTTATGTAGCCTTACCTCATTCAAGTCTCTGTTAAGAATGTCATACTGGATATCTTTTGACATCAGTGCCATTAGTCATAACTTTGAGAACTGTACAAGACTTGCCAGGAAAAGGATCCTCATCTTCTAGAGATTTCCTTCATCTTTAAAATATTGGCAAACACTGAGTCTGCAGGGAGCATTTCTGACATGGGGAGGAGAAATGGGAATGCTTTATCACAGGCTGGGGGCACATCTACACGGGCTCTTTACACCAAAGTAAATGCGCAGATTCGCATTTTAGGATACATGACGCTGCAGTCCATTTGCAGCAGCGCTGTGTTTTTAACCCGATAATGCGCATATTTACACTTGCAATTTAATGAGATTTTGCGCAACGTTCAAATGTGCACTGCGTTAAACTGATGTGTTGTTGGGGGAGTTAAATCGGCTTTTGACATGTGGGCATATCTTCCAGGGCAGGACAAAGTGATTGGCTGAGCTCCCGCCTTCCCACCTATCACATCCTCCTCTGACTCCCTCATTTCTTCACACCCTTTCATTTTTTAATTCTATGATTCTCCGGAGCTTATATTAAATATGAAAACAAATGGGGAAACGAGCAGCCAGAGGCAGGAGACGTGTTGTTTTCAACTCTTTGCTTTCCCCCCCTTCTCATATCCTCCTGTGCTGCCTTGTTCCTTTCCCCTGCTTGTTCCTATCCCAGGCTCATTCCTTTCCCTGGCTCGTTCCTCCCGCCCCTCCTCTGTTGATGCTGCAGTGTGATGTTTGTTGCATAGATTCGAATCTACAAAAATTCAGCTTCATATTTAAAGGGGAGCAATCCTGTTGTCATATAGATGGGGCCGGGTTCCAAAGGAGCATGAACCACATACTTTACTTTTCAGATTGTTATCAGGCAGTTTTTACATCAGCTAACACAATGCAACTTTGGCATGACTTGAATTTTTATAGTACATGGGTATTCTTTAGGAACTGCACATTTTTTCCCCATGGAACTGTACGTTTTGTGTCTGTTTGCACCTTTTTAGGGGAGAATTTATTCCAGGTTAGAGAATGCAGTAAACTAGGGTGTGCTCTTGTATGTGTAACATTATTTAGGCTCAAGAAGAAACATAGACATGGATGGTGAATGCTGATTTTATTGTTCCACAGCCAAGGAGATTTAGTTCGTAGCAAGTATATCATCAATAAAGGGAAGGAGCATTGTAACACGAGCGTAGACCCCTGGGATGAATGGGGAGCAGCTTCTACTGCCCCAGGAGACAATCCCAGCAAAGGTCCAGAGACCATCCTTCTGGCACACCAAGGGGCCACCAGAGTCACCCTATGGGGAGAAACCACAGCAGAATGTCAAGGACGGTTTCATGGGGAGGACGTGAAACCTCTCCTGGTCCCTGAGCCTTGCCTCCTACTTGAGGTGATGAAGGAAAGGCATGAGTCATGGAAGATGTGATATAATAATAAATACGAATGCTCACCTTCCTGTTGTCCTAAAGCAACCACTGCCTGACCCAGGCACTGAAGAGCTTGGCCATGTCTAAATGAGGTTGCATTCACACCTTGTGATAGGACATCCCGCCCTTGCGCTCCTCCAGGGTACTACCCACGGAAAGGAGCACAAATGTGGGGCAGGGGACCTCATGGGGCTGCTCCTGCTGCTAGCACCCCATTCCTCCACACACACCCCAGTTGTTTGCAAGGGGAGGGGGCAGTGATCTGGTGCACTGCCACCCCTGCACCGGTGTGCTCCTGCCCCCCTCGTTTTTCAATTAATCCTGACCTGTGAGCAATTAGGGGGGGAAATCCTTGCAGTGCAAGTTGATCTGGATTAGCCATGCTTAGAGTAGACCCATTGAAATCAAAGGACAAGTTAGTCTTGAGTTCAATAGGTCTACTCAGCAGAACTGTGAAGATTTGCATTAAAAGCTGAACAAGCCTCCTCTGGGGTGCCTCCCAAGGACTCCATCCACCCCTCCCACAGAACTGCTTAGAAGGAGACTCCAGCGATGGAGTAAGATGGAGGCAGGCACGAAAATGTCCCCCCATTAGTGCAGAAGATGGAGAGGAACGTGGCCCTCTTCCTTTCCTGGGGCCTGTCTTGACGAGGGGTTTGCCCTGGGGTGGATCCAGAGTGGCGGTAGGTCATCTATATGGGGCAGCTGCCATCCCAAAGCCATCCAGGGGCAAACCCCCAAAACTCTGCTTAAAAAAGTCAGGCACTTAACGTGACTTTTTTTTTGCTGCAGAGGCATGCCACCACTGATAGCGACCCCTGAGTGGTCACCATCAAGGGGGCAGAACTCCAGGGGGTCTAAGGCAGGAGCGCTGGGTCCTGGCGCTGCACGTCCCTCTCTTCCTCCCTGCTCCAGCTGCCCCATTCCTCTCCCTTCTGTTTTTTTATTTTTATTTTAGTTTTAATCTATAAATGCGAAGCTTCGCATTTACAGATTAAAAATAGGTGTTGTTGTTTTTTTAAAAAAAAAAACCACAGCAGGGGAGAGGAACGGGGCAGCTAGAGGGAAGTCTGAGGCAGGAGTGCTGGGTCCCAGCACTGTGTGTCTCTCTCTTCCTCTCCCTCCTGTTTTTATTTATATATATTTTAATCTGTAAATGCGAAGCTTCACATTTACAGTTAAAAATAAAAATAAAAACTGGGTGGGAGAGGGGAACAGGGCAGCCAAGGGGAGGAGAACCAGTTCAGGCACCGCACATCCCTCTCTTCCTCCCCCTCTGGCTGCCCCATTCCTCCCCGCTCCTGACCACAGAGGCGGCACAGTGGCTGGGCGGCTTGCTTTCCCTGGTCACTGCCCAGCAACCAATCATAGTTAGTCTTGGCCATGGACCTGCCTTTGGCGTAAAGCAGGGGGATGGTGACAGACGCGAGATGCAGGTCTGTAGCTCCCTGGCATGAAAAAGTCATGGTAAGTACCTGACTTCTTTAAAGCAGAGCTTTGGGGGTTTGCTTCTGGATGGCTTTGTGATGGCGGCTGTATCATATAAAACAGTGGTTCCCAAACGTTTTCAGGTCACCACCCCCTTGGTTCTACAAACTCATGCCCAGTGCCCCCTACCCTACACTATAAAAAGCATTATTCAGAATAGCGGTTTTCAACGACCCACTAAAGAAGATAACACAATTTAAAACAGTAACAATTAATTGAATATTTCTTCAAAATCCAATTACATCTTTTCCCTCCCTCCTTTGGCAAGCCCGGGGCAGGTTCCTCCCATTCCAAGGTGCTGCACTCTTCTGGATCCTGCTGGTCTGGGTGGCCGGGCTGAGCAGCAGCAGCCGGGCAGAGGAGCTGAGAATGAAAAAGGGGCCGTACTGCGTGAGGCCCCTTTAAATGGGAAGCACCCGCCACAGGCTTGCTGAGGGAGGGAGTGAAAAGAGAGAGAACGCCTCGCCTCTGTTTTGCAGCCAGTGTGGCGGGGCACACCAAGCAGGGTATGTCTCTTCATTAGCATTTTGGTGCTTTTGAAACATTTCAATTCATCGCTAAAATGACTCTTAAATGGTATTAATACATGGGTGGATTCTTCCCCTATATGGCTTGAGACCAAACTACCTTCTCCCATACAAATGTCCCTGGGTTTTAAGACCTTCTGGAGAGGCGCTTCTCAGAAAAGACCACCTCTTAGCTCCCCCCTATGCAATCCCAGCATCCCCAAGGGGTACCACCCACTTTGGGAACCACTGATATAAAAGGACAAGTCTGCGCATCCATGCCGGGGCTTTGCCCTCGTCAAGATGTACCCCAGGACTTCTAGGGTGGATGCCATGGCCCGAGGTAAGTTTTGGCTCCCAGAAGTTAAGCACATGATACTAAAATACTAAAATGACTAGGAAAATAAAAAAGGTTTTCACCTGGTGCCAAAAAGAGCATAGTGTAGGTTCCAGGTAAACTTCTCTGAAAGGTCATTCCATGCCCGGGGTGTCACAGCAGAAAAAGCCCTCTTCTTGGTAGCCACCCACCCTGTCCCTTGGTGGGGGCTCTCCAGGAAGGAGCACTGAAGCCTGTCTTAGGGTCTGGGAGGGGTATATGGGAGGAGAAACTCCTTCGTATCACCTGGCCCCAACCCATTTAGGGCTTTGAATGTTAATACCAGCACTTTGAATTGGTCCCAGGAATGGGGTGTTAGCCAGTGTAGATGGAAATGAACTGGCACAATATGATCCCATTCGCCAATCCCCATTGACAATCTCATTGCCCTGTTTGGGGCCACTGGAAGTTTCTGGACTGTATTCAAAAACAGCTCCCTGTATAATAGCACATTGCAGTAATCCAGATGAGAGGATACCAGAGCATGGATAACTGGGCACTTGCCCAGAAAGACGATATTAGCAACCAGACTATAGTTGTTAACATCTTCTGGGTCCAAAATAGGCTTTTTAAAAGAGTGTCCTGAAAACGGCCTCCTTTACAGTGGTCGACAGCCCTCCCTTTCTCAAGGACGAGTTGGTAACCTCCTGGACCCAGCCAGACATCTCTTCCGTATTAGATGTAATAAGCCATGACAGGCAATGGTGAAGCACACAGGTGGTTGACCAGACTTGGCCAAGCACCTTGAACTGAAACTCATCCAATATTGAACTGAACCAGACGGTGCTCTGGATACCTCCACTAATGGAACTGCATTAATTGTGGTGTCCAGGTCATGACACGTACGAGCGACTTTATCTTCAAAATGTCATGCAAACTCATCACAACATGCTACTGAGGTTTCCACCATCTCTCCCCCTGGCCCAGATCACAAAACCACTCAGATAAGCTCCACTGGATGACACTGAGAAGATGTAATGGTGGTGGAAAAGAACTCCCTTTTTGCCACCCTTATAGCCACAGAGTAGGTTCGATAATGAGCCCTAAGCTGTGTTTGGTTGGACTCCACACGGGTCTTCCTCCATCTGCATTCTAACCATCTTCCCACCATTTCTATGTTTGTATCTATTTTTTTTTAATTATTTTTTTTATTATTAACAAAGGAAAAATAAAACATAGTACATAAACACAAAATTACATTTGTATCATATATTCAAGCTTAATTTATTAAACATAATCATACTCAACATAAAAGTGCACCCCCCACCTCGGGATCTCATTCCTGTTTCCAAAAACTCATAGCTTCTTCTGTTGGTGGTTTCCCGCTTCCCTTAGAAAACACAAATACTAGGAACTTTTTCCAGATTCCCTCAAAATCATTCGTTTTTACTATACCTCTTTTCACTTTAATATTACATGTCAATTTATCATTAATAGCAATATCCCACACTTCTTTATACCATTCTTCAATACAATAATCACCTTGAATCTTCCAGTTCCTAGCTACGATTAACCTTGCAGCTGTCAGCAGATTCGTTATCAGTTCCTTAATTTCTTTACTACATTTAAGATCTTCTTGCAGTGAGAGTAATGCAATTCTTGCTGTATCTTCTATTTTCATTCCAACAATCTGCTCAATCTCGAAGAACACCATCTTCCACAACTTTTGCACATATTTATTTACAATCCCACCACATATGTAAGTACGTTCCTTTTCACCACAACCCCTCCAACAATCTGCTGAATACTGATTATTGATCTTGTTTAATCTAACCGGAGTTAGGTACCACCTCTATAAAATTTTATAATAATTCTCCTTTATTCTTACTGACATATTTCTCAACACTCTCTGTCTCCATAGTCCTTCCCAACTCTGCTGTCCTATGTTTGTATCTATACATATAATTCAGCATAGGCAATTTTTTTTTGCAAATTGGTGTCCTTTTTGCCCACCTGCTTGGGTGATGCATTTCTTCTTTTTTGGCAATTCATAAAGGACCACCTTACTTTGAACGTGGTCTGAGTATCTCTGTTCAGACAGCCTCTTGGCTCCTGCCTCCCAACAATTTTTGTCTTTTGGCAGAGGGAAGAACATATTATTGCATCAGGTCCCAGGTGCTGCTCTCTTGGGCTGTGAAAACTCAGAAAGAAGCCAGGTGTGCTGAAGGAGGAAGGAGAGAGTCAGGTGCCCCTGAGGTTACATTGGCAGGTAGAGACAGATTGTGCAGGATAACAGGCCATCAACTGACCCTGTGCAACATGTGCTGCATCTGTGTTCTGACACCAGGGGTGTTTCCCAGTGTGGCTTTTATTGTGCCATCGGCCTTCCTCATTCACGGAATTATAAGGGAAGTGGGGGCATCCAAACGTCATAGGCCACAGCTAGACCTAAGGTTTATCCTGGGATCATCCAGGGTTCACCCCTGCCTGAGCACTGGATCCCCTTTGTGTCACCTAGATGAACAGGTTTGACCCCTGGACGATCCAGGGATAAACCTTAGCTCTAGCTATGGCCATAGTCTTCCATTTGTAACCCTTCCAGGTTTTCTCATGATAGTCTCATCTTTCTCTGTTCCAAAAAAGGAATCCATTATGGAAAGATGGAACAGGTGCAAAATTGTTTTGGTTGGTAGAGCTAGGAACCAACCAAAAATGATTTTGCATCTGCTGAGGTGCAGATCCTTCTACCTGTACTAGAGCAGGCTCTCAACGCCATGTCCCTTGCTGTAAGAACAAAGGCTCCAAGGTAGCTGGTTGCATACCTGCACAGTGGAAACATTCTGGACATCATAATATTTTGGTGTTAGGACCTGCATGGTGACCCCTCTGCTCCTGTGTATTTGGGGCATCTAAACCACTTAGGCCACAGCTAGACCTAAGGTTTCTCCTGGGATCATCCAGGGTTCGCCCCTGCCTGAGCACTGGATCCTCTGTGTGTCACCTAGATGAACAGGTTTGACCCCTGGACGATCCAGAGATAAACCTTAGGTCTAGCTATGGCCTTAGACTACATGTTAGTGCTGGATCCAAGTTTTTGAGGGCCCTTGGGCGAGACACCTTCAATATGCCCCCTTCCTCAGTGAGTCCACCTTCTCACCCCTATTGTCGCTATCTCTAGATTTTTGGAGAAGGGTAAGACCCTTGAGGTCCCAAAAGAGCCGCTTGTTTTGAAATCATAAGAGGAATCCTGTGCTGGACCAGTCTGTAGTCTGTAATTTAAAAGCAATAAAAACTAATAAAACTATGTGAAGCTTTAGACAAAGTTAGCCCTCAAAGGCTTTGATAAAAAGCCACGTTTTAACTTGGTGCTGAAACGAAGCCAGTGTTTACACCAGTTGGGCCTCCAGATGGGTAGTATTCAACAACCGAAGTGCCAAAACAGAGGAAGTCCCCTTCCACCATAATGTATGTCTTGCGCTGCTCCAACAGATCTGAAATCTTGGACAGGCATAGGGAGAGGTGCTCCTTTACGTTGGGGAGGCTTGGGGGGATTCCACATGTCGTACTGAGGGTGCTTTCATGCGCCCCATTGCACCCCCAAAGCAATCGTGTAGCTTGCCTGTTCGAAGAGATGAGGAAGAGGAGTCCTTGCCACCGCCGCCACCCACCTACCTCCTTGCCGGCCGGGTCGCCACCCACCTACCTCCTCGCCGGCCGGGTCGGAGAGCTCGGCCAAAGAAGGCGGGGTGGAGAGAAGCTCTCCACCCCGCCTTCTTCGGCCGAGCTCTCCGACCCGGCCGGCGAGGAGGTAGGTGGGTGGTGGCGGCGGCAAGGACGCCTCTTCCTCGTCTCTTCCCAGGCAAGCTACACAATCGCTTTGGGGGCACACTGGGGGTGCATAGAAGCGCCCTCAGTACGACGTGTGGAATCCCCCTTTGACTTGGATTGGCAATTAAGAGCCATTTGCTTGACAACGAACTTGTTGCTGACGGAGAGGGAAACTGCTAGAACTATTTTGGACTCTCTTTGGGTGTTTGGCCATGAGCACTGCAAAACTTACCACTACACCGCTGTCCATAGTTGAACCATGTGCTGTATGAAGACATACCTCCTTTCATCTATCCTGAATCTCCTACTATTCAGCTTCATTGGATGAGCCTTTTGGACAATCTTATCATAAGAGAGGGAGAAAAACCTCTCTCTGATCATGTTCGCACAAGCATAGGTGGTCAATAACAAATGGTGACTTGTTAACCACCCACACACGTGCCACGCACATGCTGCATGGTTTCTCTAATTGCCCTTGCCCACCTTGGCTTGTTGTTACCTGCAAATCCTGGGAGGGTGGCTGGCTTTGGTGGGTAATAAACTACTTAGAAGTCACGCTCCGTTGTAGGGTTGCTGGATGGTTTGTTCACTATTCCAGCCATCCACACTCACTGGGTTTGGACATTACGACCTTCCCTGCCCAGTGAGGATAATTTGGGGGAATTCATGGCATACACACAACTCACTGTGGCTTATTAACCACCCTTGTGTTGTCCGAACCAGGCAGTAGCTGCATGTGAAAGAACCCAAGGCGCATAAAGATGTACATATGTAGGCGTTCCCTCTTGTGTGGAGGAGCCCATGCTGTGCCCCTCAACACTAGGGCTGAAAGCATGGCCACCGAGAGGTTTGTTCAATGGGCTGTCAAGATCAGCCCATTGGCACCTACATTATATGCTTTTAGATGCCAGGTGGGGCGTCTTTTTATTCTCCCAGCATTTTAACAGTCTATAAATAAATTTTAACTTGGTGTTTTAAATTTGTAATTTTGCATTGCTGCTGTTTTTATCTGGTTGAGCTTTTATATTGTATTTTATATTATGGTTTTATACTGTTGTTTTATACCTTGAATGGTTTTAATTTTTGTGAACCGCCCAGAGAGCTCCGGCTATTGGGCGGTATAGAAATGTAATAAATAAATACATAAATAAATAAATAATAAGATCAGGACCTCAGCAGACAGGACAGTGTGGAAAAGGGTTCCCTTGAAGCTGAATTGTTTCAAAATCACAGCCCCTTAGCAATGACCAAGGTGAAATAGAAAGAAATGCTACCTGAGCCACCTCCCCTCCGGACTGTCCTCCAAAGAGAGTGTCTGGGAAAACGCTCAGCTGTGAAAGATCTAAAAAAAAAAAAGCCCATCTCTTTCCGAAGTGGGTGCCATCGCCAGCTCTGGCCAATTATCGATCCCATTATCAAGGGGCAGGTGTGCTGGTTCCCACATCGCTGCTGGCCCTGGGCTACTTTTCCTTGGAGCGATTGGTATAAATACTGACGGAGCCACCTCAATCTCTCTTGTGTCCTGTGCATAGAAGTCGCTAGCATGGCTGTCTTGTGGTTTTTGTCCTGCCTTGCGCTTTTCAGTGCTACTCAGGGACAGGGTAAGTATCTACTTGTCCATGGTTTGCTGCCCTATCTAGGGCGAAAGGCAGGGAGCGAAGGCTGTATATCCAGACCAAAGTAGCTTGCAAGAGCTTGATAAGAGCTAGAAAAGCCACGGGGTCAAGCTCTGTTGATGGGGGGAATGGCAAATCCATTCAGCAAAGTCAAAAGACAGGCAAAGATCAGAAACCCAGGATTACTGGTCAAGAAGAGAGCAGTCCAAAGTCAAGCTCAATCCAAGGAACAGCATCTCATCAGAAGTCAAGGGATCAACAGCAAGAGAGATTAGACAGGAGATGAAGACCCCATTGTCTTTGCTTATTTCACTCCTGAAAACCTGGAGATGACTGATTGACCAGGGCTACTTAGGGCTTCTCTACACCAGGCATTTTATTCCTCAACTTTACCAGGACTTCTGCTTCCAGATTCTTTGTGGGATTAAAGTCAACCCTTTACACACACTTCCCCTCCCCCCATCAGGGATTTGCTTTATCTGCAAGTTCTATATGATTCATTACATAGCCGCTAGATGGTGCTGTAGTGTAGCTGCTGTTATGGTGCAACTCCGCAATTACACAGATTCAAATCGCCACTTAAAATAATTCATTACCCCATCATGAATAAAGCCAGGGAAAAGCTCACAAAGAATGGGAGAAGCCCTGGAGGTTGATGATGACATGTAAAAGTCACACAAACTTCTGTGAGTAATCAATCTCAATTGCAGGATGAAAGCTTCATGTAAATAAGCCCTTAGGGTATGCACAGCATTTTCTAGATTAGAGCAAAGAACCCGAAAGCTGGTCTACATGCTTAGGGAGTGGGAAGAATCTCATGGGACAGCTCTCTTGGGGTCGTACCATATGCAAGTATAGGGGCAAGAATAGCGTGTTTGAAAGGGAGACATGATAGTGGGCATCAATTATCTGAAACGCAGAAGATGGGGGCAGAGTTGTTCTTGGTTGCTCAAGAGGACAAGACAAGAAGCAATGGGTAGAAGTCACAGGCAAACAACTTCTGGCTACACATTAGGAGAATTTTCTTAAGAGTGAAGGCTATTTAGCAGTGGTGTAGGCTCCCTTGGGTGGCAGTCAGTTCTCTTCCACTGGAGGCATTTCAGCAGAAGTTGGACGGCCATTCATCAGTCCCTCCCAACTCTATGATGCTGATGTTAAAACTCTGTGCATGTTCAAAATTCTGTGAATGTTAAAAACAAACAAAGTAGCTCCTCAGGGAAAGGCTAGAACCCTTCTTCCTTATGGGCCTTCCTGACATGTTAGCTGTTCATGGGCATGGAATGGGGAGGAGGGATAACGTGGAGAGCATTAAGTCATGCCATGCTCAGGTGCATTTTAAAGAGATTTAAAATTTATTTTGCTCTGCAGTTGCCAAATTTGGTGGTGTAGCATCAGGAGCAGGAGTATGACCTAGGGGCAGGGGGCGAAAATGGCTAGTGGACCTGCAGAAGTCTAGGTTGATATTTTGTCTTGGTAGCATTTCGAATAGAATGACACTACTCCAGGCACTGCTGGATGGTGAGGCAGGCATCAGGCAGGCAGCTGGTTCAAGTGAAAGAGACAGGGGGCCTCCAGACAAGGCACACTTCCTTTTATTTACAGAAGAGTAGCTATACAACGTATTTTGATTAATATCACTAGGGGCTGTCCTTTCTACATGAGGGTTTTATTGTGCACTTGTGATTGCTCACTCTCAGTAGTTTGCAGGTCCTTTACATGATGTTGCCATCCTCCAGGGCCTCTCTTGTGCTTTGGAACCATTATTGAGGTTTTTTTCCTAATGAGGGAAGCGTGGTTATTCTTTATGAATGGGGTTATAGAATTATCGTGTAATTCTGTAATGGCAGAATTCCACTATACCAATGTGCCACCTAGTGCTTGTGTAATGGAACATATAGAAAGGGAGAGAGAGAGAGAGAGAGAGAGACCACATGGGGGGGAACATGTGTAAGGGAGCTGATCTTAATTCCACAGAGAATTCAGAAACAGAACCTCATTAAAGAAGCGGGTTAAAAGCCTCATGTAGAAAAGCCCTTAGGATTTCCAAGGACAGAGGAACGAAGAGGGGCAGTTTCCTGAGCATTAAAGCATTTGGCAGTTTCAACACAGAGACCACCAAACACGCCGGCCACATGGGAGCTGGTTCAGGACCTTCTGTCTTTGCCATGTGTGGTAGAGCGGGGTGGAGAGGGTTGACGCCACTTGACTGCTTTCACCCCTTGCCGTGATGCCTCAGAGTGAGGAGGTTCACTTCCTTGGTTGCTTCCAGAATGTGGTGTCCCTGCAATCCCCTCTGTCATCAGTGGCTACGCCCGCATCGTCAACGGTGAGGAAGCAGTGCCTGGATCATGGCCCTGGCAGGTCTCCTTGCAGGTAAGTGTGCTTGGGAGGCGATTGGAAACCCACTTGCTTCGTGTGTCGGTTTGTGATTCCTCTGGAACATATTTTGAGTGGGGTGGGGTAGCCCTGGAAAATATATGAAATAATAACAGTCAGTCATTTTATTGTGTTACCAGCAATTAGTCATTATACACAAGTTATAAAAGAGAACAGTTTACAATAAAAATAATTGAGCATCATAAAAAGGGTCGCTACCCAAACCCTTCATGCGTTTTGTAGAACGTATCTGCGTAGACAACTAAAAATTTCGACACTCTAAAAGAAACATTTTTTTTTTGTATCTGATAACAAATGACAAATTTTAGCATGTGATGAGGAGCCCTTCAGCGATTTTAGCAAAGGAGAAATGTATGTATTTCTAAGATCATTATACACAGGACATTCAAGCAAAACATGAATTAAGTCTTCGACAGAGACTGCATTACATCCACATACTCTATCTTTAATTGGTAATCTCTTATATGTGCAAAATATGCAATTCCTCAATGCCAGGGCTGTGCCCAAACACCTGTCCTTCAAAGAGAGAGAGAGAGAGAGATGGGGCTGTCAGGATAAGAGACAGTGAAGGGATAGTCCTGCCTGCTTTTGGCTCCACCCCTGTCCAGTGCAACATGACCCCCACCCCAACAGACCCCCAAGGGAATTCAGTTCTCAACAGAAAAATGGTTCCCCACCACTGGTCTGCTCTGACTGATGGCAGTTCTTCAGGGACCTCTGGCCAGGGGTTTTTCCTCTTGCCTACTGCCTGTGACTGTTTTCCGTGGCTCTCATCTTCTCCTTTTGTGGGTCTTTCTTGCAGGAGAAGAGCGGCTGGCATTTCTGCGGTGGATCCCTAGTCAATGAGAACTGGGTGGTGACCGCTGCCCACTGCGGGATGACGTAAGGTCACAGACCCTCTGTGTTGTGGGGATATAAAAAAAGGAAAAGAAGTTTGGGGGGAGCATAGGTGGGGTAAGGTCATAGCAGCGGAAGGGGAACAGTGAATCGGCTCCGGGTTTCAGGCAGAATCACTCAGCCCATTCAAGGAGCGGTCCAAGGCATTTTTAGATATGTTATTGCATTATTGAATGCCCTGCACCCACAGCCTTGGTCATTGTAGTGGTGGAGAATGTGCTACTATCCAGTACATGTCAAAGAGATGAATGATTTCAACGTGTTTCCATAGTACCCCACGGCCTTTGCTGGGTGATTCTGCTACTGCCATTGTAAGTAGCAGTGAAGTAGCTGCAAAAGTGTGGCAGGAATAGTTCTCAAAGCCCTGAAAACGAAAGTATGCAACTGCGAAATAGCAGTGAGGTAAAGAAAGTGAATCAGAAATGCTCTAACCCCTAAAGCTGAAGCAGCAGAAGTGCAAAATAGTACAAAGTAAAAGCAGAAAGTAGGAAAGTCTTAAATGCCCTATACTGAAAGTGCACAATTGCGCAATTGCAAAAACTGTGAAATAATGCAGCACTGAAGAGTGGAACAGCGCTACTGCAAAATAGTGCTAAGTAAAGGGAGAAAAGGAGCCTGTGTCCAAAGTGTGTGCTGTGAAGGGGGCGGGGAAGGGAATGGGGGGAGGGACAGCCCACATATGACCATGATGAACCAGAAAAACAGTCTTTGACCGGGTCACAGCCACATCACAGACATCCCTCTTGGCAGGTCCAAGAAGCAGGATTTAATTCAGGGTGGTGGTGGGATGGGGCATGCTACAGCAGAACTGCACAGGGGTGGTGTTAAATGGGGGGGGGACCACCAGGGGTGTGTACTCCGCTCCGAAAATCTGAAAATCAGAGCAGAGAAGTGCCTCATCGGAGCTCTGGTCCGAATTTCGGAGCAGGGCAAACCTACTGTGCGCACCCCTAAAAAACACACAGCAAAATGAATTTGCGAGAATGTGCTTTTGTGAGACGGAAGCTGGGTAGTTGCAGTGGAGTGGCCACAATGTCATGTGTCGTGAGCAACCATGATGTGTTGTCACTCTGAACTAAATCATCATGTAGATTAGCCCCTGCAATGTAAGACCAAAACAGAGCTCATTGCAATATCTCCGTTGCCTTGGTCGATAAATCTGGGTAAGTCCAAGCTGCTAAATGTCAGCAAAGGTGTGATTTGATGCCAAGCCCTTTGAGGAGTGCACTCCCTTTACCTGACAGCTTTTGCTTGCTTTTACAAGGACCTCCAAGGTCGTTGTGCTTGGCGAACATGACCGCAACTCCAACGTGGAGAAAATTCAGAAGTTGGCCGTGGCGAAGGTGGGTGAAGCAGCTTGAGAACTAGACATGTGTAGAGGTAAATGTTGAAGAGTAGGTGCTCATCATGACAGGCCTATAGCCACACCCACAAGAAGAGTAAAAAGTGAAGGCAGAGGTGTGTGTGTGTGTGTGTGTGTGTTTGTATTAAAGGGCAGAGTCACCAAAAATGAACCAACAAAAGATTCTGCCATTAGAACACAAGAATAGCCCTGCTGGATCAGACCAAGGGTCCATCTAGTCCAGCACTTGGTTCAACAGTTGCCAACCAGATGTCGACCAGGGACCAGGACACAGTGCAACAGCACCCTCCCACCCATGTTCCCCAGCAACTAGGTTATACGGGAGGTTGCACTTAGCCATCAGGACTAATAACCATTGATGGCCTTCTCCTCCAGGTCCCCTTTCAAAGCCATCCAGAGTGGTGGCCATCACCACATCTTGTAGTAGTGAATTCCATAGTTTAACTATCTGCTGTGTGAAGAAGTCCTTCCTTTTATCTGTCCTGCTTTATTGGCCCGTTAGTAAGTCACCAAAAAACCCCCCCAAAAAACCCAAAAAAGTTCTGCCATTATAAACCTCAAAATTCTATGACTTATAAAAATGACTCGGCTAAGCTAATAATGTGGAACTTGGCATCCATGATCTACATGAAGAGTTGTACAGTTGTGCAACATTTCAAAGTGATCCAATACAAATTGCCACAGGTACAGCCAGTTAAAAAGTGCTGAAAACAGACACGTTTGTCTTTCTAATGCCATTACATTTCTTTCAAATTTTGGTGGAAAGCAACAATGTACTTATCGTTAATAATGTACTTATTGAAATAATAAGTATTTCTATATTTGCATAAATGCATATAAAATAGAATATGCAAATTTTATGCAAATCTATTTTTGGAAGAATACCAAAGGGAAAGGAAGTGGGAGCATTTTGAGGAGACATTATGCTCCCCTCCACATCACTCCCTGTATCCTGTTTGCAGCACTCCCAATCTCTCCCCCCTCTCTCCCACCAGGTCTTCACCCACCCAGATTGGGACCCAGTTGCCATCAACAATGACATCGCCCTCATCAAGCTGGCGACTCCTGCTGAACTGACTCGCACTGTGTCCCCCGTGTGCATGACAGAAGTTGTGGATCTGTTCAAGGCTGGAGACCTTTGTGTCACCACTGGCTGGGGCAAGACACGCTACAACGGTGGGTCTGGCAGGGCTCTTCCGTATCTCAAGAATAGAGGTGCCCCCACTGCTTTTTGCCTCCATTTTGGGCTGAAAGAGAGGTGCAAGTTGTAGAAGAAGGCAGAAGCACATCTTGGCCATGATACATTTCCAGCCTTCCTAGTGCCTCCTAGAAATGTCCACTGCTGAGGTGGTAGATAGCCATGGTCCCAGAAGGTGTGAAGAAGTCATGTCTCAACAGGCACCAGGTTGATCATAGACCATGCCCGTCTGTAGAGGGGCTTTGCTGTGCAGGAAAATAGATTTCTTCCTGCCATCCAAATCATCATCTGGAGCAAAAGAGCCCTGTGTAAACTCAGGCCACAGCTAGACCTAAGGTTTATCCTGGGTTCGCCCCTGCCTGAGCACTGGATCCCCTGTGTGTCACCTAGATGAACAGGTTTGACCCCTGGAAGATCCAGGGATAAACCTTAGGTCTAGCTATGGCCTCAGTGTTTTGTTAGCAAAATTATTTAACTCTTTTGGTACCAGACTAACACACTTCAAACAAAAGAGATTGCCATTCCTGGGCTACAGCAGTGGGTGGGAAGAACTTCAATCTTGAGGCTGACGTCTGTCCCACCTCAGTCCTAATCCAGCCTTCTGGGCTTCCTCAGATGACCACACACCCTTTCCCTCGCCCCACCTGCTACCCCGGACCACTGATGGTTTGGTGATTTCTCAGCTTTTGTGAAGTCTTTCCTCCATTCTCAAGCACTGAAATGCTTCTCCTAAGGCTTTGTGACTGGCAGTTTTGGCCACACTCCTTTGGCCACATCCATCACTGGAATGCAACACCCAAGAGCTTCTCCAAAATGGAGTTTCAGCCCTCAGGCATTCCTGAATTGCTGGAACGCAGCCTGTCTTGAGACCACGGGCTTCTCCAGGCTACAGATATCTCAGGTTTAAGAACATAAGAAGAGCCCTGCTGGATCAGACTAAGGGTTCATCTCGTTCACATAGTGGCGAACCAGCCACTATGACCAACTAGTGATCAGGAAAACAACTTACTTCAGTTGGTGTAACTGTTCCCAAGTGATTAAGATAAACTGGGTTAAGATAAGCTGGAAACAGTGATTAAGTGATTAAGATAAGCTGGAAACAAAGCCCTATGAAGAGAGACTGAAAGAACTGGGAATGTTTAGCCTGGAGAAGAGAAGATGGAGGGGAGACATGATAGCACTCTTCAAATACTTAAAAGGTTGTCACACAGAGGAGGGCCAGGATCTCTTCTCGATCCTCCCAGAGTGCAGGACACGGAATAACGGGCTCAAGTTAAAGGAAGCCAGATTCCGGCTGGACATCAGGAAAAACTTCCTGACTGTTAGAGCAGTAGGACAATGGAATCAGTTACCTGGGGAGGTTGTGGGCTCTCCCACACTAGAGGCCTTCAAGAGGCAGCTGGACAAGCATCTGTCAGGGATGCTTTAGGGTGGATTCCTGCATTGAGCAGGGGGTTGGACTCGATGGCCTTGTAGGCCCCTTCCAACTCTGCTATTCTATGATTCTGCTCACACTACTCCACAGAGTTTAGAGAAACCAAGGCAGTCAACATAGCTGCCACAACCAGTTTCTGGAACACATCATGAAGGACAGGGTTGACCTAGAGAAAATAGGTATCAATTTTTCTCCAGGACTTTCCCAGGCTACCTGAATGTATCTTCAGAAAACAAAGTGGAATAGTCCAGTGGCCCATGGACCCTTCTTTCAAGGTGGATTTTGTTTCCTCACCCTTCAGGTGTTGCCACCAATTCAGCAAGGCATGCTGGTCCCAACTGTACAACTGGCCACAGTTGCTTGCAGCCACAAGGAGAAAGGAGTTAATTGCACGTGGTGGTAGTCGTTACACCATCAGTGTGCATGGAAGTTTACAGAATAAAACAGGATAGATTCCTGCCACAATGAACATGCAATCGAAAAATTCAACTCAGGGAAAATGACAGGGGACAGACAGGGAAGTGAACGCGGAGGTGTAAATAGAGAGGTGAAGGTGTAGTTGCACATGCTTAGGCTTAGTTATAAGTGGGCACGGGAACTCTGACATTGTGCCAAAGGAGTCACAGAAAAGATGGGCTTTATGGCTGGATTTGAAGGTAATACAAGAAGGGGCATCACTGCATTTCAGTTGCAAGCATACAGGGCTGCAATGGAGAAAGAGTAGAGCAGTTTCCCCCAACCTGGTGTCCTGCTGGTGTTTTGGACTATAACTTTCAGCATCCACAGCCAACTCTGCATATTAGGAGGATACAAGGTAGAGACTTTGGGGGCAGTTGTGGGTTGGAAGATCCCACTGTGGGTGCATCTAATTTAACAGTGGGTATACCAGTTACTGGTTCGATCCTGTCTCCTGCAGCTTTAAACACCCCCAGCAAGCTGCAACAAACAGCCCTGCCCCTTCAGTCCAATGAAGAGTGCAAGCAGCACTGGGGCAGCAACATCTCTGACCTGATGATCTGCGCGGGTGCAGCCGGCTCCTCTTCATGCATGGTGAGTGCCCAAACCCTCTCCCCCAGAGCCCTGGACGACCCCTCTACGTTATCACTACTTCTTCGGAGGAGAAAAGCATGTGGCTGGCAGGGAAGTGGTTGGGGGTCACACTCTTATCTCAATTCAGACCGTAGCTTGATTGAGCTCAGTATTGTCTACACTGACTGGGAGTGGATCTCGAGGTTCTCATCCATGGGTCTTACCTTGCCTTATGTAGAGATGCCAGGAATCTATGTCTATCTGTCCTTCTGGCTTTCTATATTTTCACGCATCTTTCCACCACACTCTCAAATTAATGCCTGAGGTAGGCAATAGTTGTGAAAATTGAAAGCTAGATTTGGTGTGAGAGGTTTCACTACCAACAGTGCGCGCAGGCGCACGCACGCACGCACGCACACACACACACACACTTTTCATTTTTCTGACTGCTGCCTCCATTTCAGACTAGTTTGGCAGGTTTTTGAAATTGCACAGAACTCTACAAAACCCATTTCATAACCAGAAGTAGAAGTGGGATGGTTCTACACACCACAAACAGTGATTCCTCTTTCAAGCCACTGCCACCTTCAAATTTCCCTGAAAAATGTATTGATTCACTCCAGCTGCTAAAAATGAATATCAAATGATATTCATTTGATATCAAATCAAATGAATATCAAATGATATTCATTTGATATCAAATCAAATGAATATCAAATGATAATATCAAATGATATTAGTCTCTTAATAAGTTCAGATTCTAGGGACTGCTTCATTTCACACTGCAGATAGGGGAAATCATATGGTGAATTGTTTCCCCATTGGGGATGGTGGGGACTACACAAACAAATTGAATGTATCTATCTAACATGGCTATTTCCGGGAAACTGTTAATTAAACTTACAGTAGCCCTTGAAAATCACAGCATAAGACATGTTTATTGTTCTTTGCTGGAAACAGGCTAACATGGCTATCCCTCAGGAACCTATTAAAGTTACAGTAGGTTAGCCAGCTGCACTGGATAGGCTGGTGCAGCAATTCTGATTTATTGCAAAAACCAAAATAACTAAATTACAGGTATGAAAACCAAGGAAAACATTAAAAAGCAACAAACTAGTAACTATGATGTCTGGATCCTCTATAAAAAAAGAGACTAAAGAAGGGAGGACAATTCCAGAGAAAAGAGTTTGCTCCTAGAAGCAACATTGGGGGGAACACTATCATGCAACACACACACACACACACACACACACAGAGCCTGAAATGGTAAAAGCTAGGAACAGAAGATAGACTAGTTTCTATACTGTTTATCAACAGATCCAAGGCATAGTTTTGGCAGGTGTACAAGAAGCAGGGAAAAGTTTATGAAACTCTGCTGATACTTCCTGAATGTGGAAAAATGTCCCAGAGGTTTGCCTTGTTTCTGAAGTGGTAGTAGATAAGGAGGGAAATGGCAGAGGGCCGGGAAACTGTTAATTAGACATACAGTAGCCCTTACGTTTCCAGAAGGATAGCTATGTTAAGGAGCCTTTTCTCTTAAAGTAGGTCCCGTCCTCTCACAAAGGGGAGATCCTAGCTCCAACCCAGAAATACATTTGAAGTGGAATCTTATGCATGTTTGTTTGGACAAAAAAAAAAGTCCTGTAACTCCCAGCATTCCCCAGCCAGCAGGATGTTTTCTGGTCTAAACATGCATAGGATCATGCCCTAAACTACTAAGCCCCTGCAACAAGATCTAAGCTGCCATTTTTCTGTTTGCAGGGTGACTCCGGTGGGCCCCTCGTGTGCCAGAAGAACGGTGTTTGGCAGCTGGTGGGCATCGTGTCTTGGGGCAGCAGTCGCTGCTCGGTCACCACCCCAGCGGTCTATGCTCGTGTGAGTAAGCTCCGTGCCTGGGCTGATGAGATCATGGCCAATAACTGAGCTACCTAAGCCAAGGGGCCAGAGGGTCAATAAAATCTATTTTTCCTTCATGAGCTGTCCTGTTCTTGCTTCATTCCTGCGACACAACACAAATCAGTCCTAGGCCTGACCAAGAGTGGTCCTGTTTTTCCTACATTCCCCTCAGACATCTCATGGCCTTAAGGATCAGTGTTTTTTATTTTGGAGGGGGAGTGCCATTGTGAAGGGAGGAATGTTTAACATTCCACACCTTTCGGCTAGAGTGGCCAGACATCCTCTTTTACAGAGGACTGCCCTCTATTTTGAACCCCTCTATTTCAAGGGCTGCTCAGTCCAAGTCCACTATAAAGATAAAGTAGTGGACCTTAGGGTGTCCATATTTTGGAAACCGAAAAGGAGGACAACATGGTCACTGCTGAAGGGGGCATGCCCACCCTGAAATGACCAACCCCCAAGGGGGGGGTAGTGTCCACCCTGACATGGCCTTGGTTACATGTCTGAGTCTACAGCTCACAAGACAAACCTGTTCTACACAACATCTTAATGTTAAAATCACTGAAATAAAGAACAAGTATCTGAAATTAACATTGATATTTAGTTGCTGTACAAATTTTAGGACTCTTCTTCCCAATGTGCCCAGGAATGTTTTTCAGTGGATCTCAATTTTCTTAAAAGGGGTTGGCTGTTAAGCAAGGAAGTGTAGAATTCCTTGTGCTTGAACTTGTAGAATCCCTTTCAATGTCTCCACAGACATCTGGTTCCTGTCCTTCGTCCACTGGGTTTGCAATAGTGAGAAAACACGCTCCATATTAGCATTGAGGGAGGGTACAGCAAAAAAGAACTGGGTCAATTGGAGCTCTCAAAAATATTTAGTCTGCTTCTGGTGTGCCATCAACTTTTTGAAGTCTGTATCATTGCACATACTTCCCACAAATTTCCTCAGACTTGCAAATTGATTGAAGGACTTCATGTCATCGATGAACACTCCCTTCTCACTTAAATATTGAACAGTAGGCTCTACATAGGTCCATTTTGGTGTCTCAGTCAGGGGAGTCCGCATGAATATAGAGAACTCTTCCAGGAGTCTCATCCACATTTCCAGATATTCAACACACGTGGTGTACTGACATTCCACATGGGCACACGAGTCACACTGTGCAGCAAGTTCCTGCTTGCGATTTCCCCCCAAGAGTCCCTTGGCTTTCAGAGACATGAAGTTGTGGGCTTTGTGTTCATGCAGGATGTTGCTAACAGAGTCCAATCATTTCAGCACTTCCACCACAGATTTGTTTTCATGTTCAATCTCTTTGGTGTATGCTTGGAACATGAGTGAATGCATATGCCACAGGTAGATCTCACTGAAGTCATCCTCAAAGAACTTCTTGAGTGCAGCCAGAAATATCTGCAGGAGCCTCCCCCACCCCAGGGAATAAGGACAGCCACCATGTCTTGCTGTTAGAAAGCAGCTTTGTGTATTCAATGGCCACAAAGTCATAATACTCCTTCAGGCTCTTAGTTCTCACAGTGTTAATGTTGAAGTACTGGTAAATTTTAAAAATAATGTTCTCCATATCCACATCAAGTGTGTCTGCCCCGTGATGCATACGATTGTTCCAAATGTGCGCTAGGCAACCCACACCAAATAGAGTAGTCTTCTTCAACAGCCTTTTCAAGTTTGCAAAGACATTACTCCCTTCCTCATCATGCTGCAGTCCACCAAACATGGTATTGCTTCTGGAGCAGTCTTAAGGGCAGCTCCACATAGAGTGCATTGCAGTAATCCAGCCTTGAGGTTACTAATGCCTGTACCCCTGTGGCCAAGTTATCCCTGTCCAGAAGGGGCCGTAGCTGGCGAGCCAGCCAAAGCTGGTAAAAGGCACTCCGAGCCTCCATGACCACTTGGGCCTCTAGTGACAATGATGGATCTAGGAGTAACCCCAAACTACAAATGTGATCTTTCAGAGGGAGTGCAACCCCATCCAGAAGAAGGCAATGAGCCAATTTCCCAGACTTGAGAATCACTCACTCACAGGGTTTCCGTCTTGCCAGGATTCAACTTCAGTTTATTTAGGGATTTGAATGTTAATACTAGATCTTTGAATTGGGCCTGGAAATGGACTGGCAGCCAGTACAAATGAAAATGTCCTGAGATAATATGACTGCATTAACCAGTCTCCATTAAGAATCTCATTGCCCTGTTAGGGGCCAGTTGAAGTTTCCGGATTGTTTCCAAGGACAGCTCCATGTATAACGCATTGCATTAATCTAGATGAGAGGATTCCAGAGCATGGATAACTGGGCACCTTGCCCAGGAAGGCGATATTAGCAATCAACCTATAGTTGTTAATGTCTTCTGGGTCCAAAATAGGCTTTTTAAAAAGTAGTGTGACGACTGCCTCCTTTAAAGTTGCTGGCTCTGGAACAAGGCGGGGAACAACATCAAATGAAAAAATACTATAAAATACATAAAACTGATTAAAAACGTATAAAACTCATACATTATTAAAAATAGCAGCCAGACATCTTAAAATTCAACTGGGTAGGCCTGCCGGAAGAGATCAGTCTTTATAGCTTTTTTAAATTCAAAAAGACTGTTAAGTTGGCGAATCTCTCCTGGCAGGCCATTGCACAGTCTGGGGGCAGCATGGACCCAGATGGACACCATCTTTCTATTAGATATAATAAGCCATGACAGGCAAGACTTGGCGAAGCACCTCTGAAACTCATTCAATATTGAACCGAACCAGATGGTGCTCTGGCTACCTCTGCTAATGGAACGGCAAAGTTGTGACAAATACAAGTGACTTTATCTTCAAAATATTGTGCAAAGTCAACACAGAATGCTACTGAGTTTTCCAGCATGTGCTATGCTCCTATGTCTCTCTCTGTCCTATATTGCAAAACCACTCAGAAAAGCTCCATTGGATGACACTGAGAAGATGCAATGGTGGTGGAAAGAACTCCCTCTTTGCCACCCTTACAGCCACAGAGTTGGCTTGATAATGAGCCCTTAGCTGTGTTTGGTCGAACTTGGCATGGGGTCTTCCTCCACTTGCATTCTAATTACCTTCCCTCTACTTCTGCATTTGCATCTATACATATAATTCAGCATAGGCAAGCTTTTTTTTTTCTTTTTTCTTTTTGCAAATCACACCAGCGTTATACTGTACAAATTGTGTGCAAAGGACTCCGAAGTTTTCCGGCTTATAATCTGCTTTTAGTGTTAAGCATTCCCATGCATCCTGCTTTTTGTGCTTCTTAGCCAGAAGAACCGACGTATTTTGGACACCTTGTGTGGCGCAGAGCGGTAAAGCAGCAGCTTCTGCAGCTGAAACTCTCCCCACGGCCTGAGTTTGATCCCAGCGGAAGCTGGTTTCAGGCAGCCGGCTCGGGTCGACTCAGCCTTCCATCCTCCCGAGGTCGGTAAAATGAGTACCCAGTTAGCAGGGGGAAAGGTAATAACGGCCGGGGAAGGCAATGGCAAACCACCCCCCGCTGTAAGGCCTGCCAAGAAAACGTCAGCGAACGCTGGTGTCCCTCCAAGAGTCAGTAATGACTCAGTGCTTCCACGAGAGGTTCCTTTCCTTTCCTTAAGAACGAATCTTTTGTTGTTCTCCAAGCGGCCACTGGGGGTGCAGGAGGATGATTTGATATTTTTAAACTTCAAATTAAACAAATGCTTACATCTGTGTAAGTTTTAAAGATAAAGACATCAAAATTGGCACAGTAATAGATATTAAGGAGGGCTTTCAGCATACCAAATTTGAATCAGATTGGGTCATCCGTTGATTTTTTATGATTTTTTTTCCTGGTACGCCTTTACGCTATGGGGATAATTTGAGGGAAACGGGTACGTGGGATGAAGCTCTCAGTGTCCCCCTAGTTTTGATGATAAATTGCTTCCTTTTTGTCAGTTCATAAAGGGCACCCTACTTGGAACATGGCCTGAACATCTCTGCTTGGATAGCCTGGGTGGGTGGCACTAGCTGCTGCTGCTTTTCTTGGCTCCTGCTGCCCAGCGAGGTTTGTCTGTTGGCAGGGAGAAGAACATATTATTGCATCAGACCCCAGGCGCTGCTCTCGTGGGCTGTGGAAGATCTGAAAGAAGCCAGGTGTGCCACTGGAGGAAGGAGAGGGTCAGGGGCCCCTGAGGCTACATTGGCAAGGAGGGACAGATGGTGCATGATAACAGGCCATTCACCGACCTTGTTCAACATATTCTGTTTCTGTGTTCTGGCACCAGGAGTGTTTCCCAATGTGGCTTTTATTGTGCCATTGGCTTCCTCATTCATGGAGTTATAAGGGAAGTGGGAGCATCCAAACATCATAGTCTTTGATTTGCAACCCTTCCATTTTCCCCATTGCTTGTTTCATCTCTTTTCATTCCACAAAAGAATCCATTACGGAGAGAAAGATGGAACAGGTGCGCAACCATTTTGGTTGGTAGAGCTAGGATCCCTCCTATGGCTTGCTGCTGTGTAGACCATTTCTACCGGTAGCAGAGCAGGCTCTCAATGCCATGTTATTATTATTATTATTATTATTATTATTATTTATTTATTTATTTATTTATTTATTTATTTATATAGCACCATCAATGTACATGGTGCTGTACAGATTACACAGTAAATAGCAAAACCCTGCCGCATAGGCTGCTGTGAAAACAACGGTACCAACAGAGCTGGTTACACACCTAGGCAGAGGAAACATTCTGAACATAATATTTTGGTGCTAGGACCTGTATGGCAACTCCTCCTGCTCCTGTGGCCCCCAGCAAAGAGCATGAACATTTGTGGCATCTAAACCATTTAGACTATATGTCAGGGCTGGCTCCATGTTTTTGAAAGCCACAAATGTACAGCAAAAGCTACAAAAGTAGGGATGAGTGAAGTTAATTTCAGATACATTGAATGTCTCACTTGTTCTTTATTCCAGTGATTTTAACACTAAGATGTTAAGTAGAACAGGTTTGTCTTAATTGGGTGTTGTGAAATCAGACATGTGACCAAGGTCATGTTTGGGTGGGCACGCCCCCTTGGGGGCTGGGTATGTTGGTGGGCATGCCCCTTTGGGGGCTGGACATGTTGGTGAGCACGCCCCCTTGGGGGGCGGCCGTGTTGTCCACCTTTTTGGTTTCTGAAATACATTCACCCTAGGCAATGAAGACCTATTTGCTTGACAAAGGACCTGCTCCTAGCGGAGAAGAAATCTGCTAGAACTTGTGGGTGGGTTAACAAGCATGTTGTATTCTCTTTGGGGGTGCAGCTACAGGGACTGTCATATTAGCACTTCAAAACTTACCACTGTTCATAGTTAAATGATATGGTATGTGAAGATGTATCTACTCTATCCTAAATTTGCTTCTATTCAGCTTCATTGGATGAGCCTTTTCAATATTTGTATTATGAAAGAGGGAGAAAACTTCTGTTTCATCATGTTCGCACAAGCACAGGTGGTCAATAATAAATGGTGGCTTGTTAACCACCCACCCACATGCCGGACATATGGCACCTGATTCCTCTAGTTACTCTTGCTTGGCGTGGCTTGTTATCTGCAAGTATCCGGCAATTTGTGGTGTGGTAAGAAGGTGCTACTTTGCTCACATTTACTTTAGGCCAATAATAATAATAATAACAACAACAACAACAACAACAACAATAATAATAATAACAATAATAATAATAATAATTTATTTATTTATTACCCGCCTCTCCCTTTGGATTGAGGTGGGGAGCAACATTAGTACAGGAATCAATACATCTTAAAAATTCTTGATTTTACATTGATCTAGATAGACCTGCCGGAAAAGGCTAGTCTTTCAAGCTGCCTTAAAATCACACAGAGAGTTAATTTTACGAATCTCCTCCGGCGGGCCGTTCCACAATCTGGGGGCAACAGAAGAAAAGGTCCTCTGGGAAACTGATGTCAGCCTAGTTTTAGCTGACTGAAGTAAGTTTTCAAGAATGATCGAATTCCTCCATCCAAAGAAAGAGAAGGGGGAAACGGCTAGTTCTCATGTTGGAAAAATGACTATATAAGTCATTTAAGATAGGGACCCAAATAAAAAATCAGTTAGAAATCAATATGGTGGTCATCGTTCAAAATGGCAGACTCTGGCCTTAGCTAGACCTAAGGTTTATCCCAGGATCATCCTGGGATCGTCCCTGCCTGCTCCCGGGATATCCCGTGTGTCATTTGCATGGACAGGGATGACCCCGGAATGATCCCGGGATAAACCTTAGGTCTACCTAAGGCCTCTATCTTTAAAATGGAGTAGATAAGCAGTTGAGGTGTCTTTTATAATTTTTTTTGGTCAAAAAATTCAATGGTACTATTTTAAAGTAGGTATTTTAATAAATTTGCTTAAAAAATGAGAAAAATTAAAAAAAAATACTTTTTATTGTAAAATTTCTTCACTAATCAAACATTTAACAGCCCCATCCAAAGTTTAAAGTATATCGTTTTTTAAATTTATATAGGGGAAAACCAACCAAAAATATGAACTATTAACTATTAGTACAGTATTCTTCATTTCTAAATTTAATGTGTAACATTGGTATATATTGAAGTATATGTAAATTAAACTACATTTAAGAAATAATGAAATGAAATCATTGTCTTTGATGATAAGGCACTTAAATATTACCATACAACATCAGTGTCCTCAAACGGTTCTTCTTCTACTATTGGGTCAGTAGACTTCAAGCACTTTGCCTTACAGTTCTTACACAGCAGTGTACATGGGACGCCAGCATTTTCGCAACTGCAGCGTGATTTACAGTTGCAGCGGACCAACTCTCTGCAACTCTCCCAGATTGCTGGAGGAGATGCCCACAATGGTGTCCATATACCATCAGTTTTTATCCAACCCCACTCTGAAGGTGGAGGTAAGACTGGATTTGCAATATGAGATTGCCCCCCACCCCATATGTCCACCCTGATAAGCAGCCCTTAGAATGTGCTTTTGCAAGGCAGCTTCAGTCGGAGGCACATTTTCTAGCAGTCTACCTTTTGATGTAAACAGTATTTTCTTGGTTTTACTGATGGACATGCCAGCACATTCTGTACTGTAAAGCAGGGGGGAATCCGCATGTCGTTCCAAGATTGCTTCTAAGCGACCCCAGTGCAGCGTGAAAGCGAGCGTGTAACTTGCCTTTGGAAGAGCCGACGAAGAGATGTCCTTCCCCCCGCCGCCGCCGCCGCCACCCACAGACCTCCTCACCGTCCGGCGAGGAGAGCTCAGCTGAAGAAGGCAGGGTGGAGAGCTTCTTCCACTCTCAACCCCGCCTTCTTCAGCCGAGCTCTCCTCGCTGGTCGGCGAGGAGGTCTGTGGGTGGCGGCGGCGGCGGGAAGGACGTCTCTTCGTCGGCTCTTCCAAAGGCAAGTTACACACTCGCTTTCAAGCCACACTAGGGTCGCTTAGAAGCGATTCCCCCCAGAACAACATAAGTTTGAAGTTTCTGCTGAAGTTCTGGGCTTAGATATGGCATAGGGTTTGAAAGTGCAAGAAATGAGCTTGTAGCATCTTCAAATTTTATCCAGCAATTCCAGGCACTTCATTTTCCATTAGCAGAAAAAGACAATGTAGTGTCACATCCGGTGAAAGCGTGGAAGCCTTTTAGGGCAACAGCCTTTGATTCCCCTAGGACCTCTGCGATGTTGTGCACAGATTCTGTATATAGCGCTTCCGGTTGCCGACACCAAACAAAATCCAAGGCTTTTTAGGTAGTGATAGTAAGATATCGAGAGGACAAAGCACATCCGTATCTACAGTTCTGATCATAACATCGTCTGCGCCATGAGAAACAATATCCACGACCATCAGCTTCTAGTATCGAAAATGTCCCATGGAGAGAAGTGTTTGAGCACGATGATAAAAATGTTCCGCCATCATTCGTTACAACCTCAAAACTCATCTTGTCCCTATTACTCTAGCTGGCAAACCAAAAAGTTCTTCTTTGTTTTTATCATTTCTAAGGAAGCTAGCCCAGTTTTTCGGAACAAGGCTTCCGTCAGTCACATGTTGGCGAATTCCAAGTCCTCTTTTCTCTTCTGTAGGCTTCTTGATGCTGTCTCCGGAGTACGTGACCCCGACGAAATCAGCCCTTTTTACAGCTCGGTTGTCAATTTCTTTTGCAGCGAACTCTTGAAACTCACATGTTCAGTATTCTCCAAATGTTTTTGATGTCCTTGGACGGAGCATGTTGATAAGAGTTGCACCATCAAACACAATAGCATCGCATTGACCTGTGACATCATCACTTCCATCTGCTTACGTTTTCAAGAATGACCGAATTCCTCCATCCAAAGAAAGAGAAGGGGGAAACAGCCAGTTCTCATGTTGGAAAAATGTGCCTAGATCCATGCTAGGTGGGGTTTTTTATCCACCCAAGCCATCCACACTCACTGGGTTTGGCCATTACAACAACCCCCAGTCAGCAAGGATAATTAGGGAAAATTAGTGGCGCGCACTTGACATAGATACAGGACGTTAACAAGTCACTGAGACTTATTAACCACCCTTGCATTGTGCAAACCAGGCCTCCATCTGCTTGCTCCCAACCATGCCTAATTTTATACACCTCTGTCAAGTCTCCCTCTCCTAGTATTCCTCTTTCTAAACTAAAAGGGGGAGTAAGGGGGGGGCATGACAGAGGTGTAGAAAAGTGCTTCCATTCACTGCTCTCTACCCTAGTGTACTGTGGGTTGTATTGGAGTTGAATGCAAACCCTATTCTGGAGCATTCTGCAGTTCCTCAGAAACACATCCATGATTCCTCCTGAAATCTGTCAATCTAGTAACACCAGAGGCAGCCCAGTGTGTTTTAGGGTGGCCTTATCGGGTGTTCAAAAACACCCACCCACACCCATGAATTCACCAAATGAATTAGAGAAGGGCTGGATTGAACTTCCTGCCCCTGCTCCCAGACACCAAACTACCTGCCGGCCACGGGCTGTGAAAGAAACCAGTGCACATGAAGATGTATATATGTAGGGATTCCTGCTTGTGTACAGAGCCCCTCAACACTAAAGTTGAATGCATGGCCACCAAGAGCGTCTGTCGGGATCATGGCCTGAGCAACTCCTTTGAAGCTAAAAAGTTCACAGCCCCTTAGCAAGGACCAAGCCACAAAATGGAAGGAAACTCCACCTGACCCACCTCTCCTCTGGATTGCCCCCCGAAGAGAATGTCCTGGAAAACTCTCAGCTGTGGAAGAGCTAAAAATAACCAAATTCTTTGAAATTATCGACCCCCTTATCAGCAGGCAGGTGGGCTCATTCCCACGTCGCTGGGGACTCTGGGCTACTTTCCCTGGGAGCGTTTGGTATAAATAATGATGGAGCCACCTCCTCAAGCCCTCCTGCGTCCTGTTCACAGAAGTCGCTGGCATGGCTGTCTTGTGGTTTTTGTCCTGCCTCGCACTCTTCAGTGCTGCTCAGGGCCTGGGTAAGCATCTACGTGTCCACATGTCTGGGGCGGAGAGCAAGGAGAGAAGGCCTTTCCTTGGCTGTATTATTCAGGGTTGGGTTGATCCATGCAGCTTGCAAGAACTTGGTAAGAGGCTGAAAAATAGCAGGCTGAGCTTCAGGTCTTGTCCTGCTACAGCTGGGTCAAGCTCAGTCCTTGGGAGAATGGGACATGCATTCAGCAAAGTCAGAAGGCAGGCAAAGAGCAGAAGCACAGGAGTACCTGTCAAGAAGAAGAGCAGTGCAGATGCATGGTCTGAGGTACAGCTGAAGTCAAGTCCAGGCAAGTAGTCCAAATCAAGCTCTATCTAAGGAATAGGATCATACCAGGAGTCAATAGCACGGGAGGTCAGACAGGAGAAGAAGCAAGGTTTGGGAATCTCCATTGTCTTTGTTTATCCCACTCCTGAAAACCTGGAGATGACTGACCAGGGCTACTTAGGGATTCTCTACACCAGGTGTTTTGTCCTGCTTTACCAGGACTTCTGTTTCCAGATTCTTTGTGGGGTTAAAGTCAACACTTTACACACACTTCCCCTCCCCCCACCCCCACCAGGGATTTGCTTTATCTGCAAGTTCTATATGTTTCATTATATAGCCACTAGATGGTGCAGAGTTGCACTATTACTGCTGTTATAGTGGAACTCCGCAATTACACAGAAAGATTCAAATCGCCATTTTAAAATAGCTCATTATCCCCGTTACAAATAAAGTGAAGGAAATGCTTACAAAGCACGGGAAAGGGCCTAGCGGTTGACGATGCCATGTAAAGGACCCGCAAACTCTTGTGAGTAACCCATCTCAATTGCAGGATGAAAGCTTTATGTAAATAAGCCCTTAGGGTATGTGCAGCATTTTTCAGATTAGAGCGAAGATGTGAAGCTGATCTACATGCTTAGGGAGTGGAAAGAATCTCATGGGACAGCTCTCTTGGGGTCGTACCATATGAAAGTACAGGGGCAAGAATAGCGTGTTTGAAAGGGAGACATGATAGTGGGCATCAATTATCTGAAACGCAGAAGATGGGGGCAGAGTTGTTCTTGGTTGCTCCAGAGGACAAGACAAGAAGCAACTGGTAGAAGTCACAGGCAAACAACTTCTGGCTATGCATTAGGAGAATTTTCCTAAGAGTGAGGGCTGTTTGGCAGTGGTATAGGCTCCCTTTGGTGGTGGTTGGATCTCTTCAACTAGAGGCATTTAGACAGAAGCTGGACGGCCATTTCTCAATCCCTGCCAATTCTCTGATGCTGGTATTATACTCTGTGCATGTTAAAATTCTGTGTATGTTAAAAAACAAAACAAAACATCAGGGAAAGGCTAGAATCCTTCATCCTAACATGCCTTCCTGACATGCTAGGTGTTCATGGGCATGGAATGGGGAGGAGGGGGTAATGTGGTGAGCATTAAGTCATGACATGCTCAGGTGCATTTTAAAGTGATACATTAATTTATTTTGTGGCAGTTGCCAAACTTGGTGGTGCAGCAGTAAAAGCAAGGCTTTGGGGCAGGGGGGCAAAAAATGGCTCCTCGACCTCCAAAAGTTGCCCACTCCTGGTGTAGGATTTATTTTAGTCTTGGTAGCATTTGGTTTAGAACAAAAGTGGCCCAAGCACTGAAGGATGGAGAGGCAGGAAGCTGGCTGAAGAAAAAGAAAAGAGGGCCTCCAGAAAAAGGTCACTTCCTTTTCCCCTCAGAAGAGTACTTTCTGCATGAGGCTTTTATTGGGTGCTCATGACTGCTCACACTCACAGAGGTTTGCAGGCCCTTTACACAACGTCGCCATCCTCCAGGGCCTCTCCTGTGCTTTGCGACCTTTATTGAGGTTCTTTTTTTTCCTAACAAGGAAAGTGTGGTATTCTTTATGAGTGGCATTATCGAACCCTCGTCTCATAGCGCCACCTAGTGCTTGTGTAATGGAAAGTATTACCCAGCATTTTAACAGCCTATAAATAAATTTTATCTTGGTGTTTTAAATTTGTAATTTTGCATTGCTGCTGTTTTTATCTGGTTGAGCTTTTATATTGTATTTTGTATTATGGTTTTATACTGTTGTTTTACACTTTGGTTTTAATTTTTGTGAACCACCCAGAGAGCTCTGGTTATTGGGAGGTTTAGAAATGTAATAAATAAATAAATAAATAAATAGGAGGAGAAAGAACCCCCTCCGCCCGGGGGAAAAAAATGTGTAAGGGAGCTGATCTTAATTCCACAGAGAATTCTGAAGCAGAACCTCATTAAAGAAGCGGGTTAAAAGCCTCGTGTAGAAAAGCCCTTAGGGTTTCCAAGGACAGAGGAACAAAGAGGGGCAGTTTCCTGTGCATTAAAGCATTTGGCAGTTCCAACACAGAGACCACCAAACACGCCGGCCACTTAGGAGCTGGTTCAAGACCTTCTGTCTTTGCCATGTGATAGAGGGGTGGGGGTGGGGGCTCAGAGCAAGGGAATTCACTTCCTTTGTTGCTTCCAGAATGTGGTGTCCCCGCAATCCACCCCATCGTGAGTGGCTACACCCGCATCGTCAACGGTGAGAATGCAGTGCCTGGATCATGGCCCTGGCAGGTCTCCTTGCAGGTAAGTATGCTTGGGAAATGATTGTAAATCCCTTTGCTTCAATGTGTTAGCTTATGATTCCTCTGCCAAAGCTTAACTCTGGAACATATTTTGAAGGGGTGGGGTAGACTCCCCCACCCCAACAGACCCCCCCCCAGAGGAATTCAGTTCTCAATAGAAAAATGGTTCCCCTCCGCTGAGCTGCTCCAACTGATGGCTGATCTTCAGGGACCTCTGGCCGGGGGCTTTTCCTCTTGCCTACTGCGTGTGACTGTTTTCCGTGGGTCTCATCTTCTCCTTTCGTGGGTCTTTCTTGCAGGAGAAGAGCGGCTGGCATTTCTGCGGTGGATCCCTAGTCAATGAGAACTGGGTGGTGACCGCTGCCCACTGCGGGGTGACGTAAGAACACAGACTCCCTGTACTGTGGGGATATAAAAACAGGAAAAGACGTTTGCGGGGGAGCATAGGTGGGGTAAGGTCATAGCAGCGGAGGGAGGGCAGAGAATCTGCTCTGGGTTTCAGGCAGAATCACTCAGCCCATTCAAGGAGCTCTCCAAAATTCCTTGGACCAGAGAAATGTTACTGCATTATTGAATGCCCTGAACCCCACAGCCTTGGTTACCGGAATGGTGGAGAATGCGTTACTATCCAGTACATGCAAAGGAGATGGATGATTTCAGCATGTTTCCATGATATCCCACGGCCTTTGCTGAGTGATTCTGCTACTGCCATTGTAAGTAGCAGTGAAGTAGCTACAAAGGTAGGGTGACCATATGAAAAGGAGGACAGGGCTCCTGTATCTTTAACAGTTGCATAGAAAAGAGAATTTCAGCAGGTGTCATTTGTATATATGGGGAACCTGGTGAAATTTCCTCTTCATCGCAGCAGTTAAGGGTGCAGGAGCTATAGGAGAGTGACCAGATTTAAAAGAGTGCCGGGCTCCTGCAGCTTTAACTGTTGTGATGAAGAACGAATTCCCCCAGGTTCCCCATATATACAAATGACACCTGCTGAAATTCCCTTTTCAATAGAACTGTTAAAGATACAGGAGCCCTGTCCTCCTTTTCATATGGTCACCCTATACAAAGGTGAAGCAGGAACAGTTCTTAAAGCACCCCCCCCCCCAAGTATGCAACTATGAAGTAGCAGTGAGGTAAAGAAAGTGAACCAGAAATGCTCTAACCCAACTCCTAAAACCGAAACTGTGAAATAGTGCAAAGTAAAAATAGAAACTAGAGTAGGAAAGCCTGAAGTACCCTATATTGAAAGTAGGGCTGTGCACGGACCCCCTGATCCACTCCAAATCCTGATCTGCAATTTCCGGATCAGGTCCATTCCACCCCTCATCGATCTGCCTATGGTCCGGTCCGGTCCGCTCTGCTGTGGAGCTCCGGTTCTGAATCGGAGCTCTGCGGTGGTGGTGGCAGCAGCAGCGCCGCCAGGTAAGGTCCCCCTACCACCTCAGAACTTACCTGGCTCCATCACAGTCTGGCGGTGCTTCAACTGAGGCTGAGGACTCAAACAGGAAGACCAGGCTGAAGTGCGGCCTGGTCTTCCAGATTGAATCCTCGGCCTCAGTTGAAGCTGACACCGGTCTGCGACGGAGCCAGGTAAGCCACCCTCCCCCCTGCCCCTTACCTGGCTCTGCCGCTGTCGCGGCACGGACTGCTGCAGCGCCAGGTAAGCCCCCACTTACCTTTTATTCTGAGCTCCGGATCGAGGCGAAGGATTCGCTTGGTCTCGATCTGCTTCCTCTCGATCCGCAGCTCCCCCGACCAGATCTGTCTCCGCCTTTGTCAGAGGCGAATCAGGCCGCCTCGCTATCGCTTCTCCAATCTGAAGCGAAGCGGAGCACAGCCCTAATGGAAAGTGCAAAACGGTGCAATTGCACAACTGAGAAATAGTGCAGCAGTAAAGGCTGGAACAGCACTACTGCAAAATAGTGTTAGCTGAAGCGAGAAAGGCAGCCTGAGTCCAAAGTGTGCTACTACGAATGGTGGGGGGGAGGAGAATGGGGAAGCGGGGAGGGAGAAGGGATGTCCCTCATATGACAGTGATGCATCAAAACAAAAACCCTGGACCAGGTCAATGACGCAGCTCTTGGCATGTGCAGTAAGCAGGTTTTAATTTGGGGAGATGGGCACACTGCAGTAGAATTGCACTGAAGCTGGGTTAAAAGAGAAAAACCTGCATTGCGAAAATTTGCTTTTTGGGAGGGAAGCTGCAGAACGGGCCATAGTGTCTTGTGCCATGAACAACCATGATGTGTTCTCACTCCACAGTAAATTGCCCGTGTAGATTTGTCCCCTCTGGTAGAAGAACAAAACAGAGCTCATTGCAATAGCTCACTTGCCTTGGTTGATAAATCTAGACAAGTCCAAGCTGCTAAATAACCCAGATCGAAGGTCTTGCAAGTTGACCTTGCAAAGACTTGGCTCCCAACCCTGGGACTCTTTTCTGTGTGATACAGAGGTCACTCACAAACTCTGGTGAGGTGAGTGACCAGAGGTCCTTTTCCTGACAGCTTTTGCTTGCTTTTCTCAGGACCTCCAATGTTGTTGTGCTTGGTGAAAATGACCGCAGCTCCGATGTGGAGAAAATCCAGAAGTTGGGTGTTGAAAAGGTTGGTTAAACAGCTTGACAGCCGGATGCTTGCTAGCAGAGGTGTCATGGTAAATATTGAAGTGTAGGGGCTCATTATGGCTGGTCTATAACCACACACCCAAGGAGAGTGAAAAAAATGAAGGCAGGTGTGTCGATCTGTGTGTGTGTGTGTGTGTGTTAGGGGTGTGCTCCACTCCATTATGGATCCCCAGTTCCGAAGTGGAGCGGGCTGATCCAGACCTCCGAAGCCCGGTTCCAGAGTGGATTGGGGAAGGTCCAGATTGGCCCAAAGTGGTTCGGAACGGTCCGAAGCTTCAAAGCCAGGTAAGTGGGGAGGGCAGCTTACCTGGCTCCCCCGACTGCTGCTGCCGTGGTCTGTGTGGTGATGGCAGCAGAGCCACGTAAGTGGGGAAGGGGGGAGGGGGGCTTACCTGGGTCCGTCACCGCCACAGTCCGTGCGGCGACAGTGGAGCCAGGGAAGTGGGAGAGGGGGAGGGGGGCTTACCTGGGTCTGCTGTGGTCTGTGTGGTGGCGGATGGCAGAGTCATTTAAGGGGGAGGGGGGCTTATTCAGCCTCCATTTTGTCCCCCCTTCCCCACTTACCTGCCTCCGCCGCCCACCGCAGAGGCAAGTAATTAGGGAAGGGGGGGCAAAATGGGGGCCGAATATCGATCTGGACCTTCGGATCTTGCTCCGGATCCAGTTCCGGAGTGGATCGGGGGAGGTCCAGATTGACCTGAACCGGTTCAGGTCCAATCCAGAAGTTCCGGATCGGGATCCGAAGTGGTTCGGGTAGGGGATGCACAGCCCTAGTGTGTATGTGTGTGTATTAAAGGCTGGCTCTTTAGTGAGTTGCCTCCCCACAAAAGGCTTCTACTATTATAAGTTTCAAAATTCTGTGACTTACAAAAATGACTCTGCTAAGCTAATAACGTGGAACCTGTCATCTGTGATCTACCTCAGGGGTCCCCAACCACTGGGCCATGGACCGGTACTGGTCCGTGGCCTGTTAGGAACCGGGCCGCGCAGGTGAGCTGTTTTCACCCACCCACCCCCACCCCCACCCCAGCATACCTGGGCACGGGGCGCCATCTCTCCTGCCCAGCCAAAGTGAAGCCAGGACGCTGGGGTGGGGTGGGGTGGCTTTGGAATGGTGCGTCCAGCCGGAAGCCACTCTGGGAGAGCAACTTCCGGGTGCGCCGTTCCAAAGCTGCCCGCCTGCCCCAGTGTCCTGGCTTCACTTCTGCTGGGCGCCCACCCAGCTGAAGCGAAGAGCGGGGGGCTTCCCAAAACTATCCCCTAAAACCCACCCACCCCGGTCTGTGGAAAAATTGTCTTCCACAAAACCAGTCCCTGGTGCCAGAAAGGTTGGGGACCGCTGTTCTACCTGGTCAATTGAGCAAAATTTCAGTGTGATCTGATACAAATTGCCACAGGTCCAGCTATTTAAAAAGTGCTGAAAATGGAAAGATTTGTCCTTTTAACTCCTAGGTACAGCTAGGCATGTCATTATATTTCTTTCCAATTTGGGTGAAAAGAACTGATGTACATTATTTAGGCTTGTTGAGGAGGTGTGCCTTTTTCATTCAGTGAAGTTCTGGGCAGCAGTTCAAACATTATAAAGGCTTTTCTGACCCATGAAAGCCTTTGGCAGCAACTGCTGGTGAAGTTATGTTGGGAATGTTCAGTTTCAAAATGAAGCTAGGATGCTTCACCCTGAAGCAGAACACGTAGTCCTGTGTTTTCAGAGGAATTATGTTACAGAGGGCTTCTAAGTGGAATTCCTATCCCTTTTGTTATGGAATGTGACCTCACAAGGACAGGCTACATGTTACTACACAGATTGGGACCCTAGCATGGAGAGAGGTTTAGGGGAAATATAACGCTTGCCGCCCCACCCCATCAGCCCCAAATTTGCATCAGCCCTCCCCCCATGCCTCTGATTTACATAGGGTGAGCATATGAAAAGGAGCACGGGGCTCCTATATCTTTTGCACTGAAAAGGGAATTTCAGCAGGTGAATTTGTATGCATGCAGCACCTGGGGAAATTCCCTCTTCATCACAACTGTTAAAGGTACAGGAGCCCTGCCCAAATGACCAGATACAAAAGAGGGCAGAGCTCCTGCAGCTTTAACTGTTGTGATGAAGAGGGAATTTTAGCAGGTGCTACATGCATACAAATGACACCTGCTGAAATTCCCTTTTCTATACAACTGTTGAAAATACAGGAGCCCAGTCCTCCTTTCTGTATGGTCACCCTAATTTACACTGCCAAAAAGCCATTCACTTGTAATGTAAACTGCAAGCATAGAGCCAAAGGTTAATGCCCCCCTACCTACATCTCTAGGATCCTGGTCATATGAGGTCCCTTGAGCTTACATTTGAGTAAAAAGAAAAACAAACTCTTTAAAGGGACATATAGTCTGACCCGCAGATAATTTGGGTGCTGCAGAGGTGGGGAGAACTGAAAGATCAGGCCTTTTTGAAAGTGGAAATGCGATACAAGACTTCCAGTCATTGCTCTTAAACTATGTGTGGTGGGAAAAGGACATGCAAGGATCATGTCTCACACGTTACACTTGAATGTGTGTTCACACTTTATATACATTTATTAAGACAGTAGTGAGAATCTAGCCCTATTCAGCCATTCCCATCATGTGTCAAATAGACACATGAGGAAGGGAAGCAAGGATAACTTCCTCAGCTCCATCCCCTGGCTCACCATTTCCATCAATTACTACACATATGCAGAAGACCTCCTCCTCTATCTGTAGACAGACACTCTATCTGGTTTAAGACCAGAGTTAAGGTTGTCTCATGTAAGCGCAAGCTCTGCAAAGTCAGGAAATTAGAAGCTAAGGCTCATGCCTAAACAAAGGTGCCCTGTGATCAGTGTTGATCTTGCACAATGTCAGAAACTGCGCTTGCTCACAACTTCCTCTCCACGCACGCACACTTTTCCTTGGTCAGCAAAGATGTACCAAGTTGTCTTGGACCTGCATTGCCTTATGAAGTATCTGGCCTTACTGCTAGAAGAGGTCTTCCTCTCAATGTTTAACCCATCCCGCAAGCTACTGAGGTAAGCAACAAATTGGCATGGGTTGGGTCAACTTGCAGGAGGATTTCTCTAGTAAAACAGTAAAGCTTAGATCAGCCTTCCTCAACCTGGGGCGCTGCAGATGTGTTGGACTGCATCTCCCAGAATGCCCCAGCCAGCATCTAAGGCTGGCTTAGTTGCTTCGTAATGTAATACAGGACCAGGATGTCTTTGCTGGTCCCAGGCACACCATCTGCCCAACCATTTGTCCTTTATTTTGGTGATGTAATTCCTCTTCTTTGGTGTTTCATAAATGCCCTCCTTCATCCGGCTTGAAGACAAGGAATCATAAGGAGGGAGAGCAGGCAGGGCGCTTGAAGGTGCCCATCAACACTTAACAGCTGCACAACAGCATGAGCAGGTAGCAGGTCAGAGTCTTCCCATAGGGGTACCATCTTTATAGTCAATATTTCTAAAATGGCATATATGCCTATAAATTAAAATACGCAAATTTTATGCAAATCTACGCTTCTCTTTTTTGGAGAACGCCGAAAGGAAAGGAAGTGGGAGCAGATGGATGGAGGAGGTGTTTTGCTCCCCTCCACCTCACTCCCTGTTTCCTGTTTGCAGCGCTCACGATCACCCTCTCCCACCAGGTCTTCACCCACCCAAAGTGGAACCCGCAAACCATCAACAACGACATCACCCTCATCAAGCTGGCGACTCCTGCTGAGCTGACTCCCGCTGTGTCCCCCGTGTGCATGACTGAAGCCGTGAACCTGTTCAAGAGCGGAGACCTTTGTGTCACCACTGGCTGGGGCAAGACACGCTACAACGGTGGGTCTGGCAGGGCTCTTCCGTATCACAAGGGGTGTGTGTGCTTTCTGCCTTCAGTTTGGGCTGAAAGAGAGGTGCAGGTTGCAGTAGAAAGAGGAGGCAAATCCCAGCTATTGTACATCTCCAGCCTTCCTGGAACCCCCTTGAAATGTCCATTGGTAAGGAGGTAGTCCCAGAAGATGTGACCCTCTGGGATCGTAGACAATGCCCATCTGCAGAGTGTTGTGCTGTTCAGTAAAATAGACTTCTTTCTCCCATCCGTATCATCACCTGAAGCAAAGGAGCCTTCTTCAAACTCAGTGTTGTGTTAGCAACATTGGGGGATTCCACACGTCGTACTGAGGGCGCTTCCATGCGCCCCCAGTGCGCTCCCAGAGTGATCGTGTAGCTTGCCTGTTCAAAGAGACGAGGAAGAGGCGTCCTTGCCGCCGCCGCCACCCACCTACCTCCTCGCCGGCCGGGTCGGAGAGGAGGTAGGTGGGTGGCGGCGGCAGCGGCGGCGGCAAGAACGCCTCTTCCTCGTCTCTTCGAACAGGCAAGCTACACGATTGCTTTGGGGGCGAACTGGGGGCGCATGGAAGCGCCCTCAGTACGACGTGTGGAATCCCCCATTATTTGACCCTTTTGGTAACCAGATTAACACCCTTGAAACAAAAGGAGATGGCCATCCTTGGACTTCACAATAGGGGTGGAGAATTTCAGGCTCGAGGTGGATGTCTGCCCCTCCTCGGTCCCAATCCATCTTTTTTGGGCTTCTTCAGATGGCCACGCCCCCTTTCCCACCTGCCACCCCTGACCACTGATGGTTTGGTGGTTTCCCAGGTTTTGTGAAGGTTCCCCCCCCCCATTCTCAACAGTGAAATGCCCTCCTAAGATGTAGTTACTGGAAGGAAGAGCTTTAGGCTAATATGGTGGTACTTGGTCCCACCCCTTTGGCCTTCGGTACTGCCCACCAGTGGGATCCAGCCCCCAAGAACTTCTCCAAAACGGAATTTGTCCCTCAGCCCGAAAGAGGTTCTACATTCCTTAACTGCCTGCCTTGAGACCAAGGCCTCCTCCAGGCGACCTATATCTCAGGGGTCAGGAGAACGACTTACTCAGTTGGTGTAACTCTTCCCAAGTGGTTAAGATAAGCTGGGTGCTTCTGCTCACACTATTCCATAGAGTTTAGAGAAACCAAGGCAGGCAGTACAGTTGGCATGATCAGCTTCTGGAGCACATCATGAGGGACGGGATTGTCCTGGAGAAGATCGGTACCCATTTTTCTCCGGGACGGTTCTCGGGCTACCTGAATGCATCTTCAGAAAACGAAACAGAACAGTTCAGTGACCCATGGACCCTGCTTTCAAGATGGATTTTGTTCCACCAGCCTTAAAAATTGGGGTTGGGTGGGAGATAGACTGTGTCCTAGCTGTTGCCACTAACCCATCAAGGCATGCTAGTCCCAACTGTACTACTGGCCACAGTTGTTTGCAATCAGGAGAGAAGAGTTAAATGCATGTTGTTGTTGTTGTTGTTGTTGTTGTTGTTGTTATTACATTAGTTTACAGAGTAAAACAGGACAGCTCCCTGCCACTATGAACTTGCAATCTAAAATTCAACTCAGGGGAAATGGCAGAGCATAGGCAAGGAAGTGAAAGTGAAGGTGAAGTTGCATGTAGTCAGGCTTAAAGCTCCATCCGACCAGTGTTTTATTGCAGGCTTGTTCCTCACATGACATTCTCTGCCTCCCGCGCGCTTTCTGCCCCTTCTGGCTTTCCTAGTGCAACAACAACAAAAATTCACCTCATTAAGTCAGAGGTTCTTTTAGGAGAAGCAGCACTATTAGAACAGCGGACTCAATGGGCCTCCTGCTTATTCTGTACTTCCTCTTTTGAAAAGAGGAAGTAACTGAGGTTCTAAAAGACCTGCGGAGAAGCGAAGGTAGGGAGTGTGTTTACCCCCGGTGTGATGGAGATTTTAGTTACAGGTGGGGGCACGGGAACTCTGGCATTAGATAGGCTTTGTGGAGGGATTTGAAGGAAGTATGAAAAGTGGTATCACGTCATTTCAGTTGCAAGCACACAGGGCAGCAGGAGAGCAAGAGGAGAGCAGCTTTCACCAAACTGGGACCCTCCCACTGTGTCACTAGGGTGACCATACGAAAAGGAGGACTGGGCTCCTGTATCCTTAACAGTTGTATTAAAAAGGGAATTTCAGCAGGTGTCATTTGTATATATTGGGAACCTGGTCACAATAGTTAAAGCTGCAGGTGCCCTGCCCTCTTTTAAATCTGGTCGCAGTATAGCTGCAGTATAGCTCCTGCAGCTTTAACTGTTGTGATGAAGAGGGGATTTCACCAGGTTCCCCATATATACAAGTGACACCAGCTGAAATTCCCTTTTCTATGCAACTGTTAAAGATACAGGAGCCCTGTCCTCCTTTTCATAGGGTCACCCTATACTGTGTTGGACAATAACTCTTAGCATCCACAGCCAGCACTCCAGACTGGGAGGGCACCAGGTTGGGGATGGCTGAAGAAGAGATTTTGGGGGTGCAAATGTGGCTTAGGTATTTTTTTCAAGCAAGATTTGCTTTGCACTGTAGGTGCATCTACTATAACTGATCTGATCCTGTCTCCTACAGCTTTCACAACCCCCAGCAAGCTGCAACAAACGGCCCTGCCCCTTCTGTCCAATGAAGAGTGCAAGCAGCACTGGGGCAACCAGATCAGTGACCTGATGATCTGCGCGGGTGCAGCCGGCTCCTCTTCATGCATGGTGAGCACCCAAGCCCTCTCCCCCAGAGCCCTGGACGGCCCCTCTCCGTTATCGCTACTTCCTTGGAGGAGAATAGCAGGTGATTGGCACCTGCAGAGAAGGTCTCACTCTTATCTCAAGCCAGACCATTAGTTCATTTAGCTCAGCATTGTCTACACTGACTGGCAGTGGATCTCTCGGTTCTCACCCATAGGTCTTACCTTGCACTACCTGGAGATCCCAAAGATCTATCCATCTATTGGTCCATCTGTCTTTCTAGCTATCATCTATATTTGCACACCACATTTCCACCACACCTAAAAAAAGGATATTATAGAGCTGGAAAAAGTGCAGAAAAGGGCAACTAAAACAATTAAGGGGCTGGAGCATCTCCCCTATGAGGAAAGGTTACATCAGCTGGGGGCTAAGGGGAGACATGATAGAGGTGTACAGAATTATGCATGGTGTGGAGAATGTGGACAGGCGACATTTTTCTCCCTCTTTCAAAATACCAGAACCTGGGGTCATCCCATGAAGCTGATTGTTGGGAGATCCAGGACAAATAAGTACTTCTTCACACAGCGCATAGTTAAATCATGGAATTCTCCACCACAAGATGTAGTGATGGCCACAAGTTTGGATGGCTTTAAAAGGGGGTTGGATAAATTCTTGGAGGAGAAGACTATCAATGGCTACTAGCCCTGATGATTGTGAGCTATCTCCAGTATTCGAGGCAATAAGCCTGTGTGCACCAGTTGCTGGGGAACATGGGTGGGAGGGTGTTATTGCACCATGTTCTGCTTGGTCATCCCTGGCTGATGGCTGGTTGGCCCCTGTGTGAACAGAGTGCTGGACTAGATGGACCCTTGGTCTGATCCAGCAGGGCACTTTTTATGTTCTTATGTCACAAAGGCAATGTACAACATGTTTAAAAAACGACAAACAGTGTTCTATCTGCATCGGAATGAGTAACACACTCTCAAATTAATACAGTAGGCAGGCAATCATTATGAAAATTGTAAGTTAGATTTGGTGAGAGGTTTCACTTCCCATGGTGCACACCTCTCTCGGAACTAAAGGGCTACAGTTACAGTAGCCCTTTAAAGGTTCACTACTACTTTAGCCACCTGCACTGGACAGGCTGGTGCAGCAACTGTGATTTATTGCAAAACCCAAAATAGCTAAGCGCCAGGTCTGGAAAAAACTCATTGAAATGCAATGAACTGGCAGCTGTAACATCTGGCTTCTCTATTGTGTATTTGTGCTTTTAACCTGTTGATTGTTTTACTATGATTTTAATTTTTGTGAACTGCCCAGAGAACTTTGGCTATTGGGCGGTATAGAAATGAAATAAATAAATAAATAAATAAATAAATAAATAAATAAATAAATAAATAAATAAGAGACTAAAGAAGAGAGGACAATTGCAGAGAAAAGAGCTTGTGTGTGGAAGCAACCTTGGGGGAAAATCATCATGCAACACCCCTTCTCCCCCCCCTCCCAACAATCTGAAATGTTAAATGCTAGGAATAGAAGGTTGACTAGTTCAAATATTCTTTGTCGGCGGATCCAAGGCATAGTTCAGGCAGGTGTATGTGAAGCAGGGAGAAAGGTATGAAACTGTGCTCTGATCGTTCCTGAAAGTGGGAAAAAAAGATTTTCTTGGTTCTAAAGGAGGAAAGTGGCAGAGGGCCTGGAAACTGTTAATTAAATATACAGTAGCCCTTAAGCTTCAAGAGGAATAGCCATGTTAGGGAGGCCTTCCTCTCAAAATAGGTCCCTTCCTCTCGGATTCTAGATTCAACCTGGAGTGTGGAGCTATTACATTTAAGGTGCAATCCTATGCATGTTTAGACAGAACATAAGTCCTGCAACTCCAAGCATTCATAGAATCATAGAATAGCAGAGTTGGAAGGGGACAAGGCCATCGAGTCCAACCCCCTGCTCAATGCAGGAATCCACCCTAAAGCATCCCTGACAGATGCTTGTCCAGCTGCCTCTTGAAGGCCTCTAGTGTGGGAGAGCCCACAACCTCCCTAGGTAACTGATTCCATTGCCATACTGCTCTAACAGTCAGGACGTTTTTCATGATGTCCAGCTGGAATCCAGCTTCCTTTAACTTGAGCCCGTTATTCCGTGTCCTGCACTCTGGGAGGATCGAGAAGAGATCCTGGCCCTCCTCTGTGTGACAACCTTTTAAGTCTTTGAAGAGTGCTCTCATGTCTCCCCTCAATCTTCTCTTCTCCAGGCTAAACCTGCCCAGTTCTTTCAGTCTCTCTTCATAGGGCTTTGTTTCCAGGCCCCTGATCATCCTGGTTGCCCTCCTCTGAATACGCTCCAGCTTGTCTGCGTCCTTCTTGAATTGCAAAACCCAGAACTGGACGCATTCCCCAGCCACTGCCCTTAAAATACTAACAAGGTCTAAGCTGCTATTCTTGTGTTTGCAGGGTGACTCCGGTGGACCCCTTGTGTGCCAGAAGAATGGTGTTTGGCAGCTGGTGGGCATCGTTTCTTGGGGCAGCAGCCAGTGCAAAGTCACTATGCCAGGCGTGTACGCTCGTGTCAGCGAGCTCCGGGAGTGGGCTGATGAGATCATGGCCAATAACTGAGCCACCTGAGCCAAGGGGCCGGGGGAATCAATAAAATCTGTTTCTCCTTTATGAGCATTTTGTTCTTGCTTTGTTTCTGCCGGACAACACAAATCAACCCCCGGCCTGAGTGTGAGAGTTCCTGTTTCTTCCCAACGCCCCTCCTCAGACAGCTCACGACCCTAAGGAACAGTTTTGGGTCTTGGGCAGCACCAATGTGAAGGGAAAAATGTTTAACATTCCACACCTCTCAGGTAGAGTGGCCATGCATCCTCTTCTACAGAGGACTGTCCTCTGTTTCGAGCCTGTCCTCTTCATCTGAAAGGCTGTCTAGTCCAAGTCCAGTTTAAAGATGAAGTGGACCTTAAAGTTGGACATCAGCAGCTGGCACCAGGAACAGCAGACTGAGAAAAGTACCCAGATCTCCTAGTCAGAGCCCCGCAATGGAGAGATGTATTTCTATTTAAATTATAATTATTTCTACATTTGCATCCCCAAATACCTGCTTCTGACATGAGCTGCCTATGACCTGTTCTTGCTTCATTCCTGCCACACACCACAAATTAATCTCAGGTTTTTTCTGTGCCATGTGTGGGTGGCAGAGGCCCCAATTATTCACGTCCCCCTCAGACACCTCTAGCAATGAAGTCAGGCTTAAGGGGCTGTCATTACTTCAGTCCAGACCTACACCCTCACCTGCTCAAAGATAGCTGTGACACCTGTAAGCTCTGGATGTGAGTTCTGCTTTTGACAGATGGATGGGGTGCCCATATTTTGGAAACCAAAAAGGAGGTCAACATGGCTGTCCCTCAAGGGGGCCTGCCTACCAACATGTCCAGACCCCCAAGGGGCACACCCATCCAAACAGCCTTGGTCACATGTCTGATTTTACAGCACACAATTAAGACAAACCCGTTCTATACAACATCTTAATGTTAAAATCACTGAAATAAAGAATAATGTAACTGAAATTAACACATTTAGTTGCTGTACAAATTTTAGGACTCTTCCTCCCGATGTGCCCAGGAATGTTTTTCAGTAGATCTCAATTTTCTTAAAAGGGGTTGGCTGTTAAGCAAGAAAGTGTGGAATTCCTTACAAGACATTTTCTTGTTGTAGAATCCTTTTCAATGCCTCCACAGACATCTGATTCCTGTCCTTTGTCCACTGGGTTTGCATTAGTGAGAAAACACGCTCCACATTAGCATTGAGGGAGGGTTACATTTCTTGATATCCTAAATGACTGTGCCCTGGAACAGTTGGTCATGGAACTGACAAGAAGGGAGGCGACCCTGGACTAAATCCTAAGTGGCGCTGCCCAGGTCCTAATACGAGATGTAAATACTGTTGAACCAAACAGTAACAGTGACTACAATTCTATCAGATTCAATATATACTTAAGAGGGAAACTGCCCAGGAAGTCCAACACAGTCACCTTGGACTTCAAAAGAGGAAACTTCTCTAAAATGAGGGAGCTGATGAAAAGAGTCTGACATCCATCCCTGGGAAAATTCTGGAGCAGATTATAAAGAAGTCAATCTGTAAACACCTTGAAATCAATGCGGTGATCACTAGAAGCCAACATAGATTTGCCAGGAACAAATCCTGTCAGACTAATTTGATCTCATTTTTTGATTGGGTAACCTCCCTTGTGGACTGTGGGAATGCTGTGGACGTCACATATCTTGACTTCAGCTAAGCTTTTGACAAAGTGCCCCGTGATATTCTGATTAACAAACTAGCCAAAAGTGGGCTAGATGGAACAACCCTAGGGCACAAAATAGTCTGGCACCGACCCTGATGGCCGGAAGTAAATATTATTGCATCGGGTGCTGCTCTCATGGGCTGTGAAAGCTCAGAAAGAAGCCAGGTGTGCTGAAGGAGGAAGGAGTGAGTCAGGTGCCTCTGAGGTTATGTTGGCAGGGAGGGACAGTTTGTGCATGGTAACAGGCCATCAACTGCCCCTGTTCGATACGTTCTGTAGATGTGTTCCAGCACCAAGGGTGTTTCCCAGTGTGGCTTTTATCGTGCAATCCTCTGCCTCATTCATGGAATTTTACAAGAGTCCAGTCTTCTATTTATAACCCTTCCATGTTTTTGCACTGCTTTGTTCATCTCTTCCCCCGCCCGCCCCCCCCCCCAATAATTCATTAAGGAGGAATGGTGGAATAGATGCTTTCGGTTGCTCTGGTTTTCTTTTTACCTATGAATGAGCATTGAAATAGCAAATGCGATTCAAGGTAAAGAAGTATAAAATAATGCAACTTGCAGCAAAAAGGCCCAGCTTCATGCGTAAGTTATGGGATCTGAGCTAGCAGTGCAGAAAAGGGCAACCAAAATGATCGAGGGGCTGGAGCAACTCCCCTATGAGGAAAGGTTACAACATCTGGGATTGTCTGGCTAAGAAAAGAGGTGAGTGAGGGGAGACATGGCAGAGGTGCTCAATATTATGCAGAGCGTGAAGAAAGTAGATAGTGAGATATTTTTCTCCCACTCTCATAATACAAACTCCAGTGGGGTCATCCCATGAAGCTGATTGGTGGGAGGTTCAGGACAGAGAGAAGGAAGTGCTTAGTTAAACTATAGAATTTGCTACCACAAGATGTAGTGAGGGCCACCAATCAAGATGGCTTTAAAATGGGGTGGTGGTGGTGGTTGTTGTTGTTGTTGTTGTTGTTGTTATTGTTATTATTATTATTATTATTTATTACATTTATACTTCCATTTCATTTATACTTCCATAATTTATACTTCCATTTCATTACATTTATACTTTCTTCCATTGTGGAGCACAAGGGGGCTACATGTGGTTCCCACGTGGTCTCCCCTCCAAGCACTGACCAGCCCCAGACCTGCTTGGCTTCAGCAGGTGGCTGCCTCACGTGCCTTCATAGAATCATAGACTCATAGAATAGCAGAGTTGGAAGGGACCTACAAGGCCATCGAGCCCAACCCCCTGCTCAATGCAGGAATCCACCCTAAAGCATCCCTGACAGATGGTTGTCCAGCTGCCTCTTGAAGGCCTCTAGTGTGGGAGAGCCATGTCTTGGGAGAGCCATGTCCAACCATGTCTTGGACCATAAGAAAAAGTCATGGATGATGAGGCTATTAATGGCTACTAGTCATGATGGATATACATTACCTTTAGTATAGGTAATGTATAGCCATCATGGGGAACATGGGCAGAGGTGTGCTTTTGCCATCACGTTGTACTTGTGGATTTCCCACAGGCAGCTGGTTGGACACAGCATGAACATCATGCTAGACTAGATTGACCCTTAGTCTAATTAATATGACTTTTTCTGTGTTCCTAGGTTCTCTTGAAGGAAGAGTATTTCTCATCCACAGGACTTGATTCCACATTCACACATTTAATCTTTTGCTCACGCCTCACATTTGTACTCTAAACCTTAATAACAGGTTCTTAGGCTCAATGTATTCAAGAAGAGGAGCCTCTCATTTTGAGGTAACATTTACTGTCAGCTTTATTTAAGAAATTAACTAAATGCTACATTTTCAGCAATATTTCAAACACTTCCTGAAAATTCTATCAGTTCCTAACCATTATTACTTTTAATACACAAAGCACATAGAGCAGCAAAACGTTTGTCAAAGAGCAACACTAAATAATGAGCCCAATTCAAGGCGCTGGAGCCTTACACGGCTTGGGACCACAATACCTGATGGAACGCTTCTCCCGACGTGAATATACCCGGTCACTACGTTCAACATCTAAGGTCCTCCTCCAGGTGCCTACTCCAAGAGAGGCTCGGAGCGTGGCAACGAGGGACAGGGCCTTTTCGGTGGTGGTCCCCAGACTATGGAGCAATCTCCCTGACGAGGCTCGCCTGGCGCCAACGCTGCTATCTTAGGTTAAGACTTTCCTCTTTGCTCAGGCATATGGCGGCACATCTTAATCACCCACATGTTTAGTTTTTTTAACGGTTTTTAATGTTTTATGTGTGTATGTTCTGTGTTTTAGAATTTTAAATGTTGTATACTCATTTTTATCTTAATTTTAGAATTTCTGTAAACCACCCAGAGAGTCCTGGCTATGGGGGTGGTATATAAGTGTAATAAATAAATAAATAAATAAATGAACAAAGGGGATTAACACCTAGGGTACAGATTTTCCATAGGTACCCAAATTTTATGTCTCAATTGTTTCTTTTGAGTTGTGCCTGCCTGCATTCTTCACCAATCTGTTAAGAAGTCTGCTTTAATGTACATGGATACATGCATATTACATACATGTCAAGCAAGGACATATGTGATGGACCTTTGTCATTGAATTATGGGTGCATCGGAAAATTGATACTCAAAATCCTAAGGAAGTAAGAGACCACAGAATAAGGTCCCAAAGCAATTCTTTGTTTTACTAAAGAAGGATTAAAAATGAATTAAAATTATACATTTGGGGTAATTAGAAACACATCAGAGGAATTAGAATCATACATACCAAATATATTAACATTGAGAAGATTAAAACATAGCAAACATTTAAAACTCAGCAGTAAAGCAACATGCCGTGGGATATATTTATTTATGCCGTGGGATGTACCGTGTGTGTGTTCAAAAAGGATTGATGAAAGTGTGGCACCTTATAAGTAGCACATTTAGCAGCCAGACAACAAACTTAGCAGGCACACAGCTCTCCTCTAGACACAAGTATTCCCCAACTATGGTGAGATATATTGTACTTCAATTGAAATCATAGCTATTATTTCTAAATTTGCAGCTAGATATATACATTGGCATATGCACATTTTATGCAAATTCCTGTCCTCTTTCGTCTTCTTTTTTGGCAATGCATTTCCTCTTTGGGAAATAAGTGGCCACCCTAAGTTACTCATGTGGATCTAGGCCTAGTTCTTACGGAACTGCTAAAAATCTGTGGACATATTGTACTGCTTCAAACTGCAAGTGGAGGAGGCTGTCATGATGGAATGTTCCTGTGTACAAAAATTCAAAACCGTGCATTTAGACATGGAGAGGAGGAGGATTATGTAGGCCACCTTGGGTTCCTTGGAGAGAAAAGGTGGGATATACAGTAAATGTAATAAAAACAACAACAAATAAAATAATTGTGTCCAAGGGCATAGTGTGTTCTGCAAGGCACAGAGATAGCATGGCAGCCATATTGGAGTTCCTTAATTAATGGAAAGGGTTCTCTAGAACAGCCTGCCTCAACCTGGTGGTCTTCATTGGATATGGGTGTTGCAGTCCATCAGATCTGCGGGCCACCAAGATGGGGAAAGCCCCCCCTGAAGTTGAAAACTTTCAAAACCACAACCCTTTGGGGGGGGGAAAACCCAAGTTGAAATGGATGTAACACTCGCAAGCTCCCTCCCCTCTGGATAGCCCTTCACTGACAGTGCCCTGGAAACCACTCAGCTGTGATAGATCTAAAAATAACTCATCTGTTTCTGAAGTGGTGCCATTGCCAGCTCCTGCCAATTATTGATCCTGGTATCAGCAGTCAGGTGTGCTCATTCCCATGTTACTTCTAGCTCTGAGGTTTGTTTTTTAACTGAGTTTTCCATATAAAAATGGTGGAGCCACCTCAATCCCTCATAAAAACATTGCTCATAGAGGTGCCTAGCATGGCTGTCTTGTGGCTTTTCTCCTGCCTTGCACTCTTCAGGGCTGCACAGGGACACGGTAAGTATCCACATACTACAAACGAGAAGGATCTTGGAATTGTTGTAGATCACAAGCTGAGTATGAGCCAACAGTGCGATATAGCTGCAAGAAAGGCAAATGCTATTTTGGGCTGCATTAATAGAAGTATAGCTTCCAAATCGCGTGAGGTTGTCACACAGAGGAGGGCCAGGATCTCTTCTCGATCCTCCCAGTGTGCAGGATGCGGAATAATGGGCTCAAGTTAAAGGAAGCCAGATTCCAGCTGGACATCAGGAAAAACTTCCTGACTGTTAGAGCAGTACGACAATGGAACCAGTTACCTAGGGAGGTTGTGGGCTCTCCCACACTAGAGGCCTTCAAGAGGCAGCTGGACAACCATCTGTCAAGTGTGCTGTAGGGTGGATTCCTGCATTGAGCAGAGGGTTGGACTCAATGGCCTTTTAGGCCCCTTCCAACTCTACTATTCTATGATTCTATGCCCATGACGTCGTATCCAATCTCGGGAAGGTAAGCATTTTCCATGGCTGTAGTATCTGGGCTCACGTCGATCAAGCCAATTGCAAGCATTTGTAAGAGCTACAAAGAATAGCACGGTAACTTCCAAGTGTGTTCTAAAGTGATTTAGACTGAGGAGGCGGCGCCTATCACAGACGACAACGATGATGATGAATGTATAGATTGATCTTGGGTCTTGGTAGCGTTCAGTATAGGATGAATCAGATCCAGGCACTGCAGAGTGGACAGGTAGCTATACAAAGAGTAGCTGTACAAAGTGTTCTGATTGGTAGGATTAAGCCCCCGTCTTTACAGGGGTGCTTCAGCACCACGGGGCACCTTGCTCCCGTACTTACGTTCCGTTCTGGCATCAAAACGGGAAGGAACACAAGTGCAAAGTTTCCCGGTCTTTAAAACTAAAAAACTAAAAATGGGGTCCGGAGAGGAGAGGAATGGAGCTATTCCTCCCCGCTTTTTTAAATTTATTATTGGTATCTTCGCAGCTGCACATATACAGGTAATAAAATTTAAAAAGTGGGGTGGAGGAACAAGGCAGCCAGAGGAGGACACGGGGACTCAGGGTGAACCACCTCTCCTCCCTCAGGCTGCTCATTCATGCCCACCCCCATGCACAGCTGCGAAGATACAGATAATAAAAAAATTTTAAAGGGGGGGAGGAACAGCCTTGTTACTCTCCTCCCCTGTTTTTTAAAAAACTTTTACAGGCGCAGGGACACCCATGGCGACCAATCAGGGGGCGCCATAGCCTCCGCTGCCAAAAAAGTTGGGTTAAGTGCCCGACTCTTTTGGAGCGGAGTTTCCAGGGTTTGTCCCCAGATGGCTTCACAATGATGGCTGTGTTATGTAGACGATGTGCCACTACTGCAAAACCACCCCGGGACAAACCCTTCACGTAGACATACCCTAGGAGCTGTCCACCCAGAAGGTCTCAAAGACCAAGGGGCTGTTTGCAGATTATGGTGGTATGCTTGCGAAGTGATTGGAAACTCATTTACTTCCCTTTGTGGTGCACGGTTCCTTCACCAGAAGTGCACTGACAACTGTTGGGGCCCATTGACACATCTACACCAAGCAGGGTATCACTCTATCAAAGCGGTATGAAATTGGTATATGGTCTGTGTCAATGGGCCCCAACAGTTGACAGTGCACTTCAATACCGCTATAAAGCAGTAGTGTGGCTCCTGCCTTTTATATACCACTTCCATACCGCTTTCATAGGGCATGGCTAGACGGGGCGATATCCTAGGGATGGCCCCAGGATTGTCCCTGTGCGTTAACAGGGATGATCCCTCTCTTGGCCCTGGATATCGCCCTATGCTTTTAGCCTGCTTTTCCCGCCATCTCAGGATGATCCCGAGACCATGGAACGTGTGGCCGGGAGTCGCGGGTTGTCCCGGTTCCTTGCGAGTAACCATGAGAAGCTCTGTGCCCATTGAAGGTGGGGTGGAGGGAGCGGGGAAATTTATTTATTTTTTTAAAAACCTCACGTTTTGCATTCGAGGCACTAGTGAGCGCCTTCTCCTTTAAAAAAAAACCACAAAATGCCGGGGCGACATCCTCTTCCTCCTAGGATGTGTAGACAGAGGGGGAGATCTTGCGATAATCATATTACGAGATCCTCCCCTGCCCCCGTCACGCTAGACCCAGTAGGTCTAGCCATGGCCATAGTGCAATATCCTGCTTGGTGCAGATCTGGCCAGAGACAAACCCTCACACCAGTCACTTAGGAGCTGGTGACAAAGTGGGGCATGGGTTGAAAGTAGGGGGGACCCCTTGACTGCTTTCAGCACTTGTTATGAGGCCTCAAAGCAAAAAGGTTCACCTCCGTTGTTGCTTCCAGACTGTGGTGTCCCTGCCATCCACCCCATCGTTAGTGGCTACCACCGCATTGTCAACGGAGAGGAAGCAGTGCCTGGATCATGGCCCTGGCAAGCCTCCTTGCAGGTAAAAGTGCTTGCGAAGAGGTTGGAAACCCATTTGCTTCCCTTTTTGGTGCCTGGTTCCTTCACCAGAGCTTAACAATGGATCATTAGTTTGGCTAAGAGTCCAGGACGTAGCCCTGGGATATATGGAAATATAATAAAGAAGCTGTAGTGCTTCTGATCATATGCATAATGCGCATTTCCCCAATGTCAGGTCTGTGGCCCAGCGTTGTGCTTCAGAGAGAGCGAAAGAGGATGGCTCTGACACTTTTGACACTTGCCCGGCCCCCTGGAATATGGGGCTCCAACCCCAACGTACCCCTGAGGGAATGCAGCCCTGAGCAGAAGGAAGGTTCCCTTCTGCTGAACTCCTCTGAGCCCTTTTTGTTGTTGTTGAGTTTCACCATCTCTTTTTGTTGGTCTTTCTTGCAGAGTAGCAACAAGCGCCATTTCTGTGGTGGATCTCTACTCAACGAGTTCTGGGTAGCAACTGCTGCCCACTGCAAGGTGACGTAAGTACATGACGCCTCCATCGTCATGAGAATATGAAGTCTGGGAGGAACATATGTGGATCAGGAAAGGGAGTGAAGGATAGCACCAGAAGTTTATAATCATAGCCCAATTCAAGGTGCTGGTTTTAACCTGTAAAGCCCTACATGGCTTGGGACTGCAATACCTGATGGAACGCCTCTCCCGACATGAACCTACCCGTACACTGCGCTCAACATCTAAGGTCCTCCTCCGAGTGCCTACTCCGAGGGAAGCTCGGAGGATGGCAACAAGGGAGAGGGCCTTTTCAGTGGTGGCCCCCCAATTATGGAATGATCTCCCCAATGAGGCTCGCCTGGCGCCAACATTGTTATCTTTTCGGCGCCAGGTCAAGACCTTTCTCTTCTCCCAGGCATTAAACAACACATGCTAAGTTTGTTTGTTTTTTAATGGACCCCAGAACTGTTGTCGTTTAAAATGGATACTGTTTTATACTGTTGTTTTTATATTTTTGATGGTTTTAAATTTTGTATACTTTTTAATGTCCACTGTTTTTAACTTTTGTAAACCACCCAGAGAGCTTCGGCTATGGGGTGGTATATAAATTTAATAAATAAAATAAAATAAATAAATAGTTTAATAAAAGCTTAATTAAAACCATTGTAAAACAAATGCATTACCAACACAATTAAAAACATAGGAATAACAAAATAAAAACAGCACCTCACCCGACAGACCTACCTGCCAACTGAAGCTATGATTGTCTTTGCCTGCTGGCAGGGAATTGCAAAGCTTGGGAGCGAGTTTCTCTCATGTCGCCACCAAATAAGCCTCTGAAAGTGTCAATACTAAAAGAAGACCTCCCGAATATCTTAAAACCTGGGCAGACTCACATGGGAGAGGCCCACAAGTGGGACATGAGTGCAATACCAGCCTCCCACCCATGTTCCCCAGCAACTGGTGCACATAGGAATACTGCCTCTGATACTGGAGGGAGCATAGAGACATCAGGACTACTAGCCTTTGCCTCCAGGAGTCTATCTAACCCCCTTTTAAAGCCATCCAAATTGGTGGCCACCACTACAATTTGTGGTAGCGAATTCCATAGTTTGACTATGTGTTGTGTGAGTCATGTGCTTCACTGGCAGACCATGGCTTTTGTTTACTTTCCCAGGAGTGATGACATTGTGGTGCTTGGTGAACATGACCGCAGCTCCCCTGTGGAGAACATCCAGGAGTTGGCTGTTGAGCAGGTGGGTGAAGCAGCTAGAGAGCGACATGTTTGCTAGGAGCAGTGTAGTGGTAAATTTGGAGGTGCAGGGACCCATGGCGGGTGAATGGTGACATTGCACAACACCATGACTGATCATGGGGCAGGTCAGATAGCTTCCAATTGCCTGGCTTTGTGGAGTTTGGACTGATGAGCAAGCCTTAACTTCTGGTCGTTTGAATAGGCAGTTTTTTGATGATTGAATTTTCTTGGCTTTTGAAAAGCAACATATACTTTTTTAGTTTTGCCACTTTCAGCACTCTGTGGGCCTGCTGCTAAACCCTTTTCAGCAAATGCTTAGTGAGTGTGTGTAAACTGTGGTTATGTGGCCACCACGGTTAGGAATGGCCATGACACGCTAAGCCATAATGTTTAGCTCCAAGTGCTTAACCACTGTGGCTTAAGATGTCGTATGAACAGGTCGTTGTGTGCTATGTATGCCTGCTCTGTCTATGCCTACAGTTCCCTATGAGGCTGAGTCAGGGGAGGTCAGTAAAGTAAACCCAGGGATGGACCGTGGGATTCCATCAAGTTCAGCTGAGAGTGGTTGCTGTAAAACATGGACCTGCAAGAAGTAGTGAGGGCGGTTTTCTCGTAGACCCAGCAGGGCCACTCTGTGGACTGTTAGTCGCTCTGTTTGGTATCCTGCCCCAGCCCCAGCCTCATAAAACAAATGGGCGCCTGAAAACTGTTATTATGATCTGCCAGTTTGTTTGTTTTTAGTAGTCTGGGGTCCAGATCTCTTTAGAAGGGGGGAAAGCATTATTTATTTATTTATTTATTTTCGAGTATTTTTATCCCACACCTCAGCCAAAAGGCTCTCGGAGCGGCTTACAATTTATCAATAAAGAAGACAGTCCCTACCCTCAGGCTTACATTCTAAAAAAGACAAGACACACAAGGAAAAGTGGATGGGGAGGGAAGAGGGAGAAAATAAAAAGAAATTAAGGAGACTGTTTAGGCTGGTGGGAAGGCCCTGCTCCCTCCTCTCGTCTCCCAATGGAGGGGCAAACCAACAGCTCCTTCTTCTTCCCCATAGGATGAAGATGTTAACCCTGGGGGGGCGGGGGTGTCCAACTGAAGCAGGCTCCGATGGTCCCTGCCTGCTCCAGTCCCCCTCGCATCTTAGAATCATAGAATAGCAGAGTTGGAAGGGGCCTACAAGGCCATCGAGTCCAACCCCCTGTTCAATGCAGGAATCCACCCTAAAGCATCCCTGACAGATGGTGGTCCAGGTTATCACAGGATGAAGATGGCAGCCCGGGGGGGTGTGTGTCAGTCTAAATTATCTCCAGGGGTATCTTACACAGTTCCTGTCATGAGGAGCTTGAGATTTCTCCCAACTCTGTAACTCTTGACGTTACTAGGGCTTTTGAAAATATGTTTTAAAACATAACTAGGAAAACTATACCAGACTGCTCAGGAAACAGATGCCTGGCTCAGAGAAACTGGCTTGGGGAAAGATAGCGCAAAACAGTCTCAAAGCCGGGGGAAAGTATGTTCAAAAAGAGAAAAGAGTACTCTTCTCCTCCTCCCAAAAGAGAGGTAAGAACCAGGCTGAGTCTGCTCCTCAGGCTTCAGGCAGCAAAATGTTCTGCCCTCAAAGAAAGACAGGCCTGAGAATGAAAGGCCATAGCTAGACCGAAGGTTTATCCCTGGATCGTCCAGGGGTCAAACCTGTCCGTCTAGGTGACACACAGGGGATCCAGTGCTCAGGCAGGGGCGAACCCTGGATGATCCCAGGAGAAACCTGAGGTCTAGCTGTGGCCAAAGTTTCATTCCCATTTGATTCCATTGCTTGTATCTAAGGCCGCTGTTCTCAGCACTTGAATACAAAAAGGGACCTTCGTAACACAAACGATTGAGAGGAAAGCAGAGGGGAAAGAGGAGTGGTAAAGAGCACAGACCTGTAAACAGAAGTGAGCCGCCCAGAGAGCTTCAGCTATTGGGTGGTTTAAAAATGAAATGAAATAAATAAATAATAAATAAGTGGTAGGGTCTGGTCACACTGAGAGGATTGCTTGTCTGAGGTCCCAGAAATTTGCTGCCGCTCCTGCTTTTACCCCAGATGACAGTTATCACCTCCCTCACCCCCAAACCTCAACATTTTGAGTGCTGCACTATGAGCTCTCATCTGCTTTTATTAGCAAATAAAAAATATTTTTTAAAATAAGTAAATTGAATTTTAAAAAGAAAAGAAATTCTATTCTACCAACTACAATAGAAAGGGAATAAGAAAACAGCAATGGTTCAAACATGGAGGCTATACTGGCTTCGCAAGAGATTGTTAGTTTTTAAGCAATCTTCCTGAAATGTTCACGTTATGTAAAAAAGGCATTTCTTCCTGGAATGTGCAATTTTCAGGAAGATTGGTAAAACTCTTTCAATTTTAGTAAGGTTAAAACTAGGGGTGTGCACGGACCCCCCGCTCCGCCCCGTGGGCCGATCCGAAAATTTCGGATCGGCCCGCTCCGCACCGCTCCGCCCATACTCCGCTTCTCTAAGCCGCAGAGCTCCGGCTCCGAATCGGAGCTCCGCAGTGGAGGGGAGTGGTGCCAGGTAAGGCCGGGAGAGGAGGGCAGGGGGGTTACCGGGCCCTGCCGCTGTCGACGCCCATGCGGCGACGGCGGCAGAGTCCGGTAAGGGACTAAGGGGGAGGGGGGCCTTACCTGCCTCCGTCCGCAGTCCGTCGGCTTCTTCAATTGATCCCGCGGTTCAACCAGGAAGTCTGGGCCGCAAGTGCGGCCCAGACTTCCTGGTTGAACCGTGGGATCAATTGAAGAAGCCGACGGACCGCGGACGGAGGCAGGTAAGGGAGAGGAGGGCGGGGGGGGTACCGGGCCCTGCCGCCGTCGCCGCATGGGCGACAGCGACAGCGGCAGGGCCCGGTAAACCCCACTTACCTTTCTGGCGGAGCTCTGGATCGAGGTGAAGGATCCGCCTTCACCTCAATCCTCTTCACCATGCTCCGCCGGCCCCCCAATCCTCTTCGCCTCCGCCTTAAGGGGAGGCGAAGCACCCCGCTCCGCTTCTAATTCGCCGGTCCGATTAGAAGCGGAGCACATCCCTAGTTAAAACAACCCCCCTCCCATTAACCTTATGGAATCCTTATTTTACTGAGTGCTTTATCCAGTGGAACCACTACTGGGTCCAATAATAATGTAAAGTAAATCCATATTTCTCTTTTTGGAGGTGATACATTTCCTCTTCCTGGGAAGTATGAAATGGGAGTATTTTGATGAAATATTATACCTCCTGTCTGTGTCTCTTGCTTGGAATATTCACAGAATCAGTCTCTCTCTCTCTCTCTCTCTCCAGGTCTTCTCCCACCCAAACTGGAACCTTCCTCCTAGAAGCTATGACATTGCCCTTATCAAACTGGCCACCCCTGCTAATATGAGTTGCACTGTGTCACCAGTGTGCCTGACAGATGATGTGGATCTGTTCAAAAGTGGAGACCTTTGTGTCACCACCGGCTGGGGCAGGACTCGCTACAATGGTAGGTCTGGCAAGGGCCTTCCATACTACAGGAAACAGAATGCCCCCACCCCCTGTTACTTACCTCCATTTTTGGCTGGTGTACATCTCCAGCTGTCCTAGTGCCCCCTAGAGATGTTCACTGGTGAGGAGGTAATCTCAGTCCCAGAAGGAGTGAAGAAATGGTGTTTCTACAGGCACCAGATTGATCGTAGACCATGCCCATCTATAGAGGCGCTGTGCTGTGTAGGAAAATAGACATCTTTCTGCTATCCAAATCATCATCTGGAGCAGAGGAGCCCTCCAAACAAAAGAAGATGGCCATCCTTGGACTACAGCTGGGGTGGAGAGCTCCAGGCTGACGTCTGGCCCATTTTGGTCCTAATCCAGCCTTCTGGGCTTCCCCAGATGGCTACACCTCTAGCCATTGATGATTTGGTTTTCCCACATTCTCAAAGATTGAAATGCCCCTTGTAATGTTTAGTTACTGTAAGTATGAGCTTTAAGCTAAAATAAGCCAGCATTTTTAGCTGCACCACCAATTTTGGTTTCCGCCCCTTTGGCATTTCACCTCATCCACCACTGGAATGTGGCCCTCAAGAGCTTCTCCAAAGTGGAATTTGGCCCTCAGGCTAAAAGAGGTTCGACATTCCTGCACTACAGGAACACTGCCTACCTTGAGACCAAGGGCTCCTCCAGGCGACCTATATCTCAGGGATCAAGAGAATGACTTAGTGCAGTTGGTGTAATTCTTCCCAGTTGGTTAAGATAGGCTGGGTGCTTCTGCTCACACTACTCCATAGACTTTATAGAAACCAAGGTGGGTAAGCACAGTTGGCACGACCGGTTTCTGGAACACATCACAAGGGATCAGATTGACCTGGAGAAGGTACGTAGCCATTTTTCTCCAGGACGGTTCTCGGGCTACCTGAATGCATCTTCAGAAAACAAAGCGGAACTGTTCAGTGGCCCATGTCCCCTTCTTTCAAGGTGGATTTTGTTCCCTCATTCTTGAAAAATGGTACTGGTGGACAGACCATGTCATGGGTGTTGCCACTAACCCAGCAAGGCATGATGGTCACAACTGTACAACTAGCCACAGTTGATTGCAACCACCAGGAGAAAGGAGTTAATTGCACACTATTCTTGCTGTTAAGACACCGTTAGTGTCCATGGCAGCTTTGGCTATTGGGCGGTATAAAAATGTAATAAATAAATAAATAAATAAATAAAATGGCAGTTTACAGAGTAAATAACAAATAAACGCAAGGCAGTGGCAGTAAGTTTATCTGTAACAAAATACTTTCGGTGTCCTTACCTTGTGAACGAGGCCAAGTAAATGAATGAGATAAGGTACTGTGGAAAAGCTCTAATCAAATTTGTTTATTTTGGGACTGTAATCTTTTACAGATTACAAAGACCAACGTGTTTGAATTTATTAAGACCAACGTGTTGAGAAAGGGATCTTCGAAACAAGGAATATCATGAACTTTGTTAATGTGGTCTTTAAAACAATGTTTAATTACTTTGACTGATTTGGTCTAGATCTACTGTTTATGTATGTGAATTGTGTATTGCTTGATTGCATACTCCTCTCATTACAAATGGGGTCCTAGTTAACTGGTTTAATATACATGTGAATGATTGTTAATAATTATTGAATGTTATACTGCTACACTGATGTGGCAGGAAATTGTTTTCTGATTTGTATTATCATCACACTGAATACATTTAACTGAGTATAATATAGTTATATACAAATTTGAAAAACAATTATTTTACTGGTTTAACTTTATCCCTGTGGTGGCTGCCTCTTGAGGTTCTTTTTGTTCAGTTTACAGAGTAAAACAGGATATGTCCTTGCCACAGTGGCCATACCAGTTATTGATCTGATCCTGTCTCCTACAGATTTCAACGCCCCCAGCAAGCTGCAACAAACAGCCCTGCCCCTTCTGTCCAATGAAGAGTGCCAGAATAAGTACTGGGGCGACAAGATCACTGACCTGATGATCTGCGCGGGTGCAGCCGGCTCCTCTTCATGCATGGTGAGCGCCCCAAACCCTCTCCCCCAGAGCCCTGGAAGGCCCCTCTCCATTATCGCTACTTCCTTGGAGGAGAACAGTAGGGGGCTGGCACCCACAGAAAAGGTCACACTCCGATCTCATTAGTTTATCTAGCTCAGCATTGACTATACTGAACGTGTTTGTAGTTTCCGCAACTCTGGGTTAAATGGAGTCTTGGGGTAGGGTGGGGTGTCCGTGGCCATGTTGTACTCATTGTATAACTGAAGTTCATTTAGATCTCCATCACAACAATTTATTGCACTCTCGCCATGCCTGGTATGTTTTTGCAGCGCGGTACTCCCATGAAATTGTCCCCATCCTGCACTCATTTCGTCTCTTCCCCTCCCTTTTCTGTCTTATTTTGGAGCAGGGAATGTCTGGTTTATTTCCTCCAGGTGGGATTAAAGCACCCTTCAACCCCCGTATTTTGCTGTGCTTGCATTTTTATTTTGTTGTTGTTGGGGGTTGTGCTTTGAACGTGTGCTTGCTAATGAAGGGAGGAGGGCAAATTTGTCGCAAATTTGTTGCAGAGCAGTTGTCCATGCTCTGGTAACCTCCAAGTTAGATTACTGCAATGCGCTCTACGTAGGGCTGCCTTTGAAGACGGTTCGGAAGCTGCAGCTCGTGCAAAATGCAGCGGCCAGATTGATTTCGGGAACCAGAAGGTTCGACCATATAACACCTGCTCTGGTCCGCTTGCACTGGCTGCCTGTATGTTTCCGAGCCCAGTTCAAGGTGCTGGTTTTGACCTAGAAAGCCTTACATGGCTTGGGACCACAATACCTGACGGAACGCCTCTCCTGATGTGAATATACCCGGTCACTACGTTCAACATCTAAGGTCCTCCTCCGGATGCCTACTCCGAGAGAGGCTCGGAGTGCGGCAACGAGGGACAGAGCCTTTTCGGTGGTGGTCCCCAGACTATGGAGCAATCTCCCTGACGAGGCTCGCCTGGCGCCAACGCTGCTATCTTAGGTTAAGACTTTCTTAGGTTAAGACTTTCCTCTTTGCTCAGGCATATGGCAGCACATCCTAATTACTCACATGTTTAGTTTTTAATCGGTTTTTAATGCTTTGTGTGTGTATGTTCTGTGTTTTAGAGTTTTAAATTTTGTATACTTGTTTTTACCTCAATTTAGAATTTCTGTAAACCGCCCAGAGAGCCCTGGCTATGGGAGCGGTATAGAAGTGCAATAAATAAATAAATAATAAATAAATCAGATTTGAAGAAAAACTAGGAAAACACTGAAATGCAATGAACTGGCAAGTATGACATCTGGACTCCCTATTTAAAAAGGGACTGAAGAAGGGCTTTAAATTACACAGAAAACGGCTGACGAGCAGCCTCATAAGGGAACACACAAGCACACAAGCACAGCCTGAAATGCTACGTTGCTGGGGACAGAATGTGGACCACCTCATCCGCTGTTTGTGAACTGGTCCAAGGCAGACGTGGGTGTGGGGCGGAATATGAATAGTTTGGTGGCTTATTGCATGGCCAAAAATGAGGCCAAAAGAGTACAGTAATTTGCATAACATTTGCAAATGCTAATTTATATGTATAGACGTACATTTAGAAGTAATTATTGGGATTTAAATAGAAAAGCAGTAGTGTGGAAGACTGTGACCAGGTGACCCATGTGCTTGGGTGGGGCATTCTGGGAGATGCAGTCCAACACATCTGGAGTGCCCCAGGTTGAGGAAGGCTGTGCTTAAGGATAGGCCTAAGCTGCTGTTTTTCTGTTTCCAGGGCGACTCCGGGGGTCCCCTCGTGTGCCAGAAGGAGGGTGCTTGGCAGCTGGTTGGCATCGTGTCTTGGGGCAGCAGCCAGTGCAGCGTCACCAGCCCAGGCGTTTATGCTCGTGTCAGTCGGCTCCGCGGGTGGGTTGAGGAAACCATGGCCCAAAACTCACCTGCCTGAACCAGGGGGCTGGGTGTGTGAGTGTGACACAATAAAACACTTTCCTCCTTTGCGAGTGTCCTGTTCTTGTTTCATTCCTGCTAAACCATACAAATGACTCCTAGGCCTGCGGCCAGCCTCAGCAGTAGGTCATGGTGGGGCACTTCCTGAGGGGCCACGCTCCAGCAGGAAGGTTGGACCCACTGGACTTTCTCTTCCTCTTCAAGCAGGCAACCTGCTTGTTCACCTGGCTTCACTCTGGCCCAGATGACGGAGGTGAGGAGGAGGAGGAGGAGGAGGAGGAGGAGGAGGAGGAGGAGGAGATGCCTCTGCCAATTTGCTCATTCGCTCTCCATCAAGCAAAACTGCGGTGGTGGTGCTGAGAAAGACGACGAGGCGCCGTTGCAGCTGGTGACACTCACACGCGCATGCGCACAGGAACACAAGCCTAGGGACCCCCTTGCTAGTGCTAACAAGGGGATCCCTTCTTTACCTTGGATCTCTCAATTATTTTATTTCATTTTAATTATACTTTTAGTCTGCCCAATAACCAACATTCTCATCAGAGATAAAGGGCTCCTCTAAATGAGCAATTTCTTGCATGCTTGTGATTGGCCACTCAAGAAAGTTTGCGGGTCTTTTACATGACATCATCCATAACCAGGACTTCTCTTGTAGTATCCCCTGGAATATTCTGCCATGAAATGAATCCCTTTTAAAGTAGTAACATCCTGAAAAAAGAGGGATCTTCTGCCAATTGATGGCACTCTCATTGAAGCGAACAGAGGGGAAGTATTCAATTCCATTTGAACCACGTGGTTACCCCTCTCCACTCCTGTAATGCAGCCCATAACAATCAGACCAAAAAGCAGGAAGCACAAAAGTCCCAGGTAAGCAATGCAATTCCCCTTAATGTAGAGAGAGCCAAAGAAAGGATTCCCTTGCTAGAACAGGGAAGCTCCGGGCAATGCCTCCGCCAAAGGGATGGAGAGGGATCTGGTGAATTGCCAGAAATGGAATGGCAGGCCACGTTTTTTGCACCTGTAATTTAAAAGGATAAGCATGCCAGGCTCCTCAAAAGAAAAGGAAGGAAGAAGTTTAAAAAGGGAAAAAAAAGCGCCCCAGAGCCTGATTGAACCTCGGTGACAGAGGGAGGCAAAAAATGTTGCTGGAGTCAGAGCCGGGTAGGTGTAGGAGCAGAGAGAGGCAGGCAGAAGAAGTCGGGTTTGTCCTGCATCTGTTCCTGGACAGAGCTGTGTCTGGAGGCACGAGGAAGCTCTGTTATCACCCAGGGCAGAAGAGGGCTGAGCAATTGCCAGACACTGTGGCATGGGGGGGTCAGAGGGCAAAGCCAAAGTTGCTGGCTTTTCTGCCCTTGCCCAAGCCCCAGTAGGGGCCCAGTTAAAAACGAGACACCAACCATCATTAGAGACAATGTGTGGCCGACCTTGTCTGTGACTACCCACCCCAGCTCCTAAAATTGTTTTTAAAAACAAAATGGCACCCAGAGTGACCATTTTGAAAATAAGCTACTTTCTACCATTTTGGTGCTCCTTAACTGCTTCAGACACCTTTTTTTGGTGCTGGGGGGGAGGGGCACCCTATGGGGGGAGGGGCAGGGGGCATAAATGGCCCCTGGACATCCCCAAATTGACCACCCGTTATAGAGGTGGCCACCTTCCTCCGATCTCTACCGCACCACCGGTTAATCCTAATACGCCCACTTCACTGCCACCTGAGGAGGATGCAGTGTGGTTAAATTAGGGCTGCTCTCCTGAACCTGGTGCTGATTGAGGATGATGGGAATTGCAGTCCAAGACATCTAGCAGGCCCCAGCCTGGGGAAGACTGAATGAGGGAACTGAGGCCAATCAACACACACACAGAGTGCAGATATTGTTTCTTTACCTCCTAATTGCTTAGATTCTATGTCTCTTTATTTGATTTAAATAGCGCCCATTGGCCAAACAATTTTAGAATCAAACAAGAAAAAATAATTATTTGCCTTCTGCTATCCTCCTGGCTGCCATTAGGGCCAGAAATGTCCTCCCTTGTCGGCCACAGCAGGCCCGGGCCCACGCCAGACGCTCCGGGGCCTGCTGGCACCACGGCCTATGCCTACAGAAGACATTGAGGGGAGGGGAGAAGGGGGCAGCCTGCCAGCCGACCCACCCAGCCCTCCCCCAAATCCAATTCCTCAGCAGGCAGGAGAGAGTCTGGCGAAGTATTTACAGTCCATTGACAGCCGACGAACCACTTCCCCGACCAGCCAGAGGTGGCTTCACATGGCTGCAAGCTGCCCCAGCACCATCCGGAACTGCTGTGTGTTGTTGGCGAGGTCGTGGACCCGCTCCACCATGTCTTTGGCGGCCGCAGGGGACGGGTACTGGAGCGCGGCAGTCTTGGTGGTGGCCACGATCTCCTTGAGCATGTCACAAAGCAGGTTGCTGTAGTGGGTGACCTTGTGGCGCACGTCCGGGGCCTTCGCCTGGCGCGACAGCGTGTCGCCGATGAAGACCAGCTTGTGGGCGCTCAGGATGACGAACTTGCTGTGCGCCACAAAGATCTTGGGCGGCTGGTTGGTGTTCACGGCGGTGAAGAAGGCGTCCACGGCATTGGTCAGCGTGGTGAGGTTGGCCTCGCACTGCTCCAGGTAGAAAAGCAGCAGCTGCCGGTCAGAGGGGCACAGGGCAGCGCCCCCGCCCCCTCGGCCGTGGGCGTAGTGTTGCGGTGGCGTCCAGTTGGACAGGTCGTTGTCGATGGGCCGCGTGACTTCCTGCTCCAGGCGCTCAAACTGTTTCAACTGTGGGCAGAGAGCACAGGACACTCCATGAGCGGGGGGAAGTATGCCAGCACGTCAGAGGAACAGCACTGCATCAGACCAAATCTCCAAGTAGTCCGGCACTCTGTGCACACAGTGGCCAACCAGCTGACCGTGAGAAACCCACAAGGAGGACACGAGTAAAGCAGCACCCTCCCACCCATGTTCCCCAGCAACTGGTGTATATAGGCACAACATCCCTAGCCATCAGGACTAGCAGCCACTGATAGCCTTCACCTCCATGCATCTGCCCAACCTCCTTTTAAAGACATCCACATTGGTGGCCATCGCTACATCTTGTGGTAGCAAGTTCCATCGTTCAACTCTGCGCTGTGTGAAGACGTCCTTCCTTTTCTCTGTCCTGAATCTCCCACCCATCAGCATCATGGGATGACCCCATTCGCTTCTAGTATTATGGGAGAGGGAGGAAAGTGCTTTCTCCACACCATGCATATCACACCTCTCCGTCTTGCCTTTTTTCTAAGTTAAACGGTCCCAGATATTGCAACCTTCCCTCATAGCGGATCATTTTGGTTGCGCTTTTTGAACCTTTCCCAACTCTACAATATCCATTTTGGAGTGCAGTGACCAGATACTGTATCCAGGGTGGTCACACCATAGATTTGTATAAAGGCAGTATGATATTCGCAGTTTCTACTTATGCCTCACGTGGAGTTTGCCTTCTTGACAGCGGCCACACACTGGGACAACATTTGCATCGAGCTTTTCCACCACAACCCCAAGATCTCTTTCTTGGTCAATCACCACTAGCTCAGATCCTATCTGCACGGCTGCCCAGCCTGCATCCACTGGTTGCCTCAGCAGTGAAAAGAGCCAACAGCCCTCTCCCTGGCTTCCATTCTGGAACATGGCCTTCTGGAACATGGGAGCACCTCAGTCACCGATTCCCATCAGGCTCAACTGACAGGCAAGAGGCCAAGACGGCCCAGAGGAAGGGGAGTGGGTCGTGGAAAGGGGTTAAGGGCGCCTGGAAAGGCACCTTCTCTAATCTGGGATATGGGGAACCATCACCTTGCTGGGCTCCCCCATCGGCTTCCTAGATGTGGCTCTCCAGCCACGCCCATTTCTCAGCTCTCTCTCACAAGTAGGTATCTAACTGTAGGCAGGTCTTTACTGATGAGCTGGGCAGCTATTCAAAAGTGAGCCTTGCTTTGGGTCAAAGGAATTGTTTCAGGCTGCAGATGAATTGTCTTGCTGAGGAAGAACCAGAACTCAGCACTGGTGTACCTGCACCACATGCAAAATCCCAGGTAGGGCTCAGGAAGACGGCCTTGACACTGTGGTCAGTCGGTGTAGACAATATTCATCTAGATGGACCACAGTTCTGAGATGGTATGAGGCCGCTTCCTATATTCTCATTTAAATCAATAATGCTGTTAGAACCATGAGGACTGGAATCTATCTTTAGGAGAAGGCCTATAGCTCAGTGGCAGAGCCTCTGCTCTGTGTGCAGAAGGTTCCAGGTTTGATCCCCGGCATCTCCAGGTAGGGCTGGGGAAAAAAACTGCCTGAAACCCTGGAGAGCCATTGCTCACAGTCAGTCTAGACCAGTGGTCTTCAACTGGTCCCGACCAGAGACCTACCTTGGACTCCCAACCTGCAACATGAGACCCACTTTCACAATTGCCCAACATGGCAGCAACTGTGACCCAACTGGACAAAACACTTTAGGGTTGCGACCCACCAGTTGAAGACCACAGGTCTAGATCATGCTGAGCTAAATGGACCCATGGCCTGACTCGATATAGGCCAGCTTCATATCTTCGTCCTCTCCTGGGCTGGCCAACAAGGGAAAATGGCCACCTCCATGACAAGGTTGCTGCTTCCCCCATGACCTCAGTTCATCCCACTTGTCTTCTTCTCCTTGAACCCTTCAAGGATCCCACTCCTGCCTCCAGGGGGCTCAACAAGGTGCATGCTTTGATGGCAACTAATGTGATGCTCTATCTATGGCAGATATTGTGTTCATCTGAAATGCTGATGTCTACAGCAGAATCAAGACACAGTGTTGACACATTCTGTGTCATAGACAGTTATGCTGATGTTGAGCTCTGTGCAAAATAAGACTCGCAAACCAGTCCTGTGCCTGTTTAACTCACAGCTTGCAACAAGACTAACTCCCAAGTGTGTGCAGGTTGGATTGCAGCAATCGAAATGATGGAAAATGTGACGCCATTTTTCTAAATGGGCAACATCTGATTGTTGCTTAGCTCTTTTGAGAATGTGCAGATACGATGGCTCAAGATTCAATGGAGCATCAATCTTTCAAATTGATGCTCCATCAATTGAGCTTCTGCATCAGCACTTTCTTTCTTTTCCTGGGCCAAGCAAACTCGTGTCCTTCTCGTGGAACATCATGAGCAAAGCAACCCACCGTTGCAAGTGCACACCAGTGGTGAAAATGAACAGCTGTGGACAGTAACAGGAGACAAGCATGAACGGGGGGGGGGGGGGGCAGCGCCCCCAGTGCCCACCCTACTGACCTGCTGCTGCTCTAGCTGCCCCTTGCCCTGACGAATGATGTTGCCTCTCTCAAGCAGCTCCTTCTGGGTCTTCTCAAACTCCTCCTTCCCCTAGTTTAGAGAAGATGAAAGGAGGTTAGCAGGGTTGCATCTGAAGCACCTCAAAGAAAGACCCACAGCTCAAGGAATCCAGCTCCCTGTCTGGGCCCTACCCCCAGTTTGGATGGCTCTTCACTAGCAGCACCCAGTGACCCAAAAGGAGATGAGGATAATTCCCAGTTAAGCACAGACTGTGGCCTGACTGGAAGCAAACTGGGCCTGGCTTGTGCTAGCTTAAGAGACAACTTCCAGAAGAAGAAAAAGCAAAGGTAGCCGTATTAGTATCAATATATCTTAATGTTAGTGTAATATCTTTATTAGGCTGACCTAAAAATCTGCAAGCGTTTGAGATCTCCAGATCTCTTCATTAGGCAAGATGTTATAAAAAGCAGGTTTTGGGGTGGGAACAGAGATGGGGGAAAACTGACTTGATGGTGAATCACAGTTTAGACCCCCAAGGTGAAGTGGGGGTGGGGGTGGGGTCTGCAGACTTTCTAACTGTGATGACTACAGGTTGGACCTGCAGATGCCAGTAGGATGGCTGGGAACCAGAAATGGAAAAACATTGGCTTCCCCCTTTTAGGATTCCACCTCTCTCCCTATCTCAAGCCCGTTACATGCTTTTTGTAAGATCTTGCCTGTTGAAGGGATCTGGAGATCTCAAAAGCTTGCACACTTTTGGGTGATCTTTTGATCGTCTTAATAAATGACACGAATATGTGTCATAATGTTTAAAATATTATGTATAATATTTATACTTTGTAACATAATATTTATACTTTGAATGTTTTTAATTTTTGTGAACTGCCCAGAGAGCTCCGGCTATTGGGCGGTATAGAAATGTAATAAATAAATAAATAAATAAATAAATACGAATTTTGGCAGTGTACTAGCCTGTAGCAACAGAACAGATAGAGTCTCTTGGAAAGGGCAGAAAACTGGTAGTTGCATTCATCAAGTAAAAATCAGAGGTTGCATTTCCCCACTGAAAGTCCCTCGCAGACAAAATGCCCAATCCTGCCCACAGTCTAAGCCAATATTATAGTGTGTATCCTACGTTTGGAGCTGGTTCTCCAAGGACTCAACTTGGAGGCCTTGAACCTGGGACTTTCTGCACACAAATCATAGAATCATAGAATAGCAGAGTTGGAAGGGGCCTACAAGGCCATCGAGTCCAACCCCCTGCTCAATGCAGCAATCCACCCTAAAGCATCCCCGACAGATGCTTGTCCAGCTGCCTCTTGAAGGCCTCTAGTGTGGGAGAGCCCACAACCTCCCTAGGCAACTGATTCCATTGTCGTACTGCTCTAACAGTCAGGAAGTTTTCCCTGATGTCCAGCTGGAATCTGGCTTCCTGTAACTTGAGCCCGTTATTCCGTGTCCTGCACTCTGAACACGGAATCGTATAGTCTGCCCCTGATAGATCTGCACAGAACAGTGTCAAAAAGGCAGGGCCCTGGGCATGTCCAAGCAGGCAACTTGCTCCCCAGCATCACGCTAATACAGACCTGCACAATGTGTGGCCTACAAAGGCAACACAGTCCAGCAGCCACAGATTATGGCCTGCCAAGTGCTGGGAAGACCTACCTGTTTCCCCCCAACTTAGGCCAGATCTATACTAAGCAGGATACGCCACTTTCAAAACGGTCTATGGAGCGTGTCCTGGCCCCCAACAGCTGTCACTACTGTTATAAACCGCTTTAAAGCAGTAGCGTAGACCCTGCCTGAGAGAGGTGGCAAAAAAAAAGTAGGCTTCCCAAGTCCCAGTGGGCGACGGTACGCCGCTTGCGGGTGTATTTGGCTTGGAAGGCCATAAGCTGAAGAGGCCTGGGCACAGAAGAGGGAGCTGGGAGCTGACCCCAAACCGGAGGTGTCCTTGTGGTTATTCCACTGAGAACTCACATGCAAGGGCCATCTTGAATTTTTTAAATCTCTCTACAGTACCTAGGAAAACTGAGGACACATCATCATCATCATCATCATCATCATCATCATCCCTGAATTGAGGCCATCACTTTTGGAGCCTCTCCTCTAGGTGCCCCTCTGAGCTGAGGTGGGCGGAGACCACAGAGGGCCTTCTCAGTTGTGGCACCCAGTTTCAGAAACTCCCTCTGCAAGTTTATCTGGTTAACAACATTACTAGATTTTCAGCAACAGGTGAAGACGTTTTTTTCTTTAAAATTTCACAGGCTTTTAAATGCAATTGCTATTTCAACCTGCTGCTATTTGTTATATTTAGACTCGATGGTTTTTTGGGTTTTTTTAGATTGTTATCTCGTTTTTGTATACAGCTTGGGGTGGAAAATGCAGAAAACCACGGTCATTTCAAGGAGTCAGAGGACTTTCGGCTGAGCCTGTGGCTTTGAGTAGCTAGCTATTCTTCTTTTTCTTATTATTTCTCAGAGTCAGCTCTCCGTGTGAGATGGCACAACTGGAGAGGGAATTATTTACCTTCAAATAACCTCGGTCTAGATCTCAAGATGGAATGGTCACCTGTACTGGCCGCTTACCAGTGCTAATCCATTCACTCTGCAGGAATACATCAATATTCTCAAGGTTGTTGGAGCGTGGCCAGAATATAGGAGGGATTATTATGAGCAGAGTAATACTTGTGTCCCTGGGACCCTCCCAAATCACAACCTCAACATAGGCTGAGATCCAAGTGGTGCTGCGTTCCAGGCCGTTATTGGAGTCTTTCCGTCACGTATTCTAAGAGGGTTCCCAGTAGCAGTCGAGATGTAAGCCTTAGAATCTTGCTCTATAGTTTCTTGCTGCAATCACTGCCTTATGGCATTTTGCCTTTCTTGCGTTGTTCCTGCTTAATCAAGGCCTTTCCTTCACCCATTGGTGTGTTTGTTTTTTTCTGAATCCCAAAATGCCCCCCACTGAAGGGCAGCACATAAGCAACTAAGAAGAGCCCTGAGGCTTGGATCAGATTGAGGATCCATTTAGCCCATCAGCGGCCAACCAGCTGTTGACCAGGAACCCACAAGCAGGCCATGGCGCAACAGCACCCTCCCACCCATGTTTCCCAGCAACTGGTGTATACAGGCTTCCTGCCTTGGATATTGGAGGTAGCACATAGCCATCAGGACTAGCAGCTATTGCTAGCCTTCTCCTCCAGGACTTTATCCAACCCCTTTTTAAGCCATCCAAATCGGTGGTCATCATCACATCTTGTGGTAGTGAGTTCCATAGTTTAACTGTGCTCTATGTGAAGAAGTCCTTCCTTTTCTCTGTCCTGGACCTCAAACCAATCAGCTTCATGAGATGACCCCTTTGGGTTCTAGTTATTATGGGAGAGGGAGAAAAATGTCTCCCTATCCACATTCTCCGCACCGTGCGTCATTTTGTGCACCTGTACCAGATCTCCCCTTAGCCTCCTTTTTTCCAAGCTAAACCATCCCAGCTGTTGTAGCCTTCCTTCATAGGGGAGATGCTCCAGCCCCTTGATCATGCTACAGTGCCCTTTCCTATACTTTTCTTTATTTGCCCTTTTCTGTACTTTTTCCGGCTCTACAACATCTTTTTTTAGGCTTGGTGACCAGAATCTTTAACAAAACTTTAATAACCCCCCCCCCCACTATATACGAATATGGTAGTGTAAGGCTTATTATGCAAGATCTACCAGACTGATTCTGCTCATTTTTGTGTTAAAATGAAGCCTGAGCAATGCAGATGTGCGGAAAGTTTTGAAACTTCAAAAAAGTTCAAAGCTCAAGCTCTCTGGGCAGCTCAGGAAGGGAGAGGGATGAGGAAAAGGGGAGGTCAATGCGTCTGCCCCGCACTGCACGTGCAACGTAACACGTGACGCGGGGCGTGTGCCTGTGCGCACGTGCACGCCTAATAACGCTTCCTCCTGTGAGGTCTTAGCGTGCCGGGCCAATGGAAGGACAGGCACAGAATGCTGGGAAACGAGCCGAAGAGAAGTCAGAAGACTTAGAGGAGGGGAAGAGAAGCTGAGGAGAAAGAGCCGAAAGGACACCAGAGGGAGAAGAGAAAGAAAAATCTGACACCACGGGATTTGCACTAGTATTAAAAATAAATGTCCATTTCCAGCGAGAGGTTTAGCCCTTGGAAGAGTCAAGGATGACATCTCGGGGAGGGACCTGCCCCCCACCCTCGCCCCGCTGTGCGCTGCAACTTGGGAGTGTGTGTGGGGGGGTGGTTCGCCCTTCCCTCCCGCAATCCAGCGTTCCTCCCCACCCCGCAACCCCACCTGTAGGTGCACGTAGTCATAGTCTTCCATCCAGCCGCCCTCGCTGTTCTCGTACTGCCCCTCGGGCGAGTCCTGGGCCAGGAATTTGGGTGGAGAGGGCAGGGGCCGGGACTGGATGCTGCTTGCCTTATCAGCGGCAGCGCTGTGGGGCAGGCCGCCGTCCCCCAGGGAGGCCGGGGGCGCCTTGGTCCGTTTGAAGAGCAGCGAGGCGTTGCCGTGCAGGAAGGAGGCCAGCTGCTTGGTGTCGTCGGGCACCCCCCGCGAGTACATGACCAATTGTTCGAGGTCGTCCGGGCCGCCGGCCTTGCCAGCCACGAGGGCGCTGGGGGCCCACCCGCGGGCGTCCAAGGCCCGGCTGTGCCGCAGCAGCGCCTGGCGCACCTCTTCCATCTTCTGCACCTGCTTGCTGAGCTTGGCGTAGAGGGAGCGGTCAGAGGCCTGGGCGGCGCTGCCGACGGCGCCCCGGGCGAACTCCAGCAGTTCCGCCAGGGCCCCTTGGATGCTCTCGGCCGCCCCCTGGATGTGGGGCGCCTGCCCCTCCATCTGCTCGGGGCTGCGCCAGCTGCCGCTGATGAAGGACATGAGGTAGGAGACGGCCGTGCTGACGTTGCTCTGGAGCCGGGCCAGCGTCTCCATGGCAACGTCCTGGTCGAGGCGCAGCTCCTGGTCGGGGGCCTCCTTGACGGGCACCGTGTCCAGAGAGGAGCTGGAGAGGCTGCTGCGGGTGCTGCCCGTGCTGGAGGCGGAGAGGCGCTTGCTGTCGCCGGCCCTGCCCTCCCGGTCCCCCTGGGGAGGGACGTCGTAGATGTAGTCGCCTCCCCCGTCCTTGCTGCCGAGGGGCAGCTCTCGCGGCACGTCGTAGACCTCCTGGCCGGCCAGCTTCCTCAGCGCAGGAGGGACGTCGTAGATCTCCTGGGCCTCCGGGGCACTTTTGTCGGCGGACGGAGGGACGTCGTAGACGTCTTCGGGCAAGTAAGGGTCCGCCGACGGCACCGGAGGCTGAGCTAAGATGAGCGGGTGCCGGACCGGGTCAAAGGGCTTGGCCTTGCAGAAGACGGGCGGCACGTCGTAGGTCTCCTCCCGCGTCGGACCGTCCGGGACGTCCTTGCTGACGGACGGGGGGATGTCGTATACCTGCCGGGAGAAAGCAAAGCCAGCGTCATCGATGCCCCTCCCGGTGGCCTCCACTTCCCCAGTTTGGACCAAGACGGGAGCTGAATGGCTGCTGAAATGGCTGCCCCGCCATTGACACCCCCTCAAAGAGCCAACTTCCGGCAGATCAATAGACTTGAAAGGCAGACAGAGAGGCGGGACGTCGACGGAGGCCGACACACCTCCAGCAGGTAGCCAAAGCATGCCAAATTCTGGGCAAGGAGCAGCCAAATTCTTAGATATTGTTGGGCAGGTTAGGAACATCTGCATACATTTGCCTACCCTTGTGTAATTTATTCCGGCCTTTTTACCTAGCGAAAAAGTCTTATATGTTATTCTTATTATAGACATCTTTAAAAGGGGGAATCAGATAGATTCATAGAAGATATGAATATTAGTGGCTAAGTGGAACCTCCAGATAGGACTAGATTATGGCTAGATTTTGTATACCACCCTGAGATCTCTTGTGGATGAAGGGCGGTTTATACATTTTAGGAATAACTAACTAACTAACTGAACCTCCACGTTCAGGGGTAGAGAGCTTCAGCTATTGGGCGGTATAAAAATGCAATAAATAAAATAAAATAATAAATAATTGTATACCACTAAATCCGCTTTGGCCAACCCGGCACCCTAGCAGAAAGGTCGAACTACAGTTTCCATCCTCTCCAGCCAGCGCAGCCAATGGCCACCCTGCCCTGCCCTGCCCTGCCCTGCCCGCCAGCTACTCCAAACAGCAGAGATGCCAGGAGGACCCAAGGTCTTTTGCTGCCTTCCAGCTGGGCTTGCGAACGTCCTGGAAAGCAGCTGAGGGGCCCCGGGGGGAGATCGTTGGAACGGCAACTCGTTCAAACTTTGCGCCCTGCTTAGGTTCCAGACGGGAAGCCCAAGGGGCCCGGCAGCGTCCCATCGCAAAGGCTACTGTTTTCACACTTGTCTCCGCAGCAAGAAGGCCTTGGAACTGGCTTTCAAAGCCAGGGATTCTCTAATTCTCAAAACCAGGGATTCCTGGGTGACCAGGATGATCGGGGGTATGGAAACAAAGCCCTATGAAGAGAGACTGAAAGATCTGGGCATGTTTAGCCTGGAGAAGAGGGGATTGAGGGGAGACATGAGAGCACTCTTTAAATACTTAAAAGGTTGTCACACAGAGGAGGGACAGGATCTCTTCTCGATCATCCCGGAGTGCAGGACATGGAATCATGGGCTCAAGTGACAGGAAGCCAGATTCCAGCTGGACCTCAGGAAAAACTTCCTGACTGTTAGAGCGGTACGACAATGGAACCAGTGACCTAGGGAGGTTGTGGGCTCTCCCACACTAGAGGCCTTCAAGAGGCAGCTGGACAAGCATCTGTCAGGGATGCTTTAGGGTGGATTCCTGCATTGAGCAGGGGGGTTGGACTCGATGGCCTTTTAGGCCCCTTCCAACTCTGCTATTCTATGATTCTATGATTCTAAATCCCAACTCTGGCACCTGATCGTGGATTCTGCGATCACGACGACGCGGAATCCACATGGTTCCCTGTCCAGCAAATTCTGCAATCACTACGGCGCAGAACACGTCTTAACCAGCTCTCAGGAAGAGCGTCTTTCTTTGCAGGCCAGCTGAGCAAGTCTCCTGAGCAAGCCCCCCGCCACTGGGACCAGCCTCACTGCACAACTTTCCAGCCTTCCTTAACATTTAAGCCAGAGCCCCCCACCCCCACCCCCACCCCAACCGTGGAAACCCCGAATTCCCCACTTACCACCTGCAGCCCCTTTTCCACGCTAGGTGGCACATCGTAGATCTCCTGGGCATGACTCAGGTCCCTGCTGTTGGGGCCCTTCACTGCCATGGCGGGGGTGTCATATACCTGGCACAAGGGAGAGAAGAAAGCCTCGGTGCTTGTTCCCACCCACGGCACTTGTACCCTGCCTTTCTTCCATGATGGGTCTCAAGGAGGCCTACAGGGGGTTTCCAGACAGCCACCAGTCCATGCACTGACCAGGCCATGGTGGCTGCAGGCCACGACTCCTGGGCTATCACCTCTGCCCTGCACCCAAAGCCGACCCTAGGTGCCACAGCCGAAGGCAGGGCTCCTGAAGCTTAGGCCCATAGGCCAAAGCCAGCCCTGCACGGCTCCCCAGATGCCCCCACACACTGCAGGGTATAATTACTGAGATTAATTCATAATGGCTGTTAATTAATAAATTAATATTGTGTTATTTACAGACACGCCCCACACGTGGTTTGCCAATCTGGCAACCCTTTCTTTAAGAATTAACATGGGCGCTGCACTTTACTGACACACCTTGTGGGGTATGCCAGGGTTTGCAGAACTAGGGGAGAAACTGGTATTAAGAGCTTTTAAGCTAAAATATGCTGGTATTTTTGGAATGTCCTGGAATATATTCCTTGAGTGCGTCTCTGAAACTGAATTCGGCCTTGGGGCTGGAAGAACTTCAACCCCCCAGGGCCGGTGCCAGGCTTTTTTGCGCCCTAGGTAAGGTGAGCTGCTTTCACACACACACACCATATCCCCCCCGCACACACACACGCTCCACGCGGCCCGCTCACCCCGGGGCCAGGGACGGGGCTTACCGTTGGCAGGCGGGCGGCTGCCGGCGCCCCTATCTGGCCCGAGGCGAGTGAGCTGGGCAGCAGGAGCGCTACGCGTGGCGCCCGACCCCTCTGGCTGCCCGGACGCGGCGGCAGCAGAATTTCATTGAGGGGCGTCAAGGCGGGCTGCTGCCCTTCGCCTCTGTCCTCCGGGTTGGAGCGGCAAGCGGGAGGCTGGCCACATGGCCGGGCGGAGGGAAGGGAGGGAAGGGCGGGCGGCGGGGGGGAGGGGAAGGAGGGGGAGGAGGAGGAGGAGGAGGAGGAGGAGGCAATCACGCCGGGTGAAGGAGCCGCTGGCGCCGAGCAGGTAAGCGGCGCACTGCGGGCTTTCACCCCTCTCCGCCAGGCGCTCCACGTTCTGATGTCCGGCGCGCGCCAGAAGTCAGAACGTGGAGCCGCCCGCCCCCGCCCCCACCCCCCAGTGTCCCAGGTTGGCTTCAGCTGCTGAAGCCAAGCCAGGGACGCGGGGGAGCAGGGCGAACGGCGCACCCGGAAGCTGCCCTCACTCGGCCAGAGCGGCTCTGGGAGTGGGAGGGCGACTTCCAGGGGCGCTGAACTTGGCGCTCTAGGCGGCCGCCTAAGTGGCCTTTATGGAAGCAGCGGCCCTGTCAACCCCCCTGTTTTAATTGGAAGACTTCCATTAGCCTATGAAAGGACTGGAAGGTTCCTTTGACGCTGCAATTGCGGTCAAAGCAAGAAAGAACCAGCTAACACACAAATACATGCACCCATTAAAATATGCATTAGCCAATCGACTCGGGCTTCGGTTACACATGCAGGAAAACGGGGGTGATACAATTTCCGAAACGTCAGAACGGAACAAACCACTTCACACTGTTGGTAGGGGAATCTCAGTTTGGAATGCTCGACAACGTTAGATACCTCCATGCCTGTAGAAATCTAGTATACCAGGAATCAGGATGGGCTTAGAGCAGCTTCCCTCAACTTGGTGCCCTCCAGAATACATTGAGGAAAGCTGGTCATCATGTTGGGGACAGCTGGGCTCCTGCTCCTCTCCCCAATATGCTTGCATGTTTTGACTTGCAGAGCGTTAGGTCCTTACCTGGGGGGGAGCATTCACAAATGGGACTTCCTTTACCTGCAGCCTGAAGTGGTGCAATTCTACCTCTTCATTGACCAGGCCTGAGACACTGAGTGTGATGGAGCCACCGTTGGATAGTCTTGGGCTGGAGAATTTGGGGTGGGGGGGTGCACTCACCTCTTGGCTGGACTGGTTCAGCAGCAGGCCCCGCGTCGGGGGCACATCATAGATCTCCTGGAGGTGGCGGGGAACAGCATACTCGTCCTGCTCCCCTTTGGGGGAGTCGTAGACATACACCTGCCCGACACGCGTAGGAATCACCACCTGCAGGGAAGAGAAGAGGGAGCAGATGAGACCAAATGTGCCAGGCGAGACAAGTGCAAAGAGGTAACAAGCCTAATGCTCTTTAACTCATAAGTTTGGGCAATGCCCAGTTGTTGCCCCCTTTGGGGAGGAGGTTATAATAAGGATAAACTTTGTACTGGAACAATCTTTAATATGGAAGGATGTTGATCTCCTCCCAAACGACCTACCAGCTTCTTGGAAGTTAACACACAGTCCGCGCAAATGGATTTTCCGAGCCCTTACGACAGCTAAAAGACTTATATTATCATGCTGGAAGGTCAAATGCTCACCTCCCATAATGCAACAGATTGAGAACTTAACAATGTTATCAACATTTGAACAGGTGTTATATAGGCGCAACTTGAGAGTAGATAAAATACATGGATATATTATCTGCTTTTCTTGAAACCTATGCATAACTCTCTCCCGTTTTTTTTTAAATATGAATGATACCTGATGGGAAAAAATGAAGATATTTCTATATAAGTTAAAAAAAAAGTTTTTCTTTTTCACAATTTATTTATTTTGTTCTGTTTTGTTAATATTCAAAATAAAGTGGGTGGGTGGGTGGGGGAGAGACAGGTGCAAAATCAGTTGGGAGAAATGGTGGGTCTAATCCCTCCTCTTGCTCAAGGCTACTTTGGTCTAGACCAGCCTTCCTCAACCTAGGGCGCTCCAGATGTGTTGGACTACATCTCCCAGAACGCCCCAGCCAGCTGGCTGGGGCGTTCTGGGAGTTGTAGTCTAACACATCTGGAGCGCCCCAGGTTGAGGAAGGCTGGTCTAGAACCAGACCTGAGAAATCCCTTCGCTTCATGGGATCTTCCTGCTCCCAACACTCCTGCCATGAGCAGGGACTGGGTTCGGCACAGCCGGGCAGTTGCCAAGGCACATGGCCCTGTAGGGGGTCCAGCACCGGGAGCCCTCCAGCCTTGCTGGTGCTGCTTCTCTTCTTCATCTTCACCGCTGCGGCCCAATTGCTCTCCATCTGGCCCAAAGTGAGGGAAGGAGGCACACAACGGTGGTGACGAAGAGGAGCAGGAACAGATGGCGATGGAATGGCCAGGAGAAGAGTGTCACGTTGCAGGAAGGTGGTACTCAGTGTGTCTTGCCTGGGCTGCCCCCACCCCCTCAGTATCTGGTGCCATGAGTTTACAGCAGGGGGGCAAAACCTCCAGCTGGGGCTCAAATCCCTCCCTCCTGGGGGCCCCCAAATGGCCACAGGCCTCCTTCCCCTGACACACCCTTTCTCCCCAACCACCGGTCATTTGTGGTTTCACAGCTTTTGTGCAGTTCCAGGTCTCCCACTGGCAAGACGGCAGCAACACCTACAGCGGCTGTTCCCAACAGTTCAGAGGACGTCCGAAAACGTCGCCTGGATGGGTCGCTCTGTCAACATGTTTGGGCAGCCGGGCCGACAACGTCCAGCCCCCTCTGGAGGTGTGTCGTCTGCCAGGTTGTCCATCCCAGCAACCCAATTCAGATGCTTTGTGTCACACATGGTAAGAACCACGGTAGAGGCCACTGGTAAAGGAATCGTGGAGCGACAGACCTCACATCAGTGGCACATCGCACCAGAAAAGAAACTGATCGTTGCGCACGCGGTAACTGTTCAGGTGATATCAAAACTATTGTTTTTATATTGTTGTTTTTATGTTTTTGATGGTTTTTAAATTTTGTATACTTTTTCATGTTTACCATTTTTAACTGATGTAAACTGCCCAGAGAACTTCGGCTGTGGGGCGGTATACAAATGGAATAAATAAATAAATAAATAAATATAAAATAAATGCACTCCACACTTTCTTTTTGTACAATGCTACAGGCAGCATGAATGCAGGAGGTTAACGGGAAATAAAACTAACCCACGCAGGGCACGCTTGATTTACAGTGACGCATGAGTTTCTTCTTGTTTTATGGTATTGGTCCTGTGTATCACTTTAGATAGAGTTGTTCTGAGAAAACAGTGGCTACTTTTCTTAAACAGGCCAACACATTCTGACTGCCATTTCTATCATCTCAGATGCAACACTTCTAATTTCCCCCAATTATTTTACACTTTGAAGCTAGCTTCTTAAGAACATAAGAACATAAGAAGGGCCCTGCTGGATCAGACCAAGGGTCCATCTCGTCCAGCACTCTGTTCACACAGTGGCCAACCAGCCATCGGCCAGGGATGAACAAGCAGGACATGGTGCCACAGCACCCTCCCACCCATGTACCCCAGCAACTGGTGCACGCAGGCTTACTGCCTTGAATACTGGAGATAGCACACAACCATCAGGGCTAGTAGCCATGGATAGCCTTCTCCTCCAAGAATTCATCCAACCCCCTTTTAAAGCCATCCAAATTGGTGGCCATCACTACATCTTGTGGTAGTGAGTTCCATAATTTAACTATGCGCTGTGTGAAGAAGTCCTTCCTTTTATTTGTCCTGGATCTCCCACCAGTCAGCTTCATGGGATGACCGCCCCTTGGGTTCTAGTAATATGGGAGAAGGAGAAAAATGTCTCCCTCTCCATATTCTCCACACCAGGCATCATTTTATACACCTCTATCATGTGTCCCCTTGGCCTCTTTTTTCCCAAGCTAAACAATCCCATCTCCTAGGGGAGACGCTCCAGCCCCTTAATCATTTGAGTTGCCCTTTTCTGCACTTTTCCCAGCTCTATGATATCCTTTTCTTCGTCTTCTACTACCACCCAACTCAGTATTTCCCACTCACGTTCTGAAATTGTGGGTATGTTTAGCTTACAAACCCTCATCGCTTCTTAACATGGATATACTGACGAATAAATTGCAGAATACTATTGACGGAAGGACTCTTTAAGCCTTCCATTGCTTGTTAAAATGTCCACTATCTGCTTTAATCGCCAATACAGGCAGGTCAGCTATAAGGAATCAGTCGTGAGGAGGCCGGGTTTAACTACATGGCTGCAGCTTCTGGAGAGCTGCTTTTGCCAGACAGAAAAGGCGCCACGGAGTAAGTTTTGGCTCTTTTCTACGCTTAATTGTTTCGGTCGTTGTTCCCCATTAGAATCCCTTCCTTGTTCCAAGGAGCTCAGAATGGCTTACATGGGTTGTTCCCGTTCTGTCCTCAAAATGACCCCATGGAGCAGGAGTGGGCAACTTCCGGCCTGCGGGCCTAATCCTCCAGCCCGTGGAGATAGCAAGGGGTGGCTGCTGCGGGACGGCAGGGTTTCGCTCTTCCTTTGCCTTCCTCATGCGGAGAAGGCAAAGAATGAGTGAAGTAGGGCAGAGCAGCTGCCCCAGTGTGGCGGAGTGATCCAGCCCTGCACCCGGTTCTGGTTGCCCATAAAGACTGGCCCATAGTCACCGTCTGAGTTTTACGGCTGAGCAGGAATTCGAACCTAGCTCTTCTCGAGTCCCGTCCATTACACAATCCATTACACTCCACCACCTCATCTGACTTCTTGCCTGCTTCCTTGTGATCCAATGCTGCTGAATGACTTTTCCAAGCTGGGGCAGATGGAATTGGGGGCATTAATTCCCTAAAAAAAGAAGACGCTCTTAAATATTCCTGGTGGGGGTGCAGTCAGCCCTTTCCCCAGCAGAGGGCACTGCCCGCCCACAAGCAGCCCCTGACTCGGAGAACCCTCCCAGCCACCTTGCGGCAGGAGCTGCATCCCCTGGGAAGGCAGGGATGACATCATGTGCTATTTCTGGATCCAGAGCACGTGAGGGGCTTGGAGATGAAGCACAATGCGCGCGCGCTCATTCCCTCATGGGCGGTCGCTTCTGGACGGGGAGACGAGGGACCCTGCAGGAGCCCGGAGCAGCCTCCCTGGCGGTTGCGAGTTCATAGAGAAAAAACGCCTCTCCGTGAGCCATCCAAACCCAGGGGCTGTGCAAGTCAGATCTAAAGGCTGTGCGTCCTGCAAGCTGCATTGTGTACATACACACACACACACACACACACACACACAAAGCACATACACACACACACAAAGCACAACACACACACACACACAGACAAAGCACAACACACACACACAAAGCACAACACACACACACAAAGCACAACACACACACACACAAAGCACAACACACACACACACACACACACAAAGTGCGCACACACACACACACAAAGCACAACACAATTCCACTGCAAGGTCCGGGTGCACGCATCTTCACAAAAGCCAACTCTCGCTAACTCACTCGGCCCTCGGAAGCCTGTTGGGACTGGTTTCCTTTAGGCACTTCAAGGACAAAGTCACTCCTACCTGCTCTGAACTTAAGGAAAGGCATCGTCAGGAAAGAGGGCAGCAATTTGCATAACGTCTGCACATGTTTATTACATAAGAACTTAATAAGAGCCCTGCGGGATCAGACCAAGGGTCCATCTAGTCCAGCACTCTGTTCGCACAGTGGCCAACCAGCTGCTGACCAGGGACCAACAAAGCAGGACATGGTGCAACAGTACGCTCCCACCCATGTTCCCCAGCAATTGGTGTACATCGGCTTATTGCCTCTGATACTGGAGGTAGCACAAAGCCTTCAGGACTAGTAATCACTGACAGCCTTCTCCTCCATGAATTTCTCTAACACCCTTTAAAGCGCTCAAGTTGATAGCCATCACCATATCTTGTGGTAGTGAATTCCATAGTTTAACTATGTGCTGTGTGGAAAAGTCCTTCCTTTAATCTGTCCTGAATCCCCCACCAATTATGGGATGACCCTAATGGATGTTATTATTTTGAGAATAGAGAAAAATATTTCCCTCTCCACATTCTCCACGCCAAGCTTAACGCTGTACACCTCTATCAGGTTCCTCTTTACTCTCCTTTTTTCTAAGCTAAACAATCCCAACTCTTCAAAGACTTAAAAGGTTGGCACACAGAGGAGGGCCAGGATCTCTTCTCGATCCTCCCAGAGTACAGGACACGGAATAACGGGCTCAAGTTAAAGGAAGCCAGATTCCAGCTGGACATCAGGAAAAACTTCCTGACTGTTAGAGCAGTACGACAATGGAACCAGTTACCTAGGGAGGTTGTGGGCTCTCCCACCCTAGAGGCCTTCAAGAGGCAGCTGGACAGCCCTCTGTCAGGGATGCTTCAGGGTGGATTCCTGCATTGAGCAGGGGGCTGGACTCGATGGCCTTGTAGGCCTCTTCCAACTCTGCTATACTCCAGCTCTTTGATTATTTTAGTTGCCCTTTTCTGCACTTTTTCCAGCTCTACAATATCTATCTATCTATCTATCTAAGTATGGTACACAGTTTTCCAAGTGTAGTCGCACCACAGATTTGTATAAAGTCAGTATGATATTGACAGTTTTATTCTCAATTCCTTTTCTAATTATACCTAAATTTCCCTTTTTTACAGCAGCCGCAGACTGAGATGACATTTTCATCGAGCTGTCCACCACAACTCCAAGATCTCTTTCTTGTTCGGTCACGGCCAGCTCAGATCCCATCAGGTTATACTTGAAGCGGGATTTTTTTTTTGCCACCAACTTGCATCATTTTACACTTGATTACACTGAGCCACATTTGCCATTTGGACGCCCGTTCTTCCAGTCTGGAGCTCCTTTTGGTGCTCCTCACAATCCCTTTTTGCTTTAACCACTTGATATGTTATAGCTGCAAATTTTGAAATACATTATAATTTAAACAGAAATGCAGTACAAATTCACATGGTGACCAGGTGACCTACGTACCACCTGTTCAGGCATTAACTGCTGATGGGCAACAGTTTTTATGGTTCATTTTCTTTAAACTGGAATTAGACAGGAGAGCCCGTCAAATAGACGACTGTCCTCTGTAAAAGAGGACACAGGCCAGCCTGTCGCCAGTTCCAGTGGAAGCGTCCAGAGCCCCATTTAGTCTGGTTCATAGAATCATAGAATAGCAGAGTTCATAGAATCATAGAATAGCAGAGTTGGAAGGGGCCTACAAGGCCATCCAACCCCCTGCTCGATGCAGGAATCCACCCTAAAGCATCCCTGACAGATGGTTGTCCAGCTGCCTCTTGAAGTCCTCTAGGGTGGGAGAGTCCACAACCTCCCTAGGTAACTGATTCCATTGTTGTACTGCTCTAACAGTCAGGAAGTTTTTCCTGATGTCCAGCTGGAATCTGGCTTCCTTTAACTTGAACCCGTTATTCTGTGTCCTGCACTCTGAGAGGATTGAGAAGAGATCCTGGCCCTCCTCTGTGTGACAACCGTTCAAGTATTTGAAGAGTGCTATCATGTCTCCCCTCAATCTTCTCCAGGCTAAACATGCCCAGTTCTTTCAGTCTCTCTTCATAGGGCTTTGTTTCCAGACCCCTGATCATCCTGGTTGCTCTCCTCTGAACACGCTCCAGCTTGTCTGCGTCCTTCTTGAATTGTGGAGCCCAGAACTGGACGCAAAACTCTAGATGAGGCCTAACCAGGGCTGAATAGAGAGGAACCAGGACCTCATTCCTAGTTATGGCAACCGGGGGATGTGGACGAAGTGCTTGGAGGGGTGTGCCAATTGACTGGGTCGGCCCAAGGTAATGTTGACACCTCCTTGAGGGAGACAGTGGCCATTTTTATAGACGGTGGCCATTTTTATAGTGTCCATCCATTCCTTAAGAAACCCTCTCTGGATTGGGAAGATTTTAACCATGGCCCAGTCACTAATCTCGCTTTCTGGTTCAAGTTCTGGAGAAGGTGGCAGCAGCACAATTCAACCTGCTTTTGGAGGGAGCAGATGATCTAGTCTACCCTATTAGCCGTGCTGGCTGGGAATGATGGGAGTTGCAGTCCAACACTTCCGGAGGGCATCAGGTTGGGGACTAACCTGGTGCCTTAAAGGCTAGCAAGTGTACTGTGGCAGAAGTTTTTGGAGGCCAGATTATCAGCTGATGCATGAAGTCCTCAGTTGGCAGATATATATTTACAGAGGTGGGGGCAGAGATTGTAAACATTCATATCATCCAGATACGTTCGGGTCAGAGAAGGACGCTAATTAAAGCAAAACGGTTATTAAAAATGGAGCTTTCCTGAAACGATTTAATAGCAACATAAAACCTTTGGTTTTATTTTCTTTCTACTGATTTTACAACAGTATTTTGCATGCTAATGGCAACATGCCAAACTCAGAGCTGGATTTGTGCCCGTGCACAGAAATGACCGCACCTCCCCCAAACTCTTCTGCTTTGAAGGCCCAGGGCAGAAGGATCCGTTGCGTCACCCGTGGCCGAAGTGGCACAGAAGGGGAACACTTGGCCAGGTGCGGGAGAATTCGACACCAAGTTAAGACCTTCCTCTTCCGGCTGGCACTTCATCTTCAATCAATTACTCTGATTATTCATTTTACTGATGCCTCTGTAATATTTGTACTGTTCCAATATCTGGGTATTTTCATTGTTGCATTTATTGTTTTGGTTGCTATTTTATTGTCACTTTGGGTTTTTCTTTTGTGTGACTGTAAATTACCCCAAGGACATTTGCCAGTCGGACGATACATGAATGCGATTGATAAATGCGTCCAACTGGCAGATGCCCTCAAAAATTTAAATCAATAATACTTTATTGATTGATTTGTTACACTGATATCCCAATTTTATTCTGCTTGCAAGGAAGCAAGGCAGCTTACACGGTTCTCCTCCTCTCCATTTTTAATCCTCACAACAATCCTGTGAGGTAGGTTAGGCTGAGAGTCAGTGACCAGTCCAAAGTCACCCAGTGAACTTCCACGGTCAAGTGGGGACCAGAATCAAGTGGGCTACAACTTCCCAGTCCCAGTCAAACACTCTAACCACTATGCCACACTGCCTCAACAACAACAACTTATTATAAGATGATGAAGAAGAAGAAGAAGAAGAAGAAGAAGCAGAAGAAGCAGAAGCAGAAGCACAGCTTTCCTTGGGGTGGAATGCAGCTTGCTAGGAGAAGGTGTTTTCTGTAGGCGCCACTCATGTAGCACCACGGTGTGTTCCTCCCCAGCCTATCCACACCCACCCCTTGTTGATGGCCTTTAGCCTACCCTCAAAGGCAGGAAAAGCAACAAGGTCAACCGCAACAAGGGAGCGTTGTGGGCGGGAACCTGGCAGGCAGCCCGGCTGGCTGCGGGCCAAGCCGGAGCTGCGCTTTCTGAATCATTTACAATTCTGCCAGGCCCGCTCCGTCCAAATCTCCTTCAAGGTCAGCCGCTCGATGGAGGACAAGCACGCAGGAGCTGGAGTGGGGAAGGGGGGGGGGATGAGGCTCAGCCTGTTCCAGACACCCACAAACACACCCACACCCACACCCACACACACACACCAGGGCTGCAGCTAGGTGATTTCAGACCTGGGGCGTCCGTTGTTCCCCCACCCCCATGAGACGGCCATGAGTATTCCTTCAATTGTGAAGCACACGACTAAAATCCCCCTCCTCCGGCCCCACCTCCATCCCAGGCTTTGCAACCGCTCGTCACAGAACGACAAAACTGTTTGCCTGATTTAAAAGAAAAAACCACTCTGAGCCATGTGCGCTTTTGCCTTTTAAACCCACTGAAATCATAGTCACCGTTGTGACTCAGGAAGAAGATGGAGTTCTACGTCCTCCCGTGCCAGTCTCTGGGGGGTCACTCGGGGTCGTCGTCGTCGTCGTCCCCCCCCCCCCCCCCCGGCTGCTGGCCCTGGGACTTTCGTCCCAATGTCGAACCTGAGCGGCACCACGGCCCTTACCAAAGCAGCGCCTTGTCTGAAGGGTCTTAGACAGATTTAGCAACCCAGAGGTGAAGCAACAGGCCTCCTTTCCGAACCCTGACGGGGCGCAGTCCCCGCCCCCAGAAAAGTGGCCTGCCCAGGAATTGAGACAAGGGAGCCTCAGAGAGGGATTAGGAGGCCTCACGCCCTACGGGAGGTCATTTCCTTTCCCAGGGTGGGACAGGAAACCGCTCCGCACAGCCCTGCTGCAGCACCCCCCACGTGGGAAAGCCACGCTGGTGAAACCCACCCACCTCCCTCGGCACATTGGAGTCTGGGCGCCTGCTATCGTGCGGCCTCGGCCACCCTGCTGCCGGGGGTGCAAAACAGAGAGGCAGGGTGTGTGTGTGTGTGTGTGTGTGTGTGTGTGTGTGTGTGTGTGTGTCTCAGCACCACCAGGGAGTTCAACACAAGATGTACAACCCCAAACGTTTGGCAGACCCCCACGCTCAACGGCCCAAGAACACGTGCTGCGAAAGCGCTTTCCCAACCAGAAGGGGTCCCCGTATAGATGTTTAGCTATTTTGTTTATTTACATACCACTTCCCATCTACACGGATTCCAGAGCAGTGAACAATAAATGCCCCAAAGAATAAAAGACCATATGAAACGGTTAAAGAAAAACCAGAATACCAACAAAAGCCACGCAGCAGACCAGCCACGCACCCACCCACGTTGCAAAGAGGACGGTGGCCCCACATCATGGCCACTTGCTCCCCGGAGTGGGGCTGGCGGATGCCTGCCCCAAATCCCATCACAGCCGAGGCTGGTGGCTCCGATGTCAGTGGGGCAGTAAATCCGCTTCTGGTTTCAGTCAGAACTCTAAAGGAGCTCGGAGAGCTCCTTTAGAGTTCTGACTGAAACCAGAAGCGGATTCACTGCCCCACTGACATCGGAGCCACCAGCCTCCACTGTCCCAGCATTTCCCTGCCGTCTGAAGTTGAGGTGCCATTTCGAACGCTGCTGGGCTTCTTGGACCCTTGCTCACAGAGGCAGCTGAGCCATGGGCAGAAGGCTGTGTAAATAGACGCACTGCAACTCCAGGGGAAAAAAAGTTCCCTACGCAGGCGCCTCCAGGGCCAGCCCTAGTAACGGATAGCAATCAAAGAAAGAGGCCGCCAATTGATGGATTGATGCAATTAAAGCGGTAAATTGCAGGGCTGTTTAGCTTTGCTTTTAAGTGAAGGACGTTACTGGCCTTGCAGAAGTGACTCATTTTGTGCTCCACAGAAGTAGCCTCCCGTAGACAAAGGGACATTAATGGCATCAAAACCCACCTTGGCTGAGATTGCTTTAGATATGTAGAGGGTTAAGAACGTAAGAACGTAAGAAGTGTCATGGTGGATCAGACCAAGGGTCCATCTAGTCCAGCACTCTGTTCACACAGGGGCCAACAAGCAGGACATGGTGCAACAGCACCCTCCCACCCATGTTCCCCAGCAACTGGTGCACACAGGCTCACTGCCTCGAATACTGGAGACAGCACACCACCATCAGGGCTAGTAGCCATGGATAGCCGTCTCCTCCAGGAATTCATCCAACCCCCTTTTAAAGCCATCCAAATTGGTGGCCATCACTACATCTTGTGGTAGTGAGTTCCATAAGGTAACTATGCGCTGTGTGAAGAAGTCCTTCCTTTTATTTGTCCTGCATCTCCCACCCATCAGTTTCATGGGATAATGACCCCCCTGGGTTCTAGTATTTTGAGAGAGGGAGAAAAATGTCTCCCTCTCCACGTTCTCCACACCATGCATGGTTTTGTACACCTCTATCATGTCTCCCCTTAGCCTCCTTTTTTCCAAGCTAAACAATCCCAGTTGATGTAACCTTCCCTCATAGGGGAGATCCTTCAGCCCCTGATCATTTTAGTTGCCCCTTTCTGCACTTTTTCCAGCTCTATAATATTCTTTTTTAGATGTGGTGACCAGAACTGTGCACAGCATTCTAAGTGTGGTTGCACCATAGATTTGTAAAGGCAGGATGATACTGGCCATTTTATTCCTAATTCCTTTTCTTATAATGCCTAACACGGAGTTTGGCTCCTTTACACTGCTAGAGCAGTTTCTTAGGCCATGGCTAGACAGGGCGCTATCCCAGGGATCGCCCCGGGATCGTCCCTGTGTCTTCACATGACACACAGGGGATCCTGGGAGCAGGAAGGGTTGACACCTCCCTTGGCCCGGGATATCGCCCTATCCTTTCAGCTCGCTTTTTCCGCAGTCTCGGGATGATCTCGAGACCGTGGAATGTGTGGCCGGGTGTCACGGATTGTCCCGGCTCCTCACAAGTAACCGCGAGGAGCCGTGGCACGGGCACAGGGCTCCTTAGGAGCTCTATGCCCATCAGGGGTAGGGTGGGGAGAGTGGGGAATTTTTCATTTTATTTTTAAACTCACATTTTCCATTCGAGCGCTTGTGTGCTCCTTCTCCTTTAAAAACAAAAAACAAAATGGCGGGCGCGACATCCTCTTTCTCCTAGGACATCACGTGCCACATGTAGACAGAGGGGGAGATCTCGCAAGAACCATATCGCAAGAACTGCCCCCATCCATTACACTAGACCCGGTAGGTCTAGCCATGGCCTTATACTGCTGTTGCATCTCTGCTGGTTCTCTTGCGCATGCGGAACTGACACACGGGCGAGAGAGCCAGCATTTCCAAAAATAATCCCAGAAACTAGTGACAACACTCATTTCCAAAATGGAGCAGGTCAGTGGAACACCCTCCTGGGAGTTCCGCCGACCTGCCCCATTCCAGAAACAAGCATTGCTGCTCATTTCCAGATATTTCTGAAACTGCAATTTCTCACTGAGCTAGCCGTCGGTTCTGCTAGTGGTAAGGCAGTACAGGATACTGGCCTTCGACTGTAAGCTCATTGGGGCAGAAGCATCTCTGCTTCTGTTTCTCCATAAAGCTCCATGTGTTATATAAATAATCAATACTAATAGCAGAGGGCTCACACAAAAGGGAACGCACCTCCGCCTGATCAGTGCCTTTGTGAAAAATGCCGACCTCAGCGCTGCTAACGCTGAACAATCCACACACATTTTTCAGCTCTGCCAACATTAGCAGAGTGACGCGTTTACAATGACCGGCCGATTGTGAGAACAGGGCCCTGGTAATGTCCACTCAGACTAAGGACATCTAGAAGTACGTGATCAGAGTGTGGAGTTCATTGTGGAAGCGTGCTTGCTGCATTTTGTTGTTTCCTTCTGGTTTGGGCTCAGGGGAAACTAGGTTTGCACCAATTTGGTGCACCAATTTGGTGAAACTAGGTTTGCACCAAAACTAGGCCAGAAGCATCCAGCACCAATTTGATGGAAACCAGTGGAGTGCACCAGATTGAGAAAACCAAGTTGGACGAACGTAGTTGTTCTCCATGGATTTATTTAAAAAACCCGTTTAGTGCCATCTAAGGAAATTGTAGACATGTCCACATCTTGCAGCAAGAAATTAAATGATCATATCTTGTGTGAAGAAGGACTTCCACACTGGAAGTGATGCAGACCCTGCTTTGCAGGCTAGAATTTGATTCCCGGCTTCTCCAAGCAGGACAAGGAAGGAATCCAGCTTTAAACCCTGCTGCCAGTCAGCGTTAACAATACTGGGTTAGATGGACTAAGGGTTTGACTTCCACATGTCATTGTGTTTGTTTGTCCTGACCAGTTTGTTAATGTCATCGAAGGACACCCCCTCCTGAATGCTAATATTGTGAAATAGAGAAGAAATACCTGCAAAATCAACCTTTGTATTTGCTCAGAAGTAAGTCCTACTGTGAGCAATGGAGCTTACTTCCAAGGAAGTGCGCATAGGATCGCAGCCATCCCTGCAAAATTAAAATGCAATAAGCGCTAAAGACCTTACTCAAAGGGAAAAGGGCCCCAGGTATGGCGTAGTGAAAGCGCACAGGGAGACGGGTTTCTCCCTTCTCTCATAATACTAGAACCCAATGGGGTTACTGATTGGGGGGAGGATCAGGACAGACAAGAGGAAGGACTTCTTCACAAAGTGCGTAAACTATGGAACTCGCAGCCGCAAGATGTCGCGATGGCCACCACCTTGGCTGGCTTTAAAAGGAGATTGGACAAATTCATGGAAAACGAGGCCATCAATGGCTACTAGTCATGATGGCTATATATTATATTAGCTATTTATTCATTTCATTTCTATGCCACCCAACGGCTGAAGCTCACTGGGCGGTTCACAGAAGTCCGCCTTGTGGCCACCGTGTGAACGGACTTGCTGGGCAGAAAGGACCTTCAGCCTGACCTCGCAGCGCTATTCCGAACATTCTGGCTGTGCAATGCTGACGCCCTGGAAACGTCAAGGAGCAGAAGGCGCAACCTACCTTCCCTTGGCTCTTGGGTGTCTCCCAGCCCCTACTGTCCAGAGATGGAGGCACCTGGTAGATGTCCTGGCCCAGCCCACTGGGAGCTGGGGGGACCTGGTAGATGTCCTGGGGTGGGCTGGCAGGTCCAGCCAGCACCTGGTACACATCCTGGCCTTGAGGGGGGCTCTGCTTCAGGTAGGCGGGAGGCTGTTTGCCTGGAGGAGACTGGAACTGGCCGTGGTGGAGGGGCCCCGGGGCCTTGTTTGGCGCTGGCACCAGGTAGACGTTGTCCTCTTGGGGCAGGTAAGAGGGGTGCATAGAGGTGTACGGAGACGCAGGAGACAGGGGGGTGAAGCCCCCTGGGTGAGGATAAGCCACAGGGGTCTGCCCCGCCGGCTGTTGCTGGGGCTGTTGGGGGGCAGGCGGCGTCTGGCCTTGGACGGGGCCCGGCAGCTGCTTCTTGTCATACATGCCCACCAGGATCTTGAGGCGGTTGCCGGGGACGATGCCCTGCCGCCCGTGCAGCGAGCAGAGCCACCAGCCGTCCAGGCCTTGCGTGTTGCGCTCCAGCACTGTCATGATGTCGCCCTTGCGGAAGGAGAGCTCGTCCGGTGACTCGGCCACATTGTCGTAGAGGGCCTTGGCCAGCACATTCTGCAAGAGAGCCGGGGGGGGGGGGGGGGGGAGAGAGCGGTTAAGCAAATTTTCCAACTGCACAAATGCCCTGTCAGAAGCCTTCCCCCCCCCCCCCACATTATTTCTCTTTCACAACAGGACAGATTATCACCAACACCAGTAGCTTATAGACAGATTGACAGGGCCGTACGGATACCCAGGAAGGGAGGCAGACCAAGGGAAGGACACCACTGGTGGTCACCTACAGCCCCCAGTTGAAACCACTGCAACGGATCATCAGTGAACTCCAACCCATCAGCAGCACGGACACTTCTCTCTCACAAGCCTTGGGAGGCAGAACTGTCCTGGCCTCCAGACAACTTCCCAACCTGAACCCTAACCAGCAACAGGACACAGGACAGAGACACAGACAGAGGGACCAGGCCACGCAATAGACCCAAGGGCCAACTCTGCCCCCACATCTATTCCGGCAACACTGTCACAGGACCCACCAACATCAGTCACCCCATCAAGGGCTCTTTCACCACCTGCATCCTTATATAATTTGTGTTACATGCCATCCCTGACTTTGTCTATTGTTAAGTTCTTAATAAACACACACACACATAACACGTGTCTTTCCCCCCCACTTTTTTCAACTGCACATTATCAGATTTCCAACTGCACATTTTTCCCCAACTGCACATTTTGTGTTCAACTGCACACTAAAAAAAAAACACCTGCAAGAGAGAGAGAGGAGGGGGGACAGGTTAGGAGCAGTAAGCTGCAGAGGGTGGGCTGGGAGATGGGCGGCAGCAGGAGGCCCGGGGCTGCGATACTACTCTGACTGTGTAGGAAGGGGTTGGCAACCAGCAGCTGAAGGGGGCTATGGACCTTACAGTCAGCATCACATTAGCTGTGCCTTAGGATGTGGTAGAAAGCCGCCCCCATCCCAACACCTCTGATGCAATCAAGTTCTCAGGTTCCCAGCAGGGGTGGGGAACTCAGGCCCGCGGGCCAAATCTGGCCCTCCGTGACTCCCCAGATGGCCACACCCCTTTCTCTTGGCCCTGCCCCCTTTCCCCATACCACCAATTATTTGGCAGTTTCCTGGCTTTTGCACATTTTTCACCCATTCTAAGAAGTTGAAATGCTCCTCTCAAAGCTTCAGTTACTAGCAATAAGAGCTTTGCGCTAAACCAGGGCTGCTGTTTTTAGTATTTTGGCCCCACCTCCTTTGCATTTGGCCCCGCCCACCACCGGAACACAGCCCCCAAGAGCTTCTCCAAAACAGAATTTGGCCCTCAGACTGAAAGGTTCCCCACCTCTGCCTTAATGGAAATGTTTCAAAGAGTTTCCTGCCCACTTACTGAGAACAAAAGAGGCATCCTTGTATTGTACAATTATGGAAATTAATTAATAATTATGATTAATTAATTAATAATTATTAATTAATTAATATTGCCTTATTTATATGCAATTTCCATGTAGTTTGCCCCTCTGGCATCCTTTCTTTAAGAATTAAAAAGGGAACTACACCGTTCTCCCACACCTTGGAGGGAACCCTCAGGTTTGAAAGAGTACCAAAAACTTTAGGGGGGAAAGCCCAATGAACTCTGAGTATGTTCAGTGTCCACAAAACCCTTTGAGAGCCTGGGGCAGGGAGGTGGAAAGGGAACGGAATGGTGTGTACTGGAAACAGGCATGAGTGGAACTCTGAACAGGAAAGCTGCCACATTTTGTTGCAGACACCCACACACTGCATCAAGAGCCGGAAAGGAGACTGTCGTCTTCCAATCAGTGAAGGTGAAGGACCTTGGAAAGTTCCTTCAGTTTTCTGAATGGTTCTGACAGAAACCTGGAGTGGATTCACTGCCCCACCGTCCTAGGAGCCACCAGCCTCCACTGCTTCCAGTTATTGTTGGACTGCAAGTCCCATCATCCTGCACCCCTGGCTGTGCTACTTGGGAGCAAGAGGCGACAACATCCGGAGGGGGCTGTGTTCCCCAAGCCCTGATCAAGAGGATCTGGTATCTTTTTTATCAGAGGCAAATCAACAGGGATGATACAAGATTTAAATGCATTTTTTTTGGGGGGGGGGGGGACAGATTTCAGATCATTGTGAGTCATACAAGCAAACCCGACCTGGCTTGAGTTAAAAGAAAAGAAAAGGAAGCAGCCTGAGGACCCTGAAGAGCGCACTGCTGCCCATTGCCTCCTCTGAGATAAGTTCAAGGGCACCTACTCCCAGGTAGGCATGCATAGGGTTACAGTGCATGGGAGCGTGCCCGTCGGTGCACGGGCAGATCGATCCTTGCTCCAGCCAAGCCCGTTCCTGTGGGCCGCTCCCCGCCCCACCTGGCTTCCCCGGTGCCCTCTCGCCACCCACCTGTCCCGGCACACTGCTGTGAACACATCGGCTCTCCCCTCCGTTCAAAGAAGGCGAAGCAAATAAATCGCAGCCGTTGCTGCAGCCGCTTGTTAGCGGGAGCCTGTTTTCCTCCTCCACTGTGCATTCAAAATTCAACAGCCTGCGGGTGGGCGGGGGGAGAGCCGATCTGGGCCCAGCCGCTTTCTCCGAAGAGGCTGCCCGGCCGAGGGGTTGCTGGGGACCCTCCTTCTCGCCCACGCCGCCGCCTCGCCGCCTCCCCTCCCAGACAGGAAGTGCCAAAGCTGTGAGTCAACCAGGAATTCCCTGTGGCCTCGCCCAGCGGTGGGACAGGCCTCGCTTCCCAAGGCCGGCATCTCTAATGCAGCCAGAAAGAAGGGGAGGGGGAGGAGCGAGGCCTGTGCCGACCACTGCACCCGCCTCTATGTCAGCCTTCCAGATGTGCTGCACTGCAACTCCCAGAATGGGGGAGGCTGGGAGTTGTAGATCAACACATCTGGAGGGCACCCAGGTTGGGGAAGGCTGCTGTACGTCACATCTTCCAGCCACGTCCAGTTGTGACGGCAGAAGACGTGCTCTCTCGCGGCTGGGTACCAATTGCTAGCCAGTTCGCATTTGGAGCTCCAAGTTTGCAACGGCCACCCTCTCTCGGTGTGTCTCCCTTCTCCCTGTCGTTGTCACCAGCTGCTATTGCGCCCCTCTTCTTTCTCATCATGGCTCCCACTTGCTTTGCTCAACGGGCAGAGAACCAGAGAGCCAGGAGGCCGTGGCATCTCCTGCTCCTCCTCCTACTCACCGCCACCATGGTCTGGGCCAGAGCGAGAAGCAAGTGACAGAGCGGGCTGCAAGGCTGAAGAGGAGGAGCCAAGCCCAGGAGCAGCTCTTGACAGCGGCCCCTGCCGGGCCGTGGACCCTGGGCAGGTGCCCCCCCCCACCATGCCTGCCTACCCTGGATGCCAGCCCGGTGCCCAATAGCGGAGGGAGGCACCAGGGTGCTTTGGCACAAGGTTTTGCTTGCTCACTTTTGTGCTTGTTTGCAGAACGGCCTTCGCTAGCTCCAAGAGCGATTGCATATGGAAACTAAGTTTGGGGACGGCATGAACAGAAAGCTTTGCAAGCAGTCGTTCTTTTCACTCAGTTGGGAAAGGTAGACTGCTTGCGTTAGTAGGAGTCCTGGCAACGGACCGCAGCAAACAGCTTCGTTCGCAGGGCTTGCCCCGTTCTTAACACAGTGCTGAGTTCTGTGTCAGGCCGGGCTTCCTGTACTGCATTTCCTCCCAGGGGAACAAGAGGTACATTTTTCTCCATCCACAGCACTTTGTTTACAACTTACAGCGGCGGGCGGCCCCACGGCAAACTGAGAAGGAAACGTTTCAGGCAGCCTCCAAAACCGAGACAGGATCTACACGACTGCCTTAAAAAGGTTTATGACAGAAACCTCTTTTGTGTCTGGTCAAGAGGGCAGGGCTCCTGCAGCTTTAACTGTTGTGATGAAGAGGGAATTTCTCCAGGTGCTGCGTGCATGCAAACGACACCTGCTGACATTCCCTTTTCTATGCAAAGGTGAAAGATACAGGAGCCCGGTCCTCCTTTCCATAGGGTCACCCTACTCCTGTCCTACCTGTGGGCTTCCCAGAAGCACTTGGCTGGCCATTGTGTGGAGGGAATGCTGGACTACATAGGCTTTTGGTTTGGGAATTATGGGAGTTGTAGTACAAAACATCATCTGAATAATCTGAACTATTTTGCAGGCCTGCCCAAACTCTACCAGAAGAGGCTTCCTGGAATAGAAGACAATCTGGAAGCTCAAAAATGTTAAGCGACAAGGTTCTCAACTGACGTTCCCTATGGAAAAGAAACGGATGTCAGATGGAAGTGGGGCCTCAAAGGCAGATATCTGAGGGAGGGAATAAGAGGAAGGATTGCTAAAGTGCCCAAACCTGGTGCTTAAATGTAAGCATGAAGCATTTGCCAAGCTAAGGTACGCTCCACAAAGACTGGTTCTGTCGCAAACACACACACACACACACACACACACACACACACACACACACACACACTCCCTATCACTTCCTCCATCCATATTAATGCTGATCACACACCAGTTCTTCCAGCCCAGAACTACACCTAATAATGTAGCACCACTGATGTGCTAGAACTATAGATATGTACAGAGCACATCACATTGCCCTTGGGAAGGATGTACATGGGAGTAACCAGTTGACCAGCCTTCCGCAACCCGGGGCTGCCCAGATGCATTGGAATACACTACCCATAATTCCCAGCCAGCATGGCCAATGGTTCCCCGTGTTGGAGAAGGCTGCAATGGACCAAAGAGAAGGGGGGATCACCTTGTTTGGAATGAATGCATTCTACGTGCGCATCACACTTTACACCTGCAGCACCACCGGCTGTCACAAAGCACCCTGGCTTTGACAGCAGAAGGGCATGAGCTGTGAGCCACCAAGACCCCAAATCAAATTTAACTTGGGCTAGAAAGTTGCTCTGTGGTTTTGGGCAAGCCAGAACCCTCTCAGCCTCTGCCCCCACCCCAACAATCTTTGATTTATGAGGATAACAATACTTGCCCATCTTACAGGGTTGTTGAAAGGGTAACTGAAAGTACACAACTTGAAAGTGTTATATAAAACCTACAAGTCATAAATATGGGGGTGGACGGGACTGAGCCACTTCACAAAATGTTTGGAAAACAGCACATATCAGCAAGTTCACCGATAGAAAAGCGTTTTATTGAAAAATGGAGCATTTCTTTCAAAGTACTCGAATAACAAGGTTCATTATGGATAACAGCCTGCTGGCTGGGGGGTGCTAGGAATTGCAGTCCAACAGAACGGGTGGGCACCAGATTGGAGAAGGCTGATGTAGAACTTCACTTGTTATTGGGAAGAATACAGGAAGACACCATTCTGCTGTGGCTGGGTGGGATGTTTCCATTTTAGATGTTTCCATTTCCCAACAGGGAAACAAACGCCAGAAAACAAGATCCACATGGACCAAGTAACCAAATGGTGCCACATGCGCCAGGAAGAGGGCCTCGCCCAGCGCAGGACAGCCACACAAAAGGTTCCGTCTTTCTTCCTTGCAAGATGACATCCCAGAAAAGCACACGAACACCTGAGGGATAAACCCCCTCTGTTTTGAAACAGGATAGAAAAGTGCCCAGGCTGCAAAGCCAGTTCGCTGCCTGCCACCCTCCACCCTCATTGAAACCTGTCCTTCGGCTAACTTCATAACAACTGCCAGATTGTGATGTTCAGTGTCAACTGAGGTCAGCCTGGCCACGGTGGTTCATGGGCAGCGATCCTCATGATTCAGTTACTGTACTGCACTCTACGTGGAGCTGCCCTGATTTGGAAGCTTGAATGCCACACTAGAGGAATGCCACACTAGAGGCCTTCAAGAGGCAGCTGGACAAGCATCTGTCAGGGATGCTTTAGGGTGGATTCCTGCATTGAGCAGGGGGTTGGACTCGATGGCCTTGTAGGCCCCTTCCAACTCTGCGATTCTATGATTATATGAATGCAGCAATTAGGGTGCTCAGTGGGACACCCAGCCATGTGCACATTACACCACTCTGGGGGACACACACACTTCACTGGCTGCCTATGCGCTACTGAGCCACATTCAAGGTTCTGTTGTTAAAATACAAAGGCCAAAATATCTCAGGACCGGGATACCTAACGGACCACTTTCCCCTATATACATCCAGCCAACATTTAAGATCTTTAGAAGACACCTTGCTGGTCATTCCATAAGCAATTCGGAGGGTCACCCACCCTTTGCACCACCCTCCCTTGTGTGCTTTGGGAGGCAGAAAATGTGCAAATATATTTATTTGCAAAAGCTTTTCAGGGCTAGTAAACAATGATTATGATGCTACTCCATTTTATTGTTTCTTTTCATTACATATATATATATATTAAAAACTTGTCTTTGCTGAGCATGCTTGGTCTTTATTGGGATGTGTTTGGGGTATTTTTCCTTCCTTAGTTTGTTGGGGGTGGGGGGGTGAGTGAGTGTGTGAGTACTTCAACCGAGTCTGGAGATACCCTCCACTTGTTCTTTGGTGGCTCCGTTTTTGTCTCCAACCCTGTTGGCACTCAACCACCTGAGTTGGTAATGAGAAGGAGAGCCGGCAAGGTCTGCTCTCAAAAGTCGCATACAGGGGACTTTTCGGCCTACTACCCAAGATCCTTTGAAGCGGCGATACCATGGATTGAACCTGGGCCCTTCTGCTCATAAAGCACATGCACTGCCAAGCGGATGCACTGTCCATGCGCTGGAAGAGGACTCATGGAGTCATGAATGGCATGCTCATTCGTAACATTTGCTGACTCACAGCTCCCCCCAGCCCACCCCGCACAGAACGCAGCGATGGCTTTCACGACTAGGCATAATTTCCAGGAGCATCAAGCATGCCTTGTACATTTTGTCACTGTTCAAAAAACCAATTAAGAGAGATGGCAAGCCGACGTCCCTTGATGCAAGTGAGATACAAAAGACAGACCATAAAAGAAGACACAATTCTCCTTCCTGAGTTGCCCCCCAAAGACCTTTGCAGGTTAAACAAAGGAGTTGCACTCACCTTCCCTCCCATCGTAGGAATGCATGATTAATGCAGCTTTTAAAAAGGAGCAAGCAGCACTGAAAGCCAAAACGGCCCCTTTTCTCAGATGGGGGCAGCGATTACGACAGAACGCTCCGTGCTCACGCAATGACTTTCTAAAGTCATCCTACGAACTTGTCCGTGGGGTGGGGTGAGGGGAAATTACTCAAAAGCAGAATGAGTCACTTACGTAAAAATCCCTTTAAACAGGATCCTAGTTTCCTGTTGGGTCATCTCCTAAAAAGGCCCTTCAACTGATGTTTCTGCATTCTCACTTAGCCTTCCCCTAACCAGGAGACCCCTGCAGATGTGTTGGGCTACAACCACCAGCATCCCCAGCCAACACCTCTGGAGGGCAACAGCTGGAGGGGAGGCTGTGCTAGTCCCTTCCTTCCAGAGGCTTTTGGCATCGTAGGTGTGCACGATTGTTCTCATGAGCAAACCAGAGAAGCAATTTAAAAAGGTGTCGACTTCAAGTGGGTAGGGTACACAAGCAGCCGGAGAACATCCAACTATGAGGAGGCAGGACCTGATACTCCAGGAGAGCCGCCGTTTTCATTCATGATTTGGACAAACACACGGGAGGGGGCACGATGCAATTTGCAAAGCATGCAAAAGGAAACATTGAGCCCTGACTATGTTTACTTGGAAATTCAGCAGGATTTACACCAGAGTAAGTGGCCATAAGGTTGCAGCCTTAATAATCTAAAGATACTATTGCTTCACATTTACAGAGAGAGCTCAAAGTGCTTTACAAAAATCTTGGAAGTCCTTACAACGACCCTGTATGGTAGGTCAGCATTATCTGTATTTTGTACATGGCGCATACAGAGAGGCCTAATCTACACCAAGCACTATGAAAGTGGTATGAAAGCGGTATACAAAGAGCCACACGACTGCTTTATAGCGGTATTGAAGTGCACTGACCATATACCGCTTTCATAGTGGCCCTAGTAAAGGTATTACACTAATTTGGCTAATATGGATCTTGAAATGTAGGTGAAATATTATCTAATAACTCTCTCTCTCTCTCCTTGTAAAAAAGAACTCAACTTTGCTCACTGGTGATCTGATCAGGAGCCAAAGCTAGTAGGAAGCGGGGTCAGCTATTTAGCTTTCGAAATGTGGCAAATGGATCCCTAGAACAACTAGAAGGGGCCCCTTCCACAACGCCCTCACCACAAATGGCCTTTGGTCCCGACTACTGGCCATCTTTTAAGCCACAATGGCTCCCAAGATGGTCTATAGTAAACACACACTTTAAAAACCATTCAGGATTCAATCAAAATCAAATCAAAACGGTTGTCCCAACAAGCAGCTTGTGACGTCGCAGTCTTCCTCGCCGGGTCAGTTGGAGGCCTGACACAGGGCAGCCCTAGGGCTTGTGCAAAGCAGGCCCAGAGCCTTTTCAAGTGCTGCGGCAACAGCAAAAAGACAGCTGGAACATTGGCCACGGCAGCTGCTGCTTCCTAGGGCATTCTTCTTCCTGAACAGTTGCTGGGACCAATTTGCAAAAGGTTCCCGAATGCAGGGCCCGCATGAAAGCTAGGCATGGTCAGGCACCTGCCAAGGGCCCACACCCCAGCAGGGGCCCATAGAAAAGCCCCCCTGGAGAGGCTGCTCCTCTTCACCATTGAAACCTGCTTGCTCACCTGCCTCTCACTTTGGCCCAGACAACGGTGATGGGGAGCAGGAGATGCCCCAGCCTCTTTGCTCCCTGGCTCTCTGCCTGCCAAGCAAGCAAGTGGGAGCCATGACGGAAAAAGAGGATGAGGAGCAAGAACAGATGGGGACAATGGCAGTGAGAAGGTGGGCTCACCCATGGAGGGTGTCCTGCCCCGGGGCTCTCCCAAAACTACAGCAAGTAGCGCCTGAATGGTCCATCCAAGACCACAGTGGACATTTACTAGGAACTGAGATGGTCCTTGAAAGCACACTGAGATCTGAACACTAATTTTTATGTTCAGGATCGGATTATGACATTTGGAAACAAGAGTGTGATCATAGGCTAATCAATTGCCGGGTGATGCTGAAAGATTCCTTAACCCTTAACTTAAACTGGTGCCCTCCAGATGTTTTGGACTACTACACCCACAATCCCTGACCAGTGGCCATGCGGACTGGGATATGGGAGTTGAACATCTGAGGGGGTACCAGAGTGGGAAACTCTTAGACTGGGTTTGGACAACACAATAACCAACAGTGGGTTAAATAGTCAATGGATGGTTATTGTGTTGTGTTGTATGTCAAGACTTTTTCACATCACGGTTGGTTGTTCGGCTAAAATAACCAACACAAATAACCAACGCAGTGCAGAGTTGATTATTTGAACAACCGGAGGTTGTGTCATGTGTCAGGCACGGTTGACTATTTCGTTGTGCACAGCTGGTTATTTTCAGTGACTACAGAGTCCCCTGGCAAGAGCGACCAAAGCAGCGGCTGCTGCTCTAGTCTAGCTGGCAGAATACACAATGGCTGGTGGGATACCAACAGGAGGACTGCAGGGGAGAGAGAGGGTGGGAGACGTGTCAATCAAACACACCGTTGACTAATAGTTAACTCAACGCTGGCCTTAATCCACCCCATGGTGGTTATTATTATTATTATTATTCCGCCTTTTTCTCAGTACTGGGACTCAAGGCAGTTTACAAGATTAAAACATATACAGTTAAAACATATAAATATAAATTTACAAAAGTTAAAATAGAATTAAACCCGTAATACTAAAAACATTTTTTAAAAAATTAAAAAGCAAATCACAATTAAAAAATCCAATACATTAACACAGGTCCAGAATATTCCCAAAGGAATATTTTTGCCGGAACAAAAAAGTTTTTGCCTGCTTCTGGAAGTGTAAGAAGGAGGGAGCCAGTCTAGCATCCCTGGGAAGGAAGTTCCAGAGCCTTGGACCGACTCAGAAGCTGTGATTATAATTGTGGGGGGGGGACCCCCTTGATAACCAACCATGGAGTTGACTATTATCCCATCATTGACTCTTGTGTGGTCCGAAAGCAGCCTTAATTTAGCAGCTGCTGCCTTAGAATAAGGAAGATAAGTCAACAACATGTCATTGCATGAGATCCGGGTTGGGCAGCTTGTGGCCTTGCAGGATTTTCCCATTAGCCCTAGCCAGGATAACAGTAAGGGATGATATGAGTTGTAGACAAAAACATCTAGAGAAGCACAAGTTGCCCACCTCTGTATCACACACGTACACCTTCCACTCTTTTGCCTCTAACTTCCTATCTGCGGGTGATCTCCAGTTATGCTGAAGGTTCATGAAACACTCTTCTAGAGGAAGACAAAGGCCACAGCTAGACCAGGTTTTTTTACAGCAACGATCTTGCGATTTTATGATCGTTGCCCGGGTCTACACGTGTTGCGCAACATCGCACCTGCCATTTTTGTTGTTGTTAAAGCAGACGGAGTGCACGAGCGAAAAATTGTTGTTGTTGTTTTAAAATTACTTTCCCCGCTCCCCACCCCACCCCCGATGGGCACAGAGCTCCTGAGGAGCTCTGCGCCCCATGCGCGGTTACTCGTGAGGAGCCGGGACAAACAGCGATGCCCGCCCACACGTTCAGCGGTCTTGGGATCAGCCCGAGACCATGGAAAAAGAGGGCTAGAAGTGTCAAGCGAGATCCTGGGGAAAGGAAGGGATCATCCCTCCCTGCTTCCGGGATCCCCTGTGTGTCATGTGGGCCATTCGGTTTAAGACCCTTTCATCCGAGTTTCCTGGAGAGCTGGCCGTCCAGCCAGAGATACATCACAGCTTGTTTACACAATTGAAGAGGGTAGCATTTCACAAGCTCATAACCACACATCCGGGCTCCACCGTTGTTTTTGGAAACCCTGGGTACTGCAGAACTGCATCCGGACGGTGCAATTCGCAGGGGCAAGAGGGTGGTGGGAGGGGGCTCTCAGCCCTTTCCCTGCCTGCTTCCGCCTGCCATTTTTTCTCCACCGCTGGTCTTCCACCAGACGCATCTGCGGCACAGCCAGCGTCATGCAGCCCTCACAAGCCAACCTCAACTCCTGTTGGCGCTTTGCAGAGGAAAAGCGGCAGCACAGGGTTCAAGGCAAAAGGCGGAGGCGGAAAAAGTTCCAGGGTCAATGTGTGAAGCAGGGTAATTGAACCTCAGTCCCACGGGCCAAATCCGGCCTCCTGGGGGTCAGCAGAGGGCCACACCCCCTTTTCTGGTGGTCTCTTGGCTTCCGCACTGTTTTCCCACCCTCCCACCCCATCTGAAAGGATGAAATGCCGATACTGAAAAGGCCCTAAAAACATGTTATTTTACCTTGGCTTTCGTATGATGAGTATTGCTATTGCTATTGTTGATCCTCCTGTTTTTATTGTTGGTTTTATTGTTTTAATTGAGGTTTTACGGCTTTTAATATTTTATTGCTTTTAATGTTTTATGTATTCTACTGTTGTAAGTTGCCTTGTGAGGGCTTCTGCCCTGAAAGGCGGCCAAGAAATGTTTTAAATAATAAATACAGAAATAAATAATTTCCCGGCAGGAAAAGCTTGAAACTAAAATAGGCCTGTAATTTTGGTATTTTGGCCCTTCCCTTTGTGCCGGTAACCCCACCCACTACTGGATTGCGGCCCCCAAGAGCTGAAAGAGGTTTGGCACTCCTGGTTTGAAGACGCCCATTCTTACTGCCCAGACCCAGAATGCCAAAGGGGTTTTGGCCACAACCTGCGGCCGTCATCCAGGGGTTATTCATAGGTGACTTAGGCCACAGCTAGACCTAAGGTTTATCCTGGGATCATCCAGGGTTCGCCCCTGCCTGAGCACTGGATCCCCTGTGTGTGGCGCAGAGCGGTAAAGCAGCAGCTTCTGCAGCTGAAACTCTCCCCACGGCCTGAGTTCGATCCCAGCGGAAGCTGGTTTCAGGCAGCCGGCTCGGGTCGACTCAGCCTTCCATCCTCCCGAGGTCGGTAAGAGTACCCAGTTAGCTGGGGGAAAGGTAATAATGGCCGGGGAAGGCAACGGCAAACCACCCCGCTATAAGGCCTGCCAAGAAAACGTCAGCAAAAGCTGGCGTCCCTCCAAGAGTCAGTAATGACTCAGTGCTTGCACGAGAGGTTCCTTTCCTTTCCTTCCTGATCTAGGGATAAACCTTAGGTCTAGCTATGGCCTGAGTTCAAATCACTACTCACCTATGAACCTGACGGGGGCCACAGCTAGACCTAAGGTTTATCCTGGGATCATCCAGAGTTCGCCCCTGCCTGAGCACTGGATCCCCTGTGTGTCACCTAGATGAACAGGTTTGACCCCTGGACGATCCAGGGATCAACCTTAGGTCTAGCTATGGCCTTAGTCTCTGGGCAGTTGCAGATTCCACCCACTTCTGTGTACTCGAGATAAAATCCCGCTAATGTTGACAGGAGCTGTTCAGCAAGTCCCTGGGACCAAAGCACATGCATGACCACCCAGCTATGACCCAGGCCATCTGACAGGAATAGAAGATTTGGGGCAAATAAAAGGAAGGAGTTCTTCACACAGCACAGAGTTAAACTTCAGAATTCACTACCACAAGGTGTAGTGATGGTCACCACTTCGGATGGCTTTAAAAGAGGGTTGGACAATTCCTCGAGGAGAAGGCCATCCATGGCTACTAGTCCTGACGGTTATGTGCTACCTCCAGTAGCAGAGGCAGTGTGGCTATGCACACCAGTTGCTATGAACACGGGCGGGAGGGTGCTGATGCACTCATTTCCTGCTTGTGGGTTTCCTGTGGGCAGCTGGTTGGCCCCTGTGTGAACAGAGTGCTGGACTTGATGAACCCTTGGTCTGGTCCAGCACAGCTCCTCTTAAGTTCCTTATTGCGAGTCAGGCAACTGGTCCAGTTGGGTCAGCATTGACCCACATAGCGACGTAGAATGTCGTCTGGCCTAATTCAGCCTACGGGAGTTAATTTTAGGAACCCAATGAACTGTGGTTGCTAAACCACTCATCTCTTTCAACAGAGTTCTTCCATTGAGGTCGTTCAGGCATCTTCGATTTCACTGTCACTACTTATCAGTTCCACTTCATACAGAGACATATTACTTACTTCTAAGACGTATTCATATTCGCAAACATACTTGCTAGGGACAATCAACTGAAAAACGTTACAACTTTGGAAATGCCAAGCAGGCCTAATACTGTATTTACAAATGGCATCCATTCTAACGTATTTACTAATGAATTTATGAAATGGAAAATTTTCTGTGGAAAAACTGAGCACTGGAACATTTTCTGCCCCAGATCACTGCAGTAGGCGGCAGCCCGTTTTTCTCTTTCTCCACGTCTGATGTGACTGGACATGGACATGGAGAAGAATTCCCCCTGCCTCCAAGATGTCGCCAAGCAGAGCTACAAAGAAATCATTTCAGACTTTGAAGTTCTGGGAAGGAAACTGAAGAACTTTGGGGCCCAGGTAGTTTTCTCATCCATCCTCCCGGTTCTTGGAAGAGGATTAGAAAGGGAAAGAAAAATACTCCGGATGAACGACTGGCTTCGAAAGTGGTGCCGTCGTGAGAGTTTTGGATTCTGGGACCACGGGCTACGCTACTTGGAACATGGACTGCTGGCAAGGGATGGGTTGCACCTCACAAGGGCTGGAAAGAATGAGTTCGGCCACAGCATGAAGAACTTCATCAGGAGGGCTTTAAACTGAATCTTGCGGGGGTGGGAGACGTAAATTTTGAGGCAACAATGGATGAAGGCCAATGCACCACAGTACAGAGAACAGCTCCAACAGAGTCCCAAAATAGTGTCTGCAACAAGGTAGGAACAAAGCCAGACTATAAAACACATGGTCTTCGATGTCTATATACTAATGCCCAGAGCATGGGAAACAAACAGAATGAACTTGAACTCTTATTACATGAAGGCAAATACGACTTGATAGGTATAACTGAAACTTGGTGGGATGACTCCCATGACTGGAATATAGCAATTGAAGGATATAACTTGTTCAAAAAGAACAGAAGAAATAGAAAGGGAGGTGGAGTTGCACTATATGTTAAAAATACCTATCCCTGCACAGAAATACAGGCGGATGAGATTGGGAGCCCCGTCGAGAGCGTCTGGATTAAAATAAATGGGGCTAGGAATAAAAAGAATATGATAATCGGAGTCTACTACCGACCACCCAATCAAGGAGAAGACGAGGACGAAACTTTTGAGAAACAAATTGCCAGTGTTTCAAGGAAGTGTGATGTAGTAGTGATGGGGGACTTCAATTACCCTGATATCTGTTGGGAGACCATTACTGCCAAAAGCGGCCCTTCCAAGAAATTCCTGACATGTATGGGTGATAACTTTCTCCTACAGAAAGTGGTGGAAGGAACTAGAGGGTCAGCAATCCTTGACTTGTTATTGACCAACAGGGATGACTTAGTGGATAAAGTGGCAGTTACGGGAACTCTGGGGGAAAGTGACCACGTCATACTTGAATTCTCGATTATGAAGGAGACAAAAGTCGAGCGTAGCCATACACGTACTCTGGATTTTAGGAAAGCTGATTTTAATAAACTCAGAACTATAATAAGTAAGGTCCCGTGGCAAGGGAGCCTAAAAAGAAAAGGAGTGCAGGATGGGTGGGAGTATCTAAAAAATGAAATTTTAAAGGCACAGTTACAAACAATTCCAACAAGGAGAAAAGATAGAAGACAACAGAGGAAACCAATGTGGCTCCACAAAAAGCTTATTGATGAACTGAAAACAAAAAGGGATACATATAGGAAGTGGAAGGAAGGCCAGGCTACAAAAGAAGAGTACAGACAAGTGGCGCAGAAGTGCCGAAATGGCGTCAGGAAGGCTAAAGCTGTGAATGAGCTGAGATTAGCGAGGGATGCTAAAAGCAATAAAAAGGCTTTCTTCAGATACGTGAGTAGTAAAAGACAGAGGAAAGAAATGGTGGTTCAACTGCTTAATGAGGATGGCAAATTGATAACAGATGACAAAGAAAAGGCTGAAGTGTTCAATTCCTACTTTGCCTCGGTCTTCTCCCAAAAGCGGATCTATGACCCCCCTGGAAAAAGTGAAGCAGAAGTTGAGGGGGCAGGATTGCAGTTTGAGATTGATAAACAAATGGTCAAAGAACACCTAACTTCCTTGAATGAGTTCAAATCCCCAGGGCCCGATGAACTGCATCCAAGAGTAATGAAGGAGCTAGCAGAAGAACTCTCAGAACCTTTGTCTATTATCTTTGCAAAATCATGGAAGACGGGTGAGGTGCCGGACGACTGGAGGAGGGCTAACGTTGTCCCTATCTTCAAAAAGGGCAAAAAGGAGGAACCTGGGAACTACAGACCAGTCAGCCTGACATCCATCCCTGGGAAAATTCTGGAGCAGATTATAAAGAAGTCAATCTGTAAACACCTTGAAATCAATGCAGTGATTACTAGAAGCCAACATGGATTTGTCAGGAACAAATCCTGTCAGACTAATTTGATCTCATTTTTTGATAGGATAACCTCCCTTGTGGACTGTGGGAATGCTGTGGACGTCATATATCTTGACTTCAGCAAAGCTTTTGACAAAGTACCACATGACATTCTGATTAACAAACTAGCTAAAAGTGGGCTAGATGGAACAACTATTAGGTGGATCCACAGTTGGCTACAGAATCGGACTCAAAGAGTACTTATCAATGGAACCTTCTCAAACTGGGGAGAGGCAACGAGTGGGGTGCCGCAGGACTCAGTCCTGGGCCCAGTGCTCTTCAACATTTTTATTAATGATTTGGACGAGGAGGTGCAGGGAACGCTGATCAAATTTGCAGATGACACCAAATTGGGTGGGATAGCTAATACCCTGGAAGACAGAAACAAACTTCAAAGTGATCTTGATAGGCTGGAGTGCTGGGCTGAAAACAACAGAATGAAATTTAATAGGGATAAATGCCAAGTTCTACATTTAGGGAATAGAAACCAAATGCACAGTTACAAGATGGGGGACACTTGGCTCAGCAATACTACAAATGAGAAAGATCTTGGAATTGTTGTAGATCACAAGCTGAATATGAGCCAACAGTGCGATATGGCTGCAAGAAAGGCCAATGCTATTTTGGGCTGCATTAATAGAAGTATAGCTTCCAAATCACGTGAGGTACTGGTTCCTCTCTATTCGGCCCTGGTTAGGCCTCATCTAGAGTATTGCGTCCAGTTCTGGGCTCCACAATTCAAGAAGGACGCAGACAAGTTGGAGCGTGTTCAGAAGAGGGCAACGAGGATGATCAGAGGTCTAGAAACAAAGCCCTATGAAGAGAGACTGAAAGAACTGGGCATGTTTAGCCTGGAGAAGAGAAGATTGAGGGGAGACATGATAGCACTCTTCAAATACTTAAAAGGTTGTCACACAGAGGAGGGCCAGGATCTCTTCTCGATTCTCCCAGAGTGCAGGACATGGAATAACGGGCTCAAGTTAAAGGAAGCCAGATTCCGGCTGGACATCAGGAAAAACTTCCTGACTGTTAGAGCAGTGCGACAGTGGAATCAGCTACCTAGGAAGGTTGTGGGCTCTCCCACACTAGAGGCATTCAAGAGGCAGCTGGACAACCATCTGTCAGGGATGCTTTAGGGTGGATTCCTGCATTGAGCAGGGGGTTGGACTCGATGGCCTTGTAGGCCCCTTCCAACTCTGCTATTCTATGATTCTATGATTCTAAGGCTACTCGCTACATAGAATCATAGTAGAGTTGGAAGGGACCTACAAGGCCATCAAGTCCAACCCCCTGCTCAATGCAGGAATCCACCCTAAAGCATCCCTGACAGATGGTTGTCCAGCTGGCTCTTGAATGCCTCTAGTGTGGGAGAGCCCACAACCTCCTTAGGTAACTGATTCCATTATTGTACTGCTCTAACTGTCAGGAAGTTTTTCCTGATGCCCAGCTGGAATCTGGCTTCCTTTAACTTGAGCCTGTTATTGTGTGTCCTGCACTCTGGGAGGAGTATAAAGTAATAGAGTATAAAATAATAGGATATGAAACTATAAAAGAAAATCAGGAACAACTTTCTCTACTAGTTCAAAAATCTAAAGTACATCTCGGCACAAGTCACTGTTCAGGGCCCATCTGGGCCCAGCAGTGACTCACGCCGGATTATGGTAGGGGCGGGCTACACCAAAACCGGGGAATAATTGCATTTTTACACACCCCATGAAACACAGACCTTTGGGGGTGTAAGACTGAAGTGTGTTCACAGAGAAGAAAAAAGTGTGACTCAGACGATTGGGTAACACCGTGCGAAAACTGAGCAGAGCACCCAAGTTCAGGCGACGCTCCTATGGCTGCCTCAGCCACACATTCCTTAAGCAAGCTAGAACATAGCTGTGGTTACTCAGCGCCAGTCCAATCCTGCTCACGGGCCCTGGTGCAATCCGTCCGCCCACCGGCTCTCGGGGGCCTGGACAACAATGCACTTTTTGTGCCCAAGTCACTGCAAACAGCACAGGAATTGTCCCAGGAAGGCCTCAGGCATGGGGAAGGGGGGGCGGCGGAAAGAGCCGTTAAGTACCTGCTACTTTTGCTGTCGCAGGGCTCCAGGGAGGCCTCAAAACGGAGCAAAGGGCAGACGGGCTTCTTTGCTACTCAAACGCCACACGCGTCCCAATCCCCTGGCAGGCGTAACAGCCAGACAACTGCAGAAAATGAAGGGCCCTGCTGCAACAGCTCGTGTGTGTGTGGGTGGGTGAAGCGTCAGTGAAAAGCGTGCAAGGATTTGAAGCTATTTGCCTTGTAGACAGTGACCTGCTTCCGGGATTCTCGGCCTTCTCCCCCAGTCACCATTAGTGATCCACTTAGGGGCCATAACTAGACAGGGCGATATCCCAGGGTGATCCCTGTGTGTTCACATGACGCACAGGGGATCCCGGGAGCAGGGAGGGATCATCCCTCTCTTTCCCCAGGATCTCGCCCTCCACTTCTAGCTCGCCTTTTCCGTGGTCTCGGGCTGATCTCGAGACCGTGGAACGTGTGGGCAGGTGTCACAGTTTGTCCCTGCTCCTCACGAGTAACCGCGAGGAGCCAGGAGCTCTGTGACCATCTGGGGTGGGGTGGGGTAGCGGGGAAATTTTTTTGCTTTAAAAAAAAGACTTACCTTCTGCGCACGAGCACTCCTTCTTTAAAACAACAAAGAAATGGCGGCCATGATGTTGCGCGCCGTGTGTAGACCAGTGCAACGATCTCACGATCATAAAATCGCGAGATCGTCGCGGCAAAAACCCCTGGTCTAGCTGAGGCCAGAGACGGATGGATGCCGTAACATCCGTGCGGCATGTGTTTCGTGGATCGTGCGGCTGCAGTCGTGATGGCCCCCATTCACAGACAGATTCAATCTAACACACACACCCCTCCCCACCGTTATGTGGCAAAATATGCAAAGAATTCCATAAGAAGGTTTGCAGAAATTTACATGATTTATGCCAATACATAACATTTAGTGTATTGCCCCCCCCGCCCCCAATTCCATTCAACTTCGCACCTTAGACAGCTCCTTTAGAGTTTTGACTGAAACCCGGAGAGGATTCACTGCCCCACTGATGTAAGGAGTTACTAGCCTCTATTACCCGTGGTGTAACCCGTGGTCATAAACCCTAAAGATTTCCTGGACTACCATTCCCATCATTCCCAGCCACACCCACCAGAGCCATTCCTCTGGCCACTGATCAGCCACCTCCCCCGTTCCTTCCTCAGCTAGCCTGGCGATGAGAATCCAGGAGGCACACGAGCGCATCCACGAGCCTTCTAGAAGTCCTCCGTTTCTCAACATTAACGGGGCTGTTCGTGATGAGGGCCAGAGCCTCCGCCGGCACAAGGCCCGCCAGTGTGCGGCGTCCAGCACCTCAGCTGCGCATGCGGGCCAACTGCAGCCTCGGCTCCAGAGCAGCGGAAAAGTGGGCATTTGCTGCCAAAGCACTGCGAATTGCCTCGATTGGCTCCTATGTTTCCCTCCAGGATGGCCGGTCTGCTCTGCCTGTCCAAAAAGCTCGTTTATTCAAATCACCAAATGGTTAAGGCGTTGCTCGAACAACAGCAACTTTCCTCGTTGTGGGCCAGTCAACTGCCGTCACCCACCCTACAGTACTGTTGTGTGGATAGTTATTTTCAAACCTGTTTCTCTTTTAAAAATTATCTGCTGCAAAGCTCGAGGCTCAACGCACAGAGGCCTCCCCAATAAAGTGATGGATAAAATATGTCCTGCCCGGGGATCATTCCAGCAGGCGCTCGGCTCCCAGCGTCTTAGAAATCCCGCCGCTCCTTGCAATGCTCTGTCAAACTCATGGCCTGACAAACGCCCCTGCATGTTTCGATTTCTCCAATAGCAAACCGGGGCCCCGAGGCAACAAACTGCCCAAAGGGCACACGGTGAGTCGAAGGCGGGTGCAAGACTTCAGCTCTCCGTTTACCGAATCGTGACAACCCTCAAGGAATCCCCGCGAGCGTCTCTCCGAGCTGCCTGGATTCCCTGGAAGCAGAATGGACCAACAGCAAAATGAGGCACCGGAGCGGATTGTGCTACTCCAGGTTGCAGGTGAGGGAAATCCCATTAAAAGGGGGAAATTAAAACAGGGTGCCATGGGAAACGGTTCTTACCCAACCCGTTCCCCTGTGGCATTAATTTTCTGTTTGGTTTGGGGGCGTTCCCCCACCCACCCCGAGGGAAGCATTTGAAACTGTGTTCCTGCCCCTGCAGTCTGAAGTAGAGGCCCTTTGGAAGACACTCTTGGTGGCAGAGGAGGGCATCCTTCTAGGGCATGGGGGAAAGCGCTTTCTCCCTCGATGCTCCAAAACACTGCGAGGCCCTCGCTCTGGAGTTGGGCCTGGTCGCCATTCTTTCTGGGTACAAGAAGGGGTCAAGACACATCTCTTTAACCTTTTGCTGTCGTCGTTATGGTGATTATCGCCTGTGGAGGTTGAGTTTAATCTTTTCCCAGAGTTTGTATTTGCTTTAGGGTTTCCGTTTTCTGAAATCTTTGTAAGCCACCTGCTTCAGAAAGGCCATCTTCGAAATGCCGTAAATAAATAATAAAGTGGTACAGCCCTGTATACTGCCTCAGGACTCTACCACCTCATCCCCGCCCCCCATATGCATATAGTCAGCAAGTCTAAACCGCACAGAAGTGTCAGGGATCTTCCTACAATGTTGGCTTCCTCTTCTCCACCCCGCCCCCCCCTCCACCCTGGGCTGGGACTGACAAATGGTGTAAACCGTTTTCTGGATAAACGCCTGGCCTCTCAGATCCGGACCAGGGCTCATGACGTTGACACCAGGAAGCGGAGACCTCACCGCCCCCCCTCCCCCTCAGCTGGATTTGTCTCAGTGACCCAGAAAATGAGCAAAGCTGTGCACTCCCTCACCTTCCAGAGTCACAAGGGATGCTATTGAACACTGATAGAGCTCTGGAGGAGGAGGAGCAGCGTGGGAAGGAAAATGCTCTGTGTGTGTGTGTGTGTGTGTGAGTGGTGGTGGCCAAAACGAGGGCTCCCCTTCCTTCCTTGGACTGCGGCTGCCTTCTCCGGCTTTTGGCACATGCCAGCAGAGCCCCTTGCTGGATCAGCTACAGATCAAAGGAACACGCTGCAGGTTCTCATTCCCCTATTACCTTATTATTATTATTATTATTTATTTATATAGCACCATCGATGTACATGGTGCTGTACAGATAACACAGTAAATAGCAAGACCCTGCCGCATAGGCTTACAATCTAATAAAGTTGTAGTAAACAATAAGGAGGGAAGGAGAATGCAAACAGGCACAGGGAAGTGTAAACAGGCACCGGGTAGGGTGAAGCTAACAGTATAGAGTCAGAACAAGCTCAAAGTTTAAAAGCTATAGGGAAAAGAAAAGTTTTTAGCTGTGTTTTGAAAGCTGTGATTGAGTTGGTAGTTCTCAGGTGTTCTGGAAGAGCACCTAAGAGAACCAGAGGACCGGCAGTGTTGTTTTGCTCCCAAGAAGCTGCCCAAAATAAACCCAGAGAAAATACCCCCGGCCCCATATAATGCAAAAACTAGGAAGGGCTGCCCGTCACCCAGGCAAGCCAACTGGCCATCAGTTCAAGGAAGTGAAAAAGAAACGCTGCTGTGCAAGATGCATAATTACCTTTCCACTGCCACACCCTGAGGTAATGGCGTCCAGCTTAAGTTAGGCCCGACTAAAAGGCAACGCTGGGCATGCAAAAGATGCCGCGTGACCCCTGGCCAACGTCACCTCTAAAGTGGGTCACTGCTTTTGACACCTGCCATGGTTGTCATGTAAGAAACCCACAGCTCAGATGCTGCACACGCAGGGACCGGCAGTGCTGATGCGTTATGTCAGCACCAGACTCAGGGAAGAGGCCGGAGGAAATGGTGTAACTTACAGCAGAGTTGTTTTATGTAGAGCAAAAGCATGCTAACGCAGAATTAAATATTGGAGGCATTTAGTATTCGCCCCATAGTTCTCTGCAAGGCTGAGCTTGGCCCAGCCACGTCAAGATGCGAGTGCAAAAACACCCTCCCGCTTGTGTTCCCCAGCGACTGGGGCTCGGAGGCATTCCTAGTGGTCTGGTTTCCCAACAGCCTGTCCAAACACGACTGTAGTGCTGTATAAGCCATTCCTCAGCCTCAGCCTGTACCTGCAGGCTAGGAATACTGCACAAGGCGGCATGCCGGCACTCATCCTGCTCCTAGACGGGGAAGGGCTATCAGAGGGAGGAAAGTCTGCTAAGCCAGACCCAAACAGCTCCACAGTTTGTTTGTTTATTTATTGCATTAAATGCCCAATAAAATAAGTTTCTCTGGGCATTTTGCAATTTAAACTGTCGTCTTCATCATGCAAATAAAAGCGCAATAACGGTATAAAAAAACTGATAAATATGGGCCGCACAGCATAAAACACAGTAAAAGCCGCTTTGCAGGGACTGAAATAATGAAGCACAAAACTGCTAACCTATTTTAAAAGACTTGCAGCGACCCCAAGCAAGCCGTCAGCAGTGGTGATCCATGACATTTTGGTGACCTATGCAAGCGGAGAGGTGCCCCCCAGGCGCCGCTCAAACAGCAGAGAGAATGCAGCTGGGATGCAACTTTCCAACTGCGCTCAGCAGCGCATGACTGGAGTACGCCATGCTCCGGAACCTTCTTCAGCACTGCAAAAGGTGCGCCTTTCCCAAACGTCCTGCCACTGACCAGCACTTTGGAAGCATGGCTGTCCCATGCAACAGCTCCCATCATGCCTCCCTGCCAACTCGAAAGAGAGGGGGGGTCCCCACACATAGAGGGCCCCCCAATGAAGCCAGGGCACTTGCTGAATGCTGTACACAGAATCACGGTGATGCCAGCCCTGCACTGCACGTGATCCTAACCTATAACCAGCGCCAACGGCTCTCTTCCTGTCGAGACTTGCTTGGAGCCTGACACACAGACATTTTCGGGTTTTGTGCCTGGAGTCATGAAAAGTGCTGGGCCCCACCCCAGGCCTCGGCAGGGAGCGACGCTAGGTTCAGACATCAGCGGCGATGAGCCCAAGGGATTGCTCCCTCCCTGCCCTACTTCTGCCTCGCTTCACGCCTCACCTGACTTTGCATTTCTACAGTAAACAGGGCAGAATGCAACCGTGGCGTGATGGGGATAAGAGAGGGCCAATGCAATTTGCAATCCTGCATCCTCAGAAGGAATTCTGTTGAGTGGCTGAGAAGCGCTGAGACTGGCATCCCGGAGGCCTGAGTTCAAATCCCTTACACTCATGAAGCTTATGAGCCAGGGTGGTGTAGTGGTTAGAATCTTGGACTGGGAATCAAGAGATCCAGGTTCTAGTTCCCTCTCTGTCAAGGAAGCTCGTTGGATGGTTTGGGGCCCATCACAGCTCTCACTCCAACCTACTTCACAGGGTTATTGTGAAGATAAAATGGAGAGGAGGAGGATTATGTACGCCGCATTGGGGAGAAAAGTGGGATGTAAATGCAGTATTTATTTATTTATTACATTTCTATACCGCCCAAAAGCCGGGGCTCCCTGGGCGGTTCACAAAAATTAAAACCATTCAAAGTATAAAACAACAGTATAAAACCATAATATAAAATACAATATAAAAGCTCAACCAGATAAAAACAGCAGCAATGCAAAATTACAAGTTTAAAACACCAAGTTAAAATTTATTTATAGACTGTTAAAATGCTGGGAGAATAAAAAGGTCTTCACCTGGCGTCTAAAAGCATATAATGTAGGTGCCAAGCGAACCTCCTTAGGGAGCTCATTCCACAGCCGGGGTGCCACAGCAGAGAAGGCCCTGCTCCTCCTGGTAGCCACCTGCCTCACTTCCTTTGGCAGGGGCTCACGGAGAAGGACCCCTGAGGATGACCTTAGGGTCCAGGCAGGTACATACGGAAGGAGGTGTTCCTTCAGACAGCCTGGCCCCAAGGGCTTTAAATGTCAATACCAGCACTTTGAATCGGGCCCGGACCTGGACTGGCAGCCAATGAAGTTGTAGAAGGACTGGCGTGATGTAAATAAATAAATGAATATTGGACAACCGTGGTCCAGTCACTCTCTCAGCCTCAAACACATCACTGGTTGCTGATAACCTCCTGCCCCAAGTACTTTGCTCCTGGGATGCAAATGTATAAAGAAATAATAAAGTACAGCCTGCAAATTTGTGTCCACAACCTCTACTGATGCCACAACTCATTTCTACTGCAGCAGAAGCAGGCAGTGATAATAAACACTATATAGCACTTTCCAGTTTTCAAAGCGCTTCACAGCCACAACTCATTGCATCTTGTAAGGATCTTTAATCAAAACAACCATCCTGTAAGGTAGGTTGGTATTATAATCCAAGATAGAGTGTGGCGTGCCAAAAGCCATCTGGTGAGTTCATGGCAGAACTGAGATTCGAACCAGGACCTCCGAATTTGCAACTCAGGCCATAGCTAGACAGGGCGATATCACAGAATCATAGAATAGCAGAGTTGGAAGGGGCCTACAAGGCCATCGATGGCCCGGGATCGTCCCTGTGCGTCCACATGACGCACAAGGCATCCCGGGAGCAGGGAGGGATGATCCTTCCCTTTCCCTGGGATCTCGCCCTACCCTTTAAGCACGCTTTTTCCGCAGTCTCGGGATGATCCCGAGAACGCAGAATGTGCGGGCGCACATCGCGGTTTGTCCCAGCTCCTCGCTAGTAACCGTGAAGAGCCCGGAACCACGCATGGGGCACAGAGCTCCCCTTTATTTTTTTAAAAAAACTCACAGTTCAGTGCTCGAGTGCTCCTTCTTCATTAAAAACAAAATTGGGGGCGCGACGTCCTCTTTCTTCCTGGATGTTGAGCGCCATGTGTAAACAGAGGGGGGCGAACTCGCGATCATAATATCGTGAGATCCTCACCCCTCCGTCGTGCTAGACCCATAGGTCTAGCTGAGGCCTCAGTCTCTTCGCCATGACTAGAGTGACCCTATGGAAAGGAGGACTGGGCTCCTGTATCTTTCAGAGTTACATTGAAAGGGGAATTTCAGCAGGTGTCATTGGTATGCCTGCAGCACCCAGTGAAATGCCCTCTTCATCACCACAGTTAAAGCTGCAGGAGCCCTGCTTAGCATGATCAAATACAAAAGAGGGCAGGAGCGGAGGTTTCCAGCATGCCCTTCCAGGCTGACTCAAAAGCAAGGGTGGCCGGAGCGCGTGCCACCTTAAGCAGAAATCCTGGACGACTTTGGGCCCAAACAATGCTTCTCCTGGGCCCCTTGCATCGCAAACTCCAGTCCGTACGGCTGCACAGGGGCAAAGGGAAATTTGTAAACCGCCCAGAGAGCCCTGGCTATGGGAGCGGTATAGAAGTTTAATAAATAAATAAATAAATAAAGGGAAGGATGGAGCAGCAGCTAGGGATGGAGATAAGCAATCAGGAAGGGAGCTGAAAATGGTTTGGGAGCGGCAGCACTGCCTTTTGTCCGCACTAGCTCTCCTTCAACCTGGCTGCTGCTGCTGGCGGTTTCAGCCCAACACATCTGGACGGCACCAGGTTGGGGAAGGCTGGTGCAAACCCATATCCTTTTTGCCTCCAGGAAAACAGGTCTGGCGAGTTTTAGGGCCTACAAAATCTGTTTGCCAACCGCAAAAGGGAGACCAAGGAGCAGGCATCCCTCTTCCAAAGTCTCTGCTGCCTTGGCCTGTCTCCAGCCAGGGCACTCCCACCTTGGGAACTGAGAAGACTTTAAAAACCATCTCTGCTCACGAGCCCCAAGTGCAGCAGCAGTGGGTGGTGGGTGGGGGACTCCAAGCCAAGGCTCCATTCACCTTGTTTACAAAGCCTTGATCCTGAAACATGTGGAGCAAGAACAAAGGAACATGCACCAGAGCATGTACAAAATGCATTTCCCTTTGCCACTAAATGCAAAGCCCATGCTATCTGGATTTAGGGCCAGGGGCTGGCTGGTCGGAAGAGGATGTGGAATTAAGCCAGGGGAAAAGGCTAGAAATGAATGCAGCACAGCACCGGGGAGGAAAATGAGCGCAATTTCTCTGCAGGCAGGGCAAAACCTGCCCCAGGTGGGTGTGAGCGTGCACGGAGCAGGCTGCTCCCCAGACTGCCCTCCGCCCCTGGCGTGTGATGGACGGCAGTGGCGGCAAAGCAGCTGGGTCCTCTCCCCCCCCCCTCTGGCCCCTCCTTGGCCAAGGACTTGAGTATCGACTGCTAGTGAATCATTAATGCTGGGCTGGGCAGGGACCTGCCACCCGCACCCACGTTGGCTTCCGCGACGCAGGTTTTGCTCAGCCAATTGCTCACCCGGCAAGTATTGAAGGAGGGAGGGAGGGAGGGGAGCCAATGGCAAAGGAGGCCAGAGGGTGGTTGCATGGGGCAGGGTGGGGTGGGGGTGGGGAGTGAGGACGCACGGCAGCTGGCTTGGCTCCTTCTCTGCATGTTGTTCCACAGTGCAGCCCTCCCTGGTTGCCCTCCCGGGGCTGGATCCATATTTACGCTGGAACAACTGTGCTGGCGGAAGTGGACTTTCCTGCCCTGCCCTTCCCACCACCACCACCACCACCACCTCGGTGATGCTACACAGAGAAGCAGGAGACCCTGCAGAAGCAGGTGAAGTGTGGTATGGGGGCGGGGGATCCTCCCAAATCAGGCAGGGCAACCTTCTGCAAGTGGAGCCCTTCCTCTTGTGCAAGGCAGGTCCTGGATTCAGCCCCTTCTGTTTGGGACTTCAACTCTCATCAGCCCCAGCCGGAGGCTGAGCCGGAGTCATGGAAGTCGCTGGTCGTAGCCCCAAATATCTGGAGGGCACCAGGTTGGGGAAGCTGCCACAGAGACACCCCCCACCACCACCTCCTTCTAATGTGGGTTCTCCCAGTCGTCGGGGAAATGTACTCTGTAACTTGCTCAGAGGTGCTTTTTGTGTTTCTCAAGATGATCCTGGCTGTGAGAAAAAGTGCCGGAGACGAGTTCAGGCACAAATTAAGCTCTGCTCCTTCCGAGACATTTTTAACCTGCAGAGAAGCCCGTTTTTCTTCAACTCCTCCACCGTTCCATTACTCCACCCTTGCTTGTCTCTGCTCACAGACTTCCTATAAAGGAAACCATAAGTGAACCCCCCTTCCTTTACCCCCCTCCAAGCCCTCCCAGCCTTTTGTGTGCTCTCAAATGCTCTGCTGACCCCCATCCGCAAGCCGTGGGTCTCCCTCGGGAGGACGTCTCCGCCAGAGCCGGTCTGCTCCAAAGCTGTCCCGGCCAGTCGGCTCCAGGTGTGGAATTTTCCATCACCCTCAAGTCAGCAGGGATGCTGCTGAGGTTCAGGACTCAAAGCTCAGCTTGGCTGCCCCCACTTCCAGCAATGGCTAAACCCAATCAAGCTGTCACAGACACGGTCACGAAAGCAGTATACTACTGGATGCCAGAGGTGCTGGAGTTAAGCAGCAAGGGCTGGCCGCCATGGCGATGCTGTGCTTGGGAGCATTGCCGACACCTTGGCTGGCTGATCTCAGAGACAGAACGCTAGGCTAAAAAGGTCTTTGACCGATCCAGCAAGTTAGTTCTCATGACAGCAGACGTACACCTGCTTCGCGCGTAATACCAACCCGCAGTACAGGTTGAGTATGGGTTGTCGTTGAATTGTGGATTGTCAATGAATCATGGGTTGTCGTTACGTGCAAAACCTGCACTACGGTTTAACTATGGGTCATTAACCATGAACAACCCAGGTTTGTTGTTGGATTGTAAACTCTGGGCTGTTCATGGTTAACAAACCATAGTGCAGGGTTCGCACAAAACAACAACCCACAATTAAATGACAACCAATACTCAAGCCATACTCTGGGCTGTCATTAAGTGCAAATCGTACGTGTGCGTTTTCTTGGCCCCAACCTGAAGTACTGCTTAAGCTTCTGTGTTCTGTGGATATCAGAGGGATTTCTTTCACTAGAAGCAAACATTTTCAAGTCCCAACATTGCTCATTTCCACACACACACACACACACACACACACACACACACACACACAGAGGCTCATTTCACTACCTGCATAAAAAAACCCAGAGCAACAGCACCCTACCTCACAGGGCCACGGCAAAGACAACATCATTCAGGCGAGAAAGCACTTTGCAAATCAAAAGCCCAAATTAAAGCAGTAATGAAAACGGTGCAGTCAGGAGACAGGGGAATTCCCTGTGACAAACGGCATATCAGCCTCACTTCCATGACCACAGAAGGATATCGGAGGAAGCGGCGTTTGAGGGCACTGCAGCTTTTTAAAGTTGCCCAGTCCAGATTGGCACTGGGGGTGGGGTGGGGGAGATTGCTGAGGAACCCTAGGTGTCCCATTGGATCCTGCGCTCACCAAGACATCATAAAGTTCAAGTTCGCCAAACATCATGGCTGCTACCTTTTCCTGACACAGGCATCCAGTCAGGAAATTAAACTTTCAAGCCAAAAAGCTGGAACGAAGACCCAGGCTTGGAAAATAGGGTGTACAAATACAATCTTATCCTTCTCTACAGCATCTAAAATTATCTCCTGTTTATTAATCTAGGCTGCCTATTTCCCTCTGTGATCTACCAGTCGAAGGGACCTGTGTGCTTCACTCAGAATGGAAACACATCTGAGTAATAGCTGGATTGTATATTTCCAAAAGGAGATACCCAACATTTCCCCCTTTCTGGTTCCCAGCAATCCTAGGGGCAGCTGCAGGTCCAACCTGTAACCATCACATGACCTGCAAAGCCCTAAAATATATGCCTATGGCCCCACCCCCCACCTCATTCCATCTTGGGACTCTGAACATGCAGGCAATGTGACTTCACCATCAGATTTTTCCTCCCTCCAGAATTCCCCAAACCTGCTTTTTTAAACAACTTTCCTGATGAAGAGTTCTGCAAATCTCAAAAACGTGCACATTTTATGACCTTCTGGTTGGCCGAATAAAAGCATTGTATTAATACGGGTTTTGGAATTATCTTCTCCTTCTGAATTAGTACAATGGATGGGGAGGTACAAGAGGGAGAAACAGAAGTAGCAGGGCACCAAAGGTCTGAGACACCTGGCTGAGAACACTGCCAAGCACCTGCCCAATTCTAAAGCAGCACCTGGAAGAAGCATCCACCTGAATCCTCTCACTGGACCTCGCTACCTTTGGCCTCTCCTGCCGAGAACAAAAAAAAAAAGAGCTCCTTTTTTCAACTCCAAAAGAGAGTGAACCTACAAAGTATTTGCATTACCCAGAATTTTATCAGGTGCAGAGCTGCAGTCAGGGTTTTATGGCGCAACAGCCATATTTAGGGTGACCCTATGAAAAGGAGGGCAGGGCTCCTGTATCTTTAACAGTTGCACAGAAAAGGGAATTTCTGCAGGTGTCATTTGTATATATGGGGAACCTGGGGAAATTCCCTCTTCATCACAGCAGTTAAAGCTGCAGGTGCCCCTGCCCTCTTTTATAGCTGGTCACTCTAGTATAGCTCCTGCAGCTTTAACTGTTGTGATGAAGAGGGAATTTCACCAGGTGCCGCATGCAGACAACTGGCACCTGCTAAAATTCCCTTTTCTATGCAAGTCTTAAAGATACGGAAGCCCTGTCCTCTTTTCCCTCCATTTCCTCTTCCCTCCCAGGCTTAGTCTTGCTGTTTCTCCCCCCCCCCCGCCCCCCAGCCCCTCTTACACACACCTCTTCACTAGCCAGGCCCTGAGCATCCGTTATGTGACTAGCCACAGCATCCATGGGAGGTATTTTATGGTGATGCCTGCAGCAGTTTCTCAAATTCCCAAATGTCCCCATGGATCAAAAAAGGTTGTGGATTCCTTTTTTAGTGTCTGTCTGTCCCCAGAATGGCTGGCTGGGGGACGCTGGGAGCTGTAGGGCTTTTTTCTGTCTGAACTTGCAGGGGATTGTGACCTTATCCTGTTTCCCCCAAAGAGAGCTTGGATGCATTTTTCTAGGGCGACCATATGAAAAGGAGGACAGGGCTCCTGTATCTTTAACAGTTGCATAGAAAAGGGAATTTCAGCAGCTGTCATTTGTATATATAGAGACCCTGATGAAATTTCCTCTTCATCACAGCAGTTAAAGCTACAGGTGCCCTGCCCTCTTTTAAATCTGGTCACTCTAGTATAGCTCCTGCAGCTTTAACTGCTGTGATGAAGAGGGAATTTCACCAGGTTCTCCATATATACAAATGACACCTGCTGAAATTCCCTTTTCTATGCAACTGTTAAAGATACAGGAGCCAAGTCCTCCTTTCCATATGGCCACCCTAGCCATTTTGCACAAAGCACAAGTCCATGTTTTAAGCCAGCCCTTCCCTAAGCTGGTGCATTCCAGATGTATTGGACTACCGGCTGAGGGATGCTGGGTGTTGTAGGCCAATACACCTGGAGGGCACCAGGCTGGAGTTGGCTAGCTTGCTTCTGTTGACTGTCCAATGGGAGACCTCCTAATTTTCCAGTCTGTCCAAACATCTCTTTTCTCTCCTTGTCAGCCAGCAGCCAGGCCTCAAATTTCCATGGTCTAGCTCCATCAGCGTCCACCCACCCCAGGCCAAATTAAGGCTGTACAGCACTTCTATTACTTTGTGAGATGAGCCGTTAGCAATGCTGGGAATCGGTGGGTTTCCTTGGTTTAATCCCTGCCGTTACCAGCAACTGGCACAAGAGATGTAAACATGTCCAGCTAACACACAGAGTCCCTCCCAGCTTCAGCTGACCCTCTCCTCACTCAGGCAGAGGTTTTCAAATGCACAAATCAGAGCGCCCGCCGTTTCCTTCGGCAAATACCGCACAGTGGCCAGACGCAGCCAGAGGCTCCCAAACTCACCAAATATAGATAACCAGGAGAGTCCTAGCGAACAAGGCCGCGATCCCCAATATGTTTACCAGGATTTAAGGCCCACAGTAGGGTTTACCGTAGATTGAATGTGTTTAGGATCAGGATATAAACCTTCTAGAGATCAGGGCCTGTCTTATTTTACACCCGGTGGAAATCTAGAGCGGTAAGACCTGTGCCAGGATTCAACTCTAGCAACATCTGCCAAACGGAGCCGTTCCCTAGCACTGCCAATTATCATGGCTCATTTGAACAGGAGTTATCCCTTATTCATGAACAAAATATTACAGGCATCTGTGATGTCAGAAGACGGTGTCTGTGCATAACAACAAGAAGGCAGACGACAAGCCCTTGAATTCAATGGGAGACTTAATGCTGAAGTCTCTCCCATCAGGGTTGGCTCCAGAGGGAGGGGACAGCCGAGTATTTGCCAGGGCCCCAACGGGTCAATGGTCCTGTTGTGTTCCCACTTTGCACAGAGCACCCAGGAAGGCTGGGGTGGGCGGGCAGTGCAGCAGAATTGGCAGTTGAGGCCCCCACTTCTTCCAGGTTCAGAAAGCTCACTGAGGATTGAAACACACCCGTTGGATGGCCCATCTGCACCAATCTCCTACCACACATAGACCTATCTGGCTTCAGCGTCCCGTTCCCCCCACCCCCCATTCTCCCAATTAAAGAATAAGTTTACCCAGCACAAAAGGTGGTTATAAGGCAAATAGCTCAACATGGCTCAAGGAAGCAACTCAAGCCAAGTTTTCCAAACAGCAAAAAGCCAGAGAGCTACCAGTAACCAGTGTCAGAAGAGAAAAAGAATCCTCTCTCCAGATCCTAAGTAGGAGAAAAACCCATCTATCAGGAAATGTTCTGCAGGCACACAGCTTTACCCCACCTGGGCAGTTACAGTGAGCTCCATGGAATATAAAAATCATGGAATATAAAAACCAAGGGTCCATCTAGTCTAGCATTCTGTTCACAGAGCGGCCAACCAGCTGCCCATGGAAACCCACAAGCCAGCCTTGAGTGCAACAGCACCCTCCTGCCCATGTTCCCCAGCAAGTGAGATATCACCCCTGATACTGGAGGTAGCATATAACCATCAGGACTATTTATTTATTTAAAACATTTATATCCCGCCCTATATCTCAAAGCGGCGTACAGATAAAAGCATACAGTATAAAACAATAAATATTCACAGTTAAAAACAAATTAAATTAAACTATTAAACCATTGATAGCTTTATACTCCAGAAATTTGTCTAATCTCCCTTTAAAGCCATCCGAATTGGTAGAGCTCATCATATTAGCTAGGGTGACCCTATGAAAAGGAGGACAGGGCTCCTGTACCTTTAACAGTTGCATAGAAAAGGGAATGTCAGCAGGTGTCATTTGTATGCATGTTGCACCTGGTGAATATTCCTCTTCGTCACAACAGTTAAAGCTGCAGGAGCTATACTGCAGCTATACTGTGTCCAGATTTAAAAGAGGGCAGGGCACCTGCAGCTTTAACTGCTGTGATGAAGAGGAAATTTCACCAGGTTCCCCATATATACAAATGACACCTGCTGAAATTCCCTTTTCAATGCAACTGTTAAAGATACAGGAGCCCTGTCCTCCTTTTCATAGGGTCACCTAGAGCAAACACATACAGACCATGCAATCCTATGCAAATTTACTCAGCATGGGCTTCTCTGTGTCTTCACTGGATACATTAAGCATTATCCTCAGTTGGCAGATATGCATACATGCGCATAGGGAAAGAGAGGTGGAAACCGTGATGTGGGACATACATGCAGGATTACTGGGGTGGGGGCGGGGATACCTCCACACGTATGCGTCACAAATGAGGCAAACTAAGAGGAATCACCAGAGTCTTCATACATTTATCCTACTCTTAGCTTGAACCCTGCCAGGTTCACTTCATGTGAACCTAAGAAGACCCACACCGGATCAGACCAAAGGCCTCTCTAGCCCAGGGTTCTGCACACACAGTGGTAAACCAGCTGCCTGTAGGAAGCCCACAAACAGGACATAAGAGCAAAAGCATGTTCCCACCCATAGTCGCCAGCAGTTGACATTAGAGGCATATTTAGGGTGACCATATGAAAAGGAGGACAGAGCTCCTGTATCTTTAACAGTTGTATTGAAAAGGAAATTTCAGCAGTTGTCATTTATTATGCATGCAGCACCTGGTGAAATTCCCTCTTCATCACACCAGTTAAAGCTGCAGGTGCCCTGCCCTCTTTTAAATCTGGTCACTCTAGTATAGCTCCTGCATCAACTGTTGTGATGAAGAGGAAATTTCACCAGGTGTTCCATATATACAAATGACACCTGCTAAAATTCCCTTTTCTATGCAACTGTTAAAGATACAGGAGCCCTGTCCTCCTTTTCATTGGCTCACCCTAGCCGGCGGCATATTGCCTCTGATACTGGAAGCAGTATATAACCATCAGGACTAGTAGTCACTGATAGCCTTCCCCTCCATGAATTTGTTTAATCATCCAAATTGGTGGCCATTGCTACATATTGTAATAGCAAATTCCATACTCTCCCCTATGCACTGTGTCAAGGAGTTCCTTTCCCTCTGTCCTGAATCTCCCACCATTCAGCTTTATGGGATGACCCAGCCTGATGCCCTCCAGATGTGGCTGGCTGGGGGATGCTGGGAGTTGTAGGCCAACAAGTCTGGATAGCTCCAGGTTCAGCTACGCTGCATTAATTGCACTTGCACAATCTGGGGTGGGGAGCTGAAGTGCGGGTTTTTACCAGCCCCAGTCATTATCCCCCATTAAGTCGCTGCAGCAGAGTCATAACCCGGACTGCTAGGAGTGGGCAGCCCCCTCCCAAGAACTATTTCATTTGTCAAAGGCTCAAGCCTCTGCCTGTTTAGGCAGACGAAAATCCTACAAGTCCCAGCATTCCCTATGCTGGGACTTGTAGGATTTTCGTCTGTCTAAACAGGCAGAGGCTTGAGTCTTTGGCAGACTTATATGCCGCTTGCCTTCCAGCCTTCTCGCTCTTTTCCCCTCGCCAGCTAGGGCCCAGCCCCAGCTCAGCTGGGCTCCGCTTGCGCCACAACGAGCTCCCCCGTCCCAACTCCGCCTCCACCGGGCAGCGGCCCTGGGAAGCTCCCCAAGGAAAGCGCAGCAGGCCCGAGGCGGAAAGGACCGGACGGGAGGAGGAGGAGGCGGCGGCGGGCTCCAGGCGGGCTCCTTGCCTGCTCGCCGTCCCGCCCGAGGCCGGCCCAGCCCAGCCCATTTCCCTGGGAAGGCGAAGGAAGGACCCGGTGCGCGCGTGGAGAGACGCTGCGCTTCTCGTCCTCGTCCTCGTCCTGAGCCCGGAGCGCAAGAGCCGCCTTGGGGTAAAAGGCCACGTTCAGTCCCGCTTGGAGCAGACGCGTTGAAATGAATGGGGGCTGAACTTCGTCACGACTAACTGCAGGCCCATGCATTTCAATGGGTCTACTCTGAATCAGGCTTCTGCTGGATTTTAAAAAAAAAACCCCCGGTTTCCTAAGGCACCGACGGCTCCTTCTCGCTCGCTCTGACGCGCCTCCAGCACGGAGAAGAACGGCGACCGCCTTTCGTCCAGAAGAAAGGCCGGAAGGCCAAGGGGCTGCGGCCCCCCGACCCCCTCCCGCTCCGCCTGTTGCCTCGGCAGCCCCGCGCTCTACCCCCGACCCCCACCCGGGCTCCGCGGGGCTTTTCCGTCCACGTCAGGACTCTCCCGGGAGGCTCCGCCGCCGCGCTCGGCGCCTCCTCCTCCTCCTCCTCAACCACGTCCGTCCCGCTCGCTCCGCTCCGGCCTCGCTCGCCGCCCGCCTTCCCTCCACCCAGCGGCCGCCCCGGAGAGGCCCGGGCACTCGGTGCTGCCGGCCGCGGCGGCTTCTCGGGGCGCCCCCCACTCCCAACACGGCGATGGCAGCCCGGCAGGCCAGGGGCGCCCGCTTTCGCTGCCCGGTTCGCGTCCGGAGAAACGCGCGCCGCGAGCGTTCCGGGGAAAGCGCTTCTCCCTCCCCCGCTCCTTTGGGGGCAGACCGGGGGAGGGCGCTCCCCTCTCCCCCCCCACCCCGCCGGGGGAAATCTGGCGGCTCGCTGGGCCCCCCTCCCGGCGGCGCCCACTTACCAGGTAGTTCATCTTCGCGGCCCGCCGCGCGCAACTGGCGCGGCCGCAGTGCCCGGCCGTGCGTGCGTGCGTGCGCCTTAACGCATGATCCCGCTAACTGGCGGGCTGGCTGGCGGCGGTGGCGGCGGCGTCCCCCGTCGCAGCCGGGCCGACGACTAAGGCAGCGGCAGCGCTGGCCGAGCGAGCTCCTGGGAAAGCAGCGAGGGGAGGAGGAGTCCACCCGGCCCCCTTCCCGGCCTGCGGCCGCCGTCATTGGCTGCCCGGGAGAACAGGAGGCGGCGCCCTCGCCGGGCCAAGGGACGGGGCGGCGAAGGCCAGGCCGGGCTGCCTCCGCCTGGCACCGAGCGGGATGGAGCGGCGGCGGCCCGGTCCGTAGGGACGGGCGGGCGGAGAAAAAGAGGCGGATTGTCTGCTCCCCTCTCTGCCGCGCAAAGCCACGCCGCCGCCAGGGAAGAGTCTTTTCGTGCTCGCGTCCCCTTCGATCTACACCAAACAGGATATAACACTATGAAAGTGGTTTGAAAACGGTCTGTGGAGCGGGTGTCCTGGGCCCCAACAGTGGTCAGTGCACTTCAATACCGTTAGAAAGCAGTAGTGTAGATCCTGGTCGGGCAATCCCAGGAAATGTAAAGCCGAGCAGCGCTTTCGTTGCTTCTAGAGCTCGCCGCCGCCCCGCCCCCCCGCTCTTCTCCCCCTCCTAAATGCCAGCGGTCAATCCTGAGAAGTGGGGAGGGAGAGAGGTGTGTCAGAAAAAGAGCGTGCCTCTGAACATAAGCAGAATGGTCTAAGCTGCCAGGCTTTTTTTTTTTTTTGAGATACCGGGAACAAAAAAGAGGGCGAGTTCCCTGCTCTTGCGTTGTGCCAAGTAGTTCAGGGCTCAATCCAATGCATGTTTATACAGAGAGAAAAAGTCCTACAACTCCCAGCAAGCTAGTCCCTTAAAGGACTAGCTGTGAGCTCAGAAATGCCCAATTCAAATTTCTCCTGGGTCTTGAACAAGCAAAGTGGCCCTAGGTAAGGGCCCCCTGCTGCCCTCCACTTCTCGCCTACCTTTTATAGTATGGGGATAATAATATTGGCCCACCCTACAGGGATGTTGGGAGGATTGCTGAGATCATGTGTAAGAGGCACTTGGAAAATTTAAAATGTTATATATGCATTTGTTGTTGATGGGCCAATAGAAGTCTTTGCCTCCCTTATTGCTGCCTTGCGCCTTTGTTCACAACTCATCTCCACCCTATTCCCTCTAAATGCAACTTCTGAATCATACAACATGTCTCATGCAAAACAAGCATTTTTCGGTCCAGATATAGCCCCTGAATTCACTTCAGATTCCAGTCCTAGGGCAAATCTACACTAAGCAGGATATAACACTTTGAAAATGTTTTGAAGACGGTATAGGGAGTGTCTCCGGGGCCTCAACAGTTGTCACTACTGTTATAAACCGTTTTAAAGCAGTAGTGTAGATCCTGCCCAGGTCAGTTGAACAAATGATCTGCTGAGTGTGCCCTTTTCCTTTCCTGTGAAATGATGTGGTCTTAAAGGTTTGCTCTACGTGTCGCCAATTATTATGATTTGTTGCTATCCAGAGCTTAGTGCACTTCACTCACCTTAGTAAAGGGTGAGGCTGACTCTTTCTAAGAGCATCATGTCTGTACAAGGCTTTTATTATGCGCTAGTGATTCCTCACTTGTGGTAGTTTGTGGGTTCTTCACATGCAAACTACGCGGTTTGCATCGTCCAGGTCCTCTCCCGTGCCTTGCAACCGGGCTTTTTTTCCCCTAATGCGGAAAGTCTGGGGTTTTTTGTATAGTATTATAGAAACGTCGTGTGATTGTGCAATTCCACTATACCACAGCACCACCTAGTGTTTGCATAATGGAACATACGTATAGAAAGGAAGAGAGAGAAAACCTGGGGGAACTTGTAAAGAAGTTTGTCTTAATCCCACAAAGAATCTGGAAGCAGAAGCCCAGAGTGTGCAAAAACATTAGCATGGTTGTCCCGAGTATTGACTGTTGGCCTGTGTTGTTATTGCATAGATGGGGGAATGAAAGAAAGTAGCCGAAGGACAATGGCTGCCAGAGCAGAACCCTTCTCAGCATCCAGGTCTAGTGCTTAATGAAAGCTGTGCAGTTGCTGGATTGGGAGAGAAGGAGGCCAGATGGCCATCTTTAAGAGAAATCACCCCAAGCCCCATCAGCCACTATTCACATTTCCCTCTTGTGGCCTTTCAGGCATTCTCTTCTGCCAAGACTCTTGTTCATGCATTGGTTATTTCTCGGTTGGACTACTGCAACCTTCTTCTCACATCAGTCCATTGGTTTCTGTTCACCATTCTGCTGCTAAGATCATCTTCTCAGCTCGCCGCTCTGACCATGTTACTCCACTTCTGAAATCTCTTCATTGGCTTCCAATTCACTTCAGAATCCAATATAAACTTCTCCTGTTGACCTACAAAGCTCTTCACTGTCTAGCTCCTTCCTATCTCTCCTCTCTCATCTCACACTATCGCCCCGCTCGTGCTCTTCGCTCCTCTGATGCCATGTTTCTCGCCTGCCCAAGGGTCTCTCCTTCCCTTGCCCGGCTTCGTCCATTTTCTTCTGCTGCCCCTTATGCCTGGAATGCTCTTCCAGAACATTTGAGAACTACAAGTTCAACCGCAGCTTTTAAAGCTCAGCTAAAAACTTTTCTTTTTCCTAAAGCTTTTAAAACTTGATTTTGTTCTGACTTTATACTGTTAGTTTTACCCTACCCAGTACCTGTTTGGTGCATTCTCTTCCCCTCCTTATTGTTTTATTATGGTTTTATTAGAATGTAAGCCTATGCGGCAGGGTCTTGCTATTTACTGTTTTACTCTGTACAGCACCATGTACATTGATGGTGCTATATAAATAAATAATAATAAATAATAATAATAATCAACACAGGCAGATGTTCCTGGGCGGAGGCGGGAGAAACAAACCAAGAGAGATCCACCCTGTAGATGTGTTGGACTACACATCACCCCCCCAGTCAGCATGCCCATTCAATGATGGGAATTGTAGTCCAACACATCTGTAAGATGCCATGTTGGGGAGGGATTACGTACACGCTGACTTCCAAAAGAGCAAATCAACATTTCATGGATTGTACAACGTGCTTTGAACTGCATCTGGAAATAACCTGGAACCGCTGGGCAGCCTGCTCTGTACTGAACTCCAGGGAGTCCATATTCTCCAGTAGCATAAGGAGTTCCTTTTGCACCAGCCTGTTTCCAAATGGTATAAACAGGTTTGGAGCAGTGGTGAAGTGGAGCCAGGACCCAGAGGGCACTTGTTTATTCGCAGGGCGTTGATGTCCTCAATCACTCCCCTCAGGTTCCCTCTGAGCTGAATTGCCATCCAAACAACAGCTGGCAGGAAATGACTTTTCCCAGGAACCATATCTTGTTCCAGGGGCGTGGTCTTCAGTAAGGCTGTATTTTGCCTCGGTCCCAAAGTCTGAATCTGAGTCAAAGTGGGCTGATTTGGCCCAAATCTGGTTCGGGACCAGATTGGGTTGCCTCGTCTCAAAGCAACCAAACAATTTTTGGCCCAACGGCTAGCCTGTTTGCTTGCCCGTCCGCTGGACTTACGATTTCTTCTATTATTAGCTATAGTTGTTTATAGTATTTGTTGTAGTTGTTATTGTTTATTGCTTCCCACCACAAAAAGCAGCCTCAAAGCATTTTATACAGACAAATACAGAAATTAATATAATGGGGGGTAGGAACCCAAAATCAATATAAACCAAACTCAGCCAAATCATAATAAAAGCATAATCTAAAAACAACAGAATTTGAACAGCGTTCATCCACAATACACAAAATCTCCTCCCCACACAGCCTAGACTGAACACCCAAAAAACAGCCCACAAGGACTGGGCCATGTGCAGCCATGTGCAGATGCCCAGGGAAATGAGTACCTTTCTTCCCGGCACCAAAAAGATCAGAGCGTCATCACCAGCGCAGCTTACTCAAGAGGGTTCCACAGTGCTTGGTAATGTTCTGATAGTGTTGGGTCACCTCTCAAAGTAAAGCTGTTTTCCACTAGACTTTATCCAGGGCCGGATCTACACTACTGCTTTAAAGCACTTTATTACAGTTTTATAGCGCTTTAAAGCAGTTAAAGCACTTTATAACTGTTATAAAGCGTTTTAAAGCAGTAGTGTAGATCCGACCCTGAACAACTGGCATTAAATTGGAAATTGAAAAGGGAACATTGTAAAGGAAATTGAAAGAGGAACTTCAAAGCCAACTGATGGAAGAAGTTCATTTTTAGACTTGGTACCCAAACAATCTGTAGAACTTTGAAAAATAAGGCAAAGGACACTTGGAGAGCAATCTATAGGATAGTTCAGATTCCTGGATCTGAGGTCAACGACCACGCTCCAACCTCGGTGGCAGGAGTCCGAGCTCCCCTCTCAGCCAATGCAGAGAGAACCATGCTAGTCGCCTCTCCGAGATTGCAAAGGTGACCTCAGAGAGGAGGGGAAGGGGGAGGCTCTGTGGGCGGGGAGGAGCAGGGACCAAAGAATCCTCCGGCTTCCCCAGCCTCCTTCCCTCCTGCTCTGCAGAGCCCCAGCTAGATGGGCAAAAAGCCTGTCTAGCAAAAATGCAGTTTGGAAAGAACACAGAGGTAAAGATCGTCTCTGTGCTCCTCCCTCTCTGCATAGGATACTTGCCAGGATTGTGCCCTCCTTTGCCCTAGCTTACCACAGTCATTCACTTGTCAAACACCGTCACCAAGCTCGGTTTGCCTCCCCTTTGGCTTGATGGCCTGGGAGGCACCCAGTGCAAGTTACTCCATCTGTCCTTTGGCCTACCCCTAAGACTGGCCCTGGTTGTGGCTTCCACCCATCCCTTAGCTAGGGAAGCCCCATGGGCCAGGTTGGGACCCCAGGTGGGCCACTTCTGGCCCACAGGCCATTAAAATCAATGCTTGCTTTTAGGGCTGTGGAGGCATTTCCATGCCCGCTCCAACACCATGTTTGTAAAATGTTCAACCATGTTGTTGTGGTGGTGGTGGTTGTATTTATTTATATTCCACCTTTTCCCCAATACTGGGGCTCAAGGCAGCTTTACAAATTAAAACATGTAGTTAAAACAGATAGAGATATACAAAAAATGAAATAATAATTAAAGATGCTACAATATTAAAACATTTAAAAACATTTTTAAAAAACTTTTTTTTAAAAAAAAAATCCAATATATAAACAACGCATAAACAGAGGTCCAGACAACCCCCCAAAGGCCAGCCAGAAGAGAAAAGTTTTAGCCTGCCTCCAGAAGCACACGAGGAAGGGAGCCAGTCTAGCTTCCCTAGGAAGGGCGTTCCAGAGCCCCGGGGCAGCCACCAAGAAGGCCCTCCCCCATGTCCCCACCAGGCGTGCCTGTGATGGTGGTGGGACTGAGAGAAGGCCTCCCCAGAAGATCTCAGAGCTTAGGCAGGCTCGTAAGAGAGAATTCGATCTTTCAGATAACCTGGACCTGAGCCGTATAGGGCTTTATAGGCCATAACCAGCACTTTGAATTGTGCCCGGAAACAGACTGGAAGCCAGTGGAGCTGTTTTAACAGGGGAGTTGTGTGCTCCCTGTAACCAGCCCCTGTCAACAATCTGGCTGCAACTCTTTGAACCAGCTGGAGTTTCTGAACACCCTTCAAAGGCAGCCCCACATAGAGCGCGTTACAGTATTCCAATCGGGATGTAACTAAAGCATGTGTCACCATGGCCAAGTCCGACATCTCTAGGAACGGGTGCAGCTGGCACACTAGCTTTAACTGTGCAAATGCACTCCTGGCCACCGCCGAAACCTGGGCATCCAGGCTCAGGGCTGAATCCAGGAGTACACCCAAGCTGCAAACCTGTGTCTTCAGGGGGAGTGTAACCCCATTCATTATTATTATTATTATTATTATTATTATTATTATTATTATTATTATTAATTTATATAGCACCATCAATGTACATGGTGCTGTACAGAGTAAAACAGTAAATAGCAAGGCCCTGCCGCATAGGCTTACATTCTAATAAAATCATAGTAAAGCAATAAGGAGGGGAAGAGAATGGAAACAGGCACTGGGTAGGGTAAACAGGCACAGGGTAGGGTAAAACTAACAGTATAACAGTATAACTAACAGTCTAAAGTCTGAGCAACATCAAGTTTTAAAAGCTTTAGGAAAAAGAAAAGTTTTTAGCTGAGCTTTAAAAGCTGTGATTGAAGTTATAGATCTCAAATGTTCTGGGAGAGCGTTCCAGGCGTAAGGGGCAGCAGAAGAGAATGGACGAAGCCGAGCAAGGGAAGTAGAGACCCTTGGGCAGGTGAGAAACATGGCATCAGAGGAGTGGTTTAATATTAGCAATATTAAACGCGAAATTGTGGGAGCACCCCTAGTACAACACTGGAAAGATAAACCTCATAAAGATAAAAGATCTCTCATTTGGGGCAAAAGAAACAGTTAAGAAAAAGACTGATACAATCCTTTTGGAGGAAGGCAAAATGGATTCTCAGACTAAATACAGTTACTCCCTTCAGCCATAATGAGTCTCTTGCACATCCAGCACAAGCTGAATCCCTATTCCCTGATCTGCCTTTCAACTTAGTGTGTCATATGAACCATTCCTAACCTTGGTGGCTACTTCATTTATTTATTTTATTACATTTTTCCTCCTTAAGGAACCGAAGGCAGCGTACATAATCCTCCTCCTCTCCATTTTATCCTCACAATAACAACCCTGTGAGGTAGGCTGGGCTGAGAGTCTGTGACTGGCCCAAAGTCACCCAGTGAGCTTCCATGGCCGAGTGGGGACTAGAACCCGGATCTCCTGACTCCCAGACCGACACTCTAGCCCCTGGCTCTCCGCAGTTTAAACACGCTCACTAACCCTTTGGAGTAAAAGGGTTAGCAGTCTAACCATGGCGTCGCATGTTGTCTGAACAGGCCCACCATCATACCACGCCATAGCATACAACACATGACCCCCCCCCCCCGAGCAACACTCCCCAGCAAGACAGCATCAGGTGGGGAGAGCAAACCAGGAAGGGACTTCCAGCCCCCTCTGCCTACTCTCCTTGGCTCCGTTCTGCTCTGGCCTGCTTGGATCCACCGTACTTGGTCTGCCGTCCCGTCCCCCCCCCCCGGCTTTCAGCACAGCCTCCCGCCCCTTTTGAAGAGCTGCCCTCCAATCGCCTCTTGAAAGAGCACAATGGTGCCTCTTCAGTGGCACTCGACGTCGCACCCAGGCCTGCCCAGACGCTTGAGTCCCTGCCTTGTGAAGGAGGAGAATGACTGCCCCAGCAGAGACCCAGGCCCCACAAAGCCCCCGTTTGTTCTCTCCTCGGGCAGAAGACTCCCGCGCCGAGCAAGCCATGGGCCTGGAGAGTGGAGCCAACCGTCTAGCCACGGCTGAGGCTTCTCATTGCCGCCCATCCCTTGGTGTCACATCTGTTACCTCCTTAGGAGGAACGACACTCCCTGGAAGCACAGCAGCCTCTGCACCCGGCTGCCCTCCTCATTCTGGGAGAATGCTGCGGCGTTCATCGAGTTGCCTTCTGGCCCAGTCTTCCAGAAACTTAGGGGCTTTCTGGCAAGCCGAAGAGGAGGGACAAGACACTCTCAAGAAGCCTCCCCCAATCTGGTGCCCTCTGCATGCTTTGGACTACACCTCCCAGCATTCCTGGCCATTGGCCAGGCAGGCTGCAGCCAATGGAAGTTGAAGTCCACAACATCTGGAGGGCACCAGAATGCTTGGCTGAAGGATATATTCACACATGCTTTTTGGAGCTGCCCCAAATAGCCTCCAACGGTCCCCATTTATCAGGGCTGGCTATGCTTTTCTGCTCCAAATTTTCCATTGTTTAAAATGTGGGGACACCAGCGGCCAGAGCTGCTGTTCTTCAGAGTTCATCCCTGCGTCAGGTGTCGTTCTAAGAGCTAAATCTTGGGTGTGGGGCAGATGCGTTGTCTCACTTGAGGGTACGTCCATATGAGAACATGCATCAGAACACGATGGGGCCATGTAATGGGCAGTCTGCCATTTCATGCCCTTCCGCTGGTGAGGTTCTTTTGGCACGGCTGACGGCCTTCAAGGACTTCTGTGTTTTGTGTCCTTCTCTAACCAAATGAACAGCCACCCTTCGCTTTTAAATCTGTACAGATGCAGAGTAAACAGAGAACGCGTACAACTTCATGGAGAAGCGGCTGCAGCTGTACGTAATAATGTGTTGGGGTGGCTCAGCCTCCACCTGCTGCCTTCTAGATGTGTTGGACTACAAGTCCCAGCATGCTGGGTGAGGGTGCTGGGAGTTGCAATCCAACACATCTGGAGGGTATCACGTTGCTCTATGAGAACATTGCTCTAGTCTAGAGATCAGGGGTACTGAACTTCAGTCCCTCCCCTCCACAACAGCTGATGATCTGGTTGTTACCCATCTTTTCCACTTTTTGTGATATAAGAACATAAGAAAATAAGAAGAGCCCTGATGCTGGATCAGACCAAGGGTCCATCTAGTCCAGCACTCTGTTCACACAGTGGCCATCGGCCAGCCATCGGCCAGGGATGAACAAGCAGGACATGGTGCAACAGCACCCTCCCACCCATGTTCCCCAGCAACTGGTGCTCGAATACTGGAGATAGCACACAATTAACTAAAAGCCTGGCATGCCTATCATAAACCTTAATTAGTGGAGGCAAGAGCTTTAAGCTCTTCTGCAGGTCTACCCAGTCGAATTTTAAAATCTCTTAAAAGATTTTGAGATTTTAATAATGTACTGGTTTTATGTTTTTAATCAGTTTTATGTATTTTATATTTTGTATTCAGTGTTGTTCCCGCCTCGATCCAAAGGGAGAGGCTATAATTAAGAAATTAAAATTAAGCTAAAATATGCAGGTATTTTGCTCCACTCAGCACTGGAATGCAACCCCTGAGAACTTCTTCAAATCTAGGGTGACCATATGAAAAGGAGGACAGGGCTCCTGTATCTTTAACAGTTTTATTGAAAAGGGAATTTCAGCAAGTGTCATTTGTATGCATGCAGCACCCGGTGAAATGCCCTCTTCATCACAACAGTTAATGAAGGCAGGGCTCCTGCAGCTTTAACTGTTGTGATGAAGGGGGCATTTCACTGGGTGCTGCATGCATACAAATGACACCTGCTGAAATTCCCTTTTCAACACAACTGTTAACGATACAGGAGCCCAGTCCGCTTTTTCCTATGATCACCCTATCAAAACTGAATTCATCCCTCTGTGTGAAAGAGATATTGAGTACGAGGAGAGGAGAGGGGGGGCGTTACAACTACCCAACAGTGTCCCTCATCTGAGAAATGTTTATGGGCGTGCTCCTCATATACATGAGCATCCGGTCAATGCAGCACTTCTCTTATCCTGAACACTCTCCCAAGTGAAAGGTATACTTCTGCAACAGGTGTCCCAGCTGGTGAAGTGTACCTAATTTGCACATTATATTGGAGCAAATCCTCCAGCTGCACCTATTTGGCAGAGAGCCTGCTGGTACCAGATCAGAACCTGGCTAACATATGCTTATTTTCAAAGTTAGTCCTTGGGAGCCAGGTGTATATGAAACATTTAACATACTTTGTTTTGCATTCCTCACTTCCACAGGTGGTGAGGACTTTTAGGGGCAGCACTGTTTACCAGGTTTTGGTTTCTGGTTTATAATACTTGGATTTATTTACAAATAAACAACTTGGATATTGGTGGAGACAAAGAGTTTATGCACTCCCATAAGCACTGGTGTAGTAGAGTTAGGATTCACAGGGTCAAAGTACAAGGAGTTTTTATTAGCAGGAATGGTTACATCACCTGCTATCCTTCAAGACTTCCATGTTCGCTATGAGCTTAGCTGCAGTTTTCTCAGGAGCTGGGGTGGGGGGGATGGATTTTTCAGCACAACAATATAGACCCATCTGTTTACTCAGGCTTTCCCTGACTTGTGATTGACTATGATCCTGCTCTTTTCTACTGTTCTTTTCGTAACCCTCTTAATGTATTTATTATTTTATGTTGGTTTTACATTGGTTTTTACCTTGCATTATATTGTATTATATTATATTATTTATTTATTTAAAATATTTACATCCCGCCCTATATCACTAAGACCTCAGGGCGGCGTACAGATAAAAACATACAGTATAAAACAATAAATATACACAGTTAAAAGCAAATTAAACCATGATCCAAGTTAAAACAATATATAATTTAAAAGCAATAGATATGGTTAAAACAGTTTTTTGGGGGAAAGTGCTTAGAGATCTTGGGATATCAAGCAGTATAGAAGTAGATGCATTGGGACAAAAAACTCCAACTTCAAGTATAACCTGATGGGATCTGAGCTGGCCATGACCGAACAAGAAAATCTTGGGATTGTGGCGGACAGTTCGATGAAAATGTCCACCCAGTGTTCGGCCGCTGTAAAGATGGCGAACTCCATGTTAGGCATTATAAGAAAAAGAATTGAGAATAAAACGGTCAGTATCATACTGCCTTATACAAATCTATGGTGCGACCACACTTAGGATACTGTGTACAATTCTAGTCACCACACTTAAATAAGGATATTATAGAGCTGAACAAAGTGCAAAAAAGGGCAACTAACATGTTCAAGGGGCTGGAGCATCTCCCCTATGAAGGAAGGTTACATCAGCTGGGATTCTTTAGCATGGAATAAAGAAGGCTAAGGGGAGACGTTATAGTAACCTATGGCTGCGAGAGCTGGACCATAAGGAAAGCTGAGCGAAGGAAGATAGATGCTTTTGAACTGGGGTGTTGGAGGAAAATTCTGAGAGTGCCTTGGACTGCAAGAAGATCAAACCAGTCCATACTCCAGGAAATAAAGCCAGACTGCTCACTTGAGGGAATGGTAGTAAAGGCAAAACTGAAGTACTTTGGCCACATAATGAGAAGACAGGACACCCTGGAGAAGAGGCTGATGCTAGGGAAAGTGGAAGGCAAAAGGAAGAGGGGCCGACCAAGGGCAAGATGGATGGATGATATTCTAGAGGTGACAGACTTGACCTTGGGGGAGCTGGGGGTGGCGACAGCCGACTGAAAGCTCTGGCGTGGGCTGGTCCATGAAGTCACGAAGAGTCGGAAGCGACTGAACGAATAAACAACAAAACAAAACAAAATTATACATGGTGCGGAAAATGCACAAACTCACATGCGTACACACACACACACACACACACACACGCATGGATGGATGGATGGATGCTTGGCTCAGGGCCAGAGATTACAATCTCCCCACCCATAAGGACATAGGGGCAGCCCTTCCATGAAGCAGAACAAGGCACCTCCCTGAGGCAGCAAAGTGGGAGAAGTGGTGAATTACGCCCTCCCCCCCTCAAGAGCATCTTCCAGCATCACCACTGCCTAGGGTGACCATATTTGGGAAACCAAAAAAGAGGACACCTAGTGTGTGTGTGGGGAAGCAGCTTTCTGAGTCCTGCAGAAAGTACGTTATTCCCCCGCCACCTTAAAGAACCCGATTGGAGTGGAGGAGGGGAAAGGATTTCATTCTGCACCACCACCATCCACTCCAATTGGGGCCTTTTCTATAATGTCCACGAATGACCCACTTTCCCCTTTAAGACCTCAATTGGAGCTCGGGGTGGGGGAATGATGTGCCTCAAGAAAGCATGTCACTCCCTCCTGCCATGCTAATGGCAGCCTTAAAGAGGAAGGTGTGTCATTCCAGGACATTATTGAAAGTTATAGAAAATCCCCCCTGACACCATGGAAAGAACAAAAACCAGGACAAATCCGGGGAAATCCTGACAGTTGGTCACCCTACCACTGCCCCACCTCGCCCCGCCTCCATGGCTGCTCTGGAGAGCCCTGCTGGCCACTCTCCCACCGTGGTATTCGCTGCAGTGAGAGAGCGGCTAGTGGGTCTCTCCTGAGCAAGCCACCCCATCCATTTGCCACGTCGCATTTGCCTGTTTGCCTCAGGGAGGGCCACACAGCCACTTTTTCTGGCCATGCGGCTGTCCCCGTGGCAAGGCAAACAGAGGGCAGCCAGGGGCAACGGTAAGGTGGCCATAGCATTGGGGAAGGGGGTGGGATGTGGCAGCAAGCACCACATGTTCTCTCCCACCTCGGGGGGGCGGGGGGAAGAGAGCTTGCATCGGGGCGGAGCTAGGATTGCCAGCTCTTGAAGCAGCTCCTTTAACAGCAGCTCCGCCATCAACGCGCAGGGGATAAAGTTTAGCTCTGTGCCATGAGAAGTTTTCCCTGCTGATTCCTGCAGGTCACCTCTCTGCTGAGAAGCCTAGTATAAAAGAGAGAGGAAAGAGCACCACCGAACCGGTGGAAAAAATGAGAGCCGAGCTCTGGTGCTAGGAAACTATCTTTAATGATCGAAGAAATCATTAAAGATTAAAGAAAAAGATGGCTTCCTATCACCAGAGCTTGGCGCTCATTTTTTCATCGAGAAGCCTAGTATGTAATGAGTCCTCCTGTCCACCCCTGGCAACTCTCCCTTCCAGATGCTCACCGTTCACAACCTGTCATAGAAAGGGAACTACACCCAGAAACAGGGTTTACTCTGCAGTTTTTCCTCCTAAACCTTCTCCTCATCTCTCATTCTCTCTTACTGTCAATGATGTTACACTTCAGGAAGCTCGTAGTCTTGGCTTTATATTTGACTCCTCGCTCTCCTTTATTCCTCATATTGAAGCAGTAGCTAAATCCTGTCGTTTTTTCCTGTATAATATTGCCAGGATTCGATCATTTTTGTCTGCCTCTTCTGCCAAGACTCTTGTTCATGCATTGGTTATTTCTCGGTTGGACTACTGCAACCTTCTTCTCACTGGCCTTCCTTCTTCTCACATCAGTTCATTGGTTTCTGTTCACCACTCTGCTGCTAAGATCATCTTCTTGGCTCGCGGCTCTGACCATGTTACTCCTCTTCTGAAATCTCTTCATTGGCTTCCAATTCACCTCAGAATCCAATATAACCTTCTCCTGTTGACCTACAACGCTTTTCACTGTCTAGCTCCTTCCTATCTTTCCTCTCTCATCTCACACTATTGCCCCGCTCGTGCTCTTCGCTCCTCTGATGCCATGTTTCTCACCTGCCCAAGGGTCTCCACTTCCCTTGCTCGGCTTCGTCCATTTTCTTCCGCTGCCCCTTACACCTGGAATGCTCTTCCAGAACATTTGAGAACTACAAGTTCAATCACAGTTTTTAAAGCTCAGCTAAAAACTTTTCTTTTTTCTAAAGCTTTTAGAACTTGATTCTGATCTTACTTTTATACTGTTAGTTTTACTCTACCCTGTGCCTGTTTGGTGCATTCTCTTCCCCTTCTTATTGTTTTATTATGATTCTATTAGAATGTAAACCTATGCGGCAGGGTTTTGCTATTTTATTGTTTTACTCTGTACAGCACTATGCACACTGATGGGGCTATATAAATAAATAAACAAATAATAGTAGTAGTAGTAATAATAATAATAATAATAATAATAATAATAATAATAATAATAATAATGCAGGGGGGGAGAGAAGCAGCTTTCTCCTTATTTCCCCTCCCCCCGGACAGTCGGACGGGAATTCCTCTTTGGGGCCAGCCAGGGATTGCCATCCACTCGGCGTCTCTTCTGCCGCTGTAATAGGGAACAGCTGTCAGCAGGCCTCTGATTTTCCAGTTGCAAGGATTGGGCTGGGGAGCGCCAGCTCACACTTTCAACACTATCATTCCCCAGCAGCCTCTGGTGGCCTCTCAGTGCAGAGGCGGCGGTGGCGGCAGCGGCCTGTTTCCCTTGGATATCGCCAGCAACTGTTGTCCTGAAAAATCAGTGCTGGCTCAAGGTTTTGGAGGGCCCTTGGGCAAGATGCCTTCCACAGGCTCCCTCCCTCGGTGAGTCTATCTTTTCGCTGGCATGGTCGCCAGCTGCTATTGCTTCTCATTAGGGCTGTGCGTGGACACACACACACACCGATCTGCTTCAGATCCCGATCCGCAACTTTCGGATCGGGTCCACTCCGCGCCGATCCGCCAGTGGTCCGCTTCGCTGCAGAGCTCCGGATCGGAGCTCCGCAACGGCGGTGGTGCCACCACCGCCAGGTAAGGCCCCCCTCCCTCCTCCCCCCTTACCTGCGTCCGTCTGCAGTCCAGCGGCTGCTTCAACTGAGCCCTCGGACTCAAACAGGACTGGTTTGAGCCCTCAGGCTCAGTTGAATCGACTGCTGGACCTCGGACGGACGCAGGTAAGACCCCCCCTCCCCCCTTACCTGGCTCTGCCGCCGTCGCTGCACGGGCAGCGGCAGCAGGGCCTGGTAAACCCCCCTCCTCTCCCTTTACCTGCGTCCGTCTGCGGTCCGGCGGCTGCTACAACTGAGCCCGAGGACTCAAACAGGACCCCCCTCCCCCTTGCCCCCTTAACTGGCTCTGCCGCTGTCGCTGCACGGGCAGCGGCGGCAGGGCCAAGTAAACCCCCCCTCACACACAGCACTTACCTGGTCCATCATGGCCCATCATCAGCTTCACTAGAGCCTGCGGCTCAACCCGGAAGTGTAGGCCCCAGGGCCTACACTTCCGGGTTGAGCCACAGGCTCTAGTGAAGCCAGCAATGGGCAGCGACAGACCAGGTAAGACCCCCCTCCCCCCTTACCTGGCTTTGCCGCCATCGCTGCATGGGGCTTATGAGCCTTCGGGGCTCCTCCTCTTGGCCTCTGAAGTGTGGCTCTTGGTCAGGGCCAGTGCCAGTCTATTTTGCACCCTAGGCAAGGCGAGCTAGATGCACACACCCACACACCCAAAATTGCCAACTTCGTTTTTTAAGAACAGAAGTTTTGTAGAAAAAAATAAAAAGCACAAAACTTGAACTTCTGTTTTTTCTTAAACCAGCGAATTTGCATAAAACTGTGACCCTTAAAGGTCAGTATTGCGCCCCTCTGAGGTCTGCGCCCTAGGCGGCTGCCTAGTTGGTCTAATGGTAGCGCCGGCCCTGCTCTTGGCGGAGAGGCTCCCAGCAGGAGCAATGGTGCTTTCTCGGCAATAGTTCTCCGGCATGGTGGCGGAACGGCCAGAGGACCATTCCTGCTGCCTCTGGATCCCTGTCTGGATCCCTACTCAATGCCCCCCTCAATTCAACACTTATTCCTTGAGACATTAGAGTGTGCCTGGGCACACCAGGCACACCCCTTGTGCACACCTATGTCTTGGACGTCCACACCTTAAGATAGCTCCTTTAGAGTTCTGACTGAAACCTGGATCAGATTCACCCTACACACACACACACACACACACACACACACACACACACACTTGCTGTTTTGCAGAAAAGGGCAGAGTTATGGCCACAGCAGCAGGGGTCCCCCCTCCTCCCGTGACCTGTATTGGTCCACTGTGCTGCAATTTAAAGCCCGGGCTGCCTGTCCTAATGTATCAGTCACTTCCTTTTGCCATTCTTTAATGCTGGAATGAGGCTTACCAGTGCCCAGTAGCCACGTAATGTGATTTCCCAAGTCTTGGACACGCAGGCTTTTGTTGGGAGAGCAGCCTAAAATGGCCTAGGCTGTTTGTCCCACATTGTCATGCTTCTGACTCATGTTCTGTTTGTTGCCTGTCGTAAGCCTTAAATCCTTCACAGAAAGGCTGCTGCCTAGTCATATATTTCCCACTTTATTCCACTGGAGTGTTTGCAGCACGTGTGTGTTTGTATGTGTGTGTGTGAATCTAATTTTATTCTTCATAGAATCTTAGAATAGCAGAGTTGGAAGGGGCCTATAAGCCCACCGAGTCCAATCCCCTGCTCAATGCAGGAATCTTCCTTAAAGCATCCTCTTGAAGGCCTCTAGTGTGGGAGAGCCCACAACCTCCCTAGGTAACTGATTCCATTGTCGTACTACTCTAACAGTCAGGACGTTTTTCCTGATGTCCAGCTGGAATCTGGCTTCCTTTAACTTGAGCCCGTTATTCCGTGTCCTGCACTCTGGGAGGATCGAGAAGAGATCCTGGCCCTCCTCTGTGTGACAACTTTTTTTTTAATCCCATCATGTGAGCCTAATTTGAACTGGCATTATTAGGGTTCCTTCTCTGACCTAGACCCCCTGAGCAACTCCTTAAGTATATCTGCCTCCTTAACAGTCCCACCTTCCCATCCCCAATAATGTGGTGTTTAGGCTGTAGACGTGGGGTGAGTGACTCTCCAGACATTTTAGGTTTAACACAACCATTTACTAGTAAAGTAAAACAACCAAATTACAATAAAGTTATTTAGTCAGTAGAGCTGAGAGACGTAAAAGCCATTAAAAGAAAACAAAAGGTTGCAAAAACGCAAATTCTTTTACCCTAGCTGCACCTAGACTTCTTCAAGCTGCCCTTTTCTGGTCCTTCCTTGTGGAATTCCTTTCTTTCTCTGGCTCTGGTCTGCCCTAGCTCTAGCTCTCTCACTCCTTTATGCCCTTTCCCCCCCAAAACAGAAAGTATTGTTCCCAGTTTGAAGAAATGAAACTTAACTGGAGAAATTAAACTTAACCAGGGAACGAATCTAAACTGGAGAAACAAAACCACTCCTCTCAGGGATACCCCTTCCCAACAGAAACCTCCCAGACGTCTAAGGTCTGACTTTAATAATACCTTGCCTCCATAGGCTTCAAACCTTCACAGGCACAGTGCAGTTTGACCAAAGGGTCAGCTCCTGGTCTGAGAGGACCCTCTCCTGTGCCGTGGGAACTGCCTGTGGGAAGTGGCACCAAATGCAATCTGACCAGCAGCGGGCAGGGGCTGCCGTCCACATCCCCCACGTAGCCCCGGAGCAATTTTGTGTTGTGGTTCATTGAGGAAATTTAAATCACAGCTCCCAGACTCAGCCGAGCGTTTTGCAAGGGGCAGGTGTCAGCACTGGGGTGGGGTGGCTGCACTGGGGCACTGGCATCCCAGCAGCTGCCAGCGGGTGCCAAGCACTGATGCCAAGCCTGCTAGACTAGACGCACATTCAGCTACATTTTAGGGGTGGATGGAAATCAATAACACTCGTGGTTATCTAAGGCCATCTGCCCCTAAGCAAGAAGAGACCTACTTCCCCCTCCCTCTCCTTGAGGGAAGTTATGGAACGGGGGCCGTGCACCGAAAGCCACGACACTGGTGGAATGACGGGCATTCCCTCCGGGCCCCTCTCCCTCAGCTCAGCCATCTGTTCACTCTTCCTTTCCTTCCCCACCATGGCAACCAGCATCAGCTGTGGACAGTCAGAGGATGTTTTCATGGACCATCTGTTGCCCGCCCATCACGGTCACTGAGGCCACTGTCACCAGCGGCCAGCTTCTGCTGAGATGCAACATGTGCAAACAACAGATACCAAGTCCACGCCGGCTCTGGTTCACCCATTCTTCTGCTGTGCGTCCAGCCTGGACTGCATAGCAGGTACACGGTCTGGGGGCCCCCGGCCACTAACAGAGAAGGATGGACTGTTTGTCTAAGGCTCATTAGGGGTTCCTTAATGAGTAGGCCAGTCATGGTGGGCAAACGTTAGTGGCAGAATGCTTGCCCAGTGCATAGCCAAAAGGAAATGTCCTTTCAGTTCAAAAAAAAAAAAAAAAAAAAAGTTGCGCAAAACTCTATCTGCTTTCTTGCATGCTTTTCTCCTAATACATGCATTTCTGTATGCATTTTGATTAACATACACTTATTTTGTCAGCAATTTTCCAAGTGCAATGCATTTTGAACATTAGTTTTTACTGAGATATACATTTTTGTACATTTTTTTTGAGAACTCAGTTGCAGAATTCTGAGAAATGTGAATTTCGAAGGACAACTGGTTCAAAAGTACAAAATTTGGTAACTTTGTATTCAAAAACGAGCCAGGTGAATTCCTCTCGCATCATAGAATCATAGAATAGTAGAGTTAGAAGGGGCCTACAAGGCCATGGAGTCCAACCCCCTGCTCATGCAGGAATCCACCCTAAAGCATCCCTGACAGATGGTTGTCCAGCTGCCTCTTGAAGGCCTCCAGTGTGGGAGAGCCCACAACCTCCCTAGGTCACTGATTCCATTGTCGTACTGCTCTAACAGTCAGGAAGTTTTTCCTGATGTCCAGCCGGAGCCTGGCTTCCTGTAACTTGAGCCCATTATTCCGTGTCCTGCACTCTGGGAGGATCGAGAAGAGATGGCTTAACACAGCTGCCTGCCATGTTGGACTCTTCTTAGCAGGCTGCCTGCCATGGGGACAGTGACAGCCTGCCCTTCAGAATGTACCACGAAACCCCTGCTTGCCAGCACATCCCGCATAAACAGCAGCACTCAGCCCTGAAGAAGCGCTGGGACTTTCAGCTTTGGCATGCAAACCTCTCTCTACAGGAAGGCAGAGTGAGACAGGCCAGCTGCTGGGCCACAAGCTTGCCAGCTGCTTCCCCTTGGTCACCTGGGGCACTTAGCAGACATTTTAACTAGCCCAGCCCTGTCCTTCCTCATTACCCATATCTGACCAAGGTGCCAATCATGAAAGGCAGCTCCTATTTGGCCGAATCCTGCCTGAGGTCCAGGTGGGGAAATGTTGGGAGTTGCCCTGTTACGGCAAGGTCCGGTGCAGCCCTGAGGCAAACTAGGGGAAAATGCATTTAGCAAAGTCAGTAAGCAAGTAAAAGGTCAAAGCACAGTATTACCAGCCCTGGGGGAAAATGGCAGTCCAAAAGCAATGTCTTATCAGGCGTCAGCAGCATGAGAAATCAGTCCAAGATCAAGGAAGCAACGTTTGAAGGTACTGCGAGTTGAAGTAAAGTTCTGAAGCAGAATTCCCCTCTTCTTGTGAGGATGGACTTGTGGCCATCTCCCCTGATGAATCAGGCTCCTCCGGATCTTCTGGGCATGACAGGATTTTGCAAAGCCACACATACACACACACACACACACACACACACACACACAAAGATAAAAGATTATTGATAAAAAGCCCAACGCGTTTCAGCCTCTTGTTTTATTATTGGGCCTTCTTCAATGGGCTGTAACAATACATATACAGAACATGAATGAGACAACACAGAAGTAATAAAAAATACAATTAGAAGAGCATGAATGAGATCTGTTGTAAATCACCTCTGCAGGCATGATGCAAGTGAGTATGAAATATTTTAACTGTTTTATACTGTTTAAATAAATGCATTATCTGCAATGTGCCCTATTAACTGCTTATGTGGAGCCTTGAAATGCCTTTATTGTTTACAAAAGAACATCAGAAGTGCCCTGATGCTGGATCAGACCAAGAGTCCTTCTAGTCCAGCACTCTGTTCACACAGTGGCCAACCAGCTGTCAACCGGGAAGCCACAAGCAGGACACGAGTGCAATAGCACCCTCCCACCCATGTTCCCCAGCAACTGGTGTAGAGGCTTACTGCCTCGGATACTGGAGGTAGCACAGAGCCTTCAGAACTAGTAGCCATTGATAGCCTTCTTCTTCAGGACCTGCTTGCGATGTGCTCTTCTAATTCTGTGTTGTCTCATTCATATTCTATGAATGTATTTTTACAGCCCTTTGAAGAAGGCCTAATAATAAAGCAAGAGGCCAAAAGGCATTGAGAGTTTCATCAATAAATTCATTTACAGCAACCTGAAACTATTTTCAGCTAGCAAGGTAGCATCACCCAAGGGTTCTAGAAAGTTAATAGTGAAGGGTGTTGTGGAGATGCACAGAGAGACATTCACCCACCCAATATATTGAGGTGTACGTCAAAACCACGTTGCTTTAAAAAAGACAGAGGAGCAGCACTAAGGACCCTCCATGCCTTGGGATTTTCTGCAGTGTAAAGAAAAGGTGGAAGATCCATGGGGAAAACACAGGAAATCAACTGGGTGATGACCCATACAAAGTCCGGCACAGTAAAGGCCTAATGCAGAAGCATCTCTGCTCATATGGAGTTATACATGAAGGAACCTTGTACTGAATCAGACCATTGGTCCACCTAGCCTTGTATTGTCTGCTTGGGCTGGCAGTTGCTCAGACAGGCCTATCCTCAGACAACCAATCAGGAAAGGGAACGACACGTAGTTACGCATGATGTCATGACTCATGATGTGATTCTGAACTACAGCTCCCAAGATGCACTTTGATGATGAGTGTGCACAGAAACTAGTATATACAGAAAGACATCTCGAATTAACAGAAAATTCTCGCCTGAGATTAGGCAGAGATTTCCAAAGAAATAACAGATTCTGTTGGTGTAAGTTTGCCCATCACACCCTAGGACTGCTCCGAAATTCTTGAATTTCACTGCTCCGAATGTTCAGGTTATATCCAAGACCCCAAAAGGCTAACAACCACTATTGCATGCTGGCTTCTGCACTTGATCCTTCATTCTCTGCTTGTGTAGCAGAATCACAGACAGTGGAATACAAACATTTCCAAATATCATCTTGCACTGTATAAATATTTTGCAAACTGCCAGAGCAATCTGCACCCATCAGCCCTAAGGGAGGGAGAATAAGCAAATAAAGTCGCTACTGGTCTGTGTTGCTCCTTTCTCTGTTCCACGCGAGGCCACATCTATAACGCAGAAATGCTATAGACGCCTGTCCCTTTATCCGAATCTATGTAAGTGGACAGTTTCAGTGAATGAAGCTCTGCCTATAGGTTGCCCCGGCAACTGTTGCCATAGAAGACATCCCACGGTGAAGTTGACAATCCTAGCGATGGCTCCACTGTCGCCTTCAGAGAAATCCTTTTGTCTCCTGGAAGGAGCAGTTTATGGGCCTGGGGATGCCTTAAGCACCCCAAAGCTGCAAGAACAGCCCCTCAATGAGCTGTCCTGGCGTCTAAAGGGCTCTTTCTGCAGTTAGGGCATTACCCCCAGCTGAAGGAGGCTTGGCAGACAGTGGGATTTGAGCAGGATATATCGGAAGAAGTTGCACCTCCTGACATTCTCTTCTTTTCTGCGCAGCTATTAAAGGTGGATGAGATCTAGCAGATCTATGAGCAAACTCTCAAGCTATCCAACCGACCTTGGTGGCTCAGAGGCCCTTTCTACACCATACCGGTGTAGAGGGAGGGAGGGGGGAGGATCTAGCAATATCCTGATCATGAGACCCTCCCCTTAGTTCACACGCGGACGCGACGTCCCAGGAGTAAGGAGGGTGCCGTGCCCGCCATTTAATTTTTTTAAAGGAGATGAGCGCATGTGTGCTCCAACTAAATGTAAATTAAAAAAATAAGAAGTCCTGCTCCCCACCCCCAATTCCTCTCAGCCCAGTTCCTTCCCTCTACTGATCCCTGCTAGTCGCAGGGAGGAGAGAAGAAGCTGGGACGGGCGGCCACACCTTGGGTCGATCCCGAGACCACGGGAAGAATTGGGTTTTCCCAGGGAGTACTTATCCCTGGGAAAACCCATTCTCGTCCCTCCTTCCTCCCGGGAGTCCCATTTGCTGGTATTAACATTTAAAGCCCTAAACAGCTTGGGGCCAGGCTATCTGAAGGAACGCCTCCTCCCATATGTACCTGCCCGGACCCTAAGGTCAGAGAGCTTCAGCTATTGGGCAGTATAAAAATGCAACAAACAAATAAAATAAATAAATTTGAACTCACAGGGACTTGGCCGTGACCAGCCCGGATTTTCGGGCTGGTGTAGAAATGATCAGAGTTAGAGGCTCCATGCATCTCAGTACTCCAAGGCAGATACTGTGGTCTACAAAGGGGGAAAAGGTCAGTATAAATGAACAAAAGAGAAAGGAGAACCCCATAAGTATTGCAACCAGTTCTGGGCACCACACTTCAAGAAGGATGCAGACAAGCTGGAGCATGTTCAGAGGAGGGCAGCCAGGATGATCAGGGGTCCGGAAACAAAGCCCTATGAAGAGAGACTGAAAGAACTGGGCAGGTTTAGCCTGGAGAAGAGGAGATTGAGCAGAGACATGATAGCACTCTTCAAATACTTAAAAGGTTGTCACACAGAGGAGGGCCAGGATCTCTTCTCAATCCTCCCAGACTGCACGACCCGGAATAACAGGCTCAAGTTACTGGAAGCCAGATTCCAGCTGTACATCAGGACAGAGCATTATGACAATGGAACCAATGACCTAGGGAGGTGGTGGGCTCTCCCATATGAGAAGCCTTCAAGAGGCTGGACAGCCCTCTGTCAGGGATGCTTTAAGGTGGATTCCTGCATTGAGCAGGGGGTTGGACTCAATGGCCTTATAGGCCCCTTCCAACTCTACTGTTCTATGATTCTGTAAGTGCCCCAGGATACCCCACTGCTCAAAATCTCTCCCTTGTAGTACTGCAGGCAACCAAAAGCCGACCCTCAACTTCTAGAAGCAACAGAGCAAGGTTAATTTGGAACAAATTGGCATTCCATGTAGACTCACCACCCAGGATATGTGCCAGAGGAGAACAGTCATATAGAAGCCATTGCCTGGCCTGTGCAGGATTCTCCTTTAAAAGAAGAATTCTACACAGGATAACTATTGGTAATTTCTGTTTTTATGGATTTTATTTGAATATGTTCTTATGGACTTTTATTGTATCCATGTTGTATAGTGCACATTTTTTTTCTTGTACAGCACCTGGAGAAGTTTCCAGTCTTAATGGCGGCCTAAAAATATATTATTTTCGTTATGGAGAGGCACTCAAACTTGTGAGTGTATTCCCCCCCCCCCAACTCCCTGCAGTATGAACTGGTACAATCCAGGCACATGTTGGCTGTCCCCTGAAAGGAATTAAACCTTTTATCGTCTACCATAATAGCACAAGGAAAATACCATAGTAGCCTCAGGGGACTAGACTCCTTCCCCTCTCACTTTCTGTTCAGTTCTTACAAGCCAATGAGTTTAAGTCCATTTGAAACGGAGAAGGCCTTTCACTCATCCTCTCAACATACAGAAGGCAAGGGAACACTCCCCCCCCCCCCACACACACACCAAAAAAAAAAGGACAAAAGAGGGCACCAATTTTCATAACATTTGAAAACAGATTCCAGAGCAGTGAACAATAACATTCCAGAGCAGGGAACAATAACAGATAAAATAATAAAAAGATAAAAGAAATAAAACATATTAGAAATGGTTATTTTAAAAAACAGAGTACCGATAAAAGCAGTGGCTGGTCAGTCAAGGAAAGCCGCCTGGAATAAAGCTGTTTTGAGGCGCCAGAAACAACACTGTTCCAGAGGCAGGGAGTTCCGTAGAAAGGGGGCCACCACACTGAAGGCTCTTCTCCGGGCAGACTCCAATAGGGCCATAGGGCCGTACGGTACCACCACCAGCAAGCCTTGAAATAGAAATACAAGACGTCCCACCGTAGTGTGGAAGATCCGTATGTGTCTGCTCAGTCTGCTGTCCCGATGCTAGCCCTTGATGGGCAGCTTCAAGAGTTCAGCCTGCGCTCCTTCCTTGTCGTTCTTTACCTTTAAAGGAGGAGGGGCAATGGAAGAAAAGAGGAAGTGGGAGGAACAAACAGCAGAAGGGGACTTGAGAAAACAACGTTAAAATACATTGTGTGGCCCAGATCAGTGCATATCTACCAGACAAGACAACTGTAAGAAACGTATTAATAAATACATGTGCCCGGAGATGTTTAAAATCGTTAAGAAATAATACGTTTCTTGACTTAAAATAAGACGTAACATTTAGCTGTGTAGATCCGCTCCTGGTCTTAGACCAGGCAGCCCTGGGCATCTTTCAGGGCTTGGGGACCACACTGGCACCCGCCTGGAACCCACTGGGGGTTGTATCCCAGAACTGCAGAAATTACAGCCCTATTTACCGTGGCACTAACAAAAAGTGTGACGATTTTGCACACAGGGAACACGCACCCCGTGTGCAAGCACAATCATGCTCCTAAGGCAGCCTTCCTCAACCTGGGGCGCTCCAGATGTGTTGGACTACAACTCCCAGAATGCCCCAGCCAGGCTGGGGCAATCTGGGAGATGCAGTCCAACACATCTGGAGCGCCCCAGGTTGAGGAAGGCTGTCCTAAGGGGACTTTTGGAATGACGATTCCACTTGCAAGCAAGGTGTGCCCTCTCCTTGCACGCCTTGTTTCCTTGTAAAATCGTCAGGGTGGCAACGGGGGCGGGGGTGCAAAAAGGAAAAAAGTCACAGGGAACCACATGTGAAACCCAGGTCATGCGTTGTCCTCCCCTAGAGGATGCCTTCAAATAAAGGACTGCCTTCTGCAAAATAGGACACATGCCCACGCTGGTCCAAGCAGCACCAGCAGAAACGGAACCTCCTTCCATCGTGCGGATGTTGCAGCTGAGTACTCAACCCACACGTCCCCCAGGGGCAGCCTTTTCCCTCTGACCTTCAAAGGGTCCTTTGCTTTAGTACTTTCTTGAGACAAGCCAATCCCCATGGAAAAGAGGAGCTCTGGGAACGGGCCTTGGCCCACCTCCAAGACAGGATACAGCTGGGGTCCAGTCCAGGTGTTGGGGAAGGCAAAGAAGATGCAACTGGCCGTGGTCGGAGTCAGGTACCAGATCAAGCAGGCCAACGGGCGAGGTGGAAGCCATTGCTGCTCAGAGTGAGCTGGATTGGTGCAAAAGCTTTTTAGGGCATGATCTTATTTATTTATTTATTTAAAATATTTTTATAGAGCTCCATATCTTAAATAGATTCCAGAGCAGTGGACATAGGAATAAGACAGTAAAAAGATTAAAAGATTAAAACGGCATATTAAAATTCTTCAGTTTAAACAGAATACCGATAAAAGCGATGGCTGGTCAGTTAAAGAATGCTTCCTGGAAAAGAGCTGTTTTCAGGAGTTGCTGGAAGCAGCTCCGTGTTGGTGCTTGGCTGACCTCCAGGAGCAGGGAATTCCAAAGAAAAGGGGCCACCACAGTGCAGGCTCTTCTCCTGGTGGACGCCAACCGGGCCATTTGGCCATGTGGAACCACCAGGAGCATGTTCTTTGATGATCTCAGTGACCGGGCAGGTTGGTAAGGGAGAAGGCTCTCGCTCAGGTATCCTGATCCCATGTTGTTTAGGGCTTTGTACACAAGTACCAGAACCTTAAACTTGGCCCAGTAGCAAATAGGCAGCCAGTGAAGTTCCCTCAGCAGAGGAGTTCCATGCTGGAAAGAGGCAGCTCCCGACAACAGCTGAGCTGCTGCGCTCTGCACTGGCTCCATCTAATGCCTGCACCACTGTGGTCCAGCTCTCCCGATTGGTTTGTAAGTTGATAGCAACCTTCCCCAACCTGGTGCACTCCAGATGCTATGGACCAACTCCCATCAGCCTCAACCAGCATGGCCAATGGCCATTAATCCTGAGAGTTGTAGTCCAAAACATCTGGAGGGCACCAGATTTGGGTAAGGCTACCCGAAGGACTAATCCAGGTCCCGAGGGCCCAAAATGCTGATGGTACAAGAGGTCAAGGACTAGAGACCAGGAGCCCGTCTACACTTGTCTAGATGAAACGTAACAAGTTGGCAGAGATGACCTCAGCAGTCACGTGATGCTGTTGTTGTTACGTTTCTTCTGACTTTTAAAACCGTTCCACTTTTTGTTAAAATCGTTTTAAAACTAACAATGTGCCCCAACCTTTCGTTGTATTCAATGCCGTCTTTCAAAGTCATGTCTCGTGACCATGGTCTTTGCTTCCTGATTAGGACAAGTGAGGGCTTTTCTAGGGGAGGGAGAGCTGGCACAACGCGACGAGGGGGAGGGGGAGGGGGAGGGAGGGCAGTGAAAGAGGGGACAGAGGCTTAATTTTTTTTAAAAACCGCTTATCTTTCGGGGCGCACGTGGCCCCTTTAAGACGCTGCAGGGCTTCCCTTGTCCCTACGCGTCGCCCTGCCTCCCTGCCAGCTTATCCCGGCAGGTCTAGCTCAGAGTCACCGGAAGAAGGAGGTTTACTTCAGAGCCGGTATGAGCATAATGAAGAACGTTCTAAAGAAGAGTGTGCCGGGGTAAAACGATAGAAGAAAAGGTATTTCGATTGACTGGGCTCAAGTTGCATTTTGTAACGTAGCAAGGGAGGACGCAACAATGCACTTAAACAACAGTGTAATGAATAGTGTAGATCCTGCCCAGTTGCTGGAGGCCCTGCTTCAAGACCTCTCCTTGGCATTTGAATCTGAGCACAAAAACGGAGAGGAGAAAGTCAGTTCCACGCTTGAAACTGAGCCTCCTCCCTGGATTTGAAAGAGAGAACCAGGGAGGTGGGGCAGAAATGATGAACAAAAGCAGAACGGTCTCTGTCCCTCTATGTCAGCCTTTCTCAACCTGGGGTGCTCCAGATGTGTTGGACTACAACTCCCAGAATGCCCCAGGTTGAGAAAGGCTGCTCTATGTGATCCCGCCACTCAAAAGCAGCTAAATGTATTTCATGACTTGGTGCAGCTGTTCCCTAGCTCCAGGCCATACCCAGGGTGATTCAGGAGAAAGCCCCCTTAATGATCTGAGATCCGCAAAGGAATTTTATGGCAAGCCAGCGGCAGAAAGAACAAGTTAACAAGCGAGTCCTGTCCTAGATTTGTGCAGAACCAGCAGAGGCTGGTGGCTGCGATGTCAGTGGGGCGGTGAATCCGCTCGGGTTTTCGGTCAGAACCAGACAGAATTCTAAAGGAGCTCTCCAAGGTGAACACAAGAGCACAGGAGGAGCCCTGATGCTGGGTCAGACCAGCACTCTGCTCACACAATGGCCAGCCAGCTGTCGACCAGGGACCCACACGCAGTGCAACAGCACTCTCCCGCCCATGTTCCCCAGCAACTGGTATATTGCCTCGGATACTGGAGGTAGCATGGAACCATCAGGATTCAGAACCAGTAGCCATTGATAGCCTTCTCCTCCAGGAATTTATCCAACTTCCTTTTAAAGCCATCCAAATTGGTGACCATCACTATGTCTTGTGGTAGGGAATTCCATAGTTTAAGTTCTGGTTGGTTCTGACTGAAACCCAGAGCGCACTCAGTGCTCCACTGACATTGGAGCCACCAGCCTCCACTGTGCAGAAGCGATACACAGGGGCAAAATAAAAGATACTGACTGCGTTGCAACCAGCATTGTTGGCTCCAGGCTTTGAAGGGCCTTTAAGCAGGATGCCTTCACTGGTTTAAAGCTCCTGCTTTAAAAAGTTAAAATGCCTCTCCTAAGGCTGAGTTACTGGCAGTGAGAGCTGTAAGTTAAAATATGCCGGCATTCTGGGCCCACGCTCTTTGCCTTTGGCCACACCCACCTCTAGAATGTGGCCCCCAAGAGCTTCTCCAAAACAGAATCTGGCCCTTGAGCTGAAACAGGCTCACAATAGTCCTGTAGAAGCACATAGGGCCACCATGGCCATGGAAGAAGAACGGCTCTCCATTGGGGCCATACTGTTCACCTCTGCCAGAATTCATATACCAGCTTGATCAAGAGGCGGGCGGGGAAGGACCTAGCAAGGCCAAGGTGAGAAAAATAGCCAGGAAATTGGAAGGCAGCCAGATATGAAGAGGTTAAAAAGATTATGAGCTTAGGAAGAGCTGGAAACCAGGCAACCTAAACAAATCCCATGTGGAATCTAGGACTTGGCATAAACTTTGGATTCCTGTGAATAATGGCCTGGAGGAGGAGGAGGAGGAGGAGGAGGAGGAGGAGGAGGAGGAGGAGGAGGAGGAGGAGGAGGAGGAGGAGGAGGAGGAGGAGGAGGAGGAGGAGGAGGAGGAGGAGGAGGAGGAGGAGGAGGAGAGAGAAGAAGAAGAAGAAGAAGAAGAAGAAGAAGAAGAAGAAGAAGAAGAAGAAGAAGAAGAAGAAGAAGAAGAAGAAGAAGAAGAAGAAGAAGAAGAGCTCCAGCTCTCATTGTTGTGTAGACATGTTTGAAAGCCTCCATGCAGTGTTTGCCAAAGACACCCAGCATTTATGGGGAGGATCCTCTGCCCCTTGCATGGCTGCCTGTCCCCCTCTAATGTCCCAGCCATCATGCATTAAAAGAAATTCATGACTTCTACCATTATCCTACGTCTCTCCAGTTTCTATATCTCCTGCTTTGTCAACATTTCATTAAACAGTCTACATGCTGTGACATCTTCATGTCCAGTGACAGCTGCTTTATTAAAGGGGTGCCTTGGGGGGGTGGTGCCAGCAGTAGACCCTGCCAGTTATGGGGCCCTGCAACTGCCCAAGGCTGTGTGCCCCTCCCCGTGATACTTCTGGGCCCTCGCCCTGAGATTTTAGCCCTTCCCTTAGGGACCCTAAGAAGGATGAAAAACCCTGAAGCATGGCCATCAAAACTTGCCAACTTGCCCTCCTCCCTCCTCTTGGAGTGACCAGGTGTCCTGCTTTACAGAGTACAGTCCTCTATTTTGGAAAGCTGGCAGCGGACAGTCCTCTATTTGAGAGGCTGTCCAACCCAAGTCTGTCTTAAAGACAAAGAACCATAAGGAGGGAGAGCCGCAGGGGACTTGCCGTTGCCCCCAGAACAGCTAGCGTTAGGACAGTGGTCTGAACACCTAGTCAGTCTCCCCTATTATGAGGCTAAATTTGCATCGATGCATAAAATGGGCACATGCAAATGTTATGCAAATTGGTGTCTTATTTTATCCTCTTTTTTGGTGGTGCATTTCCTCTTTTTTGACAGTGCTTACATGGCCACACTACCTCCTCCACTGCCTTCATTGGACTGTTTTCTATGGCATTTGGAGGAATTCTGGGGCAGCTTTAAGCCTTCTGCTGCTGCCTGGCTCACGCAGAGCCAGAGACTCAGACTCCGCTTCGTTTGAAACAAATCCTCCTCCCAGCTTCCTCCGTGTTTCCTCTCTGGCTCGGGCAGCTGCCCAGATGCCAAAGGTGTTTCCTTATGGCCCTGCTGGAGTCAGCAGAAAAGAAACCCGGCCTGGAAGAAGCGGAGCAGCCAAACAAAGCCCTGACGGAAGCCTCCCCAGGCTACCAGGTGCCTGGAGGGCAGAGGGCAGGCGCTAAGCCATTGCCCGCTCATCTGACACGCTGGCCTCTTCTGGCTTTCCGAATATTATCTGACATGTTTCCGCCTTCCTGAGTGCTCGGTGCCCTAGGCCAGGAAGGGAAGCGTCCCGTTCGGCAGCCACCTCCCAGCAGCCAGTCTGGGTCAAACGCTGACTGGGAAATCTTCGCATGAGCCCCTCCCCCCATGGGATGTGGAAGGGCTCCTTGCACCCCATTCCTATAATCTCTGGCAACGGGCCATGCTGGCTGGAGCTGATAGGAGTTGTAGTCCAAAACCTCATCAGGTTGCCCACCCCTGATATAAAGCATGAGTCTTCGCAGCTACCTGCAGGATCGCCTTCTGCCGTACAATCCGCCCCGCACACTCAGTTCATAGAATCATAGAATAGCAGAGTTGGAAGGGGCTTACAAGGCCATCGAGTCCAACCCCCTGCTCAATGCAGGAATCCACCCTAAAGCATCCCTGACAGAGGGTTGTCCAGCTGCCTCTTGAAGGCCTCTAGTGTGGGAGAGCCCACAACCTCCCTAGGTAACTGATTCCATTGTCGTACTGCTCTAACAGTCAGGAAGTTTTTCCTGATGTCCAGCTGGAATCTGGCTTCCTTTAACTTGAGCCCGTTATTCCGTGTCCTGCACTCTGGGAGGATCGAGAAGAGATCCTGGCCCTCCTCTGTGTGACAACCTTCCCTTCAATCTTCTCTTCTCCAGGCTAAACATGCCCAGTTCTTTCAGTCTCTCTTCATAGGGCTTTGTTTCCAGACCCCTGATCAACTCTTCTCTTCTGCCACACCCAGACTGTGGAATGGCCTGCTGGAGGAGACTCGTCAACTTGACAGTCTACTAGCATTCAAGAAAGCTATGAAGACTGATCTCTCCCGGCAGGCCTATCCAGTGGAATTTTAGGATGTTTTTAGAATGTTTTTAGGATTAACAATGCATGTTATGTTTTAATTCAGTTTTATATATTTTATATTTACTGTTGTTCCCCGACTTGATCAAAATGGAGAGGCGGGTATCTACAGAAATCGTGTTTGTGTATTTATTAAAAACGCTGTCTGACTTGTATGTTTTTATATATATATTTAACTTTTTTAAACCACTTTGTTAAATAGAGTTTAATTTTAAAAAAAGTGCAAAACCGCACCATCTCAGAGTATTTCTTCTTCTCCTTTTTAAAAAAATCAGGACTGGAAACCAGGCCTTTGCTTGTTTTGCGTTTTTGTTCTACCATCAGAGATTTAGAACCAATTTGTGAAGCATGGGGTGGCAGTTGGAGGGGAGACGTGTTAGCTGTGTGCTTCACAACTGAAGATGTGCAACATAGCCATCCCCATAAGATCATTAAGTCCAGAGTCTAAAGTTACTACACCAGTGAACACTACAGGCAGCAAGGAGCCATGTATCCTTTCTCCAGCAGCTAGAGAACCACATTCACCATAAAGAAGGGTGATTATGTACTGCTCCGACAGGCACTCCCTGCCACTGTATGAATGCTTCCCTGTATGTGCTGCAGAATGCCCCCCGCCCCCCAAGTTCTGTCAAAGCTTAAAGCCACAGTGCCATGGCCTGCGCACACTGTCCGGGGTGTTTGCTCGTCGCGACAGACTCTTTGCCACTGTGGGCAGGCAACAGAGATGACCATTGTGGCCTACATAAACACATCTTTGTGACCCGATTTGCTCTGAAAGGGTCACTTTGCCAGGCTGAATGAAGGCCAAGTTGAGTCCAAGTCACGCAGCTGAAGTATCTGGACATGGACGCCAGTCAGACCTCAAGTTGGCTTGCCGGCTGAGGCCTGCACGTTGTTATGGCAACTCTCCTATCCTCTCTTACAGTGCCTTCCAGATGTGTTGGACTACAACCAACATACTCCAACCAGCCAGCCTTGCTGGGAGTTGTAGTCCAACACATCTCAAAGGCACTAGCTTGGGTGAGATTCCCATCTTTCTCTTTTGGACTGAGCTGTTCTGCAGCAAGGAAAGGAGAGAATCCATCTTGGCAGCTGAAGGCAGCCCTGCTATGGATTTAATTAGCAAGACAGTTCAAACTGCTCCCTCCCTCCCTAGCAATGTCACAGATACTTTATGGGGTGGCTATTCTGTTGAAGATGTCCATGTGCCACCACTGAAGGTACTTGCACTCTCCGGGGACAAAGTGGGACGTTAGCTTGCTAGGAGACAGCAAGAGGAGGAGGGAGAGGAGGTAGGAGACGGAGGAAGCAGCCCTCAGTCTTTCAGGGTGGCCACTTACATGTCACCAACAGCGGACACCAATTAGCATAATGTTTGCATATGCAAATTTGTATGTATGGGCGCAAATTTAGAAATAATAACTCTGATTTAAATAGAAATGCATCGCAGCTCACCATATCTGATCAGGTGACCTGTATAGGCCTGCTTCATCTGTTGTCCAGGTGTTAACTAGATGGGCAAGTCCAAGGCGCCAGCCTGCTCCTCTCCCTAGGGTTCATTGATTTTAAACTGGGCTTGGACGAGATACCTTCAAACAGAGGAATGTCCTCTGCCAGCTCTCCAAACTAGAGGCCACCTGGCCACCTTACCACTTGGTCCTCTGCAAACTATAATGAAAGGCTCCATTCCTGGACATTGGGGAAATGAGCCTAGCCACCCCATAGCTACCCAGGTACTATCTCAACTTTCAAGGTTGGTTCTACGATTGGAATGGTATCCTCCTGGTGCGCTCTCTGCCCTTAACGGCATAAGCCGCCTGCCATTTTAAACCTCCCACAGTGCCCTTGAGCGATGTTACATCGGGCTCTCTGGGCTATTGTGGGACAGTACCAGACATGCCACCACCAGATAACCTACAGCCAGGGCAACAGGTGGGCAGTGGGCCAAAGCAGCATCCGCACAGCCAAAGGGACCGGGTTCCAGTTGAGGCTAGTAGCTGAATCTAATTTGGGGTTCAGTCAGAACCAGTCAGAGCGCTAAAGGAGCTCTCCAAGGTGCGGAGAGTTCTGACTGCAACCCAGAGCAGATTTGCCACCCCGCTGACATTGGAGCCACCAGTCTTCCCTGCCGGGTTCTGATGTGGCACCGGTCCACTTCCTTCTCTCCATAACCAGACTACGGAGCTGAAAGCTCAAACTGTGGACCTCAGAACTGCCTTCATCAAAGAGATGCTTGTGAAGGAAGCATGGAATGGGGGTAGTTTCTTGTCCTAAGGACTTAGCAATACACAAGAGATGTCAAAGTTAACAGTTCTGGGCAGGAACTGGGAGTGTGGAGGGAAGTGTAGGAACCATTAGGGTGCCTGAACATGCCAATTTCTGAGTGGCCGTTTTGCAACATAACAAAGTTAAAAAAAAAAAAAAGTGACTACAGAATTTGTACAAGACAAGGACAGAAATAATGTAGATGTCAGCATATCTGCAGGGCTGTTATTTGAGTGTCTGCCCCATTGCTACATAAAATTGGGAGTGGTGTTACTTTAACAGTAAGAGGAGCACTCCTAGGGTGACCCTATGAAAAGGAGGAGAGGGCTCCTGTATCTTTAACAGTTGTATTGAAAAGGGAATTTCAGCAGGTGTCATTTGTGTATATGGAGAACCTAGTGAAATTTTCTCTTCATCACAACAGTTAAAGCTGCAGGAGCCCTGCCCTCTTTTAAATCTGGTCACTCTACTATCGCTCCTGCAGCTTTAACTGCTGTGATGAAGAGGGGATTTCACCAGGTTCTCCATATATACAAAGGACACCTGCTGAAATTCCCTTTTCAATACAACTGTTAAAGATACAGGAGCCCTGTCCTCCTTTTCATAGGGTCACCCTAAGCACTCCAGAGTTAGATGCTGAACTTTCCTGTGTCTTCTTCGCCCCCTGCCTCCCCCCCCGCTGCTGCTGCTGCTGCCGCCACCTCCTTCCAAAGTTTGTTGCTGCAACCACTTTTCTCTATTCCCAGTTCCTGATACCAAAGGTAAGCCACAGGCAGAGCTAAAGTGCCAGGAACCACTTAAATCTGGGAGGAGAGGAGAGATATTGGGGAGGGGAGAGCGTTCAGGTTTCTAAGTAGCGAAGGGTGCGGACACTTAAAAAGAAGTGTGCATATGTCACACAATCACATCTAGTTGGCCCTCAGACACACAATCCAACACAAGTGAGATGTGTTTCGATCCAGTGTGTTCAGTGGGCATTACATGGCCATTTAGGTAAAGGTTCGGGTTGAGAATCCCAGACTCAGGGCCCAAATCAAGAGCATCATCACACAGGGGAAAATCACATTTGCTTACCATCGCTTCTCCGGCCGTGCGTTTGTCCCTCATTACTTCCGCTTTTGAAAGAGGAAGTAAACAACATGCCCGTGACCAGTTCAGTGGGCTGGTTTGATCAAGCTGCTTCTCCTGCACAGAGCAGGAGATAGCAGCAACTTCCGTCTTTAAAAATAACAAGTCAGATTTACTGGGGTGTTTTTTTGTCACGTGAAGAAGGCTAGAAGGGACGAGAGGCAGATGATGTCGTGGGAAGGACCCGCGAAAATCCATGAGCGCCCAGTAACGAGAGTGTAATGAAACACTGGTCTGATGGAGTTCTAAATGGTTGAAATGGCCCTCCTAAGGCCTGGTTACTGGCCTAGTTACATTTTAAGCTAAAATATGCTGGTGTTTCTGGTATTTTCACACACACCCTCCGGCCGGAATGCAACCTGTAATAGCTTCTCTGAAATTAAATTTAGCCCTCGGGCTGAAAGACGTCTAACCCACGCACCCCACTCCAGTATAGGTAGATGTACAAGTCCAGCTCAACAGTAGCTACGTAAGTCCCCTAGCAAGCATTATTCTCCGCCTGCAGTTCATTCCTCCGTCCGCTTCGATCTGAAGCGACAGATTCTGTGCCACTGCGCGCCAGCGCCAGAGATGAGCGCATCTGGGTGACCTGATTACAGCTTCTCTAAATGCGCTCTGTGAATGTCCCCCCAACGTTCCATCGCAATGCCACCGCCCCACAGCCTGCCCCCACTCTCTGCGGGGCTTGCTCTTCCCCTCGCTTGCTCCGGCAGACGGGGCCTTGCCACTGTGAGCAGGCCACAGACACGAGCATTGTGGCTGACATAAGCACATCTTTGTGATCCCGTTTGCTCGGAAAAGCTTTGTTTGCTCAGCGCGCGGGAGGCTGGGCGCACAGCAGGCATCTGAGCTGCTTGCTCACGGGACTCCTCGGCCACCCTGCTGTGGCTGCTGCTCAAACCTCTACTGTAGGGGTGTGAAACCTCAGATCCGTGGGCCAAATCCAGACCACCAGGGGTTCCTCGACAGACACACCCCTTTCCTCTGCCCCCACTAAATTTCTCCCTGACCACCAATCATATGGAGTTTCCCAGCATTTGTATTTCCTTCCTCATCCTTAAAAGCCAAAGTGCCACGAACCTGCCCACCAATGGGGTTCATCTTGCTTTGAATTCCGCCACCAGAAGGTGTCAATTTTGCTGGGACGGGGAACAGGACCGGTCTTTCTTAATTGCAGGGTCCCAAGCGTGGAAGCCCCCTCCTAAAAGAGGCGCGGTTGGCCTCTCCTTAATGGGTTTTAGGCAATCAGTTAAGATGCATTTGTTCCACATGCCTGTGAGGAATATGAAAATTATTTTAGAAACAAAAATACATTAAAAATAAAACAATAATAAGACTTCAGCTCTGCAAAGCAAGGTTGCTCCTACCACAGGCTGGATGCCACACTCTCACTGTGTAAAAATACACATCACTGTTTTCCTGATACATCTTGGAGGAAGTGCCAATGTAGGAGAAAGATGAGTTGACACAGCAGGACACACAGATGTTGCAAATGCCTCAGTTCAGATCACTCCCAACTGGAAGCCCATGAAGTCTTCCTCTGAGGCCTGTAAGTAGACAGGAATGGTCAGTCTCTCCTCCTCCTGGGATCAAGTGCTCCTACCTCTTAATCAGCAAGGAAGCTTCTCCACTATTCTGTCCCTACTTTTATCCTTTGGGCTAGGATCCTAAATACATCACCTGCACTCTACGCCCATGAGTCTTGATGTAGGGGGACCATATGGAAAGAGGACAGGGCTCCTGTATCTTTAACAGTTGCATAGAAAAGGAATTTCAGCAGGTGTCATTTGTATGCATGCAGCCCTTGGTGAAATTTATTTATTTATTTATTTATTTATTTATTACATTTCTATACCGCCCAATAGCCGAAGCTCTCTGGGCGGTTCACAAAAAATAAATCATAGCAAGACAATCAACAGGTTAAAAGCACAAATACACAATACAATATAAAAAGCACAACCAGAATAAAAACCATGCAGCAAAATTGATATAAAATTAAAATACAGAGTTAAAACAGTAAAATTTAAATTTAAGTTAAAATAAAGTTAAAATTAACTTAAAATTTAAGTTAAAATTAATTCCCTCTTCATCACCACAGTCAAAGCTGCAGGAGCCCTGCCCTCTTTTGTATCTGGTCATTCTAGTATAGCTCCTGCAGCTTTACCTGTTGTGATGAAGAGGGAGTTCCACCAGGTAATGCATGCCTACAAATGACACCTGCTGAAATTCCCCTGTCCATGCAACTGTTAAAGATATAGGAGCCCATTCCTCCTTGGTCACCAGTGCAGCAGATTCAAATCTTTGCCTGACCAAAAAAGCAGAATGAGATGCAAACCCAATAAATAAGAATTAAAATGATTTAATAATTGCCACCGTGGGTGAAATTTGGAAAGTGGCCCTCAGTTAAGAGAGCTAAACTATTTGACTTTCAAGTGGAGGCCATCTAGTAAAGGTACTAAAGAAACATGGCAGCTCCTTACATTCTAATTCAGTGGGATATTTCAGGATACCTTTATTGCAGCCTCTCACAAGCTGACATCCTCCACCTGGGTTGGACTACAATTCCCAGGATCCCCAGCCAGATATGCTGACTGGAGGATGCTGGGAGTTGTAGCCCATCACATCTGGAAGGCGCCAGGTTGCAGAAGCCTGCTTTATCATTATGATCTACTCCTTTTTACTCTCAAGTCCTGCTTTTCAATCAACAATGCAGGCATCTTACAACGCGTGTTGCACGTGCCTCTCCAGGCCTGTATTGCTTGAGCGTTCTTGTGAGGCTATCACAGGAGACCAGCAACACTGACGTCTTGCTCTTTCTATCAACTGCTTTTCCCTTGTCTACTGAACCAATTATTTTATCAAAGAAGGAAACTAGGCTGGTGTAGCATGATTAGTTCCTAATAAAAGCACGTCGGCAGCCTTTAATCACTTAATTTCCCTCTGGGCACTTCACAATTAATTGTTTTCCTATGCGTTCTAATAACTTTTCAGATAAAGAAGTCAAGTTAACATGACCGTAATTTCCTTGGCTTCACCTTCCTCCCTTTTTGAAAGGACAGGAGCTCAACAGTGTCATCTCCAGGTTTTGTGGGGCCCCATGGGCGAGGTACCCACACAATGGCCTCTTTTCTTCAGTGAGTCTACCATCTCACTGACATTGTCACTGGCTGCTACAGCTCCTCATCCTCTGTTTCATCATTGCTTGACAGGCAGAGAGCCCATGAGCAAGCAGGCCACAGCATCTACTGCTCCTCACTGGGCCAGAGCAAGAGGTAGGTGAACAAGCAGTTTCCAAGGGTGAAGAAGAGGAACAAGTCCAGAGATCTCTTGACAGTGAGACCCGGCTGGGATATGGACCCTGGGCAGCTGCTCGATGATGCCTACGCTTGCCACCTGCTCTGGTGGTGCTCAAGACACTTTTCTCATCTCCAGGAACCACACTAGTTGTCCATAAGGACTCAAGTATGGAGGCTTGAGGAGGCTCCCAAAGGAAACTGGCCTGAGAAGAGAGACTGGCTCTGGTGCTGTGAAGGATGATGAATCTTCAAGACTTTTATTTCAAAGAACCTCAAAAACTCAATGTTTCGGATCGCAGGATCCCTCGTCACGAGCTACAATCAAAATATAATATAAATACCATATAAGTATACAAAACAACACCCGTACTTTGAAGAATATTAAACATGATTTTTCTCAGGTCGGTTGTGAACTGGCTCCACAACCGATTTTTCTCAGATTTTTGTAGCTCCTGACGAAGGATCCTGGTATCCGAAACGATGCGCTTTGGGGTTTTTTTTGAAATAAAAGTCTTATCTTTCGACAATACCACTGAAGATTCATCATCCTTCACAGCACCAGAGCCAGTCTCTCTTCTCACACCGCTTAGTTGTGCTTTTTCTCCTTTTTCCCCATCTTCATCCCAAAGGAAACCCCCAAAGTCTGTGGAGCAGAGATGAAAGGGAGGAACACTCAGGGGAAGAGAGAATAGTTTGAAAATGAGCCCCTGCGTCACATTTCGGACAGAACACTGCTCCAGCGGAATGGACTTGCCCACAAAGTTATAACAACTGACTGTTGCAACTTGAGGTAAAACTATTGCAGCTTTTTCTCCGCCTCTTCCAGCACCAACATCTACTCAAGGAGGAGGGAATCCTGTGACTGAACCCAGTGTGTGTTATATTGGTTGAATGTAGAATAGAAAGAAGGGCTCTTATATTGGTTGGTCAAGATATCAGAGACGAAGAACAGCAGCTAGCAGTGGCAGGCGAGATAGTGGTGCTGCTCTTTCCAACAGCCAGCTGGAAGGCATTTCATTGAAACCTCAGACACGCTTCCAGAAGAGCTCCTGGGCTCTTGCATTCCCCGTCTGTCCAGGTTTGCTTCCAAGCTCAATAGGGAAAGGAACATTTATTTCTATTTATTTATTTATTACATTTCTATCCCGCCCAATAGCCGAAGCTCTCTGGGCGGTTCACAAAAATTAAAACCATAGTAAGACAACCAACAGGTTAAAAGCACGAATTCACAATACAATATAAAAAAGCACAACCAGAATAAAAATTGATATAAAATTAAAATACAGAGTTAAAACAGTAAAATTTAAATTTAAGTTAAAATTAAGTGTTAGAATACTGAGAGAATAAAAAGGTCTTCAGCTGGCAACGAAAGGAGTACAGTGTAGGCGCCAGGCGGACCTCTCTGGGGAGCTCGTTCCACAACCGGGGTGCCACAGTGGAGAAAGCCCTCCTCCTAGTGGGCAGCTTCCTGTTCTTCCTTATATTGAATCAAACCATTGGTCCACCTAGCCCAGTATTGTCCACACTGATTGGCTCTCTAGGATTTCAGGCAGGAGTTTTTCTAGCCCTTGAACCTGGCAGCGAAGCACATGCTTTACCACTGAGCCCAACATATCTGATATCAAACGAGGAAGCTGTCTTACGCTGAGTCAGGCTATGGTTCCATCTAGCTCAAGATTGACTACATCAGGGATGGGCAGAAAATAGATCTCCAGATGTTTTGGACTTGACCTCCGAGAATTATGGACCGCCACTGTAAAGCCCATAGGTGCTAGTAGTCCTGCTTCTTTCCTGCTTTTTGGCCCTCTGTCCCCTCACCACAGAGGGGCTCATCAAATGTGACATACATAGGGCATGTCTAGATAGGGCGATATCCAGGGGATGGTCCCAGGATTGTCCCTGTGCATCCTTATGATGCACAGGGCATCCCGGGAGCAGGGAGTGACGTTCCTTCCCTTGCCTGGGGATATCTCCCTCCTTTCAATTCCGATTTTTCCTGCGGTCTCGGGATGATACCGAGACTGTGAGATGTGTGGCCTGCTGCCACAGTTTTGTCCCAGCTCCTCATGAGTAAACGCAAAGCAGAGAACTGGGCATGGGGCAGGGAGCTCCTCAGCAGCTCTGTGCCCATCGGGGGTAGGGTGGGTGCGAGAGGTTGTTTTTTGTTTTTTAAATACCTTACAGTTTCGTTCGAGCGCTTGTGCGCTCATTTTCCTTTAAAAATAAAAATCCAAAATGGCGGGCGCAACGTCCTCTCGGGACGTCACGCACCACATGAGGGGGACGATCTCGTGACCATAAAATCGCGAGATCATCCCCCTACACCCTGTTCGCCTAGCCATGTCCGTAGTGAATCCCCCCCTCCAAAATTTGCATATGGCACTCCCCTGCTCGCTCCCTTGCACACCCTGATTGGTCACCTCATTCCCTCCCCGCTCCCCCTTCCTTCTGGTGGCACCAGCCTAACTGCGCCGCTGCGCCTGGGGCCCGCCTTCATGCCACACTGATTTGCCAACCAGGGCCGTCCATCACCCTGCTAGCGGACGGGCTGCCCTGCCTGTTTGGCACAGAGGAAACTTTCAGATTTTTCTGCCTGTTTACACTGCTTAAACTAGCCTCCTGTGGTGCAGAGCGGTCAAGCAGCAGTTTCTGCAGCTGAAACTCTCCCCACGGCCTGAGTTCGATTCCAGCGGAAGCTGGTTTCAGGCAGCCGGCTCGGGTCTACTCAGCCTTCCATCCTCCCGAGGTCGGTAAAATGAGTACCCAGCTAGCTGGGGGAAAGGTAATCACGGCCGGGGAAGGCAACGGCAAACCACCCCGCTATAAGGCCTGCCAAGAAAACGTCAGCGAAAGCTGGCGTCCCTCCAGGAGTCAGTAATGACTCAGTGCTTGCACAAGAGGTTCCTTTCCTTTCCTTACACTGCTTAAGCTTGTGAACAAAATCAGTCGGGTAGATCTCGAGCACTAAGCCTTACACTGCTGTATCCTTATATGAGACCAGCGTAAAGGCCGTGGGCGCTAGTAGTTCAAGACATGCTGCTCCTTGACTCCCACTCTGTCAGTCCTCCGGAAGCGTTCCTTCCCTTCAATGCCACCAAGGACTTCTTGCCCTTGCTTCCTCATACCCCTTTGCTACTGAACAACATTCACCTCTTCCCCCACATTTTAAGACCCGGCCTTTCCTCTGCTGCCACCGCATCAGAGCATTCACCGTGACCATCCCTGCCGCCAATACGTCCACTTCGGGAGTGGGCTCAGCTGGCAAAGCCCAAGGCCCGCCCTGAGTCCCCGCCTTTGTGGGTTTTCTCCTGCATGCCTGCGTAGCACAGAGCTACGTGGAAGCTGTACTTCCTCAACTGACTCACGCTTCTGGCCAGGGCATGGAAACTTACTGTGTAGGCATTAAAGCTCAAGCTTTTAACTTCTTCAATTTTTCACAATTTTCTGGACATCTGCAGTGCTCGAGCTTCAGTTTAAAAAATGGGCAAAATCAGTCTATTAGATCTCTAATAATAAACCTTACACTACCGTATTTCTTGTATAAGATGATGATGATTTTTAGTGTGGGCCACTCTGGGACAGATTTAGGGAGGATGGTATCGAAATGTCTAAATAAGTAACTTTTGAGGCGATTGATTTTTTTTCCACCTCATCCACTAGCACCACTTACCGATTAGGGGGGCCACCCCACTGCTGCTATTGTACCTGGGCCCTCCCAAATCCTCCAGGAGGTTTTTAAAGCTGGCATGATAACGTGAGCTGGAAATGATCAGCTGCCATTGCCCATGGCAGCCACGGCTCTTCCCAGCCTCCAAGTTGCAAGACGCTGACAAGCCTAGGGTGACCATATGGAAAGGAGAACAGGGCTCCTGTATCTTTAACAGTTGTTTAGAAAAGGGAATTTCAGCAGGTGTTATTTGCATGCATGCAGCACCTGGTGAAATTCCCTGCTCAGCACAATAGTTCAAGCTGCAGGAGCCCTGCCTAGTGTGACCAGATGCAAAAGAGGGCAGGGCTCCTGCAGCTTTAACTGTTGCGATGAAGAGGGAATTTCACCAGGTGCTGCATGCAAACAAATGGCACCTGCTGAAATTCCTTTTCCTATGCAACTGTTAAAGGTACAGGAGCCCCGTCCTCCTTTCCATAGGGTCCCCTAGACAAACCTCATTCTAGATGCAGAGCTATTTGGGATGTTGGATGGAATTTGCCTCCTGGGAAGGTAGCCCAAAGCAGAGCAGCCAAATCCTGTGGTTTGCGGCGCCAACATTTCAAATGGTTTCCAAGTTTCCCACATTTCTGGAGCAAGCGTAGAAAAATCAAGACCCAAATGGAAGAAATGGGGCTTGCAAGCTTGAATTGATTAACTGCTTTGCATAATCAACTGCAGCTTGATGGTCAAGATTAAAACGTGTCAGCTAGGCAGGAGCGGTAACCAGAAACGCCTTGCAGGAGTTAAGGCTATGAAGGGCCCCATCACAAACAGGTCATCTTCCTCATAGAACAGCAGAGTTGGAAGGGGCCTACAAGGCCATCGAGTCCAACCCCCTGCTCAATGCAGGAATCCACCCTAAAGCATCCCTGACAGATGGTTGTCCAGCTGCCTCTTGAAGGCCTCTAGTGTGGGAGAGCCCACAACCTCCCTAGGTAACTGATTCCATTGTCGTACCGCTCTAACAGTCAGGAAGTTTTTCCTGATGTCCAGCTGGCACCCGGCTTCCTTTAACTTGAGCCCATTATTCCGTGTCCTGCACTCTGGGAGGATTGAGAAGAGATCCTGGCCCTCCTCTATGTGACAACCTTTTAAGTATTTGAAGAGTGCTCTCATGTCTCCCCTCAATCTTCTCTTCTCCAGGCTAAACATGCCCAGTTCTTTCAGTCTCTCTTCATAGGGCTTTGTTTCCAGACCCCTGATCATCCTGGTTGCCATTCTCTGAACACGCTCCAGCTTGTCTGCGTCCTTCTTGAATTGTGGAGCCCAGAACTGGACGCAATACTCTAGATGAGGCCTAACCAGGGCCGAATAGAGAGGAACCAGTACCTCCTGTGATTTGGAAGCTATACTTCTATTAATGCAGCCCAAAATAGCATTTGCCTTTCTTGCAGACATATCGCACTGTTGGCTCATATTCAGCTTGTGATCTACAGCGATGAAAAAGCACATTTAAAGGTAGTTTCCCTTCCCATCAGACACAGCTAGGAAACTGCTTGCCTTTGAAGGTGAAGCTGTTACTACCAATTGCTTTGACCAACACCAAGCAAGAGTAACTGAAACAGATACTGCTCAGCTGAAATCAACGGAGTGCCTCCCAACTTAATTTTAGATTTTCGGTGCAAAAAAATGCATGCATCGAGGCAGCGGACATTTCTTGTAGCATAGAATAAACTCTACTATGGAATCTTGTCTTGCCCGTCCCCAGCATCAGAAGCTATAATTTCTTACCCTTCTTTAACCCCTCCTGTAGGAGCAGCCAACTGGAACTTGTACTTGATACAGGGCAAGATGTGTACTATGGTGCGTAAGCATACACAGACGCAATACGTCCTTCTCTCTCCATTACAGATGAGGTGTTGCATGAAGCAGAAGAATACTGGTGTGTACGAATTCAGACTGCAGGTAAGGGTCGGAGACGCCGACGCTTATTTGTGAATATTTTCCTTCCTCGTCTTCATGGAAAGCTCCTTGCAATGCAGCGAAAATAAATATCCGAAAAGCCTAGTTTGCAAGTGGTGTTTTATTACATGCAGGGAGGTGTGTTGGTTTCATGCAGGGGAGAATCTAAAAACATGAACACCCTGGCAGGGGTGGAATTAAGACCTGTCTCTTGCACACACTCCCATATACATGTGTGGTGCTTATTGGTGCATGGCATGGCATACATCTTTCTAACTCATCTTGTTTCTAGGACAGCAGGTAAATATACAATAAAACCAATGATGTGGGGGGGGGGAGCACGGGTGTGTGTGGAACCCAAACTAAATTTTGGATGAAAATGAATTAAACTGATCACATTCTGGATTAAACATGCCAGGTAAAAGCCAGCCCCAGACCAGAATATAGAAATTTCTCTGGCTTGGATTTGGACGGCTTTCTTAAGGCTATGCTGAGAATATCTCCAGAACTGATTCCAACACTCAACCAACTCTTCACCCAGTATCCTAGTGCAACTTTGGTTCTTACCCTGTCTCACATCCAAGGACAGCCCACCCCCCACCCCCGAAGGGAATGCTGAAACGGTGCCGAGCTCCTGCAAAAGCGCAAATGTACAAGCCAGGGACAACGTGGCAGCTGCAGAATACAAACCCGTCCAGAGCTGGCTGGGAAGGAGCTCCTGCAAGCCAAATGGGGCCTGGCTTAGAAGAGAAGAAGGGGGAGGCAGGCCCGGGAAGGGTTGTGTGTGTCTATTTATACATTCCCTCAGACGCTTTCCCCCAAATGTGCTCAGGAGGCAGCAGCACAGATCGTACAAATAAATAAATAAACGCATCAAGCAAGACAATCTTTAAATAAAGCACCAATAAAGCAGACATCTGATAAATATGAGGGTTTTAATGGAATTGTTTTATATGTTATTGTAAAGCGCCTCAATGCCAGAAATGGTGAGGCGGCGCTATGAAAATGCTTTAAATAAATAAAATATTTAGCCAGAGCCTGATAGGGGGATTAAACGTTAAACGTCCAGAGTATAAAAGCCCCATGAGGTCTCCCTGGAACTGGGGCTGTGGGAAATTAAAGTGGCAGCCAGACCCAAGTTCAGGGAGAGGCTTAGGGCTCAGAGCTACCTTGCAGTATACACTCTAGCTGAGATGATGATGATGATGATGATGATGATGATTTGGAGTAAAAAAAAACCCCAAGTAATCTGGAAAGATTTGATCCTCTTCACTTTCCTCTTCAACTTCCTTTTTACCAGTCCCCAAATTTAAGGGAAGTTTCCTCTTTTCAAGTCAAAGGTGACTGGATTGGACTTTGATCATTTTCTACTTCCAGTTAAATTTGTAGATACCTTCAACGATTGTGCCCTGGGACAGTTGGTCATGGATGATTATCCTGTTACTCTGAATCAACAGGAAACAGGCAGATGTGAGTACTGGGGCAATATGGCTCCCTGCCCCCAATCCCAAAATGCAGTGGGGTTACAGACTTCTGCACCAGCCATAGCTCTGAACAGTCTTCAAGGCGAGCCTCACATAGTAGAACCCATTATGGTAATCAATCCTAGAGATTAGCAGCAAAGGGACAAAGGATAGATTTCTGTCCTCAAGAACAGGTCACATCTAATGTACCAGATGTAATTTGTAAGTGAGATTTCTGAACACAGCTACCCTCTGGACATTAGGGAGCACTACGAGATCCAGCAGAACCGTATGCAGGGACCGCCTTGTTTACTGATTGCACGCAAGCCGCTCTGGGAGTTTGGGGGCTGGTAATCAGGATAAAAATATTTCAAACAAATCTCTGTCAATGTCTTAAGAACGACACACCCATCAATACGGTTTTTAACACTTTATTCGAAGGAACGCTGCCCTTCCTCACATACATGCTGCTGCCCCCCGACTTTCCTGCAGAGCATGAAGTGAATTATTTGGAGGACGTGTTTTTAAAAATCCTGGGGAAAGGCTTTACCAAAAAAACTAGTCTGCGGAGTCCAGAGCAAAAGGAGCTTGACAGGCAACTTCTCTTGCCACGAGTTTGACACTGATACGATGTCCGGCTGCAGAGTGTCCTTGAGAAGAAAACCTTTCCGCTGCACAAGGAGGCCGCGCAATCCTGCCACCGTTAGGATCCCAGGGCTGCAGCCCCAGGGAATCAGTGCCCAGCGGGGGGGGGGGGGCATGAGCAGGCAGCAGGGCGCTACTTCGCACAGCACGATGTCTGCCTTGCCCGTTCTAACTACAAGGCGCCTGAAGACCTGGAAAATAGCCACCGAGGCCCCATCTTGAGCAGGCAGCCACATGCGCTGAGCAGAACCATGCCGGCGCCCGCTGCACACCGCAGCCACTGGCAGGCAAATGATCTGCCGCTGCAGCGACCTCAGTTCACCTATTTACTATGGTGGTGAAAAAGGAAACCCATACAGGTCATAGAGGTACTATCTTCTGGGGACGGCCAGATTGTAGGCGTTGTTAGGGTGGGGCTCTGCAGAGGTCTCAGGGCTTCATGGTGCTCAGGCGGATGTCCCGCTCATGCTCAAACTGCCGGTGATCCACTCTCTCTAGAAACGCTTTCCTCTCGAGGTACCTGCAGGAAAGGAGGCACGGGGTTGGCAGCAGGGTCCGCAAAGAGCAAGCTGAGAGCCGTTGGGAGAGACACGGAAGGGCCTGGCCAGCACTCTTACAGGAGGCTTCGAGGCCTCGCTTCCCCCAGCCCCCATCCAGCTTTTGGAACCCCTAGATGCCTGCACAGGCCTAGGCAAGTACTGCCTGAATCACAGAATAGCAGAGTTGGAAGGGGCCTATGAGGCCATGGAGTCCAACCCCCTGCTCAGTGCAGGAATCCACCTTAAAGCACACCTGGCAGAGGGCTGTCCAAGCTGCCGCTTGAAGGCCTCTCATATGGGAGAGCCCACCACCTCCCTAAGTCATGGGTTCCATTGTTGTGCTGCTCTAACAGTCAAGAAGCTTTTCCTGATGCCCAGCCGGAATCTGGCTTCCTGTAACTTGAGCCCGTTATTCCGTGTCCTGCACTCTGGGAGGATCGAGAAGAGATCCTGGTCCTCCTCTGTGTGACCACCTTTCAAGTACTTGAAGAGAGCTGTCATGTCTCCTCTCCATCTTCTCCAGGCTAAACCTGCCCAGTTCTTTCAGTCTCTCCTCACAGGGCTTTGTTCCCCCGATCATCCTTGTTGCCTGCTCCCCTTGCAGAGGGCCCTTGGGGTTCCCACGCGGCCAGCAAATCCTCTCCTGCCCACACACAAATACATCCTGGCAACAACGTGGTATGTGGATTAAGAGTGGGATGGGAAACATTGTGGAGCTAAATTATTTCTCCTTTTTTTTTTCAATAACCCAAATTGCTCAGCTAATTGCAAGCTATAAATAATTTCCCACAGCGACACTAGAGGCAGGTGCCAATGAAATCAGGTGCATTTGGGTGCAATCTTGAGTCGGTCCTCATTGGAGCCTGCATCTCGTCACAAGGCCTCCTACCGCTCCCATCGCGCCCCAAGGAGCTCTCACGAGGCCTGTCCTACATGATGGCAGAGATCAAAACTTAACGGGCATTTCCCTTGGGGCTTGCCCTAGATAATGCCATAACGAGGCACAGCTCGAGACCCCATGGGAGTCCGGTTCTCCTCCTCCTCCTCCCCACTGCAAAACCAGGTCAGGCTACCACCAGGCATAGTTATGATTCCACACAACCTCCGCTTGCTCACAAGGATCGTAGGTACCCCCTTGAAGCAGTGAGCTGGAGCCTCATGGTTCATGCAGAGCCCCAGAAGTCCTCCAAACCCTGGAAAAGGTGTGCTGCTGTGGCTACACCTGGTGGGCAAGAGCAGCCAGGTGTAAGGCTTCAGAGAGCTGCCAGGGGAATAGCCACCCCCCCCCCCCCCGGCTTACCCATCTTTCCCTCTGTTATGGATGGCCAGCTCATCCCCGATGCCCTCCTCTTCTTTGAAGCTCTCCCAGTCTAGCTTGGACTTCTCCAGCGTGCTCATCTTCTGCTTCTTGGTACCGATCTTGCCCAGCAGGCTGTTCATGCCACTCGGCCGCTTCACTCTGGCAAGAGACAGAGCGGGAAACAAGGCAGGTTCAACGGAAGCCCTGGCAAAATTTAAGCCCACTTGGGAAGCAGCGCTGCTTCAGTCTGACATCCATGAAATAAATATTCTCGGCTGCACCGGAAACCTGCCTTCCTGAACCTCTGCCCTCTAGATGGGTTGGACTACAATTACGAACACCCCACGGCCATGGGATAAGAGTCCATTGGCTACGACGGCAGTTGCAGACTGACACATCTGGAAGGCATCAGCCTAGAAAAGACCACCTCACATTCTTCCAGGCTTCCCCAAGCCATCATAAGAACGTAAGAGGAGCCCTGCTGGATCAGACCAAGGGTCCATCTAGTCCAGCATTCAGTCCTCACAGTGGACAACCAGACGCCCACAGGTAACCATAAGCAGGACACAAGTGCAACAGTATCTCCCACCCATGTTCCCCAACAACTGGCGTACACAGGCATAGTGCCTCTGATGCTGGAGGTAGCATAGGGCCATCAAGACTAGTAGCCATCAACAGCCTTCTCCTCCAGGGATTTGTGCAGTCCCCTTTTAAAGCCATCCACACTGGTGGGCATCACCATGTCTGGTAGAAGTGAATTACCAAAGAACATCAGAAGAGCCCTGATGCTGGACCAGACCAAGGGTCCAGCTAGTCCAGCACTCCGTCCCCACACAATGTCCAACCATACTTTGCTATGCACTGTGTGACGTGCATATTTATTTATTTATTTATTTATTACATTTTTATACCACCCAATAGCCGAAGCTCTCTGGGCGGTTCACAAAAATTAAAACCACAATAAAACAACCAACAGGTTAAAAGCACAATTACAAAATACAGTATAAAAAGCACAACCGGGATAAAACCACACAGCAAAATTGATATAAGATTAAAATACAGAGTTAAAACAGTAAGATTTAAATTTAAGTTAAAATTAAGTGTTAAAATATTGAGAGAATAAAAAGGTCTTCAGCTGGCAACGAAAGCAGTACAGTGTAGGCGCCAAGCGGACCTCTCTGGGGAGCTCATTCCACAACCGGGGTGCCACAGTGGAGAAAGCCCTCCTTCTAGTAGCCACCTGCCTCACTTCCTTTGGCAGGGGCTCACGGAGAAGGGCTCCTGTAGATGATCTTAAGGTCCGGGCAGGTACATATGGGAGGAGGTGTTCCTTCAAATAGCCTGGCCCCAAACCGTTTAGGGCTTTAAATGTCAATACCAGCACTTTGAATCGGGCCCGGACCTGGACTGGCAGCCAATGAAGTTGTAAAAGGACTGGCGTAATGTGATCTCGCAGCTACCTTAGCACAGCAGTTAAGAAGTCTCTGGTTCAAATCTCTTCTCTTAGGTAACCCCACCCTTCTCTGTGTCAACCCCATTCCCTAATAAAGGGACATAATACCAACCTCCCATACAAGGGTGTTGTAAAGATTGCTGAGAGAGCATAGGCCGAACCCTCTGTAGTAGAGCAAGGAAACGTTCGTTAACGGTCTACTACAAGTCCTATGGAGCAAAGGAAGATGACTGAAGGCTTCAGCACAGCACCCCTGGCCTTTGCTCGACACCAGTACCCTCGACAGGATACATCTAGGTAGTTGTGCTCCGGGCTCCTCCAGGTGAGTCACACAGAACCCTCGTCGCGGTTTCAATACCAAGGAACCCCTAGGAACTAGCTACGCTGACTGGTGCTTGCTAGACATAGTCTAAACATCAGGAGGGCACCAGGTTGGGGAAAGCTGCCCCAGGGTCTCAGGCGGAGAAAGGCCGTTACCTTCAGCTGCTACCCGATCCTTCTAAGTGAAGGTACCTGGGACACTCTACACGCAAAGCAAGTGGTCTTCCACGGAGCCATGATCCATTTTGTCATCAAGTTCAGCAACTGGAAAGGACCACCCAGAAACCCTGCAAGACCTTCTGTGACCTTCAGTTGCCCAGATGACAAGAGGACAGCACCCAGCAGAAGGAAGACTGTGAACCACCCAGAGAGCTTTGGCTATTGGGCGGTATAAAAATGTAATAAATAAAAAGACTATGGCCCTGTTCAGAAGACACCTTAAACCATGGCTTTAACCACAGTGAATAAGGTTTTTTTCCTTATTCACCGTGGTTAAAGCCATGGTTTAAGGTGTCTTCTGAACAGGGCCTATATAAGCCGGTGTAGTGGCTTGACCGGGTCTTGGAGAGATCTGAGTTCTAGTGCCCACGTGGCCATGAAACTCAGGGTGACTGGGATCCTGCTGCCCCTTACGCCTGGAACGCTCTTCCAGAACATTTGAGAACTACAAGTTCAATCGCAGCTTTTAAAGCTCAGCTAAAAACTTTTCTTTTTCCTAAAGCTTTTAAAACTTGATTTTGTTCCGACTTTTATACTGTTAGTTTTACCCTACCCTGTGCCTGTTTGCATTCTCTTCCCCTCCTTATTGTTTTATTATGATTTTATTAGAATGTAAGCCTATGCGGCAGGGTCTTGCTATTTTATTGTTTTACTCTGTACAGCACCATGTACATTGATGGCGCTATATAAATAAATAATAATAACAATAATAATAATAATAACTTATCTTGCAGGGTTGTTGTGAGGATAAAATGGAGAGGCGATCATGTACACTGGGCTCCTTGTAGGAAAACATGGGATATAAATGGAACAACGCCATCATCTATCAAGGCCAAGTCAGGGTGACAACAGGTGCTCTAGAGGAAGCCTAGAAGCAGGATATGAGGGTTACAGCACTCTCCTGCTTATCTTCCCCAGCAACTGGCCGAGGGAGGCATATTTACTTCCAATACTGCAGGTAATGCGTAGCCATCAAGACTGGTAGCCATAGGTAAGTCACGCGTGCCCACAGTTGCGGAGAACACCTTGTATTGCCAACACACAGCTTCCTAGCTCTGTGGGGCAGGCTTTAAGAAAAGCACAAAACATCCGAACCCCCTGGAGATCTGGTCATTGAGCCTCAGTCTCCAAGTCCCAGCCCGCTGCTCTACACCACCAAAGCAGAATCCCCGCTGCTCGCCAAATGTCCCTGGATCTCCTGTCGCCTATTCTTCGATGGTCTCGTAAGGAAGCATCACCCAGGAAGAGGAAAGAAGACACAAAGCACAGCCATTTGCTCAGTGGGAAATTCCACCCCTTAAGTAACGAGAGAGAGAGAGAGAGAGAGAAAGGTGACCTGCCGACCCCACGTGGTCTTAATTGGGCCGCAGCAGATCAATCACCGAAGAGGTAGAAACGCGGACGCAAACGTGCCTTAGCTACCAGCAGAGCCTCAAGCTTGCTGTTTATTTGCATTCCTGGGATAACTTCCTTTCTGCCAATTTGAGAAGCCGGAGAGGAAATGACTTGCATTCTAAGGCAGGTTGGGGCGGGGGGACAACCGTGGCCAGCGTAGACCCGGTGTTTTACTGGAAGACAATGACTCACCAAGGGGGAAAAAATATTTACCAACCCTTTTGTTATCTAGGTTCATTCCAAAATCAGAACTTCCAGGTGTGCAACTCACTCTATTCCCTTCCTGTCCGCAAAGTGCAGTCTGAAATGCAATCCAGAGCCACGTCTGTGTTCAGAGGAGCCAATGTTCAAGCACGTGCTTAGCCCACAGTTCCTCCAAGCAGCTCAGGTGAGAACGCACGGCCCTCCTGCCACCGTTTTTATCCTCAAAACAACCCTGTAGTGGAGGGTTAGGCTAAAAAAAAATGAACAGCTGCCTTAAGGTGGAGGCTGAATGTGGATCTGAACCTGGGTTTCCCTGAACCCGGTCCAACACTCTGACCGGTATCCTCAAATGGCAAAGGACACAAGGCGTGAAGGCAGCAGAATTGTCAGCTGGGAAAAGACCGAGACCCATTTCTACGTGCCTTGTGAGGAGACCTGGCCCCTTGAGCGCCATTTCCATTTGACGTACCACGGCGTGCATTTCCTACTCCAAGAGCTGTGCCCGAGAACACGAAATGAGACGCGGCCCCGATTCATCCTGTAGGCCTAATAAGCTGCCACAGTGAATCAAGCGGTCACTGGGCCAGGCTGGGGACTGCATAAAATGTCATTCAGCTGCATGCAGGTGAAGAATATGAATTGGACTTTAAGGAAACAAAGAACCCAGGCAAGGCTGACTCAGCTCAGACAACGCATTAGTCAACGCAGTGTGAAAACTCCACACAGCATGCTCTGACCCCACCGTTGTGTGCCTGTGGGCCACCGTGGAGTTGAGTTGGCTCGCCCTACTGAGCTGTGAGAACCCAGAAATCCCAGATTCAAATCTTGCTACTGCTGAGAACTCGCTGTCCGGCTTTCAGGCAAGCCGCACAGGCTCTCAACTGCAGTTTGCTCAACCCTTCCGTAACGGGAGGATAACAGTGATCTACCTTGCAGGGTTGTCATAAGGGTTACTCCAATAAGAGGGAAGGGGCTGCAGCTCGGTGACAGAGCCAAGGGGTCCCAGGACAGATCCCCAGGCAGAGCTGGGAACGCCCCTTTCCTGTCTGAGGCCGCGGAGACCCCATAAGAGAGGCCAACCGACGGCCTCGCTCAGTATAAGGCAGCTTCTGCCATCATGTACACGAGAGGCTTTGAATACTCTGCAGCACCACATAATGCTACATATTAGGTCGATGCGGACGATGTTTGCCGAGCAAATTTGTGGCACTGCACAGAGCAAAACCACCGACACGGAGGCCTGCAAGCGGAAGGGGCCCACGTGCCCAGGCTGCACTCCCTGCCTTTGGGCACCAGGAAGGGAGGTGGGGGAGCAGTAAGAGAGGCCTCACAGGCACCCACCACGGGGGACAGCTGCAGGGTCACAGTCCCACGGCCTCTGTCCACAGTCCCACGGAGGCACGCGTGGCTTCCTCCAGCATGCCAGGAGCCGGCCCCTTCGACAGCTAGGAAGACTTGCACGCCCAGCACCGGGGTCAATCCCCCGAGCAGCACTTTTGCACCGTCGCAGGACCTTCAGAGGGACGCAAGGCGCAAGAGCCGCTCTTGCCGAAGAGCGCTTCGGAGCAGGTTCAGAGCATTCCTCCACAGCCAGCCCAGCCGTCTGGCATCAACCCCTCTGCATTCCTGCAGCGAAAGGAAGGAGCTGCCAGGAAAACAAAACAAAAAGACAGGCGGCAGCACAGCCTGAAGCTCTGCTTTGCACTGGAAATCCGTTGAGTTCCTCCGGCTTTGCCACGTGGGAGCTGACTGCGCCCCGGGATGCTTTGAGGGGAGGTGTCCCAGGCAATAAAACAAGAAACACCACAGCCAAAGTGGGCACTTGTCCCTTTGACTAGAAACTAAATGTGCATAAGCAAAGTCCCCCAGGAAGAGGTCCGTAGCTTGACGTGAATACCCAGCCAGAGGGGAGCCATGCCTGGTCTGGAAAATGGGTGCAATCAATGCCCTATCCTATCCCAGATGACACCAGCAGCCCTTTCTCAAGGCACAGGGACCTTTTCCAGGAACTCACTGCCATCCGCTCCCAGGCAGCTCCTACTTAAGATCCTGGCTGGTTACTGGACTTTCACGACTGGGCTGAGGAATTTAACCCTCGGCGTCTGCTTTCTTTGTATGATTTGGTAGCTGGAGCAGGGCTGCTTTTTTCTGGTCATCCATATATATGGCTCAGCTTCTTACTAGGACTGGCAGGTTAGCGAATCCAAGCGCCAGCGACGGCTAACGAATTAAAGGGGCATTAATCTGCCTGCGCACGCACGCACACACAGACGCGCCGGCCCTACCCAGAAGCCATTCCCAAACGACCCGGTGGAGCGCTCCTCAGAGTGAGCCGCTGCGCTTTAGGGCAAAACGCCTGTAGTGACAGGAGCCACGTTTTGTTCCAAGAACCGCTTCAAGCTCCCCTTTTGGCGGGCGCCTGCAGAATCAGTGCGTCGCAGCTGCGCTCCCCATCTCCACAGAGCCCAGAGCAGCTTAATGAAGGACAGATGCTCCCTGCTGGGGGCCCTCCTCCTCGATGCCTGGGCAAATCAGCTCTGCTCTGCTCATGGCTACGCCTGGCCCGTGCCTTGCGAAGCGGTCGAGGCACAACGTCACAGAGCAGGAGAGCTTAAATCCCCAGGGCCGGAGGAGGAGTTCTAATCCAGAGAAAGCGGCACGGCCTCCAGCACAAGCAGGGCAAAATCAGCATCAGTCTCTTCAACCACAGGAAATGGCTTCCACAGCTGGCCATCAGCCTCCCCAGCCAAAAAACCACTCGCTCAGGAACTGAAGGCTTCTTCCAACCATATTCTTCACAAAGCTGACCAGACTGCCCCAAGAAGATGAGCATACAGTAGGTGCCCCCCCCCCACGCACACAAGGAAGCATGTGCAGGCCCAGAAAGTCAGGATTTGGGCTTTTGGATCAGGCCGCCTCCTTTAGTGGCATGTCTAGCGGCTAGCTGACAATGCTCCAGAAAGGGTGCCTTTCTGGGCAAGGGACCTCTTGGCCTGAGCAACGAGCAAACGGGGCTCTTACCAGTGCCAGCTCCACGTTTTGGGGGCTCTTCAGCCAAGATCCTCTCCGTGGGGGCCCTGCCTGGGCACGTCTAGTGTTTCATCTCTACTGTCACTGGCTGCTCTTGGTGCTCCTCCTCTTTCCCATCAAGGCCCCCACTTGCTTTGCTCAACCAGCGCAGAGCCACTGAGCCAGGAGGCCACGGCGTCTCCTGCTCCTCCTGCTCCTCCTCCTCCTCTTCCTCAGCACCACCACGATCTGAGCCAGAGCGAGAGGCAGGTGAACAAGCAGGAGCCAGTCCAGGGGAACTCTTGCCCATGAGCCCCGGCTGGGGGTGCGGGATCTCGGCAGCCGCCCAAGCACGCCTAGCCCTGATGCCGCCTCGGCCTCTTCTCTCGATGCCGCTAGCTGACGGGAACTCAAAGGCGGGGCACCCAACGGGCGAAACGCACAATTTGTCCGGAAACAAACCTGTGCAGATGTTCACTGAACGGCGTCGTGTTGCTTGAAGGAGAGCTTCAACGTGCTGCTGGAAGGACATGGAGGGAGGCTCACTCTCTAGCCTGACAAACGAGCTTCCGAACGGTGATTACATCGGTAGGCGATGTATGACATCACCTGGACGGGGCTGGCACGGCTGAGCGCTGTCTAGCACCCTCTGGTGGCTGGAATCAGTAAAATAATCTGTTCGCACCACAGACCTGAAGTTTCGATTGCAAGGGTGCTGAGGGACTCACTCCACAGAGCCAAGGAGCTCAGCTGAGTTATACCACCCTGCTTAAACGCAGCATCCACAGTCAAGAGAGATTAAATGGGAGTTTGGAGACTACTGAGGCCTTAGCAATACCCTCAAATAACTTGAGCTGAATGGGTTCAAATCCTGTGCTGTCATGCTGGCTTTCCCAGGGATGAACTCCCCTCCCTCCCGAAGCAACAACTCGAACTTGGGATGGCACCGCTTTGCACGAAGGCACCAGATCCAAAAGGGAAGGTTCGTTCGCACTGGGCTCGCTCCCAAGCAGTGAGCCTCAGGCTTCCGGCTGTTTTCTCTACAGGGAGAAGAGCCTTCAGTGGCACGCGGTACGAGCATGCTGTGCCCAGAGGCTCTGTTGCGCCACCACCGAGCATAGGCAAAGCACCAGGGCCGGATCTACACTAATGCTTTAAAGCGCTTTATAACAGTTATAAAGCGCTTTAACTGCTTTAAAGCGCTATAAAACTGTTATAAAGCGCTTTAAAGCAATAGTGTAGATCCGGCCCTGGAGAAGGCCTTGGGCCTCCGAGAGAGGGCTGCAAGGAAAACAACCGGCCTGCTTTCTTTCCACCCTAAGATTGTTTCAGCCGGCTTTAATGTGAGGACAGTTTTGGCCCTTCTCTCTTTCCCCATCCTTCCTCCTTGCTCAACATCCTGCTCGAAGGAAAAGTCTGCAGAACTCGACAGCTTGCTCACTGTTTTGTGGCATTTTGGTTGAGCTTAATACAGTACTCCAGATGTTTTGGGCGCCAACTCCAATGAGCCCCAGACAGCATGACCAATGGTCAGGAACCTTGGGAGCTCTCATTTAAAATATCTGGCGGGCGCCAGGCTGGAGAAGGCTGTAATGAAGCTATTACCCAACCGTGGAAGAACCTCGGTGGCAGGGCCTTCTCTGCAGCAGCACCCACCCTCTGAAAAACCCTCCCTCATGCGGTTCGGGAGGCGGGAAATGTAATGTCTTTTAAACACCTCCTGAAAACATATCTTTTAAAACAAGCCTTCCCTGGACTGTAACTTATTCTGGTTTTATGTGATTTTAAAGTTTTAAATTGGATTTTATGGTTTTAGTTGTAAACTGCCCAGAGAGCCTAGGCTGTTGGGCAGTATAAATACGTAATAAATAAATGAAATAATATGGTTATCGGTGCTTTTTATGTAACTGCTTTTTGCCACAGATCCTTTTTGCTGAGCGCTTTTAACTCCATTTGTGCATTTACTATTGAAGCGGCTTGTCTAGACCAGGAAGCACTTACTGCAGTGACCACAAGCTGGCAACCTTCAAGGTTGCCTCATCAAATAATAATGAGGACAGTGTGTGATGCACCTACCTAGAATTTCACAACAGCACTCACAATCCTGCATGAGTACAGCGTCAAAGGCAGGGTGCAACAGGGAGGGGCAGGAACAGGGCACTACCAAGCCCAAGAGAGAAGCAATGAAAGAAATGTGTGTAGCCTGAGAACCCCTTATAGAATCATTAAGTTGGAAGGGGCCTCTAAGGCCATGGAGTCCAACCCCCTGCTCAATGCAGGAATCCACCTTAAGGCATCCCTGACAGATGGCCGTCCGAAGGCCTCTAGTGTGGGAGCCCATTTGTACCCTTGCTGAGATTAGGAGCAGATCTCAGGTTGCCTCATTCCACACATTAGGGATAGGACTGAGTGAGTGAACCAGTGAGAGGTCCCTTCGTTTCGATGGTGGAATCTCTCTCTCCCTGCAAGAACGCTCCGGTTCATTCTTTCACTTCCCCCTACGACAGGGACGGGAAGCCTGTGGCTCAGAAGTGCCCTCTGCTGTGATCGCTGTTCAGTGATCGGAGAAGAGGGTATTTAAAGGCAAGTGTGGCGTAGTGGCTAAAGTGCTGGGCTGGGAGTTGGGAGATCCGGGTTCTAGTCCCCACTCGGCCATGGAAACCCACTGGGTGACTTTGGGCCAGTCACAGACTCTCAGCCCAACCTACCTCACAGGGTTGTTGCTGTGAGGATAAAACGGAGAGAAGGATTATGTACGGTGCCTTGGGTTCATTGGAGGAAAAAAAGGCGGAATATAAATGCAATAATAATAAATAAATAAATAATAAATTAAATGTCACGCACAGAATTAAGCTGTACTTTTGCAGTGTTAAGAGCTGTTGCAGCGGAGCTTATTTCTGAGTAGACTCACTCGGAATTGAGTTGCGTTTTGTACGCTTGGTGGGGAAATGTCTAAATTGGTTGGTGTGGCGATGCCCACTTTTCTGTCCCTTAGGTATGCCTGGGGTTTGTATGTGTAGTGAGTGCAGAGTGTTTGACTGAGTGGGTGTGGCTGGTGATGCGGTGAGAGAGGGGGAGGGAGGAGGATAAATAGGATAGCTGAGGAGATTGTGTGTTTGTTAAGGAAGTTAAGAGAGTTAAGAGTTTGTTTAGTTTAGAGCAGCCTTCCTCAACCTGGGGCGCTCCAGATGTGTTGGACTGCATCTCCCAGAATGCCCCAGCCAGCTGGCTGGGGCATTCTGGGAGTTGTAGTCCAACACATCTGGAGCGCCCCAGGTTGAGGAAGGCTGGTTTAGAGTGTTCAGTGGTGTGGACAGTGAATAGAGATAAGTTTTTAAGAGACTTAAGATTACTGATTTGATTAGAACTAGTAGATTAAGCAGGTTAACTTGCATTTAAAGTAACTAAGATCTGTTAAACAAAAATAAACATTTTGTTTTGTTACCTCAAACCACGTGTCTGCTTGGCTTTATCACCTGCTCTACAGTTACTATCATAAACACCATATATATAATAATATATATCTTTCAGCTTATTACCTGCACAGTAAAACCTTTCCAGATCTAGCCTTTACCCTCTCATGTGAGGAAAAGGTTGTGTTTTACCCTACCCTCAGGTTGTTCAAGTGGCGGCGCTTGGCTTGAGGAGGGTGTGCGAGGCAAGGCCTTCTGTATAAGGTTGGTGCCCTCGCAGTTGGTGTTATATCTGCCCGTGGCCCCAGACTGTGCTTTTTAGCCCCTCCCACTGTGGGAGCGCAGCCTCTGAGATGCTCACCAAATGCAGCCTCCGGGCTGAAAAGGGTTCGCGAGGTGAGCAACGGATGGTCTCGCTAGGATTGGAATCCCAGGCGCCCACAAATGAATGAGCAGGTCCTAAGATCCCCATCGGTTCTCAGAGATGTAACAGGGACTCTTCCCCAACAGAACCCTGACGCCAACAGGATCTTTGCCACCGCATGACCAAAATGCCACAGGCTTACCCGGAAATGGTAGGATGAGATGTGGGACCCACTGTCTTCTGCTCTTGTTGTTTCAGAAAGAACTGTGCCTCCTTTGACGCAGAATCTACTTCCTTCGTGACCCTGCCACAACGAAAGGAGAGAGAGCAGCAAAGCCACACTTTAAAGCAGGAAGAAACCAGGGAGGTGGCTATAAACTAAGGCTTTGCTCTGCTCCGTTTCGCATCTCCGAATCCGGAGCGGAGCGACCCAATCCAAACCCACTAGATCCGGATCGGGTCTAGGGACCTGCGGATCGTAGCGAAGCAGTTTGCTGCATTTCGGATCGCTTCGCCTTGATTCGGAGCTCCGAACGCCATTTTGAGCGTTTTTTCTCATTGAATTGTATTAGGCAAAAAAACGCCTATAACTTTTTTGTTTTTCAAGATACACACATGTAACTGGGCACCATGATAGCTTCTAAATAGATCCTTAGTCGTGCCAATTTTGAAGCAAATTGGATCATCTCCTGACTTTTAGGAAATTTTTGAAAATTTGAAAACTAAAAAAGTTATAGGTGTTTTACATTTGCAATGCAAGTCTATTGGGGGGGGGGGGGGGAAACAGAGATCTGGAGCGGAGGCAGATCGACCCGAAGTGGAGCGGTCGAGCCGAAAGGTGTGGATCGGGATCCGGAGCGGATCGGTGGGTCCGTGCACAGCCCTACTATAAACCTATCACAACTAGGTACCGATATTCACTGTGCGTGTGGATAGACTAGTAAGGATGAACAAAGCTCCTCTCCTATTTAGCTAGCCACAATGCCCTGTGCTCGTTCTTGTTGTAATCCTACATTTCTCTACTGTTCGCCATGCCAACGAAACAAAACTTTGTCACTGATAAACCTGATGTTTGTATGCAGCTGTGAACTTCTGAAGTTTTTTATTGCTTTGTATGCAGAGAGCGATAGTTGTGCTCTAACAATCCAAACCCCCCCCTCCCCCGCCAGTGGAAAGGGTAAATATGAAGTTCCCATGTAAATGACCTGGATCACTCGTCTGTCTAACTCCGGGTAGATGCTGGAAAAATTTCTACCTGAGCTGTCAATCAGCATTGTTAATACTGGGCTAGATAGCTGGTTTCCTATGTGACCACTGCACAGCTGGAAGGGTCCTGGGCACCTGCAACACGGTCATGATACAATTGTGAATCACAGCTCAGAGGCTTGCACCCGAATGTGGCCAGCAGGAAGCCAGGTCTTCACCTCAAGTTTACTTCTACGGCACTGTGCCCAGGAGCTTGAAAAGATATTTATTTATTTATTTATTTATTTATTTATTTATTACATTTCTATACCGCCCAATAGCCGAAGCTCTCTGGGCGATTCACAAGGTTCACTGAGTGTCAACGGCTCAGCTTTGAAAGGTACAAGCATTTTTGTATTCCTTCTCAGCTAAATAATGGCTAGTGACTGAGCATTAGGCCTGAAGAACCATAAAGTGAAAGAGGAGCCAGGCCGCTCCTCTCTATTCAATAGTGGCCAGCCAGACACCTCTGGACAGTTCACAAGCAAGGCACGGCCGATGTAGCCATCCTGTTTATCCCCAGCATCTGGCAGCTGGCGATGCACTGCCTCTGAACATCTGGGCTCCATCCATAGTTATCATAGAATCATAGAATAGCAGAGTTGGAAGGGGCCTACAAGGCCATCGAGTCCAACCCCCTGCTCAATGCAGGAATCCTATCATGGCTAATAGACTTATTTTTAAAAAAATTATCCACCATGTTTTCATACTCAGTTCAGAAATGGTTCACAAGCTAAAAAGCAGAATATTCAATAAAAATACAGACTAAATTACCCATCCTCAATGATGTTGCCTAACCAATTTTTAATCCTGTTATTTTTCCCCTCATTGATGGACCATTGTTTAATTCAGCATTTATTGCTTAAGCATCTTCAGCAGATGCCACCTCCACTTTTCCCTTAAAGTCTGTCAAGAAGTAGAGTTCACAACATCCGCCTAGGAAGGTTATTATATCCTGCTACTGATCTGTTACTTAGGAAGTTCTGGTTAACGCTGGACCCAAACCCACCTTCCTGTTTTTTAAACCCGTGACTTCCTGTAGAATGCTTGGTGGATCTGAAGAACAATGATTCTCTTCCTTCCTAAATATCTGAAAAGTGTTAACATACTCTCACCCTTCGACCCTTTAATTAAGGTAAACCATCTCAGTTCCTTCCAAGATCTCTAATTTTTCTCTGAATGTTCTTTAGTCCATCAACATCTTTCTTTCAATTACAGCTGCCAAAACTGAGCACGATGAAGTCTTAGAAGTAGTAGTACTATTTGCCAAGCCTTAGGATTGAGCCTCCTCTTAAGAAAATTGAAATGGCATTGACCCCTCACACCACGCTTTCAGGCTGCTGATTTGTACGGAGCTGTTTCCTGTACCCGCACCCCCAAGTTCTCTTTATCTAGTCACTCACCCCACCCCCACCCCCCAGGGTCCACCTGCTCTGGTTGTTCTTAGTGGTCAGAAAAAACCCATGCTGACTGCTGAGCCTCTCGCTCTTTTAGGGAAACAGCAATTGCTCAGAAGGTCAGGCCTGAACAGCCCTTCACGGTTCCTCATCGCTGTAGATACAACAAGCCAAACTCACCTCACCTCTTCACCAGCAAAGTCAAACACTTGGGTGATGGCAACTTTGTTCTTCCCGGGTTCTTTCGTTACCTCCTGAGGCTTGCACAAGTTCTTCTCTTCAGCTGGCTAATCAAAACATGATGAGAAATTACAGACCCAGCCTGAATTCTCTTCCAGACCCAGCTTCATCTCTCTCTGAACTTTTTACCTACCATCTCTTCTCTCTATAATTGCTATTGTCTGGAAATACCAACATCTAGGGCGGAAAGCCCTCCCTCCCAAGCAGATGTACTAGAAGAAGGAAAAAGCAGCCAAGTTGCTGTTTATAACAGCAAGCCGAAATATTCAGGAAGCCTCACCGGCACATGGCCACAAAGGGAGATTCTTGCAGCCGCTTCCCAGCTCTAGGAAATCTTTGACTAGAGATCAGTTGAAGCCCAAACATCTTACCGACACTAGTTGGGACAGGCGTTAACGATAAAGAACAAGACACTTACGCTTTTTGCACATTTTCCAAATGTCAGTGCCCGTATTAGACACTTCCTCTTACCTTTTCTTTCTGTGTGCAGGACGTCTGGCCTGGAGGAGCTGCTTTTGGTTTCTGGCCCACATCACTGAGGAAGCTGGCCCACAGAGCCTCCTCTTTTTCCCTTTTCTCGTTTTCTTTTACGGGTGTATTATGGCTTTCTCCAGTCTCGCCATCCTCACTATCGCTCTCGTCATGTTTTGGTGAATTTCCTCCACCTGGTTTCAAGAAGAGGCCGCCTCCTTTGTTTCTTTTCCTAAGGACGAATGCCACCAAAACCACATCAGGAAATGGGTTCCTATGCTACCCTGCTGGAGCAACGATCTTTCGAATGCTCAGTGGCTGCAATGCTGAAACCTGAGTTAGGCTGAAAGGTTGACAGGTGAGGGGGCTGACAATTCTGTTAGTATCCAATCAATGAAAACAAGGTCTGAGACACTCAGCCAAGGCACCAGTACTTTGCTCATACTGCTCTCAATCGTGATAGTGGTCAGTATCTCAAACATCACCAGAAGCAAACCTGTGCCGTTCCGAAACAGAGCTTTTGGGGAGGTATTGGCTGACGCTTTCCTTCTAACTCGCTACGTCTCTACTCTCCCACTGCCATAGCTTTCTAAGGATCTGTCCAAAAGCACAATTCTTGACATCAGCCATTTCATCGCAAGACGTAGATTCCTAAGATTATTGATCATCTGCTCACGTACTTCCACTTACACACAATGAAGTTATTGCCTACCGACATGCGATCCCTTTGGAATTCTTCTTGCATTTTTCCGTGGGCTTCTCTTCCTCCACCTCATCCTCCTTTACCAATTCGCTCACATCATCTTCACTGTAGTCTTCACCTGTATCAACGTAGCTTCAATTACCAACCGGGACTTGGACTGCATGTTTTCTAGGAGTGGGGGAGGGCTGTAGCAGGATGGTCTTTGCCATTGGGCAAGAACTTAGCTTATGATGCTCTTTCTGGTGATATCCAAGTCTTATCATTCCGTATCTCCCGTCCCTCTGTGCTATCCTCAAAAACAAGCCATTATTCATATCACATTGTAATACCATCCCTTTGAGAGATAAACTGAACAGGCATGCAGCCCTTTAAATCTGTTTCTAAATTAAAATGGAAAGTACATCTTACTCTTAAACTCAAACAGTTTTTCAGTGTACATAAGCATAAGAACACACGGCAGCTATTCAGACTGCAGGCAGGAGAACCTAAGAAGAGGCCTGATGGATTGGACCAAGGGTCTATCTATTCCGCACTCTGTTCACACAGTGGCCAACCAGCTGTCGACCAGGGACCCACAAGCAGGATACTGGCACAACAGCATCCTCCTGCCCATGTTCCCCAGCAACTGCCTCTGATACTGGAGGGAGCACACAGCCATCAGGACTAGTAGCCATTGATAGCCTTCTCCTCCAGGAATTTATCCTCCCCCCCTTTTAAAGCCATCCAAATTGGTGGCCACCACTCCATTTTGTGGTAGTGAGTTTCAGAGTTTAACTATGCGCTGTGTGCAGAAGTCCTTCCTTTTATCTGTCCTGAATCTCCCACCAGTCAGCTTCATGGGATGATCCCTTTGGGTTATTATTATTATTATTATTATTATTATTATTATTATTATTTATTTATTTATATAGCACAATCAATGTACATTGATTCATTTCCTTCTGCTTTTAAACATGCTACAGTCTCTCCCATTCTCAAAAAACCCACTCTTGATCGACTATCCCTGTCTAACTACCGACCTGTCTCCCTCTTGCCCTTTGTCTCAAAGATCCTGGAACGTCTGGTCTACTCTCGTTGTCTTGACTTTCTCTCTAATAACTCTGCTCTGGATCCCTTTCAATCTGGCTTCCGTCCTTTGCATTCCACTGAAACAGCCCTTACCAAGATCACCAATGATCTTCTTACTGCCAAGTCTAAAGGCCATTATTCTGTTCTTATTCTCCTTGATCTAACCGCAGCCTTTGACACGGTTGATCACGATCTTCTCTTAGATTCCCTCCACGACCTTGGACTCTGTGGCTCTGTCTATAACTGGTTCGCCTCCTATCTAGAGGGTCGCTCTTTCAGCGTGTCGGCTAACGGCAGCTCGTCCTCCTCTTTTCCCCTTTCAGTTGGGGTTCCGCAAGGCTCGGTGCTTGGCCCGTTGTTGTTCTCTCTATACATGCTGCCCTTGGGCAAGCTCATTCAATCTCACGGCCTCCAATATCACCTGTATGCCGATGATACACAATTATATCTTTCATCTCCGGAACTTTCTCCAGATGTTCACGATCGTATCTCGGCATGTCTTTCAGATATCTCAGCCTGGCTGCTTCATCGTCGTTTGAAACTTAACATGGCAAAGACTGAACTGCTAGTTTTTCCTCCTAAACCTTCTCCTCACCTCTCATTCTCCCTTACTGTCAACGATGTCACGCTTACTCCGGTCAAGGAAGCTCGTAGTCTTGGCTTTATATTTGACTCCTCGCTCTCCTTTACTCCTCACATCGAGGCAGTAGCTAAATCCTGTCGTTTCTTCCTGTATAATATTGCCAGGATTCGACCATTTTTGTCTGTCTCTTCTGCCAAGACTCTCGTTCACGCACTGGTTATCTCTCGGTTGGACTACTGCAACCTTCTTCTCTCTGGCCTTCCTTCGTCTCACATCAGTCCGCTGGTCTCTGTCCACCACTCTGCCGCTAAGATCATCTTCTTGGCCCGCCGCTCTGACCATGTCACTCCACTTCTGAAATCTCTTCATTGGCTTCCAATTCACTTCAGAATCCAATATAAACTTCTCCTACTGACCTTCAAAGCTCTTCACTGCCTAGCTCCTGCCTATCTCTCCTCTCTCATCTCACACTATCGCCCCGCTCGGGCTCTCCGCTCCTCCGATGCCATGCTTCTCGCCTGCCCAAGGACCTCCACTTCCCTTACTCGGCTTCGTCCTTTTTCTTCTGCTGCCCCTTACGCCTGGAACGCTCTTCCAGAACACTTGAGAACTACAAACTCAATCACTGCTTTTAAGACTCAGCTCAAAACTTTTCTTTTCCCTATAGCCTTCAAATATTGAGTTTGTTCTGACTTTACACTGCTGGTTTTGCCCTACCCTGTGCCTGTTTACACTTCCCTGTGCCTGTTTGCATTCTCCTTCCCTCTTTATTGTTTACTACAACTTATTAGATTGTAAGCCTATGCGGCAGGGTCTTGCTATTTACTGTGTTATCTGTACAGCACCATGTACATTGATGGTGCTATATAAAATAATAATAATAATAATAATAATAATAATAATTCTAGTATTATGGGTGAGGGAGAAAACGTCTCCCTCTCTGCAGTCTCCACACCATGCATGATTTAGCACACCTCAACCTCTTCCCCCCCAAAAACTAAACGACCCCAGCTGTTGTAACCCCCCCTCATTAGGGACATGCTCCAGCCCCTTGATAATTTTAGTTGCTCTTTTCTGCACTTTTTCCAACTCTACAATATCTATTTTTAAGTGTGGTGTCCTCACTTAGAATACTACACAGTATTCTAAGTGAGGTCGCACCAGAGGTTTGTATAAAGGCAGCATGAAACTGGTAATTCATAAACGCTCTTTAGAAGTGGAACTCCCTGCAAGGAGAAAACTATCACATCAGGCAGAGTTGGTCCCAGTCCGACTCTTTCCCTGAGGTACTACGCTTCTACTTGCAGGGTGTTTACTTTTCAGAGGAGGGGAGCACTCCGTGCCACCCCCTCATTCTGGTCCACGTAGGCAAGTGAGCCTTCAGGGCGCTCTCAAGGGGCAGAGCCAGGCTGCGGTCACGTGACGAGCACAGAGTGTAGCCCGGATGTCGGAGCCACTCTGCGAGGAGCAGCCTCGGCCTAGGCCGGCCCGGAGCCCTCCGGATCTTCCCCTCTCAGGGGCCCCGAATACCCTCGGCCGGAAGGAGGCGGCGGCGGCGACGCCCACCTGACGGCAGGTAGTCTTCATCCTCCGACGACGAATAATCCTCAGAGTCCGACATGGCTCTTCACGCGCACAAACGCCCCTCCCGCGGAAGGGAGCCGGAAGTGCTTTCCCCCGACGATAGAGGACATCCGGTCGGCTCGGCCAGAGCGCCCCGTAGCTTCACCATAGAGGAAAGAAATAAGCGTGGAGATACAGAAACAAGGTTAGAGCTCAGCCAGGTGGGTTGGACTGCAGTTCCCAGAATCCCCCGGCCGGATTGTTCTAGCTATGGGTTGTTGTTGTTTTTTAAAAAAGTCTGTGTGTTTCAAATGCATTTCGAATAATAATAATAATAATAATAATAATAATAATAATAATAATAATAATAATAATAATATATTTATTTCTTACCCACCTCTCCCTTTGGATCGAGGCGGGGAACAACATTAGAACAGGAATCAATACATCTTAAAAATTCTTGATTTTACATTGATCTGGATAGGCCTGCCGGAAAAGGCTAGTCCTCAAAGCTGCCTTAAAATCACAGAGGGAGTTAATATTACAAATCTCCTCCGGCAGGCTGTTCCATAATCCAGGGGCGACAGAAGAAAAGGTCCTCTGGGAAACTGAGGTCAGCCTAGTTTTAGCGGACTGAAATAAATTCTCCCCAGAGGACCTGAGTGTGCAGGACGGACTATATGGGAGAAGGCGATCCCGCAGGTAACCTGGACCCAAACCATTTAGGGCTTGGGTTTTAAAGGTAATGACCAACACTTTGTACTTTGCCCGGAAACTAATTGGCAGCCAGTGGAGTGATTTTAATGTTGGGGTAATATGCTAATCGATTATGTAACAATATAGGATAGCGTAGGATATTAACATTATTATTATTTATTTATTTAATGAGCTGGATTTTCCACCATTCCTGCCTTTCTCACCCTGGAGCCTTCCAGATGTCTTGGACTACAACTCCCAGCATCCCCCAGCCAGCCATGGGGGTGGGGGGCGGGGAGCTAGTCCAACACATTTACAAAGATTAAAAACACTGAACATTTAAAAGCCAATATACAAATTTTAAAAGCATAAAAACTGAGGGGAGTCACAAACTCAAATGACAGCGCGTCCGTTGCCCCGTGAACGTGTGGAACCACCCAGTGCCAGACTATTTTGTGCCCTAGGCAAGGCAAACTACTTGCACACACACACCCCAAATTGTGCGGAAGTCCGAACGTGTGCGCCAACTGGCTCACTTCGATTTGGGACCGAGCCGTCTGGAATTCAACAGGACTTACTTCCGTGAGAAAGCAACCCGCTATGCAGCCTGGCGTCCCGATCCCCTCCGCACGTTTACTCAGGGGAATAAGGCTTCCAAGTAAGGAGGCATAGGCGGATCAGGCCCCACTTGTGCCTCCCAGTACAACGCTTTCTCGGATAAAAGTCCCGTTGATCCACACACGCAGGATCGGGAAGCAGGAGAGTTTGCCTTGCGAGGAGTCCACAAGTCCCTAGCTTTCCTGGGGGAAGGGAGAGGGAGTCCCGCTTGCCCACCTGCCTGGACATTGTGGCCTGTTTAAGGAGAGAGGTGAGGCGACCCGGTGCCCTTTCCTCGGGAGTAAGGCAGAGGCTGGCTTGAGCCAGGGTCAAGCTTGTCACGTGCTTCTTCTTCTTCTGGTGGCCTCGCGGCTCTGGGAGGGCGGCTTCCGGGCGGAAGTCCGAACGTGGAGCCGCCCCACCCCACCCCAGCGTCCCTCGCTTCGCTTCGGCTGGGTGGGCACGGGGTGCCATCTCGCCCACTCAGACCCAGCTGAATCCTCGGGCCGGGCCAGCTCACAGCCAACAACGCGCGTGAGTGCTGCGCTGCGCCCCTCTTAGCTTGGCGCTCTAGGCGACCGCCTGTGTGGCCTCTATGGTAGCACCGACCCTGGAACCACTGGTGAAAAGAGTGCACAGATCTTGGGATAGAAAGACATCCCTCTCTGCCCTGCAGCTGGCGGCATTCAATTGGGTACCGGAAGTGGATGTCACCTTGAAACTTTATCCTTCTAACTCTACGGCGTAAAGACTTACGACATTTCCTGACATGCGTAGTGGGCAGGGGTGGTGACGAAAGGCATGATGGGAGTTATAGTCTGTGAAGAGGGTGACAATTCCGGGCTTGCACTTTCTCGGCCCTGAATAATAGAAAATGAATGATGGGGCGGAGGGAGGACGACAAGGGCGGGCGGCCTGCATCGAGTCACGTGACACTTCCATCTCCGCCCCCCGTAATCTCTGTTTTCCCTTTTCTGCCACACGTAGAGATAAAAATGTAGAGTCACCATTTGTTGTTTATTCGTTCAGTCACTTCCGACTCTTCGTGACCATACTTCAATGTTAATCCGAGACTTTATCCATGCTAAATAAACAGTTTATTGGTCTAGAATTTTTAACTGCTTTTTAAATATAAGAATATTAAGAATAGGAATAGTAATGGACAACAAAGCATAAATAAATGGTTTAACTGAGATGTATTCTTTTAAAAAAACAACACACTACTGCATGCCTCATAGAATCACAGAAGCGTTGGAAGGGGCCTACAAGGCCATGGAGTCGAACCCCCTGCTCAATACAGGAATCCACCTTAAAGCATCCCTGACAGAGGGCTGTCCAGCTGCCTCTTGAAGGCCTCTAGTGTGGGAGAGCCCACAACCTCCCTAGCTAACTGATTCCATTGTCATACTGCTCGAACAGTCAGGAAGTTTTTCCTGATGCCCAGCCGGAATCTGGCGTCTTTTAACTTGAGCCCGTTATTCCGTGTCCTGCACTCTGGGAGGATCGAGAAGAGATCCTGGCCCTCCTCTGTGTGACAACCTTTTAAGTATTTCAAGAGTGCTCTCATGTCTCCCCTCCATCTTCTCTTCTCCAGGCTCAACATGGCCAGTTCTTTCAGTCTCTCTTCATAGGGCTTTGTTTCCAGGCCCCTGATCATCCTGGTTGCCCTTCTCTGAACACGCTCCTCAAATATTTTGTTCAAATTGTACAAATAATCTCTTCGGATATAAATGGTCATATCTATATAGATACACACAAGTCACATGTGTCTGAATTATAGAATAGCAGAGTTGGAAGGGGCCTACAAGGCTCAGTGCAGGAATCCACCCTAAAGCATCCCCGACAGATGGTTGTCCAGCTGCCTCTTGAAGGCCTCTAGTGTGGAAGAGCCCACAACCTCCATAGGACTTCCCCCTTCCTACTATAACCAAGGTCAGAGGAATTTCAGCATAGAGACGCGTCAGCCTAGAGCGACGCCGGCGAAGTCGAGGACCTCCCATAGAGAAGTCTTTCCTAGGTTCACCGGAAGTTCCAGCCGGGCGCCGCTCTGGCCCTGCCCCCACTCTATGGCGCTGGAGACAGGGCTGTTGATGGCGACGGCATGGCGGAAGGCGACGGCAGCGGCTCGGCTCCGTCCGACGCGGGCGGGCTCCTGCAGCAGATCCTGAGCCTGCGCCTGGTGCCGCGCTCGGGCAACGTCACCGGCTCCGCCTGCGCCGCCGCACTCTGCCACTTCCCAGGTAGGGGTGGGGTTTTGTTTTGTTTTTCTGCACTCTGTACATGCTCGGGCCACCTCCCGCCAGAACCCACTTGTGAGAGGGGCGCTGCCCGAGGAAGGGAAGTGGAGGCCAGCGGCTGGGCCGGGTGGGCTCATGGCAGCCGCCGGGTGGGGATGCTAGGAGTTGTAGTCCGACAAGACAAAAAGGACAATCGCGACAGCAACATAAAACACTCCTGGGGTGAGAGACCGACAGAAGAGCATCTGGGGCCACTGAGTCGCCAAAGTGGTAACAGAAATACTATTAAGTGCAATTGCACACAATCCGCCAGAGTTCCAAAGCAGATGTATCGGGTACGCCAGCCGGGGATTTACCTATAAGTAGGGTGACCCTATGGAAAGGAGGACCGGGCTCCTGTATCTTTAACAGTTGCATAGAAAAGGGGATTTCAGCAGGTGTCATTTGTATATATGGGGAACCTAATGAAATCCCTTCTTCACCACAACAGTTAAAGCTGCAGGAGCTATACTAGAGTGACCAAATTTATTTTTTTATTATTATTAATTTTTATTGGTTTCACATCTTAAAATACAACAACATAATACTAATTAAAACACATAAATCAATACATAAATTGCTTGCAATTCCACATTTATAATTTTCATTTTTACATAATCACATAACATAACATAACATAACATAACACCCTTCGGGATCTATTCCTGCTTCCAAAATCTCATTGTTTCTTCTGGTGGTGGTTTTCCACTCCCCTTAGAGAATACATATTCTAGGAACTGTTTCCAAATTCCAACAAATTCATTTACATTTGTTATGCCTTTTCTTAGCTTTATATTACATGTCAGTTTATCATTAATAGCTATATCCTAAATTTCCTTATACCACTCTTCAATATGATAATCTCCTTGAACCTTCCAGTTCCTAGATATAATTAACCTTGCTGCTGTCAACAAATTTGTTATCAATTCTTTAGTCTCTTTGTTACACTTTAAATTTCCATATAATGATAGTAATGCCACTGTATATACGGGGAACCTGGGGAAATTTCCTCTTCATCACACCAGTTAAAGCTGCAGGAGCCCTGCCCTCTTTTAAATCTGGTCACTCTAGTATAGCTCCTGCATCTTTAACTGTTGTGATGAAGAGGGAATTTCACCAGGTTCTGCATATATACAAATGACACCTGCTGAAATGCCCTTTTCAATACAACTGTTAAAGATACAGGAGCCCTCTCCTCCTTTTCATGGGGTCACCCTACTTTAAGCAATATAAGCACATGCTTAGGGCACCATAGAGTATTGCATTTGCGTTTCCTCCCTTATAACAGTTTTATTAAAAAATGCATAAAACAGTGATGAAAATTTGTATTTTTTTTCTGTTGCCCTAGTTATAAAGTAAGTAATTGGCTTATATTGCTTGCTGCTATTTAGTGTTATATAAATATAATAAAAAAACCATTTATATTTAATAACGTTGTGTGTTCCGACGTGGGGGATGGCCTTGAAGAAAACTGAGTTTTTAATGTCTTATTTCACCTTCAGCACTTGCTGAGTCTTAATGTCTTGCCGGCTAAGCAACGGAAGGGCCAAGGGGGCACCATGATGGGGCTGTGCTTAGGGCATCAGCCTTAATCTGGCCCTGAGATACGCAGGCAACAACTTCGACAGTTCTGTGTAATCTCTTTTAACAACAACCGTAACAGCTATGTCTACAGAAACCTGCTCATCTCCACTTCGAGCGGATGAGGGGTCTTCCTCAGCTGTTCCCACAGATCTCCCAAGTTTAATAACATCTTACAATAACTGATAAAGGCCTTCTTTATTAAGTTGGTTGATGGTGTTTTTTCAGCCCACCCGTCCCAAATTCTATAGATACTTTCCAGAACGGTCGCCAAACAACCAATGTTGTCCCAGCATTCTGCGCAAGTTTAAAATGTTATACAGACGTGGGATTGCTTGTGGTTACTCAGTGGTAAAAGGAAGGCATTCTGTCAATGCTCAGAGGCAGTTCCTTTTTATTGGGTTTTCAAAATTAAGATACGTTGAATTTGAATGAAGACTACGCCCATTAGTACTTATTCCATATCCCTCTCTGTTCCCTCCCCATACTTGGTTGATTACAGAGTTTTCTTACAACTTTCATTTTCTTATCTAGGGTGGGATTCTAAATTTCCATTTCATTTATTAATCGTCTACTTTTCATGAGTCCCACAAATTTCTGTAGCCTTTTGCCAAAGTTATTCTGTTCGATTCCTTTTTCTTGTAGTCTATAAGTTTTTGCCAGTCCTTCCTATTTCATTTATTTATATCCCAACTTTTTTCCTCCAAGGAACCCAAGGAGGCATACATAATCCCCCTCCTCTCCATTTTATCCTCATAGCAACAACCCTGTGAGGTGGGTTGGTCTGAGAGTCTGTGTCTGGTCACCCAGTGGGCTTCCATGGCTGAGTGGGGACTAGAACCCAGATCTCCTGACTCCTAGCCCAACACTTTAGCCACCACACTGACTTCCTAAATGTGTCTCTTTTCTTATTGTTCCTCTATGTATTCTTAACTTGCATGTCAACTTTTCATTTTTTTCTATATCCCAAATTTTCCTTTCCCCACAATGATAATTGTCAACATCTGAGCTGTCTTTGTTTGAAACGTTTCTGTTCTGCCTTTCCATACCAGGCTGGTTCACCGTTCCAGGGCTGAGCTCTGATCTGGAAAAGGTTCTACAGCTGAGCTCTCAAAGCCCTGGGACAGCAACTTATCTCTGGAGGAGTCTTTGTTGAACCCTAAGCCTTGCCCAGCCGGTCAGGCAAATTGTTTTCTGGGCCAGCTGGTCCTTCAAGCCACCTGGAGTTGAAAGGCTTGGAAACAGCAAAGGATCCAATGTGTGTCCGTGTTTTCTAAGAACAGAATACTAGACATAGGAAATGGCAAAGGAGAGGAACACAAAATGGTGCTGGGAAAGAGAAAACAGAATTCTGGCACACGTTTCTTAGAGTTTCTTGGTCGTAAAACATAGTAACGTAGACTTGCACTTTTAATTACTTTTGGGGGATGACTTTTGGCCAAATTAAGTGTGGTGGTAAAAGTATGACTGCATTTAGTACGTCTAGGGGTTTTGGGTTTCCCTAGATAACGGCTGTTTCATGGTGTGGAAGGAAGGAGGCTGTTGTTAATGTTTGGGATAGAAGTAGTATTTTTCCATAAGGCAGTTTTAGGGCCACGTCTAATCTCAGTTGCTTGTAATGCCCTCCAGCCGTGCTCTGGCCTTGAACAGGCCTCAGAGCAGTGGGAGCTTGATCATGGCTGGGGGTCCAGGGGAGGCTGGTGGGGCGGAGATTCCATCCAGGGTTTTAGTTGCAACCAACCAGAAGGCTGGAGGAGCCGTCCAAGGTCCTGCACCTGATCCCCCAAACGGGCCCAGCACTTTGGATAGCTCCTCTAGCCCTCCGGCTGGTTGTAATGAAAACCCTGGATGGAATCTCTGCCCCGTCGGAACCGGAGCCACCAGCCGCTGTGGGCCTGTTCCTGGAAGTGACCGGCGGCCCCGTTTCTCAGCCTCTCTCGCCTTCTCTCCTAACAGAAATGTGGTATGGCGTCTTCCTGTGGGCAGTGGTGTCCTCCCTCTTTTTCCACATCCCCGCCGGGCTGCTGGCGCTCTTCACCCTCCGGCGGCACAGATACGGCCGGTTCATGTCGGTGAGCATCCTGTTGATGGGCGTCGTGGGGCCGATAGCCGCCGGGATCCTCACAAGTAGGTTTGCTGTTTGAGACGTCCCCCTGCTTGGCACTGGGGAGGCTGCCGGGGCGAGCGCCTGCCTCGCGGGCCGGCCCAGGAACGGTCAAAGCGACGGGCCGGGTCTTTGTGGGTGCAGATGGATGTCCGGCATGCAACGTGGGCTCCTCAGTGCCGTGTTTGCCTCCGGGGGAGAGCGTTTACAGCAGAGAAACGGCAGGCCGGGGGGGGGGGGGCGCTCGATCCGTCCCCCAAAGGCAGGTTGTCTTCTGAAAACCCTCCCCTGGGAGACTTTCCACTCAGCCCTGCTCTGATCCCAGATGTCTGTCAGCGAGAAGCAAGACACAGGCTTCAGTGCTCCCCTCCCATCAATTTTCCCCCTCGTGCAACTAACCCCCTCTACCCTCACTTCGCACAACGCTGGGTTGTCGGTCCTGGTTTTCCCACCAAGCGCTGGCTTCCAGTCTCTGAGAGCCAGAAGTGCCACCTCCAGGCTCAGTGATGACCTCTGTCTCAGCGACTCTACGCTGAGGGTTCACAACCGCCGATCACTACAGCGACGCGCCCTGCTTTCGGATGTCCCTTTTGGGATTCATACATGTCAGGGCTGGGATGATCCACATTTAAAATCTCTCTCCTACCCACCTTGGGTTGCATCCGGTGTTAATCCTACTTAGAGTAGTCCCATTGAAATGGACAAGACTTAAGTAAGCCTATATACACCAGTTGCTGGGGAACCTGGGTGGGAGGGTGCTGTTGCACCATGTCCTGCTTGTGGCTTCCTGGTCGACAGCTGCTTGGCCACTGAGTGAACGGAGCGCTGGACCCTCGGTCTGATCTAGCCTCAGGGCGTTTTTGATGTTCTCATGTTCCAAAGACAAATGCCCCCCACCCCCATCCAAATAGAACAGCACCAACCTTAGTAAGCATCAATGCCTAGAAACAGCACAAGGAAGGACACAGCAGCTGGGATTGTTTAGCTTGGAGAAAAGGAGGCTAAGGGGAGACATGGTAGAGGTGTACACAATTATGCATGGTGTGCAGAATGTGGACAGGGAGACATTTTTCTCCCTCCCCCAGAATACTAGAAAACGGGGTCATCGCATGAAGCTTATTGGTGGGAGATTCAGGACAGATAAAAGGAAGGACTTCTTCACACAGCGCATAGTTAAATTATGGAACTCACGACCACAAGATGTAGTGATGGCCACCAATGTGGATGGCCTTCAAAGGCGGTTGGATGAATTCCTGGAGGCGAAAGCTATCAATGGCTACTAGCCTTGATGGTTGTGTGCCATCTCCAGTATTTGAGGCAGTAAGCCTGTGTGCACCAGTTGCTGGGGAACATGGGCAGGAGGGTGCTGTTGCACCATATCCTGCTTTGATGGTCCCTGGCTGATGGCTGGTTGGCCACTGTATGAACAGAGTGCTGGTCTAGATGGGCTTTCGGTCTGATTCATCATCAGGGCTCTTATGTTCTCATGGTCTTAAGTTATAGACAAACTTTGGGTACAACCCTTGGTCATGAGACGCAGTGGGTGACCTTGGGCCTGTTACACACACATCTTCCCCCCCCCTCTCAGCCTAGCCTTCCTCTCAGGGTCATTGGGAGCATAAAACGGGGGCAGGGGGCACATATGCTGCACTGAGGTCCTTGGAGGAAGAGCAGAGTTTGAAAAACGTAAAAGTAAAAATGCCAACCTGGTTTGATCCAGGTTGTCGGCTTTACGTTTGTGACCGCTGGCCTGAGCTGTCAGACAAGTCCATGGAAGTGGATCTTTGGCTTTGTTGTTGTATATCGTCGTGTGAGACAATGAGACGTTAGCAACCAGCGTGCGAAGGTCACTCTCTTCCTCCCTCCTGCCCAGGTGCTGCGATTGCTGGCGTCTACAGAGCCGCTGGGAAGAAGATGATTCCCCTTGCGGCCCTGGCTTTGGGCGTGGGACAGACCTTCTGCGTGGTGATCATTTCCTACTTACGGGTTTTAGCCACTCTCTAGCCTCGGCCTTGGGAAGCCCAGCTGGACAGAGCGGCATCGTGCAGGATTTCGGGGCGAAGGGGTCGACGGGCGCAATCCTCCGGGGAGATCTGCCGAAGGGCAAGTGAGACAGGCCTCGGATCGGAAGACCTTCCCAGCAGATCAAAGCACGTTTTTCTCCTCTCCGTCGTCTCTGGAAAGCCAAAGATCCCCAAGAAAGCGCCTGTTCTGCATCCATATCATTCTAGTTCAATCTTCCCAACCTGGTGCCTTCCAGATGGTTTGGATGACAACTCTCAGCATCCCCATCCAAGTCGTCTGGAAGGCACCAGGTTGGGGAAGCCTGAGCTAGCTCAATCACAGTTGCTCTCTAACCGCATGCGAAGCAGAATAGCTGGATTCTCTGACAGTCAAACAATACAAGTGAGGTGTGTGCATCTGTGTGTGTGAGAGAGAAAAGTGGATGTAGGGGGGATGTTTAAATATTTCTGGAGCGCTGCCACTTGGCCTGGAAGCATTCACCTCCCCTTTTGCTGTTGAACAAACTTTCAGTCTCTCTGGCTGAAATTGAAGCCAATTCTATGTTTCTGTTTTGTAAGATTCTTTTGTAACCTCAAGTGCCAAGCTGGATGTTCCTCTGTTCATCATCATCATCATTACTATTATTATTATTATTATTATTATTATTATTATTATTATTATTATTTTGATGGGTTGGGGGGAGTTTGAATTACGTGAACAAATGCGATCCTGAGGCCGTCTTAAATTCCCTGAAAATATCCTTGACGGGTTCCATCCTAGGATGGTTCCACGGAAGCACTGTCAACGTCGAGTCGGATTCCTGCAAGGGAGATGCACTTTAACGGACTTAACCCTTTCTGTAGGGGAGAATGTGAATCAGAAGCTGTAAAAGTGATCACGTCGGAGAAGGCGCTTCCTGGCGAGTGACGTTTCGGATTCTACTTAGCGCTGTGTTTGGATTGCAGCAAAGACCAAGCAAAAAGGACAGTTTTCCATTGCTACCTCATAGATGTGGGATGGATTTGAAGTGCCGTTCCATTGAAACTTGCTGGTGGTCACTGTGCCCTTTGTCTGCAAGGAAGTTGGGCAAAATACAGTAAACGCCATGAACGGCAGGATCCTCCCTCATAAATAAGGCCCACTCTTGTTCGATCGTGCAAATTCCCTGTGAAATATATCGGACGCTTGTCCTGTGTGAGGAGTGATGTGATCATCCGTAGTCTTAAACCTTGTTTGTCGCAAAATCTATTTGTATATCTATGTTAGGCCTGTATTTTTAATCATGTGTGTGTACAGAAGCACGAATTGTTCTGCAGACAGAGCTCCCCGCTGAGGACTTTTGGAAACCCTACAAGTGCCTGGGCGATTCGCCCCTCCTCCGGGGACCAATCTTGCAACCCTCGTCAGCCCTGTTGCCCCTCCTCAAGTGCCACCCTGGGCAGACTGCTGACCTGCTCTGTGGGAAGTTAGAAATGCTGCCTCTGGCTGCCTGCCAGAGAAAGCAGAACCCTGAAATGCTCACTCTTGAGGCCATGACGGAGTCAGTTCAGATGTTTTTTGGGGGATGGTGGGGTGGTTGGGAGACGTGGCGCAAATCTCTCATGGGACTGTGGACTCCCATGGCGGAATCCATTGCCAATGCAATTGCTTTCATTAATGGAACTGGGAGGAGGCAATTTATACTCAAAATGTGCTCTGGAGGTCAGGGTACCCTCTGAAGCAGATTTTTGGGGATGCACAGGTGAGGCGAGAGGGAGAGAGTTCACGTGTGCGTCATTGGATTCCACCCTCTGAATACAAAACTGGGAATTGCTTCTTTTAAAACATCTCAACTTCTCCATTCTGGACATGGGGGATCTCTCACCCAGCCCTGGATCGAAATGCCCACCTAGTGAAGCTTTGTTGTGGGGTGCTTTGAAACAACAAGCCCCCAACACCCCCATGTGCATTCTGGAGTGAAGCTTCCCTAAATATTGAAATTGGCTCTGAATGTTGTGCTTTGATAGGCTTTTAAAAGATCAGACCCAACTTCCTCTTAGTGAAATGTATCTTTTTGTACAACCACCCCCCAAACAGTAAACGCCCAGACGTTGTGAATAGCTTCGGCTGAAAATGTGGCAGCGGAGAAACAGTTAGGAAGAGGCTGCCTGTTTACACGCGACAATCAGGACAAACTGGTTGGATGCTCCGGTTTTCATCATCATCATATCTCCGGCTGCTTGGCTGTGGCTTCCCACGCCTTGGGGTTGGTGGGGCACTTTATAGCTGTACTTTTACCTTCCCCAGATCAAGAAAATGTTGTCTCTTTTTTTCTTTTCTTTTCTTTTTTTGCCCTTCTGTTCTTTGATTTTGGTATTGCTTGATTTTTTAACTCCTTGTTGAGCCAGTCAAGGGTGGGGAGGGGGTAATTTTCCTCCCCTTTTCCCCTCCTCCCACTCCACGATCAAATCTGTTGTTGACCTCCCCCTACATGTTCCGACCACAGCCTGAGTGGACATCAAGGGCCTTCCCCATCAGCTTAAGGCAGGGTTGGGCAAGTGACGGTCCTCCAGATGGTTCAGCCTACATCCTTCGCCATTAGCTACACCGGCTAGGCAGTTGTCAGCCAAACTATTTGTGGGCCACAAGCCCCCCACGCCAGGTCTTAGCCAAGTAGCTTATCGGTGAGAACAAATTGATGTGTAACCCCACGATAAGGAAACGGGGCCTTCGTCAAATTTGAGAAAGCTCCCAGGATCCCACTTTTACCAGTCCAAACAAAATAGCAGGATAGGACGTCCTATTACCAAACCATTTACCAAATGTTGATGCTTGCATAAGAAGGCGGCTACTGTGACTGCGAAGGGGCGGTTTCCTGAATGACGAATTCCACTAAGGGGGGAGGTTTATTTAAGGGTGGCGGTTGAACGAACTCTCCTCTGCAACCTTTGTATTCCACGACCTGCTGCGGCAAATGTGAACAAAACTTTGTATGCAAGGGCAACGGGACGGCTGCTAGTCCGTTTTTATTTTTCTACTGACTCCGCTGATTCTCGCGTTGGTATTTTCGCTAATAAAATCTACAGATCTTTGTGAACGAGGGGCGGTTTGTCTTTTGTAGTGGGAGGACTTGTTTGTGGCTGTCAACAGGCACCGGGAAATTGGCCTCTTCTGGATCGCTAATCGTCCTATTAGAGCAGCCTTCCTCAACCTGGGGCGCTCCAGATGTGTTGGACTGCATCTCCCAGAATGCCCCAGCCAGAGTTGTAGTCCAACACATCTGGAGCGCCCCAGGTTGAGGAAGGCTGTATTAGAGGGTTCAGCGTCACTCAATCCTTCCAAAGGTGATAATAGGTGCAGCTCCTATGGAAATACGTCCTGTCTGTGGCTCTGTCCAAGATTCTGTACTTACTCACTCTTACCCTGGGGGTCACAAGCAATCGCAAGTGACTTATTACAAGGACCGGAAGCCTTTGTTTCAGCACATATGAATGTGGAAAGCTGCCTTACCCAGAGCCAGACCACTGGTCCCTCTAACTCCGGGGAGCAGGACGCCTTTGAGCCCCCAGGCCAAATATCATTTTGGACAAGCCCTTGGGGGCTGGGTTGCAGCAGTGGGCAGGCCTGAAGGCGGAAGGGGCGGCCAGAAAAACGCCAGCCTAGTTTATCTTAAACTTCCTGCTGCCACCTAAGCCTTAGGAGTGGCATTCCAACCTTTCAGAATGGGGAAAAGGCTGCACAAAGCCAGGAAAGCCTTGAAAAACCAGGCGGTGGGACCAATGGGAGGGCCAGATCAGGACCCCCAGGTGGGTTGCATTTGGCCCCGGGCCTAACGCTCTGCATGCCTGCTCTAGCTCACTGTTGTCTGTATTGACCGGCAGTGTCTTCCTTGGGTCTCGGTCAGGGGTCCCTCCCAGCTCCACCTGGAGGTGCTGGGGATTGAACGCTGGGGCCTTCTGCAGGCGAAGCCGGGCCTCTTCCATTAAGCCCCAGCTGTTCTCCATGTTTATCATCCCGGCGTTTCGCTGCACAGCGTGTCGCCATCTTGCTTCCCCAGTGGTTTTATATATATATGGCTTATGAGGCCAGACGGAAGACTTGTGCAGGTTACAAAGCCCAACCGACTGGGTTTCTGGAGTGCGCAAGTACTAGGGTGATCATATTTTGGAAACCAAAAAGGAGGACAACATGGTCGCCCCCAAGGGGGCGTGTCCAGTACCAAGGGGGGCGTGCCCACCCAAACATAGCCTTGGTCACATGTCTGATTTTACAGCACACATTTCAGACAAATCTGTTCTACATAACATCTTAATGTTAAAATCACTGAAATAAAGAACAAGTGAGAGAGTCAATGTATTTGAAATTAACTTCACTCACTCCTACTTTTGTAGGTTTTGCTGTACTTTGAAGCTTTTGCTATACTCTGTGTGTTACATTCCCCCCTTCCCTCAAATATCTTTTCTGACTGTATCTTATTATTATTATTATTATTTATTTATATAGCACCATCAATGTACATGGTGCTGTACAGAGTCATTGCAAGCTGCTGTTGTTGTTAACAGGGTTTGCTACTGGCCCCAGATCTGTTTCAAATTTGGTGTGGCTAAAACTCTACCTAAATCCTATCATGGTACAAAGTTTCATCTCTTATCTTTATAAATGACGATTTTAAAAATAATTTTAAAACCTCAATTTTTAAAAAAATCCTAAAAAATCAATGGATGAATGGATCTGTTTCAAATTTGGTGTGGCTAAAGCTCTACCAAAATCCTTTCATGGTGCAAAGTTTCATCTCTTTATCTTTAAAAATGACGATTTTAAAAATAATAATTTTAAAACCTCAATTTTTAACAAATTCCTAAAAAATCAATGGATGAACGGATCTGTTTCAAATTTGGTATGACTAAAGCCCTTCCTAAGAGCTACCATTGTGCCAAATTTCATGTCTTTATCTTAAAAAATGACGGAGTTATAAGCATTTTTGCTAATTCCCATTAGAGCTGCCCTTCGGGGGGAAATCCGGATTTCCCCTCCCCCTCCCGGATTTGCCATCAAAACCCCAGGCAAATCCGATCATATGGTCACCCTAGCAAGTACTGCCTTCAGCACCGGCTCCAGGTTTTGGAGGGCCCTTGGGCAAGCCAGCCTCAAAAGGCCCCCTGAGGCTGGCTTGCCCAAGGGCCCTCCAAAACCTGGAGCTGGTGCTGAAGGCAGCACTTGCACACTCCAGAAACCCAGTTGGTTTCTCCAGAAACCGTTCTCCAGAAAGTACTCCAGTACTTGCGCACTCCAGAAACCCACCGCCCTTGTCCCCAGCTGCTACTGCTCCTCCTCTTCTTTCTCATGGTTGCCAGCACTTGCTTGACAGGCAGGGAGCCGGGGAGGCGGAGGCGGCATCTCCTGCTCCGCCTTCTCTCCACCACTGTTGTCTAGGACCAGAGCGAGAGGCAGGTCAAGAAGCAGGTGGCAGTGATGAAAAGGAGTAATGTCGGCGGTTTCTTGTCAATGGGCCCCTGCTGGGGTGTAAGCGCTCATGACGCCTCCTATTGATGGCGGACCTGAGATGTGAGGGTCACAGCTAGGAGCACCCAGTGTAGTTTTAACCTGCCTTTCCCACCAGGACTGGGACTACTCTGCACAAATTGGGAGTAACCCTGAGCTCTCCCAATGATCACCCAGGACAGATTTTGCCTCCGGCCGCTCTTGCCCACAAAAATAATTTAAAAAGACCCAACAGCTGTTCTTTCAGACAGTGATAGGTGTATTTGTCAGGCTGCCCCAGGGAAGCTCGCCTGAGCTGCTAGCGAGTTCCCGCGTCACGCCTCCTCCTGGTTCCTTCACCAAAGCACCGGTTTGCCCTCCCAGTCCACCACTCGGCCGTTTTGCTCTTCGGAGAGGCTGGAAAGTACCTCGAGGATCCCACTCACGCTTTCTTCCACGGTCAGCTCCGCCTGCATTAGGGAAACACGTGTTTGTTGTTTAATTTTTTTTAAAAAAAGATCTGCCACGAGGAGAGAAAATCTGGGTGTGTGAAATGCAGAGGGGTTACTGCCAAACCCACTGAGCAGCGCTGAAGTGTTGAAGCGCCCATAATATAAAGCAAAATTGCTGGTGTGTGTTTTCTTTTCTTTTTGCTGCTGCTATCGAAGTAGCAAATTCAGCTGCAGTTGCCCACCTCTGACCTAGATGTTGATGGGAGTGTCTTTACGTCGCTGCTTTGGCTGCTCGTTCCTAAAACACCCAGCAGCATCGCAGCTGCAGGGTGGGAATGGTTAATCCCCACAGCTTTCCGGCAGCCATTCAGCTAATCAAGCCTGCCTCCTCCCTGGCCTTCCTGCACTCCAAGCAAACTACCGTGGGCCTTGATCAGCCCCCAGAACCACCCCCAGCATCAACCCAAATTGAGGTCACCACCGACAGATGGCAGGAAATATGGCGGTGACCTCAAGGAAAAAGTCTAGTAAGTCCGCAACTTTTCAAATGCACAGTTTCGGGTGAAAGCCCCATGGTGGCTGTGAGCTGGCGGCTGCGTCGTATAACCAACGCAACACCAGTGCGCAGCTATTCACGGTCGTATCTCGGCATGTCTTTCAGATATCTCAGCTTGGCTGCTTCATCGTCGTTTGAAACTCAATATGGCAAAGACTGAATTGCTCGTTTTTCCTCCTAAACCTTCTCCTCATCTCTCATTCTCTCTTACTGTCAATGATGTTACGCTTACTCCGGTCAAGGAAGCTCATAGCCTTGGCTTTATATTTGACTCCTCGCTCTCCTTTATTCCTCATATTGAGGCAGTAGCTAAATCTTGTCGATTTTTCCTGTATAATATTGCCAGGATTCGATCATTTTCGTCTGTCTCTTCCGCCAAGACGCTTGTTCAAGCACTGGTTATTTCACGGTTGGACTACTGCAACCTTCTTCTCTCTGACCTTCCTTCTTCTCACATCAGTCCGTTGGTTTCTGTTCACCACTCTGCCGCAAAGATCATCTTCTTGGCTCGCCGCTCTGACCATGTTACTCCGCTTCTGAAATCTCTTCATTGGCTTCCAATTCACTTCAGAATCCAATATAAACTTCTCCTGTTAACCTTCAAAGCTTTTCACGGTCTAGCTCCTTCCTATCTCTCCTCTCTCATCTCACGCTATTGCCCCGCTCGTGCTCTTCGCTCCTCTGATGCCATGTTTCTCGCCTGCCCAAGGGCCTCTACTTCCCTTGCTCGGCTCCGTCCATTTTCTTCTGCTGCCCCTTACGCCTGGAACGCTCTTCCAGAACATTTGAGAACTACAAGTTCAATCACAGCTTTTAAAGCTCAACTAAAAACTTTTCTTTTTCCTAAAGCTTTTAAAACTTGATGTTGTTCTGACTTTATACTGTTAGTTTTACCCTACCCTGTGCCTGCTTACCCTGCCCTGTGCCTGTTTGCCTTCTCTTCCCCTCCTTATTGTTTTACTATGATTTTATTAGATTGTAAGCCTATGCGGCAGAGTCTTGCTATTTACTGTTTTACTCTGTACAGCACCATGTACATTGATGGTGCTATATAAATAATAATAATAATAATAATAATAATAATAATAATAATAATAAGCTACCTTGGGGTAAATAGGGCATATAGACAGCCCTGGTGTTCCCTTTACTGTTTCTGAGCCACTTTGAGCATTATTATGGGGAAAGGAAAAAAAACAAAAATTGAACTTGATTATAATTGTTATAAAACACCCTTCCCCCAACCTGGTGCCTTCTGGATGTGTTGGACTACAACTCCCAGAATCCCACAGAAGGCACCAGGTTGGGGGAAGGCTGTTATAAGAACTGGGAGCAAAGGCTAGAAAAGATTCCTAGGATCCAGCCTTCTAAAAGATTGGACAAGTTGATCCCACTTCTAAGCAAACTGGTATTCGGGGTAGTTCCAGACGATGCAATTCTCTCGCTTATCCCCCTGCCTCATTCACGGGATTCTACCGGAGATCCAGATGCCATCTTCCGTCTGCTTGTATTTTCCCACCATTTCTGTCTTTTTCTTTCCACAAAAGATCCATGAAGGAGGAGAAGGTGGAAAAGCTGCACCATGCCTTTTGATTAGGCATGGAAAACACTGGCCGTTTCTACACCTGCCTTTTCCCCCAGGATTGTCCCGGGATCATCTCTGTGCACCCAAATGACACACAGGGGATCCCGGGAACAGGCAGGGACGACCCCTCCATTTGCCTGGGATGACCCTTAGGTGTAAAAAGGGCCACCCTCACCTTGACCAGGAGTCAACTGTAAATAGTGGGTGGCCCATGTGGAAGAAATATGAAGGATCAAGCGTATGGCTCCTACACTGATGGGAGAGACATCGTCGCCCTCTGCGCCTTTCTGGCCACTTGGGTGGAGGAGGCTGAATTTCGATACCGATTCAAACGATGCTGCCCAAGCTCTGGTTTCAAGTGTCTCTAACTGTCCTGAAGAAGCCGGTCTGAAGCCAGCCACTTTCGCTTATCTCTTTGGGCAGAGTGCCCAGACTGGGAAGCCCGCCAAGAATCAGACAACACAGCACTAAACGATAAACAATAATGTGTATTCACACAAGTTAAACACCAAATAGAACAGTCTTTAGTGCTCACGTAAAGTTCCAAGCCAATTCCATATAACAGTCCAGGGTTCAAAAGGCACGAGAGAGCAAGTCACCAGAGTCCATAAGCCAGTCCAAGTTTCAAAGGGCAGGAGAGAGTCACGGGGTCCAAGAAGTCCAGAGTCCAAAACGATCCAACAGGAACACGGCACGGTCAAGGGTATACGGTCCAGAGCTTCTCCCAGGCAAACCAGATAAGCTCTAACAATTTGCTGGCCTGCGCACTGCTACCTAAATACACCAGCTCAGCCTCACAGCTGTTCCTTGTTCAGCTGGCGTTTATTAAAAATCCGCTTGGATCGGCGTAAAGCCTCCTTCTCTGCCCTTTGCTGTTTGAACGAGGGCACGTGTAACAAGTCTGTTGGCTCCTCTTCTAAGTTTGCACTGGATGAGGCCTCTGCTGGCTGTTGATCAGCCAAGCTGGTACTGGGTCCCGCCTGTGGCTGCTCATCCCCAGAGTCCTCATCCTCAGAAAACTCACCGTTCCTCACACTACTCCCCTCTCCATAATCCCCTCCTGCCGCCCTAGCTGGGCCTGGCTTGGAAGGGTAGTTATGGTGAAAGTCCTTCACCAAGAGAGGAGCATGCACATCCCCAGCATTCTCCCAGGAGCGCTCTTCTGGCCCATAACCCAGCCAGTCTATTAAGTACTGCAAACGCCCTTGATGTTTCCGTGAGTCCAAGACTTGTGCCACTTCATACTCCTCCTCCCCATCCACTAACACTGGGACTGGAGGAGCCTTTGACCCAGCATCCGGCCTCACCCCTGCTGCTGGAACCAATAGAGAGTGGTGAAACACTGGGTGAATCCGGAAAGTCCGAGGCAGCTGTAAGCGGAACGCCACCGGATTAATCTGTGCTGTTACTAAAAATGGGCCCATAAAACATGCATCCAACTTCCTGCAGGGTCGATGCCGTGGAAGATTCCGTGTTGACAACCACACCCGGTCACCAACCGTAATTGCTGCCCCCTCCTGCCTCCTCCGATCAGCGCCCACCTTGTAGGCCTCTTTGGCCACCTGCAGCTGCTCCTGCACCATGGATTGCACTGCCTGTAATTCCTGCAACCATTGGTCTGCTGCAGGAACCTTGGTAGCGGGCACCACCGCAGGAAACCACCTTGGATGAACACCGCTGGTTGCAAAGTGTCTCCTGCATTGAGGCGTGCACTGAATTATTATAGGCGAATTCTGCCAAGGGAAGCAACCCCGCCCAATTGTCTTGTTGATAGTTAGAGTAACATCGCAGGTATTGCTCTAACGTGCCATTTGTCCGCTCTGTCTGCGGATGAAAGGCTGATGACATATGCGCCTTGATGTCCAAAACCTGCATCACCGCCTTCCAAAAACGTGCCGTAAACTGCGCTCCCCGATCCGAGACAATCCCCTCCGGCAGTCCATGTAACCTGAACACATTGTCCACGAACAACCGAGCAGTCTCCTGGGCGGTTGGTAACCCTGGACACGGGACAAAATGCGCCATCTTTGAAAAAAGATCGACCACTACAAATATAGTGGTGTGTCCCGCAGACAATGGCAAGTCTGTAATAAAGTCCATTGAAATCACCCGCCATGGACCCACAGGTGTAGGCAACGGATGTAGTAAGCCTACCGGTTGCCCCCTTATGTCCTTTGCCCGATGGCACACCGGACAGCTCTGGACGTACCGAGCCACATCCGCTTGCACCCTCGGCCACCAAAAGTCTCTAGACAGCAGGTGCAAAGTCTTGTATATGCCAAAATGTCCGGCCGGCCGGCTGTCATGGCACAGCTGTAACACGGAGTCCCTACACACCCCTGCTGGCACATACAAACGACCCCGGTGATATAGGAGCCCGTCTCTCATGTGAAACGGTGACTTGGCCCCTTCTGCTGCATGTTCCTGCACCAACGCGTCCTGCCCCTGCACCTGGCGAATCTGTTCCCGCAAAGTCGGGGGCACCTGCGCTGCTGCAAAATGTTCAGGTCGCAGGATCATTGACAGCACCTCCCTCTCCGTCTGCGCTGCATACTCTGGCTTGCGGGACAAGGCATCAGCCTGGCGATTTTGGGCCCGAGGAATATATCTCAACCGAAAGTTGAAACGCCCAAAAAACAAAGCCCAGCGCTTCTGTCGTTGTGTCAGCTTCCGGGCCGTTTGCAGATACTCCAGGTTTCGGTGATCGGTTCGAACCTCCACTGGATACTCCGCCCCCTCCAACAGATGACGCCACACCTCGAAGGCCGCCTTAATGCCAAGAGCTCCTTCTCCCAGATCGTGTAGTTCCTTTCTGGTGGAGTAAGCTGCCTAGAAAAAAACGCACAAGGCAACCACCCAGAGTCTGCTGTACTTGCCCGCAGCAGAACTGCACCTACGGCGACATCCGACGCATCCGTCTCCACCACAAACGGTTTACGTGGATCTGGATGCTGCAGAATTGGGGCTGCCGTAAACCGCTGCTTCAGCTGCTCGAATGCTACCTGTGCTGCCGGCGTCCACCGAAACCCCGTCTTGCCCCTCAGCAACTGCGTGATGGGTTCCGCCAGAGTCGCGAACTCCGGAATAAAGCGCCGGTAAAAATTCGCGAAACCCAAGAAGCGCTGCACCTCCTTTCGAGTCCTAGGCGACTGCCAGGACAGGACCGCTTCGACCTTGGTGTGATCCATCGCCACTCCTTTTGCAGAGATCTTATATCCCAAAAAGTCCACTTCCGTGAGATCGAACGCACATTTGTCTAATTTTGCGTACAACCTGTGCTCACGAAGTCTCTGCAACACTGCCTTAACATGAGCATCATGCGCCTCCTGATTGGGGGAATAAATCAAAAAATCATCCAGATAAATAATAACAAAGCGATCCAGGTAGTCCCTGAAAACGTCATTAACAAAATGCTGAAATACGGCTGGGGCGTTGCATAATCCGAACGACATCACTGTATATTCATAGTGCCCATATCGGGTCTGAAAAGCAGTCTTCCACTCGTCCCCTTCCTTGATTCTCACCAAATTATAGGCCCCGCGAAGATCTAATTTGGTAAAAACCTTCGCATGTCGCAGGCGCTCCAAAAGTTCTGGAATTAATGGTAAGGGGTAGCGGTTATGCACCGTGATGCGGTTCAGGCCTCTATAATCATTACAGAGACGCAAATCCCCTGTCTTTTTGCGTACAAAGAATACGGGTGCGCCTGCAGGCGACTTAGAACGGCGAATAAACCCCTTCTGTATGTTGGTCTCCAAAAATTCCTGTAAAACCGCCAACTCTGGTTCTGAAAGGGAATAAATGCGCCCCGCTGCTATAGAGGCCCCTGGTAACAAATCAATAGTGCAGTCATATGGCCTATGCGGTGGAAGCCTATCCGCCTCCTTTTTGTCAAAAACATCCGCAAATTCAGCGTACTTTGTTGGAAGATCTGCAGCCACAGATCTTGGAACCGCTGCCACGGCTGCCTGCACCCGCTCCGGCCAACAATGTTCTTGACAATAGGGCGAAGCAAAAAGTACTTCCCGCCGACCCCATGAGATATGGGGATCATGCTGCGTGAGCCATGGCATCCCCAAAACCACTGCAAAATGTGGCACCGCTGCCACATAGAAACGTAGGCGCTCCACATGCCCCTGGATCTCCAGCCTCAACAGAGTGGTCTGGTGCGTCACTGGCCCTGATTTTAAAAGTCGCCCATCAATTGTCTCCACCTGCCTCGGCTCTGCCAGCGGCTCTAGTGTGAAATTGTGTTGGGAAGCAAATGCCCAGTCCATAAAATTGCTGGATGCTCCAGAGTCAATCATAACTCCCACTGCACACCCCTGAGCCTGCTCCTCTGACAGAGTTGCTGAGACCAGTAGGGGGTCTTTTCTAGGTTCTGCATGAGGCACACCTGCCTCTGCTCTAAAAATTCCCAGGCTAGCGACCCCTCCTAAGCCTGGGAAGTCCCGTTTCCCGACAAAGACCCCTTCTGTCCCTTGGCAGGGCATACTCGAGCAAAATGCCCCCCATGTCCACAATATAAGCACACGCCAGCCACTCTCCTTCGCTGCTTCTCCGCCGCAGAGAGACGTGCTCTCACAGCTCCCAGCTGCATGGGCTCTTCACCGGTACAGGGCGAGACCACAACTGCAGGTGTTGCTGCTGGCTCCACCACTGGCTCCACTCTCCACCCTGTTGTTCCTTTTCGTGCCAAACGACGAGCTGATAACCGAGCATCCATCCGGGTGGCCTGTTCGATGAGCAGAGCCAATGATGTAGGCGGTGCTGAGCGTGCCAATTCGTCCAACAGCTCCTCTGCCAGGCCATAACGAAACTGCAACTGAAGTGCACTGTCATTCCAAGTCAGGTCTTGTGCCAGGAGACGAAACTGAGTAGCATATTCAGCCACTGACCCCTTTCCCTGACGCAAGTCCCTTATGCAGTGCTCAGCTGTTTCTGCTTTCACCGGATCTCCCCAGATGGCCGTCATCTCTTTCAGAAACTCATCCAGGTTGCCAAGCAAAGGGCTATCCTGATTGAGATAAGGTGTAACCCATTTGCTCACAGACCCAGACAACAAGGACACAATAAAAGCTACTTTGTGCCCATCTGTAACAAAATCCTCCGGTCGGACCTTGAAATGCAATTTGCAGCTTGCAAGAAAACTGTCCAGCATTCCCCTTTCTCCGGAAAACCTCTCTGGCATAGTTGCAAAGCATTTACTCCTACGCGGCAGCGGCGGAGGCTGAGAAGCGGCAGCCGTTGCCTGATTTACTTGCGCTTGGAGCGTGATGATTAATTGCGTGAGCTGTGTCACCTGCGCAGCTAGCTGATTCTGCTGTTCCAGAAAGTTTTCCATCCTTATTTACTTAACAGAAAAAGTGCTGGTTTACGTTGGTCAGAGCTTATTCTGTCCTGAAGAAGCCGGTCTGAAGCCAGCCACTTTCACTTATCTCTTTGGGCAGAGTGCCCAGACTGGGAAGCCCGCCAAGAATCAGACAACACAGCACTAAACGATAAACAATAATGTGTATTCACACAAGTTAAACACCAAATAGAACAGTCTTTAGTGCTCACGTAAAGTTCCAAGCCAATTCCATATAACAGTCCAGGGTTCAAAAGGCACGAGAGAGCAAGTCACCAGAGTCCATAAGCCAGTCCAAGTTTCAAAGGGCAGGAGAGAGTCACGGGGTCCAAGAAGTCCAGAGTCCAAAACGATCCAACAGGAACACGGCACGGTCAAGGGTATACGGTCCAGAGCTTCTCCCAGGCAAACCAGATAAGCTCTGACAATTTGCTGGCCTGCGCACTGCTACCTAAATACACCAGCTCAGCCTCACAGCTGTTCCTTGTTCAGCTGGCGTTTATTAGCAATCCGCTTGGATCAGCGTAAAGCCTCCTTCTCTGCCCTTTGCTGTTTGAACGAGGGCACGTGTAACAAGTCTGTTGGCTCCTCTTCTAAGTTTGCACTGGATGAGGCCTCTGCTGGCTGTTGATCAGCCAAGCTGGTACTGGGTCCCGCCTGTGGCTGCTCATCCCCAGAGTCCTCATCCTCAGAAAACTCACCGTTCCTCACACTAACACAGGGGTGTTGAACGTCTTTCAGCCCACGGGCCAAATTTCATTTTGGCGCTCTTGGGGGCTGCAATGTAGTGATGAGTGGAGCCAAAGGCAAGAGGGAGGGTGGGTGGGTCAGGACAGGAAGGAAAGGAAAGGAACCTCTCGTGCAAGCACTGAGTCATTGCTGACTCTTGGAGGGACGCCAGCTTTCGCTGACGTTTTCTTGGCAGGCCTTATAGCGGGGTGGTTTGCCGTTGCCTTCCCCGGCCATTATTACCTTTCCCCCAGCTAACTGGGTACTCATTTTACCGACCTCAGGAGGATGGAAGGCTGAGTTGACCCGAGCCGGCTGCCTGAAACCAGCTTCCGCTGGGATCGAACTCAGGCCGTGGGGAGAGTTTCAGCTGCAGAAACTGCTGCTTTACTGCTCTGCGCCACACGAGGTTGGGACAAAATACCACAAATACCGACATACAGTAATTCAGCTTAAAGCTCTTACTGCTAGGAATGAAACCTTAGGAGAATGCTTTCAACAACAGGCAGTTAGGGGAAAGTGGGTGTGGCTATCAGGGGAAACCCCTCCAAGGGCCAGATCGGGACCCCCATAGGGCTGATTTGGCCCAACGGCCCAACATTCAACACCCATGGTCTAGTTCAGTGGCCTTCAACTGGTCCAGATCCGACACCCACCTCGGACTCCCCACCTGCATCACGGGACCCACGCCCAACGTTTCTCCAGGCCCACATGGTGGCAACAGCTTTACCGCAGCCCATCTGGACTGATCTCGTGAGCCGCTTTGAGGTCGTGACCCACCCGTTGAAGACTCCTGCTCTAGTACGTGGTCCTGTCAGTTGTGTTTTCTTTCCCCATCCCCCCTTGCCACGTTTGTTCTGGTGGCAAATCTTCTCCAGGTGGTACCTTGTCTGTCCCCAGTTCCGTTTTCACCCAGCCTGGGTGGAGCGCAGCGCACAGGATGCTGTCGTCCTTGTACTCCAGCGCCTGGCACCGCGTGAGCATGTTGAGGGCGGTCTGAAGAAAGAGGCAGAAGAAGAACCATGGGCATTAAGGAAGGACTGTGGATGTACAGCGGACCCCTTCAGAAGATTCCTTAAGTAGAGGTACAAACTGGGCACAGCTGAGGCGTTCTGAAAAGACTCTCCAACTCCCGTTAGTGTAGCGAAGAGGTGGAGGACCTCAGGCCCTAGGGGCCAAATCCGGACCCCCAAAGGGCCACTACCCTTGCCCTAGCCCCACCCACTTTAGCCTAACCACCCATCATTTTCTGGTTTCCCAGCTTTTGTGCAGGTTTTTTTCCCCATTCTAAAAGGCTGAAAGGCCTCCCCTGATCTTCCCAACACTAAGAGATTTATTTATATCTTATTTATTTATTACATTTACATCTTACCTTTTTTCCTCCTGCACAGAACCCAAGGAGGTTTACATAAGGACATTAGAAGAGCCCTGAGGCTGGATCAGATCAAGGGTCCATCTAATCCAGCACTCTGTTCACACAGTGTCCAACCAGCTGTTGACCAGGAACCCACAAGCAGGACATGGTGCAACAGCACCCTCCCACCCATATTCCCCAGCAACTGATGCACACAGGTTTACTGCCTCTGATACTGGAAGGAGCACATAGCCATTGTGACCAGTAGCCATGGATAGCCTTCTCCTCTAGGAATTTATCCAACCCCCTTTTAAAGCCATCCAAAATGGTGGCTATCGCTACATCTTGCGGTAGTGAGTTCCATATTTTAGCTATGCGCTGTGTGAAGAAGTCCTTCCTTTTATTTGTCCTGAATCTCCCTCCAGTCAGCTTCATGGGATGACCCTGGATTGTGGTATTTTGAAGGAGGGAGGAAAATGTCTCCCTGTCCACATTCTCCACACCATGCATAATTTTGTACACCTCTGTCATGTCTCCCCTCAGCCTCCATTTCCCCAAGCTAAACAATCCCAGCTGTTGTGACCTTCCCTCATAGGGAATGATCCTCCTCTCTATTTTGTCCTCAACAACAACCCTGTGAGGTAGGTTAGGCTGAGAGTCAGCAACTGGCCCAAAGTCACCCAGTGTGCTTCATGGCTGAGTGGGGACTAGAACTCGGATCTCCCGAGTTCCAGTCCAACCGCTACACCACACTGGCTCTCTTAAGCTGAAATATTTATTTATTTATTTATTGCACTTATATACCGCTCCCATAGCCGGGGCTCTCTGGGCGGTTTACAGAAACTCTAAAATTAAGATAGAAATGAGTATACAAAATGTAAAATTCTAAAACACAGAACATACACACATAAAGCATTAAAAACCGTTAAAAAACTAGACATGTGGGTAATTAAGATGTGCCGCTATATGCCTGGGCAAAGAGGAAAGTCTTAACTTGACGCCGGAAAGATAGCAGCGTTGGTGCCAGGTGAGCCTCGTCAGGGAGATCATTCCACAGTCTGGGGGCCACCACCAAAAAGGCCCTATCCCTCGTTGCCACACTCCGAGCCTCTCTCGGAGTAGGCACCCGGAGGAGGACCTTAGATGTTGAACGTAGTGACCGGGTATATTCACGTTGGGAGAGGCGTTCCATCAGGTATTGTGGTCCCAAGCCATGTAAGGCTTTATAGGTCAAAACCAGCACCTTGAATTGGGCTTGGAAACATACAGGCAGCCAGTGCAAGCGGACCAGAGCAGGTGTTATATGGTCGAACTTTCTGGTTCCCGAAATCAATCTGGCCGCTGCATTTTGCTTGAGCTGCAGCTTCCGAACCGTCTTCAAAGGCAGCCCTACGTAAAGTGCATTGCAGTAATCTAACTTGGAGAAATATATATGTCCTACACCCCTTTTGCCTCCTTTTTCACCACTGGAATGAGGCCCGAGGCCCGAGTGGGCCTCCAAGACTGAGTCCGGCCCTCAGCTGAAGGAGGTTCAGCACCCCTGGTGTAGCCTTTGGGCTGTGATGCCAGGCCGGCCTGGGCAATGCCCATGGGCCCATTGCAAGTGAATGTGAAGTGGCAAAAAACGAAACAGAAGAAATCTAAATATGGTTCACGTTATTACGTTTTAAAATAACAATTAGCAGTTGTGGTTGTTGTTATTGTTTTAAAGTTATTAATTGCTGTGGTGTTTGTCACTCATGCCAGGGCCTTATTGGTCAGGGCACCGGAAAGTGAGAGATGGTTTTATTTCTTCCCGAACTACCTTGCTGCACCGGTAAGAGATGACTGGAAAGGTGTCCATGGAGGGCGGATTCCCAATGGAGCTGCCAATGGTGGAAACGTTGATCACAGCAGCCCTGCCGCAGCTCAACCCTCTCCTGCTGCTCCTCTGTGCAGCGGTCTTCAGCAGGGGCAGAAATGCCTGTGGAAGGACACAAACAAGGTCAGTGGCGTCTTCTGTGTCCCAAACCACTAGTCGTTGTTCTGCTTTTGTTCTGTTTTCATTTTTTTATTTTATTGCTATTAATTTAAATATTGCATAATACATAATACTTTTTAAAACCTCTAAAAGTGTGAAGAAGGAGGAGGAGGTATTCATCAGTAAAGCTGATGTTGTGCTGAACAGGAACAATTAGAAGGGTAGAATGCAAGAAGCTTCCAATTAAAGTTGTAAAGTTTCTGACTAAACTTTATCGAATAGCCTTCCCCAACCTGATTCGCCCCTTTTGTATTGGACTACAACTCCATGGCTGGCTGGGGGGGTGGGTACTGGGAGTTGTAGTCTAACACAGTTGTTCCCAAACTTTTTCAGGTCACCGCCCCCTTGGTTCCACAAACCCATGCCCAGTGCCCCCTACCCTACACTATAAAAATCATTATTCAGAATAGCAGTTTTCAATGACCCACTAAGGAAGATAATAACAATAAAATTCAAAGCAGTAACAATTAATTGAATATTTATTCAAAATCTAATTACTTTTTTAGTTTATTCAATTAAACATAATTGATGAACTTGATCCAGTGATATCATCTTTTCAAAGTCTGATAGTCATATAGTAAGTATATTAGATATCAAATTTAGTAATTCAGTTCAATGTCATTTTGTAGCTCAGCTGGCCCCTTTAAATGGGAAGCACCTGCCGCAGGCTTGCCAAGGGAGGGAGGGAAAAGAGAGTGAATGCCTGTTTTGCAGCCAGCGTGGCAGGGCACACCAAGCAGGGTATGTCTCTTCATTAGCATTTTGGTGCTTTTGGAACATTTCAATTCACCGTTAAAAGGACTCTTCTTAAACAGTATTAATACATGTGTGGGTTCTTCCCCTATATGGCTTGGGACCAAACTACCTTCTCCCATAAAAATGTCCCTGGGTTTTAAGACCTTCTGGAGAGGCGTTTCTTGGAAAAGACCACCTTGAGCGCCCCCCTGCCGCCCCTTTCCCTCTTAACGCCCCCCTATGCAATCCCACCCACCCCAAAGGATGTAGTGGGGTACCGCCCACTTTGGGAACCACGGGTCTAACACATCTGGAGGGCACCAGGTAGGGGAAGAATGTTATAGAAGGATCTTAGCTACAACGAAGGCAATTGCTGGATAATGTAGAATTATAGTAAGTGCAGTGGCTGTTTTAATTCTGCATGCAGAATGTTGCAGAAAAGCAATGCCATAGCAGTGCTAAAGAGCTCAAATGTGGAAGCAGCATCACAGGCTCACACCGCAGCCAAGAGGACCTATCAAGGGTCTTCTTTTTATGTGACTTCTGTCTTCACCCATTGGTCGCTTCCTTTCCTCAGGGAAGAGGCCCCCACCTAGGGAAGTATGAGGCCGAGTTCTACCTTAGTCACTAGCATTGGCCCGACGACGTTGACATGGTACACATTCAGCATCTCTTCTTGGGTCACCAACTCCAGGGTGCTCGGTAGCATGATCCCAGCGTTGTTGATCAGCAGGTTGAGTCCGCTTCCTGCCAAGTGGGTCTCAGCTTCCTTGGCAGAAGCCTCGATGCTCGCTTCGTCTGTGGACTCTATGGAAAGAGTGACTGGGATTCATCGTGGGCAGTGCTGAATTTCATTGAGAATTAAACTGCCAGTATCATTCTGCCTTTATACAAATCTATGGTGCGACCACACTTAGAATGCTGTGTACAGTTCTGGTCATCCCATCTAAAGAAGGATATTATAGAGCTGGAAAAGTTGCAGAAAAGGGCAACTAAAGTGATTAAGGGGCTGGAGCATCTCCCCTATGAAGGAAGGTTACCTCAACTGGGATTGTTCAGCTTGGAAAAAAGGGGGCTGAGGGGAGACATGACAGAGGTGGACAAAATGTGGACAGGGAGACATTTTTCTCCTTCTCTCAAGATACTAGAACCAGGGGTCATCCCATGAAGCTGACTGGTGGGAGATCCAGGACAAATAAAAGGAAGGACTTCTTCACAGAGCGCATAGTTAAATGATGGAACTCACTACCACAGGATGTAGTGATGGCCACCAATTTGGAGGGCTTTAAAAGGGGGGTGGATTAAATTCCAAGAGAAGGCTATCAATGGCTACTAGCCCTGATGGTTGTGTGCTACCTCCAGTATTCGAGGCAGTAAGCCTGTGTGCACCAGTTGCTGGGGAACATGGGTGGGAGGGTGCTGTTGCACCATGTCCTGCTTTGTTGGTCCCTGATCGACAGCTGGTTGGCCACTGTGTGAACAGAGTGCTGGACTAGATGGACCCTTGGTCTGATCCAGCCTCAGGGCTCTTCTAATGTTCTTATGTTCATTCCAGACAGTGTTGGCTCCTGGTTTTTTTTGGGGGGGGGCCTTTGGGCAAGACATCCTCCATGCTCCCCTCCATCAGTGTATCTACCGTCTCACTGCCATTGCCACCAGCTGCAGCTCCTCCTCTTCCTTCTCCTCATTGCTATAATCTGCTTGCTTTTCAGGCAGAGAGACCATGAACCATCAGACCACGACATCTCCTCCTCCTCCTCCTCCTCCTCCTCCTCCTCCTCCTCCTCCTCACCACCACCACCACCACCACCGTCTGTCCAGAGCAAGAGGCAGGTGAAAAAGCAGGTGGCAAAGGTGGAGGGGAGGGGCTCTTGCCAGCGGGTGCCCCTGCCGGGGTGTGGGCCGTCGGCAAGCATCTGGCTATGCCCACCTTTGTGAATGGCCCAATAGGAAAAAAGTTTGCCAAGTCTTGCTTTTTGGAACTTAGCCATTGAGGGCTTTAAAACAGGGATGGACAACACAGCTGCATACAGTCTCCCCTGCTGATGAATTTGGCAGCAGTGGGGGGAGGGGGGAGAGAGAGAGATGGTGTCCAGAGTGCTACAGAATGCTACGAAGGTCAAATTTTGCTTATTTGCAAGCTAAATGTGACCCTTGCAGCAACCCCCATAGTATAGTTTGGACTCTATCTTTTCCCTTTAAAAAACACATTTGCCACCACTGAATTTGGCAGCAGGGGCAAACCAGTGGTTTTTTTGTTTGGATTTGTTTTGGGAAGGGGGGCAGCCCCCACAGGAGGGTTGCAGGGGGTGAAAGTGGCCTTCTTCATGATCATGGCCTCTCCTCTGCTGCAATCGTCCACCTCTGCTTGCAAGGTTAAAACCATTACTGTGGATTGGGCTGGAAACCAGGGTTTCAGGCTGGGAAAGTCCAGCCAGGAAGAGCAGTCCAGGGAGCTCGTAAAGGACTAGATGGGGAAGATTTCTTTTTAGAAGTATTTATTTCACTGCAGTAAACTGAGGAGTAATTGCAGATTGGATACAAAAAGCAGACTTCCAGACGCATGCAGGCAGAGCGGGGCAAATAGAAGATTGCGGTGAAGGTATGCCAAGAGTCTTAGGGAAGCATTTGGACCCTTTTGTCTGGATGTTGCACATTTTAATCTGTGGTTTACAAACTCTAGAATTGTCCTATAGCCGTGGCTCAGTGGTAGAGTCCCGGCTTTGCATGTAGAAGGTCCCAGGTTCGAGCCCAGGCAGGCAGTATCTCCAGGTGGGGCTAGGAAAGAAGTCTGCTGAAACCTTGGAGAGCCACTGCTGCCGGCCAGTGTCAACAATACTGGGCTAGGTGGACCCAGGATCTGACTCCATATAAGGCAGCTTCCTCTGTTCTTTAAGAGACATGCCTGGGCCGGGCAAATCACTTTGCTCTCATTCTTTATGAACAAAGGGTTAGGCTATCAAAGAGGTGTTGACTGCTTCATGTTGGCTTGAGGGCAGAAGACACCAAAGTACCATGGAAACAAACATCACAGTTCTGGAGCAGCAGCGATGTCAGTCTGTTGCAGCAAAGAGCCTTTCTCAATCTTTAAGCTGCCAGAAAACTCTTTGGATTTTAACAGCGGTAGTTTGGCAATGTTGTCTATGCCCCCACCTCCAGGAGATATATACATTTTTTCTGTCCAGGAGTGAGTGAGGGGGGACGGGACGTATCCTATAGATTTTTGGTGAGGTTTGGCTTGAATGTAGTAGCTTGAGTGTAGGAAACAATGGCCATGGTGGGCTCCTATTGGCTAGCAACAGTGTCATCATTAACACACCTCCTTTCCACAAATCTACAGAGCCCTTTTGCAACCATTCAAAGTGACTGTGGTGTTTTTTTCAGGGGTGGTAAGGTAAAGGGTGTGTGTGTGTGTGTGTGTGTGTGTGTGTGTGTATGCATTAGTAGTACTTTAAAAAAAAGCAGGCTTTCTTGATACATAGCTTTCTTGATACATGAGCACAGGATTGAGGGCTGATACAACCGCTTGCATGGAAAGTAAATTACCAATCCAGCATTAAACTTGAACACATTAGAGAGCTCCAAATACAGAGTAAAATAGATCCCTGTGTGTCTACTATAATCTAAATTTGACAGCAAGGAAAATCAAGAGAGGCAGGGGAGAGAGACGGATGTTAGAAAAATGTAAATAAAACCAAAACTAATGCAGCTATATATATTTAGGCTTCATTACAGCTGAGGGTGAAGATTAAGGATTATGCCATGCCGGTTCCAGAGCATGGACGAAGAACCTTCTGCAATAAGAGTAGGCCCGCTGGATGAGCAGACTTCTCTACCCTGACGCTCTCCAGATGTGTTGGACTACAATTCCCATCATCCCCAGGCAGCATGGCCAGTGACCATGCTGGCTGTGAAATGGTGGGAGTTGTAATGCAACACGTCTGGAGGACATTCAGTAAAGACTGCCTGGAACTCCTCAACTAAAAGGAAGAAGCCAGATTTCAGAAGAACAGAGCTAATAAGAAGTGAGGATTCTAATAGAAGCTAATGAGGTGAGGATAACAGGTTAGGACAGGAGCATTTGCAAGACGAACACTCCTCTTTCCTGCCCTAAATGGAGCCAGAGGGCATGTTGGTTATGCAGAAGTTATGTGTAGTGAAGCCAGGGAAACAAAGGAAGAAAACTATGTTGTGGAGCCGAGGGGGAATGAAATAATCAAAGAATTGTGAAGCACACCTACCGAGCCTCAGTATCACCAGGCCGGGGTGTTTGGAACCCAACTTTTTCAGTTCCTGGAATAAGGGAAAAGATTTGCATTACCAAGGTGGGGGCAGAGAGATGACACACAACAGGTCAGGGGCTGGCAGCAGTCTTCAAGGTGGTCTGGATTCTGATCTTAAAAATATTTATTTATTTATTTATTTATTTGTTTATTTATTTGAGGATTTTTATGCCGCCATTCAGCCAAAAAAGGCTCTCACAGCGGCTTACAAAAGTATTTCTTGACAGTCCCTGCCCACAGGCTAACAATCTAAAAGACATGACACAAAAGGAAAGGGGATTGGGAGGGAGGAGGAGGAGGGGGGAAAGCAAAGCAAATTCAGGCTCTACAATCTTAGTTGGAAAGTTCAGCAGTTACAGGTGACAGCAGGAGGGAGGGGGCTCTCAGCTGGAGCTGGACCCAGGCACGATGGAAAGGTGCCTGGCTGCTGCTTCCTCCCTCACTGGTGGCCTCTGCAGAGACAGTTGGTAGCAGGAGGGAGGGGGCTCTCAGCTGGAGCTGGACCCAGGCATGGTGGAGAGGTGCCTGGCTGCTGCTTCCTTCCTCACTGGTGGCCTCTGCAGAGACATTTGGTAGCAGGAGGGAGGGGGCTCTCAGCTGGAGCTGGACCCAGGCACGATGGAGAGGCGCCTGGCTGCTGCTTCCTCCCTCACTGGTGGCCTCTGCATTTATATAATATAAATATAAATATAAATATAAAATATAATATAAATACAAAAATATAAGCATTTTAACAGTCTATATAATTTAAAATTTATAAACAGTTTTAAATGTGTATCTTCAATTTGTATTTCTGCACTGCTGCTGATTTTATCCTAGTTGTGTTTTTATATTGTATTTTATATCGTGCTTTTTATACTGTTTGTTTTATACTTTGCGTGGTTTTAATTTTTGTGAACCGCCCAGAGAGCTTCGGCTATTGGGCGGTATAAAAATGCAATAAACAAATAAATAAAACACTCCATCAAGAAAAGTCCAATTCTGAAAATTGTAGTAGTAGCACATATTTGCATACGTAAATTTGCAGCAATTAATCTGCATGTATTCTGTCTTTGTTAATCACCGGGGGGGGGGGGAGAACAGGGAGCTACCCAGAGAGCACCAAAGACACCTGGGCCAGGCACTCAGACTTCCTCCGCTGTCTGGGTGGCTTCTGAGATGTTATCAGCAGACACTTCCAAGTGATCATTTACCCCAAAGAAGACTAGAAACTTGCTTTTTTAAAAATAAAGTAAGGAAAGAAACTGAGATTCTCAAGTAACTGGATTATGTGCTCCTGCAGAATCACATGATTCGTACAGATTAATCCACAAAGGAAGAAAAACCGGATTAGTTACACAACGCTTTTTGAGTGGTAGTGCAAGGAGCCCTCTACCTGAAAGCATCCTGCTTTAGCATTCATGCATTTTCATCCATGGGCATAAGAAGCAAGGTGCCCCTCCCCACCCCCACCAGAAATATTTAACTTCAAAAGAACCTGGCAAAAGACCTGAACCCTGAAAAAACCACAATAATATAAGAGTGTAAAGTCAGACAAAGCAGCTGTTAACACGGTATCCAATGACAGCAAAAAATACGATATACCCAAAATAAAGACCAGAAAATCAGGACTGTACCAGAAAGGCAGGGCAGTTGGAACACATCCAATAAAAGAGCCACAAGTAATGGAACACTTTCCATTACTTTTGCTAGTTAGGACAGGAAGTGCTGGCAAAGGAGTTTGCAGACGTGATCCTTGTTGTTGGATACAGGAATCTGCTGCCTGAAACCGAGCCTTCCTAAAAGGATGACCGGCTCAGCAGAAATCCCCAGCTCTCACCTGCGCTTTTGCTGGGTCCCGACATGTGGCAAAGACCCACCGTGGAGGCCTGGCTTGCCCCAGGAGCTGTCTCACCAGTTCCAGCCCGATGCCTCGATTCGCTCCTGTCACCAGGACGCTGTAGAAATAGCCCCCCGACATAGTCAGCTCGGATGCGGCCCGTCCCGAGTTGCTGTTCTGCTCCTTTTCCTCGGCTGTTGGCCGTGTGCTGCTGTGGTTTCCCCACCCGTCTGCTTTCTGCTGCAGCATGGGGCCCAGCTTGGCTCTTGGCATTTGTCAAGGGAGGTGGTGCCTAATACCATGACGCATGGCAGAAATCAGCTCTGGGTAAACAAAGACACGTTGGACTTCTTGGACCAAAGATGGCCTGGAGCAAAATACTGTTTGTGCTCACATAACTGGGAACCTAGTCTACAGGTATCAGAATAAGGTGCGGTGTTAGAGCTAGGGCTGCAGCTCAGGGATGACAGCCAAGGCATCACTGCCCAGGCGGGGGGAGGGGGGGAATGGCACCCAGCAACAGGTGCCATTCCATTGCGCCCTAGGCAAGGTGAGCTACTTTCACAGACACACCCAAAATGCCAATTTTGATTTTATGGTTCCTGGAAAAAATAAGAAGCACAAAACTTCAAACTGCTAAATTTATTTTAACGTGCAAGAAATCCGTCATGCCAATTATAGACAAATTGGAAAGGAACGTCTATGGGTCTAAAATGCATTATTTAATAGGAATATCACCTCCAAATCATCCCCCCAACTCACACACGTGCGCGCACACACATTCGGCATCACTCACTCCAAACAAACACACGCATGAACACATGCATTCACTCAAAGACCCCCTGCACCCCATTCACCTATACATTCTCTCTCTCTTCCGGGCGCGTTCCGGAAGTCCGAACGTGGAGCCACCCCACCCCCCTCCCCTCCCCAGAGTCCCTGGCTTCGCTTTGGCTGGGTGGGTGCGGGGCGCCATCTCGCCCGCCCAGGCCCAGCTGAATCCTCGGGCCGGGCCGGGCCGGCTCACAGCCAACGCGCGTGAGTGCTGCGCTGTGCCCAGCGCCCCTCTTAGCTTGGCGCTCTAGGCAGCTGCCTGAGTGGCCTCTATGGTAGCACCGGCCCTGCCCAGCAAACAACAGGTGATGGGAACAGCATCAAAAAGGCCTGGGAGCGGCCCCCGGGCTGGTACGGACATGGCAGAGCCTGCTGGGCTCGACACCACGTTCTTTCTTCTGATGTTTTGAACAGTCGTACAGTTAGAAGCCAGGCATGTAAACGGTTACAGAAACTCATTTTATTTTATTTCACTTTTAAAAGGTAGTACCCTCTTCTTCTACAACAAAATGGTGCTTATTCCTAAGGAAAAGAATTTAGCATCGGGGGAGCAGAAACAAACTCCATTTTATGGCTGCAACCATGATGGCGTGATGATTTAATTGAGTTTGAGATGAAGCTTTGCTCAGAGTTATTTCGCTTTTATTTGGGTTGGCCGATGGTTTTCTTTGTGATAACATGCCAGGAATGTAGAAGCAATTACAGAGCACGGAATAGCAGCGCGGGGCGCGAGAGAAGAGCCATGTTTGTTGGGTGCTTCACAGCTGAAGGAATGCAAAAGGCCGTCTGAAGGAGGCCCCTGTCAGGACATTACATCCAAGGTCCAAAATTAACTTGAGTGATGGTGATAGAAGAGAGGGTGAACTTCAGGCTGCAAGTGAGAGACAAGCATTTTTTTTTAATGCTATCCCCCATTTTTATTTTAAATAAAAGAACCTCCCTGTTAGTTAACCCAGTCCGTGCCCTGCTATGCTGGTTTTCTGTTCGCAAAGACTTTTTAGTACCCAAAAAGGGAAGGTGGCTGTATTGGCCAAAAGGAAAAATGTCAAAAGCCACATTAGGTAATGCCTTTATTACACACCTCAAAGGTCACTGAAGGTAGCTTCAGGTTGCAGGGCCTCCTGGGAGTCACTGTGAAGTGTTACTGAGGAGGAGGAGCAAGAGGGGGAGGAGGCAATGATTTATACGTGTCATGTAAATTTGGTTAATTTCCAATGGTTCCCTTCGTCCATTTCTCTCCTTCCCTTCTTCTCCACGAAACCCTCCTTCCCAGCCCCAGATGAGTAGAGTAGACCCTCTACTCCCAGGTAGGGAAGAAAAGCCCCATTTACCTATTTGGGTAAGGTCGCTTACTCAAGTGTAAGGGATGAGTCCTAGCTGCTGGTTAAAATCGCTTGCGCAACTGGATACACACCCATACCTCTTTTTCCTTCCCCCACAGCTTGGCGGGAAACCAGGGAGAGAAATAAGAGGTGGGGAGCTCGCCCATCGAAAGGAACATCAGGCGCCATTTTGGGGGGCTGGGGGATTCTTCTTCACCTTCCTTTCCACACGCTCCGGCGGGAATTTGGGAAGGGACAGTGAATACTGATTGGATGGAGGGAAGGTGAAGCTGGAAAGGTTCTGCCACGTAGGCAAGGTGGGAGAGGAATGTCCCAGGGGACGTTGCGAAGGGGGTCGGGCAGGAAGGCAGATTGGGCAGAATTAACCCTTTCCCTTCCTAGCTGAGTATGTCGGGTGATGTAAGGGGTGACGATTTGGGCTAGCAGCCAATTGTATGTGTACAAATGGTTCTCCCTGTATAAAACAAGAAGCTCATTTCCGTTCGTGCCTCTTCTCCCCCGTTTGATCTGAGGAGAGGAGATTTCATGGTACCTGAAGTGGAAAATAAACCTTCCTTTTGAAAACTGCATCCGGATTGCTTTTTATTTGATTTAATTGGGTTGTAATCCACAATTTTTCTAACATACGTACTCAGCTTGGTGACCTCCAGGTGTTTTGGACTACTCTCAGGAGCTGGTAGAGCCTTAATTTAATGTCTGCAAACTCCTCCCACTTTCCATCTGAACATCATAACCAAATGCAAACTCCATGGCACCCTTCCTTAACTTGGAGCCCTCCAGTCCAGATGTGTTGGCTGTGCTGGCTGGGAATGATTGGAGTTGTAGTCCAAATTATCTGGAGGGCACCAGATTGCGGAAGGTTGGCCTGAACGGATACTCCAATCCAGCCTTTCCCAACATAGTGCCCTTCAGATATGTCGGACACACAGCTCTTATCATACTCAATTGGGGAAGGCTGCTCCAACCTAGCAATCTGTGACCCATCACACAGGTTCCTGCTGGTAGGTTCTTGGTCAACAGCTGTTTGGCCACTGTGTAAATAGAGTGCTGGACTGGATGGACCTTTGGACTGATCCAGCTGGACTGCTGTAATGTTCTTATGGTAGTTGAGTTCTGAAATCTTCCATTTTGATCCCTGGAAGCTTCTGAGAGTCCAGTACAAAACAGTGGTGACATTGTTTTCCAGGCAACTGGGCTCAGAAGGAACAAAAAATTAAAAGGTCAGGCTGGGATATATATTTTTTCCTGATCATTTGTAATCCTAGGGATGCTACATAGAAGAATCATAGAATAGTAGAGTCAGAAGGGGCCTATAAGGCCATCGAATCCAACCCCCTGCTCAATGCAGGAATCCGCCCTAAAGCGTACCTGACAGATGGTTGTCCAGCTGCCTCTTGAATGCCTCTAGTGTGGGAGAGCCCACAACCTCCCTAGGTAGCTGATTCCATTGTTGCACTGCTCTAACAGTCAGGAAGTTTTTCCTAATGTCCATCCGGAATCTGGCTTCCTTTAACTTGAGCCCATTGTTCCGTGTCCTGCATTTTGAGAGGCACGAGAAGAGATCCTGGCCCTCCTCTGTGTGACAACTTTTCAAGAAAGCAGAATGAAAAGTCCTTAAAATACAGGTGTTGAACTCTTTTCAGCCTAGGGGCTGAATTCAATTTCAGGAATGCGGGGCCAGTGGGGAAGGGCCAAAAAGTGGCCGCCAGGTTGGAGAAACAGAAAACTTTGCTGAGAGAGTATTGGGCTCCTTTCTGAGTGCTTGAGGAACAGACAATGTGACCTGCAAGCTTTTGAGTTGTGCCATTTGGACAGAGGTGGTCATAGGAGAAAACATTATTCTGAACACGTCTCTCTTAGGTCATAGCTGTTTATGCACTATTAGGCTAGGGGCTGTCTTGACGGTGCTGGGTTGCCACCGCCTTTAGAGAAACCCCGCCCTTGCTCTGCTGCAGGGTGGCAGGGACTAATCCCAACGTGGGGAGAGGTTGCGGGTTAACGAGAACACGGTGTTTAAGAATACCTGAATACTGAACTGTAATTGTTAACCAGAATACGGTGTTTAACTGTGATTTTGAAACTATAATTGTTAATAGGGGTGTGCACGGACCCCCCGCTCCGCTTCACTTGCAGATCCGCCATTTTTTGGAGCGGGCTGCTCCGCCCCGCCCCCGCTCCGCCCACTTCCGCTCCGCTCCGCTCGGAGCTCCGGATCCGGATCGGAGCTCCGTTTTCCCCCCCCATAGGGTTGCATTGAAAGCTAAAAAAGTATACAACTTTTTTTTGGTTCAAGTTAGAAACCTCACGTTTGGCACCATGACACCTCATGGGCATATACACACGCACGCCAAGTTTCAAGGCAATCCCATCATACCCTGATTTTTGGCGAATTTTTGAAAATTGGGCACCCCATCAGACCCCTTGGGATAGCTCCGTTAATTTGCATGTTAGAAACCTCAAACTCGGCACCAGGGCAGCTTATCCATGTGTCCACATGGACGCCCAGACTCAAGGCAGTCCCATCATCCCCTGATTTTTGGCGCGGCTCTAACCTCTAACGCACCACCCATCACACCCCTTTCGATAGCTCTGTCAATTTGCATGTTAGAAACCTCAAACTCGGCACCATGATAGCTTATCCATGTGTCCACATGGACGCTAAGTTTCAAGGCAATCCCATCATCCCCTGATTTTGGGGGAATTTTTGAAAATCGGGCACCCCATTCAGACCCCTTGGGATAGCTCCGTCAATTTGCATGTTAGAAACCTCAAACTCGGCACCAGGGCAGCTTATCCATGTGTCCACATGGACACCCAGACTCAAGGCAGTCCCATCATCCCCTGATTTTTGGCGCGGCTTAACTCACCCCAAATTGTCCCATTCTACAACTACGTCAATTTGCATGTTAGAAACCTCAAAGTCGGCACCATGATAGCTTATCCACGTGTCCACATGGACGCCAAGTTTCAAGCCAATCCCATCATCCCCTGATTTTTGGGGAATTTTTGAAAATCGGGCACCCCATTCAGACCCCTTGGGATAGCTCCGTCAATTTGCATGTTAGAAACCTCAAACTCGGCACCAGGACAGCTTATCCATGTGTCCACAGGGACACCCACACTCAAGGCAATCCCATCATCCCCTGATTTTTGGCGCGGCTTAAACTTTTTAACTCACCCCAAATCAAGTCCTATTCTACAACTACGTCAATTTGCACGTTAGAAACCTATCCCTTGGTCCCATGACAGCTTACCCATGTGTCTCCATGGACACCAAGTTTCAAGGCAATCCCATCATCCCCTGATTTTTGGGGAATTTTTGAAAATTGGGCACTCCAGTATGTCAGGGATTTAAAGTTGCAATTGCAGACAGCTCAATGGGGCCAGTTCCAAGGAAATCCCAACATACCACGAGATAACCCTAAATCTTCTTGCACATTTGAAAAAGGGATTATTGAACTTGATAAAGTCTAAGTGAGCGCAGGAAGGACTTCTCCCCTGAGTCAAAGCAAGACACATACAGCATCCCTGCAAGGCGGGAAGGGGAGAAGGGAGGGAAAGCAGGCAGGCAGCATGCATTGTAGTGCCGCAAGGATGGCTTGAGCACTAACGCATAGCAAACCAACCCGTAAGCGGGCGCAAGGAGCAAGTGAGGCAAAGATGGCTGGTTGTTTCTTTCTAAGCCAGCAGTTACGCCTTGAGGGGCACAGAGGAGGATGACTGGGAGCAAGCGTGCCGGAGGGTGCTGGGCACGAACCACAAAGCCCATCTCCCAGGCACCAGGCGGGCAGAGAAGCAGGCAGAGCAGGCGAGGAGTCAGTCCTGGCAGATGCCCCACCACAGCAGCACCCCGGGGGAGGCAGGCAGGCGGGCAGGCAGGCAGGCAGGCTGCGGGCATTTCTGGGGGCACAAGGAAGTGATGGCTGGTTTCTAAGCCAGCATTGCAGTTAGTCACGCATTGCAAACGCAAACCATCCCAGCGAGTCGGTCACCGAGGAGGACAGGCTAGCAGAGGGGCAGGCAGAGTGACATGTCATAGATCTAGTATTGGGGAGGAGTCAGTCCCGGCAGATGCCCCACCACAGTAGCATCCTGGGTGGGCATTGGAAAACGCCATCTTGTGGGTCAATACTTCCCCCACCCCATGTCCTGCAGGGTTGCCTGCCTAACTCTTGTGGGGATGGGAGATGGAGAGCTTAGAGTGGCAGTGCCAGCAGCAGCCTTTGGCTTTCCCCTGGAACCAGTCGCCTTGCCCGCCTCTTTCCCCAGCAAGATCGCCTGGTGCTGCCTCTGAAGATGCATCTTCATGCTGCTGGTTCCATAATGCCCTGTCGATGAACCCCTGCTTAGGCTGAGTTTGCAGTGGCGACAGACAGCAAAGCGGGGATCCGCTCCCAACTCAAAGTGGTCCCACACGATGCTTGTCTTTCGTTTCCGTGGTGACACCACCAATTGCCCGCCTGAGCTCTCTGGTGTTGCCACAGAAACAGGGGTGTGGGATGAGACTGGGGAGAGAGCCTCGGCCTGCTGCTGCTCCTCCTCCTCCTCAGCCCCCACATCCTGGAGGCCCACCGCCTCCTCCTCCTCCCCCTCCACCTCGTCTAGGTCCATCAGCGGGCTCGTGGGCTGAAAGGATAATGAAGGTGTTGGGGATACTCCTCCTCTAATGCCACCTGCCTCTTGTAAAGGGGCACTTTTCCCATTCCCACCCTCAAAAAGAGAACGCCGGGCACAAGTTGCAGAAGAGAGTGGCTCTGCCTGCTGTTTGTCCTGCTTCTGTTTTGGAGCAGTCAGCCAAGGAGTTGCCCGTTTGATTTTCACAGGAGGAGAGGCAGCCTGCTTACTGGTGCCAGCCTGAGCCTTGCTGCTTTCAGCACGCCTACTCCCTCTTTTCATGATGACTAATAAAATATTAATACTACTAATAATATGTATAAGGTACTACTAAGAATATGTATAAGAAGAATATAATATGTTTAAATGTAGGGAAATGGGACAAGAAGTGTGTATGCTGTATAAGAAGAATAAAATATTATACTACTAATAATATGTATGAGAACATACTAATATATATACTACTAAGAATATCTAAAAGAATATAATAATATGTTTAAGAATATTACTAATAAATGTAGGGAAATGGGACAAGAAGTGTGTGTATGCTTTCCCCAAAATGCTCAATCTGTGGCTGCCTGTTGCACTTCACAAAAGCAGCACACTCAGTCCAAGTTACACAGAGAAAAAAAAGAGAATAATTTTTTTTTGGTATTTTTTGGTATTTTTTGGTATATAGAAGATAGAAGGAAACACAATCAGGATTTAAGAGAGGGGAGGGGGGAAAAGAACCAACCAAACACTACTACTAATATGTATAAGAAGAATAAAATATTAATACTACTAATAATATGTATGAGAATACTACTAAGACTATGTAAAAGAATATAATAAAATATGTTTAAGAATATTACTAATAAATGTAGGGAAATGGGACAAGAAGTGTGTGTATGCTTTCAAAAGAAAGCTTTCACAAAAGCAGAACAGTCGGGGGGGGGGCAACCAACCCAACCCACCAAACACACACTCCAAAATTTAAAAATAAAGTTTATATTAAATCAAAGTAAGGGAAAAACACAGGGCAAACTAAGCTATAAGTCAGAAAGAAGCAAACAAACACACACACACGCGCCAAACTAAATCTATCCTAATCTATCTCCAAAGTCCAAAGCAGGAGCACTAACTAACTAAGTGTTCCCTCCACGAACGCCAACCCACAAAGAGACACAAAACAGAAAGTTCTCAGGGTGGGTCTGCCTTAATCCCCCCTCCAACGCTGGGATTGGAGGATGATGCTTTCTGAGGAGATCAATTCTCATCAGGATTGGGAGTTGAATGTGCCTGTCATCGCTTCCAAAAAAAAACAAACCCAAACCCCGATTTTTAAAAAAATATTGCACGTGAACCACAGGACGCAGAAAGTTGAGAGTAGTCTCAAAATGACCCCCATCCACGACTCTCTGTGCACAAGAATTTTCAGAATGATAGCTTAAACCCCCCCCCAGTTATCCCCGATTCTTTTCCGCAATGCAATCCTATGGGCGAAAAGCCGAAAACGCCATTTGAGCCGCGCGGTTGACCCGATTTTCAAAAAAATATAGCACGCGACCCGCACGACGCAGAGAGGTGAGAGTGGTCTCAAAATGACCCCCATCCACAACTCTCTGAGCACAAGAATTTCCAGAACGATAGCTTCAAAAAGAACGTAGTTATCCACGGTAATTTGCCGCAATGCAATCCTATGGCGAAATGTTTTCAAGATGGCGACCGGAGCGCTCCGCCTGAACTAGGAGCTCCGAAAAATGGCCGCTTCTCTTTGCCTTGCTTCTAGGGGTCCGCGGTCCGCTCCTACTCCGCCTCTGGGTAAGGCGGAGCAGGCCAATCCGCTACTGCTTCTACGCTCCTAATCGGAGTGGATCACACCCCTAATTGTTAACCAGAATACTTGAATGCTTAATTGTGATTGTTAACCAGAACAAAGTGTTCATCTGTGATTGTTAATTAGAAGATACATTGTGATCATATTGGGGGTTTGTATATAGATGCTTGCATGCAAATAATAATAATAATAATAATAATAATAATAATAATAATAATAAATCTTAATTTTCCCAGTTGGTGTTGTTAGTATATGAACGTGGTTTCATGTTGTTGACTATTCCATCAACTTTATGTTGAGAGCCTCGTGTGGCGCAGAGTGGTAAAGCAGCAGTTTCTGCAGCTGAAACTCTCCCCATGGCCTGAGTTCGATCTCAGCGGAAGCTGGTTTCAGGCAGGCGGCTCGGGTCGACTCAGCCTTCCATCCTCCAGATGTCGGTAAAATGTCGGTAAAATGAGTACCCAGTTAGCTGGGTAATAATGGCCGGGGAAGGCAACGGCAAACCACACCCCGCTATAAGGCCTGCCAAGAAAACATCAGCGAAAGCTGGCGTCCCTCCAAGAGTCAATAAGGACTCAGTGCTTGCACGAGAGAGGGTATGTTGCAATATGGATGTGCATTCTTGTGTTAATTGTGTTGTAACATGCATTTGCACCTCAATGAAGTGTTAATGATACCCTGATCATGTGTTGTAACACATGATGCACATAGACCACTGTAGTAGAATATACATATTTTATATCACAGTAGAATCTTCTATTGACTTCATTTGTCACACTCATAGGCTTTTAAGGTTTAGATCCTATTCCTATCATTTGCACAGTAGGGTTTCTCTTCCCCTTTTTGCTTGCACCCCCCCACACACACACCTGGTCAGACGGCGACCAACCAGAAGTTGCCATCTGCCTGGGAATGCCTCCACCGTGACACTGGAGCAGGTTAGATGGCGGAGGCACAATGCTCACCTCGCTCCAGTGAAAAAGTTGGGGTAAACGCCCAACTTTTAAAATTCGCAGCTTCGCAGGAAAGCCCCCCAATGGCTGTGAGATGGTTGCTGCTCTGTATAACTGATGCAGCGTAACTGTGCAGCCACCGCGGGGCTTTCAAAGCATAGACAGCCCCGTACCACCGTCCTCCCTGGCTTCCCTGGATAAATACCCTGATTTTCTGGGCTTTCAGTGGTTAAGCATGGGGCTGGATCCAGATGTAGAGCAGACCTACTGAAATCAATGGGATGTAAATTAATCACAACTCATTTAAATCCCATTGATTTCAATGGGTCTGCTCTAAATATGACTAAAGCCAGATGCAACTCCTATGATCCTGCAATTCTGGAAAAGTAAATCCTCGCTTAAGGAGGAAGAGAAGCCGAAGAGATGCTTCAGGTTCAAAGCAGACTTCGCACGTGTGTCTTGCAGCGATGACTTCTTCTGGATCTTAACCACCACCCCCATCCCCATGCTAGGGTCCCAATCTGGACCGGGGGTGTGGCTGCTAAATGAGACCCGTTCTGGTGCCAGGACAAGTGGGATGGGAGCAGCTTTTATGAAAAGGGGAATCCTGATAAATATGAGACATAGATAGGGTGACCCTATGGAAAGGAGGACAGGGCTCCTCTATCTTTAACAGTTATATTGAAACAGGAATTTCAGCAGGTGTTATTTATATGCACGCAGCACCTGGTGAAATTCCCTCTTCATCACAACAGTTAAAGCTGCAGGAACTATACTAGAGTGACCAGATACAAAAGAGGGCAGAGTTCCTGTAGCTTTAACTGTTGTGATGTAGAGGGAAATTCCCCTTTCAATACAACTTAACGATACAGGAGCCCTGTCCTCCTTTTCATATGGTCACACTAATGTAGAACAACTCCCTTAAACTGTACATCAGCTTAATGCTTTCTGCAATTTGTATCATTTGTCAATGCGAGAACATCTCTGCATTAAGGGAAATCCCGTTGTTTACCTGGTGCTGTTGTGCTTTCTGTTCCCGTGTGTAATTGATATGAGTTTGATTACACAGGAGTAGAGGAGCGACAAGGTGGAAGTTCTGCTGCTTCCTGGGGCTCCTTTAAACGGCAGACACGGTTGAATCGAGGGAGTGCCTCCCCTCCCTCCTTGGCATGTGTGCAAAGGAGCGCGTGTGGGTGTGTTGTTTTTCTCTGTTTCCTCGTAGTCCTCAGGCAAGCCATGACCTACTTCTGAGTAGAAATAAGATTGTGCTGTAAGTTTGCATCCCTTAGTACACTTACTTGGGAGTAAGCCCTATTGAACACAATAGGAGTTACTTCTGAGTAGACACATAAGTGCCATGCTGGATCAGACCGAGAGTCCATCTAGTCCAGCACTCTGTTCACACAGTGACCAACTAGCCGTTGACCAGGGACCAACAAAGCAGGACATGGTGCAACGGCACCCTCCCACCCATGTTCCCCAGCAACTGGTGTATATATAGGCTTACTGCCTCGGTTACTGGAGGTAGCACACAGCCATCAAGGCTAGTAGACATTGATAACCTCCAGAAATTTATCCACCCCCATTTTAAAGCCATCCAAATTGGTGGCCATTACTACATCTTATGGCAGTGAATCCCATAATTTAACTACATGGGGATCAAATCTGCCCCCGTTTGTTGCAGGGAGGCATTTTACCCTCTTTACCCCTCTGTTTCAAGTCCCTTCCTCAGCAACTTCATAGTGCAGTGCCAGATTTATGTGCTGATTTTACACCATTAAAGGTTTATTCCAGCTTTTCTCTGATCTATTTTAAAACGGAATAAGGGGGAAACCATGGGAGACATCCTGTTTGCTTACAGCAATGTTTAATTTAGCCGGAAACTTCCATGCGTGGCCAGAAACGAGTGTGCTATAAATAGCTCATTTAGAGAAACCCTGAGTGTACTTTATTATGTGTGTATACTATGTACTGTGTACTATGCTTTTTTTTTTTTTAAGCGATCCCCAACATGGTGCAACTAATAGCCATGCAAACTGGAGAGGATGGGGTTACTCTCGTTGTCTTGACTTTCTCTCTAATAACTCTGCTCTGGATCCCTTTCAATCTGGCTTCCGTCCTTTGCATTCCACTGAAACAGCCCTTACCAAGATCACCAATGATCTTCTTACTGCCAAGTCTAAAGGCCATTATTCTGTTCTTATTCTCCTTGATCTAACCGCAGCCTTTGACACGGTTGATCACGATCTTCTCTTAGATTCCCTCCACGACCTTGGACTCTGTGGCTCTGTCTATAACTGGTTCGCCTCCTATCTAGAGGGTCGCTCTTTCAGCGTGTCGGCTAATGGCAGCTCGTCCTCCTCTTTTCCCCTTTCAGTTGGGGTTCCGCAAGGCTCGGTGCTTGGCCCGTTGTTGTTCTCTCTATACATGCTGCCCTTGGGCAAGCTCATTCAATCTCACGGCCTCCAATATCACCTGTACGCCGATGATACACAATTATATCTTTCATCTCCGGAACTTTCTCCAGATGTTCACGATCGTATCTCGGCATGTCTTTCAGATATCTCAGCCTGGCTGCTTCATCGTCGTTTGAAACTTAACATGGCAAAGACTGAACTGCTAGTTTTTCCTCCTAAACCTTCTCCTCACCTCTCATTCTCCCTTACTGTCAACGATGTCACGCTTACTCCGGTCAAGGAAGCTCGTAGTCTTGGCTTTATATTTGACTCCTCGCTCTCCTTTACTCCTCACATCGAGGCAGTAGCTAAATCCTGTCGTTTCTTCCTGTATAATATTGCCAGGATTCGACCATTTTTGTCTGTCTCTTCTGCCAAGACTCTCGTTCACGCACTGGTTATCTCTCGGTTGGACTACTGCAACCTTCTTCTCTCTGGCCTTCCTTCGTCTCACATCAGTCCGCTGGTCCCTGTCCATCACTCTGCCGCTAAGATCATCTTCTTGGCCCGCCGCTCTGACCATGTCACTCCACTTCTGAAATCTCTTCATTGGCTTCCAATTCACTTCAGAATCCAATATAAACTTCTCCTACTGACCTTCAAAGCTCTTCACGGCCTAGCTCCTGCCTATCTCTCCTCTCTCATCTCACACTATCGCCCCGCTCGGGCTCTCCGCTCCTCCGATGCCATGCTTCTCGCCTGCCCAAGGACCTCCACTTCCCTTACTCGGCTTCGTCCTTTTTCTTCTGCTGCCCCTTACGCCTGGAACGCTCTTCCAGAACACTTGAGAACTACAAACTCAATCACTGCTTTTAAGACTCAGCTCAAAACTTTTCTTTTCCCTATAGCCTTCAAATATTGAGTTTGTTCTGACTTTACACTGTTGGTTTTGCCCTACCCTGTGCCTGTTTACACTTCCCTGTGCCTGTTTGCATTCTCCTTCCCTCTTTATTGTTTACTACAACTTATTAGATTGTAAGCCTATGCGGCAGGGTCTTGCTATTTACTGTGTTATCTGTACAGCACCATGTACATTGATGGTGCTATATAAATAAATAAATAATAATAATAATAATAACAACACATCTGGAGGGTGCCCAGTTGGGAAGGTTGCTTTTAGAGGATGAGTAGGTTTCTATCTCCAGTGCTTTAATACCATCATCTTTATATTATTCTGCAAATAATGGGAAAACATTGTGTGTTATAAAGGTGACAGAAAAACTTTTAATTTTAAGATGCCTTTTTAATGGTGTGCTGCTTTTAATGATGCACTGGTTTGAAATGTTTGAATTAGTTTTATGAACTTTATGGTGTTTTTAATTGTGTTGTACCCCACCTCGATCCAGAGGGAGAGGCGGGTAACAAATATATATATATAGATAGATATATAGATTATTTAATAACACAATAATTTAAAAAAAACCCGAATAACTGTTTGTAGTGGCGTATTTCAGACTTGAGTAGAGGGCAGTTCCTATGTTCGTCTGCACAGAGCTATCATCAGTCATATGAAAAGGAGGACTGGGCTCTTGTGTCTTTAACAGTTGCATTGAAAAGGAAATTTCAGCAGGTGTCATTTGTATATATAGGGAACTTGGTGAAATTCCCTCTTCATCACAACAGTTAAAGCTGCAGGTGCCCTGCCCTCTTTTAAATCTGGTCACTCTAGTATTGCTCCTGCACCTTTAACTGTTGTGATGAAGAGGGAATTTCACCAGGTGCTACATGCATACAAATGACACCTGCTGAAATTCTCTTTCCAATACAACTGTTAAAGATACAGGAGCCCGGTCCTCCTTTTCATATGGTCACCCTAAGAAAACTACTCATAGAGTAGGTGATACTAAGCTACATGGACCAATGGTCCGACTTGGGATTAGGCAATGAGTTATCATAAGTCATGCATGGCTCTATTAATATTATTATTATTTATTTATTTATATAACACCATCGATGTACATGGTGCTGTACAGATTACACAGTAAATAGCAAGACCCTGCCGCATAGGCTTACAATCACAGCCTCTCCTCTTCCTAGAGCAGGGGAACATGTGTCCCTCTGGATGTCGTTGGGATGCAACTCCCATCAGCCTTATCCAGCATAGGCTATGGCTGATGGGAATTGCATTCCAACATCTGGAGGGCCACATGTTGCCCACCCTTGCTATGGAGTGGCCTCCTGCAACCTGTTGTCCTTCAGACATTAGACTACTGCTCTCACAGTTCTCAGCCAGCAAGGCCAATGACCATGCTGGCTGAGGATTGTGGGAATTGCAGTCAAACACATCTGGAGGGCATTGGGTTGGAGAACGCTGCAGTGCTCTGGAGTAGCTACAGACTATTTCTTTGGTGAAAGGTACAAAGAAAAGGTACAGAGTGCAAAATGTATCTGGGAGTTCTTACACTCTGTTCAACATGTTGCTCATAAAACAAGATTCATTTTTTAATCTAAGCGGCTATTTAGAAGCGATAGTAACGAAATAAAAGATTTAAAGACAGAAATTAAGGGGGAAAGACGGAGAAGCAAGCCATTCATTCATGATTAAAGAGCGATGCCTTGTTCACACCATTTAGCCTGCTAATTGGTTGCTATTAAAAACTGCTCGTTGTAACGGTGTGTTCGCACATAGTCTCTTTATTAATAATGCATCTTTTATGGAGCTAGAAGAGTTATGTTACCTATAAATATACAAAGTAACAAGCTTTCACACCAAGGGACCAGCTAAATTAATAAGTAGCGTTTTGGAAGCCCCCGATTTGCATTGCATTGTGAACAAAGTTCTAAAATACACTGTACTTGTAGAAAAATGTCAAGGATCCAGCTTAATTTGAAGTTGCCTCATTGTCCCGACACCCCTCCCCTCCCGAAATCCCTGTTGCGAGGGGGTTGTCTGTGGTTACCCAGCGTTAAAGCAACCCCTCACCTATTCAAAAATGCTTACATCACTTCCCAGTGTTTTAGGCCTGAGTTGCCTGCACAGGGGCCGTGCTAGAGATACATCACAAGGCAAGAGGGCAGGGCTAATTTGCATATTGATTGGGTATCATATTGACTGATTGATTATCATTATTTTATCTATTTATTTATAGGATGCCTATCTAGATTTTCTGCAAAGCAGCACCCAAGAAGGCTAGCGATAAATGCAAATGCAGCTTGTACCAACTTGCTGTTCCACAACTGCCTTGTGAGGTGGGCCAGTCATGCACTCCGTAAGATGCTGCCATCACACCCCTTCTCCTCTAAATCTGGGTAGGGGGACCCCAGAGCTACGGGCAAGTTATCTGCCAGGGATGAGGTAGTGACTAGCTGAGGCTTCCTATCCATGGGGAGGGAGGCTGGTTTCTTTTTTACTTCCCTTAGGTGCAAATAGGTAAATACAGGTCGGTGAGCCAAGTGGCCAGGCAGGTAGGGAGAGAAACCTCCTGTGATTCGAGTCAGACCAAGGCTGGGGAAGATCTAGGTTTCAACCTCCACCCAGCCAGGAAACTCACTAAGGGCACAATCTGTTGCGATGTCCGTAAGCCTCTGGCGTCTTTTGATCATCCTATGCAGGGCAGGAGCGGCGGAGGCGATCTTCACCTCCCTGTCTTCCCACCCTGCATGTTTGCTAGACGGGCTTTTGTGCCCATCTAGCAACAGCATTGCAGAGAGGTAGGCAAAAAGGTTGGAGAGGCTTCAGGAGAGCTCGTACCTTGGGCTCTTCCAGTCTCCTTTCCTCTCCACCCACGAAAATGCCTCTCTTTCCCCCTCTCAGAGAGGCAGCTGCACAATCCTTTCTACACTGGCTGCAAGGGAAGGGGGAAGAGGGTCGGAACACCAATTCCCAGCTCTTTGGTCTGAGTGCTGTTACTTACCTCGGATCTGGGAAACCAAGCTATCCTAGGGCCTCTCAGGCCGTTTCTACACCTGCCTTTTTTCCAGGGATTGTCCTGGGATCATCCCTGTGCATGCAAATGACACACAGGGGACCCCAGGAGCAGGCAGGGACGCCGTGGTTTTTTTGGGATAATCCTTAGGTGTAGAAAGGGCCTCAGACGCCATCTAGGGGCCATTCCCTCCATAATCTTGGACTAATCCAGCCTCCCCAAGCTGGCGCCCTTCAGATGTATTAGACTGCATCTTCAATCACCCCATCATCATCCGGGCTGGGGATAATAGGCAGAAGGTGCCATGTTCATTCGCCAGCATCTCCAGGTAGGGCTGGGAAAAACCCTTCGGACACTTAGGCTCACCACTACCGGTCGGTGCAGAATCCTCTTCCCCAATGTGGTGCCCTCCCACTGTTTTGAAACACACTTGCCATCAGCCCCAGACAGAGGAATGGACGGACTTGTGTTTCTAAGAACGTAAGAAGAGCCCTGAGGCTGGATCGGACAGAGGGTCCATCTAGTCCAGCACTCTGTTCACACAGTGGCCAGCCAGCTATCAACCAGGGACCATCAAACCAGGATGATCAGGTGTCTGGAAACAAAGCCCTATGAAGAGAGACTGAAGGAACTGGGCATGTTTAGCCTGGAGAAGAGAAGATTGAGGGGAGACATGATAGCGCTCTTCAAATACTTAAAAGGTTGTCACACAGAGGAGGGCCAGGATCTCTTCTCGATCCTCCCAGAGTGCAGGACAGGGAATAACGGGCTCAAGTTACAGAAAGCCAGATTCCGGCTGGACATCAGGAAAAACTTCCTGACCAGAGGCCTTCAAGAGGCAGCTGGACAATCACCTGTCAGGGATGCTTTAGGGTGGATTCCTGCATTGAGCAGGGGGTTGGACTCAATGGCCTTGTAGGCTCTTCCAACTCTGTTATTCTATGAAAGCAGGATTTTATTTATTTATTTATTTCATTTCATTTCATTTCATTTCATTTCTATACTGCCCAATAGCCGGAGCTCTCTGGGCGGTTCACAAAAATTAAAAACATTCAAAGTGGTGCAACAGCACCCTCCCACCCATGTTCCCCAGCAACTGGTGCACGCAGGCTTACTGCCTTGAATACTGGAGATAGCACACAACCATCAAGGCTAGTAGCCATTGATAGCCTTCGCCTCCATGAATTCATCCAACCCCCTTTTAAAGCCATCCAAATTGGTGGCCATCACTACATCTTGTGGTAGTGAATTCCAGAGTTTAACTATGCTTTGTGTGAGGAAGTCCTGTCCTGAATCTCCCACCAATCAGCTTCATGGAATGACCCCAGGTTCTAATATTATGGGAGAGAGAGAAAAAGGTCTCCCTGTCCACATTCTCCACACCATGCATAATTTTGTACACCTCTATCATGTCTCCCCTTACCTCGTTTTTTCAAGTCTAAACAATCACAGCTAACAGGCATTGTTAACCACTTCCTCCCCCTCTACTATACCCAAACAAAGTGGTGGGGAGGATGGAAAGGAGAGAAGTGATTATTATATGGGATACAAAATAATACATTTCTCTTTTAGCCTCACAAGGAACCTCAGATAGATTAGATGTGTTACAGTTTTTATAAAAAACAGCAGGGAAGAGAAGTCATTTTGAGTTTTCACTCCAAGTGTGAAAATGTCAAACTAGGAACCTGACTCCACATTATCATTGGAAGTCTAAATTGTTTTCATTTCTAAGGAACAAGTCCCTGCTGTGCAAGTGGAAAGCAGTGAAAAAGGAAATGGTATGTCCCTCTGTAGATTTCTTAATTTTACACGATCAAGTGTATTTTACAGATTTTACTTTTAAAAAAGGCCTAACAACTCAAGCTTAAACTCAGAAAGCATAATCAGCATAATCCAAACATGAGAGGGAAATTTAAAAGCAAGGATTCAGGCACAGAAATTTCAGCCTTGAAAATAAGCCCCACAGCATTCTACTTCTTTGAGAATATATTAGCCTGTTTGCATTCTGTTTGCATGAAGCACTGAGAGGTTGAAAGAAAACCAACTCCCTTTTGATTTATAAAGTAGGGCTGTGCACGGACCCCCCCGAACCACTTTGTGGCCCGATCCAGAACTTTCGGATCGGGCTGATCCGCTTCAGGTCGATCCGACCGTCCACCACTCCGCAGAGCGTGATCCGGAGGGGCGGATCAAGATTTTGCCCCCCCCCTTCCCTCCTTACTTGCCTCCGCAGCAGACGGCAGAAGCATGTAAGTGGGGACAAAATGGGAGCTGAATAACCCCCCTCCCCCCTTACCTGTCTCCGTTGCTGTCGCCACACAGACTGCGGTGGAGCCGGCAGCTCCAGGTGAGACCCCCTCCCCCCCTTACCTGCATTTGGAGCTCTGGATGGAGGCGAACCGCTTTGCCTCAATCCGCAGCTCCCCCGACCCGATTCGGATCCGCCTTTGGCAGAGACGGATCGGGTCGCTCCGCTCCAGATTCCCGATCCGAATCGGAGCGGAGCACAGCCCTATTATAAAGGCTTCCCTAACTCACTGCCTAGAGAAGATTCCTACCACGGGGCACCAGGTGAGTTTCTATTTACAAGCTGGTTCCTGAACATTGACTGGTTTACGAGAGGAAATACCCAGGATTTTGTATTGAATAAAGTATTCCACTGCCTCTAAATTTGGCTTGAACCAGTTTTAATGGACAACTCTATTGGATTACAATGATCTCACGGGTAGGTATCCTGGTGCCCTCCAGACTTTTTGAACTACAGTGACATGTTTGGGTCCCTGGTGAGCTGCAGAAGCACATGACTTTGCATTGTGGCACCCTGCTCCACTTCCCCAGGAGCTGTGTCAGGAGCCAGCCCCTTGTGCCTCCCTGAAGCCGTAAAGTGAAGGTTTTGGAAGGGATTTGGTCACTTGGCAAATAAGTTTTCAAGTCAAGGAATACTACAAAGTGAGAGAAACGGCACTTGAAAACTAAGTAAAAAGTGTATGTTGCCCAAAGCCTACGAAAACCCAAAATGGGCCAGCACAACTTGTGGCTCACTTGCCTATCCCAGACAGGTAGCAAAACAGGAGGTTTATTCAGCCTCTATTAGACTGAACTCATCTTGCTAGATTACACTGTACAGACCTGTGTGATTTGAACAAAATACGTACTTACTTAGTCTGAGCCTTTTCAGGTTTATTCCTGTTCCCAGGAAGTGCCAAAATAATGTATTGGTACCTCTAGAAGACCACCAAAGCAGTCTCGCATCAAACCACCTTTTGCTAGACTTAATCCTGATATAATGCCATTTCCTCCTTAGGAGTTTGGATCCTCATGTCTTCAAAAGAAGGGGGGGGAGATATCGTTGGGAATTCTTAATTTGCTGCTTGCATAGGCAGAAGCTAGCATCTCCTACAAGAGGTCCAGACAGAGCAACCCAGGCCAAATGGATTTCCATCAAGCATGCCAAGAACCTGCCCATGTACTGGGTCTCCTGCTCTGCCCTCCCTAAAAGCTTCTGTTCAGCAACTCATGAACAGCCCCCACCCCATTACTGAGTCTTCTGATGGTCATCACACTAGCTCTTGTCAGTGATACATACCTGAAGAGCAGTAAAGGATAACCATTTGTACCCATTTCACAAATAGTCCTTGAAATCGTAACATTAAGGCTTCAATTCTAGGCAATCTCATCTGAGTTGTACGGTCTACTGAACTCAACTGGACCGTGTAGTCTTTAAGAGAGAGATGAAAGCAAGCTTGCTTATTTTATGGGTTTAATTTCAGATCCTCATGCCATTACAGTGGCACAAAACTGAGAGGAAATACATACTGTGCAACTTTCTTAATCTACACTGTATTATGCTTTGTAGCATTGCATTTGGCAGGCAAAAGTAAAAATAAACAGGATCTTCATGTGGCTCAGTAAGAAAAGGAAGTACTTTGAAGCTGCCCCAAAATTTCCAGGATGAGGTGATGCTAATTGCCACTATAGTCCTTTTGTCTACAGGGAATATGATGGCCAGCACCTAGGTGTTCAACTAAACAGGATACAAGTGAACATTGAGAATGATCGGCTACTCAGAAGCTACGTATTTCGGAAAGCAAAATCCTTCCTTTGAGTTTAGAGCAGCTCGTCTGATAGTTTTCCACTGCCCCCAACGAAGTCCCCTCTCTTCTTCCTCTTTATTAAAGAATTTCCCAGTATGTGGGTTGTGTCAGCAGAACAACGAAGAGACTAAAGGAGGCTTGGTGCTGTCCCTCTCTCAGGCATCATGAAGGTTATTCTCATTCAGCAGGATCTTTTCCCCAGGTTTGAAGGCTGGCATGCCCAGGTAAGGGCAGCTGGCACAGCGGAATGCATCCCCCAGGTAACACTGCGGAGAGAAGAGAGGCTGGGTCAGCGTCTTGCCAAGGGCCCGAGTGTCTCAATGCCTGTCTTTTTCTAAGTGGGAACTGGCTTGTCCTAAATATTACTTTGATGTTTTATCAAAGTACATTGAACAAGTGGGGGTAAGGGGTGGGGGAGATAAATCAGCTTCCATCTGTGTTGGGGTCCAGTGAAAGCAACTGGAGGGATTTGGCAGTCTTTTATATGCCTTTCAAGACTGCCAAATCCCCTTGGGGGCAGAATTATTTAAGGGCTGCACATACGCCTCCAGGGTCATTCTCATTCCGCTTCAATCACAGAATAGTTAGCCAGGGGCTATTTAGGGCAGGGGTCTTCAGGCTTTTAGGGCTGGTGGGCATTTGGGATGTCGGGAGCCTATCATGGGCACGCTACAAGATGGCTGCCCATTCATACAACACTCATTTCTCAGAAGGCAAACTGGTGAGACGGAAGGAAAAGTAACCTGTCCATGAACCCAAGTACAAGGCAAAGGTCGGGTCTGAGCTACAACATAAATAAAAATGCTCCTTTGAACCCAAATCAAAATGATGCTGGAGGACAGCTGTTTGCTTTGCAACATGCCTGCCTCCCAGTTAAAAAATAATTTTAAAATTTCAAATAAATTTTAAAAATCAGAAGGGAGCTGGTGGGTGCTAAGACGGGAGACCCAAGATTTCGGGAATAAACACTCTCTGGAGAATGCCAAGAGTCTAGGAATGAGAGTTACATTTTTTTACTCTTTTTGCACAGCTGTCACTTCACACAACTCATTCTTACACAGACTTCTCTTCCACGTAGGAAACAGAACATGACCTACACGAATACTCCTGTATCTATTTTGTCACATATAAAAAAATCTGAAATCCACTGTGTTTTATGCTGCAAAAGCAAGTGGTGAAAGCCATACATTAATGTAGCCGGGATTAAATTCTAAATGCTCCTAGATAAACCGCAGATCTGAATTAACAGTTTCGTGAGTCTGCACCCTTACATTGCCACAAGCAGATTTGGGCTGCTGGCTCTTCTTCTCCTGCTCCAGTTCTTCAGCAAGACCGCAGGTGCTGCAGAACAAGAAACAGGCTTTATAAGTCTATTTGTTTAACAAAGCACTCATTGCATAGCAGTTTTGTGGTATGTGGGTGGATTATAAATCCTTTCGTCCAAAGGACACGTAGGACTCTAGGCATGGACACGTATTCCATATCTTACTTCTTTCCTAGTTGTTCTTCTAGCCATGTTGCAAAACAAGAGACACAGAGAGAGAGACATAGAGCACCTCATCTAATCATACTAACCAACGCAGGAAAGAATACTGGCAAATGCCTACAGTTTTCAATATTATTTGTCTGAAGATCTATTGCTCTTCACCTAGGTTTCTAGCATAGAAGAAACTACATGTTCAACCCCATCTTATGCATGATTATTTGGAAGCCCCAATTTCCATGTGAATTACTGCCAATTCAAGGGACTGTGATCCAGTCTCTTTACAATTCCTAGCTGGATTTCCCCCTACACCTTGTTGAATGTTCTGGCTATCTATTTTGTGTGTGTGTGCGTGCGTCTCACATAACCTATCCCATCAATAAAGGTCAGAAAGTTTGTATGTCTAATTAAAAGAAATTATTTTAAAGTTATTCTGCTGTTTCACCCAACCTTACTGGTTAACACCAAAACAAATATTCAAAATGACAAAGAGCAACACAGATCACTGGAAAAAACGCCTATAGTTCAATACGCTTGTTTCCAGTATCCTAAACCATGTGATAAAAAGTGCCAATCTCACTTGCTCTTTTGGAGCAAAAGGCTTACCAGGTGTTCCACCTCAGAATTAAATCTATCGTGGAAACCGCATATATTCATGATTTTTTTGTACTCACCAGTTCTTACAGGCTTTCCTCTTCCCAGATTCCTTACAGGTGGGGGCTTTGAGGGAAGCTGGATCTGGCTTTTTCAAATCCTCAGGATCCAGAAGCTCATCTGAATCCAGCAGATCCTGAAAAGAAGTAAACAATAAGGACCCTGACCGACATGAAACCAAGTTATTTGTTTTACGTTTAAGTCATTCTCCATTTTGGGAAGTTTTCCCCACCTCTAGCTGTGTAGTGTTGCTGCAGATGCCTGGAAACATTTCAAAACAAAATAGCCGAAGTAATGTGGTGCTCATTCAGCCATCAGAACATAAAATACAGAGCCTCCTGGGGGTGGGGGACGACACACAAACCAACATATAATTGCAAAACATGAAATAGGGGATTTCTCATTGTTTTAGGGGCGTCAATTCACACTTACCATGTCCTCATCATTCATATCATTGGCAGAAAGTGTCCAGAGCTTTGCAGCAGTGGAATCCAGCGCTGGCTTTTCTGATGACAACAGAATAAGGAAGAATTGTAGAGAACTGAATTCCAGTTATGGCAGAGTATGCTTTACTACCTTCTGCTGTATAATCAGTTCCGGCGTGTGTGTGGTGTTAATTATTCTAGAAATAGAACTTTGTAAGGGGGCGTCTCATTCAGATATTTTCAAACCTAACTGTGGAAATCTATTTAATTCATCCAGCACAAGGCTTCCCTTGATAGCGATCTGGAAGCTCCAGCTAGCAGAATATGGTGCGACACCAGAGGCACATTACAATGTGCTGAATTTCTGCTACGAAAGAATCACGCAACTGAAAATTATGGCGCTAGCCAACATTTTGAACTTTCAAAGGCTCCTTTTCAATCCCACCTATACCAATTGCCTCTCATACCAAATTCTGATCCACAGTTAACAGGCATAACAGTTACATGTTATTATTGTGCTCCACGATGCCACATCATCTTCAAGAATTACCCCCCTATATACTTTAAGAGGAAGGCAGCTGCAATGGCTGATGCAGCCAACCTAGGGCTGCTTCTTAGCCTAATGCCACGCCTCTGAAGATGCACAAGCAGATCTCGATATGGGCCAACACAAAATTCCTTTACGTAAAGCAACATGGACATGCTGACCATCACAAGTTTAGTTGTTCTTTTTTGATGCTGTGCTAGATAACTAGGGGGGAAATGGCCATGCTTTCAAAGGTCACATAACAATAACCACCTAGGCTATTAGGATGCCTTCTATTGAAGAATTTAGTGAATTCGTGTCCCCATTTGCACAAGTGCTCACTGTGAAGAAGGGAGTTCTCCATCTGCCTCTCTTACCAACTGGAGCAGGTTTCTTGGCAAAGGAAAGTTTGAGTTGATGTGATGATCCCACTTCAAACTTGGGTTTCTTGCCTTCAATCTGAACTGAGAGGAGGTCATTGCACTGCAAACCCAGACGCTCCTGGACAGATTGGGTTTGCTCTGAGGTTAAAGGCTCCTTCTGGAGCTGAATACAAGAGAAAGCATATTATTATTATTATTATTATTATTATTATTATTATTATTATTATTATTATTATTTCTTACCCACCTCTCCCTCTGGATCGAGGCGGGGAACAACACTGGATACAAAAATACTATAAAATACATAAAACTGATTAAAAACTTATTAAACTAATACATTATTAAAGTAACAGCCAGACATCTTAAAATTCAACTGAGTAGGCCTGCTGGAAGAGATCAGTCTTTATAGCTTTCTTAAATTCAGAGAGACCGTTAAATTGGCGAATCTCTCTCGGCAGGCCATTCCACAGTCTGGGAGCGGCAGAAGAGAAGGTCCTCTGGGTAATGGTTGTCAGCTTAGTTTTGGCTGATTGAAGTAAGTTCTCCCCAGAGGACCTGCGAGGCAGATTGTATGGGAGAAGGCGATCCCACAGGTAACCTGGACCCAAACCATGTAGGGCTTTAAAGGTAATAACCAACACTTTATACTTCGCCTGGAAACTAGTAGGCAATGAGTAAAGTGATTTTAAAAGTATTGCCCTAGTGGTTAAATTCTACCTCACACTTGGAATAAGTGACACAGTACCATCACCACTACCAACAAAATCTTTCCACCCTTTTAGAAACCTCACCAACACAAACCCAAAGGAAGCTTCTTTTGCTAGCTCTCTAAGCAAATCCAAGCTTTTGTTTTTCAGCTGTATTGTGGATTCCTGTCACAATTAGAGTGGACATTATAATGTTGTTTTGTTATATTATTTTCATTTAAAATGTCTTGGGAGCTGCTTTGGGAAAACTTATTTTTGAAAATCGGTGTTGAGCCTCTTAAATAAAACAAAACAAAAATCCTTTTCCGTCACAATCTTAGAAGGCTCAAACACCACACACATACCTCCTTTATTTCCACCAGCCCAGAAAGCTTCAAAGCTGTGGGTAGCTTGCTTATTGACTTGAGTCTGCTGTTGTTACCTGGCAAGTATATGACATGGAGAAAAAGAAAAGCTGTAATTAAGAACAGGGTGTGGTGCTCAAAACATGAACGCACAGAAGAGTTTTGTCCTTTGCTTAGCTACTTTCTGAATTATTTTAAGCCCAGCTACACAGTGATTTCATTAATAAGCAAATTCAGCGGTGTCGGGGTCTCACTGATATAAATGTGCTACTTCCAACGAACTCCCAGAAAACTGAACCCCAGAATCTTAGGGCAGGGGAGGGGGGCATGTCTCAGTGATAGAGCACATGCTTGATCTGCAGAAGGTCCCAGGTTCAATCTGCGGCTTCTCCAGGTAGGGCTAGCAAAGAATCCTGCCTGAAACCTTGGAGAGCTGTTTCCCATCAGTGTCAACAATACTAGGCTAGAGGGACCAATGGTCCAATTCAGCAGTTTCCTCTGTAATCTTTATTCTCATGAGAAAGTGATTATTAGGTCACTCAGCCCATATTTTAAATCAGCTGCATCTTGTGGGTGTATAATTAACGCCATGTCAGGAAACTGCATTCCCACTGCAGGAGCCTCACCACCCTTCACAGATAGGGCTTTTCCACACTGCCATTGGGACTTGCACCATCTGTGTACCTACTCTGAGCTGCCACCGGCAATTTTTAAGTGGACTCTGTGTTTAGATTAGCAACCTACCCCATACCAAAGGTGGATTGATTTTCTTCCCCATGCCCCATTTCCACCCTCATGGACTCTACTCTTATGGTGAAGTTGTAGAAGATGCAAGTATATGAGTGGTCAAATCCAACATAAAAAGAAGTTCTTGAAAAGTGTGATTCTGTTGACTCTGTTGAACCTCTCAGTGATTTTCACAATCACCAACTGTAGTATCCTTCTGAGTTGCCTGAGTGAGATGGGGCACTGTTATTTCAGTGATCCTGCTCTTTCCTGGAAGGTCAGTCTCAGATACTGGGGCTGGGAGAATATTTCTCTACTACATGCCTTTGAGCCTTACTCAGAGGGGTCATTCAGAGGTTTGGTCTGAAGTATCATCAGTATACAGATTATATTCAGCTCCACCTCTTCTTTCCAACATTCAATCCCAAGGAGGCAACAGATGATAAACTGGTATCCAGCCCCAATTCAGGAGTGGATGGGGATGAACAGGTGAAACAAAACTCAGAGGACCTTTTACCAGCTTTGACTGATGCAACATCTCTGCACTTTTTATGGAAAAGACAGGCCCAGCCTCAGTTACCCATGCCCTAGTTACTTGCAGGCTGGATTACTATAGTGCTCTTTACATGGGGCTGCCTTTAGAGACAGTCTGGAATTGTCAGTTGGTCCAAAATGCAGAGGCCAGATCATTATCTGGAACTCAAAGATCAGAGCATACTAGCATACTACTTCAATCTTACATCATCTGCACTGGCTGCCTGCTTCATTTCTTGACTCAATTTAAAGTGCTCATTTTAAGCCTTTAAAGCAGGGTGCACAATCATTTTGGTCCTGAGAGCCGTATGTGGCTCAGGGATTGAGGGCCGTGCACACGCATGCAGAAAGAGTGTTCTCTGGAGGAGGGAGTAGACAGGCTTCTTTCCACCCGCTGCCCCTATAAATCCTGTTATAGACCCCTTGAACTAGCTTCGGCCCATATGCTCAATGTGGACAAACCTTCATCCATGAAGTTTAGATCCAATAAAGCCTCTTCTGCCTAATTAATTTTTGGCATCCCAAAATCCAGTGGCAAGAGAAGGACCAACGCATTACCTGTTTCTGTTGTCACCACCTCTTTCAGGAGGATACGGCCCCCTGGCTTGACTATCCGAGCTATTTCAGCCAGAACTTCTGCACTGTGTACTGTTGAGCTGCCAGGTACCAGTCCAGACAGAACCACGTCAAAACTGGACTCCTTATGGGATGCTGGAGGGATAAAATTATTAAGCGTATACATAACCATTCTGTAGTCTCCTTTTACACATATGCATACCATAATATCTGATGGGGTTAGACCTTCTGAATTAATTAGACATTATGAATAAGTATTAGCGACATCAGAATTGTTTTGGGAAAATACTGCAAAGTAGCAACCCTTGAACACTTTACTGAAGGTCACTATCAGGTGGCAGAAGTTGGCCAATGAACAAAATGCTCAGGTTCCTTTTGTCTACTCTCCCAACCAGGCACCCTAATAACTCCATACACAAGGCTGCACTGCTATACGGCAGCTGTCTCCTTGCACACACTGAGGTCAGAGTCACGCAATGTGGATAAGGTCAGGCACAGTAAGATGAAGAATACGGATATTTTGTCCTGTCCATTTACAGCCACAAGTTCTGTCCATGTTGTACAAACTAAGGCAACCGTTTCGCGGTGCAAAGAGATCACACATAATACAGAGCACACTTCCCCAGCCTGGCGCCCTCCAGACATGTTGTCACTACAACTCCCATCACCCCAACAATCATGGCCAATGGGCATCCTGGCTGGGGATGATGGGAGTTGTGGCCCCACACTTCTGGAGGATGCCAGGCTGGGGAAAGCTGATTTAGAGAAATCTCCTCAGCCCTCCTATTTACCAATTTCTCCATGCCACCAGAGTTGCAAAGGGGGCATTTTCTCAGGTTATTAATGACATAATGAGGAGTTATACTGCCCCTCCCTGAATGGGACACCTGATGATGTCTAACTCATACTGATTCAGGATGATGGCAATTTTAAACCAACCACAGCCATGAATACTTCTGGACACTTATTTATTTATTGATTGATTGATTGATCATATTTATACCCCGCTCCTCAGCCAAAAAAGGCTCTCGGAGCGGCTTACACTTAGCAAAAAAGACACTTACACTGTAGCAATTGGTCGATGTTTTCTACAGATACTCGACCTTCCGCTCCAACAATAGCTTGGATGTTCTGTACAAGACTCTGGAGCTCCTCAGTGGAGGAGTGGCTATCCCAAACCACTGCCACTTGTTGGCCCCTGGAGATCCCATGCTCTGCCATCTCTGAAATATTGCTGGGCCTGAAAGGAAGAAGGAACTGCTGCTAAAAACAAGAGCCATTTGCAAGAAACAATATATGGAGAATATAAGTTTAAATCAGGGGTAGGCAACCTGGCACTTTTCAGATGTTTTGGACTACAATTCCCATCATTCTTGACCACTGACCATGCTGGTTGGGGCTTATGGCAATTGTAGTCCAAAACATCTGGGGGGCACTATGTTGCCTAGCTCTGATTAAAGTCAGTGGGATCCTTATGGCTGTTAATATCAGAGGAATACTGTCAAAGAGAAACCAGCTTCCCCAAACATATTCAGAGGGATTCCTTACAAAAGACGTCTTAGGTTTAGGGCACATCGCTTCTAACATGTCAAATCAGGAAACTTATTTTCAGTTACAGTACTATAAGAACTGGAGAACACCGGACTGGAACATTTCTTTATTCTTATCTCAGCTGCACACATTTTAAAACAACAGATCTCTAAAGGACTCCACCCTTCCCTAAGTGGTAAAGATAAGAATTGTTCAAGCCCTAACACTAGACACTGCCAATAAGGAGACCTTAAGAAGCCTACAAGAACTGAATAATAGGAGGTCTACAATCAGTGGGCAGCACAAGCTGTAGCACAGGCCTGTACAGCAACTGGAAAGAGGATTCCATTTCCACCGAGGCAACTGATGTCTTGGCGAGGTCTCGGTTTTAGCCGTAATCTGCCATTGCATTCAGCATTATAATGGTCTTTATAATTCAAACAAAATCTATCCCAAGACCTTTTGCACACTCCCTCCACCTCCACCTGTGGTCAGCATCAAACGAAGTCTCTTTGCATATGCTATTATGACCTAGAAAATTGTGCTCCTCAACTTGAAGAGCAAGCTCCTTTAGTCAAACTGGGAGAAGGACCAAGTCTTTTTAAAAGATCAGAATTACACAAGTGTTCACAGTGATTGCAAAAGGAAAAGAGAGGAGATTCACAGGCTGTATTCCATAACTGCAGAGATGTGCACATAACAATCCAAGGATTGCAGAAGCGAATGGAAGCACGTCCCAGACCTATTCATCTGCCAGAGGGCCAACGGGGAAGGAACATGGCACAGTGGTAGAGAACATGCTTTGCATGCACAAGGTCCTAAATTCAATCCCCGGCATCTCCAGGTAGGGCTGGACAAATCCCTGCCTGAACCCTGGAAAACCGCTGTGCAACACTGGGCTAGGTGGACCAATGGTCTGATAACGCAGCTTTCTATGTTCCTAAGGACATTTTGATGGCATGTGTACGTGTGAGTGGATTTTTGTATGAATTTGATTGGTCTGAAGCCACCTTGAAGCTAATTTGATCAAAAGGCAGGGTGTAACCAACTTGCGGCCCTCCAGTTGTTTTTGCCTACAACTCCCATCAGCATAACTAATGGAACATCTGGAAGGCCACAAGTTACCCACTGCTGATATAAATTTTGAGATTAATACATTTAAGCGAATGCAGAAGATTAGCAGGATAACATTGACTTAAGTGGTGTCATCTACACAAATTCAATGTAAATGGACTTGGATAAGACAATTGCTCTTTTTCAGACACCCTTTCACATATCCATCCAAACTACAGATGTGACGGCTGCAGTCTTCCATCCTGTCCTCAGAATTTCTCCCTTTGTTTAAAAAACGAACAAACCCTGGCAGGTATAACTTAGCTCAGCATTCTCCAGCCTGATGCTTCCAGAAGTGGCTGGGCTGGGGGATTCTGGGTGTTGTAGTCCCACACATCGGTGGGGGGACATTTGGTTGGGGAAGGCTGAGCTAGCTAAGCAATAATGATTACAGCGAGGAAAGGTGCCATTAAATCTAGTGACTCAGGCAGAAATCCCAAGGAGGCCTTGAAGAATGTGGGGGGCAGCTTGGGCCACCGTGGGGGGCTTTGGGTGGGGTTTCTTCCACCCCCCTCCCGCCCCTTAGGTCCTTTTTGAGGGGGGGCGGCGATTAAAGAAGGGAAGGGGCCAACTGAGCCCTAGTGAATGGCGAAAAAAGGTTAAAAAGGGGGGGGAAGGGGGGGTGTCGCCCTCCCCTCCAACTCTGGGCCAAAGAGAGAAGTGACGTCAAGAGCCGCCCCGACGCCAGGGTAGATGGGCGCCCTCGGGGCGATTTGCACGTGAAGGAAGGCGACCCGGCCCCGCTTTTCGTCAGGCTGCCGGAGAAACCAGGCTACCAAAGACCCCCGAGGAGGCCGTGGGGGCGAGCAAGACACTGAGCGCCCCCCGCCCCACCTCGCCCCACCTCACCTCACCCCCCATTGAACCGCATGAGGCGATGGGAAACGAGCCACTCGGGCGTCCCTCACGTACCCAGTGCCCCGTCTGCCTTTCCAGTCCCACCACGCAGTAGCCGCCTTCTCCTCGCTGACTCAAGCCGAGCCTTTTCCGCCTCGTCACAGGCCCCCCGTCGCGCTGATCGTAGCAACCTGTATAGGCCCGGCGCTTTTTCTTCTTTTTTCTTCCCTTGCCCTTTTCAAAGATGGAGGCGCGTCCTACGGTCGAAGGGTTTCTGTTGTGTGTTGCCCGCTCCAAAGATGGCGGAAGAGCGCTCACTGTGAGCTATAGAGGTAGAAAAATGTAGAGCAGCACAATTTAAAATTCTACCCCTGCCCACGTCTATGGTGAAATCCCTCTCACCACACTTATTTATTTATTTATTTATTTATTTATTTATTTATTTATTTCATTTTTATACCGCCCAATAGCCGAAGATCTCTGGGCGGTTCACAAAAATTAATTGGATACTTGGAATATTGTATACAGTTCCAGTCGTCCTACATTAAAAAAAAGAAGGTATTGTACAGATGGAAAAAGTGCAGAAAAGGATAACTAAAATGACAAAGTGTCTGGAGCATCTCCTCTATGAGGAAAGGTTACAACATCTGGGACAACATTGTCATCTTTTCGGCGCCAGGTCAAGACTTTTCTCTTCTCCCGGGCATTTTAACAGCATTTAACAACGTTAAGTTTGTTTTTAATAGACCCCAGAATTGTTGTTTTTAAATGGATACTGTTGTTTTTATACTGTTTTTTATGCTTTTGATGGTTTTTAAATTTTGTATACTTTTAATGTTTACCATTTTTAATTGTTGTAAACCACCCAGAGAGCTTCAGCTGTGGGGCGGTATATAAATGTAATAAAATAAATAAATAAAATAAATTATTTAGATTTGAAAAATGAGGGTAAGGGGAGACATGATAGAGGTGTACAGAATTATGCATGTTGTGGAGGATGTAGAGAGAGAGATTTTTATCCCTCGCTCAAAATACTAGAACGCAATGGGTCCCATGAAGCTGATGGGTGGGAGATCCAGGACAAATAAGAGGAAGGACTTCTTCACACAGCGCATAGTTAAACTATAGAACTCACTACCACAAGATGTAGTGATGGCCACAAATTTGGATGGCTTTAAAGGGGGGTTAGATAAATTCCTGGAAGAGAAGGCTATCAATGGCTACTAGTCCTGATGGTTATGTGCTATCAGGCAGTAAGCCTGTGTGCACCAGTTGCTGGGGAACATGGGTGGGAGGGTGCTGTTGCACCATGTCCTGCCTTGTTCATCTCTGGCCGGTGGCTGGTTGGCCACTGTGTGAACAGAGTGCTGGACGAGATGGACCCTTGGTCTGATCCAGCCTCAGGGCCCTTGTTATGTTCTTAAGGTGCCACAACGTCCTCAGCTGATCTACACTAAACAGGATATAACGCTTTGAAAACGTTTTGAAGACTGTATAGGGAGCGTGTCCTGGGTCTCAACAGTTGTCACTACTGTTATAAACTGTTTTAAAGCAGTAGTGTAGATTGCAACAGACTAATTAACACTGCAAATCCGCTGAAAACTGGTACAATTTTCTTTGTTGTTTCAGCTCAAGCTGACGGCCAGAGGTGTCAATAAAAGCGAATTCTATACTAGGGTGACCATATGAAAAGGAAGACAGGGCTCCTGTATCTTTAACAGTTCTATTGAAAAGGGAATTTCAGCAGGTGGCATTTGTATATATGGAGAACCTGGTGAAATTTCCTCTTCATCCCATCAGTTAAAGCTGCAGATGCCCTGCCCTCTTAGCTGCAGTATAGCTCCTGCAGCTTTAACTGTTATGATGAAGAGCAAATTTCCCCAGGTTCCCCATATATACAAGTGACACCAGCTGAAATTCCCTTTTCTATACAACTGTTAAAGACACAGGAGCCCTGTCCTCCTTTTCATAGGGCCACTCTATTCTATACTTCCTAGCTGTAGCCTCTTCCTCTGTCTCTACGAGGCGACCTTGCCTGTGGAGGCGGCTCCCTCTGGTACCCTTTTCCCGCCCCCAAAATGGCGGAGGCCGCCTCGCACCGCCTTGTCACAGGCGGTTCTGGAGGCGCTACTGCCCGCGTCAAAGATGGCGGCGTCTGCGGCGCGTCTGAGGCGAGCGAGTTGGGGGCTGCTGCGCTGCCAGGAGGGTGAGAAGCTCGGGCGGGAAAAGGGGAGCCAGGCAGCGGCCCGGGGGTGGGGAGGGGAGCCGCCTGTCGCCCCCCCTCCCCGCCGCTCGCTACCGGGGTTCTGCGCCCCGCCGTCGGGGGCTTGGGGTGGGAAAGGTGAGGTGAAGGGCAGTTGGCGCCGGCGGCGCTTCAGCCGCGTAGCTCTGGACACGTGTGTATGCAAAGCGTCGGGGTGGGAGAAGAGCCGCTTGGGGTGCTGAACCCGGGCTGGCAACTTGGCACGGGTGAAATCATAATCATTTATATTCTACTTGTCCTCCAAGGAGCTCAAAGTGATATTCACGGGTCTCCCTCCGCTTCCCCTCTCCCATTTTATCCCATTTTATCCTTACCCTGTGAGGTAAGCTGGGCTCAAGGTCGTCCAGTGAACTTCATGCTACAACTCCCATCATCCATGGCCAGCATTGGCTGGGGATAATGAGGGGTTGTGGTCCAAACATCCCAAGGGAGCCATGGGGGCGGGGGAGGCGTCTGTAAACGCTACACCAGTATGTGCAGAGAGAGTACTTCATTTATTTTATTACTGCCCATTATTTCTGGGGTTATTGCATTATTTCCCTATTATTGCTGAGTTTACTGCGGCCAATCTCCACAAGCCTAGGATTTGGAAAGGTGCAATGGTTTGGATTTGAGTACATGACTTCCTGGGCGAATTTAGCTCAGAGTTTCTCTTTTTAGATGGGACCCGTGATGCAATTTCCAGCCTGAGCCTGACATTTTAATTTGATAGCTTGGTGAGCACAGCTTCAAATTAATGCATCTATATGTGTGTACGTTTCTCTAAATGTCTTCTGACAGGAGATGACGACTCTGAAGAAGTTTGTTGGACAAGCTGACAAAAGTCTAAACGTCCCACCGTGTGCATAAGTTACACTTGCGTATTCATCATCAAATGTTCAGTCATTTGTTTAACTCAGTCTTTCACAGTTTACCACTGTGGGAAATGTTCTGCTTTGGTGAACAGAAATACATTCTTCTGCAACAGTCAAATGGAAAGTATATTTGAATGGGCCATTGACCATATCAATAATTACCAGCATAATGTTTAATTAATTAATCACTAGAAATAGTCAGGTTGTTGGCTAACATGCCACTTGTGCTCGTTAACTTCTTTTTGGCTTTCAGAAGGACAATACGTATTTGGTGACATGCTTCTATAAAAAGAATCCATCCCTTCCCAGTTTCTGAGAGGCACTAGACTACAGTGCATAATGGCTTGGCTGTGGGCTAGATTCAGATCTGTGCAAATACGTAAGGTGGCCTCGAACAAGCCATTTTTCAACAACAGTTTTTCAACAGACCTTGATCTGTGCATTGACTATGTAAGGAATTGTACTTCAGAAGTGCAGTTGATGTGGTTAGCAAGAATAATAAACTGTGTTCCTGAACTGAGTTCTGCTTCAGTCTTCAGACATCAGCACTTCCCAGCCCAGCGTGGTCTCCGTGTTGCAGCTGTGTTGCAGAGAGTTTCAGATGAGCAGAAACAGCAGCCCCTCCAGTCTCCCACCCAGCAGCATTTCAACTCCCAGCCAGTTGGAGAGCAGCATGATCAAGAGCATCCACACTCACGTCCCAGGTAACCTGCATAGCCCTCACCTCCCCCCAAAGCTAAATCTCGGTGAGATCTTATTTTCCCCAAGTTTAACAGCCAGTTCTGGTGTAATCCTTTGTCTTGTCAAACAGCTTGTGCTATTTTTGCACCGCTGGAGATGCCCGAATCTCCTTCTCCTGCCCATAATTCCAGGGTGACATGAGCAGCATCACAAATCTTGTTCGTCCTTTACCTGCACAAAAGCCATCCACACTACTGTGACAATTGAACAATCCTGTGAAAAGCGGGTTCCTGGATTTATCCGGCATGGCATCTGTGCCCTTGTAAACATGAATGAACAAGCAGTGTGTCAGTTTATCAGACACATAAGTGCCATGCTGGATCACACCGAGGGTCCATCTAGTCCACCACTCTGTTCACACAGTGGCCTACCAGCTGTTGGCCAGGGACCCACAAAGCAGAGCATGATGCAACAGCTCCCTCCCACCCTTCCCCAGCAACTGCCTCGAATACTGGAGGTAGCACATAGCCATCAGTGTTAGTAGTCACTGATAGTCTTCTCTTCCAGGAATTTATTCAACCCCCTTTTAAAGCCATCCAAATTGGTGGCCATCACTACTTCTTGTGGTAGTGAGTTCCCTAATTTATATGCTGTGTGAAGAAGTCCTTCCTTTTATTTGTCCTGAATCTCCCACCAATCAGCTTCATGGGATGACTCCAGGTTCTAGTATTATGGGAGAAGGAGGAAAATGTCTCCCTATCCACGTTCTCCGCACCATGCCTAATTTTGTACACCTCTTATAATGTCTCCCCTTAGCCTCCATTTTTCCAATCTAAAGAATCCCAGCTGTTGTAACCTTCCCTCATAGGAGAGATGCTCCAACCCCTTGAACATGTTAGTTGCCCTTTCTGCACTTATTAGATTGTAAGCCTATGCGGCAGGGTCTTGCTATTTACTGTGTTATCTGTACAGCACCATGTACATTGATGGTGCTATATAAATAAATAATAATAATAATAATAATAATAATAATAATTTTTCCAGCTCTATAATATCTTTTGTTAGGTGTGGTGACTAAAACTACTGAGTGTGGTCGCACCATAAAGGCAGTATGATACTGGCAGTTTTATTCTCAATTCCTTTTCTAATAATGCTTAGGATGGAATTTGCCTTCTTTACAGCAGCCGCACGCCGGGTTGACATTTTCATCGAGCTGTCCAGCACAACCCCAAGATCTCTTTCTTGTTTGGTCAAGTGTGTGCATAGGAGTCTAGGGTAGTGTTATGTTGGCATTAGTTTTGATGATTTTGGGAAAGCGATATGAGATAGCAAAGCTGCAGACTTCTTGGTACTTGAGCTCATTCATAGGGTGAAACTTCCTATGTCTTTTCCTCTTAGTTACACAGATCAGGGCGGTGAAGAATCCGAGGGCTACGAGAGTGAAGAGCAATTGCAGCATCGGATCCTCACAGCAGCGTTGGAGTTTGTGCCTACTCATGGCTGGACAGCGGATGCTATTGCAGAGGGAGCGAAGGTACATATCAAGAGGACTGATGTAATCTTCTGAGCGTAAACTCTGAAGTAAATCCTTCTAAGTTCAATGGGATTTACTTCCAGATAAGTAAGTATAGCATTTCACCCTAAGAGATCCAAGGAGGACCTTCAAAATTAAGCCAGTTTTAAGTGTTGTGGTGTTTCAAGATAACATTATTATTGTTTGTGAGAATTTTCTGGTGGAGAACATTAAATTCTTTGTAGAACTAGAACTCCCAAGGCTCCCTGGTAAGCAGCAATTACAGTTAACCCATTTAAAATGTGTTGGCCCTTATGGTCTTGACTGACAATGAATATGGAAGAAATTACTAAACCTTGCCTTCTGGGTCCCTCTATTGCTTCAGCTCTCTGCATACTGCAGCTGGTCATTTGGAGTACATGTGCTAACACAGGGGTGTTTGAATGTTGAATCTCAGTGTCGTGTAAAGGGCTGGATAGATTAGTTTCAGGATCCTTATGGAGTTCCAGGGCAATAAACTAGTTTTCACAGCAGCATGGAAACTACTGTGTAAATGAGACAGGGCTGTAATGTAGGGCTAGAGTGACACAGAAGTATCTGAAAAGAATAATAATTAAAGGTGAGTCATACTAATAATATTCCCCTGAGGGCTTTCCTCCTTTTTGCCTTTGGTAAAATCTGTGTAAGAGGTTTTATGAAACCGCTGGACAAATATTCTATCTTTCATTTTTTGAGTCACCATCCCAATATGGAGAGCTCAGGCTGAGAGAGCGGCTTGTCTAAAGCCACCTTATGACTTTGTAACAAGTTGAGATTTGAACTGCAGATTTGCTAATTTTCAGTGTGGTCTCTTGCTTTTTACTCCATGCTACTTTCCAGCGGTGAGTGCTCCAAAACAGTGTTGCTTCACTACCTAATAGGCTAAAGAACAGTGTTCCTTGCTCTTTGATGGTAATCTACCTACTAAACCTGTTTCCCTTCCTCCTTTTAGTCACTGGGTCTCTCTGTTGCTGCAGCAGGGCTTTTTCACAATGATGGCAGTGAACTGATTCTGCACTTCGTGTCCCAGTGTAACTCCAAGCTCTCTGAACTTCTCGAGGAGCAACACAAGTTGGTGCAGCTAGGCCAGGCAGAGTAAGTCCTGGGCACAGCAGCCGCTGCAGGAGGAGGATGTCTGCAAGATAGCCTTCCTTGTGCATCTTGGCTGCTGGCTTTGAAGAATTAAGGTCAGAGTCAAATTATGGGAAATAACCCTTGTTTTTTTTCCTTTCAAAGGAAGAAGAAGACAGATGAGTTTCTAAAGGATGCCTTAGAAGCCAGGCTGAGGATGCTCATTCCATATATTGAAAAATGGCCCCAGGTACAAAACCAAAGTTACTTGTTAGCATGCTTTTCCCTAGACCTCCACCTGTGCTCATTATTATTAGAGCTAGTACATATAATAACATTCCCACTTATAGTGAACTCAGGTGATGGAGTGTCTCTCAGTTTGGAAGCAAAATGGGGCCACCCAAGAATTAAATAAAGGTTTCTTGTGGGGATATACTTCCTTTGAGAGTCGGAATTTACTGCAACCATATGTTACAGGTCTCACTTTTTGTTGTAGTTGTCATCCTATTCTTCCTCCAAGGAGCTTAGTCCCTCCTTCCTTTTATCCTCTCAACAGCCTTGTGAAGTAGGTTAGGTGACTGGCCCAATGTCACATTATAGGCTTTGTGACCGAGCGGAGATCGATTCCGTTAGATATCAAACGTGTTCAGAATCTTTTCCTTCCAGTTCAAGAATCATTGAGGAAATTCAAGCCTCAGTTAGATTGTCCCTAGGCATCACTGACTGTTGCTTTTAGGACTCAGGTGACTGCTCATGTTCTTCCTCATGGTGATGAAAAAACATTGCCAGTGGTTTCCTCCTCAAAAGGCAGAGACTGGCAGTGGGGTTGAAATTATGTTGCTGAAGGTAGAGGCCGCAAGGAATTCAGGCTGGGAAGACATTCATGCTTTAGAAGAAGACTGGCAGTTAGAAAATAGCAAAGGAAAGCATCTGCAAGATTGCCAGTTAAGAGATCTTCTCCTTGCCTCATTAATTTCCCTGGCTTTCCCTAGGCTATTAGTTTGTTGTTGCTGCCGCACAATATCCCAGCCAGCCTAAACCTCTTGACGAGCATGGTGGATGACATGTGGCACTATGCAGGAGACCAGTCCACTGATGTAAGTCTGAGCGTCACGCGGATAACATTTATGGAGCTTTGGGTAGCAACAGGAAAGCTTGAAAATTGCTGCTTTGCATGATAAATTCATACTGAGCTGCACTTGGGGGAATTTATACAGTTCAGACACTTTTATTGCCTAATATGTTTTCATGATTCAGGTTTGCAAGGAGGTGTGGATATGATAGATAGTCTTTATTGCATTGAATGAATGAATGAATGAATAAGTTTATTATGGTATAACAACCAGCACTCCAATCAAACACCATACAATTTAACATATTACATTACAGATGTAAAAACGTGCATGTTATTAACGTCTCGCCTCTTTACGGCGTGAGATGGCTGCAGCACAAAATCTGGCCACTTTCACAGTAACTTTATTGCATTAGACATAGGCCTTGGCAATTTTGAGAACATTTATTTATTTATTTATTTATTACGTTTCTATACCGCCCAATAGCCAGAGCTCTCTGGGCGGTTCACAAAAATTAAAACCATTCAAAGTATAAAACAACAGTATAAAACCATAATATAAAATACAATATAAAAGCTCAACCAGATAAAAACAGCAGCAATGCAAAATTACAAATTTAAAACACCAAGTTAAAATTTATTTATAGACTGTTAAAATGCTGGGAGAATAAAAAGGTCTTCACCTGGCGTCTAAAAGCATATAATGTAGGTGTCAAGCGAACCTCCTTAGGGAGCTCATTCCACAGCCGGGGTGCCACAGCAGAGAAGGCCCTCCTCCTAGTAGCCACCTGCCTCACTTCCTTTGGCAGGGGCTCACGGAGAAGGACCCCTGAAGATGACCTTAAGGTCCGGGCAGGTACATATGGGAGGAGGCGTTCCTTCAGATAGCCTGGCCCCAAGCCGTTTAGGGCTTTAAATGTTAATACCAGCACTTTGAATCGGGCCCAGACCTGGACTGGCAGCCAATGAAGCTGGAAAAGGACTGGCGTAATGTGGTCTCGTCGGCCAGTCCCTGTTAATAACCATGCTGCCCTGTTTTGTACCAGTTGAAGTTTCCGGACCGTTTTCAAAGGCAGCCCCACGTATAACGCATTGCAGTAATCCAAACGAGAGGTTATCAGAGCATGGATAACTGTAGCTAGGCTATCTCTGTCCAGATAAGGGCACAGTTGGTATATCAGCCTAAGCTGATAAAAGGTGCTCTTTGCCACTGAGTTCACCTGTGCCTCAAGTGACAGTTCTGGATCCAAGAGCACCCCCAAACTACGGACCCGATCCTTTAGGGGGAGTGCAACCCCGTCCAGGACAGGGCAAACATCACCTCGCCGGACAAATGAACCACCCGCTAACAGTACCTCCGTCTTGTCTGGATTGAGTTTCAGTTTATCAGTTTAACATCGCAGATACTGCATTAACCTCCCCTCCAAACACGCACTACACTGTTAGTGGGAGTCGTAATGTGCATGCGTGCTATGAACCACAATGGGAGATAGGGAAGGAGATGAGCCAGTCTGTAGAAAAGTCCTGCTTTAATTTAAAAAGGAAGCCCTGTTCTCTCCCCACATCCTGGTCTCAGACTGAGAGCAGCGCATATGTACAGTCTTCATGTTGGGAGTAGAGAGTAGCATGTTGATGTGAGCCCTTCACCAACAGACTCTACAAATTCAGTGCTGATCATCATTGCAAACTCTGATAATGCATAGTTAGCATTTAAGATCTGTGCACACAACAAAAAAGTCCCCCCCCCCAATAATACTAGAACCTGGGGCCATCCCATGAAGCTGAATGGTGGGAGACTCAGGACATTAAGAAGAAGCACTTCTTCATACGCCTCAAGATTAAACTATGGAATTCACTACTACAAGGTGTAGTGATGGCTGCCAACTTGGATAGCTATAAAAGGGACTTAGACAAATTCATGAAGGAGGAGAAAGCTGTCACAGCTACTAGTCCTGATGCCTTTGTGGACCTCAATACCAGTGGCTGGGGAACGCAAGCAGGAGAGTGCTGTTACACTCATGTCCTAGTTCTGGGCTTCTCACAGGCAGCTGGTTGGCTGCTATGTGAAGAGAATGTTGCACTAGAGAAGCCTTTGGTCTGATTCAGCATGGCTCTTCTTATGTTCTGAACATTCACCATGATGAGCTTCAAAAAAAGAAGGGAATCCATATGCAAGAGGGGAGGTAAATGGGGAAAGCTGCATTCCTGATATTCTACAAGTGGTTTGGAATTCAGTATTTTGCCTGCATCAGAGATTTGGAAGATTTTTGTTTGATTTGTTTTTTACAAAGGAAAGCTGTGTTTTCCAGAGTGCCAGTTTCTGAGCCAGAGACCAGATTATAAGTTTATGTCGTACATCGCACGCAGTCACAATTCTCTTCCTGTCTTATTTCTAACACTTATATAGTATCTTTCTTTCTTGAAGACACCTAAAATGATGTACTATAAAACTTTATAAAAACCGTTAAAGCAGCTATGCAAACTGAACGTGGCCAAATCAAAACACCCAACACTTAGAACTGGTTTGCCTAAAATTGGCCATAAATAAGCCGGCTGTGTTGCATTAGGTTTTTTTAATTACAAAATTGTTTTCTTTTTATAGAAACTAGCAAAATGGAGAGTGCTTATTTAAGTGACACACAAAATTGAGTCGTGTTGTAAGCTGGCAAATTGCCCAGTTCTACTGCTCAGGCTCCCACCTCCAGCTGGGATGGTAGAAAGTGAAAGATTCTCTTGCAAACTCTTAAGCAACTACCTAAAAATACCCAGGGCTTATGATAAGAGCCATCATCTTTATGGCAGGAAATAAAAGCAAAATAAATTATATCTTAATTAAAGCAATTAATGAATTACTTGACCTATTGTAAACATAAGTAAGGGGTAGGAATAGCTTTACTGGGTCTTCTTAATGAATGGCTTTAATAAACTTGTATGAGAATAAAATAGCAGTCGCTGTGGTGACAAATAAGTAGCACACAGACAAATTAAACGAATAAACAAGAAAGCCAAATAAAAGACTGTGAGCACACCAGGAAACTTAAGTTCTTCTTGGAGTATGCAAATTACAGACGAACCTTTTAAAAGATTCAGCTTTACCAGTAAGGTCTAACTTATTTATTTCCCCCCGACTGGCTTGGAAACTGGGGAAAATGCACCGGTGTCACTTGCAAGACTCCATTGCAGCTCTTGTGGGGCAGCAACAGAGGTGATCTTTAAGGAGTTGGAAAAAAGATCCCATTTTCTACTTTGGTTAATGTTGGTTTGAGAAGTGAAAGAATAAATATGAGGATGTCATTTCGTTAGACAGGGTTCTATTTGAAGAAGTATGGGCATACTTCCAAGTTACTTGAAACTCTGGCAGGTTGAATGAGAAAGTAATTGGTTCTCAGCTATGTTGTGCTTGACAATAGTTCTATGTAAGATGACATTCTCCCCAGTAGATGCTAGTCCTATAAGAAAGTTGCGACCTTCCTGATCTGGAGGTTCCTGGCCACACCTGTTAAAACATGAGGGAGACAATTGCAAAGAACCTAGCTCCAGAATCGATTGCTACATCTTGCTAGGGAATCTGTTGTGCCATTGTTTTATTTAGTTATTATGTTTCCATATTGCCCAATAGCCAAAGCCCTCTGGACGGTTCACAAAAAATATGTAATGGTTGATGTAATGTAATACAGTATTATTTGTGAGCTTCTGGACACTGTGGCTGGCTAGTTGCTCAGTAATGAGCTGGTTGCAGCAAACAATGCTTGCAAGTGTCCCACTGCATTCTCAGGCTTGAATCTAGCGCAGTGGTTCCCAAAGTGGGCGGTACTTGGTGGGATTGCATAGGGGGGCGTTAAGAGGCAAGGGGGCAGCAGGGTGGCGCTCGAGGTGGTCTTTTCCGAGAAGCACCTCTCCAGAAGGTCTTAAAACCCAGGGACATTTTTATGGGAGAAGGTAGTTTGGTCACAAGCCATATAGGGGAAGAATCCACACATGTATTAATACCGTTTAAGAAGAGTCCTTTTAACGGTGAATTGAAATGTTTCAAAAGCACCAAAACGCTAATGAAGAGACATGCCCTACTTGGTGTGCCCTGCCACGCCGGCTGCAAAACAGAGGCGTTCGCTCTCTTTTCCTTCCCTCCCTTGGCAAGACTATGGCCAGTGCTTCAGATTTTGAATAAATATTCAATTCATTGTTACTGTTTTGAATTTTATTGTTATTATCTTCCTTAGTGGGTCGTTGAAAACCGCCATTCTGAATAATGATTTTTATAGTGTAGGGTAGGGGGCACTGGGCATGAGTTTGTGGAACCAAGGGGGCGATGACCTGAAAAAGTTTGGGAACCACTGATCTAGCGGGTATCGGCTACCACAATAGGATTTCTTCCCTTCCCCTCTCCGCTGCAGCTCTCTGTGCTGCCTGAAAATCTGCTTCAGATGGTTTTGTAGTCCTCCATAGCAGGTTTTGAGGGTGTGTGGTGGGGGAAGAGTCTCCAGTTCTACTGATGGAAGCAATACCACCAGTGGAATGACAACACTGGACAATTGAGGCATAGGGTAAGCAGCCTTTGGTTTAATCAGAAATCTTCATACGTGTGGAGTTTCATTGTGTTCTGTAGCACTCCCAACGAAACCAGTTTTATTCCTAGACCTTCTCGATGGTGTCTCATTTTGTGTTAATCCCCCTGGTTTCATATGCGATGGATAAACACCAGGGTGGCTTTCATTGGCTAAGTTTCTCTTTTAGTACAATGTATGCCTTGAACTACTTTTAAAGGGGTAGCAGTGTGACAGTGCAACCCGGAACGTGTTTCCTGAAAATAAGTATCACTGAGTTCAAAGGCCCTTGTTCCCATGTAAGTGGACTGCAGCCTTTGGTCTCATACAGCAAAAACAACGATGAATCTTGTGACTTCTTCAAGACCTTTTGTCCTTGATAAGAAACAAAGGGTCTGGCTCAGCTTCTTGATTTGGGATCAGCAATGGTCAAGGCCAGTCTGTGTTTCAGCTCATCCATTGTCTTTTTCACCTGTACAATGTAAGAGAACTCACAGATTTTTTTGCTGGGCTTTGTCCCAATATTCTGCAAAATGTTCTGTCCCACCAAAAACTGCTGGGCCCCATCCAGGTGCTAGAACTTTTTTTCTTGAGTCTGCAGTCCCATGCATGGAATGATACTTCATTGCCTTTGTAGATCAGTGCTTCTCTTCATGGCTGACAGGGTGGAATTATACAGTGTAAAATAAGCACACACCTTCATATTTGCTAAGTTTTCATATGCTTTTACAGGTTGCAGAATTCAGCATTTCTTGGTGCAGAATTTGCTTAACTTCTCACAGAAATCTAGTGTATGTTTTTTAAAAATAGTTTTTATACTCTTCAATTCCTAATTATAAGTGGTGGGCTTTCTGGTAATGGGGTGGGCGAGTTTCCTATCAGTGTAGCTTGCAAAATCTTAATTTCTTACTGGTACGTGTGTAACTTCATCGTTTGAGTCCTGCCCTTACAGATAAACTGGTACACCCGTCGAGCAGTGCTGGCTGGCATTTACAACACTACAGAGCTGGTGATGATTCAAGACTCCTCTTCTGACTTTGAGGAGACCTGGTCCTTCCTACAGAGCAGACTAGCTGATGCCATGAACATGGGCCACACAGCTAAACAGGTAAAACACTGGTACCATTTTTAACTGTTGTAAACCGCCCAGAGAGCTTCGGCTGTGGGGCGGTATATAAATGTAATAAATAAAATAAATAAATAAATAAATAACACTGGATTTATAAACAGCCCACCCTTCCATCACTGATGTGAACTATAGCTTGGAGCAAGTTCCTATTTGCATTTTTTTTCAAAAATAAAATCCCAGGAGTAACTCACCTGTTTAAGCCAGGGGTGCAGAACCTCAGGCCTGAGGGCCAAATACACCCTCCAGGGATTCCAATCTGGCCCTCTGTGGCTCTCCAATTCCCACTCATTTCCTGGTTTCCTGGCTTTTGTGCAGTTCCCTCCCCCCTCCCCATTCTAAAAGGTTGAAATGCCTCTCCTGAGGCTTAGTCACTAGCAGTAAGAGCTTTAAGCTGAAACATGCCAATTCTTCTGGCCACACCCCTTTTGCTTTTGCCCCACCCACTTCTGCCTTCGAAACCGGCCACGATCGGAACACGGCCCCTGAGAGCTTCTCTGAAATGGAATTCGGCCCGTGGGCTGAAAGAGCTTCTACATCCCCATTTTTCAATTTCATTGCTAATTGCGGCTGTCTTTTTCTCTTGCACGTTATTCTTAATGTTTCTAGCATCTGATATTGCTAGCGCTTAAATACGATCCTGCGCCCCATCAGGTTTCTAGCACTGTACACCTTCTCATGCAGCTTTCTGGGAACCTAAATGTTGTTTGTGCCTAAAAGCCCCAGAGCCAACACTTTCCCAAGTACTTCAGTACAGGGACAGTTTATGGAAATCCATGTACGTCATGGAGGATCCAATCCCATAAGGGGATTCTTGGCTGCTTGCTGCATAGCTTTGGATGGAGATGAGTTCTTTTCATACATTAAAGAAACGTGTGATGGGGTAGCATTATGACAGAGCATGGTGGCAACTGGAAGAGGTTTTCAGTGAATTTGCATTCACTGGTGTGTGTGTGTGTCTGTGTGTGCGCATGCGCGCAGTGCATGCTGCCATCGTCCTGTGGCGAAGGTGGCAGAGATAAGGTCGTTCATTCAAGTGTTGCACGATATTTTATTATCGCCCACATTCCTGCTGTTGATCCATGTATGCGCTGCTGCTTTCATTATTTTGCAGTGTTGTGCTATCATACTGGTCCAGTGGAGAGTACATGTTAATTATATGAAAGAAAAAGATAGTACTCTTATGCAGGACACCTTATAGGCTCTTTGAATTTGCTTAGAAAATCTTCCTGGAGATTTCTAGGCAAGACCTTCTTTAGCACCGGAGACTGCTGTGGTGTTAACGTATTGCATTTATCCTAATTGTGCCTGGATATATGTGGATTCTCCTAATACCTGACATTAGAGTGCCTTTTACCATCTTCGGTTGGTTCGCCAACTACGGCCTCTCCTGGACAGGGATAGCTTTACCACAGTGGTACAGGCATTGGTAACCTCAAGATTGGATTACTGCAACGCGCTCTATGTGGGGCTGCCCTTGAAGCTGCTCCGGAAGCTGGAGCTAGTGCAGAACGCTGCAGCTCGGCTGTTGTCCGGAGCTGCCCCTTTCCAGCATGTAACTCCTCTGCTGAGGGAACTGCACTGGCTGCCTATTCGCTACTGGGCCAGGTTTAAGGTTCTTGTACTTGTTTACAAAGCCCTAAACAACTTGGGACCAGGATACCTGAGAGAGTGCCTTCTCCCTTGCCAACCTGCCCGGTCACTGAGGTCATCCGAGGGCCTGCTCCTGGTGGTTCCACCTAGATCCATCCCCCGATTGGAATCCACCAGGGGAAGAGCCTTCAGCGTGGTGGCGCCCCTCCTGTGGAATTCCCTGCCTCTGGAGGTCAGGCGGGCTCCAACCTTGTACTCCTTTCGGCGCCTCCTGAAAACATCTTTATCCCAAGAAGCCTTACTTTAACATGCAGCCTTGGATTACTGTTATTGCTTCTTTTAAATTTTGTTTTAACTGTTTTATTCTGTTTTTATTTTCATTTTACCTTGTACACCGCTCTGAATTTTTTCAATGGGGAGCGGTATATAAATATTCCAAATAATAATAATAATTTGAATGTCTCTGTAGTGTAGTGGTTTCTACAAATACTTCCAACTATGTAACATGTGCTTGCTGAATGCTTTGTCCATGTAAAATAATTCCCATCTGGTTTATCCACAAGACTAAAACCAGTACATAGGGGACGTTTCCAGTTCATGTGTGTTACGTTTCCTAGGTGCAGGCAACAGGAGAAGCACTCATCCAGGGACTTATGGGTGCTGCTATTACTGTAAGTATTGCACAAAACGGTTTCCTCCCCAGGAATACTTACACAATTATGGAAGCGGAAAAACACATAGCAACATGTTATGTCTGAACTGCGTTATTCTTCCGGAATTTTGAAACAAAGTCTCTGTGGGTTTTTCCTGGAATAATCTATTGATGATCCAGTTGTATAATAAAGAACATCATTCTAGAAGAACCCTTCCAAAAGCAGACACAAATATTAGGTTGCCAGATTTTTTTTTCCTTGTCCATAGCATTGGTATATATTACTTTTCCTGCTCTCCTAGTTCCTTCCCAGTTAATTCAAGGGAGAAATGATTTGATAATTAAGGGCTCCTTCATGGCAATCACTAGAATAGGGTTTGGGCACCTTAGGCCTTTGCACCAAAATTGGCCCTCATGGGGTCCCAGTCGAGTCCTCCAGAGTTCCCCAGATGTCCATGCACCTTTTCCCCTGAACGCCAGTCATGTGATGCTTTCCCATCTTTTGCATAGTTTTTCTCCATCCAAAAAGGTTGAAATGCAAATCTGAAGGCTTCATTCCTCGTAGTAAGAACTTTAAGTTAAAATATGCTGATATGTTTGGTATTTTGACCCTGTCGCTTTTGCTCTGCCTGCCACTGGAATGCGGCCTCTGAGATTTCTCTGAAATGGAATTAGGGCTGAAAGACGTTCCCCACCCATGTACTAAAAGGATGCTTTAATTCCAAGATAAAGTTTGCAACATCGTGTGTCCAGTGAGCACAAGCCTAAGAATACTTCCTATAATAGGCTGACCATATGAAAAGGAGGACAGGGCTCCTGTATCTTTAACAGTTGCATAGAAAAGGGAATTTCAGCAGGTGTCATTTGTATGCATGCAGCACCTGGTGAAATTCCTCCTTCGTCACAACAGTTAAAGCTGCAGGAGCCCTGCCCTCTTTTGTATGGTCACCCTATGTTGCAATTTTATTTATTTATTACATTTATTTATTACATTTATTTATTTATTTATTTATTACATTTATATACCGCCCCCATAGCTAGAGCCCTCTGGGCGGTTTACAGAAATTCTTGTTTTCTGTGGCCCTCCCTCCAGTGCAGTTATCTGTCAGGGATGCTTTAGGGTGGATTCCTGCACTGAGCAGGGGGTTGGACTCGATGGCCTTATAGGCTCCTTCAAACTCTACTATTCTATGATTTTTGAACTTCATGCTTTCAGGGTAATTATTCCAGCCAAGGAACTTCTGTATGTTTCTTCTGGATTCCAGAGCATATTTTTGGGCACATTATCATGTGATCTGGGAGTACTGATCAAGCCGGTTGAGCCTCACTTCTGTCCTAGGTGAACTCACACTTCAGAGAAATATCAGTGAGCAAGCTTTCTTTCAAGGAAGGTTGCCCACCTTATTCATCTTCTCATTGAAGAACTCCTGATAAGCAGTCAGGAAATCCCAAGTTTCCCTGGAACGCGATCTGAAAAGCACTATTTGAGGGTTGTCCATCCCAACTGCAATGAGTGTTAAGATACCGTATTTCCTCGATTCTAAGACGCACTTTTCCCCCCATATAAACATCTCTAAAAACGGGGTGCATCTTAGAATCGCGGGTGCATTTATTATTTCTTAGAATCAAAGCTTTTTTTCTGTTGGTGGTACTGAAATTAGTGTGCGTCTTACAATCGAAGAAATACGGTAGGTCCATACGGCATGTTTGTAGTATGTAATTTTTCAATGCCCGTTTTCTGAAATGCCACCTTGTTTGTGTACTTGACAGATAAAGAATCTCACAGGACTGAACCAGCGCCGATGAAGTGGAGTTGCTGGGAAGAGGGGTCATCAATCCCAAGACCTGTAAAGACAGGGGACATGGTGCCAAGGAATCACACCAAAAGAACTCTAAACTGTTGTAATTTCTCTAGAACCATCAACACAAAGCAAACACACCCGCCCCACACACCCTACCACCACCACCACCATCAGCAGCAACAGCCTAATGTGGGAAGCCATATTTTATGGACCACATAAATGCCACAGTGGGTTTTCTGTTTATGCCATTTACCTTGATGTTTGACTTTCCCAATGAAAAGTTAAAAATAGGGTCCATTCATAGGAAATTGTGTGGTGAAGGTTGATCATTTTGGACCCAGTGGATCCCTCCCCCCACCGGCCTAAAGAGGCTTGTATGTCATTGGTGGAAATGGCAATATCATATGATTTTGCTCATATTCCTAATCCAGTCATGCCTAGGAGAAAGAATACATTGTTGTAGGCTCCTGTTGACATATCATCACAGCCTTTTCTCCTCCAGGACTGATGACATCAAAGCTCATGACAATGGTCAACTCGAAGCTCAGTTCTCTACTGGCTACTCGTTGATGGTATATTTTCAGTTCTCTTGTGAATGTATAACTTCATTAGTTCCTGGACATTGGCGTTTCTGTAAACCCACTAAAAGCGACGGGTGGTTTTCCACGTGATGATTTACCGGTCTTTCATTCCGTGCGTGCTTTCAGTCTTTTCCTGTAGCTTGGCACAGCTAGTATGAGAGATTGCAGGGCAGTGAAGACGTGCACTAAGGGTTCAACAAATGCAAGGATTGCCACATATGGGCATTTTAGCTAGGGTTGGTTTATACGTACCTCCATGGCTTGAATGTGTGAATAAGCTACTACAGAATTTATATCACATCACTTCAAACTATTTAGTGTACATAACTCAGATTCAGCTACCGTTTAATCAATTGCTTTGTATTGTTTAAATGAGGGCCACACTTAAATGATAAATTTCTCTTTAATCTCCAAGTTTCCCACATTCTAGAGTCCTGGCTTTCATTAAAACTTTTTCCTAGCTGCTATGGCCAAGTTTTAAAATGTTTATAGAAGCATACCTTTGAAGATATAAACTCTTAAAAGCAAATGAGAAACATGTCAAAACTACTACGTTTTAATGTTCCTTCTTGCAGAGCCTCCCTCGTGAAATGCCTCAAAACTATTGATAGGGTTTATCTATGTATACTTACTCCCAAGTAAGTCTTATGAACAGTGTGCCTTCTGCAAAAAACATACTGACTGATTTTGAATGATGGGAGCAGGGGCAGAAGCCATCATGGGTGCTTCCCCTGTGCATGCGCGACTGCCGCTTGCATTACTCCCCATGCTGCATGGGTTGGCTGTCGTCCAAAACGCGAGCATGGGGGAGGGGGGTTCATACCCATCGTAGAACCCGTGACATGCGGTACAGGTTATAGAGTTCGTCCGGCACGCTAATCTGTGCTGCTGCACGGGGAATGATGGAAATGGCATGCAGGGGCAGTGAGCAGCCACGATGGCTTCTTCCCCCTCTGCCATGATGGGAATGCACCCATTGTGACAAAATAGGGGGTCATCCTGCCTGTGTTTCCTTTCTAAAACTGAAATGCTTGAGTCTAACTCGCTGCCGGAGTGTTTAATAAAGTTCCCAAATAGACCTCAGGAAATGCTGTATAAACTATAAAACCTTTAACTGCTGCCATCAAAATAAGCCCTCTATACTTTATAGAAACTCAGTAGCTTGGTTCCATAGGCATGGGATTGACATAGGCGCTAGAGACAAGCTTATTAGGGGAACAAAATTAAAACATTTAAGGGACTTAAGTCGCGGGAGTTTAAGGGCTCGATGTTAGTCCTCTGGTCTGAAGTTCTGCAAAAAAAAGAAAGACTGATTAGACATTGTAGTTAAAAGACTACAACATCCAGCCAGTCTTTTTCCTCTGTCTATTCCTCCCCCACCAACCATCTTTTTGTAATCTCTTGCTGATTAAGAGATTTGGAGAGCTTAAGAGTTTCACATATTTCTTACCTTTGACTTGCTCTAGTAAAGGTATTACACTAATGTGGATTTTGGAATAAATCAGACGAGATTCCGAGTTTGGTTTTTCTTAAAAATAAACTATACTAAAATATCTCACCCACCCACCCCCAGTAATCATGGTGCACACGCAGCTCTGTCCGGAAGTAATGAAGATGTCTTTGTGGCAGCATGCAGCTGTCTGCACAGTGCTCTCCAACACCCACGAGTTTGTTCAGGACTGCCTCCTTCCCAGCAAACCTGCCTTCACGGAGAGCTGCCTTAGTGGCCTTATTCCAGGATTATTCCTTGCTCACTGTCAAATCTCAGGCAGGTAGAGAGTGGAGAAAATGCCTTTTCAGTAGTGGTTCCCTGCCTGTGGAATGCTCCCCTCTCAAAGGGCTGCTCAACGGATGCTTGGTTTGATTCATTAGAGCAGTCTTTCCCAACCTGGTGCCCTCCAAATTCCCCAGCCAATGCCATACTGACTGGGAATTATGGGAGCTGTGGTCTAACACATCGCAGGGGGCACCAGGCTGGGGAAAAGCTGCATTATAGGCACCAGGCTGAAACATCTTTGTGCACCCAGGCCTTCAACTGGTTTTAAAGGTGCAGTTTCGTGGTATTTTAAGTGTTCATACTTAGTCTATTTTTGTAATGTTTTGAAAAGTGTTTTTCCAAAACTCTCTTTATAATGGTTTTATTTTTGGTTGTAAGTCAATCAGGCAGTGATACATTTCCTTTGGATATGAGAGAGCTGGAGACTTAATGGCATTTTGGGAATACGGTTTATTAGCAAATATACAAGCAAAGCCTTTTGGAAGGAAGCAGGGTCATAAAAGCGCACGCCGAAATAACTGATCTGGCTTCAGGTTCCCAGAGAGCAAAGGCATGGATAGCTGTAGCCCCCCAAACCCCAGGCTGCCTCAAGTCCACCTAACTCAAACTTAAAAAACAAAACTTGGATCTACTGCCTCTTGCCTGGGGGTTTGTCTATACGTTCTAGATACCCCTCGTGGCTGCGCAGTTGCGCTCCATTGTTTATATGACGCAGCTGTCAGCTTGCAGCCCCTTCGTACGATTCCCTGCGAAGCTGTGCTTTTCGAAGTGTCAGTGGTGGCTTCATTTTGGATTAAGAGAGTGGCCATAGTTAGGGGCAGATTCCAGTGCAACGTCGGTGCAGGAATGCAGGGCAGGGGCGTGACAAGCCTAGCAATGGCCGCCATGGTGATATTAACGTTTTGGAAATGGGCAGTTAAGATGTGCTGCTGCAAGCTTTCAAAGTCGTGCTGAATTATCAGAAAACAAAAGGTTTTCACCGTTTTCGGTCCCTTGATATTTTCTGCCCATTCCCACCCTCTGACAACGGCGCTGCGTTTTTCCCCGACTGGGTAATCCGCGCTCATTCCTACCGGGTAACCCTATCAATGTTGTGATTCGCAGCAGCGCTGCTGCAGAGTTTGGGGGGAATCAAAAGGCCAAGCTGCATTGTATAGATACCCCTTGGAACTGCTTCTTGTTCTTCATTGGATTGCCAAACCTTGAGCTCTATCAGGCGAGTGTTTTATTGCACACTCGTTACTGGGCACTCACGGACTTTTGCGGGTCCCTCTCATGATGTCATCTGCCTCCCACCACCTTCTAGCCTTCTTCGCGTGCCGAACACCCCACTAAGTTTGATTTATTTCAAAGCTGGAAGTTGCCGCTATCTGCTGCTGTGTGCAGAAGCAGCGGGATCAAAACGGCCCACTGAATGGGCCACGGTCACGTTGTTTTACTTCCTCTTTCAAACGAGGAAGTACCGAGGGAACAAATGTGCAGGCGGGCAGAGAAGCGACGGTCAGCAAACGTGATTTCCCCCTGTGTGATGATGCTCCTTGATGGTCCAAGTGTCACATTCTTAAGCCTGGGGAGAGATTCTAGACCAGGGTAATCCGGCGCAACTTCCAACCTCCCACTCCTGTTGCCGCTGCTGTGTCACCGAAAAAATGGGCAGTTCTCTATCAAAATTCAGTGGCAAAATGCTACAGAGACACAGAAAGGTTCTATTTGGCTTGAAAACAAGCTACATTTGCTACCTTTGAATAGCCATAGGGGTTTGTCACCAAATTTCAACAGCAAACTGCTGATATTTTGGCCACTATTGCAGATGCCACCGAATTTCAGCCGTGCAAGGTAGGCTACTCATTGCCCAGCCTTGTTCCAGACTTTTAAGGACCATGAAAATCAGCTTGTCACTTCCCTGATCATGGAGTTTGTCAGGCAAAACAATAGCCACAGGTCTGTTCGTGCTGATCTCAGCAGCCAAAATCATCCATTTTTCTGTCACGGCTTTAGAGCAGGGATGGGCGTCCTGCAGCCCTACCTTGGTGTCATTTCAAAAGTGCCCTGCAAGCAATCAGCTGAGATCTCCAGCAAGAGTGAACTGCCTCAACCCAGTAAAGAGAGAGAGAGAGAGAGAGAAGAGGGTGTCACAGGGAGTGTGTGAGAGAGCGCAAAAGAGGGTGTTAGAAGCATAGAGCGAGAGAAGGGTGTCAGGGAGAGGGATGCCCCGCCCACTCAGTTTTGGCTTTGGCCTTTCTGGCTTTAGCCCCTGACAAGATTACTCCTGAGGGAAGGCTGTCCTCAGCAGAAAAATGGTTCCCCCCTTCCCTGCTTGAAAGGTGTTGAGAGGAAGTGAGGCAGGTGGCTACCAGGAGGAGCAGGGCCTTCTCTGCTGCGGCACCCCGGCTGTGGAATGAGCTCACTAAGGAGGTTCATTTAAAGCTCAAAACGGTTTGGGGCCAGGTTATTTGAAGGAACGCCTCCTCCCATATGTACCTGCCCGGACCTTAAGATCATCTACAGGAGCCCTTCTCCATGAGCCCCTGCCAAAGGAAGTGAGGCAGGTGGCTACTAGGAGGAGGGCCTTCTCTGCTGTGGCACCCCGGCTGTGGAATGAGCTCCCTAAGGAGGTTCGCTTGGCCCCTACATTATATGCTTTTAGACGCCAGGTGAAGACCTTTTTATTCTCCCAGCATTTTCACAGTCTATAAATAAATTTTAACTTGGTGTTTTAAATTTGTAATTTTGCATTGCTGCTGTTTTTATCTGGTTGAGCTTTTATATTGTATTTTATATTATGGTTTTATACTGTTGTTTTATACTTTGAGCTCCGGCTATTGGGCGGTATAGAAATGTAATAAATAAATAAATAAATAAGTAACGAGGGACAAATGTGCAGGCGGGCAGAAAATCGCTCCCATCCCTGCTTGAAAGGTGTTGAGAGGCCAGTGCCCTGGTGTTCCTTCTGCCTCGTAGAGAAACTGCTACAAGAGGGTCAACAGGAATGTACTATATCAACTGGCAATGCCCCCCCCTCTCTCACACATACACACACACACAGAGCTCTCCCTAACCAGTATACTGCGGATTTTAAAAATAGCCACAGCGGAGTAGTGAGTAATGTTTGTTTATTGACTGAGCAGTTCCATTTAAAAAAACAAAAACAAAAAACCACAACCGAAACGTTTTTTGGCAAGCCCCATCTGTGCATCAAATAATCCTGGGCCAGCCTTGTCACCTTTAAGCACTGACCTGCCCCAGTCCTTACGCCCCTGGGGTGCCATGTCATACTCCATAGACGGTATTAAGTTAATCTGGGGAAGAGGTCCACCCCTCTGCACCAGGCCCAAACCTCCTGTCCTTACCAACCATCAACTTGGGTTAGAGTCTTTGCTCCGCCGTCGGCCAGTTGTGAAAGGGTGTGTGCGGATCTGCTCCACTCAGCGGAGGCTGGTGGCTCCGATGTTGGTGGGGTTCGCACCTTGGATAGAACACTTTGGAGAGCTCCTTCAGAGTTCTGAGTGACACCTGGAGCGGAGCCACCGGCCTCACTGACATCGGAGCCACCAGCCCCCGCTGGCTCAACCACTACTACAGGCTTCCCTGATGCTGGAAAGAGGGCCTTGCTGCTCCTGTGGTTCCTGCTGCCCCTCCGGATGCTTCGAGGGAACGGATTGCGGGACTGCTCCTCCTTCCAGCCCAAGCTCCATCCTTATCTTCAGGTGAGAGGTGGCACATTGCAGAAAGTGGCAGGTAGAATTGGCCAGCGTTGAGGGGCAGTGCAGGGCGAGGGGAAACAACCACTACCGGAAGATGGTTCGGGACGGGGAGGGGCTTTCTAAATATTTGCCTTGTCGGCTGAAGCACGCTGTCCTTATGGGTGCCGCTTAGGAACGACCTAGTTCAGCCTCCTGCGAACTGGCTGCCACCCCACCCTCCTCAGCCAGCATGGCCAACGGCCATTCCGACAGGCATGATAGGCTCTGCAGTCTCGCCCACCTGGAAGGCTGAGATAGACTGTCCAGAAAAGCTGGGAGGCCTCCACCATTTTTTGGGAGGTTTGCAAGGACATCATGGACAAGGCTGGATGTTCGCCAGGGCTCTTAAGCAGCACCAGCAAGCGTGCCACTCTCACTTCCCATGGAGCCGTCGAGCAAGAGAGTTTTCAGTTCAATTGCCTGGCCTCTCTCAGGCCAAGGGGACGCCTTGGCCAAGAACCGGCCCTGCCTCCCACCTCTGTACATGCGCAGAGGGCTAGCCAGTTCCCTTCTCCTTTGGACCAAAGTAGCACACTATGCTGCTGAGAGGGGCAACATGTTAAGCCTCTGAAGGGGAGGTGTTTGGTAGGATGACTTCTGTGTGCTCTTGCTTTACTCTAATGACTGGGGGGAAATACGTAATGCAGGCAGGTAGAGGCACACATTCGCAATGTATACAGTTTGCAGCATCCTGCTAGTTTTTCTTCTTCTTTTCTTTTCTTTTTAGAAAGCACAGCATCCATCAGCCTTCCTTGACTTGGGTCCCTGCAGATGTGTTGGACTGCAAGCCCCAGAATCCCCATCGGCTATGCTGGCAGCCCAATACATCTGGAGCGCACCAGGTACGGGAAGGCTGGTCAAAGCCAATGGAGCTTATTTCTTTTGAATGCTAATAAAGGAGAGAGCCCCCCCCCCCGGAAGGAGGGGTGTGGGGTGGGCAGGCTGTGAATGAGGTTCAGCATGAACTCCCCATGAGTACTGGGATAGTAATCATTTTATTTAGGCTTTTGTAGTCTGTCTTGGGCTAAGAACAGATCACCATGGGATGATAAAGTAGCAGCAGGGCACCATTTAATCCCAGGCACAAAAAGCCTGCTCAACAGGCCGCAAACTGTGCTGAGGGTAGAGATCTAGAGAAGCACGCTTGGAAAATGTGCTGCCCCTGCAGGGAAAAGGCTCTATGGCTGGTTAAACGCCATGCACGGGCGACACTGCCGCTCACAGAGTTGGGACACCGGGCCTAGCATTTAGCAACACAGGGTGGGCCCCGGGAGGAATCCACGGCAGACCTAAACCAGCCTTCTCCAACCTGACACCCTCCAGAGGTGTTGGACTGCAACTCCCATTATCCCCAGCCAACGTGGCCAGTGGAAATTCGGGGAGTTGCAATCCAACGTATCTGGTTGGAGAGCCAGGAAGGCGGTCTTAAACCCGGACGGCAAATATTTCCTGGAATCTGTTGTCTTGTGGGTCTCTTCTCCCTTTCTTTCCTAGACTTTGGCCTTAAAATATCTGTGAACTGGAACTGAAGTCGGAGGAAAGCAGCTAGAGCAGTCAAGGGCCCCCTTTTGCACCCCCCGTCCCCCGCCCCTCAGCCCAGCAGCCTCCCCCTTTCCTCAGGTGCACACAGGATCCAAACACGGTTATTTACACATACAGAGCACAAGAGAGTAGAAGTACCTCCAGCATTATTTTTGAAGAAAAGAAAAGAACAAACACAAAACAACACAATACCAAGGTTTGTACTACAATAAAAAGATAGCCCTTCTAAAAGTTATTCAATAAATAGTAAAACTAGAAAAAATCAATTGCTTTTTCTCTTAAAAGTTCAGCATAGGAAAAACCAGCTGCTCTGTGGAAGTGTTTCACGAATTCCTCTTAAAATTGCTAACCAAATAGGGAAGAGTGGGCAGGTGAGTTTGGTGGTGAAGACAGAGGGCGGAAGAGGAGGGAGACCAGACCCTATCCCGGTGGCCCTCCAGATGTTTCGGCCTACAGCTCCTGTGATCTCTCACCTTTGACCATGCTGGCTAAGGCAGATGGGAGCTGTGGGCCAAAACATCTGGGGGGCCACAAGTTGCCCAGCCCTGCTGTACTCGGCTGGGCACTGGCCTTTTGAATGGCAGGAATGGAGAACCATGGGCTGCCGGTTCACCTGCTCCTGTGCTTGTTACAGCGGTGCGATCTGGAGACCTTTGTTCATGAATTACGTTTATATCCTGTCTCTCCGTTAAAAATGAGGCATTTCAAGGCATCGAGGGAAGCACGCTCACCGTCGAAGGCCTGCAGATCGAGTTGCTGCCGCTGCGGGCACCAGAGCAGGGGCAACCCCACGGCGTGCCCATTCCTACGCTGCCGCTCCATCCGGGGCAGAGGGCGAGGCAGCGGGTCGGGTGGGACGAGCCTCAGAACACGAGGGCCTTGCACCCAATTGATTGTCTCCAGCCGGTCAAGTGGAGGTTTGCATTGATTTCATGCAGAACACTCGGCGGGGAAGAGGTTGTGGGGCAGGCCTTGGGCACGGGGAGAGGACGGAGCGTTCAGCGGCGGGCCCTGCCGGGAAGCAGAGCTGTGCCTTGCAGCTGGATCGAGGGTCGGTGAAACGGTCCTCAAGTGGAATGTAGCGAGAACCTTCCGACAAGCTCCACAAGGCAGCTCCAAATGTCCCCACCCCAACCAGCACGAGAAAAACACACGCACGCACTCTCACAATACCCATTTGGGAAACTGCCTTGTTCGGGTGGCTTGCACATCTATCTATAATATAATATAATATAGCACCTGCATTTGGGAGGGAGGGAGGGAGGGAGGCAGGGAAGGTCAAGCCGCCCCTTGCAGCTCGCGAACTGCCGATATCCACAATATATTGTGGATATCCAAATAAATATCCAAATAAATTGGGAGGGAGGGAGGGAGGGAAGGTCAAGCCGCCCCTTGCAGCTCACGAACTGCCGATAAATATCCACAAGGAACAGCCAACGAGAGTTGAGTGAAACATTTCCGTCGCCTGCCCTGTGAAGGCCTCGAAAGGCCCAGCCCGTCCTGAGCCGGCAGCTCAGATAGAGAGCGCGTGTGCCCCTGCCTCGGCAGGCCAGAGGGCAGGAAATTTGTGCCGAAGTCATAGCCTGGAAAGAAAACTGGCTTCTCCTGAGACGTCTTGAGGGTCTGCCACCGCTTTCCCCAAGTGGGTGCCCTCCAAATGTGTTGCACTGCAACTTCATCACGCCCAGCCCAGCCCAGCCCATGGTACTGGGTTGGAGAGGGCTGTGCGTTTGCATGTAACCAGTGGCTCAGAGAAGTGCAAACTTAGCTTAGTTTTCAGAAGCTGTGAACTCCCCCCATTTTATTTGATTTTCAGGCCCAGGCTCTCTCGTTTCCGCCAGGCGGCTTTGTGTTTGGTCTCCTAAAGACCCGGTGAACTGTCCGCAGCAAATGATCCGCTGAGGATTCTGCAGAAAGGCTTACTCTCCCGGAGGCCTGTGTCAGCAGCAAACCTTACCTACATCCCAACCCCCTCACGCTGCCAAGAAAAACAGCCCGGTTTTGTTCACCAGATAACTCAGTCTTTCTGCTCCCAGGCTACGATTTGGGAAGACGTCATTCCGGCACGGCTGAAAACTCTTTCTCCTTCGGGCCCGGAGTCACGGCCCCTATAAAAGAACGGAAAAGAACCTCCCCACCCCACCCACCCTCCGGCCGTTTAAAAATCTCACCTCGATGGCTAAGAAATGTGCATTCGTGTGAGAAAAATCTCTTGATATATAGAATATGCATAAGCAATATTATATATTTAAAATAGTTGTAACAATATATAGCTAATTCTCGTCCTCACGTCTAGGCTCTTGCCGTCATTCTGGGCCTAGCAGGGCTTTGCCCACTGCAGTTTCAGGCTGTTGGGGCCAAACTCCTGGATCCGGAACATTCTCCTTGGAATTCTGTGCAAATTCTGCTCCTTTTCCCCACAGCCAAAAGCTGTCCCCAAACCTCAGACCTCTCGTGGTAGGTAGGAAAGGAGCAGGCACTGGAACAAAAAAAATCTTCGATGCTGAGCAACGGCTCTCTTGGACTGAGCCAGCACTCTGGCTGGGCCTTCTCGCTTTTCTCTCTCCACTCAGGGCCGCATCACTGCGAAGCAGAGTTTGGATCTTTGCTGTCACTCTTTCCATTTTTGGGAGCATTTGGCTTCAGTAAGATGAAACGGTTGAGGAGGTCTGTCTCTGAGCTGGCCTGGGGTCCCGGGTACGTATCACCTGTGGGCAGACAGAAGAAATAAGAGCATAAGAAATGCCCTGATGCTGGATCAGACCAAGGGTCCATCTAGTCCCTCTAGCAGGACACGGAACAATGGGCTCAAGTTAAAGGAAGCCAGATTCCGGCTGGACATCAGGAAAAACTTCCTGACTGTTAGAGCAGTACGACAGTGGAATCAGTTACCTCTGGAGGTGGTGGGCTCTCCCACACTAGAGGCCTTCAAGAGGCAGCTGGACAACCATCTGTCAGGTCTTACAATCGATGGCGTCTTGGAATCGAAGAAATACGGTATTGACAGCCTTCTCCTCCAGGAATTTATCCAACCCCCTTTTAAAGCCATCCAAATTGGTGGCCATCACTCCTCCCAGAGTGCAGGATATGGAATAATGGGCTCAAGTTAAAGGAAGCCAGATTCCAGCTGGACATCAGGAAAAACTTCCTGACTGTTAGAGCAGTACGACAATGGAATCAGTTACCTAGGGAGGTTGTGGGCTCTCCCATGCTAGAGGCCTTCAAGAGGCAGCTGGACAAGCATCTGTCAGGGGTGCTTTAGGGCGGATTCCTGCATTGAGCAGGGGGTTGGACTGGATGGCCTTGTAGGCCCCTTCCAACTCTGCTATTCTATGATTCTAGTTCAGCACTCGGTTCACGCCATGGCCAACCAGCTATCGGCCAGGGATGAACAAGCAGGACATGGTGCAACAGCACCCTCCCGCCCATGTTCCCCAGCAACTGGTGCACACAGGCTTATTGCCTCGAATACTGGAGATAGCACACAACCATCAGGGCTAGTAGCCATGGATAGCCTTCACCTCCAGGAATTTATCCAACCCCCTTTTAAAGCCATCCAAACTGATGGCCATCACTACATCTTGTGGTAGTGAGTTCCATAATTTAACCATGTGCTGTGTGAAGAAGTGCATCAGTCTTATTATGAATGAGGGGAACCTCAGGCGCGGCATTCCAATCTGGCTGTCCTGGAAAGCCACGCCTTCTTCCCTTGGCTCCTCCCATTTATTTATTTTATTGATTAGTAATGCTTCTATACCGGACAATAAAGTAGGAGAAGATAAGACTCATGACATTTTGAGGAATCAATCCACAACACAGAGAACTATTTCAGTCGAACGACGGTATGGAAACGTTCTAAGTAAAGGAAGCCATTGGACATGATCCAGCCAAAGCTAAGCACTTTTTCGTCTCATTGATTTAAAACAGAGAAATTTAAGGATATGCTTAGATATCCCAGGGAAATCAATAGGGCTTAAAAGTGTTCAATTCTGTACTGGGCCCATTAGAACTTCAATACAAAATGTGGTGTGATCGACCGCAAAATAGCATCACGATATTGTATTAAATTAGACTTGTGTTGTCAGCTTTCTTACACATGGCAGCATACTAAATCTAGAAAAAGCTCTCTGCACATGAGAAGGATGGTGTAATCCGGGGACAGCCCGTTGGCAGCCAAGAGGCCAGATCTGGCTTGCAAAACAATTTCATTTGCTCAATCCCAGCACCCCTTGCAAATCTTAAATCAAGGCCCCCAAACAACACTTTAACTCTTGTTCGGTGGTGCAGCTAGGAGAAGCATTGCTCAGCCTGGTGCTCTTCATTGGACTGCAACCCCCATCATGCAACATTGGCCACGCTGGCTGGGAATTATGGGAGTCGCAGTCCCACGCGTCCGGAGGGCACCAGGTTGAGCAAGGCTCAAACAGGACTTAATGGTCCGACCCGGCTGGGAGTGGAGGGAGGGTTTCGATGGCCGTGGGTTCCTTCCTTCCTTTGTGAGGCACATAAGTGGCAGCCCTCCTCTCCCTTTCCTAGCTCTATGCTGTGTGTTTTATAACTGCTTCTACATCACTGCTATGTTACAGCAAACAAACAAACGCGTTGGCCAGCTCTGCTACGAAAAGGAATCTTCTGAGCATGTGTCGCCTTGCAGTTTGCACTGCCTTAAAGCGTAGCACCATCGTGCCTACAGGAATAAAACGCGAGTTTGCTTCTGTGGCCCTGATACCTCACACACCGACTTGGGAATAGGCAACGATTTGTGGTCGAAAAGGATAATCACGTTTTAAAGGAAAATGAGAGTGTGCAACCAGGCACATGCCTGGCCGGCTGCTCACTGACCGCAAAAGATTTTGAAACACAAGAGGGAAGGACGGATTCAGTGGTGAGCAGCGTCAATCCGTTGTTCCCCGTTTGCTGGCGCGGGCCCGTTTATTGCTGCCCCCTCCACCTGCTGCCTTCTGGGAAGTCAATGGGCAAGTGCTCTGGGACCCTAGACTTCAGCCCCAAGGTCCAGGCCTAGCTGTGCTGTTGGCCTTGTTGCACCCCTCAGGAATCTTTGTGGCCATAAACCAAAGGCACACTGCAACGTGGAGCGATGTAGGACGCAGTCCGTAGCTCTGCTTTGGGCGATTTTCCCCTGGGGGCAGGCAGGGGAGGCGGGAGGAGCTCCTTGCTACCCTCCTGGGCCTATGCAGTCATAAAAATAAATAGTGATGAGCTCCGCTTCTAATCGGACCGGCGAATTAGAAGCGGAGCGGGGGGCTTCGCCTCCCCTTAAAGCGGAGGCGAAGAGGATTGGGGGGCCGGCGGAGCGTTGCCAAGAGGATCGAGGTGAAGGTGGATCCTTCACCTCGATCCGGAGCTCCGCAAGAAAGGTAAGTGAGGTTTACTGGGCCCTGCCGCTGTCGCCCATGTGGCGACAGTGGCAGGGCCCGGTAACCCCCCCTCCCTCCTCTCCCTTACCTGCGTCCGTCCGCGGTCCCTCGGTTTCTTCAATTGAGCCCGTGGAGCCACGGGCTCAATTGAAGAAGCCGAGGGACCGCAGACAGACGCAGGTAAGGGAGAGGAGGGAGGGGGGCCTTACCTGGCGCCACTCCCCTCCACTGCGGAGCTCCGATTCGGAGCCGGAGCTCCGCGCAAAGAGGAGCGGAGTATGGGCGGAGTGGCGCCGGGGGTCCGTGCACACCCCTAAAAAAAATGCCCCCCCATTGGAGAACAAAAACGGGAATGAGATGAATCTGGGGAAAGCCCGGACTCCTCCCCGCCGGGAAGCGCAACTCACCACCGTAGCTGGAGGATTCGGCGATGTTCTGAGAGCCGGTAATGTGGTGCCAGTAGGCGCTGCGCGGCAGCATGGTGGTGGGTGTGCAGGGGTAGGAGTAGTGCTCTGTGCCCTTGTTCAGTAGCTGCAACGGGGGAGAGGAGGAGAATTAGAAGTCCGAAGGGCCCTTGGAGAACGGGGAGGCTGCAAGGAGGAAGGGCTGCACGTAGACTGCAGGGCACCCAATGCAGCGTAAGTGTCCACACCGCGACCGCCCCCAAAACGAGTCCTTTCGATCTTTGCAGCCCTTCATAGAAGCATAGAATAGTAGAGCTGGAAGAGGCCTATAAGGCGATCAGGTCCAACCCCCTGCTCAATGCAGGAATCCACCTCAAAGCATCCCTGACAGAGGGCTGTCCAGCTGCTTCTTGAAGGCCTCTAGGGTGGGAGAGCCCACGACCTCCCTAGGTCATTGGTTCCATTGTCGTCCTGCTCTAACAGTCGGGAAGTTTTTCCTGATGTCCAGCTGGAATCGGGCTTCCTGTAACTTGAGCTGTGTGCAGGAAAAGCCACACAATAAAAATGCCCACTGAATGGGCCACGTGGTCATTGTTTACTTCCTCTTTCTTCACCTGTGTGAAGAAAGAGGAAGTATCATGGGACAGAAGCAGGGAGGAAAGCGAGGTACTTATTTTCCTCCAAATGATGCTCCTAGGGATGCCAAAAAAGGCCGAAGGCAAAGCGGAAGAAAAAAGGTTTATTATTTATTTATTTATTATTGCATTTATATCCCGCCTTTTTTCCTCCAAGGAACCCAAGGAAGCGTACATAATCCTCCTCCTCCTCTCCATTTTATCCTCACAACAACCCTGTGAGGTGGGTTGGGCTAAGAATGTGTGACTGGCCCAAAGTCACCCAGTGGGTTTCCATGGCCGAGTGGGGGACTAGAACCCGGCTCTCCCGACTCCCAGTCCAACACTTTAGCCACTACACCACACGGGCTCTGGTTGTTTATACTGGTTGTTTAATTCAGTAAAAAACCACACCAATGCATTTCGTTCCTGTAGGTCCTTCCTCAGGGTGCTTTGTTAGAATGTAAAGGGAACCATCTGCCAGAAGGACTTACGGATCTGAAACACGTCGAAGTGCTTTGACTCTTTTAAACATCCTTCCTTCTATCCCTTTGACTTTTGGCATTTCTGGAGGTGTTCAGAGATCATAAAACACCTCCCCGCCCTCCCACCCCACGGACGGAAGCTCACCCTCACATTTTTCTCCATCTCAAGAAGGACACGCTTGTGCTGCTCAGCGATGGCCAAGGTGGCGCTGTGCACCCTCTGGTAGATCTGCTCCCCCTCCTGGGTCTGAAAGGTGTACAGCCCTTCACCTGCGTCGCACATCCTGCTAAGCGAAAGGGCAGTGACAGAGAGCAGCGGGTCAGGAGAGAGACTGCAGCAAAGGAAGACATCCTTCCCACTCTGTGCCTACTCACACACGGAATGCAGACTTGAGTGTCCAAGTGGAACCCATCACCTTGTTACTCAGAGAACCAGTTACGGGTGGTGGAGAAATGCAGTTAGGGTGCACTTCTATGCACGTTTAGACAGGAAAAAAGTCCTTTAATTCCCATCATTCCCTGGCCAGCCATGCTAGGTGAGGGACGCTGGGAGTTGCAGGACGTTTTTTTCCTGTCTAAATATGCATAAGATTGCACCTTAAATAACTAATCCTGTTTGTGCGTTTTCCCCTTTCTTGTATGTGTTTATAAAGTCTTGTAAATATTTCCTTTTTTCACTAAATAAAAAAATGAAGAAAACAATTAATAAATGTCTTGAACTATGTCATTCATAATAACTACCCTACTAACTGCTGAGCTGAAATCACTGAGGCGGCCTCAGTCCAGCCCCTTTCTGATCTAACCTCCCGGGAAGGACAGGATCCAAAGACAGCCTCAATAAGATCTTTTTCCTCGGAATATTGCAACCGATGTGATTAAGAATGTAAGAAAATCAGAAGAGCCCTGCTGGATCAGACCAAGGCTCCATCTATTCCAGCATTCTGGTCACATTTTGGCCAAGCAGCAACCCACGGGGAACCCACAAGCAGGATGTAAGTACAGCAGCATCCTCCCACCCATGTTCCCCAGCAACTGGTATAGATAGGCCTACTGCCTCTGATACTGGAGGCAGCATATGGCCATCAGGACTAGTAGCCATGGATGGCCTTCTCCAGGAATTTATCCAACCCCCTTTTAAAGCCACCCAAATTGGTGGTCATCATGATATCTTGTGGCGGTGAGTTCCGTAGTTCAACTATGTGCTGTGTGAAGAACCTTACAAAATGCACTGCTTATTTGGTGAACCAGCCACATCCACAACGCTTTCAAGAAGTTCATCTGGGGTTGTTTATACAGACTGGCAATTCACATTCTTTTAGAGTCCTGGTGCAGACGCAGCCATGGCCAGGAGACTGGGAGCATGTTGCCAGATTACTTCCTCACTCTTTTGAGCTTAACCTCTTGCACATGCACTGATGCCTTTTAGTTTTGGAGCGAACTATAGTTAGTGGCTAATTTGCACCACCACGCTTGCAAACCACAGCCAGAGCAAGCGGCATTTTGCAAATATGTTTAGAAGTGGATTTGCAAACTGGTTTGGGACAAATACATTGACACAGACTCTGGGTTGTACCGAGACACATTTTCACTGGGTTGTACATGCCCAAGGTTTGCCCAAGAATGCACAGAAAATCTGTTTCAGCCTTCCCTGACCTGGTGCTCTCTATACATGTTGGAATACAACTCCCGTAATTCCCAGCCATCATGGCCACAGCTGAATTCTGGGAGTTGTAGTCCAACAAATTTGAAGGGCGCCAGGTTGGGGAAGGGTGGTCTAGACGCAACAGCAGATCTATTATTGCATCTTTTGAACAGATCGTGCATTCTTTCTCCATTGCAAAGATCTGAGATCTTCCCACACTGGGAGAGAAAGAAGGGAATGGAACCTCTGCCTTGCTCTGAGCTCTTTTCCCCTCTAGCGGATGGGGTTATTCCCCCTTTTTTTGCTGCCAAAGAAACAAATGGCTTTATTGTCAGAACAGACTGTTCCAGGGCCTTGGAGCAGGGTGGGACGAAGCTGGAAGAATTTCTCTAATCTCTGTATAAAAGCCAGGCATAATGAGTCAGTGAAGGTCTGGGATAAAAGGGAAAAAGATCAAATGTCTTTCCTTTGTAGCTGGTAATTAGCTGGAGTCGCTAATAGGTGCAGACTGGGAAGATCTAAATCAATTTGCAAAGTTTAGAAATGTGGGCCTAGAAAAGGGGACGGCCCGGAGCTCCCGGGAAGGGGCTTTTAGCTTCATGGAACCAGGGCTTAAAATCTTGCCATGGACTGAGCAGAGCAAACGGTTCCGCTTCATTCCATGCGAGTGGCCATTTCAGGGACTGTTCCTTTTCACCTAGCAATCACAGCACATGATGAGGCATCCACAAGGACGCCAGTCTGATCCTTCAAAACACTCCTGTCCTGCGGGGGTTAACTATTTTTTGGGTGTTAGCGGGCATAACGAACTTGAGCAGGGGTGGACATAAAGTAGATGTCTTGGACTTCAACTCCCAGCATTCCTAACCATTGGCCATGCTGGCAGGGGCTTCTGGGAGCGGTAGTCCTAAACTTCGGGAGACCTACCTTCTGCCCACTCCTGAACTAGAGCAGCCTCCTTCAACCTGGGGGCGTCTCTACAACATCCCTTTGCTCGCTGATTCACCCGAGACCCCGCAGCACCGCTACTGCAAAGCGACATCGATAGATTTATATTGCAGGAGGGAACACTGGCTATCCGGCCAGGAAAAAACGCAGCGCTGTTGTCAGGCGGGGGGAATGGAGAGAAAATGGAGGGACCGGAAAATCACAAAAAAAAAAAATTTGGGAGGGACACACCCACAATTCTGCACAACTTCAGAAGCCTGTAGCAGCGCAGATGCGTTGCTCCAGTTCATTTAATTTCTTCCTTATATATCATAACTGCCCTTACTTCCCCCGGCATTTCATATTGCCATGGTGGCCATGGCTTGTCGTGCCCGCCCTCTATCCCCTGGCCTGCGTTCCCGCAACAGTGGTGACACTGGAGCAGTAGTAAGAGTCAACACTTAGAAAAAGTGTACTTTCGAGGGGATAAAGCATATAAATAATGGGGCGCAACTTCAAGGCCACAACAGGGTATATATCGTGCGCATCAGACAAGCCCCAGATGTGTTAGACTGCAACTCCCATCATTTGAAGTCAGCATGTTGGGAGCTGCATGCCAGCAGGTAGTGGGACCACACCCAAAGTGGGCAAGGCCACCCTACTGTTGGCATATGGCCCCAACATGATTGCTCAGACACCACTCAATTACACACACATTCATGAACATATTCACACACAATCACACCCGATCGTACACACTGCAGTCAGCAGGTGGTGGTGGTGGGGGGGGAAGGGTGATTTTTCAAGGGGTATCCCTTCTCTTCCCAGCAGCAACCCCCCACCCAAAATGAAACAAGGCTTTTTGAAAAGATTCATGGCAGCGTGGGAGGAGGAGAAATTTCTTATCTCCAATCTCTGTTCAGAGATAAGACTGCAGTGAAGCTGGTTAGCCAGATGGGGACCTCCAGTTGCTGGGGATCATGTGCAGGAGGGTGCTGTTGCATTCACGTCCTGCTTGTGGGTTTTCCGTGGGCAACTGGGTGGCCGCTGTGCGGGTAGAATGATGGACTAGATGCTCTTCTGATGCTCTTATGTTCTAGAGGGCCTCATCCACCCCATGGACCACAGTTTTCCCCACCCCTGGTGCCACACGACTCCCCATCCCTCCTTTTGATTTTTGCAGCAAACCTATGAGGAAGTCTGGGCTGAGCGAGCGACTGGCCCAAAGTCACCCAGTGGCTTAGGTGCCCATTCCCAGCTCCTACATCCAACGTGCCGAGCAGGGACCAGTCCTTCAACCCCCTTCTCCAGTTTCACAGCACGCAAACTCCTCCTCGACTCGCTCTGGCCCGCGTGCCTTCTGGCTCAAAGGACGGCCTCTGGCCTGAAAGCCACATCTCCCCAAAGAGACGCGACTGCGCGTACCGGCCAGCCTCAAAGGTGAACCGCGTGGCATCCCGTCCGTAGCGGCGCAGCGAACACAAGGGCCAGGAGACGAGCTTGACGCGGGGGTTGTGCATGTCCCAGAGGTAAATGTTTTCATGGGTGATCTGCAGCTTGCATTCGCCATAGATGTCCAGGTTGGGGCAGGGCAGGAGGAAGACATTAAACCGATCTGCGGGGGAAATGCAGTCGACCAGGGTCAGGCGCACCCGTGTCCAGCTTCCACCCCCCTCCAATTCCTCTCCTTCTTAAGACTTTACTTGGACAACGGCAACATTCTCCCATCCGTTGTTTCCTAGGGTCCATGTGGTAGTGCCAGATGGGGCAGTCTTCCCCAACCCGGTGCCCTCCAGATGTCTTGGACTTCAACTCCCAGCATGCCCGAGTCAGCCACGCCCCTCCAGGGAAAGCCTTCGCATTAAGCCCTCCTCGCGTCCCAATCTGGTCTTCTGGGATTCCCCTGAGGGCCAAGCCCCCCCCCCCAAAAGAGGTTCTGCCCCCACCCCGTCAGCTCCAGGGCAAGCCAAGCACCACCAACGCCCCTTCCTTACCTGTTTGCTCACACTGAACCCCGGGCGCCAGCAGATCCGGCTCTCCCAGGCTGATGTCGTTGAGCCGGGCCCCCAGGCACTCGACGGACAGCGTTTTGTACCACTCCTCGGCCTCTAACTCTGCAAAACCAGAACAGCCCTCAGTCGGCATCCAGCCGCCCCCCCCCCCCTCCAACCCTGGGCCCACACCTCTTCCCCGCAAGCCCTGCGCGATCGCAAGCTGCCCTCCCCTCCCCCTGCTCGGCAACCAGAAGCCCCACAAAGGGGAGCAGCCTCCTACCTGAGTCACAGGTGAACGTCCGAGCCGAGTCGTCCGTGAAGATGATGGCCACAGCCTGGCGCTTGGTCTCTTTGGGCACCCTCGTGATGCATTTCACGTTGCTGATTTCCGTGACCTGTTGGGGAGGCCAGATGTTTTGGGAAGCCACACCTTCTGGGGCACCTCCCCAAAACCCATCTGGCTCTACCACAAAGGAAAGGAACCACCGGTTCTGCTCAGCTGCCTGCCTGTGGTCCGAGGACATCGGGACGGCCTTACACTGAGGATGAGCAGTCAACTGTCTGGTGGGGGGTAGGGAGAAGCCATCGGGCTGGAGGCCTTCGATTTTCAGCAGTTGTGGCTCCAAAATTTGAGGCAGGGCAGCTCTGGGAACAGCTACGGGAGCGAAACGACCCGCGGTATTAAAGGCACGACGTGTCACTGATCCTAACTTTTTAAAACTTTTGTATAAGCATGTAGAGACCCAATCCAGATGGAGAACACCACACACACATGATGTGTGGCTGTTCCCCCACCCCAAATCCCCCTCCACACATGGGGGGTAAAGAAAGGGGGAGAACTCCATTTGCACCAATACAGGTTTCTCTGTTTTTAGCCCCTGCAGGGAGGGTGTGTGTGAATTTGGGGGCAAGGGAAACAGCTGGGTACTCACACACGGTGGTCCCAGTCTGGATCAGGGACCCATGCGTTCACACTGAAGGAAAAAAGCCAAGTTAGGACCTGCTACCCGTTACACACGTAACGTACCAGGTAGTTTAGCCCTTAAAGAGGAGGAAGATGCCGAGGGAAGAACTGACTCGCGCCACCCGACGCCGGCCTGCGGTCTTCTCGGATGCCCTGCGTAAAGTGAGATCGGGGCCATGGCTGGGCAGGGGGCCCTTGCTTGCTCACAGGAGGTGTCTGAGCACCAGGATGGTGAGGGGCAGGGCGGGGGGCGAGGACAGGGGGCCGACGGGGGTGGAAAGCCTGAGAAGGCAGAAGAGGCTAGCGTGGAACTGCCGCTCCCTCGGAAAAAAACATACAGGGTTATTTTTGCCACGATGGCTCCCTCGGGCAGGGGTGTTTTTCAAGCGCGCAGCGTCACGCGGACCACGAATGGGGCCCCAGGGAAACATTTCATGATAATGAGAACGTTGCCACACTGGGGGAACGTTGGTGAACATCACCGGAGCCGGCAAACTGCAAGTCGGCTCTGTGTAGGAAGTTGCCCATTCAGAAAGTCCCCAGAAGGGCCCCTGGCTGTGAATGAGGTAAGCATGTGACAGCGGCTGGGGAAGAGCAGAGAGGCCCCCCCTCGTCCGCCCCGTTGCCCGACACAGTCTGCTTTAGATGCAGTCCCTTCTCCCCAGAGCAGAAAGCACCACTGAATCAGGAACCAGGGTGTGTGCGTGTGCGTGCGTGCATGCGTGCTCACCTTTGGACACCCACGTAAACACACCGACTTCTCATCGGGGTACTTCTCCAGTCGCTGAGGACCTTTGCTGGAAGATTTCCGGAACACCAGCCAGCAACGGCGGTAAATCTGGCAGAGAGAAGGAAGGAAGGTCTGTTTACATCAGGGGTGCCGAACCAAAAGCCCAGAGGCCCAATCTGGCCCTCTGGGGTTCCCCATTACCCCCTTTTCCCTCTCCCCCAAGCATTGGGTGATTTGCAAGCTTTTATGCAATTCTTTCCCCCCATTCTAAAAGGCCGAATGACCCAACGGGGAACGGCAGGGCAGTAGACAAACTAGTGACAGATGGAATATATGTGTGCCGCCCCTTTCACAACATCTCAGACTGCCTCATTCCGCCCAATGGTAGGACCGGCCACGCGAAGATGCGATACGCTGAAACAGAAGCTCAGGCTCCCTGCCCGCTGCAGGTTTTGGAGGGCCCTTGGGCAAGGCGCTCTCAACGCACCCCTCCCTCGGTAAGCCTTCCTTCTCACTGCCATTGTCACCAGCTGCCCTCACTCCTCATCCTCTTTCCCATCACGGCAAGCAGAGAGCCAGGAGCCGGCAGCCTGTTGCCGGGGCCAGAGCGAGAGGCAGGTGAGTGCGCACGTTATGGTGGTGAAGATAGGAGGAATCGTCAGTGAGCCCCTGCTGGGGTGTAGGCCGTTGGCAGGTGACCAACCAGGCCTAGCCTTTGATGCCACCCTGGTCAGGCTGAGCAAAGGCAAGGAAGAGGAGGAGGCCAGCTGATGTGGGAGAAAAGGGAAACCAGGGCAAGCTCAAAAGGAAACCCCAAGTCTACGAAAGCCTCAACTCAATGCAAGTTCCCATTTGGAGGAAAGAAGGGAACTCCTCTGAGACCAAAGGTGAGAAAACAACCCAGCTCCCAACCTGTCTTGCCAACACCCTCAGCCAGAGTTAAAGCTGCAGGAGCCCTGCCTTCTTTTGTAGAGTGACCAGATACATAGGGTGACCCTATGAAAAGGAGGGCAGGGCTCCTGTATCTTTAACAGCTGCATAGAAAAGGGAATTTCAGCAGGTGTCATTTGTATATATGGGGAACCTGGTGAAATGCCCTCTTTATCACAACTGTTAAAGCGCAGGTGCCCTGCCCTCTTTTAAATCTGGTCACGCTAGTATAGCTCCTGCAGCTGTCACTGTGGTGATGAAGGGGGAATTTCACCAGGTTCTCCATATATACAAATGACACCTGCTGAAATCCCCTTTTCTGAACAACTGTTAAAGATACAGGAGCCCGGTCCTCTTTTCCATATGGTCACTCTAGCTTAGCATTATGTGTGAACACAGACTGAGAATGGCCCGGTTTGGACATCACAACAACCCAGTTTTTTTTTTTTTAAAAAAAAACATATCTTGGGTTGTAGTGAATGAAACGGTAGTAAGCGAGTATCCTGGCTCCTGCTGCTCGATTGCTCCCGCTGGGGCTAAACCAGCCTAGGTTGTTAAACAAGACAGGAGCTCTGGATTACTGGGTTAAACCATGTGTTCCAACTTTGGGTTATCTCTCCTCCAACCACCCAAAATTCCTGGTTCACTCATCATGCTTAACAACCTAGGGATAGAGTATCCCTGGTTTTGTTCTCTTCCTGCTTGCAGCCGGAGTGTTTGGACAGCAAGAACCAGTACACTCGCTCCCTCTGATTTCATCCACAACACTCCAGGGTTTAAAAACTCTGTTGTAATGTGTGAAACAGGTCCCTGTTTTGTGACACCCGCCTTGCTCCCATCTTGCACCCGCCTCTCTCAAAACTAGCAACTTTTGGACTCGATGGCCTGATAGGCCCCTTCCAACTCTACTATTCTATGATTCTATGAATCCAGGGAATGGAGGAAGGTGCTCCAAGGATGCTTGGTACCCTGACACATTTGCTGCGGGGATTCATTCCCACAGGAAGAGACTTCAAGGGCTTGTTATGGGGGACTGGAAACCCCCAGGCAGAGCTCACACCAGTCCCAATGGAGCAAGGCTGAAGAGCATCACAATGATTTGGGTCTCCAAGTCGGCAGGAGGCAAATGCAACATAATTAGTCTGGGATGGAGGAACCAGTGGGAGGAATAAAGGGAACGTTCAGCCCCAACACAATGACAAGAAGGAGCTGGACTCAGCAATGGGAGTGTTGATAACACAGCTCTGGGGAGCTGTCCCACCAAAACTGTGCACGTCAGCAAAGGTGTATTATGAAGGTCGAATCATATCAAGGTGGCCACAGCAGACTTTGTGTGTTTCTTTCTAGTATTTAAAGGCTGCCTTAAAATATCTACTCCAGGCAGTCTTCAATAATACACCAGCTGTGCTTCCTGGTTCACTTCCACATTTAAAACGAGCTGAATTACACAGGGAAGGAAGCAGCAACCGCATGGCCTGTAATGTAAAACCTCCCAGCCCATACAGTTGAATGGGACAGCACCCTCTAGTGGCCATCTTGTAACGCAACTTTGACTGTAAACCAGCAGGAAATCCAGTGAAATACCGACATATTTCAGAAGAATCGGGATTTCTGAGGTTTATTTCTTTATGGAAAAATGGGGGGGGGGGGGGAGAGCGGGAGATGCGTTTTGGTAACTGAATCACCAAAATGACCCATGAACATCCATGAGTGAACAGTCATGAGTGTGCTATAAATCACTCATTTAAAGAAGCCCAGAATGAATTTAAGAGCAGTGCCCAGTAAACCTCAGCTAAAAAAGACAGTATTTTCTAGCTGCTAAAACCAAGCAACAGAGCGAGGCAAACTTCCTTGAGAAGACTGTTCCAAATTCTGGGTGACAACACTGAGAAGACCCTGTCTTTTATACCTACGTGTAGCACATCATGGTAGCAGAGTTTGGGGAAAGGGCCTTCAAAGTGGACTGCAATGCTTGTGCAGACTTGTATGGGTGGGAGATGTTGCTTAAATGTGAAAACCAAACAGTATTTTGGAGTATTTTGGAGTGTTTTTTTTTAAAGGGAAGGGGGTCTCCCAACACTTTTGGGTTGATGGGCACAGTTGGAACTTTGAGAGTGTTGCTGCTGTTATCATCATCATCATCATCATCATCATCATCATCATCATCATATTTATTTGTATCTTGCTTTTTTAAAATTAAAACATATACAGTAAAAACCTATAAACAAAAATATACAAAAATTAAAAATATAATTAAATACATTTCAGTATTAAAGCATTTAAAAATTTAAAATACATAATAATTTTAAAAGTCCTTGGCATAGACGGAGGTCCAGATTTTTCGCCAAAGGCCTGCCGGAACATAAACGTCTTTGCCTGCCTCCAAAAGCACATCAAGAAAGGAGCCAGTCTAGCTTCCCTGGGAAGAGAGTTCCAGAGCACTGGAGCAGGCTGCCATGGGGTGAAGGGCTTGCTAGGATGACTGTATAAAAAGGAGGCCAGGGGGCTCCCGTCTCTTTAACCTTCGTATAGAAAAGGGCATTTCAGCAGGTGTCATTTGTATGCATGCAGCACCTGGTGAAATGCCCTCTTCATCACAACAGTTAAAGCTGCAGGAGCCCTGCCCTCTTTTAAATCTGGTCACTCTAGGCATCCCTGCTCCCTGTGATGCTCCACCCCCAGGAAGGGGAGGCAAGATGGGGGCTGGAAAGAACATGATCTTCAGAAAGCTGAATTTGGCAGCTAGCCACCCCAATCTACATTTCCTTTGTGCTCTTGCAGAATTGTGGCACACCCACCCACACCCCGCCATCAGCAGCAGCCTGGGAGGGGCTCACAAGTCCCTGTTTGGCCTCCCATCTCAGGCGGCTTTTTCTGGAGGTGCAAAAGAAGAGGGAATGCCACGCTCTCCGTTCTCTAGACCAGGGTGCCTAACCTTTTCATCAGCCCCGAGGGCCACATCAGGTGTCTGCTGGGGGAGGAGGGGTGCATGTGTGCACATATGCACACATGCTCACATACAACTCATCCCCCTTCATGTTCCATGTCCCAGCTTCAAAGTGCTGGAGCCCTTTCCTAGCCAATTGTCAAAAACAAGAGGGGAAAAGTGCTCTACAAACGGGCTCTATGGCTCCTGCCAGAGATGCTTCATTCCTCGACTCCCTGCCCACAACTAGGCCCTAGCGCCGATGATCAACCCATCAAGCAGGAGACCTCACAAAGGGGCTGAACATTTTTTTTTTTTGGCTACAAATTGGACTGGAATTCCAGTGATCCTGCGGGACGCATTGCAACATCTGGGAACATTTAGCTTAGAGAAATTGTGAGTGACAGGAGACAGGACTGAGGTGTACATAATTATGCATGGTGTGGAGATAGGGAGACATTTTTCTCCCTCTCCCATAATACTAGCACCAAAGGGGGTCCCTCCCATGAAGCTGACTGGCGGGAGATCCAGGACAGATAAAGGAAGGACTTCTTCACACAGCGCAGAGCTAAACTATGGAACCACTTCCACAAGATGTAGTAATGACCACCACTTTGGATGGCTAAAAGGGGAGGCTCAAGTTAAAGGAAGCCAAACCTCCTGACTGTTTGAGCAGTATGACAATGGAACCAGTGACCTAGGGAGGTGGTGGGCTCTCCCACCCTAGAGGCCTTCAAGAGGCAGCTGGACAGCCCTCTGTCAGGGATGCTTTAGGGTGGATTCCTGCATTGAGCAGGGGGGTTGGACTCAATGGCCTTGGAGGCCCCTTCCCACTCTGCTATTCTATGATTCTATGCGGTTGGTTCCAGCTACTCAACGGTTAAAAGAAAGGCCCTCAGTATTTCTCTTTTCTCCTTTACTATTCCTTTGATCATTCCAGGCGGAGTACTCATGGGTCTGCTTCACGTTACACCTTGGCTATAATTTCCATGGAGCAGTGATGTCAGCGCAAGTGCGGTGCCAGGGCAAAACAGGGGCCGGCCAGGGCGCTGGAGACAGAAGGCCTCCCGTGGGTGAAGTCCATTGCCTCTAGCTCTCCACATCACCTCCCACTGCTTGACGGGGGCCAAGAAACAGCCGGGGTGCGCAAGGCAACGGCTCCTGCCTCGCTCCAGCACATTCAGCTACGGGGAAGCGGGGGGAAGCCTGTGTGCCAATGAGAAACCCTCTTTCTCTCTCTGCATTTGCACAGCGATGCTGCTGCTGCCCCCTCTTCAGGGATTGACTCATTAGCCTACAAGAAGGGTCTGCCTCCCCGTGAGCAGCGGGGAGGAGACAGAGCTGGGGAGACGAAACGCCTGCCACTGACAGCTCTCCTCCGGCCCCCAGCCCTCCCTCGGGACTCCCTACCTGTCAGTAAGCCAGCATTAATTACAGCACAGCCGCTTAATTACCAGCAGAAGACGCGGCGCGTGGCCACGGCAGAGCCCACTCTCTGAAGGCCTTTGTATGTCCCCCCCTCCACCGTCTCCAGTTTGCAGGTTCAGCCCTGGAGCATTCCCAGCCCCTTTGCTGCACACCTGAGCCCGCCCAGAGCCCCCTCCCACTCCCTCAATAGAAATTAGTGTGCAGGGAGGAAGGTTCCCTCCCCCCCCCCGCCCCGGCATCTCTCCCTCCTCTGCCGGTGCTGCTCTCCTTCCGCCTGGACCACGTCTTTTCTCGTTATTAGCATGTGCAGCGCTGTTCCAGCCCTCCTGCAGCTCGAGGGAGTCTAATGAGGAGCCAGCTCTTCCAGCAAGAAGAAGAAATTTTTAAAAAAGGGATACGAGGAGCTGCCTTATACTGAGTTAAACCATCGGTCCATCTAGCGCAGTAGATTCTAGGCTGCCTGGCAACGGCTCTCCGGGATTTCAGACAGATCCCCTTCCCGGCAATACCTGGGGATGCCGGGCGAATGAGCTCCTGGGATGGCGATGTGCTACCTCCAATATCCGAGGCAGTAAGCCTGTGTGCACCAGTTGCTGGGGAACATGGGCGAGAGGGTGCTGTTGCACTGCTGGTGGGTCCCTGGTCGACAGCTGGCTGGCCACTGTGTGAACGGAGCGCTGGACTAGATGGACCCTCGGTCTGATCCAGCATCTGGGTTCTTCTGATGTTCGTATGTTCGGTGCGCAAAGCGCATGCTCCACAACTGAGCTAAGCCCTTGCTTGCAATGAAGACGCCGGGGAGTCAACCTGGGACCTGCTGTAGGCGAACCATCTGCTCTGCCACTGAGCCACAGTCCTTCCTGTAAGAGGTATGAGCAGAGGGCACAGCCTTTACAAGGAGAGCCCCCCTCCGCCCATAGCTCAGTATTGCCTACCCCAGGAGAAGGCCATCCAATGTCCTCCAGTTGCTTTGGAGTACAGTTCCCATAATCCCTGACCATTGGTCATGCCGGGTGGGACTGATGGGACCTGTAGTCCAAAACATCAGCAGGGCGCCAGATTGCCGACACCTGGTCTACATTAAGTGGCAGCAGTTCAGACAGGATTCATAGAGTCATAGAATTGTGGAGTTGGAGGAACCACAAAGATCATCTAGTCCAACCTGCTGCAATGTGCTGGAAAACCGATTAAAGCATCCACATAGAACCAAAGATTCTTTCCTGGCCCCACCTGGAGATGCCGGAGATTGAAGATGGGACCTTCTGTGCGCCAAGCAGGTGCTTTAATGCTGAGCTATGGCCCTTCCCCTCCCCAGACAAGCAGTAGCCCAGGGACCTCTGCTCCTAAAGTGCAACCATCGTGGGAGCCTGCCGGATCCGTTTTACAAGCCATCTAAGGGGCGGCTCAAGCATTAAGGTTGGGACCATAGCTGAGTCAGGCCGTTGGTCCATCTAGCCCAATGTTGTCAAGACGGACTGGCAGCAATGGCTCTCCAAGGTTCCAGGCAGGACTTTTTCCAGCCCTACCTGGGGGCGGGTGGGTAGCTATACGATCTATTAACCCCGTAGTGGCTGCACAGTGGCGCTGCACTGTTTAAATGACTCAGCCGCCCACTCGCAGCCCCATCGGGATTTCCCCCCGCCCTCCACGCAGCTGCGTGTTTTCAAAGTTCCGATCTACGGCGACTTTTACTTTTGCTCCAGGTTATCCAGCGGGCGTTGCAAAAAAGCTCCAATTGGCTACTGAAGATGGTAGAGAGAGAGGCTGAGTCTGTTGTTGTTGTTGTTGATGATGATGATGATGATGGGAAAGCTAGGGAACGCAGGGCAGGGGGCGGTTTTTTCCGACTGGACGGCCCATGCTCCCTCCTGCCTGGTCTGGCTTTATTGATTTAGCCTCATAGCAGCGGTGCTGCAGGCTTTTGAGATGATCTCTTTCCAAAGCGGCATCATATAGACATCCCTTCTGGAGAGGCCAGGGATTGAACCCCGGGCCTTCCGCACGCTCTACCACTGCGCTACACCCACAGGAGTATTTTCAAATGTACACATCTCCTAGGCATGCATTCCAATTGATATATTCAAATGTACACCTTTTTCTTTTGTTTTCCTCTTTGGCACGTTTGTTCTTGTTTTGTTGAAATTTCGCAATAAAAAATCATTACAGAAGAACCAGAGAAGATCCCAGGTGGAACACCACGTTCCGGGCAACGGATTTCCACTCAGGAGATGCCGTTTGGTCCCGGCTGATGAAATGAGCTGCTGATAAGAAGTCGTGTCCTGTGCCGGCAATCCATGCAAGCATCTCCCAGAGCACAAATATTTCTACTTCCCAACAGGACTATTAAATCACCTTTCCCCAACCTGGTGCCTTTCATAGAATCATAGAATAGCAGAGTTGGAAGGGGCCTACAAGGCCACTGAAACCAACCCCCTGCTCAATGCAGGAATCCACCCTAAAGCATCCCTGACAGAGGGTTGTCCAGCTGCCTCTTGAAGGCCTCTAGTGTGAGAGAGCCCACCACCTCCCTAGGTAACTGGTTCCATTGTGGTACTGCTCTAACAGTCAGGAAGTTTTTCCTGATGTCCAACTGGAATCTGGCTTCCTGTAACTTGAGCCTGCTATTCCGTGTCCTGCACTCTGGGAGGATCGAGAAGAGATCCTGGCCCTCCTCTGTGTGACAACCTTTTAAGTATTTGAAGAGTGCTCTCATCTCCCCTCAATCTTCTCTTCTCCAGGCTAAACATGCCCAGTTCTTTCAGTCTCTCTTCTTAGGGCTTTGTTTCCAGACCCCTGATCATCCTGGTTGCCCTCCTCTGAACATGCTCCAGCTTGTCTGCGTCCTTCTTGAATTGTGGAGCCCAGAATTTCAGGTGTCTTGGATGACAACTTCCAGCATCCCGCCACTGGAAATTGGCTAGCTGGGGATGGTGGGAATTATAGCCCAACACATCTGGAGGGCAAGGTTTGAATTGGCCCTCAGACTGAGGCTAGTGCCACATTGCGGGAGAATTCATGCCACACACTAATTCTACACTGCCTCACGTGGATCGCCCGGATGCCCGAGAAAATATGCCCCCACCCCAGAGGTTCTGGTCCGGCAATTGCTCAGAAACAAAAGGAGAGGAGCATCCAAACCAGGTCAGAGAAAGGAGAAAAGGGTTCTCAGGATGCAAATAATCTCTTTTCACGAAGCCTGACGCGTTTCGGCTGGTACTTTATTCAAAGGCCTTCCTCAGGAGACCGTCAGGCGGTCGCATCTGCAGAATTTCCTCGAACGAGATCATTGTCTCCTGTGATAATCTCTGGCGACTGAGATGATCAGTCCCAGGATTTTCTGACCAGCAATGGCTCAGGAAGCACCGGGCCAGCCTGCCTAGCTGGCGTCTTCTCGACACTTCGCCCCACCAGCAGCCATTCCAGCAGGTTGTACGGAGGGAAATGAGAGGGAAAGAGAAGCAAGGCCTGTCCACCGGCCTTGCTGAAAGAATTAATTTCCTCCTCTCTGCCCCCCCCCCCAAAATTCCCTTTTCCTTGCGTGTGGGTGTCATTTTAGATAGAGCCATCTTTTAAAATTGATTTTACGTACGCCGCTTTGGGAGTCTTTTTTGGCTGAGGAGCAGCATAGAAATACTTCAGTAAATAAATAAATAAATAAATAAATAAATAAAATACATGGCCAGGACTGCTGGGGGGGGGGGCGGGCGGGCGGGCGGGCAGGGGCTCGCCAGCCAACGGTGGCTTTTGCAGAAGGAAACCCCGGTGCGAGACGGCTGTGTTTGTCTGGCTGCCAGGGTGGAGGAACGCGCGGCTCTTCAGCGGCTCTCGCAAACACGTAACGAGCCCCCTGGGAGCCCAGCGCCTGTTTGGCACGTCGTGTGGCTTCCTGCGAGCGCGCTCCACGCAGCCCCATCTCCGGTGCTTTCAAAGGGTCTGCTCTTAAAAGGAAACACCTTGGCGGAGCTGTCTGTTAGGGCCACGCCTAGAGACACTTCAAGCCCCACGCCACCGGCCTGTTGGGAGGCTCTGGAGAACCATGCCCCCCACCCCCACGGAAGGACGCCAAAAGACCACGCTGCCGCCAGAGGCATATGGGAGAAGCCGAACCGCTGCCCAGGGTTTCCTACTCTTTCTTGCCTCAAGACACAAGGGATCAGTCCTCCGTCCCTGGGGCTGGTCCCATTTTAAGACAGGACGTCTTTTGTCTGGGGGATCAAAACACACCTCCCATCAGCCACGGCACGCTTCCGTTGGCGAGGTAGGCAGCAGGGAGGATTGAGAGCTGGAAGGTCCCAAGTTCAAATCTCACCTTGGGTAAGCCACACACGCCCCGCCTCTGCTCTCTCCCTCTTCCGTTTGGGCATCTGGCACCCATGTGACATAGGAGCATCAGCTGCCAGGCAATTGACAGGGGCGGCTGTCCGTATGCACAGAAAGCCACAGGGTGGGTGCGGGGTGGCGCTGTGGCGATTATACAACACAGCAGCCACCCCGGGGCTTTCCTGCGAAGCTGTAGAGAGAAAAAGTCGGGGGACTCGACCCAACTTTTTTCTCTGGAGCGAGGCAAGTACGGCGCACCCACCGCCTATCCTCCTCCAGAGTCGCAGGGCAGACGTGGATGGGTGGAGGGTAGGGGGTGGGCCCAGCGAGTCTCCACCGGAAAGCCCACGCTGCCTCCATGGATCCAAACTACTACTATGTGCTGGTGCGGACCAGGGCTTGGCCACACGCAGCCTGTGAGCCACACGCAACCTCTATCTTTGTAGAGGGGGAGGCAGCTCCTGGCAAAGTGGCCACACAAGGAGCAATTCTGCATGGAAAAAGGGGGGCGTAACCCCGCAGATTCCTGAGAAACGCACGCTGTTATTGCGTCCAGTGCTTCCGTGGCCTGGTTTATTGGTTGCTGCATTAGGGGCCAAGAAATTGGCCTGCCAAGAATGGCTGCTTCGACAGATGTTTCCTAGGAATAGTAGCCTGCATCCCCCACAGGCCCTGAGGGGGAACATTCTCGGCTAGTCAGAGCGAGTGGAGAGTAGTGGTCCAGTCGCAGGGGTCCCCAAATTTTGGGGTGGGTGGCCACTTTGCACTGATGGGCACATTTGGAATTTTGAGTGTCATGGGCGCTCTCACAAAATGGCTGCCACGGGGGAGGGGCTTGTCCATTCATAAATTGGCTGCCACGGTGGGCATGGCTGGCCGCCAGACACTCATTTCTCAGAAGGCAAAGTGGGGAGACTGACAGAAAAGTAAACCTAAGCACAAGGCAGAGGTGGGGTTGGAACACCAAAGCACACCCGTCTCTTTGCCCAGCAGTGGCAGCGAATCTGTGGCTGCATCATATAACCGATGCAGCACTGATTCGGAGCCACCGCGGGGCAAAGATGACGTCTAGACAGCCCCCTGGTTAGTACCTGTAACACCCAGGTGAACAGTTTGAGGAAGTAATTTAAACGTTTCTCTGGTTTTTAACTAGTACATGGACCTGGCTGTGCACGGCTTGCAATAGTCCTTAGTGGAATGCAGCAAAGCCGTCAAGCCAACGCACACAGCTGTCCGAACTGGACACAAGGTGCCTGCCCCGTCTGAGTGAAGCCACAACTGTTGACACCCTGAGGCACGGCCCCAGCCCTACAGCGTCCCCAGGGAGGGGTCTGCCAACTCTGTGCCCCTGACGGAGAGGGGAGACACCACATAACTCCGACGCTCAGCCTCCTCCTCCTCCCTGGCTTCAACCACATGGACACATTTAAACTAGTCAAAATTAATCAATGCTTCTTCTCCCCCCCCCCCCACTATGCACGCCAGGTATCAGGGGTCTAGGTTTCACGATATTGGTGCTACGGTGCTCACGCACAGACACACACACAGACCCTTCTATGATTATAGATGCGGGGTTTTTACGATGGTTTTGGACTGAAGCTGAAAAGCTCCCTGTTGGACTAGCCCAGTTTTTTTTCTTACTGGTGGGCAGGAGAGAGAAACCTGGCAAACTCCAGCAAGCTACCGCCTGCAGCGATCCCCTGCCTTTTCTGAAATGCCCCCCACCAACTCTCCTTCTATCTAGATCACACGCCCCCCCCCTTTCGAAGAAGGACAAGGACAAGGAGGCGGCAGCGGCAGTGAGCAGGGGAGCTGGAAGGCTTCCCTTCCCCACTGTGCAGCTGACGAACGCCAAGTCCCCCCCCACGCGTTCCCCCCCCCCCGGAAGCCAGAGCTCCAGTCGAAATTTCCTCGAACTGGAGCAGAGCCCTCGGGGGCGTGGGAGGTCGCTGCAGCAGCGTGGGGCTCGGAGAAGTCACACAGGAGTCACGGAGGGCGGGTTCTGCTTTGGCAACCGTGCCCTGGGCTGTGCTTGACGGGTTCCCCTGGAGCGAGCCAGGCTGCAATGGAAACTTGGGCTCTAGTGCGTCTCCTGCAGCCCACTCCAGCTGGTGGGCGGCAGAAACAGGAGCCTTGCACAAGACGGCTTGCTTCGTTCAAGGCTGGGCCGCGGAGGGCCGTCCAAAGCCTGTTCATACAAGTCCATGTTGTCCAACTGCTGCACAACGAGCCTGTGATGCCAGTGGGGCGGTGAATCCGCTCCGGGTTTCAGTCTGAACTCTAAAGGAGCTCTCCAAGGTGCCACCCTGGAGAGCTCCTTTAGAGTTCAGACTGGTTCTGACTGAAACCCGGAGCGGATTCACCGCCCCACTGGCATCGGCCTCCACTGCTCCCACGGCCACCCAGATGCCTCTGTGAAGCCCTCCGGGAGAGGCACCACCCTCTCTTGTTTTTGGCCCCAGCAGCTGGTCCTGAGACACAGATTGCCTCTGAAGCTGGACGGTGCACTCAGCCATCATGACTAGCGGCCAAGGATGAAGGCCTCCTCCTGCTCCATCATGCATTTCTAAAATCCCCTTTGTAACCCATCTCCACTAGCCACCACTGCTGTGTCTCGGAGCAAGCAATTCCATAGGTCAGGGGTGCAGGATGTTTAGCTCAGGAGCCAAATCTCGGTGTCCCAATACAGCCACATCCGCAATTCTCCAAATGTGGGGTGGTTTCCAACTTCGGTGCATTCCACCCCCCACCCCACCCCCATTCTAAAAGGTTGAGATGCTTCTCCTTAGTTACTGGCAGAAAGAGCTTTAATAAGCTAAAACATGCTGGTACCTTGGCCCCTCCCCCTTTTCCTTTGGCCACGCCCATCGCTGGACCGTGGGCCCTGAGAGCTTCCCTGAAACAGAATTCAGTCCTTGGGCTGAAAGAGATTCAACTTCCTTGCCATAGGTTAACTATGCACGGTCTGAAGTTCTTACTTTTTGTCTGTTCTAAATTAGGGTGACCATACGGAAAGGAGGACAGGGGGCTCGTATATCTTTAACAGTTGTTTGGAAAAGGGAATGTCAGCGGGTGTCATTTGTGGGCATGCAGCACCTGGTGAAATGCCCTCTTCATCACAACAGTTCAAATCTGCAGGAGTATAGCTAGAGTGACTAGATTCAAAAGAGGGCAGGGCTGCAAATGCACGAACCAGCGGATCATGGCTGCACCTGGTGGCAATTTCTGCGATCGCAGTAAGAAGCCGTTACGACAGCAGAAATTGCTGGCAACAACAACAACAACAATAATAATAATAATAATAATAATAATAATTTTATTTATTCATTTATTTATTACCCACTTCTCCCTCTGGATTGAGACGGGTAAGAACATTAGATTTGTTATTGTTTATTCGTTCAGTCGTTTCCGACTCTTCGTGACTTCATGGACCAGCCCACGCCAGAGCTTTCTGTCGGCCGTTGCCACCCCCAGCTCCCCCAAGGTCAAGTCTGTCACCTCCAGAATGTCATCCCTCCATCTTGCCCTTGGTCGGCCCCTCTTCCTTTTGCCTTCCACTTTCCCTAGCATCAGCCTCTTCTCCAGGGTGTCCTGTCTTCTCATTATGTGGCCAAAGTACTTCAGTTTTGCCTTTAATACCATTCCCTCAAGTGAGCAATCTGGCTTTATTTCCTGGAGTATGGCCTGGTTTGATCTTTTTGCAGTCCAAGGCACTACAAACACCATAAAATACCACAAACTATATCCATGATCCGTGGGTTCCAACAGGACATCTGCTTGCAGTGGGTCTTGAACTAACACCATCCCCATCCCCCGTCTCCGCAACCACCAATTATTTGATGGTTTCCTGGCTTTTTGTGCCCTTCCTCCCAATTCTAAAAGGTTGAGGCGCCTCCCCTAAGATAGGGTGACCATATGAAAAGGAGGACAGGGCTCCTGTATCTTTAACAGTTGTATTGAAAAGGTTATTTCAGCAGGTGTCATTTGTATGCATGCAGCACCTGGTGAAATTCCCTCTTCATCACAACAGTTCAAAGCTGCAGGAGCTATGCCAGAGTGATCAGATACAAAGGGGGCAGGGCTCCTGCAGCTTTAACTGTTGTGATGAAGAGAGAATTTCACCAGGGGCTGCATGCCTACAAATGCACCTGTTGGAATTCTTTTTTCTATGCAACTGTTAAAGATACAGGAGCCCTGTCCTCCTTTCCATATGGTCACTCTACTCACCAGTCACATGTCTGGTGTGAAGGAGCCCTCAAGCTGTAACCCACTGGAGTCAGAAAGGCTTCCACCTCTCTCCAATATTTCCCCCCACTGCCCTCCTCCTCTGGGGCTCAGAATCGAACGTAATTAATGCATAGATGTTCCCCGCTACCCTAATGTCCTTCTAGAAAACTACAACTTCTGGATAAATAGTTGAGGCCGCTGAGGAGGTGGTGCTAACATGGACCAAGGAGGGGCAGGGATGCAGAAGAGCTTTATTTGTTTCACATTTTAATATGCACTGACCTCATTTGCACTAATATGTGAACGGGAATGCAATTACCCTTCCGCTTATGAACATCTCCAAATTTTTCGCAGCAGCTCACGGACTGACAAACACATACGAAAATGTGTATGTTACAGGGAAGGCATGCAAAAAGGGAAAACTGCCTTCAAAAAAATACATATATTTGGGGGAACTGTGTGCAGTTGCATACCAAAAGAACACTCATTTCTGCCTTCTCAAACATGTGTACATTTTTCGTGCCAACTTTTAAAAATAAACATTTGCAACCTTGATGCAAAAACAGAAAAAGTGCCGGGAAAAAATGTGAATATTATAGAACAGCCTTCCAGATGTATTGGACTACAATTCCCAGTATTCCCAGCTAGCCATGGCTGGCTGGGGGATGGTAGGAGTTGTAGACCAAAACACAACTTGTCACACAGAGGAGGGCCAGGATCTCTTCTCGATCCTCCCAGAGTGCAGGACACGGAATAACGGGCTCAAGTTACAGGAAGCCAGATTCTGGCTGGACATCAGGAAAAACTTCCTGACTGTTAGAGCAGTACGACAATGGAACCAGTTACCTAGGGAGGTTGTGGGCTCTCCCACACTAGAGGCCTTCAAGAGGCAGCTGGACAACCATCTGTCTGGGATGCTTTAGGGTGGATTCCTGCACTGAGCAGGGGGTTGGACTCGATGGCCTTGTAGGCCCCTTCCAACTCTGCTATTCTATGATTCTATGATTCTAGGATATCTGGAAGAAGCCATGTTGGGGAAAGTTGTTATAGAGAGTGAAAGTGACAGAAGGCCTGTTCACACAATCACAGTGAGGGAAATAAACCACGGTCACTCATTTCCTCCACCGTGCATGCTTGTAGCCCTGTGCTGACTGGATTTCATTCATTATCTCACTGGTCTGGCTTGCTGTGTCATCTGAACCCAGGCAGTACGGCTTGTTTGGGATGGTCAGCAACTCTCAAATACCCCCAACAACAGACCATGGGTTTTTTGAGGGTTGCTGTCCCATTAAACATGCCGTGCTGCCCAGGTTCAGTCAATGCAGCAAACCGTGCCAACGAGGGAAATCCGACTGGTGCATTACACCAGTACGTGTGGCAGGCCGAACAAGCCACCAATGGTTTGTTAACCACGCCGCGATCATGCGAACACAGTCAGATAAGTCCCTCCCTAAGGTGAGGGAGATTGACCCCTGTCTTGCTGGACTGTTGCAAGGCAGCGGCCTCCTGGCTTCTCAGCACACCGCCCTCACTGGCTGCTACTACTAAGATGCCCACCCCTTGGAGGCCCGACTGGCACCAACGCTGATTTTATTCCAGCGCCAAGTGAAAACGTGGCTTTTTAACAAAGCTTTTAATGGTTGAATCCACCAGGCACATGGTTTTAACTGTTTTAGTAATTTTACTGCTTTTAAATGATATATTGTTTTTAACTTGGTTTGTGGTTTAATTTGTTTTTAGCTGGGTATATTTGCTGTTTTTATACGGTATGCTTTTATCTGTACGCCGCCCTGAGATCTTATTGATATAGGGTGGGATATAAATGTTTTAAATAAATAAATAAATGATGATGATGATGACCACGATGATGATGACGATGATGGTCCCAATGATCCAAAGTCATCCCAGCCCTAGTTCAACACTAGTGGAGGCTGGTGGCTCTGATGTCGGTAGGGTGGTGAATCCACTCTGAGGTTCAATCAGAACCGAATTCTAAAGGAGCCCTCCATGGTGCTCTGCACCAGCCTCCAATGTTCAGTGCTCTAACCTAGACTAGCCGTGCTGGCTGGGGATAACGGAAGGTGTAACCCAACTCACTGGCAGGTAGCGGATTGGAAAAGGCTGCTCTAACTACTACTCACGCTGGCTCTAGTACAGCATGGCAAGGCTCCCTTCCTCAGTGCATCTGGGGCCATTTACTCAGCAGGCAGCTTCTTGACGAACGCTTGAACTTCCTTTGAGGTTTCAGTTGAGCAGGTGGCGTACGGGAGAGGGGCAAGCAGAGGAGTACGGCCCACGTAGATTGCTAAAACAGCATTTCAGAGGCCCGCCCTGTAGGGCTGTCGCAACTGATGCCCTGGCGTACGGGAGGGGGCTCAAGGCCTTGTCTATGACCCGCGGGTTTCTAGCAACAAAGATCTGAGCCGCAACAAAGCAGGTGGTTCTCCTGACAACACCCGCCTTTATTCTCTCACCCCTGTGAACATGGAAATGAAAGGAAAAAGGAAGTACAGAACAGGGATGTTTAAAGCAGGGATGTAAAACCCCAAGCCTGGGGTCCCAATCCGGCCCTCCTGGGTTTGACAGAAGGCCACGCCCACTTCCCAAATCCTCTCCCCCTTTCCCAGAAAGCCAATAATTTTGCGCTTTATTTATTTATTTCTTTATTATTTATTTATTACATTTTTATACCGCCCGATAGCCAAAGCTGTCTGGGCGGTTTCCTGACTTTTGTGCATCCCGCCCCCCCACCTGCATCTGAATTCTAAACAGTTAAAGGGCCTCTCCTAAGACTCGCTGCTGGCAGGATGAGCTTTAAGTAGGGTGATCCTAAGGAAAGGAAGACAGCCCCCCCCTATCTTTAACAGTTGTATAAGAAAGGGAATTTCAGCAGGTATCATTATTATATATGCAGCACTTGGTGAAATTGCTTCTTCATCACAACCATTAAAGCTGCAGGAGCCTGACCCTCTTGAACAGATACAAAAGAGGGCAGGGCTCCTGCAGCTTTAACTGTTGAGATGAAGAGGGAACTTTATCAGGCTCTGCACACATAACAATGACACCTGCTGAAATTCCCTTTTCTGTGCAACTGTTAAAGGTACAGGAGCCCCCTGTCTGCCTTTCCACAGGATCACCCTAATTTTAAAAAAAGCAAACTGGTATTTGGGGCATTTTGGCACGGCGTCTTTTGGCTTTCGCCCCCACCCTCTGCTGGAACGTGCTGCCAAGACTTCTCTGAATTCTGCCCTAAGTTTGAAAGGGGTTCAAGACCTCTGTTTTAAAGCTTCTGTGGAATAAGAAACTTCACATACACAGAAATTCAGATCTCACAGGCATGGGCCCCAACACAACTCATATCTTGGGCTACGCCTTGCAGTAGCAAATGAGGAGTGGGGAGAAATGCAATAGCTGGGACTGCCCGGGTCACCTTTCCTCTCGCTTCGAGACTCACTGGAATACTGTAGCAGTGGGACATTAAACAGAAATGCAGCCATCAATGGAGCAATTCTCTCCAACGTTCAAGGCAGCTTAACAATGGCCGTAAATCTTATTGAAACCCTAAGGGGTAGGCAGAGTTTTTTTTTTCAAAGTTCCCAATCTGTTGGCCCAGAACAGACCCATCTTCCAATCCGTCCCGGAGACTCTGTTCAAACCGCATGGTGGCTCCGGCTGGTAGCTCCGATATTAGTGGGGCACCTTAGATAGTGCCTTTAGATTTCTGACTGGTTCTGGTTGAACCCGGAGCGGATTCACCACCCCACTGACCTCAGAGCCAGCAGCCTCCACTGGTTGTCGATATGACAGATGGGAGACCTGAATGACCTGTAATCAGGAACATTTTGCAAGGCTGGCCTGGGCAGACGCTTGGACAATGCTAGGGTGACCATATGGAAAGGAGGACAGGGCTCTGTATCTTTAACCGTCGAATTTTAGCAGGTGTCATTTGTATGCCTGCAGCACCTGATAAAATCCCCTCTTCATTGCAACAGTTAAAGCTGCAGGAGCCCTGCCCTCTTTTGTATCTGGTCAAGAGGGCCGGGCTCCTGTCGTTTGAACTGTTATGATGAACAGGAAATTTCACTAGGTGCTGCATGCATGCAAATGACTCCTGCTGAAATTCCCTTTTCTATACTATGGTTAAAGATACAGGAACCCTGTCCTCCTTTTCATACGGTCACCCTACACAAATCCACCGAACCCAGGTACCTCAGGCCTAACAACTTCCGCCCTTTTGAAATCCACTCCCAGCCCCTCTGCAGCCTTCAAAGAGCTGTTCTTGTAACAATATCCCCTACAATCTAATTAAAACAATTATAATCTTGTATAGAGAAGGTGGATTTAAAAGTAGCCTTCCCCTACTTGATGCCTTCCAGCTGGGTTGGGCTACAACTGCCATCATCCCCAGATGATGGCAGTTGTAGCCCAACCCATCTGGAGGGCTCCAGGATGGGGCAGTCCGGTTTAACGTAATTTTCAATAAAGGTTTGTTCCGAGCGTAAAACAATGGATTTCCTTTGCGCGTAACCTAAACGTCTCTAGCATGGAGTCCGATCAAGCTTGCCAACGAAAGCTGGCTTGGAAAGAGAAAGGGAGGGGTTTTCTCCCTTGCTTCCAGGGCCCCTGTTCCAAGCAAGGGCAGCAGAGAGGCCCATGGGAGACACACCTTAGGAGAGAGAGATTGAGAGAGAAAGAGATTGAGAGAGAGATTGAGAGAGAGAGAGAGAGAGAGAGAGAAAGAGAGAGAGAGAGAGAGGCTGCTTTGGAGTCGGGCTGGCTCTGTCAGCCTTGGTCCTGCCCCTCTGGGCCAGAGGTGCTCAACCAGAATGCGGACACAACGTGACTCTGCACCTGAGAAGTCCAGACAGAACAAAAATAAATAAATAAAAACCCCAACGGAGAGGTCCAGACAGAATGAGGAAAATCTCAGCGCGTACATCCAACCGTCTTCGTCTCCTTTTTCTCTTCTTCCTCCGCCCTTAACCCAGCTTCTTCTAAAGGCCCAGGGCAAAAGGAGCCAAATTATTCAAAACGTGCCTGAAACAAACGCCCAAAACCAGTACATTGAAAGCACCTACGACCGACCGATGCAACAAAACCGCTGAGCCTGCCAGCGCGTCCACCTCCGCCACCAGAACCCTGCCGAGATGAAAGGTCTCCCTCTGCCTGTGTTGGAAGCTCAAGCTCAGAGGAGTCCCCAGGGAAGGGAGTTGCCACAGAAACAGCCAAAAGAGGGTACCACAAACCGACCCTGCAGCAGGAAGGGTTCATTCATGCTACACTAACGTATATAAAGAATCTCTAATACACACACACACACAGCGGTATTTTTTTGTTTCCTGCACGTCAGGATCTATAACCAGCTTGCATCCTGGAAGGAAATCCTCGCAGCTGAAAATGCAAAGCCCCCCCCCCCCCGACACCGGGGTCATTAACTCCCGGGATGCCACATCCTGCACAGCAACGCCAAAAAAACGGCCCGCAACAAGCACCTCTGCCGGCCCGACATCCACAGCACCCGGGCACAGCCGGCAGGAATGACGGTCCGTTCGGAAGCGATGCCAAGCCAAACAGGCAGGGGAAGGGAGAGGAGGACTGGAGAAAGAGACGCTCCAGCGAGATTTCGTTCGTGTGCCTCTCCCCCCAACCCCGGCTCACAAAAGGCACGGGGGTTTTCCGCAGTTCGCACCTGCTCACATCTCCACAAAGCCTCCACGCGCAAAGGCGGCACCCGCCTGGCACTCACCCCCAGTTTCCTGCTCTTCATTTTCACGTATCCCTGTTTGACGATGTCGTTGAAATTCGTAGCCATGGCTCAGCCGCTGCGCCAGCCAGGATCCACCGCTACAGAGCCCAGAGGCTCTCGATGGTCCTCCGCCCGCCTCCTCGAGGGCACCGCTGCTGCCGCCGCGACAGTCCCTCCTCCGCCCTCCGCTGAGGCCGTTCACCTGTCTTCAGACTTCTGCCGGCACGCCCGCTGCTTTGCTTCCCCACTTCCTCAGCATTGCAATAGCCAGCGCTCCGGCTGCTTCCTCTTGTCCGCTAGAAAATAAAAATGACAGATAGATGAGAGACTGTGGCATCTTTCTCTTGCTCCAGCCCCCCCACCCCCAGTCCACTCCTCCCTCCCTCCCTCCCTCCCGTCTTTCCCCACTCCCGACGAAACCATTCACGAGAATCCAAGCTGGCTCATACGGGAGTCGGGGGTGGAAAAATGGAACAGCCCAGCTTTTAACCCACCAGACGCTTTAATTCATACATCCATAAGAAGATGCTTCCGCCAGGCTTAAGGAGCAGAAAGATCGCGGGTTCCTTCCTCCCCGTTTTTTCTTTTTCTTTTAAAGCCTCCTTTCAAACGGTAGCCTTCAAAGGGACTCTTTCACTTGCCTTTCTGTTCCTAATTCTGCCTGGCTAGTAAAACATCTGACCTCCTTCCAGGCCTTGAAAGGTGAGGATGGTAGATCAGCAGGAGAAACATTTACAGAACACCCTTAGCTCCGGAGCGTGTTATCGGTAGACCTGTCTCATATACAGTTACTTCAGATCAGCCTTCCCCAACTCGGTGCCCTCCAGAGGTGTTAGACTGCAATTCCCATAATTCCAAGCCAATGGTCATGCTGGCTAGGAATGATGGGAGCTGCAGTCCAACACCTCTGGAGGGCACCAGGTGGGGGAAAGGCTGCTTTAGATCAACAAATTTATTTATTTATTTATTCATTATCTGGCCTTTCTGCCAACAGAATGGTGCTCCCAGCAGCTAATCATAAAAAATCCACGAAATAAATGTAATTATAATGTAACAAATAAATTACAAAAACAACGACAAAAGAAATAAGCAGCACCAAACCACTGAAATCCTATTCAGCAATGAATAAATAACCCTAATTAATAACCCTAAATATAATAACAACCCTAAAGCCCGCCTGAAGACACCTTTCACATGCTTTAATTTCTCTAAAGGGAAATTTAAAATGTTAAGCGAAAGTTCGTGGCTCTTTCCACATTGTTTCTGCGCGTCGTGTGCTCATCTTTTAAAGCTTCCCTGGGCCCCCAAAACCTCTATTCGCACCACACCTCAAATTGCACAAAACAATCACATCTACACCTGCCCTCCGGATGTGGCTACCATGTCCCTGGGCCTGACTGGCTGGGGATGATGGAAGGCGTAATCCAACACAACTGGTGGGCAGCAGCTGGCGTAATTACAGCTTCTCAATTTGAAAGAGGGTGCTGTTCCATTCAGGGCTGTCAGCAGCGAGAGGAGGGCAAGATTTACATTATAGACCACATAATTGTCCCTTTCTGGCCGCGTAATGCAACCCCGTTACTATTGCGTAAGAGAAGCAGGAAGCAAAGCCCTAGTAAGGCAACGAGATTTCCCCTTTATCTAAAGAACCGCCATTTCATCCTAGCACTCTGGCCCTGTTCAGGAGAAGGCACGAGGGCTCAAAGAGGGTACTGAGATGGGGCTGTGCAAACTGCTCCTGCCCCCCAAACTCCGGGCACACCAGCACCCCTCTTTACAGTTTGGATCCTGCCAGGTTGAACTGGCAGGGTTTGAAAGGGAGTTCTACCTGCATTGGCAAATAGATTGGGAATCTTCTTGCCCTCCCCCTGCTGAAAGATGATATTATTATTATTATTATTATTACATTTACAATTCAAACATATAAAAATAAATTACAAAAGTTAATATAGAATTAAACCTTCAGTAAAATTAAAAACATGTAATTTTTTTAAAAAAAAACCTGTAACAGATTAAAGGGGGGATGGAATCCAAAATATTAACACAGGTCTAGAGTAGTTCCAAAAGCCTGCTGGAACAAAAAAGTTTTTGCCTGCCTCTGAAACTATAGCACAGAGGGAGCCAGTCTAGCTCCCCTGGGAAGGGAGCTCCAGAGCCTTGGAGCAGCCACGGAGAAGGCCCTCTCCCGCGTACCCATTAGGCGTGCCTGGGATGGTGGTGGGACTGAGAGGAAGGCCTCTCCAGAAGATCTCAAAGCACGGGCAGGCTCATATGGGAGATTACAGTCTTTCAGATAACCTGGACCCGAGCCGTAGAGGGCTTTATGGGTAATAACCAGCACTTTGAATTGTGCCCGGAAACAGACTGGAAGCCAGTGTAGCTGTTTTAACAGGGGAGTTGTGTGCTCCCTGTAACCAGCCCCGGTCAACACTCTGGCTGCAGCTCTTTGAACCAGCTGGAGTTTCCGAACACTCTTCAAAGGCAGCCCCACGTAGAGCGCGTTACAGTATTCCAATCGGGATGTAACTAAAGCATGTGTCACCATGGCCAAGTCCGACATCTCTAGGAACGGGCGCAGCTGGCGCACTAGCTTTAACTGTGCAAATGCACTTCTGGCCACCGCCGAAACCTGGGCATCCAGGCTCAGGGCTGAATCCAGAAGTACATCCAAGCTGCAGACCTGTGTCTTCAGGGGGAGTGTAACCCCATCCAGCACCAGCTGAATCCCTATTCCCTGATCCGCCTTTCGACTGACCAAGAGCACCTCTGTCTTATCTGGATGAAGCTTCCATTTGTTCGTCCTCATCCAAGCCATCACTGCCAGCAGACACCGGTTTAGCAAAGAAACCGCTTCCTTGGAATTGGGTGGAAAGGAGTAGTAGGGTTAAAGATAAAGCCCAACCGAAGCTCCCCCCCCCCCCATGCCAAGAGCCTTTCCCCATTTCCGTACTGCTCAGCCTCGAGCTGCATCGGCAGCTAAGCCCTGGATGACGGCCCATCGCCTGGCAGGAAACTCACAGGCCTCTCCAGCTTGCTGAGTCTGCACCCCCTTCCGCCGGGAAGCGCATCACGTCGGCCCCCGTGAGGATTCCAGTCTGATAAGCATCCAAACACCGCTGTGCACTCCAAAAGGCAGGGCTTTGCACTCACACGCCCCAATGATGATCCTGGATGCTTGCCCCGGCTGCCGGGATTTTATTGCCGGCTCTGGTCTAGGATGCCGTAGGCGGAACTGGGGGATTAATTATGCTCACTGCCTGATCGATGTCTCCCTCTCTGCATCCAGCCCCCCAGCCACACACACACACAGCTCAGAATGGGCAAAGTGGCCCATTTCTCGTTCATCCTAATAGCAACCCCGTAAGGGAGATTACCTGGCCGGCCTTCATAAAGCCTGCAGGTTCGTAATGGGAAACAGTAATGTGCCACCCGTTATGGCCACCAATTTGGATGGCTTTAAGCTGGCTAAATAAATTCATGGGGAAGACAATCAATGGTTCTAGCACTGATGGCTAAGTGCTACCTCCAGTATGCCTGTATACACCAGTTGCTGGGGAACATGGGTGGGAGGGTGCTGTTGCACCATGTCCTCCTTGTTCATCCCTGGTCGACGGCTGGTTGCCCACTGTGTGAACAGAGTGCTGGACTAGATGGACCCTTGGTCTGATCCAGCATCAGGGCTCTTCTGCTGTTCACCAGCAGAGTCCGTGGATGAGCTGAGCTATCTCCATTTCCTCACTGGGCCCCATGGGCCATAAGAGGACCTGGGAATCCTTTGTGCCAATCTCTTCTCAGCCCTGAAGCAGCCACTCTGTGGCCTTAGGGAAGCCACTCCGGACATATTCAAAAGCAAAGGTGATCGGGTCCAGGTGATAAAACCCCAGAATCCACAGCTGGGGAATACCTTTATCACAGAGTGCAGAACCAGTGGATTGGGACCCCTGACCTGTCTGGGCACCCAATCCACCACCACCCCACCACTGCCAGGGTTCTCGAGATGGCCACACCCCTTCCTCCTGGCCCCTCCTCCTTTCCTCCGATTGCTGATCATTTGGGTTTTCTTGGCTTTTGCGCAGTTTTTCCGTTGTTCTAAAAGGTTGAAATCCCTCTTCTAAAGCTTGAGGGCTGGCAGTAAGAGCTTTACAGTCAGATATGTGGGGTTGTTTTTGTATTTTGGCTGGGGGATTATGGGAATTGTAGTCCAACATATCTGGTGCCCATAAGGTTGAGGAACAGGGATGTATGTGAATGACTGTGTGTGTGTGTGTGTGTGTGTGTGAATGGGGTCTAGGCAATGGAGGCTGGTGGCTCAGGCATCGAAGCAGGGCTCACAGGGTCTTCCAGAAAGCTTTCTGTGAATGGGGACATGAAACCCTGGTGCATTTGCGCACTTCTACCATACCACATCGCCACCTAGTGGTTAAGTATGGAACATATAGAAAGCCAGAGATAGACACCACCACCCTGAAAAACAACAGGAGACAATCGTAATCCCAAAAAGAAGCTGGAAGCATAACCCTCGGTAAAGTGAAGGGTTAAAAGCCTCATGTAGGGAAGCCCTAAGCTGTAGGAGAGGAATTTCAACCTTCTGGAATTTGTGTGGGGAGGCGGGAGGAAGAAGCCCAAATTGCCAAATGATCCCTGATGTGGAGAAAGGGGAAGGAGAAGGAGAATGTCCATCTGGAGAAACCCAGAGGGCCAACTGGGCCCCCAGGTGGTCCAGATTGGGCTCTCAGGCCCCTGCCTTAATAGGATACATTCCCACGTTCCAAGACCTTAAGGGCTAGTTCTTACACATATGCATTTCTGGGCATTGTGGATTGGCAGCTGAATGGGTAAATTGCCCCAGATGGGTGCATGAAAGCTCCATGAACAGTGCTGTTGGGTGATCCCCTCACCTATGCAGATCAAGTGCTGAACACGCATGCATGGGGCAGGCCTAGGCCAAAGGACCCAGGGGCTTTCTTGAGCCCCCCCCCAAACCCTGCGTTTGCGTTCCTTCGGGTTGTCCCCACCTAAGGAGCGAGCACAGGTTTGCACATCAGGAGGAGCAGCTGTCCTATGCCCCACCGCACGTGCACCAGGGTGCCCGCACCTCCTCACATCCCTCCAGGTTTTTTTTTTTTAAACACCCTTTTCCCCCATCCCCATGCCAGAAAAGCACAGAAGCGGTCCAGTGGCTATTTGGCTGGCCCACTCCCTCCCTTCTGTCCAGGCGGAAGGTGACCAATCAAGGGCTGCCATCTGCCTGGACGCACCTCTGACACAACTCCAGAGCAAGGTGGCAGACGCTGTCATCGCCTTGCTGCAAGAGAAAAAGTCGGGGTAAGTCCCTGGCTTTTTTAATATCAGATCTTCAGGGGAGAGCCATGAAGATCTGATGGCTGCCGCATCATATAAACGACCCAGAGCCCCTGCGGAGCCGACCCAGGGCTTTCCCCTCATCAAGACAAGGCCGAAGGCTCCCGTCACCCCAGTCTGCTACACCAAATCAAGCTAACGGAGCAGCTTCTCTCGGACATTCCTGTCTGATTGCGAAGATCTTCTCTGGAGATCTTCTTTGGGTGCCACCAACCGCAATGGTGTGAGGGGCGACTACCAGGGTAACTGAGTGTGTTCAGAGGAGGGCAACCAGGATGATCAGGGGTCTGGAAACAAAGCCCTATGAAGAGAGACTGAAAGAACTGGGCAGGTTTAGCCTGGAGAAGAGAAGATGGAGGGGAGACATGATAGCACTCTTCAAATACTTGAAAGGTTGTCCCTCAGAGGAGGGCCAGGATCTCTTCTCGATCCTCCCAGAGTGCAGGACACGGAATAACGGGCTCAAGTTAAAGGAAGCCAGATTCCAGCTGGACATCAGGAAAAACTTCCTGACTGTTAGAGCAGTACAACAATGGAATCAGTTACCTAGGGAGGTCATGGGCTCTCCCACCCTAGAGGCATTCAAGAGGCAGCTGGACAACCCTCTGTCAGGGATGCTTTAGGGTGGATTCCTGCATTGAGCAGGGGGGTTGGACTCGATGGCCTTGTAGGCCCCTTCCAACTCTGCTATTCTATGATTCTCTGTAGTGGCCCCCTGACAGTGGTTGGCTTTTCCCGGAGAGATCCACCTGGCATCTTCACTGTAGACATTTCAATGCCAGGTAAGACCTCCCTCTTTCAACAGGGAGGCCAACTAATCTGTCACCATGATTCGTAACTTGACTGCTAGCTCTTTATTATTATTTTTATGTTTCAATATATTTATTGTTGTATTTACTGTTTTGGTAGTTATTTTATTGTTTTGTTTTTCAAATTGTAAACCACCCCGAGGGCATCTGCCAGTTGGGCGATACGTACGTTTAATTAGAAACAGATAATAAAATAAGCGAGCGCTGGCCACAGACGACATTGTTCTCCTTCAGAGGGGCTGTTTGGATTAGCGAGGCTGGAAAGGCGTCTTTCGCACAGCGGCGTCTGGTGGTACGTGGCCAAGGCCCCACACAGCGTGCGGGAAACTGAGGACACTTGGTGTTGGAAAGTTGCCCTCAAACACCGGGGGTGGAGCGGGGATACGGATCCGCCGTGCCAGATGGAACGCTTGCAGGGAGCCAAATCGTCATGCCTTGAAATGAAAGCAGGCCAGGCGGCTGAGAAAAGCGGGGAAAGGGAACAGGAAGGCAAGGGGGACGAGGGCAGGAATGGGGAAGAGAGGCGAGGGAAGGGGAGGGGTGGGAAAAGGAAAGGAGACGGGACGGGGAGGAATGGAGAGGAGAGGGAAGGGGCAGGGATGGCAGCCAAAGGGAGCAGAGAAGAGGCTCGTTCTAAGAAACACCGTTCCGCAACGTGACTTGCCCGGTGTTTCAGCCTGACCCCCAATGACCAGCACAATACTTAGACAGTAAGTATTGGGAGAGCACAATACTTAGACAGAAAAAAGCCCGACAATTCCCAGCAGTCCCCAGCCAGCCATGCAGGGAGTTGCAGGGCTTTTCTTCCTGGCTAAACATGCATACAACGGCACGCTAAGAGGCCAAGCTATTAGAATCTCTCCCGTTCAGGGCCAGTGCCAGACTATTTTGCGCCCTAGGCAGGTGAGCGGCTTCCGGCTGGGCGCGCCGTTCCAAAGCCGCCCCCCGGCCCAGCGTCCTGGCTTCGAAGCCAGCGCCCGGCCGGAAGCCGCTCCTGGCTTCGAAGCCAGGACGCTGGGGTTGGGGGTGGCTTCGGAACGGCGCGCCCGGAAGCCGCCCTCTCAGAGCTGCTGTGGGAGAGCGGCTTCCGGGCGCGCCGTTCGGCGCCCCCTTACCTTGGCACTCTAGGCCGCCGCCTGAGCTGCCTCTATGGCAGTGCTGGCCCTGCTCCCGTTCAAATCTTACCTTTGACATACGCTCACTGTGAGGGGGTCACAGGCAAGCTTCCCCCCTCCCGCCCCCAGGTCAGCCTTCCTCTGAAACAAAGCCATAGTAATACTGACCTGCCTTACAGGGTGGTTGTTAGGATTTCTGAGACAAAATACGCGAGGGACTTTGAACTCCGGCTATTGGGCGGTATAAAAATGTAATAAATAAATAAATAAATAAATAAATAAATAAACTCCCTAAAGCTGCCTTCCCTACCCTGGTGACCCCCAGATGTATTGGACTGCATGCTGGCTGGGAATGATGGGAGTTGCAGTCCAATACATCTGGATGAAGCCAGGTTGGGAGAAGGCAGCTCTAAAGCACTGTATAAATGGTATGACAATGATGATGTATTGGACTGCAACTCCCATCATTCCCAGCCAGCATGCAGTCCAATACATCTGATGATGGTATTTATCATCATCATCACCACCACCACCACCACCACCACCACCACCAGCACCACAGAAAGCTGCCTTAAACGGAGCCAGAGCCTTGCTCTTTGTTAGCCCAGTATTGTTGGCACTGACTGGCAGCCACGGCTTTCCAGGGTTTCAGCAGGATTCTTTCCTAGTCCTACCTGGAGATGCTGCCCAGGATCAAACCCGGGTCCTTCTGCCTAACACTGGGCTATGGCCCCCTCCCATTATTCCCACCCCCGCGACTCTCCAGGTAGCCGCTGGCTCTGTGTTTACAATGCCGTTTTTAAAGAACTGACCACCCACACCTAAAGAGCCATTTATTACGGACCGTAAACTCACCTCGTAGCCGTGAGTGGCTTTGGGGGCAGCAGAGAAGGGGGAAGAGGCTGAGGGTTTCTGGTGCAGAAACGGCTTCATCACTGACAGCCACCGTAGAAATATGAACAAGCCATGCTAAGGTTGTGGCACACTACGCTCATCAGCGAAGGCCCACCTCCAGGTGCCTCCTCCACGGGAGGCTCAGAAGGCAGCAACAAGGGAGAGGGCCTTTTTGGTGCTGGTCCCCCAACTCTTGCAACGACCTCCCTGACGAGGGCCGCCTGGCACCAACACTGCTAAATTTTCAGTGCCACTAGGGATGGGTGAACTCCCCCAAGTCCTGTTCGTGCTCTGCTCCCCAGACTCCTGCCGGTTGACGAGAGCGCTCGCATCGGCCACCAGTGAGGGAGGAAGCAGCAGCCAGGCACCTCTCCACCGTGCCTGGGTCGAGCTCCAGCTGAGAGCCCCCTCCCTCCTGCTACCAACTGTAACTGCAGAGGCCACCAGTGAGGGTGGAAGCAGCAGCCAGGCACCTCTCCATCCTGCCTGGGTCCAGCTCCAGCTGAGAGCCCCCTCCCTCCTGCTGTCAACTGTAACTGCTGAACTTTGCAACTAAGATTGTAGTGCCTGAATTTGCTTTCCTTTCCCCCCCCTCCTCCCTCCCAATCCCCTTTCCTTTTGTGTCATGTCTTCTAGATTGTAAGCCTGTGGGCAGGGACAACTCCCAGCATGCCCCAGCCATGTTGCAAAATAAAGCCACTCTTGATGTGGCATGAGAATTCAACATACAGCTTTTAAAGCTCAACTAAAAACTTTTCTTTTTCCTAAAGCTTTTAAAACTTGATGTTGTGCAGACTTCTACTGTTACTTTCTGTTAGTTTTTCCCTACCCTGTGCCTGCTTACCCTACCCTGTACCTGTTTGCATTCTCTTCCCCTCCTTATTGTTTTACTATGATTTTATTAGATTGTAAGCCTATGCGGCAGGGTCTTGCTATTTACTGTTTTACTCTGTACAGCACCATGTACATTGATGGTGCTATATAAATAAATAATAATAATAATAATAATAATAATAATAATAATAATAATAATAATAATAATAATTTTGTCCATGAGCTGTGATTTGTGCAAATTCGCATGATTTGCGGAAATCACGATTTGCACAAAATCACAGCCATAAATAACGCATTTTGCCTAAAAATGCAGGTGTAAAGAACCATTTACGCCTGAACTTTTGTACAAATTGCAGCATTTACAGCCATGATGTGGCAGAAACCTAGATTTCTGTAAATGTTCCCTTCCACGGATTTGTGCAAAGCGGAACTGGCACAGAAACAGTGGGAAACCATGACCTTGCCTGACTCAGCACACACCGAGTTGAGCCAGCTCAGAGATCCACGACCTGGTGTGCGGGGGTCAGAGCCAGCAAAAAAATTGAAAAACAGATTCCTCCAACATCCCTAGTTAAGACCTTCCTCTTCTCTCGGGCATTTGGCAGCACGGGATGAGATTTTAATCAGGTCCTGGGTTTTTATTATTGTTTTAAATTGTTTGAGATATATGTGTGTGTCTCTGTGGGCTCTCTGTTTATATGTTTGTTTTAAAATGGTTTTTATGATGCATTTTTAAGGTTTTAATCTTTGTGAACCATTCAGAGAGCTTCAGCTATTGGGCGGTAGACAAATAGAATGAATGGAAGAATGAATGAATGAATGAATGAATGAATGAATGAGTTGGCCTACTTGGCTTGCATGAAGCAAAGATGGTTTGCGCATCATTTTCAGGAGCATTTTCAGGCTTAGCTGTGCTCTCCAGTCCAGGACCCCCAAGGTGGGGCAGGGTGCTCTGTGTTGGAGGGGGCTCTCATCAATGGTCCCTCTGATGAACTCCCTCCTACAATGCTGCACCTTGGGCCCCGTCTATATGACAACAGGATTGCTCCTCATTGAATATAAACTCAATTTTTTGTTGATTTGAATCTAGGTAAAGAGCATCACGCTGCAGCAACAACAGCGATTTATCTCCTGAAATTTTTTTGTAGTGCAGTTATTAATGCGCACATGCACATATACAATGCTACGATGCTACAATGCTACGGAGTAGAGACGAGGGAAGCTACACATTTTATATGCAGAGCTCCACAGATTCAAAGAAGAGGCAAATCGGGAGGGGAGGGGAAAGGAACGAGGCAGCCGATAGGTAGGAAGCCGGGAAATCAGCCTTCCCACTTTGCAATCACTTTGTCCTACTCTCAAAGCTACGCCCACGTGTCAAAATGCGATTTTCCTCCCCCAACGACACATAACCATAACACGTTGCAAACTCGGACGTTGATCCCAAAGTCGCGGTAAATCGCAAAAGCGGATATGCACATTATCGCATTAAAAACCCGGCGCTACGGTGAATGGGCGGCTGCGACATGTGTCCTGAAACACAAATATACGCATTTCCATCGGGGTAAAGAAGCCATGTAAACAAGCCCTTGGTTACAGGTGCACGCGTCAGCAGCAAGTGGCCATTTTCCTTTCCCACAACGCCCCCACTCCAGGGCAGCGTAGGAAGTTTAAATGTTGGCTCACAGACCAACAAGGGGGCGGGTGTCCAGGTCAGGCATCAACGCTGGTGGCCCTTTCTGCAGTCTTGGGAATTCCAGCTGCCACCCAAGAGTACAGGTTCAAATGCCAGGATTTGGCAGGAATATAAGTGCAGCAATGAGACACTTAACCAGGCACAGGCAGAAAGGGCAGGCTTCCTACATTTTATGCCCAGCCCAGGTAATCATACTCCCCGTTCAGTATGATTATCCCTTTCACTCCCTCTAATGCTGGTCTCAGCCGGTGAGTGGCGATAGAATTATCGCCAAAACACGGCCAGTGAGAAACATCAACACGCTCGGTGGGGCGGGGGGAACACCAAGGTTCAAACATCTTTGGGAAGAAGTCCCATGGAGGCAAAACCCTCCCCTTGCAAAACACCCAAACAAACACCGGCCCAATGAGGACTGCGCATGGGAAGTAGGCACAGGACACAGAATGTCTAGGGTGGGGGGAGAAGTGGGGCGTCTCCGAACAAGAGCCGTCCAGGCCACGACAGTTAGGTCCACGTCCCATTTGTTCCCAGGCCACATAGCCCTTCCCAAGTAGGTCAGTAGGTTAAGCGCCAGGTCTCAGAGGCCCCGCGGTTGCTCAAGCAAACCGAACAAGGCTTCCATTTCACCTGAGAAGCTCGCTGCCTCTCGGGCACCGCGGATGACCTTGGCTTGATGTATCCCTTCCGAGTGCAGATCCAGGGTTGTGCCACCGCCCCTCTGCCCTCTGCCCGCTGCTCTGAGCTCGAAAGCAAGGTCTCTGGAAGAGCCAGAGAGCAATCGCACGCCCCGCCTGAAAGCAGCAATCACCTCTCCGCTCTTCTCCCCCCACCCCCACGTGTGATTTTCTCTGCCGCCTCCATCAACACACCAAAGGCGTCAGCCCAGCTGGAGCCTCTCTGTGCACAATGAGTTGCAGAGTCTCCAAGTTAAATAATTCATGCGAGGATAATAGTACAAAAACCAACAGAGTCACTCCAAAGCCAAAGAGCAGCCTCTTTGCTTGCAGACTCCGGGGCAAAACACACACGCAGCGCTAAGGCCCGGGGGGCGCTTGCATCCAGGACCGCCTGACCTGTGGCAACCCCAGGGTCACGACGGGGAGGCTGGGTTTTTTTTACCCAAAATGTCATCCCCGATAAAGGATTGGGGATGTTGCAGAAATCCATCCGTGGGCTAGATTTTGCAGAGGCCCATGCAATCGGCTGCCGCGTCCGTAGAGAAAGTAAAATGCATACGAAATGTGCCTCGCACCCAGTTCGTCCGGATGGATGGGCAAGTCTTGTGTCTCTCAACCCGTTTGCTTACAAGCGTTGCGCCAATCCTTGATCTTCAACAACAGTCCTTTGCAAATACTACCCAGGTCAGGAGTGCAAAACCTCAGGCCAAGGGTCTCAATCCGGCCTTCCAGAAGGCCCCACACCCTCGCCTCCAAACGCTCATCGTTTGGTGGGTTCTTGCCTTCTGTGTCTCTGGCAGGAAGAGCTTTAAGCTAGAAGGTGCTCCGATTTTGGCCACGCCCCCTTTGCATGGGGCTCCACCCACCACTGGAATGCAGCCTCCGAGAGCCTCTCTGAAATCAAATGTGGCCCTCGGGTTGGGAGAGGTTCAGCACCTCTGCTCTAGGCAATTCCCACAGAGCACACTGCCCTGGTCAAAAACAGTGAGCAGATCCTTTGGCTATATCACAGCCCATCCTGGGGAACAATCTTCCGTCCCCATGGTCCAAATGGACCTTTGGCTTCATGTGCCTTCATGCTAGAATCTCATTGCAAGTTGGCAAAATCCAAGGTGGCTCTAATGTCAGTTGGGCGGCGAATCCGCCCCGGGTTTCAGTCAGGACTCTACAGGAGCTATCCAATGTGCAAGAGAACTCCTTTAGAGTTCTGACTGGTTCTGAAAGTGAGAGCCAGAGTGGTGTAGTGGCTAAGGTGTTGGACTGGGAGTCGGGAGGTCCGAGTTCTAGTCCTCACTCGGTCATGGAAACCCACTTTGGGCCAGTCACATAATCTCAGCCCAACCTACCTCACAGGGTTGTTGTTGTGAGGATAACATGGAGAGGAGGAGGATTATGTACGCCAGCCTTCCTCAACCTGGGGCGCTCCAGATGTGTTGGACTCCATCTCCCAGAATGCCCCAGCCAGCAGCTGGCTGGGGCATTCTGGGAGTTATAGTCCAACACATCTGGAGCGCCCCAGGTTGAGGAAGGCTGATGTACACTGTCTTGGGTTCCACGGAGGAAAAAAGGCAGGATATAAATGTAATAAATAAAAAATAGAAACCTGGAGCAGATTCACAGCCACACTGACTTTGGAGCCACTATGGATAGCTCCTTTGGAGTTCTGACGGAAACCCGGAGCGGATTCACTGCCTCACTGACATCAGAGCCACCAGCCTCCACTGCTTCGGAACCATATCGAAATCTAGAGAGGTGGTGGGCTTTCCCACAGAGGAGGCCTTCAAGAGGCAGCCAGATGGACATCTGTCAGGTTTGCTTTAAGGTGGATTCCTGCATTGAGCAGGGGGGTTGGACTTGATAGCCTTAGAGACCCTTCTAACTCTACTATTCTAGGATTCTGTGATTCAATCTGAGCCCCTTGGAAAAAGGGTAAAATATAATAGACATAAATGTGGCTCCCGGGGGGTCATCTTATGGACCCTTGGAGAATATCCCAGGGGTCACTGGATTTTTCCGATCCCTTTGAAGATGGAGAAAGAGATCTCCCCACTGAGAGGAAGAAGAGATGCAACTTCCTAAGAGTCCCCCATGAGGCTGCAGAAGGATCTCCGACGTCGGAGCTCCAGTGCCGGAGAGCACAAAAAGGGGCATTCTTGAGGCATCTCTGAAGAGGCTCAGTGGCGCCACAGATGGCTCTACGCCAGTGTTTCCCAAAATGGGCGGTACTGCCCCCCTGGGGGCAGTGGGATTGCATAGGGGGGCACCAAGAGGCAAAGGGGTGGCTGGCAGGGGGGCGCTTGAGGTGGTCTTTTCCGAGAAGCGCCTCTCCAGTAGGTCTTAAGACCCAGGGACATTTTTATGGGAGAAGGTAGTTTGGTCCCAAGCCATATAGGGGAAGAATCCACACATGTATTAATACCGTTTCAGAAGAGTCCTTTTAACGGTGAATTGAAATGTTTCAAAAGCACCAAAACGCTAATGAAGAGACATATCCTGCTTGGTGTGCCCCGCCACGCCGGCTGCAAAACAGAGGCGTTTGCTCTCTTTTCCCTCCCTCCCTCAGCAAGCCTACGGCGGGTGCTTCCTATTTGAAGGGGCTGTGCGCAGGGGGCACTGGGCATGAGTTTGCTGAACCAAGGGGGCGGTTACCTGAAAAAGTTTGGGAACCACTGCTCTACGCCATTCCCCCAACACCAACTGGTTGGTGTTTCCTGGCTTTTGTGTGGTTTTCACCCCATTCTCAGAGGCTGAAATGCCTCTCCTAAGGCTGGGTGAACGGTATTCTTGTCCCCACCCCTTTTGCCTTTGGCCCCACCCCTTCTGCCTTTAGCCCCACCCACCAAAGGGATATGGCTTCCTAGAGAACTTCCCTGAACTGGAGCTTAGCCCTTGGGCTAAAACAAGATTGACACCCCGGATTTGCAGGATCCAAAGCCCACTCATGCCAACAAACCCTCCCACCCCCTCCAGAACAAGGTGGAAAACAACACCAGCCCTAGAGCTGCTGTCGTTCGTATCCCTCCCAGTGGAAAGAGAGACTGAAAGAACTGGGCATGTTTAGCCTGGAGAAGAGAAGATTGAGGGGAGACATGATAGCACTCTTCAAATACTTAAAAGGTTGTCACACAGAGGAGGGCCAGGAGCTCTTCTTGATCCTCCCAGAGTGCAGGACACGGAATAACGGGCTCAAGTTAAAGGAAGCCAGATTCCGGCTGGACATCAGGAAAAACTTCCTAACTGTTAGAGCAGTGCGATGGTGGAATCAGTTACCTAAGGAGGTGGTGGGCTCTCCCACACTAGAGGCCTTCAAGAGGCAGCTGGACAACCATCTGTCAGGGATGCTTTAGGGTGGATTCCTGCATTGAGCAGGGGGTTGGACTCGATGGCCTTGTAGGCCCCTTCCAACTCTGCTATTCTATGATTCTATGAAGAAAACTGTTTAAGAACATCAGAAGAGCCCTGATGCTGGATCAAACCACAGGGTCCATCTAGACCAGCACTCTGTTCACACGGCGGCCGACCAAGCTGTCGACTGGGAACCCACAAGCAGGACATGGTGCAACAGCACCCTCCCACCCATGTTCCCCAGCAATGGGTTATATAGGCTTGTGGGAGGAGGAAATAAAAGAAACGCCACTTTTCTCTTTTTGCATGAGGTAGTTCCTCTGCCTTTGACCCCCACCTCTGCCCCCAAAACACATACATTCCCACATCTCCTGGCAGACTTGCTACAGAAATACCCTTGGTATCAGAATTGGTAGCGCATTTCCCCAGGAATTGGAATCCTGAAAACTGGCTTGTTATGTTGGCCAGGACACCCCAGATTATTAGAAAAATGCGACACGTGGCACTTTTGTACATATGTCCCTCGAGCGAGGGCTCGTGGTATACCTCCAAGTGGTTATGTTAGTTCTGTGCCAGTCAGAAATTTGATACAACCCTAGTCCAAGACATCACGATTAGGCCCTAAGTATACAGAACACACATACTTGAATAACAAAAGCCCAATTACTGGCAATTTAGAGTGGAAAAAATGCCCAGGTAGGTGGGTGGTTTTTTGCTAAACCCTTTCCCTACCCAACTGCTTCTCCACTTCAAGTTCACCCATTCCCCAAATTCCAAAAATTCCAGCATACAGAATGTTAGCATGTCAGAAGGAGGTCTCCATCGCACCAGCGATTTATTGCACACTCGCCATGCCTGGTACACAGTTTTGCAGCCTGATACTCACATGAAGTTATCCACATCCTGCACTCATTTCGCCCCTTTTCCTTCATGTTTCATTTCTTTTTGGAGCGGGGAAAGTCTGCATTAATTTCCCTCCATGCGAAATAAATGCGCTTCTCCCATGTATTGCTGTCCTTGCGTTCTATCAGACCATCCCATTCTTTGTTCGGGGCGTGTGTGTCTCACTAACAAAAGAGGAGGGCGGTGTGGTTCTCCGCTCAACCATGAAGGGGGAGGGAGAGAGGTCCCATTTAATTCTATGTTCTTACTCCTGAGTAGGCATGACCAGGGGTACATTTTCATCTTAAAAGAAATGCAGAGAATGCACCCTCCTGTCCTGCAGCTCCCTCATTTTTAAAGATAAAGAGATCAAAATTGGCACAGTGATAGCTCTTAAGTAGAGCTTTCAGCATGCCAAGTTTGAATCAGATTGGTTCATCCCTTGATTTTTTAGGATTTTAAAAAATATATTTCACCCCCTTAAAAGCTGTCCACCAGCGCAAAGGATCAATTTTCCTTTCCTTTGATCATGCAAAGCTGTGCATCTCCAAATTCAGAGATCTGCTGATTCCCTTACCCAAGTATAAATCTCATTGATTTCAATTGCATTTACATCCATCATACTAAAATCAGATGCATGCTTACCATTGAGTAAACCCCATTGAACAGAGTGAGGCTTACTAAAATGGGGTTTACTCAATGGTAAGCATGCATGGGATTTTAGTATGACTTGGATGTAAATACAATTGAAATCAAAGGGATTTACTCTTGAGTAACGGAACCAGCAGATCTTTATTTTATAAACTTGGAAATGCACAGCTCAGCATGATCAAAGGAAAGGAAAATCAATCCTTCGCACTGGTGGACTTTCAGGAAAAGGGTTTAAGGGGAAATTTTTAAAAAAACCTAAAAAATTCAAAGGATGAACCCCGAAACCGATCTGATTCAAATTTGGCATGGCTAAAGCCATCCTTAAGCACTATCACCATGCCAAGTTTGATCCCTTTATTTATTTATTTATTTATTACATTTTTATACCGCCCAATAGCCGAAGCTCCCAAGTATAAATCTCATTGATAAATCTTATCGTTAAAATTTCCACAGATGTAAGCATTTTGGTTACCTTGGAGCAAAGGAGGGGGCCTGACTACTTTCACAAAAGAAATTAGTTAAAATGATCGTTCATCTGCCCACCCTTTGAAATAAGCAAAACAAACCTTTGCTCCTCCTCACCTGTAAACCTTTCCCAAGGGGTGGGGTGGGAAATTTCACCGGCATAGTAGCTCTCCAGGTGAAAAGAGCTGAAAGAGCGCAACAATGCACAGACGTGAAAGCGCCCAGCGCTCAACTCGCTAAGGAAACGGAGGAGGACACTGCGGATGAAAACTGGATAAAAAAAGCAGGTGTGTGGAACCTCGGAGTGTACCATGTGCTTTCCCTCAATCATGGAATTGATTCCCATTCCAATGCAAGCATCATCGTCTTCATCATCAACAACCACAAACTATTAAAATAAAAAAGCCTAGAAGTGTTTCTCTTCCAGAAACTGATAGAAACACCTGCATATATTAAGATTAAATCCTCCTGTAATTCAGTGCACACTATTTGGCATAAAGCCATCACAGCAGGAAAGAAAATAAGCTCAAAACTGGTAAACTGAACTTGTGTCAGTTGCCAGTGTGTGTGCAGGCTTTTGAGTTATACAGAGCTCTTCATCACACTCCTGTTTAATTTAATCTGATGAAGAATGCTGGGGCTTCAGGCACATGTGGTAGGTCGTGGTTACAATTGTTGGATCCTGGAATGGATCCTGGTTATGTTTTCCATTGCTTTGTTAATTGCTGAGGATCTGGAGGAACAGAAGACTCAGCAGAAACTTAAAGGTCAACTCTACACCTGGACATTGAGTGTCATAATTGAATAATTGTCTAACTGATTGTCTTCAATTAAGGGTTGCAAGGAGTTGCATCATTGTACAGGTTGTCTATAAAAGTAAATGTGTTTTCATGTTCATTATTACTTCCATGTCCCTTACCCAACTTGATGTGAGCTGTATTGACTGACCATTTGTAAGTATTTGTATCTGTACTGCCATAACTAAATTATATATTTATTTGCCAGTAAAGGTTTATTTTAACCTACATAAATCTCTGTCTTAATTCATGTCTTTGCTGACTTGGGTGAGAACCGCTGCAACCTCTGCTAGTCTCTGGAAGGCCCAGACAGAGACTTAACACAAAAGGTTATGTGCCAGAATCCCAGTCTGTGCCATAACTAATCAGCTATTAAAGCCATAACTCAATTCATCCATAACTCTCCATCATAGCAGGAGAGAAAATAAGCTCAAAACTGGTAAACTGAACTTGTGTCAGTTGCCGGTGTGTGTGCAGGCTTTTGAGTTATACAGAGCTCTTCATCACACTCCTGTTTAATTTAATCTGATGAAGAATGCTGGGGCTTCAGGCACATGTGGTAGGTCGTGGTTACAATGCCCTCTGATGACAGACATATCTTGCTATTGATACTCAAAGCAGGGAATTGCGGCCACTAGAGGCTCATGTTAAAATAATATAGAACTATGTTTTTAGGGGTAGGGATTTAAACAGATATTTAAAATGATGCACAGGAACTAGCACTATCCCCATGTGCTCAGGTGCACCCTTGTTCTTTCACATGTGGCAGGGGCGGTAAATGCTGGCACTCAAAGCAGGCTTCATCACAGCGGGCCCTTTGAACCCTGGCTGCGCTCAAAGGAAGACTTGCAATAGTTTAGACCAGGGGTGGGGGAACTTACGGCTCTCCAGATGATGTTGGACTACAAGTCCCATCATTCCTGACCATTGGCCACACAGCTCCATTTCTTTTGGTGGGAGTGTTCACTCTTACAAGAGAAAATGAAAGAAGTGCATTTTGGTGGTGGTGGTAATAATAATAATAATAATAATAATAATAATAATAATAATAATGCCTGAATCAGTAAAAGACAGCATGACTTGGCAAAGCCCGTCATGTCCATCTAGAAAACCCGCCAAGAGCGAGAATAGAGAGCTAATAATAATAAATGGCTCCCGTCTTGCAGGTTGGTAAAACATCTGAAAAGGTTGTAGTATCCTATGCCAAATTAATAGAGGATGTATGCTTATGTTGTATTTCATTCATATCACATTCATTTGTTTTTAAAACCCTTTTTAAGGCAGATACTTATTTCTTTATTATAATTATTAACCCTGTTATTTGGCCCAATGGACGTGTAAGGGAGATTATACATTTATCTCAACACACACATTAAAGAACGTAAGAGCCATACTGGAAGAGACCAAGGGTCTCTGTTCACACAGTGGCCAACTAGCTGCCTCTGGGAAGCCACAAGCAGCACATGCATGCAATATAAACCTCCCAATCACGTTCCCCAGCAACTGGTGTGCATAGGCATACCTCTGATACTGGAGGCAGTGTATCACCATCGTAACAAGTAGCAATTGATAGCCTTCTCCTTTTAACCTCTTTTAAAGCCATCCAGGTTGGTGGCCGCTACGACATCTTGCGGTAGCAAATTCCATAGTTTAACTGTGTGAAGAAGTCCTTCCTTTTCTGTGTCCTGAATCTCCCACCAATCAGCTTCACATAATGCTAGTTCTAGTTTTATGAAAAAGCGAGAAAAACGTCTCCTTATCCACTTTCTCCAAACCATGCATAATTTTGCACACCTTTATCACGTCTCCCCATACTCGTCTTGATAATAAGTTTAAAAGTCCCAACATGTTGTAACCTTTCTTCAGAGGGAAAATACTCCAGCCCCTGGATCATCTTGCTTTATTTTATATTATTTATTACATTTCTATACGGCCCAATAGCCAGAGCTCTCTGGGCGGTTCACAAAAATTAAAACCATTCAAAGTATAAAACAACAGTATAAAACCATAATATAAAATGCAATATAAAAGCTCAACCATATAAAAACAGCAGCAATGCAAAATTACAAATTTAAAACACCGAGTTAAAATGTATTTATAGACTGTTAAAATGCTGGGAGAATAGAATCATAGAATAGCAGAGTTGGAAGGGGCCTACAAGGCCATCGAGTCCAACCCCCTGCTCAATAAAAAGGTCTTCACCTGGCATCTGAAAGAATGTAGTGTAGATGCCAGGCGAACCTCCTTAGGGAGCTCATTCCACAGCCGGGGTGCCACAGCAGAGAAGGCCCTGCTCTTCCTGTTAGCCCCCTGCCTCACTTCCTTTGGCAGGGGCTCACGGAGAAGGACCCCTGAGGATGACCTTAGGGTCCGGGCAGGTAAATATGGGAAGAGGCGTTCCTTCAGCTAGCCTGGCCCCAAGCCGTTTAGGGCTTTAAATGTTAAAGCTTGCCCTTCTCTGCACCTTTGCCAACTCCATTTGGGTGTTTTTTTAGGTAAAATAAAATAAATCATAAAACGCAATGCGGCACAACAAATGCATGGTGTGAGAAAAACAGCTCCAAATACTATGTCAGGAGCGGATCAGGATGTGATGTCCTCTGGCTTCCCCCATTTCCTTTTCACCTGTAGCTTAAGCGGTGTGTGTGTGTGTGCACGCATCCACATTCTTGCATTGTTTTCAGGACAGGCATTCTTGCACAGGTGCCCTGCAGGGTTAACAAATAACCCCGTAAGACAAAGCAAAGAAGGATGAGGCTATCTTATCTGCTTCCCACAGCAGGTCTGCTCTCTCTCCTGGAGGGCAGGGGGGCATAAAACATTCCATCCCCCACCCCACCTCAATGATCTTATCAGTTTCACCTACTCTGGGATAGTAAAAGCCCAGCTGTCTCTGGTTCCCTTCCCAGCTTGTCCTTGTCAACCTTATCAAGGGCTGTGGAAAGTATGCACTACCACACACACACACACACAGGCCCTTCCTGTCCCCCAATGCAAATCCCAGCCCTGCCATACCAATGGGATCTTATCAGTGCTTTTTGGAGGGGGGGGGACCCAGACCTGGAGAAGGGGCTCCTTCACTTTAGGATGATCATCCAGCTCCTGAAATGGAAAGGAATTTAATCTCTCTCCTTGTATGGCTTGGTTTGAAAGAGCTCTCTCTCTCTCTCTCTCTCTCTCTCTCTCTCTCTCTCACACACACACACACACACACACACACACACACCTGCATGCAGGCGCAAACACACATGCAAACACAAAACCCACAAACAAGGTGAAAGGAGAGAAGGACATACAATTTTGATATTGACACCTAAAAACAATGACAGGTTTTTTCCCCCCTTCTTCTTCTTCTTCTTCTTCTTCTTCTTCTTCTTCTTCTTCTTCTTCTTCTTCTTCTTCTAAACATTTGGATTCTGGAGATCTGAAATTATTTTCCAGCAAAATAAATTTGGCAAATATACTGAACTGATAAGATTCATGCAGGTCACAGAATTTAGCTTTTCCTGGATTTTAATTTGGATGGCTTGGTGCAATTTTATTTTTCTACTCCAGCCTAACTCTGATCGTAATCATTTACTCTGAAAGTGAAGGCTGCCAGCTCTCTGCACGTGCCTATCTATCTGCTTGCTTTTCAGCTCCAATTGCAGTGCACCAGCAACTCTGAGAAGGCCAAGGGAGGTTTCACTGCCATTCACAGATCCACCATTTCTCTTAAAAATAGACTCGTTGATTTTCTATCAGTTGGTCTTGAAGGTGGCTTAAAACTAACAATGTATAAGAGATAAAAACCATTAAAATAAAAGAAATTGCAAAGCACAATAAGGTAGCATAATAAAAACACTCCATATTTTCTTATGAGGGTTAGTAACTTTTGTGGAATGATTTCCAACACTGCATTAATTAGCAACCCACCATTTTAAGCTAAAAGAGAACCCTCCAGCCACTAACATGAGCCCTTGAATTCGGATGCATGTTACAATCCTGACCCCAAAGCAACCCGGTAAGATATGTTCCCATTTCACAGAACGGTAATTGAAGCTGAGCAATTCAGACCTGCCCAAAACACACACTGAGCTTGTGAACAGCTGGGACTTGAATGTAGGGGTCTTCCTAAACCAACTTCCACAACCTGCAAAATTAATGGACAAAGGCCGTTGCTAGACCTACCTGAAAGTCCAGTCGGGAGGAGGGACGAGCCCATGCTGCAGCTAGCACGGGCTGTCGCCCCATCTACACGTCAGACACAACGGGCTACAGGAAAGCCCCGTCGCATCCACCATTTTTTTGTCTTAAAGGACTGGGTGTGCAGGAGCGTACCAGCGACCAAGGTAAGTTTTTTTTGTAAAAAAAGAGTTCCCCACTCCCCCCCCCCATCTCTCCCCGGCTGTGATCACCCCCACCCCAATCTCTCTCCCTCCACAATCTCTCTCCCCGGCTCTGATCTCTCCCCACCCCGGCTCCGACCTCTCCCACCCCGGATCCAATGGGCCCAGCGCTCCTGTGGAGTGCTGGGCCCCATGCGCAGCTTCTCCTGGCCAAAGGAAGTGAGGCAGGTGGCTACTAGGAGGAGGGCTTTCTCCGCTGTGGCACCCCGGTTGTGGAATGAGCTCCCCAGAGAGGCCCGCCTGGCGCCTACATTGTACTCCTTTCGTCGCCAGCTGAAGACCTTTTTATTCACTCAGTATTTTAACACTTAATTTTAACTTAAATTTAAATTATACTGTTTTAACTCTGTATTTTAAGTTTATATCAATTTTGCTGCGTGGTTTTGTCCTGGTTGTGCTTTTTATACTGTATTTTGTATTTGTGTTTTTAACCTGTTGGTTGTTTTATGATGGTTTTAATTTTTGTGAACCGCCCAGAGAGCTTCGGCTATTGGGCGGTATAAAAATGTAATAAATAAATAAATAAATAAATAAATGCGAGTAAGCCGCGTAGCCGGGAAAAGCCACAGAAAGGGCTAGACCTTCTGCGGTCCCAGGCTCAGCCCAGACTGCAGAAATACCAGGCTACAAGTGGAGGCCATTACGCCGGGCCAAGGGAGGGTTGACCCCTGCCTGACCCCAGGATCCCCTGTCCGTCATCTGCACAGGGGCGAACCCCGGTGTCAGCCCGGGCTAACCCGTGGTCTAGCAACAACCTAAGAGAGCAATCCTATGCATGTTTAGACAGAAAAAAGTCCTACAACTCCCAGCATTCCAATGGTGGGAGCAGTAGGACCTTTTTCTCTGGGCATGTCTACACCAGCCCTATTTCCTGGAATCGTCCCAGGATCGTTCCTGTGCATCGAAATGACACACAGGGGATCCAGGGAGTACGCAGGGACGACCCCTCCCTTTGCCTGGTATAATCCTTAGGTGTAGAAAGGGCCTCTGTCTAATCATGCATAGGATTGCTTCCGAAGAAGTAGCAGCATAGGACTGCACCCTAAACATGCATAGGATTGCACCCATGGAAATAAATGGGACTCGGGACAGGTTTCCACAAGCCCAACATGCAGCAGGCTTTTGCAACACAGGCCATAGCTAGACCTAAGGTTTATCCCTGGATTATCCAGGGGTCAAACCTGTTCATCTAGGTGACACACAGGGGATCCAGTGCTCAGGCAGGGGCGAACCCTGGATGATCTCAGCATAAACCTTAGGTCTAGCTGTGGCCACAATAACATCAATTGGGATTCTTAAGGTCAGCCTTCCTCAACTTAGTACCTTCCAGATGCATTGGACTACAACTCCCAGAATCCTCTAGACAGCTGCATTAATGAGCAACCCACCATCCCAGCTAGAAGTGAACCTTCTGTCACTAACGTGAGGCTCCCAGAATCCCCCAGGTAGCAGAAATCCAGCATACTCCTGTTACTAATGCAAAATTTTATTCAAAAGCATGCAGGGATACAATCCAAGTTCTTCACTTTCTTGTTGTTGGAGCAACAAGAGCCATACGGTGGGGAAAACCTCTCCTCTCCCTCTCTCTCTCCATTCTTCATACTCACACTCTTGCTTATTTATTCCTTTATTTATACCTTTATTAAATTTCTATACCGCCCAATAGCCTCTAGGCAGTTTGCAACAACTGAAACCACAAATGCAGCATAAAATACTTTATACAAATTTAAAGTTTAAAAACTAAAAGCAAAAACCAAAATAAAACCTAGCAGCAACGCAGAGATTGAAAATATAATAACAGATTAAAAACAACAGAGCTAAAAGACTAAAAGGCCTGGGAAAACGAAAAGCTCTTCACCAATGCCAGAAACAGCACAATGCAGGCGCCAGGTGAGTCTCTCCAAGACGGTCGGCGGACGGTCCTCTATTTCAAGGCATCCTCGCCAGTCAGCCCAAGCCCAGTTTTAAGTCAAAAAGGCACCCAAAGGGAGAGTGGGGGGGGGGGGGCATCAATAGTTCATACCTGGACAGCAGACAGAGCAAGCTACACAGGGCACCTTGATGCAGTCTTTCCCATTTCAGGAAGATGGGTTTTATTTCTCTATAAATTATAGTAATGTTTTCCAAATTTTTTATCTATACAGATAAATTAGCCCATGCAAATCCGGGTCCTCTTTTCTTGCATTGCATTCCTTCTTTTTTTGGCCATGCGCAGGTGGCCACTCTACCTTGCAAACAAGACCTTGGGCGTAAAAGAGTACAAAAGGCCTCGTGCAAGAAGCCCCCGGTTCTCTTACGTGTGCAAGGACCTTTGTGCTCCAGGCAGGACCAATATCATTGCTAAGGACTCGGCAGGAGTGGGCCCTCCGCCCCCGCCCCGCCCTCCACCTCTTGCCCAAAGTAGTTGTTTTCTGTTTTAACCAGTGTCATTAACAGGTCTAACTCTGGAGCTATTATCACAAGCAACACATAACACACATCTTGTCTAGACAACCAGTAGCAATTAAGTCCTGGCTGGGTAAACATGACTGGCACCATGGAGTGACCACCGCTTGGGAGTTATTCTAGAGCAGGCTGGGCCAGCTTCTGAGACTGGGGCGGGGTGGGGCGGGAAAGCATAGGACTTGGAAAGGGGGAGCATACACAGAAAACAAGTGGGGTATGGGTCACGGCAGGGTGAGGCACACAGGGGGCAGACCCAACCGCATAGGCTTCGGTGGCATCCCAAAAGCCTTTGGGCTTGGTGTCGTTTAAAAATAATAATAATATTCAAAATATGTCTAGACTGCTCTTTTTTAGCAGATCACAAGGCAATGTACAAAATGTAATAAAGCCACCATTAAGATAAAACACAAGGGTAAAAAACTGAGAATCGACTTGGCTGGGGAAGAAAAATCTACTAAACTGGGGATTAACATTCAAGCAACGCCTGGGTCAACGGGTGAGTTTTTAATAGGTGCCAGAAGACAGACAAAGTTGGTGCCTGTCACACTGCAGCAGGGAAAGAATTTCAAAGGTGGGGGTGGCACAACCCCAAAGATGCTACCCTGGTTGCTGTTAGGAGGGTGTGATCTGTCCGTCTCAGCAAACAGGCAGGCAGGTTGATGGGTCACTTGATGTGGGCAATCCGGCCGGTCACAAACCATGTCTCTCACCGAGGGAGTGGATCTAAAGCAGGAACTTGGCTTGCTTGGGAAAGATCGGGCATTCTCTCATGTTCCCACCCCAGCAGGTGCCTTGAATGAGGGGGCTGTAGCAGACGGACGGTAGGGCAGGCACTCTGCAGGCAGAAGGCCCCAGGTTCACGCCATGGTGCCACCAAAGGATTCTGCCTGAGTCCCTGCAGAGGTGCTGACAGTCAGGGCACAACACACTGGGTTAAATAGACCAATGGTCTGACCCAGGACGAAGCAACTTTAGATGTTCCCTTGATGCAACACAACCCACAGGCCTCTACAATAAGAACGGAAGAAAAAAGAACAGCCCTGTTTGATCAGACCGAGGGTCTGTCTAATCCAGCACTCTGTTCACACAGTGGCCAACCACCTACCCATGGGAAACCACCAAGCAGCGCAACAGCACCCTCCCACCCATGATCCTCAGCAACTGGTGTACAGAAGCATACTGCCTCTGATACTGTGAGAAGCACGAGGACTAGTAGCGACTGATAGCCTGATCGTCCATGAATTATTTCAAGCCTCGTTTGTACCCATCCAAGTTGGTGGCTATCACTTGCGGCAGTGAATTCCATAGTTTAACTCTGCACTGTGTGAAGAAGCCTTTATTTATTTATTTATTGCACTTGTATACCACCCCCATAGCCAGGGCTCTCTGGGCGGTTTACAGAAATTCTAAAATTACGATAAAAACGAGTATACAAAATTTAAAATTCTAAAACACAGAACATACACACATAAAGCATTAAAAACAGTTAAAAAACTAAACATGTGGGTGATTAGGATGCGCCACCATATATGCCTGAGCAAAGAGGAAAGTCTTAACCTGGCGCCAGAAAGATAGCAGCGTTGGCGCCAGGCGAGCCTCGTCAGGGAGATCATTCCATAGTCTGGGGGCCACCACCGAAAAGGCCCTGTCCCTTCCTTTTATCTACCCTGAATCTCCCACCAATCAGCTTCATGTAGGGTAACCATATAGAAAGGAGGACAGGGCTCCTGTATCTTTAAGAGTTGTGTAGAAAAGGGAATTTCAGCAGGTGTCCTTTGTATGCATGCAGCACTTGGGGAAATTCCTCCTTCAGCACAGCAATTAAAGCTGCAGGAGCTCTGCCCTCTTTTGTGCCTGGCTATACTCCTACAGCTTTAACTGTTGTGATGAAGAGGGCATTTCACCAGGTGCTGCATGCATACAAAGGACACCTGCTGAAATTCCCTTTTCTATACAATTGTTAAAGTTAAAGGAACCCTCTCCTCCTTTCCATATGGTCACCCTAGCATCATGGGATGACCCTGGAGTCTAGTATTATGAGAGGGAGAAAAATGTCTCCCTCTGCACTTTGTCCACAACGGGAAGGATATCACTGGGTCACACTCTCACTTTCTTCCAGGAGCGCCAGGCACTGCACAAAGCCAGGCATGCACTAGGCACAGCATGGCCAATGGATAGGAAGGAGGGCACCAGGCTCTCCTAGAACAACCTACTCAGACTTCCCCAACCTGGTGCCCTCCAGATGTTTGGGAGTACAACTCCCTTGAGGATGATGGGTGTTGTGGTCCAACATGCCCACACGGAAGATACCAGCTTGGGGAAGGCTGAACTAATTGTTGATTTTTGGAGATTCACCCTTGCGGCTTAGCAAAGCATGTGAAGCACCCATGAGTACCACTATGGAGGGACATGGGAACATGACGGCATTGTGTGGAACCGCGCCCCCCCTCAATAAAACTCTGTGAGTGAGGCAAGGTGGTGGTGCATTAGAAGCACCCCTTACAGCATTCTCAGCACCTGTTCAAAACTGCCACTCCCACGGAGCTTGACGAGGTGGACCAGAAAATCATAGAATCATAGAATAGCAGAGTTGGAAGGGGCCTACAAGGCCATCGAGTCCAACCCCCTGCTCAATGCAGGAATCCACTCTAAAGCATCCCTGACAGATGGTTGTCCAGCTGCCTCTTGAATGCCTCTAGGATGGGAGAGCCCACAACCTCCCTAGGTAACTGATTCCATTGTCGTACTGTTCTAACAGTCAGGAAGTTTTTCCTGATGTCCAGCTGGAATCTGGCTTCCTTTAACTTGAGCCTTTATCTTTATCTTAAAAGTCTGTTTTTTAAAATGCCTAGTCTCCAGAAAGACCATGTCCAGAAATAATCCAGCCTTGCTGGCTCATACGCTGTGGTTTTTTAAGCCCTGCTACTCAAGAACCCCAAATTGGAGATCATATACTTTATTGACAATCTGCGTGCAGCCTGAACATTTCCCTAGAAACACAAACCACTGTGGGAGTTTTAGTGAAGGCCAGACAGACAGACACCTTCCTCTGTTTCACTGGGCCACTGCGATTGGCCTTGAAGATGGAAGGCCACACAACATTCCTTGCATCTGGCCAGTCCAAGGCCCAGGAAAGGAGGCAGGGTTGCTGGTCAGGGGGTCCCTTCAGTTGTCCACACCTTGTATTGACTTCAGGGCTGCAGAATCGCAAAGCCAGCCTGATAGGGCCCCAATTTGGCCCTATGAGGCTCCTCAAATGGCCACACCCCTTTCCCCCTTTCCTGATCTTGTGATGGTTTCCTGGCTTTTGCAGTCCCCCCCCCCCCATTCTAAGAGGTTAAAAATGCTTAGAGCTTCTTATTAGGGGCAATTGTGCTTTCTTACCGGGACTGCTCCTTTGCGTGATTGTGAAGGGCACCACTACATGGGCGGTCAGGGGCCACCACGTGGTTTGAATCGCTGACCACGTGGTTTGGAATTGAAAACTTCCCCTCTTTTCAGTTGCTCATAGCCTTGATTGGCACAGCGCTCTCTAGTGGCTGCTTTATAGCACAACTTCGACTTTTCAGAAGAACTGGAATATCTCAGGGTTTTCTGAGAGCGAGATTTCTGGACGAAGGAGCAGGAGACATCCTGGAGGTTAACAACGTCATTTAAACTACCCACAAACTTTCACAATCATGAACATGCTATATCAATGCTGTAGAGAGGCTCTTAGTCACTGGCAGCAATAGCTTGTAGCTAAAACAGTATTTTTTAGCTACAAGCTAAATACCAAGCTGGTATTTAGGCCCCACCAAACAGTGACATGTGGCCTCTGGGAACTTCTCTAAAATGGAATTCGGCCTTGGGCTGAAAGAAGGTCAACACCCCTGCTTTAACTTGTCGTGAATCACATTTTCCAAGAGTGCCTTGATCTTGGGATCCAGATAAGGGTGAGAAATATGCCTCCAAGATGGGGGAAGGGAGGCAATATTTGTGTTTACTTTCTAGGAATTTTTTTCTCCTAGGTCTCCTATTATTCTCACCTCTCCCCATGTTTTTTATTAATTTATCACAATATCCCCACAAGGATAATAGAGACATCTTTAGTTTAGGGTGACCATACGGAAAGGAGGCCAGGGCTCGTGTACCTTTAACAGCTGTATAAAAAAGGGAATTTCAGCAGGTGTCATTTGTATGCATGCAGCACCTAGTGAAATTCCCTCTTCATCACAACAGTGAAAGCTGCAGGAGCCCTGCTTTATTTATTTATTTATTTATTAAATTTTTATACCGCCCAATAGCCGAAGCTCTCTGGGCGGTTCACAAAAATTAAAACCACAGTAAAACACCCAACAGTTTAAAACACAATTACGAAATACAGTATAAAAAGCGCAACCAGGATAAAACCACACAGCAAAGTTAATATGCAAAGTTGATTCTTTTGTATCTGTACAAGCTAGGCAGGGCTCCTGCAGCTTTCACTGTTGTGATGAAGAGGGAATTCCACCAAGTGCTGCATGCATACAAATGACACCTGCTGAAATTCCCTTTTCAATACAACTGTTAAAGATACAGGAGCCCTGTCCTTCTTTTCATGCGGTCAGCCTACTTTTATCTCCCAATTCTGCACTGCCCCTCCCTAGAGAACTGTCACCGGTTGTAGACCTTTATAAGGATACTGCTGCTGAAATTCTCACCGCTGAGAAGCAGCTGTGTAAAAACCAAGCAAGCAAGCAAGCAAGCAAAACAATCATCCTGCATCTCCAGTTTTCTCCTCCCCCCACCAGCCTCAGTACTGTGCTGTGCTGCATTAGGCTGCAGGCACACACCTAGCGAAGAGCTGCAGCAATACTACTCTGCCTAGCCTACTGCTCTTGCTAAGCCTCTGAGCAACTTGTTACCTGATTTTTCATCTGCCTGTCTGAAGACACATTTATTGATTCCAAATTACTAAAGGAACATGCTTTTTAACTGTGGTCAATTGATTAGTCACACAATCTCTCCTGAGCCCCTGCCCAGTCTGTGCCCAGGACAGATGCTAGTGAAGTTGCTGAAGGTTGCTTCATCTGGAAAAGAGCCTTCAGTGTGGTGGCCCCTTTTCTTTGGAACTCCCTGCCCCTGGATGGCAGGCAGGAGCCAATATTGTGTTGCCTCCAGCGTCTCCTGAAAACAGTCCTATTCCAGGAAGTATTCCTTAATTAGTTTTTATATTGGCATTTTATTGGTATTCTGTTTTAAAATGAACAATTTTAATCTGGTGTTTTAATCTTTTTTAAAAATCTTTTTAATGTTTTACCTTTATGTTCTCTGCTCCGAAATCTCTTACATGTGGAGCAGTACCGAAATATTGTAAATAAATAAATAAATAAATAAATAAATCCATTTGACAAATGAGGGCATCAGGAAGCTGCTTAAAAACCCACACAGGGAATTCACGGCTTACGGTGACCAGGTTAATTCTGAAACTAGGATATTGCTTTGGACGCCTTGGAGAAAGCAGGAATGGGCAAAAAGCGGGTTTGGGGAACACAAGACGATAGAGAGGGAAACGGAAGCCAGAGTTCTGATGGCAGGTCTCTATTAGGCTACTGTCGCTGTGCCTCCTTTTCCTGCCCAGAGTGGATCCCTTGCACTGCAAGCCCTCAGGGGACAGAGACAGGCGCGTGTGCCTGTGCAAGTCAGTCCCAGCCCCAGGGATACAGATATCATCCCGACACACCACATCCACCTCTCCCCCGACCTGGCGCCCGCCAGGTGTTCGGGACTTGGGGATCCCGGGGGTTGTAGTCCCTAACACCTGGCGGGCGCCAGGTCGGGGAAGCAAGGCCGCGCTAAAAAGGGGATCCGTCGTCGCGACAGGAACGAAAGCGGCCCGCTGGCTGGGCCCCCGGCTCCCCCCGCTCCCACGAGCGGCAGCCCCACAGGGGCGCGCCCCGTCCTCTCCAGCCGGGCGCCGGGGAGTCACCTGGGGGGGGGTAAGGGGGCGACGGGTTCCTTGGGGAGAGGTGGGTCAGGAGCTCGGGTGGGGGTGGGGGTGGGTGTCCAGCGTCCCCTTTCCCCGCTCCCCCTTTCCCCGCCGGCACCCGGCTGGAGCTCCGCACCCCCCGAGCCGTCCCCCTCCAGCCAGGGCGCGGGTGCCCGGACCCCGGGGAAGGCACGAAGGCCGGCCGGCCGGCCGCGCTCCCCCTCCCGGCTTACCTGCCCGCGCCGTCGGGCTGCTGCGCGGCGCCCGGGAGCCGTCGGGCCGGCGCGCCCCCTCCTCCCCGGCCGGCCGCCTCGCTCGGGGGCGCAGGCAGCAGCGGCCGAGCCTGGCGCCAGGGCGGCGTGCGCTCCTCCCGGCCGGCCTGCCTGCCTGCCTGCCCAGCTCCGCGCGCCGCGCCGCGCCTCTAATCTCTCCCAGACACGTCGAAACTCAGCCCCCCTCGCCGCGACGCGGCGGCGGCGGCGGCGCCGTATTCCTCCGAGCAGGCGGGCCGCGGCCCCGCCTCGCTCGCCTCGCCTCGCCTCGCCTCGCCGGCTGCGCGCCCTGCGCCGCTGGCCCGCGCTGCTTCGCCACGCAGGAAGCAGAGGAGCAAGGACCGGCGGGGTGGTGGGGGGAAAGCCTCGGCTCAACACCGCACAAGTGGGAAGGGAGGCCAGCAGCGGGCGTTACTCCGGGTTCATTACCCCGAATTAACAATGGGGCGCATTCCAGTGAAAAACCATAATCCATGGGGGCAAAAAGGAGGGCGAAGGGATAGGAAACCTCCGCTCAGTTCCTTTGCGAAGCCGCCCCTTCGTTTCATTCCCCCCATGCTGGAAAAGCGCAAGTGGGAAGCCAGGCCAACAGCGTTAGTTACGCCAGGTTAATGACTCCGGGGTAACAATGGGACACATCCCATGTGGGTGCAGTGCCGGCTGCAGTGCCCTCCACAGCCCCCCCCCCCCAGTGAGCCTGCCTCCCTGCTGTCAGGGTCAGCAGCACCTCCTCCTCCTCCTCCTCGTTCTCCTCACTTCTGCCACTTACTTGCTTGACCAGCAAGGGGCATCTATTTTATTGATTGTTTCTATTACATTTATAATTGGACTTTGTTTTTCCTCTTGCAAGGAACCCAAGCAGGTCACATGGTCTTCCTGCTGCGCCTCCCCATTCTATCCTCACAACAACCCTGTGAGGCAGGTTAGGCTGAGAGTCAGGGACTGGCCCAAAGTCACCCAATGAGCTTCATGGCTGAGTGGAGCCCAGGGCCAGATCTTCACCGAGCAGGATATAACACTTTGAGAGCGGCCTGTGGAATGTGTCCTGGGCCCCAACAGTTGTCAGTGCACTTCGATACTGCTATAAAGCCGTAGTGTAGATCCTGCTTTGAACCCAGGACTCCTGAGTCCCAGTCCAACACACTAACCATTACACCATACAGCTGCTCCTTCTTACACCATCATTGTCCGGGCCAGAGGAAGAGGCAGGTGAACAAGCAAGTTGCATTGGTGAGGAGGGGGAAGAGAACGGGGGTGGGTGGGGATGGGACAATGATGACGACGACTCCAGGGCACTTTTGTCCTTCAGCAGGTCCCTAACCATGCTTCCTTTGGGGCCGGCCCTGCCTTGTCTTGTCTTGGAGCATTCAAGAGGCTGGTGCTCAATGACCTCCCATCAAGGCTGGCTTGTAGCTCCTTTAGCCCATAGCTAGACCTAAGGTTTATCCCTGGATCGCCCAGGGGTCAAACCTGTTCACCTAGGTGACACACAGGGGATCCAGTGCTTAGGCAGGGGCGAACCCTGGATGATCCCAGGATAAACCTTAGGTCTAGCTGTGGCCTTAGAGTTCTGACTGAAACCCAAGGCGGATTCACAACCCCACTGACATCAGAGCCACCAGCCTCTACTGTCAGTCATGTGTATCAGCCGGCAGCTGTACCAGTAGGCAGGGTGAGGCAAGAGAAAGCCCAAATTCAGATTTTCTGCCACAGGTGTCAAAATGACTTGTTTCTGGTTCTCAGTCAGACCACAAATAGTCAGGGAGGACGTATGTCTGGACACCATTTCTCTGAACAGTGAATGAGAGTTCCCCAGCCGGCTTTAATTCCCCTAGTTATGCAGGGCCAAAACCCTTGAAACCTTTCTGAGAGTATTGCCCCGGATCCCAAAATGTCCTTGCTGCTCCTCAAGCAGTGCAGCTACGTCATTTGAGACCCTGGACTTCATGGGACTCCTGAGATGGCCATGTGCATTATTCCCCGCACACCTCCATTCGATGCCTTACAACGACTTTTACATTCCTGATATGTTCAAGCAAAATAACAGAAAGAAACACAAACCAATTTGCCCATCCAGGTTCGAAAAAGAAATACTCTGAGTATGTACGCTTTTACTTTTAAACTCGCTTAACACAGGACACTGTCATGGCTGCATAAATAAAATGGGAGTTTGCTTTTGCTGCTGCTGTTTTAAAAAGACAATATATTTTAAGGTAAAACTCATCATCATCATCATCATCATCATCACATGAGCATCTGACTGTAAAATGATTTTGGAAAAAAGAATACTGTGGTGATGAGCAGTAGAGCTGTGCACAAATGGCCTCTAAATATTCTCTACCCTATTTGTGAGCCGAGAAATTGGGGCAGGGAACAATTTCACCCAATTTCTCCAGGGGGAGGAGAAATTCTCAACAGCTTCGCACAGGTAAGGCTCATAATTAGCAGGCATTGTAGCACAACATTTTACATTTCCCCCTAAGGGTTTGTTTGTTTGTTTGTAATGGGCTGGATGAGGAAAAACAAACTCAAGCTGAATCCAGACAAGACGGAGGTGCTCGCTGTCAAAGGCCACAACCTAGGTTTGGAGGTGTGTCAACTGGTTCTGGATGGGGTTACACTCCCCCTGGAAGACTGCATTCGCTCCAAATGACAGCCCAGATAGATGCGATGGCCAGGAGTGCCTACTATCAGCTTCGGCTGATACACCAGCTGTGCCCCTTCCTAGAGTCGGAAGACCTAAAGACGGTCGTGCACGCGTTGGTAACTTAGAGGCTCAACTTCTGCAATGCGCTCTACGTAGTTCGGAAACTTCAACTAGTTCAAAATATGGCAGCCAGGTTGGTCACCGGTACACCTAGGGGTGACCACACACCAGTCCTAAAATCTCTCCACTGGCTGCCAATTAGTTTCCAGGCGAAGTATAAAGTGTTGTTATCACCTTTAAAGCCCTACATGGGTTGGGTCCAGGCTACCTGCGGGATCGCCTTCTCCCGTACAATCCACCCCGCACACTCAGGTCCTTTGGGAAGAATTTACTCCAGCCAACAAAAACAAGGCTGACAACTATTACCCAGAGGACCTTCTCTTCTGCCACTGCCAGTTTGTGGAATGGCTTGCCGGGAGAGATTCGTCAACTTAATAGTCTTCCAGAATTTAGGAAAGCCATAAAGACTGATCTCTTTCGGCAGGCCTACCCAGTTGAATTTTAAGATGCCCTTTTAATAATGTGCTGCTTTTAATGATGCACTGGTTTTAAATGTTTGAATTAGTTGTATGTACTTTATGTTGTTTTTAATTGTGTTGTACCCCGCCTCGATCCAGAGGAAGAGGCAGGTAACAAATAAATATATTGTTATTATTATTATTATTATTATTATTATTATTATTATTATTATTGTTTGTTACATTGCCAATGCAAGTGGCAACAGCATCACCTGTGTCGGCAGCTGAGCCTCCATTTTGCATCCCCGACCATGCAGATGTCCAGCTCCAGGGAAGAGCCAAAATCTGCCCTCCAATTTCCCGAAAGATTTCTCCCCCCATCAAGGAGGCTTCCATCAGTCCGCCTCATTCTCAGGGTGTTTTACATTTATTTTTGGATGTTTTTGCACTCACCAAGTCACTGCAAGGTGTCGGAGGGGGCTGTGTGTGTTTTTCTGTTGCTCCATTGCTCTGCAGCCTCCCAGGCTGCCTGCACTTCCTGAGCTTAACGAGCCCTATGTGAGCCCTATTACTTCATAACATCTTCCCCTGGGCTTTTATTGAAGTGCGGGAAGCCGAGGAGGCTACATGCTGCCTGGGAGATGATTGTACAACGAAAGACAGGATATTCGCATACACTCCTCGGCCATCGCGTAAGTAAGAAACCCAAATCCAGCCCATGCGCATTTCCTTGACATTTTCTGCTTCACATTTCTTTTTGAAAGCAATTCTGTTTCTATCAAATTGAATGAGAATGGCTGGGGGAAAACAGGAGGGGGAAAGACGTGCCATGCTGAACCTGGTGGGTCCGGGCATACCTTTGCTGGCTCAGGTGCTGAAGGTAGACCTCTTTGCCACTGCTTCATCACCTGCCACTCTCTGAGCCAGTGTGGCGAAGTGGCTAAGGTGTTGGACTGGGAGTTGGGAGATCCGGGTTCTAGTCCCCACTGGGTGACTTTGGGCCAGTCACAGACCCTCAGCCCAACCCACCTCACAGGGTTGTTGTTGTGAGGATAAAATGGAGAGGAGGATTATCATAGAATCATAGAATAGCAGAGTTGGAAGAAGCCTACAAGGCCATCGAGTCCAACCCCCTGCTCAATGCAGGAATCCGCCCTAAAGCATCCCTGACAGATGCTTGTCCAGCTGCCTCTTGAAGGCCTCTAGTGTGGGAGAGCCCACAACCTCCCTAGGCAACTGATTCCATTGTCGTACTGCTCTAACAATCAGGGTGACAACCTTTTCAGTATTTGAAGAGATTATGTATGCTGCCTTGGGTTCCTTGGAGGAAAAAGGTGGGATATAAATGCAATAAATACATACATAAATAAAATCTGGAGACTCCTTTGGTCTGTGGGGCTTGGGTTTCAGCCCCAAGAGCCAGCCATAGCTGCACCCCTGTAATCTGAAAGGGCAGCCTTGCTGAGGCCGTGACTTGTCCACACTCTCTGAAGTCCCATCCCGAAGGGGAAAGGAAGCAGCTGAAGGTGGTGTAGGATCACAGGCGAGGCCTCCCATAGGACCATCCAGTGTGTCTTTTCTGGAGCCTTGATTTGAGTTCGCCTGGCCAGCATCCTCATCTACTCGCCCCCCACTCTGCTCATTTGGGAGAGGATGCGTCAGACTCCCTGGGAGCCTGCACTGGAGCGGGCTGTCGCTTTAATGCAGACGGATGGAGCTGCAGCAGGAAAAGAACCAGACCTGGCCAGGGTGAGTGACAAGCAGACCTGGCGAAGCATTCCTCTTCTTAACCCCTTGCATGCCGCCTCTCGTCCAGAGCTGGGGACAGGCCGGCCGGCCGCTGAACAGACGGCTGCATCCAGAGTAAACGTCACCTTGGATGACCGTGTTTAATTTCTTTTAAAAACCCGAATAGAAATGTAATAAACAAACAAACAGAGAGATGGTGCAGCTTGTGTAGGGTGGCTGCTTGCACATCACCAAAAGAGAGCACTGATTGGCATAATGTTTCCACGGGCTGCTTTATGGGGAGAGAGACGTGAATTTAGGAAGATGGGTATAATTTAAATAGCCTTGGATCTTCAGAGCCCTTCTGACAGCTAAAAGACTTATACTATCACATTGGAAGGACAAACCCACACCTCCCAGAATGCAGTGGATCGAGGACCTAATGACATCATCAACTTTTGAACAGGTGTTATATAGATGCAACTTGCAAGTGGATGCATTTACGGATACCTGGTCTGCTTTTCTTGAAACCTTTGTATAACTCTCCCCCATTTTTCTTTTTCTTTTTTAATGAACGGTACACAAGATGGAAAATGACGCTAATCTTATATACATGATGTATGTCCCATCCCCCCTGTTTTCAAGACATATTTTTTGTTCTGTTTTGTTGATATTCAAAATAGAAAATAAAAAATTAATTTAAAAAAAGAGCCTTGCAATATATCTCACCGTGGTAAGGAAGACCTGTGACCAGGTGAGATGCGTGCCCTGCTCCCTCTGCTGTCCAGGTGCTAAGTATGGATGGGCCACCCCAAGGTGGGTCTTCGACTTTAAACCAGGCTTAGGCTGGACACCTTTTGGAACTAAAGACACCTGCAAATAGAGGACTGTCCTCTGTAAAATAAAGACACATGGCCACCCTAAGCTCAAGCTCATTTAGGAGACCCAGTCTCCAATTGGGAAGAAGCCCTGTGCCATGATCAAAAATGTGAATGGGTGTGTTGTGACCATCACTTCGTGGAGAACGGAAAGCACTCTGCAGTGTCTCAGAAGCAAACACTCCTTTACTAGGACCAGCCCAAGACATTTTTTCTGGGTGAGGTGGAGCAGCAACTGGTGCCACCCCCCACCCCACCCCAACCCACCCACCCACAGTGGAGGCTGCTCTCTTCAATGTCAGTGGAGCTGTGAATCCACTCCAGGTTTCAGTCAAAACCAGCCAGAACTCAAAAGTAGCTATCAAAGGTGCTGAACCCATTTTCAGCACTTTGGGGAGCTCCTTGAGAGTTCTGGCTGAAACCCAGAGTGGATTCATTGCCCCACTGACTTCGGAGTTACCAGCCTCCACTACCTCCCCATACCCCCAGTTCCAGTTGCAGAGTACTACCTGCCTAGAGATGTGAAAGCCTAGGAAAAAACTGGAACATTTTGGGGGGAAAGGCAGTTTTTTTCAAAACCTTTTTTGTTTTTTTCCTGAAAAATTGAAAAAAAATTAAGAAAAAATGGATTATGGACTGTTTTATTTTAGCATGTTGAATAAAATGTTTAAGACAAGGTGTTCAGATATTTACTTCTCCAAATGATTTCTAAAAATTATGTACAGTATCAGATTATTACAATTTCTGTGCACGGAGGACAAACAAGTTCTAGGTTGCAAACTGACACTACGGCCTTAGCTAGACCTAAGGATTATCCCAGGCAAATGGAGGGGTCATCCCTGCCTGCTCCTGGGATCCCCTGTGTGTCATTTGGATGCACAGGGAGGATCCCGGGACAATCCCGGGATATAGGCCTGGTCTAGCCATGGCCTACAACTCTCAAATGCAAGAGCAAGATGCATTTCTGCCTCTAGGGGGCAGCACTGCCATTGAAGCAGAGACTGAAACTGATAGCTCAGGAAATGACTCTGATTAAATTTCATGCATTGAATAAAAGAACTTTTACTTAGTTCTTTTTATGGGAATGGGGGCTTTATGTCTGCTTGACACTGGAGGACTAGCGGAGACATAAATAATGTTTTTTGTTACTAATGTTGATGGTTTCATCTGTTTGTTTTTTAACTGTTTTTTGCCTGTTCCTCATAAACTGGCAAAACCAAAGAGGTTTCTTACAGTTCAGGTGTACACTTCACCTTGGATGGCCATGTTTAATTTCTTTAAAAGAAACTGCATAGAAATGTAACAAATAAAGGAACATGGTGTCAGAAGTAAAACAGAGCTAAAAGCTGAAAATATCACAATAGAGAATACTACCAGACACGTCTAGGTTCTGCCACTATACCTCCAGGCTCACCCCTCATTTGGCCCCAAGCTCAGGGTTTGAGCTATCCATGGTCACTATTCCAAACAATTCAATGGGGAATTTCTCCTGCAGGAGATGGAGGGTAATTGCTGGAGGCAGATTTGAAAAGGAGAAATGTCAATAGGTAAAGGGTTAAACAGCCCTCTTTATTTATTTATTTATTTATTAAATTTATATACCGCCCCATAGCTGAAGCTCTCTGGGCAGTTTACAAAAGTTAAAACAGTGAACATTAAAAAGTATACAAATTTAAAACCATCAAAAATATAAAAACAACAGTGTAAAACAGTATCCATTTTAAACAACAACAGTTCTGGGGTCCATTAAAAAACAAAACAAACTTAGCATATGTTGTTAAATGCTGTTAAACGCCTGGGAGAAGAGAAAGGTCCTGACCTGGCACCGAAAAGATAACAATGTTGGCGCCAGGTGAGCCTCATCGGGAAGATCATTCCACAGTCGGGGGGCCACCACCGAGAAGGCCCTCTCCCTTGTTGCCATCCTCCGAGCTTCCCTTGGAGTAGGCACTCGGAGGAGGACCTTAGATGTTGAGCGCAGTGTACGGGTAGGTTCATGTCGGGAGAGGCGTTCCGTCAGGTATTGTGGTCCCAAGCTGTGTAAGGCTTTATAGGTTAAAGCCGGCACCTTGAATTGGGCTCAGGAACATTATGCATCTCAGCTAAAGAAACGTTTAACCCCCCTCCCCAAAATTTGCTTGCTTGCTTGTTTCCCTTTGCGCATAACGTGCCGTTGGTTCAGGCAAAATAGCAGAGGGACCCAACAGGCCTGGAGAAGAGTCCTACTTGACCTGAACCTGTGCTCTAGGCCAGATTTCTAGGGTGGCCAGGTGGTCTACTTTACAGAGGACATTCCTCTATTTGGGAGAACCAGCGGAGGACAGCCCTCTACCTGAAATTGTCCTCTGTCCAATGGGCTGCCCAGTCCAAGTCCAGTTTAATGAGAAGGAACCGCCGGAAGGAAGAGCGAAGGGGCCTTGGAGTTGCCCATCAGCACTTTGCACCCAGACAGGCGTATGGCTCACCTAGTCAGCCCTTCCCACTATGGTGACAGGTCTTGTGTTTCTATTTCAATAATAGTTAGTCAATAACAGTTATTATTCTATACACATAAATTTGCATATGCAAATGTTATTTAAAACGGTATTCTTTTCCGACCTCTTTTTCGGCAATGTGAGTGGCCACCTACAGCTTGCCTCTACCCGGTGCCTTCCACATGTGTTGGAATGCAACTCCCATAATTCCAAGCAAGCATGGCTAACGGTCAGGAATGCTGGGAAATAATGTCCAAAACACCTGGAGGGCACTTGGTTGGGGAAGGCCGCTCAACCCGATGCAGGTGCTCTTCACTAAGTGGTCGAAGAAGCGGCACCGTCGGCAAAGACCTGCGGCTCGTTCTGAGGCCCGGCCTTGTTTCCCCAGCGCCTGAGCAAGGAGGAGGCCCGTTCGCCTCCTTCTCCAACCAGCTTGCCTCATGAGAAACTCTGCCCCAAACTCCACTGTGTGCAGCTATCTGAGATGGTGCGTATGATTTGTGGGGACACCTCTACCACTCTGGGCTTGATTTACTGGGCTATAAACAAAAATAATGTTTGGCACAAATTAAAAAAGAAAAGGAAAAAGGCAAGACCCACCAACAACCAAGAAGGGCCCTTCTCTCTGAGGCAATCAATTGAAAGCCAGAGCAGGCAGAATTATCTCATCGAAATATCAATTTTTAATACTGTTGCATCTCCTGGTTCCTCTCCGCACATCGCTGCCATGTTCCACTGCTCTTCCTCTCCATGGTTTTTGGACGGCGCAATGGCGCATGCATGTGGAGTGTTCTCATGCCAGGCAGACGTGTATGAGCAGAGCCTGCCAGCGAGCTGCATTGCTATGCCTCGGGGGACCCCCAGGCCTTCAGCTTGTCCACACTCTGAGGTTTAACACCCCTGATATATAGGAATCACATCTTAAAAGTTATCTGGATGGCAGGGGAGGCCTGATTGAATGAATGGATTTTATTTATGGTCACAAGACCAGCAAAACAACACAACAATATGAGCACATATAATATTCCCAAACCGACGGAATAAAATGGGACTATGAATAAAACAATATAGAGGCCTGATTCCATATCGCTCCGTCATTGTGTATACAACCTCTGCCTGGCCCACATGGTGGTTTGTCCGGGGCATTTGCTGAGGCCCACACACCCGGGCAAGGCCCAGTGGGGCAGACGCCTTCTGTGGCACAACTCCCAGCATCCTCTGACACTTGGGGGCCATGTGGGGGCCATGTCACTGGCAGCCCTGCAGCCTTCCCCTCCTTGCGCTCAGCGGCTGGTGGGCCATGACAGTGCCTTCGCTGGGTAAACACGCCCACATGTGACGGCAAGGGGGGAGGTGTCTGGCGGCTGCCCCACCTCCTTCCTGAAGCACGCGTTTGAGAGCTTATCCAGTGCCTATGCTGTAGTGGGCCTATGCTGCCACGGAGCAACACTGCACGTGGCAGAGGGAGTCTGGCAGCCACTGGGGGCCCAAATGGCAATGGGTGCTAGGAATCCAGTCGGCAGTGGGGTGAGGGAGCACCATGGCAGCCTGCCCAGGGCTCCCCAAAACCTGGAGACAGCCCTGGTTCTGAACATCCCTGGGCTACAGGATGCAGCATCCATATACATGCACATCCTCTCCCACACCTCTATGTGTCCAGTTCTGGGCTCCACAATTCAAGAAGGACGCAGACAAGCTGGAGCGTGTTCCGAGGAGGGCAACCAGGATGATCAGGGGTCTGGAAACAAAGCCCTATGAAGAGAGACTGAAAGAACTGGCCATGTTTAGCCTGGAGAAGAGAAGATTGAGGGGAGACATGATATTTATTTTATTTATTTATTTATTTAAGGATTTTTATGCCACCATTCAGCCAAAAAAGGCTCTCACGGCAGCTTACAAAAGTATTTCTTGACAGTCCCTGCCCACAGGCTTACACTCAATATCACTTAAGAGTGATAGCACTCTTCAAATACTTAAAAGGTTGTCACACAGAGGAGGGCCAGGATCTCTTCTCGATCCTCCCAGAGTGCAGGACACGGAATAACGGGCTCAAGTTAAAGGAAGCCAGATTCCAGCTGGGCATCAGGAAAAACTTCCTGACTGTTAGAGCAGTACGACAATGGAATCAGTTGCCTAGGGAGGTTGTGGGCTCTCCCACACTAGAGGCCTTCAAGAGGCAGCTGGACAACCCTCTGTCAGGGATGCTTTAGGGTGGATTCCTGCATTGAGCAGGGGGTTGGACTCGATGGCCTTGTAGGCCCCTTCCAACTCTGCTATTCTATGATTCTATGATTCTAAGGTAGGCGTTGGGATCAATGGAGGCTGGTGGCTCCGATTCCGGTGGGGCTCGATCCATTCTGGGTTTCAGCCAGAACCAGCCAGAACTCCAAAGGAACTATCCAAGATACTGAAACCCTATTCCCAAAATAGGTTCAGTACCTTGGATAGTTTTTTTCTTTAAAGGGTTCTGGCTGATTCTGACTTAAAGGGATTCACAGCCCCACCGAAATCAGACCCATCAGTCTCCACTGGGTGGGATTAAGTGAAAACAAATGTGAAGGACTAGGATGACCATATGGAATCTTTAACTGTTGTACAGAAAAGGGAATTTCAGCAGGTGTCATTCCTATGCATGCAGCACCTAGTGAAATCCCCTCTTCATCACAACAGTTAAAGCTGAAGGAGCTATACTAGAGTAACCAGATACAAAAGAGGGCAGGGCTCTTGCAGCTTTAACTTTTGTAATGAAGAGGGCATTTCACCGGATGCTGCATGCATACAAATGACACCTGCTGAAATTCAATAAAATGGTTAAAGATACAGGAGCCCCCTGTCCTCCTTTCCATATGGTCACCCTAGGATAAACAGCCACCCTGTTAAGTTTCTTCTACTGATTCTTGGGAGCCCCTGTGCAACTGCGTGTCTCTGTGTGTGGCGGAAGTGAGCTCACACCAATTATATCACTCCGTGATGGTGGAACTATAAAACCCACATTTGCTATAAAACAGTGATCAAGGGCCATTATTGCTTAATTTTTAACCATTGTTTTAGGCTCACCTCCAAGGACCATATTAGCTGTAAAGCTGAACCCGCCTCGGTGAGCTAGTAATTGCAAACCACAATGTTTTATTCATGGACCAACTCATGGAAAGGATCTTCTGCAGGGGCACACACACACACACACACACACACAGAGATGCACGTGGGGGTGGGGGCGGGGGGAGGGAAAAGGCGATGTTCTATGAACATTGATCAGAGGACTGTCAAGTGGAATCCCTTATCCAAAAGCAGCATCAGGGCTTTCCCCCAAAGATCCATGTTGCTTCCAAAGGAAATCCCAGCAGATCTGCTAGATAATTGCAGAGGATACCTGAATGCTCTCTCCTCATCAGCGAATTCAGAAATCTCTCAGTCCAATAGACGTAGGCATTTATTTTTGAAGCGCTTTGCACCAAACGGAACAGGGAGTGGGGAGGAACTGCTGACCTCCGCTATGGGTGCTTCCAGATGAATCTTTGATGGGGCCACCATCAGCCGGCCTCATTCACAGAACTTTCTCGGGTCCAGACATCGAGTCTTCCCACTGTGGCTTCTGCCTTTTCTCTTACTGCCAATAATCCATGAAGGAGAAAAAGACAGAATAGCTGCACAACACCTTCTAATTAGTAGTAGTCTGGAAGCACCCGGTGCTACTGTTTGTCTGGCTCCACCACAGGCATAACTGAATGCCACAGAAGTCACTGAATTCATCAGGGATGTTATACCTGGAGCAAAAGGATGAGATTTCAACTGGGGATAATTAGAGATACTCAGGGCTGACACTACCATAGAGGCCACTCAGGCGGCTGCCTAGAGTGCCAAGGTAAGGGGGGCGCCGAATGCCGCACCTGGAAGCCGCTCTCCCACAGCGGCTCTGAGAGGGCGGCTTCTGGGTGCGGCATTCTGAAGCTGCCCGCCCACCCCAGCGTCCTGGCTTCACTTCGGCTGGGTGCCCACCCAGCTGAAGCGAAGCCACGCCCGCCCCCTCACTCCAGCGTCCTAGCTTCACTTCGGCTGGGTGGGCGCCGAAGCAAAGCCAGAATGCTGGGGTAGGGGGTGGGCAGGCGGCTTCGGAACGGCGCGCCCGGAAGGCGCTCTCCCAGAGCAGCTTCCAGCTGGGCGTGCCATTTCGAAGCCGCCCACCTGCCGGCTTCAAAGCTCTCCACCCCACCTTCTTCGGCCGAGCTCTCCGACCCGGCTGGCGAGGAGGTAGGTGGGTGGCGACCTGGCCGGCGAGGAGGTAGGTGGGTGGTGGCTGCGGCGGCGGAGGCAAGGACACCTCTTCCTCGTCTCTTCGAACAGGCAAGCTACACGATCGCTTTGGGTGCGCACTGGGGCCGCAGGGAAGCGCCCTCAGTACGACGTGTGGAATCCCCCCCAGGGCTTTCCCCCCAATCTCTTCATTGGCTTCCAATTCACTTCAGAATCCAATATAAACCTCTCCTGTTAACCTTCAAAGCTTTTCACGGTCTAGCTCCTTCCTATGTCTCCTCTCTCATCTCACACTATTGCCCCGCTCGTGCTCTTCGCTCCTCTGATGCCATGTTTCTCGCCTGCCCAAGGGCCTCTACTTCCCTTGCTCGGCTTCGTCCATTTTCTTCTGTTGCCCCTTACGCCTGGAACACTCTTCCAGAACATTTGAGAACTACAAGTTCAATCGCAGCTTTTAAAGCTCAACTAAAAATTTTCTTTTTCCTAAAGCTTTTAAAACTTGATTTTGTGCGGATTTTATACTGTTAGTTTTACCCTACCCTGTGCCTGCTTACCCTACCCTGTGCCTGTTTGCATTCTCTTCCCCTCCTTATTGTTTTATTATGATTTTATTAGATTGTAAGCCTATGCGGCAGGGTCTTGCTATTTACTGTTTTACTCTGTACAGCACCATGTACATTGATGGTGCTATATAAATAATAATAATAATAATAATAATAATAATAATAATAATAAGGGCTGAGTCAGCTGACGCAGCAGCCTGAGCCAAGAGAACAAAAGAGGAAAGAAACCCGCCTTCAAACAAGCCACAGGCTCAGTTCAGCGGCAACCACTCCACCCCGTTTGCCTCTTCGAGCACTCTCACACAAAGCTCCCCCGTTTGCTCACACCGATCAACTTTGCTGCAAACTTCATCTTCTCTGATTAGCCTCTCAATGCGTTTTCCCAATCCTGTAATTAAAAAAGCGCCCCCTCTGAGAATAGCTATCACGATACACTGTGGCAATGAATTCCACGGAGTAATTAGAGAACTACTTCCTTTTGCCAGTCTGAGTCCTGCAGCCAATCTTTGTCATGCTCCTTGATGGGAATTAGTTTGGGTTGTGTGTGTGTAGTAGAATGCCAGTAGAACTAGTTGTGTATGAAGTGCTCTTCACTGATGGTGCAAAGCACTACTCTGAAAAGACGGGGAACATAAGAACATCAGAAGTGCGCTGCTGGATCAGACCAAGGGTCCATCTAGTCCAGCACTCTGTTCACACAGTGGCCAACTAGCTGTCGACCAGGGATCAACAAAGCAGGACATGGTGCAACAGCACCCTCCCACCCATGTTCCCCAGCAACTGGTGCACACAAGTTTACTGCCTTGGATACTGGAGGTAGCACATAGCTATCAGGGCTAGTAGCTACCGTATTTCTTCAATTCTAAGACACACTTTCCCCCCCATATAAACATCTCTAAAAACGGGGTGCGTCTTAGAATCACGGGTCATTTATTATTTCTTAGAATCAAAGTTTTTTTTCTGTTGGTGGTACTGAAATTAGTGTGCGTCTTACAATCGATGGCGTCTTGGAATCGAAGAAATACGGTATTGACAGCCTTCTCCTCCAGGAATTTATCCAACCCCCTTTTAAAGCCATCCAAATTGGTGGCCATCACTCCTCCCAGAGTGCAGGACATGGAATAATGGGCTCAAGTTAAAGGAAGCCAGATTCCAGCTGGACATCAGGAAAAACTTCCTGACTGTTAGAGCAGTACGACAATGGAATCAGTTGCCTAGGGAGGTTGTGGGCTCTCCCACACTAGAGGCCTTCAAGAGGCAGCTGGACAACCATCTGTCAGGGATGCTTTAGGGTGGATTCCTGCATTGAGCAGGGGGTTGGACTCGTTGGCCTTGTAGGCCCCTTCCAACTCTGCTATTCTATGATTCTATGATTCTTGTGGTAGTGACTTCCATAATTTAACTATGTGCTGTGTGAAGAAGGCCTGAATCACCACCTTCCTACTGGTCTGTGGCCCTGGAGCTTTAAAAGAACCCACCATCTCTGTGGTTTGGACATCTCCAAGAAGAGCTATGGACTTTGGGGTGAAGGCAGACGGCAACAGCATCACTGCCAGGGTAAGTAGCCAAATGTGCAATGGGTCTCTTATAGTCTAAGGCCAGATGGGAGGCAGCAGCTCAGGTTTCCCAGATCTGTCACAAGGAGCACAAGACCCCACTTAAAAAGCCCATTGGGACATCTTCTCACGCATGAGATTGCAGCACCTCCATGGAAGGTTTGCAGCCCCGTTTGCTGGCTTCATCTATACTTTGGCGAAGGGCCATGGCTCAGTGGGAGAGTCCCTGCTTTGTGTGCAGAAGGCCCTAAGTTCCACTCCTGGCATCTCCAGGTAGGGCTAGGAAAGATTCCTGCGTGAAGCCCTGGAAAGATGCTGCTGCCAGTCAGTGTCAATGGTACTGGGCTCGATGGACCAATGGTCTTAGTATGAGGCAGCTTTTTATGTCTCATGCTTATTTCCACATCTTTGAAAGGTCCAACTGGGCCTTTGTTTTCTAACCAAGGTGGGGGTCCAAGGTACTCTCGCCAACTTCTCATCTAAGCTCTGAAGCTTATACATATATAATGTTTCCCACCCCTTTGTTTGAGGTGCAGGAGGCATTCCAAGTGGTTACCCTGTTTTATCCTTACAAGAATCCAGAGAGGTGGGGTAAATAGAGAGTGGCTGACCCAAGGCCAACGGTGATCCTGAGTGGAGATTAAACCTCATGCCTGCTCAGACCAAGACCAGCACCTAATCCCCTAAATCTCACTGGGAACTCAGATGCCTTTCCTCTGTTCATAGACTGCAAGCTCAACCAGCGTGCCATAGGTCTGTGTCCAGATCCATCGGGGGTCAGCCCCCAAGTTGTCAGTTTGTGAGAAGCAGCTCTCAACATCAGAAGGGCGAGAAGCATGCAGCAGAACTAAGGTGGGGGAGCATCAGGGGCCTTGAAGCTGCCCATCAACGGTCAACACCTGCTCTCTTTTTGGAGGGGCATTTCCTGTAGTTGGGCGATGCGTAAGTGGCTGTGCTACTGAGCCCAACCCAGGGGAGAGCTGTAACCTGACCCAGTCCATCCCTACCCCTGACCCTGCCTTGACAGTGAGAAATTGCTCAGGTTGAAGAGAGAGGCTGGGCTTTTATAAGGTAAGCACCTTATAAATTGTTCTCAGGTTAGCTGACAAATGTCCACTCAGGTTTGTGGGACTGGGAATCACGGGAGCTGAAGTCCAACGCATTGGGAGGGCACCGGTTGTGGAAGGCTGATACAAAATGCCATTGATCGCAAAAGGTTGAACAGCTGACACACTCTGTTTGTGAGTGGTGCTGGCAGGGTGTGTGTGTGTGTGTGTGTTGTGTGTGTGTCATCTGCCTCCCTGAGCCTCTCCCAAGCTGCTCTTGGAACGTCAGAAGCAGCATCAGGTTTGCTAAATCGGGAGCGACGCACAATGTATCCCCAAACCAACTCAAAATTTTGCAGCACGTTAGCCCAAATCAGAAACCAAAATTCTCCCATCTGAATCCATCATGCAAATCCCATAAGAGTTTTGTACACGTGCCAATTTGACATCGTTTCCTTGGATCCCAAGGGTTGAGATTTGCGATGACACAAAACATTTGGAATTCTTTGACAAAGGAAGGCGGAACGGCAGAAGGAAAGGTAGAAATGGCTGGTGACCAGTAAAAGCTGCCTGTGCAGAAAAGGCCCACGCTTGGACGTCTCCCTCGGCCCTTTTCTGCCCCTTGAGTCTGCCAAAGGCTTCAAAATGTATCGCTGCAGCACACAAAGCAGGAGTGGACAACACACAGCCCGCTGGTGGCCTTTGCCATCCCCAGTGCATGCCGGCCACCGAAATTCACGGCGGCAAAACCATCACAACTGCCACGGAAGCTTAGGAACAGCCAAATCTCCCCTAGACCTCCTTCGTGGTTGGCTAATGAAAATGAGCAGGAAACGAGCCGTTTCTTTGCCTGGTGCCCCACGGAGTGTGGTCTGTTGGGGGTGGGTGAAGCTGCCCACCTGACATGAAGGTTAAACATTGGGGGGGGGGCAGGGAAGGAAAGGTAGAGATCCACAAACAACCAGATTTTATGCTGGATAACCAATTCCACCCTTGGTGAGGGTTTCCTCATTATGCAGTCTTTCGTCCTATTCGAGCACGGCCTGCACGACATGTGTGAGCCACCAAGCGGAATCCAGCCCACGCACCCACCATGCAGGCCGTCCACCGGCAGCCTCATAAATCTCCTGGTTTTGCTGCAAAAACAGGACAGTGGTCAAATATCTTGCAAGCCACCACGTGTAGCTGGTGGGCAGGCTTCAGCTTGGTGGGTCTACAGAGGAACTATCTCTGGATCTGGACCTGAAAGCCCTAGGTGGGGAATGCACACTGCCCTGGCAACGAGTAGACCGGCAACATGCAGAAACAGGGTGAGGGGCTCATATTGCAACAGCCGTACTTCGCTTTTTATTTTATTATTACATTTATATCCCATCTTTTTTCTGCCAAGGAACCCAAGGCGGTGTACATAATCCTCCTTTCCATTTTATCCTCACAACAACCCTGTGAGGTAGGCTGGGTTGAGTCTGTGACTGGCCCAAAGTCACCCTGTGGGTTTCCATGGCCATATTGGGACTAGAACCTGGGTCTCCCAGTACAACACTTTCGCCACTGCCCCTCACTGGCTCTTTTATATAGAACTTCAAGAGGCAGCTGGACAACCACCTGTCAGGGATGCTTTAGGGTGGATTCCTGCATTGAGAAGGGGGTTGGACTCGATGGCCTTGTAGGCCCCTTCCAACTCTGCTATTCTATGATTCCAAAGGCATACACCAGCTGGATTCAGACAGAACACTGAACCATGGTTTAGCACAGGGGTAGGCAGCCATTTTCAGCTTGAGGGAAGCATGCCAGGAGCTGCAGACCAGCAGTGGATGGGGCCAGGGCCCAACGGTTGTAGAGACACCGAATTGCAGCACGGGGAATGCCAATTCTGGGTGGGTGGCGCAGCACCCAAAGGAGAGGGATCACCCTTCCATTCAAGAGGCAGTCTGGGGCCATAGCTAGACCTAAGGTTTATTCCTGGATCGTCCAGGGGTCAAATCTGTTCATCTAGGTGACACACAGGGGATCCAGTGCTCAGGCAGGGGCGAACCCTGGATGATCCCAGGATAAACCTTAGGTCTAGCTGTGGCCTGGGATGCTTTAGGGTGGATTCCTGCATTGAGCAGGGGGTTGGACTCGATGGCCTTGTAGGTCCCTTCCAACTCTGCTATTCTATGAACCCCTTCAGTGACTCCACTCCCCCAGGGCCACAATCAGGCTTTTAAAAGTCTCCATTTGCCCCAGTGGGATAAAAAAGGAGACTGGATTGCTCCGCTGTGTGGATTGGGACCATGGGCTGGATGGGTGGCTGTGTAAGGGCGCATCCAGCCAATGGGCCAGAGGTTGCTCAGCACTGGTTTAGCATTGCAAGTATGAGCCCGGCTTCTGCCCCTTCTCCGACACTGAGCTGAGGTGCAGATCTGAAGTTTCCACTTCTGTTTAGACCAACCCTAATATTGACTCTATTCAGATGACACACTAAGCCATGGTGGCTAAGCATTTTGAGAGAAATATTATGGCTTAGAGCAGTGGTTCCCAATTGGTGGTCCGCGGACCCCAGGGCGTCCGCGTAACCCACCCAGGGGGTTCGTGGTACCATTCACATATTCACCATTAATTTCTGGAGTCCACTGACGACGGAGTCCTACCAGAAGTAAAATATAACATCACTGAGCACCTGCGTGATTTAGCGACTAGCTTCAGAGATTACTTCCCTGCACCTAATCCTGAAAACTCATGGATAAGAAATCCTTTTGAATGTGGTGACGTACAACTAACAACTCTATCTGCGGAAGACCGAGATGCACTTGCTGACGTGATTTGTGATGGTTCAATGAAATCATTTTTCAAAGAATATAAACTGGACCAATTCTGGGTGAAGGTTTTTCCTGATTATAAGAAGTTAGGTGAAAAAGCTTTGAAACATCTAGTTCCCTTTTGATCCACATATCTTTGTGAACAAACGTTTTCGACATTTCGTTATATGAAGAACAAGCATAGAAATCAGCTCGATGTTGATCCAGATCTGAGATTAAAAGTAGGAAATATTGAACCGAATGCGGAAGGGATTGTTCGGGACAAAAAGAGGCATGATTTCTCCCATCACATTTAGGTTTAGTAGCTGCTAGACATGTCGTAATTTGTTCAATTGTAAACTAGACGTTAGTAAAATTAAATTCGTCTTTGAATTATTGTCATTTTTGAGTGGTAATATCACAAATTTTATGGTCTGTTTTTAGTATACCTAAAATCTTTGGCTTATTAGGGGCTACCCCTTATTTTCTCCCAAAAAATTGCTTTGCACAGGTAACTACCATAGAGATAACATTTTTTTCAAAAGTAGAGGGTCCATGGCTTGGCATTTGAAAAACAAGGGGTCCGCAGTACTTAGCTAATTGGGAACCACTGGCTTAGAGGGTCGTGTGAACCATTCCTAACCATGGTGGCTACATAACCACGGTGTTCACAAGCTAACCATTTGCTGCAAAATGGAACCTGCCTCTGCACCAGGCTCTCTGAAGTTACGGGCATTTGGGAAAATGGCTTCCTGTTCTCCTTGATTGGGCAATTATCTCGCTTAGTTTGCATAGTTTTGTCTAGGGGGAAGTTTCCAAAAGATTAAACTCTCTTCAGGAAAAATAGATGTTTGTTGCTTAATAAAAGCTTTGTGGATTACCTAGCAGGCCTCATCATTTGCCTCCCATCGAAAGCAGTTTTCTGAGAAACACGACAGTATGATTTAGCACTATATCCAAATCAGCCCACTATCTTTTAATCCTTACAACCTGAAAGGTAGGCCATTATAGTTATTCCCATATTGAGCTCGGTGGGTGGAAAGCGCAGGCAGAAAATACCTTGCCCAAGGCCCTCTACTGAGTTTGTGGCAGAGGGTATGATGAGATTTGAACCGGGAATTTGATTCGTAGTTGCTCAGTCTCTCAGCCATTTGGCACAGGAGTGGGAGAAACAGCTGCAGTGAACCATCACTGGATTCCACGGCTAGTTCAATATTTATAATACAAAACATGTACAAATGCACATACATACACATATATAATGGGTAGGCAGAGGCGACGGGGTACTTCCAAAGATGGCGGTCTTCCAGATGTTCCATTGCCTTCCCGCCAGGCATTTTATGCAAGTACCGATTCCACGCATGGGACATGGAGATGAACCATTCCGGACGTGCCTGTTTGGTGGAGCGTTGATAAAGGGAAGTGCCAAAGTGTGTGTGTGTGTGTGTCTGTGCCTTGAGAGATGGCAAAAGAGATTCCTCTCCTCTTCCTCCAGCACTTTCGATTCCCCCCTCCCTCCATATCGTGAGGGATCATCTTCATGTGCTTGGATCTATATGCATGAGGATCAGAGGTATTCTGGTTCACCTCTAGAGAGGCCGTGAGCCTATCAGCCACGGCAAAATGCGAGCTGGATAGGGATTACCTGTGAAGGTGTGACTCTAAATGAAGTACGATGGTTCCCATTACTCTGGAGTATGTGAGGCTTGTGCTCTGTCCCCCCACCTCTTTAAAGCCTCAGCGATGTCTTATGGATTGAGATTAGGACAGGGAAGACAAAGAGGATATTATATAATGTTTAGCAACCTTTTCAGGGGCCCTCCTCAGTTCCCATCCTAGTCAGTAAATCTTCTTATTGAGGAGACCAGCATACAAAGGTCTAGATCCCTCTGTCCCCGCCACAGTTTCTCAGCCTCTCTCACTGCTCTGCGTTTGTCCTCCTTGGTTTTGGCAAAAAAAGAGAGAGGTCAAATGTCACTGCTGCACATGAGTAACTTTGTGCTACGTTCAGCTCCACAACCATTTGGTCTCTCAAACACAGCCTGAAGTATCGCTCTCAGGTGGCAGCTGCTAAGGAACTTGGATTTGCAAGTCTTCGTCTTCGTCGAGATCGCTGGTGCCGTCTCCAGGGTCATCAGGGCCAAAGCGCGAGCCGCGGAGATTCCCAAAAAGGGGGATGTTCTGCTGACGTCTCAGCCTGTCCCAGAGAGAAGCCAAGTAAAGTGTTATTGATTAGCGAATGGACCCAGCTCCACAAGGGATGTTTGATACAGCAAAGCCTTCCAGCAGACTTACACAGTTAGCCGAGCTGGACACCTTGTGCCCGTCCCATCTGAGTAAAGCCAAGCCCACGGGCACCCCAGGGCCCTGACCCTGCCTTTGTGCATTCCTATTGCCCCTTAAGGGAGAGGTCTATCCACTCCATTCCCCTGAGGGTTGCTGCCCCACAGGGGTGGGGACAGGTGTATAATTCTCAGCCACAGGTATCTTTGCGCAGCCATCATCATATAGTTTAACCCAGGTGGGCCAAATATATCAATTTATTAGTGTGTTAACAGGTTATTAGTACCCTCCTTTAGTTTAAACCATGTAAGAGAAGTACATGTTATTGTCTTAAAAAATTACAAGTATTCCAATAAAATATCCAACGTAACATATCATAACACAGCATAATATTTAAATCACATTATTTCCCCCCCCTCTCAACTGCTTCATGTCAAATACTTGTGGTGGACTGGGACAAAGAAATAAAGAACACAGGGTACCTATTATTATTATTATTATTATTATTATTATTATTATTATTATTATTAATAATAATAATAAAACAAGCATGTTAAATCTCTAGGGCAGGGTGGGCAACTTGTAGCCTTCCAGAACTCCCATGAGCATTGGGCAGTGCTGCCAGTGGTGAGGGATCATGTGTCATAAGCCTGTTGTAGGATTCGAAATCAGAGGAGAACCCGGAGGTCCCAGTCAATGACAGTGCTCAGGAACCACCTTTGCCAACACTCCAGGACCCTGGATAGCTCCTTTAGAGTTTTGACTGAAACCTGGAGCAGATTCGCTGTCCCACTGGGCCCTTGGGGGTGACTGCTGGGGGTCCCCACACACACCCAGAAAGAAGGGAGCTCTGCCTGCTGTCTCCTTAACTGCACTGGATTCTGAGAACCATGTGGGGTTCAACTAGGAGAAGACAGCCCAAATTTGTCTGAATTTTGTTCTGGTATTTTTTTTTTAATTTTTATTTAAAAGATCAACACTCTGCTTTTTGATCTAAAAGATATCCAGACTGCAGAGCTCAGTACTAAGTCATAGGGGTATGAAAGCTAGGAGAGGTGTTGGTTGAACCCATCTGTGGTGTTCCTGCTGCTGTTCTTTGGGGCCTGTGGCAACCCTAAGAGAAGCAGCTTCCCTCTAGGAAGAGAAGGTTAGCCTGCCTTCCCTCCACGATCCAGTTTTTGCCCTGCAAAACTCCTAACTGGTTTCCACTTTGCATCAGACTTCAGAAGCATGGAAAGAAGATTGACACGTTACATGCGCAGCCTCCATTGTCACTAGGGATGTCCACCATTTGAAAATCCAGCCCTTTTTGGGCCCGATGGATCCCTGCTGCCCACCTGGCTTGGTTCGCATTCACGAGCTGAGCCACCGGCATTTCCTGAAATCTGGGGAGTTTTTGTGGTCCCCCACCACTTTTCTTGTCAATAGAAAGTCATGTAAATTGCAAATTACAGAAATTGCAAGTGCAATTTCCACAACTTTCTATTGACAAGAGTGTGGGGGGGGGGGAATGAGGAAAATCAACACACTGGCCTGACTTGATGCAGATCAAGAAGGGCCAGTTCACAGGGAAACCAGCCAAAGTCTGGCAGGCTGAGCTGCCCAAAGCTCGACAAACTCCCCCACTGGATGGATTCCTCCGACATCAGAACATCGGAAGTGAGCGCCCTGAGGCTGGATCAGACCGAGGGTCCATCTCGTCCAGCAACTCGGTTCACACAGGGGCCAACAGGCTGTCGACCAGGGACCCACAAGCAAGACATGGTGTAACAGCACCCTCCCACCCATGTTCCCCAGCAACTGGTGCACACAGGCTTATTGCCTCGAATACTGGAGATAGCACACAACCATCAGGGAATTTATCCAACCCCCTTTTAAAGCCATCCAATTTGGTGGTGACATCCCTAATGGTCACATCTACATGGGAAACCAGACTGAGACATAATCCTCCACTGGAGATTTTTTTTTTGTTTTTGGTTCTAGACGATGTCACTGTGTGATTTGTGAACTTGCAGATAATCAATCTTTCATAGATTTTTGTTCCTCTTTTGTTTCACTTTACGTTCTCAGCAAGAAACTAACCTTTGCCATTAAGGTCTTCTAAAAGATATAAATATATTTGCTCCCTCTCCATCCCCCCCCACCCTCTCTGCACACCACAGCTATTCCTTCATACATGTTTAAACTTCGTCCAACTAAGTGGGTGTTACATGCTGATAAAGCCAAATTTGGACAGCGCGTCCCTCAATGGTTCCAAGAAGCACTTAATAGAACTTTTGATTAAAGCAAGCAAAGTTCACTTCTAATCCTTTTCAGATCCAGGGAACTTAACAGCAGCACGTTATTGTCTGGAACATCTTATCAAGGAGTGGGTGGGCAGTGGATGAACTTATACAACCAACACCGCAGTATCCAGCACTACAGAGAATCATAGAATAGCAGAGTTGGAAGGGACCTACAAGGCCATCAAGTCCAACCCCCTGCTCAATGCAGGAATCCACCCTAAAGCATCCCTGACAGAGGGTTGTCCAGCTGCTTCTTGAATGCCTCTAGTGTGGGAGAGCCCACAACCTCCCTAGGTAACTGATTCCATTGTCGTACTGCTCTAACAGTCAGGAAGTTTTTCCTGATGTCCAGCCGGAATCTGACTTCCTTTAACTTGAGCCCGTTATTCCGTGTCCTGCACTCTGGGAGGATCAAGAACAGATCCCGGCCCTCCTCTGTGTGACAACCTTTTAAGTATTTGAAGAGTGCTCTCATGTCTCCCCTCAATCTTCTCTTCTCCAGGCTAAACATGGCCAGTTCTTTCAGTCTCTCTTCATAGGGCTTTGTGCACAGGCGTGTGCATACAGCTGAGGTCTGTGCCTCTCCTCATTTGGAAGGACTACAGGAAAAGAGAATCTCCCATCCTGCTCCAACCACTACCCCACAATGACTTACCATCTTAAGAAACAGCCAGTTCCACAGCCCTCTCAATTCTGCACTCCCCTTTGTTAACAACGCCTCGGGAAGATGCACCATGTACTGTCAGACCAGAATAGTCTTGTAAGGGAATCCTTTTCCACAGTAGAAGCAGAGAAAATTGGAAGGGTGTGTGTAAAATTAAATATGTCCTGTAAATTGTTTGGGGAATCTCCTGATATGCATTTCACTGTGGCTGCACTGTAGAAACGTGACATTATTGGTGTACACTACTGCTCAGAGCGTAAGCCAGACTTCCTTGACCTTACGCCCTCCAGATATGTTGGGACTACAATTCACGTCATCCCCCAGCCAGCATGGCCATTGGCTGTGCTAATTGGGAATTCTGGGAATTGCATCTGGAGAACACTGTCGGGAAAACTGACAGAGGCAAACTAAGCAGTGAGATCCGAGATGGGCATGATCTGAGAGGATTCCTTGCAATGTTTGCAGAGAATGCTGGGAGGCTTCCGCCTCCTTCGTGACACTGAAATGGGTCTCCTGGGGCACTGCTTTGTGGGTAACCAGGAAAGTATTGCTGCCTTGAGCAATGCCTTGGGTGGCTGGTGCAGTCAAGTGTGGGGTAGTGGCTAAAGTGTCGGACTGGGAGTCGGGAGATCTGGGTTCTAGTCCCCACTTGGCCATGGAAACCCACTGGGTGACTTTGGGCCAGTCACAGACTCTCAGCCCAACCTACCTCACAGGGTTGCTGTTGTGAGGATAAAATGAAGAGGAGGAGGAGGATTATGTACGCCGTCTTGGGTTCCTTGGAGGAAAGAAGGCGGGCTAGAAATGCAATAAAATAAATAAATAAATAAATAAATAAACCGACAATGGCCGGAGACTCGTGGCGGGTTACGAGAAGGGGCTGTGGCTGCCCAGCTTCTCCTCTCCTTCACTGGGGCCTCGTTATCCACCAGCCTCCTCAACTGGGCATTCTCAGCGTGGTTAGCACGCTCACTTCCCTAGCATTAAATTTCACCCATGAAGATTTATGTGCCGTTTTTCCAAACCGGAGCCGCGCAGGTTGGATGGAGGATGCTGGTCCTATAACTCTCTAGGTGCAGCCGCCTGACTTCAGCTGCTTTTTACCGGAAAAAAGCATGAATTATTTAAGGAAAGAGGGCGGTGGGATCTGCTGGGGAGGGTGGGGGAGGAAGGCTCCATTATTCTCCTATGATTTAATGGCAACTTCCCCAATAAAATAGGAAGATAAAAATCATCTCTTCTCTCTCTCGTTCTCCCTCCCTCCGTCTTTTTTTCGAAAAGCCCAGCTGCTCAAAGGCTCTTTGAATGGAGCAGAATCGATTCGTCTGGCAGGCATCTCAGTGTTTTATTGCTAAAGAAGCACACATGCAAATCTTTAAAAAAAATAACTGGGGGGAAAAAACTTTTCAAAGGCAATAAAATTAAAGTATCTCTTAAAGGCACTTTGCTGGGCATGCCATGTGCCCTCTAACCTCACCCTTCATTTCTCCCCCCATGTCTGGCTCTCCTTGAGGGTGGAGGTGAAGTCCTCAAGACCCGTCTCCTCCTCCTCCCTCCCTCCCTTCCCTCCTTCCTTTCGCTGGGTTCTCATGGGGACCCTTCCTACACAAAAGCCTCTTCCCCTCTAGCGGCAAACGGCAACGTGTGCAGGCAGATGCCTTTGCACCAAAATAGGGCCGCTGGAGCGAGCGCTTGGTTTTAAAGGAGAACGTAGATGGAGGGAGCATAACTGAAACCTGGCGGAATTGAGGAAAACACAGGGAAATAGTTATCTCAGGTTACAAGTTCTATAGCAGGGGTAGGGAATCATTTCTCTGCCAAGGGAAGAGAATAATCTGTTGGGGGGCAGGACTGAAGCTAGCAGTGGGCAGGGCGAAAGGCAAAAAGTGGGCGGGGGCACGGTGTCTCCCTCCTTGCCACCCCCTTTACTCTTGCTGTCCAACGGATCCTGAGGTCATTCTTGCCAGAGGCCTGGCCTGATGGAAGGCACAAGGCTTGCCCAAGGGGCTGCAGGTTCATAGAATCATAGAACAGTAGAGTTGGAAGGGGCCTAAAAGGCCATCGAGTCCAACCCCCTGCTCAATGCAGGAATCCACCCTAAAGCATCCCTGACAGATGGTTGTCCAGCTGCCTCTTGAAGGCCTCTAGGGTGGGAGAGCCCACAACCTCCCTAGGTAACTGGTTCCATTGTCGTACTGCTCTAACAGTCAGGAAGTTTTTCCTGATGTCCAGCCAGAATCTGACTTCCTGTTGCTCACTCCTACTCTAGAGGAAGGACAAAGGTAGGGTGACCATATGAAAAGGAGGACAGGGCTCCTGTATCTTTAACAGTTGTATTGAAAAGGGAATTTCAGCAGGTGTCCTTTGTATATATGGGGAACCTGGTGAAATTTCCTCTTCATCACAACAGTTAAACTGCAGGTGCCCTGCCCTCTCTTAAATCTGGTCACTCTAGTATAGCTCCTGCCCCTTTAACTGTTGTGATAAAGAGGGAATGTCACCAGGTTCTCCATATATACAAATGACACTTGCTGAAATTCCCTTTTCTATGCAACTGTTAAAGATAAAGGAGCCCGGTCCTCCTTTTCATATGGTCACCCTAGACAAAGGAGACAGTACCGGGGACAATGTTGCTCTGTATGTCAGATGGTGCTGGGCCCCCCAACCTTTCTGGGTTGGTGGGCACTTTAGCATTAATGGGTACATTTGGAATGTTTGAGAGAGTGCCATGGGCACTCTCACAAAATGGCCACAAGGGGGAGGGGCCTGCCCATTCATAAAATGGCTGCTATGGTGGGCAGTCACAAAACATTCATTTCCCAGAAGGCAAATTGGAGAGACTAAAAGAAGAGCAAATTGCCCAAGAACCTAAGTACAAGTCAGAGGTGGGGTCGGAGTCCCAAAACACAAAACCACCCTTTCGAGCCCAAATAATGATGTTGCTGGAGGGCAACCCCTCACTTCACAGCATGCCTGCCTCCCAGTTAAAAAACAATTCATTTAAAAATATTTAGAAATGCAATAAAAATCAGGAGGGAACCTAGTGGGTGACACCACGTTGGAGACCCCAGTCATAGAAATTTCAAAAGGAGCACTCCGCTACAGGATCACTGTGGGTGCCAATACCAGGCCCCCAAAGTAATTTAGTACTAGCGATATATGTAGCGTCCCCCCGTCCTGCCCCAGCCTACCAAAATGCTTAGGGCAATCATGAGATGGAGAATGAAATCAGGATGGCATCCAACTAGGAAATATTACAGTAACTGCTGACTTCAGTTACCCTAACAGAAACTGGGTACATGGATGTTTCAGTCACAGCAAAATGGTGTATGGATGTTCCAGTTACAAGAAAAAAAGGTAAAATTTCTAGACACCCTAAGGCTGCAATCCTATACCACCTTAGTGGAGGGTAAGCCCCATTGAGCTTAATATGATTTACTTCTGAATAGAAATTTACAGGTTGGCACTATAAACAACTGTGCCCTAGAACAGTTGGTTATACAGACAGAGGGGAGGTGACCCTGGACTTAATCCTAAGTACAGGATCTAGTGTTGGACAAACATGTTTTTGAAACCACTTGAAACCGTGGCCACTGTGCTATCACATTCAGTTTATATGTAAGAGGACAACTGCCCAGAAAGTCCAACCCAGTCACATTTGAGATACCAGTATATCATTACCCCATCTAGGAGGAGTTCCCCAGAATCCTCAGGGAGACGGTAAGGCAGAGGTGGGTAACACGTGGCCCACGAGATGCATGCAACGTCCTGGTCCTTTTCTGCAGCCCCCCACCCCCACTCCAATGGCTGCTGTCACACCACCAAATTTCTGCCGAATTTCGTAATTAGGGAGAATGATTTTGCATTACAATCAGGCATGCTCTCCCAGGGCACCTTGCCTTAAAGCAAAAATGCGTCTCTTTTCTCGCTGCTGAATTTATCAGCGGTGGGAGGGCAGAAATTGCCCTCCAGACCCTCTGAAGTTTCCCACTCCTGTTGTGAGGAATCTTGGGACTCGCGGCAGGCAGCGCTTTGAGCCGGCTAACTGTGTGGGCCCAGCCTTGACATGCTCCAAGCCGCACGGCTCAACAGGAGGGGAAGGGTTGAGTCGCCCCCACATTTAACCTCCCAGCCTGCCTCCAGCGGATACGACAGAGAGAGATGGAGTGAGGGTGACCGAGAGCTGCCCTTCAGCGCCGCGCCATTCATCACCCTCGTTTGCTGATGGGGCACGACGTTCCCTCATCCCTTGGTGCCTCTCCTCCCTTCTCGTCTGCAGCCTGCAGCTGACAGGTGAGCCCCTGGGAAACGAATGGCTGCAATTTGAAGAGTTCCCCTTGACGCTCCTCTGCAATTTATCAATGAGAAAACCTGCCTCCCAACTGGCTCCTCCCTCCCCACCTGCTGCCCCCCCGCCCCCGGGAGACGAGTCCCCTTCCTCCAAATTACCCTTTGAATGGCATCTAGGAGCTAAAGCTCCAGGAACTCATCTGACGCCTACATTTCCCCACAACGGATCTGCATGTTGTGTTGTTGTTGTTGTTGTTGTTGTTGTTGTTATTATTATTATTATTATTATTATTTATATAGCACCATCAATGTGTTCTGCTTGCAAGCTACCAGGGGCTGTTCTGGGAGGGTATTCTGCCCCCTCCCCAAGTCCCTGATGGGCAAGGGAGACCAGGGAGGTAGTGGAAGCACAGGGACCTAAGGTAGGATGGTGCAGTGGACTGGGAGACCAGGGTTCAAATCCCTGTTCAGTCCTGAAGCCGTCTGGCTGATGGCTGGGGCAGCCATACGTCCTCAGCTCAACCTACCTCGCAGGATTGCCCAGAGGATAAAACGGAGGGGGAGAGGAGAACACACCAGGCAGGATGTTGACCTAGATCAGGAGTGGGCAACTGGCAGCCTTCCCGACCAGCCTGCCTCCTGCTCCTTGGCCCTGCCCCCTGCAAGTCATACTTGAAAAAAGCCTCCCATTGGAGCCAAACCTAACTGCAGCATGAGAGGGGAGTGGGGCGGTGGGTTTGCAACTGGGAAGGGGACAGCTAACCCTCTCCTCCAAACAGTGCAGAATTGTCACGTGTGTGTGTGTGTGTGTGTGTGTGTATTTGCCTTTGGCCTGCCTACCGCAGCTATGTGGCCCAAGAAGGTTACCCACAAGGAAATGCCCCAACCCCCTTAGAGTGAGTAAGATTCCCCACCCTTACCTGGCACGGACCAGGAGCCCGATATCAGAGGATCCCGACACCTCAAGAAGAGGCTCCAGAATTCATGGTTTAGGAAGAGGACATGGCCACGGAAAGGTGCCACAAGGCTTCCATGTCTCCAGGACCCAGTTTTCCAGAAAGACCCCAAGGATTGCCTCCCCTGCACCCGGAGGTGGTTGCATCACCACTCTAAGACTCTGAGGACATGGGCTGTGACAATAGTAGTGTTCTACAGCCACTCCTGGGTTATCGCAGGCTGAGATTGCTAAAATAGACCAGGCCCTGATGTATTTTACACCTGAAGAATTTCTTTCCAAACCCATCTATAGCAAAGCAGTGAGACCTTGAGTACTCATTCACACATGTATGTAGATCACTTGATCTTTCTATCCTTGATTTACATGTGAATAAGACGCAATGCATGTTCAGGCAGAAATTTCTTTGAATGGTCTCTGCAGCAGTTAAACTCAAAAGTGGCTAGCCTCTTCAAGAGCGAGAGCTGCTCCGGGGGGTGGGGAGGAGAGGAGGGATAATAATCAAAGGACGGCCTGGCTGCAAGCACAGCGGCCTTACTCATGCATACATTACTACTTTGGGTTGTGCAACTGGTGTCACTTGATGTTGCAGTCATCCAGTGATGAACATGTGTGCAAAAACAAGCCCATGTGAGGAAGCAAAATCCATCCAGAGAAGTCTTGTGGGGATGGAACTCCATGCCCCCACCCCAAACATTCTGTCTCTGACAGCAGCCATCTCCGAGGGGATCGCTGCTTCTTTATCATGCCCCCTCCTTCGCTCCTGTCCTTTTAATCCATCCCTGGGCCCATTCCCTGGGCCCACCTATCAGCTCCCCTTAGCCTTCTCTCTGCTTCTCCCTACCTGGACTGCAGGTGCTCCAGTTGAACTTGGAGATTCTCGCTTTGCTCTGTCTGCTCATCAAGCGACCTCTGCAATTTCCGTGCCTGGTTATGAGCCTCATCAAGCTGCAGAGTACACAGAAACACAGACAAGTGAGGGCAACAACCAGATGAGGGAGGGTGGAGCAGAATCCGCGCCACCAGCGCTCCGTAATCCACATGCACACCCAGGCACCAGTGGCCATCTCTGATTGGAGTGCCGAAGTTGGTGGCGCAAACCATAGTAGTCATTTATGCCCACTTTGCATGATGCTACATCTTCTGCAGCGTACACTCTTGAAGAGGCAAGCCAGTGATCCATGTCAAAAACGGCTAGCCTCTTCAGGAGCAGGCAGAGACCATTCAAAGGAATCTGGGGCAGAATGTGCACTGCCTTTACTCACAAGTAAATTAATTTTATTTTGGGAGGGGACCTGGAATCAAATAAGGACCCTAAACTGATGGATTATTGTTGAAATTTGCAGGACACTGATTGAGATGACCGGGGTGGGGTGGGGAGGCACAATTGCAGGTTTCGAAGGATCTTGTACATGCGTACAACGAGTAAGTAATGCTCAGTCCAGTTTCCAACACTTTAACACAGGGTAGCTGTGTTCGTCTGTTGCAGCAAAAACAACAAAGGCCAGATCCAAGCAGGATACAACACTTTAAAAACGGTTTAAAAAAGGTATATGTAATGTGTCCCGGGCCTGAACAGTAGTCAAAACCATTATAAACCGTTATAATGTAGTGTAGATCCTGTCCTGGTCACGTGGCACCTAACACATTTATTCTGGTATACGTTTCCATGGACACCGTCCACTTCATCAGATGTAACTGACAGTGATGAAGTGGTAGGGTGCTGCTGCGATACTATATGTTAAATACTGAAGAAAGAATAATCCATTTTATTGATTGGCCACCTGGATCTTTACAATCTAAACATAAAACCCTAACCACAAACTAGATATGCAGTGCTACCTACACACCACACATGTCACAAAAATAAAATACAAATAAGATAAAAATAAGAATAAAATAATCAGAATAAAATCACAGAGTTGGGAACTTTGAGGCCATCTAGATCACCCCCTACTCAATGCAGGATTAGCAATGCAGGATGCAGCAAGAGCATTGTTGACAGGTGGCCATCCAGCCTATTTTAAGTTTCTTCAGCAAAGGAGAGCCTTTACTAAAAGTCCTTTCTATCCCCTCTGACAAAACAGTTTTCATCTCTTCTCCCCACTAGGGTGACCCTATGAAAAGGAGGACCGGGCTCCTGTTGCATAGAAAAGGTAATTTCAGCAGGTGTCATTTGAACACCTCCTCCCATATGTACCTGCCCGGACCCTAAGGTCATCCTCAGGGGTCCTTCTCCGTGAGCCCCTGCCAAAGGAAGTGAGGCAGGTGGCTACCAGGAGGAGCAGGGCCTTCTCTGCTGTGGCACCCCGGCTGTGGAATGAGCTCCCTAAGGAGGTTCGCTTGGCACCTACATTATATGCTTTTAGACACCAGGTGAAGACCTTTTTATTCTCCCAGCATTTTAACAGTCTATAAATAAATTTTAACTTGGTGTTTTAAATTTGTAATTTTGCATTGCTGCTGTTTTTATCTGGTTGAGCTTTTATATTGTATTTTATATTATCGTTTTATACTGTTGTTTTATACTTTGAATGGTTTTAATTTTTGTGAACCGCCCAGAGAACTCTGGCTATTGGGCAGTATAGAAATCTAATTAATAATAAATAAATAAATAAATATGGAGAACCTGGTGAAATTCCCTCTTCATCACAACTGTTAAAGCTGCAGGAGCTATACTGGAGTGACCAGATTTAAAGGAGAGCAGGGCACCTGCAGCTTTAACTGTTGTGATGAAGAGGGCATTTCACCAGGTGCTGCATGCATACAAAAGACACCTGCTGAAATTTCCTTTTCAATACAACTGTTAAAGACACAGGAGCCCTGTCCTCCTTTTCATAAGGTCACCCTACTCCTCACCAGGCCTGAAAGTATAAGCTGCAGGGATGGGGAAGAAGTGAGGGAGACAGGAGCAGGCAGAGAGAAGATCAAGGCCTGCTCCAGTTAGAAAACCCCGCCCCCAGGGCTAACGGACATCTGGACCCTGTGGAGAAGAAGCGAGGGAGTCAGGAGCAGGCAGAGAGACCATCGGAGCCTTGTCCAATTTACTGCCCTTCCCCAGGGCTAACTGACATCATGACCCTGTGGGGAAGAAGAAGGATCTGTCGGTCTGCCTCTCTTTTGGAGGAAAGGGAGGGGGGAGCGAGTAGGGCCTTCCCACTAGAGATGTGAAGGCCTGGAAAAAACCCGGAAAAATTGAAAAAAATGAAAAAACATGGATTATGGGATGTTTTATTTTAGCATGATGAATAAAACGTTTAAGACAAGGTGTTCAGATACTTACTTCTCCAAATGATTTCTAAAAACTATGTACAGTATCAGATTATTACGATTTCTGTGCACCAAGGACAAGCAGGTCCTAGGTTGCAAATTGATACTACAGATCTCAAATGCAAGAGCAAGACACATTTCTGCCTCTAGGGGGCAGCACTGCCATTGAAGCAGAGACTGAAGCTGATAGTGATGGCTATAGCTCAGGAAATGAGTCTGCTGAAATTTTATGCATATTCATGGAATCTTGGTCCCCCCTTTTTCTGTTATTTTTATGGGAATGGGTGCTTTAGGTCCACTTGACACTGTGGAGGACTAGCGGAGACATAAATAATTTTCTTTGTTACTAATGTTGATGGTTTCCTCTGTTGTTTTTGTTTTTAATTATTTTTTGCCTGCTCCTCATAAACTGGCAAAACCAAAAGAGGTTCCTTACAGTTCAGGTGTTCTTTACAGTTCAGGAGTTTGTAGCTACATTCGTTACCAAAAAGGTAAAAAAAAAAATTTTTAAAAAAAGGAAATTAAGTTTGTAATAATTGTTTGAATACACTGTACTTTTAATATACCAAATGTAATAATTTTATGCCAAACTAACTTTGACATAATTACATTTTATGTTCCTAAAGTAACAAAATGACTTTCAATCTGTAAAAAGTGCTAATATTGCATTATTTCAATTTCTCCAAAAAATCCCATTTTTTCCCTGAAAGCCCCTGGAAAAAAACCATTTTTTCCCCATGGGTTCAAAATTTCCGGAAATTTTACATCTCTACTTCCCACCAGCCCGGCTGAACAGTCTCCTTAATTTCTTTTTCTTTCCCCCCCCTCTTCCCTCCCCATCCCCTCTTCCTTGTGTGTCGTGTCTTTTTTAGAATGTAAGCCTGAGGGCAGGGACTGTCTTCTTTAGTGATTGATTGTATGCCGCCCCGGGAGCCTTTTTTGGCTGAGGTGCGGGATAAAAATACTCTAAATAAAAAATTAAGGAAGAAGGAGGGAGGTGCAAGACTCACCTCATCCTCAGCTTGGGCCAGCTCCTTCTTGAGCTCCTCGACACGCAGGCGCAACTTCTTCACCTCGCCCTCGTGCTGCTCCACCCGCCGGTTCGCGTGGGCTAGTTCGGCCATCTTCTCCTGGTACTGTTTCTTCAGCTTGGTGTGCAGGTGCTTCAGGTCGGCCAGTTCCTGAGGGAGACGACGGCACCGAGGCAGTAAGCGGGGCTGGGTTTGAGTTCTCAAAACAAGGATGTGGGACTGGGAGCTACCTATGAGTGCTGCCAACCCTGGTTGTAGATCAGGGGTGTCAAAACTTAGGAAGGGGTGGCTAACTCCCCCGCATCCTGTTCGTGCTCCGCTCACGGGGGGTTCCTGATGGTTGCCTGACCCAGGCAGCCTGCGAGGTGAACTGCCAGACCGTCCACGGGCACCCAGCGAGGAGGGCTTGTGACTTGTTTACTCACGACCCGTGATTTTGTACAAAAACGCAGGTGGGCACCAGTATGGAAACCGCGACTTGCGCAAAACGGTAGGTGCAAAGTACCATATACTCCTGCATATTTTTTTTTGCACATATTGCACTATTTGCAGTGGCAAATTTGCACAAATCGCAATTTCCAAAAAGGTTCCCTCCTGCGATTTTGCAGAAATGCAGATTTTCGCAGTTTGCGATTTTTAACAAAAGAAAGCTGGAAATCACGAACTTGCCAGAGTCAAGATAGTTCAGGGATCCACTCCTAAACCAGATTCCTCTGATATCCCTAATCTTAGGTCCGTGGGTGAAATCCCTAATCTTAGGCTCGCGTTTCATTTGTTGACATACAAGGAAAACGGAAACCAGGTCTCCAAGAAGTGATCGCGTTTGGCACAGTCCCTCTCGCCAGTTCCAGCTGGCATTTTAACCTCTCCACTTGGGCAGCTGTCCCCAGACTGGTTCCTTTCAGAAGTTGTGGTCCTGCAACCGCCATGATTCCCAGCCCACAGGCATTAGGACAGCTGATGCATCTATTCCATAAGTTGCTTCTTGGGGTACATTTTACGCTCTGCTTCGGGTGCCTCATTACAAAACAGCTCACTTCTTTTCCAAGTCTTTTTCTGCTTGACTGTATTTTAAAGTGAAAAGTGGTTATTTCTACTCATGCATATCCCTTTGAATTGGAGGAGTTATTTCTCTGTTCTCTACTTAGGCCTCTCTCTTCTACAAGTATGAAGTGGTCTGAGAGAGGCTGAGAAATGCAGCCCTTTCAGAGCTCCTGTTTTGGACTGACACCTCCCCCCGCACCCGGGGAAAGCATCAGCTTGTATCACAACAAATCTGGGGGCCACAAGACTCTTAGTTGTTTTTCTGCACCGGCTAGTCCTCTGGACGGTACTTTGGACTGCTGGTTTCTCTCTTTCTGCCAATGGAATGGTTTGCCTGCCCCCTGGTGTAGAGCTGTAAAAAGGCACCTTTGACGCAGCTCTCAAAATCACACTTGGCTTCCTGCACTGATAAAGGCAGGCAGAGAACTTCACCGTTTGCTATGCTCATGGTGACAACTGAGATCAGAATGTAAGAACATAAGGAGAGCCCTGCTGGATCAGACCAAGGGTCCATCAAGTCCAGCATTCTGTTCACACAGTGGCCAACCAGTGTTGACTGGGAACCCACAAGCAGGACACGAGTGCAACAGCACCCTCCCACCCATGTTCCCCAGCCACTGGTGCACACAGGCTTACTGCCTCTGATACTGCAGGTAGCACATTGCCACCCATGTTCCCCAGCCACTGGTGCACACAGGCTTACTGCCTCTGATACTGCAGGTAGCACATTGCCATCAGGGGCAAGGAATATGTTGGTGTACTACAACTCCCATCACCCCTAGCCAGCATAGCAATGGTGAGGGATTAGGGGAGTTGCAGTCTGACATCTGGAGGACCACACGTTCACTGCCCCTGACTTAGATGTTGAGCATAAAGCAAACACTTTCAGCATGGATCTCCAGGGACTGTATCAGGGGAGAGCAACTTGTGGCCCTCCAGATGTTTTGCCCTACAACTCCCATCATCCCTCACCATTGGCTATGCCGTCTAGGGCTGATGGGAGTTTGTAGGCCAAAACATCAGGACAGCCACAAGTTTCCTATCCTATATAGTTCCAATAGCAAACTCATTCAAGTGTGCATCCAAATGGCACCATCCATGCAGAGGTGGTGGCAATTGACCAGGAGAGGGATTTTGGGATATAGGCAGGCGTGGGGGAACGCCAAGGTTGCAGAAGTACAAAAAATATTTAAGAAAGCTCTCCCTAAAAGTGACATGGGGGGGGGGAACGGGACCCAAAACCACCTGATCAAGGCTGAGTGTGCTCAGGAGCCACAGAATACTGACCGATTGGAAGGGTGGAAAGAGAAAACCCAGGAAAGGGGAGGGAAGGGAGAATGGAGTGGGGTGTCTTGGGCGAGGGCATGGCTGGCTGGCACACTGAACAGGAGCATTCCACACCGCAACGTTCTGTTGTAGTGCCCCCTTGTGTTGAATATTTAGGAACTCACGGTTGAATAAAGTAGTAGAGGGGTTTGCTCCTCCCAGAGTCCAAAGGCCAGGTTTGACCAGTGAGATCCTCTCAGACACTCCCGGCCTGGAGCTAGATGTACGGGGGTGGGCGCTGTTACCCCAAGGGGACTCCTTCCCTCCATCCCTGACCTAAACTTCAGTCACCTTGTTCTTCTCAAACAGCTCAGCTTGGATGGTCCTGAAATCGGTGTCGAGGGTGCTGGCCGTCTGCCTCCTCTTCCGGGCCAACACTTCCTCCAGGTCCTCAATCTGGGCTCGCAGCTTCTTGTTGTCCCGCTCAAGGTTCAGCTTCTCCGTCTCCAGGCGCTCACGCTTCCCCCATTCCGCTGCGTTCTCGGCCTGGAGCCGCTCCATCTTTGGAAGAAGGAGGAGGAGGCAGGGTGAATTGGACCGGCTACTGAAAAGGCGCCAGGCCACTTCACTAGGGGCCAATAAAGGGTGGCTCAAACTCGGTAGGTGAGTTGAGGTTTCTGGCAGGGGCCAGCTCAGCGGAAAAAGCAGCCCATTTGCAGGGCATTTATTTATTCATTTATTTATTTGCAGTGTTTGTACAGAGGCTGGGCTGACTGAAAGCAGATACCACTGGATGAGTCATGCAACATCTGGGCAAAGAGACGCAGGGGCTCTCATGGTGCCCTTATTGGGTGGGCCACCCAGTCAGGAGCAGGCCTATTTTGACGCTGTCTTTCCCATCTCGCAACATCGCATCTAAATCGAGTGTTTCGTATTACCCTGTAGGACGGAATGGCATCTATAGGTACAGTAAGTGCTCAGGCAAGACTCCACTGTAATTGAACTAAATTTGTCCAGCATCTCTAGTGAACCCAGAGCCTGGAGTGACTTTTCAACTATGTCTGGGATTGCAGGCTATTCACTTTGTCCCACAGAATTAAAGGGAAGTTATTAAGAACTGAGCCATTGTCTATTTGCATAGTACCACCCCTTTATTTGCATATCCTTGTCCCTGTGGGGAAGCAGCAGCAGTGAGGGAGATGGGAGCAGGCAGAGAACATCAGGGCCTGCTTCAGTTGGAAACACGCTCCCACCCCAGGGCTAATGGTCCTCTTGACCCTGTGGGGAAGAAGGAGCTGTTGGTCTGCCCTCCACTAGGACATGACAGGGGGGAGCAGGGCCTTCCTATCAGTCCTGCTAACAGCTCCTTAATTTGTTTTTCTTTTCCCCCTCTGCCCTCCCCATCCCTTTTTCCTCGTGTGTCATGTCTTTTTTTTTTTTTTAGAATGAAAGCCTGAGATCGGGGACTGTCTTCTTTACTGATTTATTGTAAACCATTCTGGGAGCCTTTTCAGCTGAGGTGCAGGATAAAAATACTCTAAATAAATAAATAAAACCCTGGTTCTGGAGTCTTTTTTTTGGGGGGGGGAGTTTTAGGCTAGTGCAACCTTCTCCAACCTGCTGCCCTTCAGATGTTTTGGACAAATCTGAGCATTCGAAACCATTGGCCATGTGGGCTGGGGCTGACAGAAATTGAAGCCCAAGACACCTAGAAGGCACAAGGTTGGGGAAGGCTATGGTAATGTCTCAAAATCTTGGGCTTTTCAGAATGTGAGAAAGGATAAGAATACTGAGAGCTGTTGCCAAGATCATTGGCAGAGGCTTTTCCCAGCCCAGCAATCTAAAAGCCTACGAAGTATATGCTCCACTCCTCAGCTATGGGCCTCATCATGCAGCTTTGCCATCGGGGGCAGGAAAATGTCTCGTTGGCATCCCTTCTCAATGGCATGGACTGAAAGGCGTTTAACGTTGGTCCTCCTGCTAGATCACAAGCCAGGCGGCATGGCTCAAAAACACCACTTAAAGAGATAGGAAGCTGCCCTATACCGATCCTTGGTGCAGCTAGCTCAGTTTTGTCAACACGGACTAGTCGTGGTTCTCCAGTTTGGGGCAAGCATTTTTCCAGCCCTACTGGGAGATGCCAGGGATTGAACCTGAAACCTTCAGCATGCAAAGAAGGGGCTCTGCCATTGAGCTACCACTGAGCTCCTCCCAGCTCCCCAAAGTCAAACGGCACATAATTTAAGGCTCTCGTAGAACAACACATGAACCGTTGGAGCCCAGTTTTTCAAGATTAATGGAACAACTGGGTGAGCAATGGGCTGAGGCAGAGGACACCCCAGGTCAACCTTTGCTCTCCTTCTCACCTCCGAACGCAACTCGGCCAACTTCTTGTCCATGCTCGACCGAGCCCCCAGTTCATCTTCCAGATCCTCAGAGATGCGTCCCAACTCGTCCTGGTGGATCTCCTTGAGAATGTTCAGCTGGAGAGAGACAAGAAGCCGGGCGTTACGATGATGCAGCTCCACCTACGCTTGGGCTAAATCAAAGGCAGTACTTTCAAGCAGAAGTGGTGAATCTCTTTCAGCCCGAGGGCCAAATTCTATTTTGGAGAAGCTTTCAGGAGCTGCATTCCAGTGGTGGGCGGGGTTGAAGACAAAAGGGGCAGGACCAAAATACCAGCGTGATTTAGCTTGAAGCTCTCACAGCAGTAACTAAGCCTTAGAAGAGGCATTTCAGCCTGGGGAAAAACTGCACAAAAACTGGGAAACTGCCACCAGTTGCAGATAGAGGGAAAGGGGGGTGGGGCCAAGGGAAGGGGCGTGGCCACCTTGAAACCCTGGAGGGGCAGATTGGAACTCCAGACTTGGTAGATTTGGCCTGCGGGTGCTGAGGCTCAGTATGGTCGGAAGGTGGAAGGGGTAAAGTAGGGTGGCCATATGGAAAGGAGGACTGGGCTCCTGTATCTTTAACAGTTGCATAGAAAAGGGAATTTCAGCAGATGTTATTTGTATATATGGGGAACCTGGTGAAATTTCTTCTTCATCACAATAGTTAAAGCTGCAGGAGCTATTCTGTGACCAGATTTAAAAGAGGGCAGGGCTCCTGCAGCTTTAACTGTGGTGATGAAGACAAAATTTCACCAGGTTCTCCATATATACAAATGACACCTGCTGAAATTCCCTTTTCAATACAACTGTTAAAGATACAGGAGCCCTGTCCTCCTTTTCATATGGTCACCCTAGGTAAAGTGTATGAGGTCGAGGGAAAACTTGGCCAGTGTGGGGGCGTCTCTGCCTGACGACCCACTCCAGGGCTAGGACAGGGCTGAACCAATGCATTTTGCCAGCCCCAGTGACAGCACGGCCCAATTCAAGAGGTGTGCTCCAGGACTCCTGGCCCACAACTGTCCAGTTCCACCCCCTCTTGGATTTCCTGCTCAGCCCATTGGCCTTTAGCTCAGAGGCACGGAGGTGGCTGACCTGCTTCAGCACTTCCTGCTTGTTCTTGTTGAGCTCCTCGTACTTGATCTTCCATTGGCTCAGCTCCCCTTCCAGCTTCTCGATGTTCTTGCTGAGGGACAGCTTGTCCCTGAAAGAGACAACAACACAAAGGCAAGGCTGAGGGGCCGTGCTTCGGAGGGCCGTGCTTTTCTGCAAAGGCTCGAGACCTGCCCGTCCTGAAGAAACCGGGTGAATGAGCAAGAGGTGGTGGCATCCCACGTGGCACCACACTCACTCCCGCTCCTTGAGCAGCACTTTTTGAGATTCGTCCAGCCGCAGCTTCAGGGCAGTAATCTTGGTGGCATCTTCCTCGATGACGGAGACGTCCTCCCATAGCAACCGGTTCCTCTCCTGGCGGGTGAGAGACGAGCGCACGCTGACCAAACTCCGTTGGTCCCAACACTCGGGCCCTTCTTGCTTGCTCTTCAGGAGGTTCTCCATCAGCTCAAACTCCTGCAGTGACTGTGGATAATGCAGTTGGGGGAGGGGGGGGGAGGAGAGAGATTATAAATAGCAGCTCACAGAAGAAGAAGAAGAAGAAGAGCGGGCTTTACAAGACATTTTGGCAACAGATGCGCTGGGCTTTGCCATCCTAGTGAGGTTGGTCCCTCTCCAGATAACCAGATTGTGCTCTTTTATTGTTGCACCCCCTACTTTGGGAAGGCCTGCAGTGGTAGCTGGCGCCATGGTCAAGCAAAGCAGAGCAGTGCTGGGAAACCCTCCAAAGAACAGCCCACATCTCACCACTGTGTGAATCAGACCCGAGTGCAACGGAGAGATGCACACCAACTTTTCTACTCTGTGGGCAGGACAGATTTACTGCAAAGGCTGCACTTTGGGCACTTTCTGGCCCTCCAGATGTTGTTGGACTGAGACTTCCATCATCCGTCACTATTGGATAGGCTGCCTAGGCCTGATGGGAGTGGCAGTCCCACAACATCTGGAGGGCCACATGTTCCCCTCCCACTTTTACAGTAATTACTGTTAGGGGAAATTCTTAAAGGAGAATGCTGTGTCTTGTCAGGGAGATCAGTAAACTTTACACAGAACTATATCAAATTATGCAAAATCACTCAGGAATTCAAAGTTCTGAAATTCGTGAGTGATTTTATATAGGTTTATAGGTTTATATGTGTAAAGTTTACTGATTTTAGCTAGAGATCCAGAAACGTAAGCTGAAATGTAACTTTTTGTAAATATGTTATTTTTGTAATTATAACTATTTTGTGTGTGTGCAATGATTGTCTTGTGATGGTCTAATGCAGCCTTCCTCAACCTGGGGTGCTCCAGATGTGTTGGACTGCATCTCCCAGAATGCCCCAGCCAGCATTCTGGGAGTTGTAGTCCAACACATCTGGAGCGCCCGAGGTTGAGGAAGGCTGGTCTAATGACTGTGTGGGGCTCTTGTGCAGCTTACTGCATTGAGGCTTATTCAGAAGAAATTTATCTAGTGGATTCTGCCCCTGTCTCCCAGATAAGGCTTTTTATCACGCCATCATCCTGCCCCATTCACAGAATTTTACAGGGGGTTCAGACAGCAGCGTCTTTGTCCACAGCTAGACCTAAGGTTTATCCTGGGATCATCCAGGGTTCACCCCTACCTGAGCACTGGATCCCCTGTGTGTCACCTAGATGAACAGGTTTGACCCCTGGACAATCCAGGGATAAACCTTAGGTCTAGCTATGGCCTTCAAGTTGGAACTCTTCTGTGTCTTCCCACTGTTTCTTCCATCTTTGATCTTACAGCAGATAATGCAGTAAGAAAGAAAAGATAGAATAGCTTCACAACACCATCTCTGCTAGGATCCCTCTGTCTGAGAGCACCCTGTGCTACAGGTTTTATGGCCCCAATCCATGCATACCTAAATGCTACTGATGTCATTGCACATACCGTCCTAGAGGAATTAATCAGTGATGTCAAGACCATCTGGAGTACAGTGATGAGATTTCAACTGGTGATAATTAGAGACACCCATTGATGAAATTAAGGCTCGAGACAGAAAATAGGATTTCCCCCCAAGAGAATTGAAGGCAGTTGAGGTAGCCTCATTCCACATTCACCTCCAATAAGCAGGTTTTGCAGGGGTTCGCAGTTCCCTGAATTTGCAAAATGTGTTTCAATAGAGGCAAAAGGAAGAACACCCTACTCTCCTGCCCTTAAAGGTACCCCACATCTAACATCTAAAGTAGGTGCCTCTGACTACACCTGGAAAGTGCTAGGTCCTTCCTTCCAAAACAGGTGAAGATCAAAGACCAGGCCTTGACTCCCACGACTGTCTTCCCTTAAGGCCAACCCTGGATTACAGTTAAGCCTGTGGATGGCTTAGCTGTAACCCTGACCAAGAATACATCACTAACACCAGTGCTGGAACATCTGTGCTCACTGCCCTCAGGGTAATGCTGCCTCCACCTTTTTGAGGAGCGCTTATGAACACAACTTGTTTTAGTTGTGCCCATGAAATCAATTAGTTCTAGATAAGTGAGATTTGCATAACAGGCATGTGTAGTAAGAAATGAGACCAGATATGACCAAGTGTTATATAGTACATTACTATATAGTGGAGTGGAACATTATTCGTTTTCTAGTGAATGTTCAATCACACGCACCCTCCCAAAGTTGTAGCTTATCTTAGTTTGATTTGATGTGGGCTCATTATTATTGTGGAAAAGAGCCATGCAAATATATTTGACCAGCGAAGGCACTAACGAAATGTCAACAATTTCCAATAATAAAGAAGGTTACAAGGCAGCAATCTGCAAGCAACTCCTCCTTAGTCACTGGCTGAGCTGCTGTGACATCACAGAATATTCAGGAATATTCCAACTGCAAAGTAGGAAGCACTGAAATGGAAACTCTGTAATGGAATCAAATTGATTGGGATACTGTGTATTACAGGGGGGCTGGAGAGTAGGAGGCACATATGGGAAACTTCACTCATGGCTTAGAGCAGGGGTGGAAAATTAGTGGCCCTCCAGAGATTGTTGGACTACAAATCCCATCTTCCCTGGCTGTTGGCCATGCTGGTTGAGGCTGTTTGGAGTTGGAGTCCAACAGGTTCCCTATCCCTGGTCTAGAGTAGGGATGTCAGAGGAATCCATCCTTGGAGCTTGTCAAGGTTTCATCAGCTTGACCCTCTGGACTTCGGCTCTGCATCAAGCCAGGCCAGCTTGCAAATTTTGTTTTGTTTAATAAAATATTCATAAATAAAAATTTATGCAAATTTTGGCTGTAATGTGCATAAATTGTGGCCGTAGTTTGCAGAAATTTCTATTTACGATTTTTTAAAAAACAACAACACTAAAAGGTTCCCGGATTTGGGGAAAAACGTGTGGCTCAGCTTTCACATGCAAGCGGAGTTGGGGGCGCCAAAGAAATCTGGTGAGCCCCCAGAGGGCCAGATTTTCCGGTAATGACATCCCTGGTCTAGGACTCACCACTGCTGAAGCTTTGCATTTTTCGGCCGGGACTTTAAATGAACCTTTGTTTGAAGGACAAAATATGTCATTTTGGAATTGAGGAATGAATTCTAACACCCCTCCATTCACCCATGGCAGTAGCTTTGTGATGGTGCTAAAAGCTAAAATGCTCTGAAGAAACGTTTTGCAAAACAGGTTAAAAGAACCGGAGGCCTGTATGTCATCTGCTGCTTGATTGTTTGTTCTGTCTCTGTTCAGTTATCACAGCCTGTTCAATCTATGTTAAACAACTGGTATACCTATTTTTCTATTACAGTACACTTAATGGGACTTCACGCCTAAGTGGTGATATTGTATATAGAAAAATATAAAAAGTATATATTTAAATATATGATAAAAATCATCCTTTCACCCCAGTTTTCCAATTTGTTATATTCCTAGTACTTGTGTGATGTATGTACATTATTTTTGTTTGATCCCTGGTCTAGAGCCATCTGGGGTTCTGTGCTATTGTTGGGAAGGGAAATCCCCTGAAACGTATTTCAGAAGATCAGAAACAAACATTAGGCTTCCTCCTTGCACAACTCCATTTTTACTGTATTACAAACCAAACTCCCCCCCCCCCCCCGGCAACTGAACCAGCAAACTATGATTTTCACTTCCTCTCCAAATTGGAATTTGACTTCCAACGCTGGTTTGCAGGGGAAGCACAGACCTACCACTGCCAGTATGGACATTGTGGCAAACTATGATTTGCGTTTAAGAGAAAACGGAGGCATGCATTAGAAGGGAGATGTGGGGAGCGTTTGTCAAGGGAGTGTGCAAAGATGTGCCCTGTTTTTGATCTTCTCCACCATGGTCTGGAGGATCCTTTGAATTAGGCCACCGATTCAATTGAACCCACCGAATCATCATTTGAAAGGTTTTAGCGAGCCCCTGCCAAAGGAAGTGAGGCAGGTGGCTACCAGGAGCAGGGCCTTTTCTGCTGTGGCACCCCGGCTGTGGAATGAGCTCCCTAAGGAGGTTCGCCTGGCACCTACACTATATTCTTTTAGACGCCAGGTGAAGACCTTTTTATTCTCCCAGTATTTTAACAGACTATACATTAATTTGAACTTGCTGTTTTAAATTTGTATTTTTGAATTGCTGCTGTTGTTATCTTGATTGTGCTTTTATATTGTATTTTATATTATGTTTTATACTGTTGTTTTATACTTGAATTGTCTTAATTTTGTAAACCGCCCAGAGAGCTTCGGCTATTGGGCAGTATAGAAATGCAATAAATGAATAAATAAATAAATAAAATATAACAGAAGGTGAAGGTGAGTGAATCGGCCATTAGCACTGTTGCAGCGCGTTGCCCAAGTAGCTGAAGTCGGCTCGGATCCGACTAGCGAGATGCCAAGGCACAGTGGAGCAATTTAATCATCCCAGGGGCAGGAGGGAGGAGTTGAGCAAACTGTAACTACTTGGAGAACAATGAATGCTTCGCCGTCTATATTCTGTAAACGTAAAAATCATCATCCCGGCAATCAGTTCCCATCAGCCTCAGTCTTTCGAGCCCAGGCAATTTTCTTTTGATGCAGACCAGCTGGCTCTTAATGGGAGTCAGAAAACCCTGGCCCTGCTCTTTCTCACAGCAAAACGTCTCGTTATTTTGCATTCCGCTCCTCCCAGGAACAATCTATGCTGAATGTATTTCAGTTGCTTTGTAACAGCCTCAGTGCTCTCCCCCAAATATTTGCAGCTTTTAAAAAAACAGTGCCAAGTCACGGCATCTGGAGAATTGCCGTTACTTCAGATGCAACAAATAAAAGCGAGACGTGAGTCCAAGGTCTGTGGGCTTCAGTGAAGAGGCACTTTTTTTTTTAGAACTCCCAAAGGAATTTGTACAATTAAAAACGTTTTGGTTTGCCTGCTTTATCTCAATAAAGAACATCAGAAGAGCCCTGCTGGATCAGACGAAGGGTCCATCTAGTCCAGCACTCTGTTCACACAGTAGCCAACCAGCTGTTCACTAAGGACCCACAAGCAGGACACACAACACCCTCCCACCCATGTTCCTCAGCAACCTGGTGCATACAGGCTTACTGCCTTGGATACTGGAGGTAGCACACAACCATCAGGGCTAGTAGCCATTGATAGCCTTCTCCTCCAGGAATTTATCTAACCCCCCTTTAAAGCCATCCAAATTGGTGGCCATCGCTACATCTTGTGGTAGTGAGTTCCGTAACACTAGGAGCAAGACCACTGAAAAAGTTGAGGCCAACTGTGTACGGGAGAGGACCCTCTAATCAAGTGCTCCTTTGATGGGGGGTGGGAGAACCTTACGCCAGTTCTCATTGTCAGTTCCTTGAGATGTCCCAGCATCGATCACATTTTGGTCAGGCAAATGGGTTGCTCAGATCCCTGGGAAACCCCTCGAACAGAAGTCCCCCTCACCGCAACTTCTTTGGGCTGTTAAGACACATTTGGAGTTCCGGGGGGATATCGTGGGTGCCCACACAAGAATGGTTGCCATGGCTGAGGACTTGCTCACTCATAAAATGGCTGGTGAGCATAGCTGGTCACAAAACATCCATTTCCTAGAAGCCGAACCGGTGAGACTAAAAGAAAAGCAACTTTCCAAAGAAGTGAAGTCCAAGGCAGAGGTGGAGAGCTGAGCTTCAAAACACAAAAGCACTCTTTTGAACTCGAAGAAATATGGCGTTGGAGTGCAGAACTTGGCTTTGCAGCAGGTCAGCCTCCCAGTTAATTTGTTTTATTTACAAAAGCTCTTAAGAAATAACTTAAGAAGCAGGCAGATTAGGGAGCCTGGAGGTATCTGTGGGCGGCCACATTCCAGTAATTCTTCTCATGGCTATAGCAAAGCCGGCAGACCCAATTGCTATCTAAAAATGTCTGAGATAAGACATCTCTTTCCTGGTGGGCCCTTCCATGTTCTGAAATAAAGAGAATCAAATCCATCCTATAGAAATGTTATGTGCTACTCCAGGCAGAATTGCCACTGCATCTAGTTAAAGGACAAGGACAGTGTGTAGATTATGCATGTGATTGTGCCAATTAAGCACATGATTTGGCAGTCCCCAAATCCAAGCTTTCAGCTAAATCTATTCCCACTCCCAAATTCATAGTCCTTATGATTGTGGACAATGCTTGCGGAAACTGTAGAATGAGAAGTTTCTCTTAGGCCACAGCTAGACCTAAGGTTTATCCTGGGATCATCCCGGGTTCACCCCGCCTGAGCACTGGATCCCCTGTGTGTCACCTAGATGAACAGGTTTGACCCCTGGACGATCCAGGGATAAACCTTAGGTCTAGCTATGGCCTTAATCAGGGTTTTTTTGCTACTGGTTTCTGCTTAGCGTCTGCTCCCAAAGCTAACAAAAGCAAATAATAATAATAATAATAATAATAATAATAATAATAATAATAATAATAATTTATTTCTTACCCGCCTCTCCCTCTGGATCGAGGCGGGGAACAACATTAAATTCAATATAATACATAAAACTAGTTAAAAGAGCATATAAAACCAATACAACAAAATAACAATCACAACATCTTAAAATTCTTAGGTTTAAAATTCATCTGGGTAGGCCTGCCGGAAGAGACTAGTCTTTAAAGCTGTCTTAAATTCTGAGAGAGCTTTAAGCTGACGAATCTCCACTGGCAGGCCATTCCGCAGTTTGGGGGCGGAAGAAGAAAAGGTCTTCTGGGTAACAGTTGCCAGCCTAGTTGTGGCTGATAGGAGTAAACCCTTCCCAGAGGACAAGAGGTACAGGGCGGATTGTATGTGAGAAGGCAGGTAACCTGGACCCAAACCATGTTGGGCTTTGACCAACACTTTATACTTCGCCCGGAAACTAAAATGATGTAAACAAGCAAATGCACACTGGTCCCGTTCAGACAACATGCTAAACCATGCTGCTTAACCACAAAATGGTTAACGGAATGCATTCCATTAATCATTTTGTGGTTATGCAGCATGGTTTGTGGTTAAGCAGCATGGTTTAGCGTGTTGCCTGAACGGGGCCATTGATTGACTTTCTTTGCATAAAATACTTTCTTTGCATCGTGGGTTTCTGTTCACCACTCTGCTGCTAAGATCATCTTCTTGGCTCGCCGCTCTGACCATGTTACTCCACTTCTGAAATCTCTTCATTGGCTTCCAATTCACCTCAGAATCCAATATAACCTTCTCCTGTTGACCTACAAAGCTTTTCACAGTCTAGCTCCTTCCTATCTTTCCTCTCTCATCTCACACTATCGCCCCGCTCGTGCGCTTCGCTCCTCTGATGCCATGTTTCTCGCCTGCCCAAGGGTCTCTACTTCCCTTGCTCGGCTTCGTCCATTTTCTTCTGCTGCCCCTTACGCCTGGAACGCTCTTCCAGAACATTTGAGAACTACAAGTTCTATCGCAGCTTTTAAAGCTCAGCTAAAAACTTTTCTTTTTCCTAAAGCTTTTAAAACTTGATTTTGATCTGACTTTTATACTGTTAGTTTTACTCTGCCCTGTGCCTGTTTGGTGCATTCTCTTCCCCTCCTTATTGTTTTATTATGATTCTATTACAACGTAAGCCTATGCGGCAGGGTCTTGCTATTTGAGTTTTGCAGGTTTGAGTTTTGCTTGGTGCAGATGATGGAGGCTTTTTTTGTTTTGTTTTCAAATTGAGAACAGAGTGTATAAGAAGAGCCCTTACTGTGAGGAGAGACACCTGGGGCCCTTCCACACGCCGTACTGAAAGCGCATGCATGCGCCCCAAGTACGACCCCAAAACGATAGTGTGTACTACAGCCGGAAGAGACGGAGGAGGCGGCGGCTGGGGAATCCGGGCGCGTCCTTGCCGCCGCCTCCCCGCCGGCCTCCTGCTGCCGGGGTAAGAGTGACCCGGGTCAGAGAGCTCGGCGGAAGCGGAAGCCGAGCTCTCCGACCCGGGTGGCTCTTATCCCGGCAGCAGGAGGCCGCCACCACCGCCGCCTCCCCGCCGGCCTCCTGCTGCTGGGGTAAGAGCCACCCGGGTCGGAGAGCTCGGCTTCCGCTTCCGCCGAGCTCTCTGACCCGGGTCACTCTTACCCCGGCAGCAGGAGGCCGGCGGGGAGGCGGCGGCGGCAAGGACGCGCCCGGATTCCCCAGCCGCCTCCTCCTCCGTCTCTTCCGGCTGTAGTGCACACTATCGTTTTGGGGTCGTACTTGGGGCGCATGCATGCGCTTTCAGTACGGCGTATGGAAGGGCCCGTGTTCCCTCTCCCTGCTTACCTTGTTTTTTGGCAGCTTCTCAGAGCCTACATCTCGCACAGGCTCCTGCTCCGGGGAGGCCTCGCTCTCCTTCTCAGAGGCAATGCGGTTGTCGAGCTCCTTCTCCTTCTCTCCCCCGCCCTCTTCTTTCAGCCGCGCCACCTCTTTGCCCAAGTGCTCGTTCTCATTCAGCACCTCCTGCCTTTCCCGCTTCAGGCTGGTCAGCTCCTTGGTCAGGGTCTCGAGCTTCTGGCGCAGCTGGCGCACTTCCTCCCGGGCCTTGTTGCGCTCGGCGCGCACCTTGCTCCATTTCTCCCGCCAGTTGGCGGTGCAGTCAGACCACCAGCGCATCGTCTTCTCCATCTGGGCCGCCCGGGCCCGGGCCTCCTCCAGCTCGCGCAGCTGCAGCTCCTCCCGGCCCTCCCAGTCACCGTCAAGGCAACCGGCGTTCAGCAAGGGGAGCTGCGGCGGCCCAGGGGAAGGGGTGCTGCTCTTTGGGGTGGGGGGCATGGAGTCAGATAGGCTCATCCTCTCTGGCTGCGGGCTGCCCAGGATATTGAGGAGGCTGCTCTTGGAGAGCTGAGGTGAATCGGCCAAGTGGGAACTGCTACTCTGACTCATTTCACGTCTGGGTCAAGGCCTCAAATAATAGATAACTCTCTTCTCAACAGGCCCGCGCTGAGGGAGCCAAAATGGCCATTTATAAACCCACCCAGCCCAGTGAGACTGGTTTTCTTTTTGTCACAATGAATCCTTCAGTTAACTCCGTACATGCAGCGACTAGGCATGACAGAGCCTTTCCTCTCCAAAAATCACCTCAGTTGGCGCCAGGCAGGTGGGAGTAGGAGGTCCAAAAATAGGGGGTAGAGGTGGCCGTCCTGGTGAAGGTAATTTCCTTGGTGCCTCCTTGCTGAAAGGGACCTCTTGCGCCCACTTTAGTTGAGTCAAGTGTTACCATGGAAACCAGAGGATGCAGCAGCCTAAGTAAAAAAAAAACACACACAAAGGGAATCTGAGGCCTAGAAGATAAGCAATTCTCAGTTGTAGCCTTTCATCATGAGTCATTTCTACTACTACTATGAAAACGACAGGAAACTTTTCACAAACCCAACCTCTACGGAGGAAACATCCCCTGCAGCCCCCTGCCACTGGAAGCAATGGAAACTGCACATTTAAGCACGGCTGCCATTTTGCAACCCTGGCTTTACAGGTTTTTTTTTTGCCACTCTCTTCCATAATGATTGTTGAAAGGATGGAGAGTTATGCAAGGAAAATAAAAGAAATAATACTGAAAATTCGTAAAGCACTTTCAAGTCTTCAAAGAGGTTTATATGCATTACCGAATTATAATCTTTACAAACAACCCATTAAGGTGAGTCAGTATTATTATCCCCCATATATTAGATGTGGGTACTGAGGCTGAGGGAGAGTGGCTTGCCTAAGGCACCGTTGTCTGTTCGTGGCAGAGCTCAATTCTTTTTCATAGAAGAGAAGAGTTGGAAGGGGCCTATTGCCGTGTGCCTGCCCGTTCCCTCTGGCATTCACACGTGCTGGCAAACTGACACGAGACTCTCACATCAGTGAGACTTCTTTTTATTGAGGAAATCCCATGGTAACAAGGCTTAATGGTTACACACACTCCAAAAACACTTAAAGCTGAATGGTGGTCTGAAAGCTTTAGGCTCCATTCCTGACACGATCTTTCAGATGGGGGGTGTGTGTGTATTCTTGAAAGGCTTAGCAAACAATCCCAAGGGAGCGTCTCCAAACGCCACATATGCTGGTAACTCAGGGGACATGGCCCATGCCCACAAGATCATGGGAAGGGTAAAATCTCAGGCACAGGAGCCCCATGTTTTATGCTTAGCACAGGAAACTCCCTGCCACCTGAGTCTGGCAGAGAAAGATCATGCACCATCAAAACCAGCCTGCCGAACACTGAGCTGACCCGGTAAGCATGATCACAGGGAAGCACAGGAGCCTTGTGCTTAGTGTTGGCAACTCCCTGCCACCTGAGTCTGGCCACATGCACACACAATCCACAGCAAATGCAAGTTCAAGTCTATGAAAAGCTGCACAGTCCTTAGAAATCCAGAGTCCAAGTAGCAAGGAGTCCATGTGCATAGAATCATAGAATAGCAGAGTTGGAAGGGGCCTATAAGGCCATCAAGTCCAACCCCCTGCTCAATGCAGGAATCCACCCTAAAGCATCCCTGACAGAGGGTTGTCCAGCTGCCTCTTGAAGGCCTCTAGTGTGGGAGAGTGTGCTTTCAAAGTCCCAAATGGAGATGGATTCAAACAGGAGGGATTTCAGGCCTTTGCATTGAAAGATGAACCTAGCAAAAGCTCTTCAGCTTTTGCTCCCGCTTATAAAGGCTTGTTCAAAGCCACTTGACAGACAGGTTCTCTGACCTGTAACCCATGCCTAGGATGGCACTGTTCAGCCCACCAAGATGACAAGTGGCCCCCTACCTTTGTAAAACACTGTATCAGTTCCCAGAGAACTAGCAGCTTCAAAGCTGAGACAGTGAGTGAGCAAGCTACTCCTGTGGGAACTTCTGACGGAGACCTGCTTGCACAGAAATTCCAAAACTATTCCTAATAAATCTATCTACAATAAACAAGGCCTCTGGCTTTGTTGAAGACTTATACCTGACACCTATAAGGCCATCGAGTCCAACCCCTGTTCCATGCAGGAATCCTCCTATCTTAGCACAAGTACACATTGCTACTCTATGTCCTCCACACGACTCCTGTTCATTTCTAGCTCACGATCTCATGAAACTGGTGACCTTTGTTGTAGAGAACTGGTTTGATTGTGCCACTGCCATTGAGTTCATTGCTTGAAGGAGGGGACAGGCTTCCCCCCACCCCAAATTTATTTATTTCTATAGCACCAGGCATCTGCATGGGCCTTTATAGAGCAACAAACAAGATCACAGGTTTCTGTCCCAAGAAGCTCACGACCTACAGTTTGACATGGGGGAGAGGCTACAGAGGGAGGGAAAGAAGATGGAGGTGAGGAGAAACTGGGGAAGAATGTATGTCCTGTTCAGTTGTGCATAGAAAGATTTAGTTTCAATAAGGGACGAGGACTAAGGGGTTGCATCAAAGTCTTCACAGAAAAAGTGATTTTTGTGGAGGGATTTGAAGGCAATAGTAAGAGAAATGACACCACACCGATGCTCTGAGAGGGAGTCCCAAGGAGCAAGGGAGGAAAAAAATGGTGCGGTCTGAGGGTTCAGGAGATTTCAGGATGGCTGAGGATGGTGGAACTGGACAAAGCAAGAGCTGAAGAAGGGATATATTGAGATATGAGGGGGAGAGAGATACAATGGGGTGTGTGGGGAGGCCACGGAGAGGATTAAAGGTCGAGCAGTTTGTGCTGGATACAGGCTACAAAGGGAAATTAGCCTTTTTATTTTTCCCTCACAGAAGTCGATTGATGGTCATGTTGATGGACTCTTGGCTAGTTCGTTTGAGGTAGCAGCCCCAAAGTTTGTCTTGTTGCTGGCTCTTTATCACCCCTAAACCACATTTCAAAATAATTCATTCATTTATATCTCGCCTTTCTGCCAAAAAATGGCACTTGAGACAGCTCACAATAAAACCCAGTCAAAATCTTAATTAAAACTAGGGTGACCATATGAAAAGGAGGACCGGGCTCCTGTATCTTTAACAGTTGTATTGAAAAGGGAATCTCAGCAGATGTCATTTGTATATATGGAGAACCTGGTGAAATTCCCTCTTCATCACAGCAGTTAAAGCTGCAGGTGCCCCTGCCCTCTTTTATAGCTGGTCACTCTAGTATAGCTCCTGCACCTTTAACTGTGGTGATGAAGAGGGAATTTCACCAGGTTCTCCATATATACAAATGAAACCTGCTGAGATTCCCTTTTCTATGCAACTGTTAAAGATACAGGAGCCTGGTCCTCCTTTTCATATGGTCACCCTATTAAAACCCAACATTAAAACAAATGCATTAAAATACAATTAAAAACCCAACAATAAAAGAAATAAACAGCACCAACGAAGCTGTTGTAGCAAGGGAGTAATTGATCCAGGTTCTGATAACTTAACACATACACCCACATACGGCTAAAAGTTGGAAAACTAACACTGAAATCTTGGTATACGGAACTGTGGCAAATTGCCATGGCAGAAAAATTGACATACCAACTCAAAGAGCTTGAAAGCAAAAGTCAAAACAGCTGACTTGTATACAATACGGCAGGAATTTATTTTATATACTAATGCGGTTACATACACAGCAGTATTTGTCAAAGCCTTTCCTCAGACTATGGAAAAGAGTCTAAATATAATACGTTATGGTGAAAAATTATAAAGAAAACCTTCAAGCAGCCCGTGGATTTCACCTATGACTTGGCTTGTAAGGTAAATGAAAAATATACATACACATGTTAAATATATTACCCTCTGTCAATAATTAAATTTAAATCCAATATGTTTCTTTTTATGCATTTTTCCCTCTTACTGTTGGTTTAATTTTATTTTGGAAAATTAATAAAATCTTTAAAAACAAAACACACACACACACACACACACATATATATCTACTGTTCCTTCCCTATAAAAACTTTCTACACACATATAACAGGCATGAAAATTCAGTGGAGAGCCAAAGAGACATGTTTTATTTAAAACATTCTCTCTCTCTCTCTCTCTCTCTCTCTCTCTCTCTCTCTCTCACACACACACACACACACACACACACACACACACACACACACACACACAGGCGTCAGCTAGACCTACTGGTCTAGTGCAACGGAGGGATGAAGATCTCGCGACAACCTCAGAGGGAGAGGACTTCGCGCCCGCCATTTGTTTTTGTTTACATGCGGCATGCAATGACCTCAGAGGGAGAGGACTTCGCACCCGCCATTTTGTTTTTGTTTTTTAAAGAGGCAGGAGCACATGAGCGCTCGTGCGCAAAGGGTGTTTTTTTTTTACAATTTTTTCCTGCTCCCCCCACCCTACTCCTGAGGAGCTCTGCGCCCTGTGTGTGTGTCCCAGCTGCTCGTGTGTAACAGTGAGGAGCTGGGACAAACTGCGACACCTGCTCACATGTTCCGCGGTCTCGGGATCAGCCCAAGACTGCGGAAAAAGCGGGCCTAAAGTGTAGGGCCATATCCTGGGGCATCCCTCCCGGATCCTGGGATCCCCTGTGCATCATGTGAACGCATAGGGACAATCTTGGGGAATGCCCTGGGATAAAGCCCCATCTAGCTATGGCCATACACACACACACACACACACACACACACACACATCATCATCATCATCATCATCATCGGACTAGAAGCCAGAAGGCTAATAAGGTTGGACCACAGCTGGTCCCAGGTTCAATCCCTGGCATTTCCAGGTAGGGTTGAAACTCTGGAGAGGAACTGCTGCCCAGTGTAGACCAGGGGTGGGCAATGGCTCTGGCCCTCCAGATATTGTTGGATTACAACTCCCAGCAGCCTAAGTCTGCAGAGCCAGTGCTAAAGGATGATGGGAATTCAGCCCAATAACATCTGGAAGGCCACAATTTGTCCACTTCTGGTGTAGACAATGCTCAGCTCAATGGATCCATGGTCTGACACTGTCCAAGGCCACATCCCATGTTTCTAGCTGCTTGAAAATGAATCCAAACCTGCAAAAGAATATCACCCCTCGTGTAATGCCAGCTGTTCTCTTTGCGATTTGAAAACAGAGCTGCGGAAACAGCCCTGCCCGTTTCCCTAAAGAATGGACTGGCAACAGCAGTAGGGTATGAGGTGACGTCATGCCACCCATCTTGGAACTGGGCCTGGAAAGTGTAGGATGGAGACAAACAGAACTGGAGGAAAGGGGGAGGAGAAATTTTTAGCATGGAGGAAAGGCACGAACAAAAAAAGAGGGGATAATTGCAGCCAGGGCGAGACAAATCGAGAAAGAGAAATACACGTGCGGAAGGAATTGGAAACCACAAAGCACGAACTGAGGGCCAGCAAATCCACCAAGAGGGTGTCATTAGAGAGATACCCACACAGTTTCTCCACTGGCTAAAGATAAAACAGATCGCTTGCTCTTGGCTTGTGCTTTAAAATGAGGCAGGCTACAGCCGGTATTAAGGGATGGAGCAGCTTTTGGGGAGCTTTGTTCTGACCTGGGGGGTGGGGTAGTCCATCTTCAGTATGACAAAAACAAACCCAAACCAAACCAGTGCTACAAAGAGGAGCATTTTGTATAGGCAAAAATGTATTATTGCCTGTGGATGAGTCATTGTCTGAGTTACTGTGATAACTATGGAATGTTCATGGGTATTCTTACTTCTGAGGGGGGAGGTGTCAACCATGGAAAGTTGATGAACAGTGCAGCTTCCAAGAAGGAAGTGGATATTCAGCTTGGAGAAGAACTTCACTAGATCAGCCTTCCCCAAGTTGGCACCTTCACCCTTCATTCCCCATCATCCCCTGCCCACACAATCCTGTTGGCTGGGGATGATGGGATTCATAGTCCAATGGTCATGCTGGCTGGGGAGGGTGGGAACTGCTGTGCCAGGTTGGGGAAGGTTGACCTAGGGCATAAGCACCAGAGACCTGCGTCCTCTTGGCAGGAAGTCTCCAATGGGGGAAGCAAAGTTGACAGTGGATTGAGAAGCAGGAAGTCACGGAAAGGACAGGTGGTGGTGGTGCTGGTGGGACACAGAAAAAGCTGGAGAAAGTATGGAGTAGAAAGAGGGGCCGTGGGAAAATCTTACATAGTGCTTTGGGACAGGAGAGGCTGTATGTTTAGCCTGGAGAAGAGAAGACTGAGGGGAGACAGGACAGCACTCTTCAAATACTTGAAAGGTTGTCACATGGAGGAGGGCCAGGATCTCTTCTCGATCCTCCCAGAGTGCAGGACACGGAATAACGGGCTCAAGTTACAGGAAGCCAGATTTCGGCTGGACATCAGGAAAAGTTTCCTGACTGAGCAGTATGACAATGCAACCAATGACCAAGGGAGTTCGTGGGCTCTCCCTTAGTAGAGGCCTTCAAGAGGCTGCTGGACAGCCATCTGTCAAGTGTGCTTTAGGATGGATTCCTGCACTGAGCAGGGGGTTGGACTCCATGGCCTTATAGGCCCCTTCCAACTCTACTATTCTATGATTCTATGAAAAAACCACTGGTTGTGTCAAAGGATTGTGTAGCTCGTTCACAAGAGTGCCCTCTTTCCCAAGACATGGGAAAGAGGCTACATATGTCTCTGATTCCTCTGTACTAACAATGTGTCATGGCTTAGTAACATTTTTTTGTTTTTTTAAGGCGGGAAGGAAGACAAGAGGTTTGTGAGAAACTGCACTTATGTTTTAAAGTGGATTTTTGTTAGAATCTATTGATTCCTACCCAAACCTCCACCAGTGTCTCACGCTTTCTGCTTCCTACTGCTTCACTCTCTTGGCTGCCTGAACAAGATCCAGCGAAAACCTGGGCCCCTTCTCTTCCTCTCGCAAGAAGCCTGTCTCGCATTTACATCCAGCCACAGAGGCCAAAAAATCTAGGGAGCCTCTTCCAGACACGTCTTTCCCAAACCAAATTCCTTGGCTGCCTCTTCTTCCTCGCCCCCTCCCCAACCCAGATGTCTGCCGCTCTCTAGTTCATACATGGACAACTGGAGGCAAACGCCCTACAAGTAGTCTGGGGCCTTTTAGAGTCCCATGCAGCTGGCAGAGGGAATGAGATAGGTAAGATCTTCCAAAGCCATGTGCAACTGGCCCCGACCCACTCTCCTGTGGGTGGTTTTCAGCAATTCTGGGCCCTGTTCTGAAACCATGCGAGAAAGGGACGACTTGGATGAGACGTGAGCACTTGGGCTGAAATCCCCAGGCTTTTCATCCTGGCTCAAAAGGTGCTCATGGTGAAATGGACATGTGAGCAATCCAACACAACCACATCAAGACAGCCATTGCGTATTCGCTGGGAAATTTCCTTAAAGTGGGGTGAATGACAGCATGCCAAATTGTGAACTGCATGCCCCATGGATTTCCTGTAAATGCTATTTTGGAAAACAATCAATTTTTCATACTGTGTTAGTCCATAGGAACAAATAGGAAAAAGATTCCTTTGGCACCTTGAAATCTAACTCTGGGGTGTTCAGCGATCAGAGCCGGTTAGGTAGAATGAGGCCGGAGCAACAGGCGACAGATGCTGGTAGACGGCAGCAATGTGTCAGAGGGAATGATCTTGTTTTTCTGCATCTTGTTTTTCATGTCAAGCAGCAAAATGTCTTGGGTCGGCCCTGTGTCTGCAATCCTGCCCAAGCACAGTATTTGATAATGAAAGCAGAATTCAGCATGCGGGGAACTCGGCTTTATTTTTTAAAAGTAGTTTTCTAGCGCTTATGACGGTGATGATAGGCTTGGAAAAATGATGAGACCCTGGCAAAATCTTAGAGGCCAGCAGTCAGTGCTGCTGCTAGAGCTAAACCTTGGGGCCAAAATCCAAGGCCCCAAAATCTCCCCCCACACCGCACTGATCACCCAGAGAGCAGCAGGTGATGAAGACATCATGGTAGCAGAAGCAAACTCCATTTTCTTCCTGTAGCCATGCTAGTGCTATGATTTAAGTAAGTTTAAAATGCAAGGTGTACATGTTCAGAATAACGTTTTAACCAAGCAAGCAGTTTTATTGTTGCTCTAACATATGAGGAATGTAGAAGAAGTTGTAAAGTGTGGACTGATGGAGTGGAGGAACAAGAGAAATGTTAGCTGTGTGCTTCACAATGGAAGTAATATACATAGCTGTCTAAAGGAGGCTACAATAAGGGATTTAAGTCCAGGATCTAAAAATACCTAGTTACAACACTGTTGCCAACGGCCAAGGAGTGGAGCTTCCGTGATCTGTCATTCTTTGCCCCTCCTGAAGGAAAGCAGAGACAAAGGAAATTCTGCTCATCCGCATATGCAAAATGGACTTGGTTTATGTAATTTATGCAGGTTGCAGCTTTCTCTTACCGTGATGGATATTTTGATTATTCCCAGCACTGTCCATGCCAGCCAGCCTAACTTATTGTGGTCAAGAGTTTCTGAAGTCAAGAGTTTACTTCATCAGGCTCATGGACTAAGGCTGTACTAGATACCCATTAAAACAAACACCCAAAATACAGTGACTGTCAGCATTTGCGGGTGACTGCCATCAATGCCAGACAAAGATTGGGAACGTCCAAAAACTCAGAGACTCGCCCGTAAAATGGTGAGAGTCAACTATTGGTTAGCATTCTTACTTGTGTATGTTAAAAAAACTAGGGATGATCTATTTTTGGGTTAGGGTTCAAAATTAATCCAGGATGGTCAGTATTCTCCATCGCTCAATACCTAGGACCCGCTTTCCCACTCCCACTACCTTTTATCCTTTTTATAGGAAGGGCTGCTAAGAAAGAGAATACTCGTTCCATTGATGGGGAGGGACATAAATTTCCAGAGGTGACACTGCAAGGAAAGGGTCGCTGAAGGGTGAATAGGAGCCATTCTCAATGTGGTAGAGGGCTGTGGAGGGACACACAAGCTGCCCGGGAAAAGTCTGGCAAGAGAGCTGATAGGATCAGCCAAAGTCAGGGCTGGGCTGAGATAGTCCTGGTTCTACTGCATAATCTGAGAGTTGCTCCCAAGAGAAAGCCTTGCAGTGGGGCAGAGGATCCTGCAATGTACCTCAGTGTTATTGTTTAATCAATTTCTAGCCAGCCTTTTAGCTGTATCATGGTTAATAAATCACAGCATTGATGCCCCCTGAGATCAATATACCAGGCTTCCCCTGCTGCACACAATAAACATCATAATACCACATGCATCAGTTCCAAAACACTCCTTCATGCCCGAGTGCAAAGCAGAAATGTAACCCATATATCAGCCCTCCTCAACCTGATGCCCTCCAGATGAGTTGGACTACAATTCCCAAAATGCCCTGGTCAGTACCTGGGGCATTATGGGAATTGTAGTCCAACACACCTGGAGAGCATCAGGTTGAGGAGGGTTGCCATAAATAAATAATCTGAACCATTGAACACCATTATTTCTCACACCATGCCAAGTTGGTTCCAATCCACCTGGATTTCCCACAGGGCAAGAGCCTTTGAACCTCAGCGGGACCTGCCCAACAGCCTCTTGTCCAAAATAAAATAATTTGGTAACTTATGAACAATAGAATTTGGGTCTCCTCTGTGCACAATGGAAGAACTCGGGCATTGCAGGCACAGGTTATGACGACGACCCTCCTCTGTCCATCAGAAAGGGTGACCCCTTCCAGTCCTAACAGCTCGGATCAATCAGGACTCCATCCGTTAACCCTTTCCTCCCCAACGTGGTGAACAGCTGCCACAGAACTCTCTGCCTTTGTCCCAAGAGCAAGCCTAGATAAGTATGTCTGACCTATGACCTCCCTCCCTCCCCTTCTTCTAAACTTCTCCATGCCAACATGTCATGCCTACTCTTAATCATTTCTGATGCATTTTCCCATATACAAAGTGCTTTCCCAGTTCTGGTCTCATCTATGCTCACTGCAACAGCCCCGGAAAGTAGGTAAGGAGGAGAAAGAAGAAGACATACCAAAGTTGGCCACCAGAAAAGAGGAAATGTATCGTCAGAAAAGAGGACAGCAATTTGCATACAATTTGCCCGTGCTATTTTATAGGTATAGATTCAAATATAGAAATACTTATTGCATTTCTAAATTTTGGGGACCCGATCCCCAAAATAGATGCAGCACCTTGGAGAGCTCTTTTAGAGTTCTGACTGAAACCCGGAGCAGATTCACCTCCCCACTGACATTGGAGCCACCAGCCTCCACTGAACTTGGCCCTTGGGAGAGGCATTTCTACCTTTGACAATGGGGGGGGGGGACTTGCACAAAAGCTGCCCCAAACAAGGGGCAGCCAGGAAAAAGGCATGTAGCCCTCTGGGAAACCCCAGAGGGCCAGACGGAGGCTCTAGGCAGGCCAGTTTGGGTCCCCAGTTTTGCACCTCTGCTTTAGGGCTGAGCCCTGCAGCCCTCGAGCAGCCCTGTCGCTTTGCCCTTTGCAAAGAGGGCAGAGTGCCCAACACCGCCATGAGCAACTCTCCAGGGCCATCTTTTACCAGAACTGCAAGTCCTACCGTTAACCACATGAGCCAGCTGTGCTGATGTCCAGTCTGGAGTGCTCTAAAATCCTGTCTGGGCTACGGGGACTTGCTCTGCTGAGACTGTCCATCTGGGCCTGAAAACGAGAACCCCATGGACCAACCCTGATTTTGCAACCCTTTTGGTTGCAAAAGGCGGTGGCACGTTCCGAATTAAGCTTGCTCCCCTCTACTCCCCCTGGGTTGGGATAGGCATTGCGTTCCTTCACTTTAGAGAGGGGGAAAGAGCCCCACGGCACAGCACAGGGGAAGGTGAGCAAAGCCGAGGATTTCCACGAGGAACTTTGCAAATCCAGACATCCACGCCTTGCGCTGAAAGAGGATTGAAAGAAGTGGGGCTCCTCGCCAGGTCCTGTCTGGTGGCACAACGACTTAAGCTCGGTTAAATAAATCAAACAGGACAGGAGCCGCAGGCGTATCTGTGTGTCTTTGCTCTGGAGGCGTCTCACCTGGGAAGGGCTGAGCCGCTTAATCCCTTTAGGACTTCTTAGCAAAGAAAAGGGGAGGAGAGGGAGAAGCAGCATTTGGGGCTGAGTGGTGGGGAGGACAATGACTCTTGTTGACATGTGAGGAATTACAACTCCCACCCAAGGGGAGAGGAACATGTCTACTGTGGACACAGTGGTAAGATATAATCAGGGGTTACGCTCCCTGCTCCACTTCCGTTGCTGGACGGACTAATTGTGACTATCCCTGGAGCAATCGTTGCGGTGGTTTTCCAACTGAAATCGGGGTGCAATGTTTAAGTCAGGCATGTTGAACCTCTGAGTCACGGGCCATATCCAGTCCACCTGGGGTTCCAATCTGGCCCTCTGGAGATCCCCAGAAGACCATACCCTCTGGCCCCTAGCACCCCTCCTCTCCCCTGATGACCAATCTGGTGGTTTCCTAGCTTTTGCATGTCCCCACCCACCATTCTTAGGGAGCAATCCTATGTCCTCTAGACATTGTCTGAGGGGTCTTCGGATACTGGGGACTCCCCCTTCCAAGACTGGAGACAGTGGTCCAACCTCGGAAGGGAGAGTCGGACATCTGACACCCACTCCCCTGTGCCCTCACAGCCTGCGTGGAAAGCACCGCACCGGCTGGTCAAAAAAGTGCCCTAAGAGAGGGGGGAAAGGGGGCAGTTACTGTGAAGATAAAATGGAGAAGAGGGGGATTACGTAAACCCCCTTGGGTTCCTCGCAAGATGGGGGAAAAGTGGGATATCCATGTAATACGAATAAAGGGCTCCATCACACCTATTGTTTTCCCCTGGTTTGCCTCCGCGTTTTTTAACTCCGTTTCATAAGCACGTGAAGGTAATGGTCCCTTTCACATGGGTTTGTGGTACGGCTCTGCACCGTGAAACTTCCCTTTTGCTTGTTTGCTCTTCCACTCCACACCGCCCCTTCTCCTTCCACCTCCAGTTCATTGGTTGTGGCACTCTGATGGGCATGTGCTTCTACCGCCCCCCGCCCCCCCCCGCTCTGGCTTCGTTGTATAGCAATTTACTGATTTAATGTTTCAACGACTGGGCTCCATTCCTGCGGGCAATGAGGTTGGGGTTGGCACAGTAAAATAACCCATTCAACCAACTAAGCACAAGTCTGTTTGTTCGATGCGGCGTGCTGGAGGAGGAGAACCACACCACCCTCCCCTTTCGTCAGCAAGACTCCATTCAAAGCACACGCCCCCAACAAAGGAAAACGCGAGAGAACAGCAATATGTGGAGGCTTAAGGGCCCATTAAATCTGCTTGGGGAAGACAATCCTGACTTTCCCCGTACCAAAATAATATGCAAAATGGAGGAAAAGAGGCGAGATGGGTGCAGGACAGGGATGACGTCATGCGAGTCCCGTGCTGCAAAACCAGATACAAAACCAGAGGCAAGAGTGTGTTAAACTGCTGGTGTGATGGAGCTCAAAATGTCTGAATGTTGATTTGACTAATATACACCCACCTACTGATGTCGTTCCCACCCCCACCTGGGGCATTTTGCCAGTCTCCATGCTGGGTGCCGAGTCCCTGGCTTTGAGCAGCACGCATCATCCCCATGAAGGCAGCATGCACCATGTTGAAACCATATGGCTACTAGGAGGAGGGCTTTCTCCGCTGTGGCACCCCAGCTGTGGAATGATGCTCCCCAGGGAGGTCCGCCTGGCGCCTACACTGTACCCCTTTCATCACCAGCTGAAGACCATTTTATTCTCTCAATATTTTAACACTTAATTTTAACTTACACTTAAAATTTACTGTTCTAATTCTGCATTTTAATCTTATATCAATTTCTGCTGCGTGGTTTTATCATAGAATCATAGAATAACAGAGTTGAAGGGGCCTACAAGGCCATCGAGTCCAACCCCCCTGCTCAATGCAGGAATCCACCCTAAAGTATCCCTGACAGATGGTTGTCCAGCTACCTCTTGAAGGCCTCTAGTGTGGGAGAGCCCACAACCTCCCTAGGTAACTGGTTCCATTGCCATACTGCTTTAACAGTCAGGAAGTTTTTCCTGATGTCCAGCTGGAATCCAGCTTCCTTTAACTTGAGCCCGTTATTCCGTGTCCTGCACTCTGGGAGGATCGAGAAGAGATCCTGGCCCTCCTCTGTGTGACAACCTTTTAAGTATTTGAAGAGTGCTATCATGTCTCCTCTCAATCTTCTCTTCTCTAGGCTAAACATGCCCAGTTCTTTCAGTCTCTCCTCATAGGGCTTTGTTTCCAGACCCCTGATCATCCTCATTGCCCTCCTCTAAACACGCTCCAGGTTGTGCTTTTCATACTGTATTTTGTATTTGTGTTTTTAGAATGTTGGTTGTTTTATCATGGTTTAATTTTTGTGAACCGCTCAGAGAGCTTTGGCTATTGGACGGTATACAAATGTAATAACTAAATAAATAAATATGATCGATGCTGGGAAGAGCAGCCGCTCATACCAGCACTGCCCAAGTCTTCCACCTCCTGCTTCTCGGAGACTGAAAATAATGGGGGGTGGGGAGGGATTTCTCCAGGGGGCAAAGCTTGGAGAACAGGCCTGGGACCACGGCTGGATGAGGCCCATGCCTTGCACTACTGCATCATAACGGTAGTACTACCAACTTGCAAATATATGGTAACTTTTTTTTTTAAAAAAGGTAAAAATTAAGAAATGGGCTAAAAGTGAATCTAAAGAAGGTTGTAGGCTACTGAGCTATCCACTGCAATCCAGAGCTTTCTGATCTCCACCAGCCACCCATCTGTAGAGGGGAGGAAGAGGGATGAAAGAAGAGAATGGTAGCCGGGGCAAGTTTTGATCATTTTATGTGCTACGATGCATGGCTGGAGGGGCGGCAGCAGCCACAGAAATACTTGTGCTGAAATCTACTCGCTTTTAAGGCCTTGCAGTGATTGGGGGACCCTCCCAGCCTTGCTCCATTTGGGGGGAAAGGAGAGAGGGAGATGTGCCTGTGAGTCCTTCTCCTTTGGAAATGTCCTCCGAAGCACGGGCTGCACATCCCGGAGCCACAGGAATCGCGCAAGGGAAGCCAGCCACCCACAGCCCGTACTAATTGTTTGCAGGCTTGCCTGTTCCCCAAGAGCTCTGCCCACATGAAAGGGTCCCGGCGCTAGAAGCCAGACACCAAGCAGACATTGCAGGGGGAGGGAGCAGGGAGGGGGGGGTCGGCCAATTTTCCACCGAGCCCTTCGGGGGCTCCTTCACCACCACTGCCAAGAACCAGCAGCTCTCATCCAAAGGGAATGTGAAAGGAAAGAGGCCTTGGAGCTAGTGTAAGACAAACCTAAAGGATCATTAAAAGGCATGGAGGTCCTCTGTTGATGCTGAACTGTTGGGGACAGACTTAGCTCAGTGGTAGAGCAGCTGTTTTGCATGCAGAAGGCCCCAGGTTCCATCCCCGGCATCTCCAGGTGGGACTGGGAACGACCCCTGCCTTGAAGCCCTGCTGCCAGTCAGTATAAACCAGGGGTAGGGAACCTCATGGGCCAGATCTGGCCCACCTGGGGTCCTAATCCAGATAGCCACACCCCCTTCTCCTGGCCTCACCCTTTCCCCCTCCCACTGATCACTTGGTGGTGTCCCGGCTTTTGTGCAGTTTTCTTCCATATTCTAACATGTTGAAATGCCTTGTCATGATCAGGCCTGTTCCCCTTAGTATGGGGGAAGGAATTTCTGGCTATCAATCGGAATCAGATTCTGAACCAGAAGAAACAGGACTAGAAATGTACCAGCCTATACAGGAAGTGGTGGAGGAGATTCTCCCAGACTCTTCAGCAGCCAGGGATTTTATTTATTTATTTATTTGGTTTATATACCTCCCCATAGCCAAAGCTCTCTGGGCAGTTCACAAGACCTTGAGCTTTATCACACCAGCGTTATACTGTGCAATCACTGTGAATTGCATGCAAAGGACTCCGAAGTTTTCCACCTTATAATCTGCTTTGATTGTGAAGTTCTCCCATGCATCCTGCCTTAATTGTGCAGTAAAGCAAAAAGATTCGCCGTATTTAGCCCCGACTTGTTGAGCGTATCTTCCGAGCTGCCGCTGGGGCGCAGGAGCAGGATTTTAAAGAAATGCTTACATCTGCGTAAGCTTCAAAGCTAAAGACACCAAAATTGGCACAGTAATAGATATTAGGGAGAGCTTTAAGCATACCATATTTGAATTGAATTGGGTCATCCGTTGATTTTTAATGATTTTTTACATTTCCCCGCTTAAACTCACTTCCTGGTATGCAAAGGTTCACTGTCACCCAGTAGCAAAAACAACAACGGCGAAAGCTTAGTGCTATGGGGATAATCCGAGGGAAGCAGGTACATGGGATGAAGCCCCTTATCAGTGAAAATGTTAACAACTCAGAGTCGGTGGGAACTCAGCAATCTTCAGAGGGGGGAAGAGGGTCTTCAGAGCTGACAGTTTCTTAGCACCCACCACAGATTCAAATAGGCAGAGCTAAAAGAAGACAAGAAGTGACCAGCTCGGCTAGTTTCTTGCCAAAGGCTTCCTCAGAAGAATCCTCCCTGAAGTTAAGGGACTCAGGGAAAAGACCTTCCCTTTTGTTGAAAGGACAATCGTCTCACTTAGTTGGCTAAGTTTTAGCCTAGAGGAAAGTTTTTACTGTTTAAACTCTCTTCAGGTTTATTGGCTGAATAAAGTTTTGTAGATTACTTGCCAGATGTCTTTATTGTCTCGCACTGCAGCGGGAGCTTGGGAAGATGATGCGCCTCTCCGAAGGTACAGGGAGGAAAAGCTTGAAGTTAAAATAGTCTGGTACTTTGGCTCTACCTCTTAAGCCTTTCGCCATGCCCACCACTGGAATGTGGCCCCCAAGGGCTTCTCCAAAATGGAATCCATCCATCGGGCTGAAAGAGGTTCTGCACCCCTGGTGCAGACACTATTGAGCTCAATGGACCAATGTCTGACTCCACAGCCGTTGGGAGTCACACCTGCAGGTGAACGAACTTCCACCCAGGACTCTTGGGCCTGCATCCCATTCTGACAGAAGCCACTGCAAGGAGGCTGAATGAAATGGCCTAAGGAAGGAGAGGATCATGTTACATCTTTTATGGCTTTCTAGAAAAGCTTCCTGGATAACAGCCAGGGAATGCACACTCAGCGATGCTCCTGCCTCTTTCCTGATGGCATCTTGCATCAACTGCATTTCTCTGGGTGAGGCCAGAATACAGAACCCTTTGTCTCATGAAGGAGGGCCTTGGCCAGTGCTGCATACTCCCCAAAGGCCGCTGTTGTTAACAGGTTCTCTCAGGCCCGGGAAGGACTCTCCCTCTGGCCTTCCGACTGGCAGGGAGATGTATGTGTATCCTTCCAGGTCAGGTCAACCCAAACCATTCCAAGGGCAGCCATGGGTGTTGAAATGGGCAACTAAAATGCTCAACGGGCCTGCCTTGAGATGTAAGGTTTTAGTTGTATGCGCATGTATGTTTTAACATTTTATAACATTTTATCTACTCTTTTGTATATGGCACGCTTTTATACTCTGTGTATAACTTTTGTGTATGTAATTGGCCAAAACCTGCATTTGGTTGCCGTCAATAAATTGATTGATTGATTAAGGGGCTGGAGCAACTCCCCTATGAGGGAAGGTTACAACAGCTGGGATTTTTCAGCTTGAAGAAAAGGAGGCTAAGGGGAGACATGATAGAGGTGTACAAAATTATGCATGGTGTGGAGGAAGTGATAAAAGGAGACATGTTTCTTCCCCTTCCATTATAATGTTATTATATTTCATTCTGTTGCTGGGCTGAAAACAACAGAATGAAATTTAATAGGGATAAATGCCAAGTTCTACATCTAGGAAATAGAAACCAAATGCACAGTTACAAGATGGGGGATGCTTGGCTCAGCAATACTACAAACGAGAAAGATCTTGGAATTGTTGTAGATCACAAGCTGAATATGAGCCAACAGCGTGACATGGCTGCAAAAAAAGCAAATGCTATTTTGGGCTGCATTAATAGAATTATAGCTTCCATATAGCGTGAGGTACTGGTTCCTCTGTATTCGGCCCTGGTTAGGCCTCATCTGGAGCATTGCGTCCAGTTCTGGCCTCCACAGTTCAAGAAGGACACAGACAAGCTGGAGCGTGTTCAGAGGAGGGCAACGAGGATGATCAGGGGTCTGGAAACAAAGCCCTATGAAGAGAGACTGAAAGAACTGGCCATGTTTAGCCTGGAGAAGAGAAGATTGAGGGGAGACAGGCTAGCACTCTTCAAATTCTTAAAAGGTTGTCACACAGAGGAGGGCCAGGATCTCTTCTCGATCCTCCCAGAGTGCAGGACACAGAATAATGGGCTCAAGTTAAAGGAAGACAGATTCCAGCTGGATATCAGGAAAAACTTCCTGACTGTTAGAGCAGTATGACAATGGAACCAGTTACCTAGGGAGGTTGTGGGCTCTCCCACATTACAGGCCATCAAGAGGCTGCTGGACAACCACGTGTCAGGGATGCTTTAGGGTGGATTCCTGCATTGAGCAGGGGGTTGGACTCGATGGCCTTGTAGGTCCCTTCCAACTCTGCTATTCTATGATTCTATGAACAGAACCTGGGGATATCCTATGCCCACCCCCAAATTTGGGAGGAAGGATGGAGCTTATTTGCGTACAGGGCCTACTTGGGAAAGGAGAGCAGGATATTGTCCCCTGACCAGGGCCAGTGTCAAGGGAAGGCATGGGTGGGCACATCAAACCCCACCCCCCAAAAAAACCCAAACCCTGGAGGTGTTCTTCCTCTTCATCACTGCAACTTGCTTGTTTTCCTGCCTCTTGCTCTGGCTCAGACAAGGGTGATAGTGGCGAGCAGGAGGAGCAGCAGACGCCATGGCCTCCTTGCTCCCCGGCTCTCTGCCTGTGGAACAAGCAAGTGGGAGCCATGATGAGAAAGAAGGGGAGGATCAAAGAGCAGCTGGTTCACACGGGTGGTGAGAATGGAGACTCATCGAGGGAGGGGGGCATGGAGGGTGCCCAAGGGCCCTCAGAAACCTGGAGCTAGCCCTGACCCTGACTTCAAGCTGCATTTTGACAGCGCAATGTGCCATCAGCGGCATAAATTCACTCCCTGCCAGGTTCCAGGAGACCACCCATTGTTTTGGCTGATGCCCCCGTCAAAAGTTATGGAGCCCTGGTAATTTGGGAGGGACGGAGAGCAAAGTTGGATGTGAAAGTGTATGTGCACGGACCATCCTGGAAAGTATCAGCTATGGGTTCACAAAAGAAAGAAAAAAGGATTATGTGTTCATTATCTATACCCCACATATTTATATGCCACTATTCACTACACAAACATAATCCAAGGACAGGTGACCACAACACTAAAACATCCACTAATAATAAACAACAATACTCAAATAAAAGCAATTAACTAACAGCGGACCTAACTACTCATAAACACCCAGGTGAACAAATGGGTCTTAGCCTGACACTGAATTGCAAATAAAGTTGGTGCCAAATATATGTACCCCTCTTGGAGGAGGGCATTCCAAAGTTGGGGGGACACACCACAGAGAAGGCTGTGTCTCATGTTGTCGTGCGAGGTACTTCCCCCAGTGGTGAGATGATGAGATGGGCAAATTTAAGATCATGGGCAGGCTGGTAAAAGGAGAGGCCTTCCTTCAGGCAGCGGAGTCCCAGGCCATTCAGGGATTCGTAAGTCAACACCAGCATTTTGATTTCCACCCGGAAACGGACAGCCGGCCAAGGCAGCTCCTTCTAGATCACTGTTACGTGATCCCTGATAGCTGTGCCCGTCAGCATCTTGGCCACTGGATTTTGTACCAACTGCAACTTCTGGATCTTTTTCAAGGCCACCCCCACAAAAAGGATGCCCTCCTCCTCCTCCTCCAAAGCATGAGTCCCTGCCAATAAGCTATCTCTGCCCAGGAACATCTGTAGCTGCCACCCCACCCCAAACTGGGCACCACCTGAAACTGCCATTGAGGCCACCTGGAGCTCCAGTGACAAAACTGGATCAAGGAGTACCCCCCCACACACCCCCACACCCCACCAAACTACACATCTGCTCTCTTATGAGGACTGCAACCCCATTGAGAAGAGGCAGTCTATCCAAGAGCCATGCACCCAGAGGCCCACCGCTTTGTCAGGATTCAGTCTAAGGGCATAGCTAGACAGGGCGATATCCTGGGAATTGCCCCGGGATTGTCCCTGTGAGTTCACATGACACACAAGATCCTGGGATCAGGGCTGGGATATCACCCTACTCTTGTAGCCCACTTTTTCCGCAGTCTCAGGATGACCGCGGAACGTGTGGCTGGGCATCGTGTTTGTCCCAGCTCCTCGTGAGTAACTGTGAGGAGCTGGGACTCGGGCAAATTTATTCATTTTTAAAAATAAATTTATTTATTAAAAAAAAAAACAACCTACAGTTTGTGCATGAGCGCTCCCTCTCCTTTAAAACAAAAAAACAAAATGGCGGGTGTGACGTCCTCTTCCTCCTGGGATGTCACACGCCGCGTGTAGACATAGGGGAGATCTTGCGATAACCATATCACAAGATCCTCACCCCCCCCTTTTGTGCTAGGCACGGTAGGTCTAGTCATGGCCTAAGTGTATTGGTCCTCATCCAAACCATTACTGCCTCCAGGCACGTGTCCATTTCCTGCAAGCCACGCCTAGTTTAGATGGCAAGGAGAAATATAGCTGGGTGTCACCAGCATGACACTGACAACTGGCGCTAAATCCCTGATGACCTCTCCTAATGGCTTCAAATACATAGGAAGCTGCTTTCTACTGAGCTAGACTCCCGGTCCATGTAGCCCAGTATTGTCGGCACTGACTGGCAGCTGTGGCTCTCCAAGTTTTCAAATAGAGTTTTCCCAGCCCTACCTGGAGATACCCGGGATCGAACCTGGGACCTTCGACATGCAAAGCAGGTGATCCATCACTGAGCTACGGCCCTTCCTCTAAAGATTAGGGCTCTTGAAACTTTTTCATCTGGAGGGTCGAATTCAATTTCAGAGCAGCTCTTGGAGGTTGCATTGCAGTGGTGAGTGGGACCAAATGCAAAAGACGCTGGGTTCAAAATACCCCAGAGATCAGCATATTTTAGCTCAAAGCTCTTACTGCCAGTTACTAGATCTTAGGAGAGGAATTTCGAACATTTAGCGTGGGGGGGGGGGGGGAATGCACAAAAGCTGATTCTAGCTGCACGTAATTACACCCGACTAATATATTCAAACGCACCGTGCATTGCAAGCAACACAGACACCAGCACTCGGATCTGCATTCCGATGCACATTTAGCCGTCGGTGTGCAAGACTCTGCGCATCTAGCCACAGATGATTGCGCCCGCCCCCCGCCCTGCCCCCCCAACGGAAAGTAACTCAGCCATAAGGATGGCTCAGGATAATTGTCTCAAGGCAAAACAACGAGATCCACACTGGAAATCAAGCCTTGAAGATTATTGCAGCCTTCGTCGAACGATACTTCAGAGCTATGCGCCTCTCCTTCCCTGTTACGGGATCAAGGAACAAACGCAGGAAGCAAGACGAGAGGCACTCTGCGAGGGATCACGGCCGCAACGGAGGAACCCTGGTTTGGCTGCTGTCCAAGCGACAGCGCGCCGAGCATAATGGTTAATCCAGCTATGCAAACAAAGCGTATTTTTGCCCAGTCTGTGTCCTGGCAGCCCCTTTTCCTTACTCCTTTGTCTAAGATGTGAGCAAGAAAATGGGGGTGGAGGTGGGAGAAATTCCCGCTGACTCCCGCCTTGGTAATATTGAAACCCTCAGATGTGAGGGAAAGGAAAGGAAAGGAACCTCTCGTGCAAGCACTGAGTCATTACTGACTCTTGGAGGGATGCCAGCTTTCGCTGACGTTTTCTTGGCAGGCCTTATAGCGGGGTGGTTTGCCGTTGCCTTCCCCGGCCATTATTACCTTTCCCCCACCTAGCTGGGTACTCATTTTACCGACCTCGGGAGGATGGAAGGCTGAGTCTACCCGAGCCGGCTGCCTGAAACCAGCTTCCGCTGGGATCGAACTCAGGTCGTGGGGAGAGTTTCAGCTGCAGAAACTGATCAATGCTCTGGTGTGTTTAACACATGGGGTGGGGTGGTATTAAGTGCTTTTGTTTTGGTACAAAGGACTCGTTTTTGCAGATATGATTTTGCTCAGGGCAGCAGGGAGAAGAAGTGCAGCTACTGAAGAACCTTTCTAACATAGCAGTCAAAGGCAGAGTTGCCCCGTCCTAACGTCTTTTGGGTCTGGTCAACTCTTCCTCAACTCAGGATGGCCTCCTTGCACACTGGGGCGCTAAAGGAGCTGTTGATAAGCAGACCGGAGGCTTACATAGGAGCTAGAGCAAGCGTGTAGAACCTAAGGCCCAGGATCAAATCCGACCCACATGATCCAGCCTTCCAAGGTTGTCTAGGTGGCCCTACCCCATCTCCTGGCCCGACTCTTTTCTCCTGATTACCAACCGTTTGGTGATTTCCCAGATTTTGTGCAGTTCCCCCCACATCTAAAAGTTGAAATGTCTCTTAATGACTTCCAGGAAGGGCGTTTAGATTGTAGAATCATAGAATAGCAGAGTTGGAAGGGTCCTGCTCAATGCAGGAATCCACCGTAAAGCACCCCTGACAGATGGCTGTCCAGCTGCCTCTTGAAAGCCTCTGGAGTGGGACAGCCCATGACCTCCCTAGGTCATGGGTTCCATTGTCTAATATGCTAGTATTTCGGCCCTGTCCCTTTTTACCTTTGGGCCAAAAGAGTTCCAACGCCCTTGAGATGGAAGCTTTAATCTTCCTTGATTCTTATCCAGGCAGATGCTTCCATGAGCTCCCCCTTACTCCCTAGCAGACTGATGTACGGCTAGCCAGGCATTTCACTGGCAGCCCTGACAGTCCTGCCTGGGATGGCGTCTCCCCTGTTTCTGTACTCCTGGGGATGATGAGGATGGGTCTGAGAGACGTCCAGCAGCCCAGGCAATGGACGTGGAGATCTCTGATCCTGGTGGTGTCATGACTTGTGGGAGTCTGCTGGTGTGTGCATGTCTAACTCTCCTTGCTCGTCTTCTGAGACCCCAGATTCCAGGTCTGGGTAGGGCTGAGTCCTGATAGTACGCTATTGTCAGGGTATCATTTATGCCTAGTGCTAAATTCTGCCAAAGCACATTAGGGTAGTTACTCTCTATAGAACTCCTAAGGATTAAAGGGTTATGGTTTTGTTGTTTTGTTTTAATGGAAAGTTTGTGGTCCTTACAGTTGCCTGACAGTATTTGGTCAATCATGCCTAATAATTGTTATTGTAACTGTTTGTAATATCATATTTTAAATGTGATTCTAATATTGACACTTGAACTGCTTAGGGATTCTATTGTATTCAGCGGTACATAAATATTGCTAATAAATTATAAATAAAATCACAGCAGCCACAGGAACTGCAGAATAAGATTTGCAGGGCTCCAAATAGATCTTTAAATGTGTAGAACATACTGTGCAAAATAAAATAAACCAAGCAGATTTCTTTAATTTGCAGACTCGATACAAGTAAAAAAACACCATAAGCAGCTCTTTTTGTGGCACAGAATTTTGGTTATGGGTGAAAAAACTTTGGCAGGTCTTAGAGTCCCTTGCAGGTGGAAAAACTGGAGCTCAAATAGAAATGTTCAGAAGCCTCAATTACCCCAAGCCTGGACAAAAGAGATACATCTCTGCAGTGTGTGGAGTCAGTGTGGTGTAGTGGCTAAAGTGTTGGGCTGGGAGTCGGGAGATCCGGGTTCTAGTCCCCACTTGGCCCTGGAAACCCACTGGGTGACTTTGGGCCAGTCACAGGCTCTCAGCCTAACCTACCCCACAGGGTTGTTGTGAGGATAAAATGGAGAGGAGGATTATGTATGCCACCTTGAGTTCTTCGGAGGAAAAAAAGGCAGGATATAAATGCAATAATAAATAAATAAAATGTGCAGAGGTCTCTGCCAGAAAGCACCCTACAGGTAGATTCTACAATTCTGCAAAGCAGGGAGAGGCCACCTCCATGGGCCTATTCCCCCTCCCCCTGGAACACACAGGGAGGGGGGCACGCCCGTCCCTGCCAAATTTGCTGCTGAAAAAAAAGGAGCAGTTTTTCATGCGCCTTATTTTGACAGCGCGCAGGGCTTGCATTAGAACAAAATTTTGCTCTAATGTCCAGGGAGCCCAGTTTTGTTTTAAAACAAGGGGTGCATGCTCCCCACATGCCTTGCCTTAAAGAGGAATCTCCACAAATCGGCCAGGGGCCTTCTGAGCCGTGCCAAGACTGCCCTCAGTGTAGTTCGGATGGTTGCACACCACAGACTTGGGGGAGCTTTTGGGCCAAGATCGGAAATTAATTCGGCCTCTTGAAGGACTTGTAATGAGAGTTCAGCGGCTGGCGCTTGTGCCAAGTTGCAAAAGTGCTCCCGGAAACCTTAATGGGAGGATGCCGGAGCGCCTTAATTGGATAAGTACAGGGCACAGAGGACGGTCAAGCCACCAATGTCAAGATAGCCTAATTGCTTAAACCCAACCTCGCTGCCGTAACGGACAGGGGGTGGGGAAGGAGAGGAGAACCTGCTGGGGCACAGGTGCTGCTTCACAGTGCTCCAACGACCTTGCCCCTGATGGGTTGTTTCCTAAGCTCTGTGCTCTTAGGAAATGCCCTGATAGCATATTTGCCGGAGAAGAGTATGCATAAAGTTTCTTCCCAACGGGCCCATAGCCGCCTTGTTGACCTTGGACAGCCCATCCTCCCTCCAATTGCATCTGGGCACAGGTATAGGGCTGTTTGTGGTTCTTTAAGCATTAAGTACACATTGCTGCAGGGCTTGAAAGCTAATTAAAACCACCAGCCTGCAATTCTGCAAAGCCGAAGACAGTGGTGGCTGGTGGCTCTGATGTCAGTGGGGCACGAAATCCGCGCCAGGTGTCTGTCAGGACCAGTCAGAACTCTAAAGGAGCTAGCCAGGGTGTGGAAGCATTCTTGTGCAAAATGTTTGCCTAATATACACATTTTTAGAAGCCATTTTCCTGTTATAATACATTTTTAATGTTATTTTCACTAACATCCGCTATTTTGTGTGCATGTTCCCCTATTATACTCGTTTTTTAATTGAAAAACACCACTGCAATCAATTCACTTGATTGCAAAACTCCATTGCAAAATTCAGAGAAGTGTGGATCTCGAAGGATATGAGTTTCGGTTCGCTTACTGGTTCAAAAGTGAGAAATCAGGTATGGTGACACTAAAATGTGAACCAAGCGTGTTTCTCTCCCATCACTCATCACTACACATGCAGCAAATTTCAAAGCAGTTGATGCTCGAAAGTACAAGAGCAGCATCTGATACATAACCCAAGAAACTATTTATAAAGAGAAGTATTCTGTTATCAAGAGCACTGAAGAAAATAAACGCATGAACTGTTCAAATTCTAAATTCTACAAGCTGGTTCTTTTGATGTTATAAAAATCCAAGGTGAGGGTCTTTAACAAACAAAAGAGAAAAGCCAACATTATCAAGAGACTGATGTGGTTGGCAAAAGCTCCAGCCTCATTAGGTTACCAGGTGGAAGACCCCAAGGCATCCCGGTAGTGAGTCTACCTTCTCACCGCCATCGTTACCACCACCACCACCACCTCCTCCTCCTCTTTTCCATCATGGCTGTCGCTTGCTTGGTTGATAGGGAGAGAGCCAAGGAGCAAGGAGGCCGGGGCATCTCAAGTTCCTCCTTTTCACCACCACCCTTGCCCAGATCAATCTGAGAGGAGTGTGAGCAAGCAGGTTGCCATGATGAAGAAGAGGAGCAACTTCAGGGGGTCTTTATCAGTGGGCCCCTGCTGGGGTGTGGCCCTTAACAGGTGTCCAACCCTTAATGCTAGCCTTGGAAGACACCTCTGAAATAGCCATTTAAAAAGGTCAGTCCTTTCAAAAAGCTGATGGCACTTAGCCTGGAGAAGAGAAGATTGAGGGGAGATATGATAGCACTCTCCAAATATTTAAAAGGTTGTTACACAGAGGAGGACCAGGACCTCTTCTCGATCCTCCCAGAGTGCAGGACACGGAATAACGGGCTCAAGTTAAAGGAAGTCAGATTCCGGCTGGACATCAGGAAAAACTTCCTGACTGTTAGAGCAGTACAACAATGGAATCAGTTACCTAGGGAGGTTGTGGGCTCTCCCACACTAGAGGCCTTTAAGACACAGCTGGACAACCATCTGTCAGGAATGCTTTAAGGTGGATTCCTGCATTGAGCAGGGGGTTGGACTCGATGGCCTTGTAGGCCCCTTCCAACTCTGCTATTCTATGATTCTATGAAATGCGTAATGTTCAGCCTGTATGGTGTTTGAGACATAAAGTTCTGAGCTTTCTGTTTTAAGTGTTGGCGGGGGAGAGCAGAGAGGCACTTGAAGAGCTAATTCAAGTTCTGATTCATGAGCAGTAGTTAGCTGTTGCCCAGTTTGCAGATAAAGAGTTTGGTAAAGAGTTTGTATAAGCTCTAGCTAGTGAGAACGGTCGTGATTTCAGACAATGGCTTGTCCACTAACTAGAGTTTAAACAAACCACAATTCTTTAGTTTCCAATGTTCAGGGAATTGTGGCTAGTTTTAAACCAGAAGTGGACGCTTCTGATCCCTGGCATGCAAAAGAGGAGAAGGAGCACATGGTACAGATGATGCTGTGAAATTATCTCTAAGCCACTTGGGTTTGAAATTACTATTACGGCCTTCTCAGAGTATTGCGATAAAAACTCATTGATTATAAATTTTGTAAAATCTAAAATTATGGTTTTCTCTTGGTTATAGAAAAAGTTTTGCTGGACACTAAAGGGAAATAATTTGGAACAGGTTAAAGAATTTAAGTACCTAGGGCTTTATTTCCAATATAATCCTAAGTGGAACTTACAACACAAAAATGCACTCAATTCTGCAAAACGCAGTGTATTGCTGTTCATTTTTTATTACACCCAAGGTGGTCATAGTATTACTCCAGCCCTCAGAGTATTCAGAGCCAAGTCACTGAATCAGTTATTATATGGTGTCCCTGTACGGATTGAGACAACTAATTCTGCTCTGGGAAAAGCCCAAGAATTTTGGTTGCGTTGTATTTTGGGTGCGCTTCATTGTGTAGGATATGTGGCCATGTAAAGAAAATTGATCACGAACTAGAGTTTAAACAAAACACAGTTCCTTGGGTTCCAATGTATGGGGAACCGTGGCTAGTTTTAAACCAGAAGCAGTCTCCACCAGGCCAGGAACAAAGTTTTGGCCCATGGCCATGCTGGCTGGGGATGTTGGGAGTCGTAGTCCAACTCATCAGGAGGGTGATGGGCTTCAGACAGCTGTGTTACAGCATGAAATAAAGATAATTGTATCTTAGGGCGCAATCCTACGCATGTTTAGACAGAAAAAAGTCCTGCAATTCCCAGTATGCCTCAGCCAGCCATGTTGAAGGACTTCTTTTCTGTCTAAACATGCACAGAATTGCGCCCCTCCTTTAAAAAAAAATGGTCACAGAACACAAACATTCTTTTGATTGGCTCATGCAAGATGGCAGGCATGTAGGGACTCCTGCTGGGCTTGCGTAAGGCGGCATCTCTGTGAACTCGTTACTCTATGTAGGTGCTGCACATGCAGCCTCCACAAATTCCCATAGTTCGAGAGAACCAGTGAATGTGTGATGGAGAGCCCACATTGAGTCAGGCCTGTGGCTGGCCTATGTGGATCCAGAAGTGCCATCTAGACAGCTTGGGTCCAGGTTATTTGAAGGAACGCCTCCTCCCATATATACCTGCCCGGACCTTAAGATCATCCTCAGGGGTCCTTCTCCGTGAGCCCCTGCCAAAGGAAGTGAGGCAGGTGGCTACTAGGAGGAGGGCCTTCTCTGCTGTGGCACCCTGGCTGTGGAATGAGCTCCCTAAGGAGGTTCGCTTGGCACCTACACTATATTCTTTCAGACGCCAGGTGAAGACCATTTTATTTTCTCAGTATTTTAACTCCTAATTTAACTTAAATTTAAACTTTGCTGTTTTAATCTCATATTTTAACCTATATTAATTTTTGCTGTGTGGTTTTATTCTGGTTGTGCTTTTTATATTGTATTTTGTATTTGTGTTTTAAATTTGTTGGTTGTTTTTATGCTCTTCATGGTTTTAATTTTTGTGAACCGCCCAGAGAGCTTCGGCTATTGGGCGGTATAAAAATGTAATAAATAAATAAATAAATAAATAGCTGAAAGGACCCTGAAACCACAGACTTTGCAGTGGCTGCCCACACAGCAGCCAGTGGACGGGCAGGGCTCACAGAAACTTGACCTCCACTCACAAGAGACGGTTTTCTCTCTGGCTACCAGCTTTCCACTAATCTGAGCCATTATTATATATTTATATACCGCCTCATAGCCGAAACTCTCTGGGCAGTTTACAAAGATTAAAACGTTGAACATATACAAAATTAAAAACCATAAAAGCACAAAATTTTAAAAAAACATAAAAGCAATACACACACACACACACACACACACACACGTAAAACTCTCAGCAGATTCATGGTCAATTAAAAACTCAGCATATGCTGTTAAATGCCTGGGAGAAAAGTCTTGACCTGGCACCGAAAAGATAACAATGTTGGCACCAGGCGGGCCCCATCGTGGAGATTGTTCCACAATTGGGGGGCCACCACTGAAAAGGCCCTCTCCCTTGTTGCCGTCCTCCGAGCTTCCACTAGTTGTGAGATTGAACCCCAACAACGAATCGCTCAGCAGCACTTTCACAAAGCATCCCAAAGGCCACGCTTCAGCATCCCTACTCCTAAGTAAGTAGATCTCCTGTTGCAAAACACCCCCCTCGGCTGCATGCAGCAGATCCCTGTCACCCCAGATGCACGCCTCAATTACCCACAACAGCTCCCCTGCCTGCAAAACGCACCCCTCAGTTCTATGCATCAGTTCTCTTGCTTGTAAAATGCCTGTTTCAAAATCTTTGCCGGAGCCCCGTTCTTTGCAGGGTAGTTGAAGGTTAATTGCCTTGAAATACTCTCTTATCCCTATGAGTGAGGGAGATAAATGGCAAAAGAACCTTTCAGGCTGAAGTCTCCCCATCCCAGACCTAAAGGATTATTATTAAAATGTAAACTTTGGAATTGTTTTAAGTTTTAATTGTAAGTTGCCTCGGGGGTTTCATTTTGGTTCATGACTCATATATAAATGAATGAAATGTATGTATGGTGCCTTCCGTAGGGTGAAAGCGGCTCCTTTCAGATTTATTTATTTAAAACAGTTCTTGGCTGCCTTCAGGGCAGACGCCCTCACAAGACAGCTTACAACAATGAAATACATAAAAGCAGTTAAAATATTAAAAGCAATAAAACATGATAACAATAAAATAGCTATTAAAATAAAACAATAAAACCAGCAGGAACAACAATAGCAGCAATAATCATGGGAAGGTCACAGTAAAATAAAATGTTTTTAAGGGCTTCTTAAAAGCCTGCAAGGGTGGTGCATGGGCGGACCTCCGATGGGAGTTTGTTTCTGAGGTTTGAGGCCACTGCAGAGAAGGCCCTGTCACATGTGATCACCCACCTAATTGCTCTCACAGGTGGGCAAACGAGAAGGGCCTCTCTTTCTGATCTTAAAGTGCTGATATGGAGTCAACCACACCTTGGCTTGAGGACTTTGCCAGTACCTGTCATCAAGGAACTAGCCACATTTATTCCCACTGGTCCCCTTCAGATGTTTGGTAAAAACATCTGAACGGGGCACCAATTTCTAAAATAGCACTGATATTTGCTTGAGAGAAAAATGACTGTTCCCATTGAATTAATTCCCTGGTCTGAAACATTTCTCATGTATATTTTAGTCAACTAACTAGTAAGATCCAGACAAGGAATCTACTAAAAAGTCTTCTAGTTCCTACATTTCCACACCCTCCAGAATCCGACACAGCTGTAGAAGTAAAATTTCTGGAAATTTTGAAGCCACATGGAGAAAAAATGGGTTAAAAAAGAAGAAAAACAAGAAGAGGGTGGTGATCCATGACAGGGCTTTCTTAGCAGTGGCACCCCAACTCTGGAATACATTCACCAGGCAGGTTTGCCTGGCATCAGATCCTGTGGAGGCTGGTGGCTCTGATGTCAGTGGAGTGGTAAATCCGCTCCAGGTTTCAGTCAGAACTCTAAAGGAGCTCTCCAGTGTGCAAAGCATCTTGGATAGCTCTTTTAGAGTACTGACTGGCTCTCACCAAACCCCGGAATGGATTTACCGCCCCACTGACATCAGGGCCACCAGCCTCCATTAACCAGATCCAATATATTTTGGTGCCAAGTGATCTTTTTATTTGCACAGACTTTTAGCGTGTTGTTTTATTGTCATTTTTATTCCGGCTTTTAGTTTCTCTCCTACTCCGTTTCATTGACTTTTATGGGCTGTGGCGGTTTCATTTTATGTTAGGCCACTTTGGGAGGTGTTTGGCTTGAAAAGCAGCACGCAGGTAACCCATATAAAGAAATAACCCAGGTGTATCAAGGGGAATCTGGATAGGTTTGCCCAGGGGAACAAAAAGATGCACCCACTTACAGCTACTTCTGCAAAACTATGACATTCACAGGAGCCCTCAGCCAGGGCCACATTCAGGGCGGCAAGTGACCCAGGTGAGCGCCTGGGGCGGGCTGCCTCAGGAAGCACCTCTCATGGGCTACTAAATACAAATAATAATAAGGCATTCAAACACTGAACAAATGGACAGGTGCCAAGGAAGAGCATCATTTAGCCTAGGGAGGCCTGCCTTTGAATCTGGTTGTATCAGAACAGGGATGGGCTAAAAGTAGATCTCCAGATGTTTTGGACTTCAACCCCCAGCATTCCTGAGCATTGGCTATACCAGCAGGGGCTTCTGGGAGCTGAAGTCCAAAACATTTGGAGATTTATCTTTTTTGCCCACCACTGCCTTAGAGCAAGGATGGGGAAACTTGTGGGCCTCCAGCTGATGTTGGACTGCCTCTCCCTTAAGCCGTCACCATTGGCTATGCTGGCCAGGTCTGATGGGAGCTGCAGCCCACTAACATCTGGAGGCCCACACCCCTCCCACCCTTGACTTGGACAGAGCAGGGGTTCTGCTTTCCACCAGGACTCATACACCGCCTGCCTCGTACCCGTAAGTCCAAGGAACAGCTCTAGTCTAGACCCAAATGGGGACCCACCATCCCTGCAGCCTCCGAGGCATGCAGCCTACAGCAGGGTGAGCCACAGAGCCTCATCCACCAGCTTTCTCTCCGTCTGAAGCAGCTGGAAACGAGGAGCCGGAGGAAAAGTCACCTCTACCGAAGCCACCGCTTGCACGTTAAACAAACAAACACTCTCTAGGGTGGTGGTGGTGGGCAGAAGGCCGGTCTCCAGATGTTTTGGGACTTTCTGCCCACACCTGCTCTAGGGCAGCCTTCCCCAACCTGGCACCCTCCAGATGTGTTGGACTAGAGGCCTTCAAGAGGCAGCTGGACAGCCATCTGTCAGGGATGCTTTAAGGTGGATCCCTGCATTGAGCAGGGGGTTGGACTTGATGGCCTTAGAGGGCCCTTCCAACTCTACTATTCTGTGATTCTATGAGTCCAACACATCTGGAGGGCGCCGGGTTGGGGAAGGCTGCCGGACGGCTACACGTCCTTCCCCTGACGATGGTGGTCGCCCCCACTTACACTCCCCCGCCCCCTTTTCTCCTCCGCTGCCCCCGATTGGTCGGAAAACGTCTCCTTCGGCGCCAGGCGTCCTCAGCCGCCGCCACTTCATTGGCCCGCGCGGACCGTCAATCCGACTGTGGGCCCAAAAGAGTGACCACCTCGGACGTCCCCCCCCCGCCCCGCTCGGCATTCCACCCTCACCCCCCCGGCCCCGGCCCAGTCTCTGGGCCAGCCCGGACAAGCCGCGGGCGGACGCGCCCCGTCCCTCGGCAAGCGCGGCGCCCGGCGAAAAGCAGCGCTCCGAGCCGAGGCGGCTTCCCGGACTCCTCCGCCCCCTGCAGGCTGCCGAGCGGGGAAAGTTCAGGCTGAACTTTCGCCCGGGGTGGGGTGGGATGGGGGGCAAAAGCGAGGCGACGTTTCCAGCAAATCCCCCCCCCATGCACATTTAACCCCTTCCTCCCCAAAGCCCCCAGAGGTGCAGCGCCCTGCTCCAAATTTGGAAACCGATCTCTGTGTGTACGCGGCCCCCCTCTTCTTCTGGAAGCAGCAGCTCTCCCTTCCCTGCAGCCAGCTACCACGGGAAGGGGTGCCCCTCCTCTTCACAACGCACCCACCGCCCCCTCTTCCGAGGCGCCCTGCTCCCAGCTCCGGGGGATGCGGCGCGCGCGCCCCGACGCGTTTCTCCCCGTCCCTCCACCCCGGCTGCGCGCCCCGCTTACCTCGGCCCCGGTGATCGTCGAGCTCCGGCGACCTGCGACGGTGCGGCCCGGGACGCGGAGCCCTGCAGCCCCCCGACCCCCCTGCGCTCGCTCCCGGCTAGCAGGATCGCTTCCTTCCCCCTTCCGTCGGCGCTGCTGCAGGGAAGCCCGAGCCGATCGGATTACAGCTGCAGCCGCGACTCGAGAGGGAGAACTTTTAGTCTCCTCCCCCTCCAAGCAGAAGGGAAGGGGGGGGGGACACACACAGGGGTCGTCGTCTGGAGGAGGGGGGCGGAGAGGCTTGGTCCCGCCCAGGAGCAGGTAGAGAACAATTTTAATGAGCGTTTGGGGGACCTGCCAAAAGCATGAATTGCACTAATAGGGATTTTCCTTGCAATCCAGTTAATCTTCGCTTCTTTTTTTAAAAAAATAAGTAAGACTCCTCTGGAGTAAGTAGGTTGTGGATCGCGGCCTTGGATGGTCCGAGTAACTGCGCACGGGTTCGGCCTCCAAAGTTTCGGTCGCTGCCATCTCCGAACGTTTCCGTGGGAGTAGGTCCTTACGGAACTGAGGAAACTTTGCACGCGATCGGGCTGCAGGAACCCTTGGCGCACCGGAGAGGCTGGGGAGAGAAAAAGGGTCTGCGTAACCCTAGGCATGTCTGCTTGGAAGTAAATCCCACTAGAGTCAAATGGATTTACTTCCAGGTAAGCGTTATATAGGACCGCAGCATAGCAGAGAGGAAAGACGTATTTAAGTCTAATAGCGTCATCCGCTTCTCCGCCCCCCTCCATCCCCCATTACTTCCCGGAGAAGAAAGAGGAAGTAAACAAAGACCACATGGGCCATTCAGGGGCTGTTTTTATTATCAGGCAGCTCTTCTAGCACACTGCAGGGGGGGGGGGGGGAAATGGGTTAAAAGGGGTCCATTTTGTGACAGGAAAAAAAAGCAAGAGGGACCCGGAGGTGGAAGTGGCCATCTAAAGGACGTGAGAAAAACCAAGAGTGGGCAGTAGCAAACGTGAGATAAAACGCTTGTCTGATGAACCCCTTAGGTACCCTGTTTCCCTGAAAGTAAGACATCCCCCGAAAATAAGACCTACTTCCAGTTTTGCCTCTCGCTGTAATATAAGGCATCCCCCCGAAAATAAGACCTTTTTTTTTGTTCAACAATAAATGTGTACCGTATTCTTCCTCATGGAAAAATAAGACATCCCCTGAAAATAAGACCTAGCGCATCTTTGGGAGCAAAAATTAATATAAGACACTGTCTTATTTTCGGGGAAACAGGGTATGTTCCACTCAAGGTAGGTGTCATATTAGAACAGCCTGGCCATGTTAGCTGGGAATTATGGGAGTTGCAGTCCCACACATCCTTACCCAGGTTGGTGAAGGCTGTTACCAGGGCGTGCATTTTGCATTTTGGCTCTTGCCTGGTTCCAGTCCTACTTGGATGGAAGGGCTCAGGTGGTTACCATGGGCACCTGTACATCTACCCCCACATCCCTCCCCTGTGGTGTTCCACAGGGTTCCATCCTCTCACCTTTCATGTTCAATGTATATGTGAGGCCGCTGGCAGAGTTAATTAGAGCCCATGGGCTGAGGAACCATATGGATGCTGATGATACCCAGCTTTACATCTCGGTGGGGTCTGACATTGGCGAGGCAGTTGCTACTCTGTCTTGGTGCCTGGCTGAGATCTGTAACTGGATGTCTAGGAGTAAACTAAAGCTTAACCCGGGGAAGACTGAGCTGATGGTGATTGGCCGAGGTCAGCGGCTGGCAGACTTGAGGCAGGAGCTCGTAGATCTGCCTATTTCAGGAATCCGACCAAGGACTGTGACTGAGGCGCGGGACCTGGGTGTTATTCTTGACCAGTCCCTAACTATGGCATCACAGGTGGGGGCCGTGGTTCGGAGTTGCTTTTATCAACTCCATGTGCTCTGCCAAATTTGCCCCTTTCTGTCAGAGGTTGGTCCAGGCCCTGGTTCTTTCCAGACTGGACTATTTCAACCTGTTGTATGCAGGGCTTCTCTTGAAGCAAATCCAACGCCTACTGGCTGTACAAAATGCAGCAGCCAGGTTGGTCGAGGGGCTCCCAAAGTGGTCTTCTATCACTTTGGTGCTTCAAGAGCTCCATTGGCTGCTAGGGTGCGCTGCAAGGTCTTGTTGACCATGTATAAAGCCCTGCATTGCTTGGGTCCTGGATACCTGAGCACTCGCCTCTCTCCTGTGTCTCACCATTGGCAGACTCGCTCTCAGGAGCAGGGTGACCTGATGGTCCCCCGCTACAAACTGGGATGTGCGGGGGCCAGGGCTTTTTCAGTGGCTGGCTCCCAGTTATGGAATAATGTGCCCCTGGAGACTAGACAGGCTCCCACTCTCAATTGCTTCAAACACCTTTGTAAGGCGTTTTTATTTTCACAAGAGTTTGGGGAGGGGGTGGTTTAAATTGGGGTTGAGGGCTTTTAATGGTTTGAGGGTGAGGGTTTTAAATGGAATTGTTTTATATGTTATTGTAAAGCGCCTCAATGCCAGAAATGGTGAGGCGGTGCTATAAAAATGCTTTAAATAAATAAATAAAAAATTTCAAGGACCTGCAGAAGGTGCCACTTAGCAGTGGATCTGCTCCTACTTGGAGGAACGGTTCCAGAAGGTGGCGCTGCTCGGCCCCTCCACATTTACTCTGTACAGCACCATGTACATTGATGGTGCTATATAAATAAATAATAATAATAATAATTCATGCTTTGGGGTTCCACTGGGTTCTAGTCTTCCCCCTCATGCTTTTTAACATCTGCATGAAACCGCTGGGAGAGGTCACCTGGGATTTGGCGTGAGGTGTCTCCGGTATGCCGATGACGCTCAGCTCTATTTTTCAATTTAATCTGACATAAGTGAGGTGGTGGCTGTCCTGAACCAGCGCTTGGGCCCGGGAATGGACTTGATGAGGGCAAACAAACTGAGGGCCTTGCTAGACCTGCCGGATAATCCAGCCTGGAGTCAGGCGACGGCGCGCTGCAACTAGCACGCGCCATCGCCCTTTTCCACATATAAGACGCAACGGGGCAAAGGGAAGCCCCATCGCGTCCGCCATTTTATTTAAACCTTAAAGGGTCTTGTGCGCAGGAGCGCACCGCCTCCGGACAAGGTAAGTTCAAAAATAAATAAATATAGGGTCCCCCGCTCCCCCTGCCCCTAATTTCCCCCACACACAATTCCTTATGCCCCCCCGCCCGCTCGCCCGTCCTCCCCCCTTCACCGATGCCCTGTCCTCCCCCATCCCCCTTCCTCGATGCCCCTTCCCTGATGCCCGATGCCCTGTCCTTCTTCACCCCCATCCCCCTTGCCCGATGCCCAATGCCCCTTCCCCGATGCCCTGTCCTTCTTTCCCTCATCCACCTTCCCCGATGCCCGTTCCCCGATGCCCGATGCCCTGTCCTTCTTCCCCCCCATCCCCCTTCCCCCCATCCCCCTTCCCTGATGCCCGTGCCCGTTCTTTTTCCCCCTCCTCTCCTGCCAGGTCCGGCCTTTCCCCCGGCCCCTCTCTCCCCCCCCCCCCGTGATCCCCCCCAGCCCGATGGGCACAGCGCTCCTATGAGCGCTGTGCCCAGTCCGTGGCTTCTCCCGGCTACTCGCGAGTAAGCAAGCAGCCGGGAAAACCCACGGACCCTGCTAGACTTTCCGCAGCCCCGGCCTCAGGCCGGGGCTGCGGAAAAGCTGGGCCATAAGCGAACCTACTTATTCCGGCTTAAGGGAGACATTAGCCCGGCCTGACCCTGGAATCCCTTGTGCGTCATCTGGATGCACAGGAGGGAGACCGGGCCTCACACCATGCTAACGCCTGGTCTAGCAACGGCCTGAGACTCAATCCAGACAAGATGAAAGTATTCTATTGCCTGTTTGAGCTGGGGGTCCCGGTCCCGCTAAAGCACATACAAGGCCAGTGTTGAGAGTGTTGGGTGGCAACCTGGGAGACCCAGGTTCAAGGCCCCACTGAGCCATAAGAACATAACATAGGGAAGAGCCCTGTTTACTACTTGTTCCACTTCACATGTTGTTTATGCCATCAGATGCCCATGTCAAAAGATCTATTTAGGGCAAACTAGTCGTCCCCTCCGTATAAGAATATCAGAGCATAAGAGCCACATCCGTAACAAAATCATGGAGGCCCCTTTAACAGCTCATTTTTTTACAGTTTTCTCACTCAGCAGATTCTTTTGACTTTTTTTGCTCTGGAGCATATTACAAACCAGCCTTTTCACCGTATCAACATCAATGAAGTATTGTTAAAAAAGGAGGTGTTTTGGACACATAAATTAAAGTCTCTTACTCCTATGGGACTCAATGAAAAACGTGACCTCTCAGTGTTCCTTTATCTTGGCTCCCTTGAATGTATTTCTTTCTAAGAGCCTGAGTTCTGTTCGTATTATACATTACCTGATTTGATTGCTTATGTGTTCTCCATATCAGTCATTCATAAACTCTCACAAGGATCCGCCTACTAGTTACAGTCATTGCTTATCTCCTAAGTGGGTAATTATCTCCCATGAGGCACTATATAATGAGTTTGCTACGCTCTCCATTTTCTCGCCTTCTCCCCCTCAGTTTAGACTTATGCTATCTCCAGAAGCTGTTAATTAACGGTATTTACATGCTACTGAATTGTATGGTTTGTCAGACCCTGATATAAAGTAGAAGCAGTGATTCTGAATCTACTATTTTTACTTCTGCAGATTAGAATTCTACTCTATATACTCTTGGATGTAGAGTCAAACATTTTTCTTCAGGAAGGTAACAATTTTCACTGCTTCCTTAGGGTTTTCTTATCACTTTTATAAAGGGTACATCCCATAGGAATTATAGTGGAGCTTAATGCTTACCAACATCTGTTTATTTGTCTTTATTTCAGCAAACAGTCTACCACGGGGGTTAGAACTCACAGCCATTACACCAAGCCTATATGTTTATGATATGGTGAATTCCTAACTTTTGTAAATTGAAAACTTTCATTACTGACGAAGGTGGAAATGGTGTATACAGTCTGGAATCATTGTTTAATATAATATTTATACATTTTCATTGTTTAATATAATATTTATACATTTTCATTTGTTTATAATCTCTCAAGTTCTTGTTACTTGTGTAATCACCAGTAACTCTCTAAACACTTATTTAAGCTTTAGGGTGGATTCCTGCACTGAGCAGGGGGTTGGACTTGATGGCCTTATAGGCCCCTTCCAACTCTACTATTCTATGATTCTATGTATGTCATGGTTGCCAAATATGTGGCGATATACACTTCTGTGGCTTAGAGACTGGAGGATTATGATCCCACAGCTGTGAGATATTTGTATCTAAACACATCCAAGCACACATGTGTAACCTTGTGATTCATGCACATTGTTCATTAAATGTTTGTTAAATGTTTATTAAATGTTTTCCAAATGTTTATTAAATGTTTATTATATGATTGTTAACTTTTCTAGTTTAGATAAATTATATTGATGCTTAGTTTAGATAAATTATATTGATGCTTTTGGTATTTATGCAACACACTGGGCTTCCTAGTCATAGTGCGCCTAACTTATGGGCTTCCTAGTCATAATGTGCCATATATATATATATATATATATATATATATATCAGAATGAAATATCCCACCCTAGAGGCCTTCAAGAGGCAGCTGGACAACCACCAGTCAGGGATGCTTTAGGGTGGATTCCTGCATTGAGCAGGGGGTTGGACTCGATGGCCTTGTAGGCCCCTTCCAACTCTGCTATTCTATGATTCTTTTCATACCTCTAGTATCTGAGGCAGTAAGCCTGTGTGCACCAGTTGCTGGAGAACATGAGTGGGAGGGTGCTGCTGCACCATGTCCTGCTTTGTTGATCCCTGGTCAACAGCTGGTGAACAGAGTGTTGGACTAGATGGACCCTTGGTCTGATCCAGCAGGGCTCTCGTGATGTTCTTATGTTCTCATTGGAAGATGAGCTGGTGAACAAACCTTTGATTTCTGAAGACCACATCAAAGGCCTTAGCTAGACCTAAGGTTTATCCTGAGATCGTCCCTGCCTGCTCCCAGGATATCCTGTGTGTCATTTACATGAACAGGGATGACCCCGGGATAAACCTTAGGTCTAGCTAAGGCCTTAATTGCCCTGAATGAGTGGAGAGGGACGTCATCATGAATGTCTGGGTGATGCTTTCCTGATGTCTTTGAACCCAACCTTCCAGAGGTGACACTCATTTAGAGCTAGTAGAAGGGGCAGAAAAAGAGATTTGGGCTAGATTTGCAGCATAAAGAATTTAAAGTTGATCTCTCGGAATGTGATGAAGGATTACCTGCTGTGCTATACTTACCTGGGAGTAAGAGCCATTGAACTTATTTCTGAGGAGACATGTATAAGATTGTGCTGTTCACCTCAAACTGTCACGGGTGCTGGTCATAAGAAAGACATTTAAAGACATGCTGGTCATAAGAAAGACATTTTAAAAACATTCCCTCTATAGATAAAAATAGGAAAGCATGTGAAATATATACCGTAAGACAAAGAGATGGGAAAGCCTGCTCCTAAGAATGAAACAGTGTAAATAATACTCTTTATTTAGTTGTAAATTAACCAGTGGTCAGATTTGCACCACTGTTCAGGAAATACATGCAAAAGTTTCATTGGGAAACATGATTTGAATCAGTGATTTAAATTGACCATTTTACCAGCTAATTTAAATCATTAATTTACGTCACCTTGATTTAAATCAATCCACTCTGGTAGATGAGAGGTGGAGAACCTCTTTTGGCCCAAATTTAGTTTCAAAGAATCTCCCGGAGGCTGCTGCGTTCCAGTGGTGGGTGTGGCCAAAGGAAAAATGGGCGGGACCAAAATGGCAGCATATTTTAGCTTAAAGCTCTTACTGCCAGTCACTAAAGCCTTCGGAGAGACAGTTCAACCTTGGGGGCTGGGGATGTGCAAAAGCCAGAAGACCAGAAAATGATTGGGGGAAGGAGTGATGCTATGGGAAGCGTCAGCGGCCATTTGGCAAACTCTGGAGGGCCGAGTTCAATACCTGTTGTGTAGACGCTACTGTGCTAGTTGGACCCAATGACCTTGGACAACTTCATATGCCAATATGGTGGTAGTGGTTCTCCAGACTCTTTGGGTTGGCGGGCATGTTTGGAATGTCGAGGGAGTGTCATGGGTGCTCTCACAAAATGGCAGTCATAGGGAGCTTTGCAGGAGCAGGACTAGGGAAACTCAGCCATGGAGCTCACTGGGTGACTTTGGGCCAGTCACTCTCAGCTGAAGCTACCTCACAGGACTGTTGTTCGGACAAAATAGGAAGGTGCTGTGTAAGCTGCCTTCAACAACTTGGAGGATGGGCAGGATAGAATTTCATAAGTAAATACGTTTATAAGTTGCTGAGTGAGAACTGGAGAATCCCGCTCCTTTGTTCAAAGTAGCCAAAACCTTTGAGCTGGGCTTTGGACCAACAGCAGCGGCAACATGGATTAGCCAATGGCTCCCACATCAAATTGAGGGGCTTGTACATGCCCTAGGGAAAGGATGGCCTTTTAAGAACTTGCCATCTGGCCAGGAGTGAATTATTGATAGGATGAGTGGGCAGCAAAACCTCACTGTCACGCAACCACCGTAAGGCAATTCACCCGCACACACACACACACACACACACAAAGTACAGCAAGCAAACACGGCTGCCAGGCTCTGCGAACTGAGGTTCAGTTGAGCTCACGGTCATCTCAGTTGCCAACATTGAATCGCCACAGGAGATCCCAGCATGCCTTGTGAAGAAAACGCACTGGGCAGGTTCGGGAAGGGAGCTCTGCTAGGACAAGAACACACATTCTGTTAGAACAGCCTTCCTCAACCTGGGGCGCTCCAGATGTGTTGGACTACAACTCCCAGAATGGACTGCATTCTGGGAGATGCAGTCCAACACATCTGGAGCGCCCCAGGTTGAGGAAGGCTGTGTTAGAAGAACGAGGGTTGAAGTGACACCAGATTTATATGGAGTGTGTGTGTGTGTATGATTTAATGTGGAGATGGGGTGGGGGAACCCTACAGTCACTATTCTATACTATCCACCCTGCACACCACCAAATCACTGTTTTCCTGGCGAGGCTTCCAAGCCTAAAAGGAAGCCCACCAGGAGAAAAAGAGCTGGGGAGGGAGGTAGTTCTGGAAAGAAAGGCACAACTGGTAGAAGAATTCAGAACTCCTTTCCCCCATTTATCTACTCTAAAGCAGCAGAGACCTCCCCTTCCCCCACCCACCCTTATACCAGAGGTGTTGAACCTCTTTCAGTCTGAGGGCCGGATTCCATTTTGGAGAAGCTCTTGGGCGCGCATTCAATTGGCGGGTGGGGCCCAAAGTAAAAGCCCTCCCCCCCAATACCATTTTATCTTCATGCTCTTACTGCCAGTCGCTAACCCTTAGGAGAGGCATTTCAACCTTTTAGAATGGGGAATAAATCACAAAAGCCAGGAAGCCCCCAAATGATTGGTAGTTGGAGGAAAGCGGGCTGTGATCAGGGCAAGGTGAGTGGCCCTATGGGGAAATTCAGAGGGCTGGATTGCGACCCCTCACAGGCCAGGTTTGGCCCCTGAGTGTGAGATTATGCTATGCAACCATTTAAAAACTTATATTTGCATGGGGGCAGCATTGCGTTGGTGACCCACCTTAGATCAGGCTAGGATCCAGCACTGCTGCGTTCCCCAACCTGGTGTCCGCCAGGTGTTTGGGACCACAACTCCCATCCTTTCTGTCCATTGGCCATGCTGGCTGGGCCTGATTGGGACTTATGTCCTGCACCTTTGTCTTATACTAACTTGGCACAACATATCAGCATTTAATGTAACTCGGGACGTTGTTATGAGATTCGCATTGTTAGGCCCCCTAGAATAATAATAATAATAATAATAATAATAATAATAATAATAGTAGTAGTAGTAGTAGTAGTAGTATCCCGCCTTTTGCCCAATGCTGGGCCTCAAGGCGGCCTTACAAAGTTTAAAATATACATGTGGGGGGGGGGAGGGAAACAAAACCATAAACAATTAAAAAATACACAACAAAATTATAAGACATTAACATAGATGGAGGGCTGGATTATTCTCCAAAGGCCTGCTGGAACAAAAAAGTTCCGAAAGCCCATCAAGGAGGGAGCCAGCCTAGCTTCCCCGGGAAGAGAGTTCCAGAGCACCGGAGCAGCCACCGAGAAGGCCCTCTCCCATGTTCCCACCAAGCGTGCCTGTGAAGAAGGTGGGACTGAAAGAAGGGCTTCTCCAGAAGATCTCAAAGCACGGGCAGGCTCATAAGGGAGAATACGTTCTTTCAAATAACCTGGACCCGAACCATATAGAGCTTTATAGGTAATAACCAGCACTTTGAATAGGGATGGGCAACTGTTGGCCTTTCAGATGTTGTTGGACTACAACTCCCATCACCTCTGGCCATTGGCTACCCTGGCTGGGGCTGATGGGAGTTGGAGTCCAATGACATCTAGTGGTCCCCAGGTTGCCCACCACTGCCTTAGAATTTTTGTTCCTTATCATTGGTTAGTTGAGCCCTTTTCTCTTTTTCTATACCATTAAGCTGGCTCAATACAACAGCACTGCTGAGCATGTGCAGAAGCCCAGAGGGAGAGGGGTAACAAATAAATTATTATTATTATTGTTGTTGTTGTTGTCCCATGTCTATGGCTGCAAATTCAAAATACTGAACACATGTGCAGGCAGCTCCCCCCAGCCTGGTGTACCCCAGTCGTGCAGGACCCTGTTTCACAGTTTAATAAAGGAAGAATTCACATTCCTTCTCAATAACTTCTGATGAAGCCCCATGAAATAGGTGCAGTATCGGATGCCCGTCTCTGTGTATTCTTAGCCTAGTACCTAAGTCTGTGCTCAATCCGGATTTAATCATTTCCTTCCTTTTTTAGTTTTAGGGTTTTTTTACTTATGAGCTTATTGTGTTTTACTATACACAATTGAATTTGATCTTAATGCTCATTTAAAATTGTTACACATAACGTTTGAGTGCTTTATAACATTTCTTGGTGTTGTTCAGCAGTAGTTGCCTTTCTCTTTGTTCTCTTAAGTTAAATCAAACAGCCCTCCAAAGTTCAGGGAAAATTCTGGAATCTCTCCTCTGTCTGCTACCTTTAAATTCCCTATCGGTAAGGGATCCTGAGAAATTTAATTGGGGGAGAAAGGGGGCTAGGGATCTCTAACAGGGAAGGCTCACCGTATCTGCTGAACTACAATTCCCAGGAATCTTTGGGGAAGCTACATAATACTTCAACTAGTATAAAACTGATACAGGTTTATAGTATAGATTAGGGGTGTTGAATTTCTTGCAGTCCGAGGGCTTCATCCCATTTCGGAGAAGCTCTCAGGAGCCACAGCCCAAGGGTGGACAAGGCTGAAGGCCAGAAAAGGTGGGTGCAAAATACCAACATATTTTAGCTTAACGTTCTTATTGGCAGCACCTAAACCTTAGGAGGGCATTTCATCCCTTTAGAATGGGGGGGAGGGAGGAATAGGGTGGGCATTTATGTATTGCAAAAAGAGGGGAAATGCGTCACCCAAAAGGAGAACAGCAATTTGCATATCATTTTCATATGCAAATTTGTATTTTATAGGTGCACATTTAGAAATCAAACTATAATTTAAGTAGAAATACAACTCATCTCACCATAGGGGACCAGGGGATGGATAGGTGCCTCCTCAGAGCTTCTCTACATGAGCGATTTATTGCATGCTTATTATTGGCCCCTCATGGAAGTTTGTGGGTCCTTTACACGACATCATCAAACTCCGGGACGTCTTCCGCGCTTTCCCTCGGTAATCTTGCTTTTAAAAAAATCGTTGATAATTTAGTAAATAAAATTATTGTGTGATATGATATCTGCAGGGTGTAAAGCCAGTATTGCACTATAATACAGCCACTAGATCAGCCTTCCTCAACCTGGGGCGCTCCAGATGTGTTGGACTGCATCTCCCAGAATGCCCCAGCCTGGCCGGGGCATTCTGGGAGTTGTAGTCAAACACATCTGGAGCGCCCCAGGTTGAGGAAGGCTGCGCTAGATGGTGCTGTATTATAGCGCAATATAGAGCATTGCCAAGAAAGGAAGTTTTCAATTCCAAATTGCATGTTTGCTGTCTAAAGGAGCCCATTGTAAACCTGGAAAGTTTCTGAAAGAAGAAAGCCTGTTAGAGTGCAGGGTTTTTCTTTAATGTAAAGACACTTTCAGTCTGCTGCCTAGGAGCTAACCATGGATGGGCAACTCCAAGGCCTGGGCCTACTCTCTCTCCTTATGATTCTTGACTTAACAACAGACTTGCACTGGACACCTCTTCAAATAGAGGACTATCCTCTATCAGCTCTCCAAAACAGAGGACTGTCCTCTGTAAAGTAGGACACCTGGCCACCCTAGAAAATGTGCAAAAACTGGGAAACCACCAAACAGGTGGGGGTCAGGGGAAAGAGGGTTGGTTGAAGGGAAGAAAGGGGCAGAACTATTTGGGGAACTCCAGGTGAACCAAATTTTGCCCCTGGCCCTGATATTCTTCATCTCTGGTGAAGATATATGCTGATTTTATTTTGTCTGTACCCTACCCTAGTTGGTGTGCTTTTTTTACGCTCAGGAAGTCATTTGAAACAAACTCAAATTGCAAATTGGAGGGTCAGCAGCAAGGTCGTATTAATTATAATATAGGGTGACCAACTGTCAGGATTTCCCCGGATTTGTCTTGGTTTTTGTTCTTTCCATGGTGTCAGGGGGGATTTTCTATAATTTTCAATAATGTCCAGGAATGACACACCTTCCTCTTTAAGGCTGCCATTAGCATGGCAGGAGGGAGTGACATGCTTTCTTGAGGCACATCATTCCCCCACCCTGAGCTCCAATTGAGGTCTTAAAGGGGAAAGTGGATCATTCGTGGACATTATAGAAAAGGCCCCAATTGGAGTGGATGGTGGGGGTGCAGAATGAAATCCTTTCCCCTCCTCCACTCCAATCGGGTTCTTTAAGGTGGCGGGAGAATAACGTACTTTCTGCAGGACTCGGAAAGCTGCTTCCCCCCCCCACACTAGGTGTCCTCTTTTTTGGTTTCCCAAATATGGTCACCCTATTAGAATACATATCTGGTCAGTGCACTGCATTGCCCCTCCCCTCCCCTCCACATACCAGGCCCTACATACGGAACTACGTATTATCATCGCAATTCCATGTGGCAAAGGCTGTGTTTGCCATGGTAATACCAGGGCATGGGGTTCTTGTAAGTATGTATCATGGGGGTGCTTACCCTTTCCTTCAGCCAGCCAAAATTAGGCTGACAACCATTACCCAGAGAACCTTCTCTTCTGCTGCTCCCAGACTGTGGAATGGCTTGCCAGGAGAGATTCTCCAACTTAATCGTCTATATCAGAGTTTAAGGAAGCCATAAAGACTGATCTCTTCTGGCAGGCCTATCCAGTGGAATTTTAGGATGCTTTTAGGATGTTTTAACAATGTATACTATGTTTTAAATCAGTATTTTATGTATTTTATACTTACTGCTGTTCCCCGCCCCGATCCAAATGGAGAGGTGGGTAAAAAAGATTTTATTATTATTATTATTATTATTATTATTATTATTATTATTATTATTATTATTAATTTATTCTCACACATTCCCCCTCCTCTCCCACAATTCCCCACTTGGCATTTCCCCCCCAGAAAATAGCAGGTCCAGTTACAAAACTGAGCATCAATTGTATCAATTGGCTGAGTGCAGTGGAGGCTGGGGTCTCTTCAATGTCAGTAGGGCAGAGAATCTGCCCTGGGTTTCAGTCAGATCCCTAAAGGAGCTATCCAACGTGTGAAACACCTTTGAAAGCTCCTTTAGAGTTCTGGCTGAAACCCAGAGTGGATTCACTGCCCAAATGACGTTAGAAGAGTAAAAAATAACCCAAAGGCAAAGGTGGAACAAGGAATCTTCTACAATAATATTAGTAAAAGGTTTATTAAAGTGCCAGGTGCTTACGCGTTTTGAATTTGGTTGCGTTCTTCCTCGGGGTTTTATAGCTGCACTAACGTAATAAAGCCCTGAGGAAGAACGCAACCGCGTTCGAAACGCATAGGCACCTGGTACTTTAGTAAACCTTTTACTAATAATATTATTGTAGAAGATTCCTTGGTTCCGCCCTTGCCTTTGGCTTATTTTTTACTCCCCTACGGGGTTTTCCTTCTTTTTGCACCAAATGACGCTAGAGCCACCAGCTTCCACTGGCTGAATGTCTCCCCCAGTCCCCTTTGACTGTTCTTCTGGTCTCCTCCACTGCATTGCCATGTCAGGAGATGGGGCTCTATCTTGCTCAGAGTTCACTGCCCAGCAGCTCTCTCCAGCCCTACCCAGAGAAGCTGGAGAATGAACCGGGGGCTCTTCTATTCTGAGCTCTCCCACCCATCTGAGGCGTGTGCTTCAGAGGTGGAAAGCACGTGTGGAGTTCCAACAGGGATCTGTATTAGGATGAGCGCTCTTTAACTTGTTCAAACACTATCTGTAATTAGGAGAGAGCAGGGAGGTGGCCAAATTTGCAGATGATATCTGTAAGGGTTAAGCGGATCTTGGGACTGGCATGTTTTTTAATGCATGAATTTTATGGTTTTATGGTTCTATAGGAGGGGAGAAGATCCAGACCAGCTGCGTGAGGGGGAGAAGATGGAGCCATCCGATTGTAACTGTCTTGTGGCCTTGAGTGATTAGCCATCCCGGGCTGAAGTGTGAAGTAACTCCTCGCATCAAAGCTGAAGGGAGGGGGGAATGGAGTGAAAAGGATAGTATAAAGAAACCCTGTGAAATGAACAGGGAAGAGTCGGCTGAGTCTGGTCTGGGTGATGTATGATCTGTAGTTTTAGATTTTAGCTTGCTTATTCTGGGTTCTGGTACTTTATGCATGTAACTAAGTTTTATTCTGCTGAATCCCATGTATTTCCTACCCTTATCCTGAATAAATGGTCTTAAACCTCATTCTGTGTGAGCTTTGAGTGTCCAAACCAAGGGTCCGTGCTAAATCCAGTCGGAAGCCAGCAGCTTGCTGGGCGTTCGTCCTTTACAATATCAAATTATTTAAGGTGGGGAAAACAAAACGGGGATTGCAAAGAGCTCTCAAAGGAATGGACATTAAACTGGTAAATGAAGTCCAGTGTAAGCAAGTGTAAAATGATGTATATTAGAGGGGGAGACACTCCCTCCCTCCGAACTCGTGGTCCGAGCTGGAATTGAATGTCTAAGGGGTGGGGTGGGGTTCAACAGCGCTGCTGTATGGGCATATTAATTTCTCCCCTTTAAAAATATGAAGTTGCTAGTGGAGGCTGGTGGCTCCGATTTCCGTGGGGCTGTGTGGATCCATTCTGGGTTTCAGCCAGAACTTTAAAGGAGCTATCCAAGATGCTGAACATTATTCCCAAAATAGGTTTAGCACCTTGAATTGCTCGTTTAGAGTTCTGACTGAACTCCAGAGTGGATTCACAGCCCCACTGAAATCAGAGCCACCAGCCTTTATAGAAGGTCAGACTGTTGGTCCATCTACTCCAATACCATCTAGTCTGAGCTCTTCGGGCTTTCAGGCAGATGATCCTTCACAAAACAATCACACATCATTTAATTGTTTTCCATTTTTTTTTGCTTTTAAAAAATTCCTACCAGTTTTAATTTCTTAACCATTTAATACATTTTTAGGTGTGTAAATTATGTATGTTTATATTGTTCTGATTTTATCTGTATGCCGCCCTGAGATCCCAGTGATAATAGGGCGGGATAGAAATGTTTTAATAAATAAATACCTGGTACCTACAGCTTTTTACTGGCTTGAGCACGTGGTTTTCTGCCTGCAAAGCGTGCACATCAAGGCTGTGATCTCTTCCTGGCCCGGCCAGGGCTGTAGGATTGAGGTCAGTGTAACTCCTCAAAGTCCACGGTTGAAAGATACCTCTCTGATGTTTCCAGTTTTCTTTTCAAGGGAAGATTCAGAGAAAATGTGGGTGAAGAAATGCCCCCCCCTCAAAGGGGGGGAGCCTCCAGCTGTTGACAGATGTCCCTTTATGCTTCTGCCCTCAAGCCGTGTTTATTGGACATGCAGTAACTCTTTGCACAATGGAAAAAAGGCTCGTCTTTTGCTACCCTGGATTCCGGCAACATTTCACACCATTGCTGTGATGTATGACTTCACAGACGTGGGCACTGGAGGCAGGCAACGAGTGAAGTGTGAAGTGTGAAAGCAGAAGTGGAGAAGAGATGACGGGAAATGAGTAAGACTATTTTGAGAGGCATGGCGGAGGCAGGGCATGGGAGAGGAAAATACTATATAAAATAAAGTAAAAAAGTCTTCTCTACTTAAAGCAAATTCTGCCTGAAATGGAGAGGCTGAGTAGTGAGGGTAGAAAGTCTGAGAACCACTAGTTTTAACCTGCCAAATTTGGTTTCTCTCCATTTCTCATTTTTTCAGTCTTAAGTTTGTTTCATGTGAAACTTCGAGAATTTCTACAGTCTTAGGTTCATCCAGAACTTTGAGACTTGTTTCATGAAAAGTGTTTTTTTTATGCACTTTTCTCCTAATATACACTATTTTGTTGTTGTTGAAAAGCAATTTCCCTAATATAATGCATTTTGAACATTATTAGCCCATTTTTGAACATTATTTTTTGTGGGTGGGCAGTTTGAAAGGGCTTTATTTGGGGGGGGGGGAACACCTTACCAGCCACTCTCTGTTCCCTCTGTTTAGTTATACTTGTTCATAGTCATTGCAAATTAATTCATAACACAAGTAGAACTACTGATTTAGGATGATCTGGGGATGCAAATTTAATAAAGAATGTATTTTATTTGGGGTGAGTTGCAGAGAAAATTAACTGGTGGGCTTTGCCTTGTGCAAAATGTAAATAAATCCTAGTAATTATTTCTAAATTTGCCTATATAGTTATGAATTAGACTGTGCAAAGTTTTATGCAGATTGCTGTCGTAGGGACCTGGGGACCGAATCTTTGAAGCGCTTGGCAATGCCCCTGCCACGGAGCTGGTGCAAAGGGCTGTGGGGGCATTTGAGAATGGGCTGGGCAGCATCGGACAAGACTGGGAAAGGCAAGTGGTGGCTGACTGGACTGTGCAGCAGGGCAGGAATTTGTGGGTGCTCGTGAGATGGATGAATGGGTGCATTGGTAGAGTGACCATATGCCTGAATTTACCCAGATTTGTCTGGGCTCCCATCCATACAACAACAGGATTGCTCCTCATTAAATATAAACCCGAATTTTCATTGTAGGTAAAGAGTGTCACACTGCAGCAGCAACACCGATTTATTTCCTGAATGTATTTATTTTTTATAGTGAGTTATAAATGCGCACATGCGCATTATCGCATATACGAAGCTACAGAGGAGAGCGGAGTAAAGCTATAAATTTTGTATGTGGAGCTCCGCAGATTCATATAACACAGAAACCAAAAGCAAGGGAGGGGAAGGAATGAGGCAGCAGAGGGAAAGGAATGAGGCTACAGAGGGAAAGGAATGAGGCAGAAGGAACACATCTCCTTTGTCTGGCTGCCCATTTCCCCCTCCTTGTTTTTGTGAACCGCCTAGAGAGCTTTGCATATTGGGTGTTACTGAAATGAAATAAATAAATAAATTTGTTCTAAGAAGCTTTCTCTGAGGGGCTCCGCAGAAAGACTTCAAACGAAAATCGGCGCGAATGAACGAGGCAGCCAATTGGTGGGAAATCGGCCAGTCACATTGTCCTACCGACAAAGCTCCGCTCACATGCCAAAATCTGATTTAACTCCCCCAAAGACACGTAGCCATAACATGGTGCAAACTTGAACATGATCTAAAATCTGCGGTAAATCGCAAATGCGAAGATGCGCATTATCGTGTAAAAATCCCGCCGTTGCGGCGAATGGACGGCTGCGTCATGTAACCTAAAATGTTAATATGTGCATTTAGGTCAGGGTAAACAAGCTGTATAGACAAGCCGCAAGTTGGCACTTGGAGGGGGGGGGTCTGGGGGGAGTTTTATTAGGTCTGGGGATACAGGGCTGCTGCTTGGTCCTGCTAGTTGCTGGCCATGAAGGCAGCTGGCAGAACGAAGTGGCAGTTGTGGCAGCAGTGGCAGGAGATGCCCTCTAGCACTCCTGCTCAAAAACCCAAATTGTCACTCTTGGCTCCCCGCCAGCGGCACTCCCGTGCTGCACCTCTCAACCCTGTCATGGGCCTGTGCACAGGTGCCATGTGGTTCCTGAAGGGAGAAGAAAGACATTTACAGGCAGCGCGTGGGCTCGCGTCTCACGATAGGAGCAGCGTGTGCCACGAATTTGTCCTGGCAGAATAGAAGAGTGCCGGGGCTTGGGCCAGTCGGGGGAAGCCACGAGTGACTGTCCCGGAGGGGAGGGAGCTGTGTTAAAGGACTGGTTATGTGGGTGAACACAGCCCTTGTTTTAGGCTGGGGAGTCCAGCTCATTTGGTTTTTCCAACCACAGCTGTCACCCTGCAAATGGAAGGTGCTTCCATGCGCAACTATTAAGAGGAAGTGGCAGCCGAGGGCCCTTCACGTTTCTGGGTTGCGAGTTCCATTTCCTGCCATCTCTTGCCTTCCCCGGAAGCCTCTCAGATGCCTGGCTGCTGCTGCTGCGGCTGCTTTTTCAGGATCAAAACCTGCCAAGGCATTGGTGAGTTTCAAATGGGTTCAGGGGTGGGAAAAGAAAGAAGCTGCAGTGTGAAATATCCCGGCAAGTGAAACAGGAAAGAAGAAATGAGAATGAAAAAGCCCCCTGATCCGCCTTTCACACCTGTGGCAACGATCCTCCATCCCCAGCACGAGAGAGCAGCCCGATCCCCTGATGCCCTCCAGGTATGTTGGACTACAATGCCCATGATCCCCTAGCCAGCATAGTTGTGGGGGGTTGCAAGGAAGCATCTCCTTCCCTTCTCTGGAAAGCCATAAGGTCCCTTCCAAAATGCAGCAAGTCCCAAAGACATCTTTGGAGTTTGTGTGTCTTTTTTGTGTGTTTTTAAATGGGTGGAAAGCACTTTCCGTTGTTTCCTCATTTTTATTTATTTATTGCATTATTTATTTATTTATTTATTTATTTAAAACATTTATATCCCGCACTATATCAATAAGATCTCAGGGCGGCGTAAATAATCGTCCTCCTCTCCATTTTATCCTCACAACAACCACCTTGTTGTAGTAAACTCACGCACACAATGGGTGATGATGGAATATCACGTTTATTGAGAATACATCCAGGGTTTATATATCATTCTTCCCTCCCCTCTTCCTCTGCTCTTCCTATGTGAGGCAACCCAATTATCACCTTGCTCTTGTGTGAGGCGGAAGGTAAACAAGGTAAACAAGGTAAACAGGACGTTTGCTAACTAGCTCTCTTACCATGTTTGTTCCCGGATTAAGCTGGAAGTCAGAACATGACTCATTGCTCTTAGACAATGAACAATGGGGAGATAAGGAGTCTGCCACCCCTGCCTTTTGTCTCCCGACAGTGTGCTGTCTGCGAAGACTCCAGGCGTTGTGACATACCCACACCTTGTAAGGTAGGTTGGGTTGAAAGTCTGTGACTGTCCACCCAGTGAGCTTCCGTGGCCGAGTGGAGACTAGATCTCCCAATTCCCAGTCCAACATCCTTAGCACTACTCCGCACTGGTTCTTAGGAGCCTAGCTGTCCAGCTCAGTCTGTCTGAGTGCTTGGGGGTGGGTGGGCAGCAGCAGCAGCATGTGCTAACTGACTCCTCAAGGCTCATTGAGTTGGGGTCAGAGTGGTGTTAAGATGATCATAGCGAGGGCTCCTGTATCTTTAACAGTTGTACTGAAAAGGGAAATCCAGCAGGTGTCATTTGTATGCCTGCAGCACCTGGTGAAATTTCCTCTTCATCACAACAGTTAAAGCTGCAAGAGCCCTGCCCTCTTTTCTATCTAGTCACGCTAGGTAGGCAGGGCTCCAGCAGCTTTCACTGTTGTGATGAAGAGGAAATTTCACTAGATACTGCATGTATACAAATAACGCCTACTGATATTCCCTTTTCAGTACAACTGTTACAGATATAGGAACCCTGTCCTCCATTCCATATGGTAGCACTAGTTTAGTGAGTTTCAAGAATATCACTATCTCCTTGGTTCATTTCTGGGCAGGTTGGGGATCATTTTTCTGCAGTGGTGGGCCATTTCCCTCAGCACAAATACTTTTAACAAAATCCATGCCCATCAGAGCCCAATAAATTCATGTAAAAATATTTTAATGGGGTGACTGAATAAATAGGGGCTAGGGGAATGCATTTAAGTCTGTGCTGCCATGTTGTGTAAAAATTAATTTGAGCTTGGGATGTGGGTGTGATATGCAGATTGAGAAGTGTGTGTGTGTGTGTGTGTGTGTGTGTGTGTGTGTGTAGTGTTTGGTATGGGTGGATTCTACCCCTTTCAGTTTATGGTGCTGTAACTTAAGATGATGATTGATGATGATGATGATGATGATGATAGAATACACATAGGCATTGATTATTTGGTTGTGTGTGCCAAGTGTTCCATGTACTTTTAAATGATGGAATATATACTGCAATCCTATGTAGGTCTGCACAAAAGTAAGTCTCACTGGATTCAGTGTAAACATGTATGTGTGAGAGAGAAATAGGTGTTTTCCCTTCCACCTTTGCTTTCAATGTTGCAAGGGGCTTGCTGGGTTGAATGGTTTGAAAATTTGGGCCTACAATCCAATTTGTTTTGCTATATAACATATCTCAGTCCTTTCTTTTTGTGGTGCAAATGGACACATATTTCTGGGTAAACTTCTCCTGTTTGATGAGGCACACTCCCCCTTTAAACCTGTCATTATGTATCCCAAACTCTCTCACTTGCAGACTCTTATTTGCCTGCTGCCTCAGTTTGCCTATGTGTGAAATGGGTTTCCTGGTCTCCCGTCTCCTTTTATTTTAAATTTTGGAGAAGTGAGCTTGTCTATAAACGCCTTTCTCTGTGTTGTGATACACCCTGGATAAATTGTGCACTGCCCAGAGAGCCATGGCTGATGGGCAGTATAAAAATGTAATAATAACTTATCATTTCTGTAGCTTTTCTATAGTTCAGCTGTAGCTCTTGTGCCAACAAAGGCCACACGTTTTGCAGCAGACCAATGGCCACCCACTGAAGGGAACAGGGAAATATCTGACATGTAGAAAAGAGAATTAACTGAATTTACTATTTATATACGGGGTGCCAAATAGTAACAAAAAAAGAAAAGAAATTCTAACCAAGAATTATTTTTTTCAAAATCAAAATTAATTTCCCCTTCGGTTGTGTTGGCCTAAAGTAACCTTTACCCCATTTCCCCCCCAAAATAATATGTGCTGGATGGAAGCTTTAATGTGAAATATTCTATAATGTTCTTTTAGATATCTTAACCTATGAGACACATCTCACCCACCTAGAAATATATTTTGCCCCTTCTGTGACCCTCCAGAAGTGGTTTTTTTTTTTTGGTGCTGCCACTGATGGATACCCCATGGCAGCCATTTTGAAGCAGCTCCCAGGACACCTTTTCCTCGAAATTCAAAATAGGCCCACCCAGCCCCAAAGGGTTGACGATCCCTGCGCTGGGGCAACATCCTTGCTCCGTATGAGGACAAGAGGGGTGGTCCAGGGAAACTGCATGATGTCAGGAGTGGGTAGGGTGACCATATTTGGGAAACCAAAAAAGAGGACACCTAGTGTGTGTGTGGGGAAGCAGCTTTCTGAGTCCTGCAGAAAGTACGTTATTCCCCCGCCACCTTAAAGAACCCGATTGGAGTGGAGGAGGGGAAAGGATTTCATTCTGCACCCCCACCATCCACTCCAATTGGGGCCTTTTCTATAATGTCCACGAATGACCCACTTTCCCCTTTAAGACCTCAATTGGAGCTCGGGGTGGGGGAATGATGTGCCTCAAGAAAGCATGTCACTCCCTCCTGCCATGCTAATGGCAGCCTTAAAGAGGAAGGTGTGTCATTCCTGGACATTATTGAAAATTATAGAAAATCCCCCCTGACACCATGGAAAGAACAAAAACCAGGACAAATCTGGGGAAATCCTGACAGTTGGTCACCCTAGGAGTGGGGCTAGCAACACAGACCCGCATCCCCATGTACTCAGAGATCACTTCTGACAATTAACTTCTGAAGAGAGCTTTAGGATTCTTTTGCTTTCAGGGAAGCATGGAAGATGGTGTTCCTCTAAGATAGCCTCCCCAACTCTGGTGACTTCCAGATACGTTGGGCTACAATTCTCTTCTGGCTGGGAATGAGGGGAATTTTTGTTCAATACACCTAGAGGGTACCAGATTGGAGGAGGCTGATGTAAGACATGGGGGAATTTCTCCCCATACTGCTGTGGCACATCACATTATTCTTCCTTGGTACATGCGTGCATGTGCACGACTTCAGAGTAGGGGGCAGAGACCTGTAATAGGAAACTGGTATCCTCCCATAGTCTGAATATCTTCACATTTATTTATTTATTTATTTATTTATTGCATTTCTATACCGCCCAATAGCCGAAGCTCCCTGGGCGGTTCACAGAAATTAAAACCATTCCAAGTATAAAACAAACAGTATAAAAAACACGATATAAAATACAATATAAAAGCACAACCAGGATAAAAACAGCATCAGTACAGAAATACAAAGTTAAAATACAAATTTAAAACAGCAAAGTTAAAATTAATTTGTAGACTGTTAAAATGCTGGGAGAATAAAAAGGTCAAGAATATAGTGTAGGTGCCAAGCGAACCTCCTTAGGGAGCTCATTCCACAACCGGGGTGCCACAGCAGAGAAGGCCCTCCTCCTGGTAGCCACCTGCCTCACTTCCTTTGGCAGGGACTCACGGAGAAGGGCCCCTGAGGATGACCTTAGGGTCCGGGCAGGTACATATGGGAGGAGGCGTTCCTTCAGATAGCCTGGCCCCAAGCCGTTTAGGGCGTTAAATGTTAATACCAGCATTTTGAATCGGGCCCGGACCTGGACTGGCAGCCAATGAAACTGGAAGAGGACTGGTGTGATGTGATCTTGTTGGCCAGTCCTTGTTAGTAAAGCAGAGAGCCAGACCATACCCGGCAGGGTGAGGGTTCGGTTGTGTCATCTGCAGCCATTTGCACCTGTGGAGGGTTTTTGACTTCACAACAATAGTTGCTTTGCTCTAGTGTTTCCTTTTCTTGTGGTTGCACCAGGCTGCCTCAGTGGGTCAGGAAATGCTTCTCTTTCTCAGATGCTCATAACAGCACGCAAAGAAGCTGAGGCAGCAGACGGGCTCCATGCAAGAGGAACAGACGAAACTTGCACCATGGAAGACAGATCTTTCTGACGACTGCAAATTACATGTTTCATGTTGCTCGAATCTGGCCACCATGTATTCCACGTCCTTCAACTGATACCGGTCCTGGTAAGTCACTGTCTCTGTCCCTGTTGTGGGGATATATTAGGGCTGTCTTTGGCCAAGTGTTTGTGTGCACAGGCACCTGCCAGAGTGTTTCAGAGGTCAACCACTTTCCAGGTCTGTAGCCAACTCTCTGAGGTCCCTATGTACGCATTGTGACTTTTAAGTGCTTGTACGCTCTGCTGGCACACGGCCCCAAAATTGACAGTAGGCTGCTTATCTCATTGCCTGTCCAGGCAGGAAATGCTCCTGAGCATGTTGAAATTACAGTGAGGACAAGGGACAAGTTGCAACTTGAACACCTAAAGCCAAGAATCTTTGCATGCTGAAGGTCCCAGGTTCAGTCACTGGAGCCTCGAGGCAAGGCTAGGAAAGTGCTTTCTCTGAAATCCTAGAGAATTACTTTCTCACTGCACAGGACCGAGGGGGTTATTTCAGCACTCCCCCTCCCCATAGCTCAGCCTTCCTCAACCTGGGGCGCTCCAGATGTGTTGGACTACAACTCCCAGAATGTTGGGGCATTCTGGGAGGTGCAGTCCAACACATCTGGAGCGCCCCAGGTTGAGGAAGGCTGCGGGATAGCTGATCCATGCCAAGCAGCAGAGGAAGGGAGGTTGGTGGGGGCCAAATTTCATCCCCATTGTGACACACTAGATGGGAAAGTTTAAACCACCCCATCCAGAACACCTGGGTGGGGATGAAAATTAGAGCTGTGCATGGACCCCCCAATTCTCTTTGGATCCCAATTCAGACCTTCCGAATTGACCCTGATTCGATTTGGATCGATTCAGACCCAGTTCACCTCACCTCGGATCCGAATATGAATCGAGATTCGGATGTCCAAATTATTCAGATTTTTCATTTTCCCATAGACTTGCATTGTAAAAAATAAATGCCTATAAATTTTTTATCTTTTAAGATAGAAATATGATCATTGGTGACCTTACAGACATCCTGGAGGTGCTCATGTGTGCCAAATTGCAGACACATCTGTGCACTGGTTTTCGTGTAATCCACTGCTAAATATCTGATTTTTCAGGCAAACCAGTCAAAGGAAAGTGCTATTCCTGTTTTTATTTTTCAAGTTAGAAACATGAAATTGGTGGCCTTACAGATCCCCTGGAGGTGCTCAGGTGTGCCAAATTTCAGACACATATGTGTAGTGGTTTCCATGTAATTCACTGCTAAAAATGTGATTTTTCAAGGAAACCATTAAAGCAGCCACTCAAAGCAAAGAGCAATTTGAGAAGGTGTGTATTCATTCAGGCTCGCACTATCCATTCAAGTGCAAATCTCCCCTACTTTTCTTTTGTTCTGAAGCCCACACATCCACAGGCTCTTCCCATTCAGAGACAAACAAGGAAAGTAGGCTGCCTGCAGTACACACATTACCTGGCTAGGAACAATGTGCCTTAGAAACAGAATCAAAGCAAAGCCAGAAACACAAACCAGCCCTGCAAGGCGGAACCAACCGATAATATTGGAGAAGTGGGCAGGCTGGCTGGCAGGCAGAGAGGTGGACAGAGAGTTCAAAGCCAGAAACACAAAACAGCCCTGCAAGGCAGGACCAGACAGATCATATTGGAGTGTGCAGGTGCTCAGGCAGGCAGGCAGGCAGAGAGGCAAGGAGGCAGCAATGTGGGCGGGCACAGAGAGGTTGGCAGAAAGCAAACAAATCAGCCCTGCGAGGCAGGCACAGAGGAGAAGAGGCAACAAGTAGCTATTCCATGGAGCATTGGGAGCAAGTATGCCATCGGCTTGTTGGGTTGACCCACCCAGCCCATCTACATCTCCCAGGCACGAGGAGGGCAGAGAGGCAGGCTGGCCCAGAGAGGCTGATAGAAAGCAAACAAACTGGCCCTGCGAGGCAGGCACAGTGGTTTGAAACATGGACAGTGAGAGATGCTTTGGCATCCCCTTAATAGGAAACTAGGAGGAGGATTGTTTCAGGATCCACCTTATTGCCCTGTAAGCAGCACAGATAATAATAATAATAATAATAATAATAATAATAATAATAATAATAATAATAATAATAATATCCTCTGTGTCCTGTGTTGTTTAGAAGACACGGAGGGCCTTGCTAGACGATGGGTTAGCCCGGTGCTAGCCCCGGGCCCACCCCTGTGTGTCCAGATGACGCACAGGGGATCCCGGGCTCACTCAGGGGTAACCCCCCCTTGGCCCAGGATAACTGGCATTGCTTGCGGCCGAGTATTTCCCACGGTCTTGGGCTGAGCCCGAGACCACAGGCGTGTAGAACGGTCTGCCGCTTTTCCCGGCTATCGCAATTACTCACGAGGATTACTGGGGGGGGAGCAGGGAGGGGGAAACCAGAGATCACGGGGGGGGGGGAGAATCACAGCGAGGGTGGGGAAATCGGGGGCGGGAGGAGCAGGGAACCCTTTAAAAAAACAACCCCAAAACCAACGTTGCCGGTGGTGCGCTCTTGTGCACCTGGCCCTTTAAGTGTAAAACAAAATGACGGACGCGACAGGGCTTTCCTGTAGCCTGTCGCGTCTGACATGTGGATAGGAGCGACAGTCCGCACTACATGTAGCACGGGCTGGCCCCTCCACATGCCCAGATTTTCAGGTAGGTCTAGCAAGGCCCAGAGTCTTCTACTTTGTGTGTTGTGCGCAAGCAATACACAATAATAAAGCACACATTTATAAAATTCCATCAAAAAACAAGGGTTGAACTGATCTGCTTCAAACTTGGCATGGCTGAAGACCTACCATGGTGCTAATTTTCATTTCTTTATCTGTAATTTCATCCCCCCCCCCCCCGGCAAAAAAAACCTGGTTTGAGTTTGAACTTTAAAAATCCCCCCAAAAAGCATGGGATGAACCGATGTTCTTCAACCTTGGCATGCTTAAAGCCCTACTTAAGAGCTATCACGGTGCTAATTTTATCTTTATCTTTAAAAATGACAGCATATTCTTTTAAAAAATTAATTTTAAAACCTCAATTAAAAAAAAAACTTCCTAAAACTCAGGGGATGAACCAATATGCCTCAACCTTGGCATGCCTAAAGCCTTACTTAAGAGCTATCATGGTGCTAAGCTTCATCTCTTTATCTTTAAAAATGACAGTGTATTTTAATAATAATAATAATTTTAATTTTTTAAAAAAAAAAATCCTAAAAATCAGGGGATGAACCAATGTGCTTCAATCTTGGCAGGAATGAAGCCCTACTGAAGCCCTACCATAGTGCCAATTTTCATGTCTATCTGTGCTTGGAAAAGGTCTGAATCAATTCAGATCATGTAATTCACTTTGAACTGATTCGGACCTGTTTCAATTTGATTCGGATCTGTTTCAAAGCCCTCCGAATCACCCCAATTCACCTCGGATTCAGGATTTGGATCCAAAGCGATGCACAGCCCTAATAAAAATGCCCTCCCGCCTCAGCTGATCACTGCAGAGGGGAGCTGGGAAGGGTGTGTGTGTGTGTGTGTGTGTGTGTGTGAGAGAGAGAGAGAGAGAGAGAGAGAGAGAGAGAGAAAGAAAGAGGGGGTGAGGGAGCAGGAATAAATTCTGTGGTAATGCAGCATAAATTCTGAAGTTCAGGGGCTCATCACAACAGGTCCCATAGCCACAGCCCCAAGGAAAGTCCAAAAATGCAGGCAACTGTGTGCTCCATCTCTCTCTCTCTCTCTCTCTCTCTCTCTCTCTCTCTCTCTCTCTCTCTCTCTCTCTCTGTATTATGTGTGCTTGAGCAGTAGTATCAGTGGAGGCTGTTGGCTCTGATTTCAATGGGGTTTTGAATCCATTCTCAGTCTGAACCAGCCAGAACTCTAAAAGGGCTATCCAAGGGGCTCCATCCTTTCCCCAAAATGGGTTCAGCACCTTGGAGAACTCCTTTAAAGTTCTGGCTGGTTCAGACTGAAACCCAGAATGGATTCACAGTCCCACTGAAATCGGAGCCACCAGCCTCCCCTGAGTAGCCCGTGGCATAGAACCCAGTTCATTAGGATCACTGGACAGCCATAGAATAGTGAACTGGCAACGGGCAGGTTAATGCTTAGCATGTTGGGCTTTGGCTGGAGAGATCTGAGGTTGCACGAGAAAGGGGAAGAGAGGGACACAACCTCAAACAGCAGAAGACCATCTGCTCAAAGTTTCCCAGCACCAAGGGGAAACATTTTATTTCAAAGTCAACAAACAAGTTTTGTCAGTTTTCATCCCCACCAGGAGTGGGAATTGGTCTTAACTGCTAATTCAGGACTGAGCCATCCAGAAAATACTTTGCATTGGAACAAGGAATGATGGATTATTTCTTGCCGAATCCATCCCCACCCTTCTGCCAGCTACTGTGTGGATTGCAGCTAAACTCAGAGGCAACACGGGACATTTGTAGATGGCCCTACAAATCAAAATGTTCCGGTGCTTTAACCACGTGAACTGTGGCTTCACTCCACCACTTGGGATGGCAGCTCCCGCTTTGGGCCCTGGACACATGTGCTGCTGGCGTGCGGCCCCTGGGAGGTGTACCCAGATGACAATCAGGCCCTCGGGTGTGGAAACGGTTCCTCACTCCAGGTTTAGATAGGCAATGCAGAGTTAGCTTGACCAATGATATGGTGTGAGGTAGTTTCCTCTGTTCCGCTTCTGTAAGAAGTACAGCCAGATCCATTCTGAGATTCAGAATGGAAAATCCCCTGCATGCTTACTTGGAAGTAAGTCCCACTGATGTCAGAGTTTTATTTCATATCCTTATATTAAAAAGAAAAGAAAAGAATCTATTTGTGGCCAATTTTATACATCAAGTGGAGGAAAGCAATGTGAACACAGAGAGGGAGAGGGGCCTCAGGCTGTGATTCTTGGTGTAAGGTGGGGACGTAGATGTTCAAAGCACATGAGAACATCCCTTGGCGATGTTAATCTGCACAAGGTTGGAAGGTAATGATACTTGGTACTTGGTAATGGAAATTATCCTCCAGATGTTCTCTCACGAACATTTGTACGCTGGTCTTGAAGGTACGTTTCTGCTGGGTTTTGAAGTTCTAAAATACTAGTGTTGAACCTCAGGCCTGTGGGCCAAATCTGGCTGGACTGAGGCCCCAGTCTGGCCCTCTATGGAACACCCATCCCTGGCCCTACCCTTTCCACAAGACCATAAACTGCTTGGTTATTTCCTGGCTTTTGCATGTGTTTTTCCCATTCTAAAAGACTGATAAACGGATTTTAAAACATGAAACATTTTGGCATAAAACACCAGTTTCAGTCACAAATGAGAGTATGCTACAATATCATTATAAATCTGAGCCAGAACTGATTGTACCATACACTCATTTGCCTGGGAAGTAGGATAGGATTCGGAGGAGAACGGCTGGCCCACGCTCCTCCGGTGGGGCTTCATAGCCAAGCAGGGATCGACACCCAGGCCTCCTCAGCCCAGGTCCAAAGCAGAAACCTATATACTCCACTGGCTCACAAGAAGGACTTGGTTCTTCAACTGTTGACAGCTGGTTAAATTCCAATCAGATTTGCAAGCTCTCCCAGAGGGAGAAAGAGTGTGTGGTAATTACTAGTATCGATGTATATTTTCGGTCACATCCATGCAGATGAAATTCAACATGCATGCACACTCGCTCGTATCTAAAGTCTAGCTAGGAAGCAACCCTAGCCTTGAGCAAACGTGGCTCTCTTGAGAAAACAGGAAAAGAAACATTGATCTGATCATCTTTGACTTCCTCTTGTTTTAGGCCAGATCTACACCCAGCAGGATAGAACACTTTGAAAATGTTTTGAAAACTGTATGCGGAGTGCGTCCTGGGCCCCAACAGTTGTCGCTACTGTTATAAACCGTTTTAAAGCGGTAGTGTAGACCCTGCCTTAGCTCACTGGTGGGGAGACGTGTTCAGTCTGAGGACGGTCTTTCCTTGTGGGGCTGCATGCCAGCAGTGGCTAAGGCCAAAGCCCAAGGCGAGTGCGACAGGGCCGGTGTCAACCAACTCCGGAGCGCTCTAACAAAAACTCCTGGAGTTACTTGTGGCGTTACACCCCACAAGTCAGTTCCCAAATGTAGGTCTGCGGTTTGTAAGTCTGTAGTTTTTAGAATGTTGGCCTGAGTGGGCGGAGTTAGAATGTCTTGGGAGGGGGGAGGAGTGATATATAAGGGAAGGACCGAGGGGATTGAGTAGAACTTTTCGGGGAAACTTTTCAGAAAAGCTTTTCAGAGAGACTTGTTAGGTACTCTTAGAGTCTGTAGTGCGCTCTGTGTTTAGGGTACTTAAGTTCTGGGAAATTTGAGGGTCAGTGTAGTGAGTGGTGTCTTTAGGGTGTGGTGTGCACGTAGTTGAGGTATATCAATCAATACTGATAATGAAGAAAGTTCAAGAGTGATTGTGTGAGCAAAAGGAAAGCGCGTATGTGAAGGAGTGACAGGATTGTATGAAAGGTTTCAAAAAGGTTTTTAAATGTTGTTATTTGAAACAAAGCTTGTGAACTTTTTAAAATAAATTTTGAGTGTTTTGTTTTGAAACTACCACAAAAATCCCACGTGTCTGTTTGGCATTTATCATCTTAAGTTTACACATATAACACCCACTCTGACAATCATTCACCTAAGCAGATATAACTCACAGCGCATTATTATACATATTAAAATCCATTCTCCATTTTAACCCCTTTCTCTACATAGTTTGGAGGAAGGTGGGTTTTATCCCTCGCCTCAGGCGTATCAAGCGGTGGTGCTTGGCTTGAGCAGGGAGTAGCCGCGGACGGGTCTGGTGTTCAGAGCCTGTGTCGTGGCATTACTCCCCCGCCCTTTCACCACTGCATCCTCCTTGTCCACCTGCCTCTCGCTCTGGTCCAGACAATGGTGGTGGTGGTGAGAACAAGCAGCAGCAGATGCCCCGGCCTCCTTGCTCCCTGGCTCTCTGCCTGTCATGCGAACAAGAGGAGGAGGAGGAGGAGGAGGTGGTGACAATGTAGATAAGACCGTAGATTCATCGCAGGAGGGGGCCCATGGAGGGTGTCTTGATCAAGGGCCCTCAAAAACATGGAGCCGGCACTGGTGTGGGGCCAGAACTAAACACTCCCCACTTGCACACAGAGATTCTCCCCCACACACACACACACACCACATCCTGTGTGGAAAGGATTTCCAGGAATGGCAGTACATAGGGGAGGTTGATCTTTCCCTCCCTGGCTGTGATTCCCCCAATTGCCCCTGTGCTACAATTAGGATTTTAAAAAGCCTCCCATTGGCTCCCATTTGCCCCAGCTTCTGCTTGGGGGGAGGCACTGGTTCCCTACCCCCCATCTTAAAGTTTCCTGTGTTCACCTTGGGTTCAAGTCTCAGACTGAAGATTTCAATTGCAAATCACATGGTCACCATTGGTTGCCGTCTAAAGGAGCCAGAGGCTTTAGCTAGATCTAAGGTTTATCCCGGAATTGTCCCGGGGTCATCCCTGTTCGTGCAAATGACACACAGGGGATCCCAGGAGCAGGCAGAGACGACCCCGGGACGATCCCGGGATAAACCTTAGGTCTAGCTAAGGCCATAGTCAATGTGAAAAGGCCCCAGAAGAAAACAAAAAGGCAAGGGTGTGGGTTTTTCCTTTAATGTAGAGATGCTTTGACCTTAGGAGAGACATTTCAAGCTTTTAGAATGGGGAATAAATCACAAAACCCAGGAAACCTCCAAATGATCAGCAGTTGGAGGAAAGCGAGCTGTGATCAGGGGAAGGTGGGTGGCCTCCTGGGGAAATTCAGAGGGCTGGATTGCGACCCCTCGTAGGCCAGATTTGTCCCCTGAGTGTGAGGTTATGCAATGGGTTTAAAACCTATATTTGCAAGGCGGCAGTGTTACTCTTGTGACCTACCTTAGGTTAGGCTGAAATCCAGCACTGCCACTTTCCCCAACTTGGTTCCCTCCAGATGTTTGGGACTACAACTCCCATCCTTTCTGATCATTGGCCATGCTGGCTGGGGCTGATGGGAGCGAAAGTGTATTATGGATCCCAACCTACCAGCTGAAGACCAGCAACACAGAAATGCCAAGAATGAAATCTGAGACTCTGACAGGTAGCAATTTCTCCGTGGCCTTCCCACCCATCACTTGTTACCTGAGATCCTTATAATGAGAGATGCCAGAATGTGGCGCCTTCTACATACAAAGCCTGTGCTCTCTCACTGAACTCCTCCCCTGCATTGCCTCCTTCGACTGGTTGTGGGAGCAAGGGACGCTCCTGGGTTCAAAGATGAGTGCAGGTTCAGACGTTGCAGGTAGCGCCTCCAGACGTAACCAAAACTAGTCTTAATTGGAGACATTCCTGAAACGTTCTTTGTGAAATTCTGTCCTGATGCCTCAATTGCAGCCCAGTGGAATCTGGAAAGCAATAATGTCTTGTTAACTTTCATATGCATAAAGATGTCCGTAACCTGGCTTTACCACTAATCTGTCTCTTCTCCCCTTTGTAAACAGCTTCTAGTCATGTGCTACATTTCATGTAATGCAGAGATGGACTTGGGATTCTACATTAGCCTTTTCGTGTGTGCAACTTTTCTGGTCCAAGTTTCAGGTACGGATGTCGTTTGGGGGGGAAAGGGGGCGGGGTGACCTGATTTTCTAGCAAGGGGTTGTGACTTGGAGGCCTAATGGCCAAGTTCAAAGGGATCTCAGAGGTGCTTCCACACCCGGTGCTTAGTGTAGAATTGCCACACATTGTTCACTCATCCTTTGTGGGGAAACAACATGACATTGTCATCAAACTGTTGGGCATTTCTACATGAGGTAGAAAGTAGGTTGTGACCTTTCAGCAAAGGAAAAAGTCGGCAACTTTTTAAGCATGCGGTTTCGGGGGGCGGGAAAGCCTACAGTGGCTCAAGTTGGTGGCTGTGTCATATAAACGATATAGCACCAGTGCACAGCCACTACAGGGTATACAGGGCATATAAACAGCCCCATGGTCCATGTGGTGGCTGCAGGGCCAGTGCCAGACTATTTTGCGCCCTAGGCAAGGTGAGCTACTTGCACCCCCCCCAAATTGCGCGGAAGTCGGAACGTGTGCGCCAAGTGGAGAGCTGTGACTGGCTCACTTCGATTTGGGACCGAGCCATCTGGAATTCACCGGGACTTACTTCCATGCAAACGCAACCCGCTATGCATCCTGGCGTCCCGATCCCCTCCGCACATTTACTCGGGGGAATAAGGCTTCCGAGTAAGGAGGCATAGGCGGATCGGGCTGCACTGGTGCCTCCCGGTGCAACGCTTTCTCGGATGCAAGTCCCGTTGATCCACGCGCGCAGGATCGGGAAGTAGGAGAGTTTGCCTTGCGAGGAGTCCACAAGTCCCTAGTTTTCCTGGGGGAAGGGAGGGGGAGTCCCGCTTGCCCGCCTGCCTGGACATTGCAGCCTGTTTGAGGAGAGAGGCGAGGCAACCCGGTGCACTTTCCTCGGGAGTAAGGCAGAGGCTGGCTTGGGCCAGGGTTGAGCTTGCCACATGCTTTTTCTTCTTCTGGCGGTGGCGGCCTCCCGGCTCTGGGAGGGCAGCTTCCGGGTGGCTAGAGTGGCCCTGGGAGGGCGGCTTCCAGGTGGAAGTCTGAACATAGAGCCCCCACCCCACCTCAGCGTCCCTGGCTTTGCTTCGGCTGGGCGGGCGCCGGGCGCCATCTCATCTGCCCAGGCCCAGCTGAATCCTCGGGCCGGGCCGGCCTGGCTCATAGCCAACAATATGTGTGAGTGCTGCGATACGCGGAGCCCCTCTTAGCTTAGCGCTCTAGGCGGCCGCCTGAGTGGCCTCTATGGTAGCACTGGCCCTGGGTGGCTGGAGTAGATATGGGAATGGTTTGGTCAGTTCACTATGAGAACAGGTGCTGTTTTTTCCCCACGCTGATTCCCCTTCTTTTTCATGTCACCTGTAAGGAACGGTAACCAGCCGGGAAACAGCAATGGCCAATGTTGAGAAAGCCATGAGAGACTTTGAGAGGCACCCAATAGCAGAATGTCTTTCCAAAAGAAAGGAGATGATAAAGTAAGTCCCTATCTCAGATCCTGGTGCTTTTGTGCTACAGAGGGAGCCAGTGTGGTGTAGTGGTTAGAGTACTGGACTGGGAGTCGGGAGTTCTGGGTTTGAGTCCCCACTTGGCCATGCAAATCCACTGGGTGACTTTGGGCCAGGCAGAGACTCTCAGCCCAACCTACCTCACAGGGTTGTTGTTGTGAGGATGAAATAGAGAGGAGGAAGATTGTGTACTCTGCCTTGGGTCCCTTGGAGGAAAAAAGGAGGACACAAATGCAACAAATACATAGAATAAAGAAGGCAGGTGGGGGGCTTCTTTCATTCAGCTCCTGCTGTTCCAGAAAAGACGAGTTTCAGCCTGAGTGACAAATTCCATTCCAGAGAAGTTCTCATTGGGGGCCTGATTCCCATGGTGGGCAGGGCTGAAGGCCAAATGGGGCTTGGCTGCCCCCAACCCCCAAATACCGGGATAGTTTAGCTTCAGACGCTTTCTGCCAGTCACCAAGCCTTAGGAGAGGCATTTCAACCTTCTAGAAGGGGGAAGAACTGTGCAAAAACCAAAAAGGCCACCCAGTGACCGGTGGTTGAGTGGAAGAGGGTAGAGCCGGGGCTGGGGGAGAGAGCCTGAGTTCTGCACCCCTATCATTTGGGGTGGACGAATCTATTGGTTTCGCTCTTCCCCACCATTCATTTTTTTAACCCTTAAGTTCCTTCCATCCTGAATGTAAAGAGATTTACAAATTTTGGTAAATTCTTATCAAAACTAAACTGAACAAACTTCTCACCCATTTGCATTAGTCAAATTCAATACAGAGTTCCCAGCACAGAGTTCCCAGCACAGAGTTCCCAGCACAGAGTTCCCAGCACAGAGTTCCCAGCACAGAGTTCCCAGCACAGAGTTCCCAGCACAGAGCTCCCAGCACAGAGTTCCCAGCACAGAGTTCCCAGCACAGAGTTCCCAGCACAGAGTTCCCAGCACAGAGCTCCAGAGCTCCCAGCACAGAGTTCCCAGCACAGAGTTCCCAGCACAGAGTTCCCAGCACAGAGTTCCCAGCACAGAGTTCCCAGCACAGAGCTCCCAGCACAGAGCTCCCAGCACAGAGTTCCCAGCACAGAGTTCCCAGCACAGAGTTCCCAGCACAGAGCTCCAGAGCTCCCAGCACAGAGTTCCCAGCACAGAGTTCCCAGCACAGAGTTCCCAGCACAGAGTTCCCAGCACAGAGTTCCCAGCACAGAGCTCCCAGCACAGAGTTCCCAGCACAGAGTTCCCAGCATGTGATACAGACGCACATGATGAATAAGATCTCAACAATCAGTTGAACATAGTTCAACAAGTGTTCATAAAGTTAAGATGCCGCCCAAACGTGATAAATAGTGAGATTATTATGGCTAAATTGTTACCTAGAAATAAACTTCTCCAACACCAGCGAGACAAAAACCTTAACGGAACACCTTTAGCGATCACCTACAGTTCACGGTCGGCGACCTACAGCCCATCCTGGAAGGGATGTAGCAGGAGACACCCTATGCTAACTTATAACCTGAAGCACTAGGGACAAAAACTAGGGTTTTGACTAGGGACAAAACCTCATCACTGGACTCAGAGCAAGGTACTAGACCTTGCAAGAAACCCAAATGCCAGTTGTGCTCATTAATAAACACCAATGATAATGTAGGTGGACCCAATGAGGTGACTGTGGAAGAAAAACAAGCCTTAACTTTGTGTTTAGATCACAAACAAAAGTCAGAGACATTTTGTTCTTGCAATTGCAAGGGAAGCAGCTGGACAGAGTGTTCTCAGTAGGGCTATGCACGGACCTCCTCCCCGATCCGCTCAACACCCGATCTGCAAATTCCGGATCGGGCCTGCTCCGCCCCACGTCGATCCCCCTACGGGCTGCTCTGCTCCGCTGCGGAGCTCCAGCTCCAAATCGGAGCTCCGCAGTGGCAGCAGTGGCGTCAGGTAAGGCCCCCTCCCTACTCCCCCCTTACCTGCATCCGTCGCGGTCTGGCAGCGGCTTCAACTGGGCCCGAGGACTCAAACCGGAAGACCAGGCCGCAGCGGCCTGGTCTTCTGGTTTGAGTCCTCGGGCTCAGTTGAAGCCGCTGCCGGAATGCGACAGACTCAGGTAAGACCCTTCCCCACTGCCCTCTTACCTGGCTCCGCCGCTGTTGCTGCACAGACTGTGGCGCCGGCACCAGGTAAGGCCCTCCCCGGTTGCAGCCTGGTCTTCCGGTTTGAGCCTCAGCTTCAGGTGAAGCCGCTGCCGGAATGCGACGGACTGATGTAAGACCCTGTCCCCTTACCTGGTTCCACCACTGTCGCCGGTGCCAGGTAAGGCCCCCTCCCTCCTCCCCCCTTACCTGCGTCCAGCGTGTTCCGGCAGCAGCTTCACCTGAGGCCGAGGCTCAAAGCAGAAGGGCAGGCCGCGATTGCGGTCTGGTCTTCCGGTTTGAGCCTCAGCCTCAGTTGAAGCCACCGCTGGACCGCAACAGAGGCAGGTAAGCCCCGCTCCCTCTGCCTCCTTACCTGGCTCTGCCGCCATCCCCGCATGGACTGCGGCAGCGCCAGGTAAGCCCCCACTTACCTTTTTTTCAAAGCTCTGGATCATGGCGAAGGATCCGCTTGGTCTCGATCCTCTTCGCCTCGATCCGCAGCCCCCCAACCCGCTTCGTCTCCGCCTTTGTCAGAGCACAGCTCTAGTTCTCAGTCCTTGAGCAAAATTTCAGCTTGCATAACTTTTAGGCAACTATTTATATTTTTTAACTAAGTCTTGTAAGCACCAGACATGATCAGCAAAGCATGTTACAGGTTGCCTCCTGATAGCAGATATGCACAGTCCTGTAATGTAAAACAGCTAGTTCTCTCTAATTAGCTTTAACGTTTGGATGTATATTTAGAGGAAAAACTATAAGATTTTAGCAACTGATGAACTCTCCAGGGGAGTGTGTGATGAAATGTAGGCACTCTGGGGGTTAATGTTGAGCTAGACCATAATATAGAGGTTCATCACATTAGGGCATGTCCATCTGTAAGTCTGTGTGCATTTACGCTTCCCTGCCCCCTCTCTCAACAATTCTCCATCACAGAGGCAAGCAACATTTGGAGAAGACCTTGCTGGAAAGCAAGTTCCATAGTGAGAATATCACCATTGTGCACGATACTGTTCAGACATTAATATTCAGGATAAATGCTAGCAATTTCAGAGGACTGTTTATCAATAGTGACAACTTAAAGGTCAGTATTTTCCCCACTCCCTGCCCTGTTGTTGTTTGACCTATAGTATCGACCATGCTGCTTAGCATAAACGTATGTCCGGAGCATACATAGCTTTAGAAATGCACCACACTTTGTTTAGATGTACAAAAGGTCAATTTCAGGGGGAAACTGTCCTGATTTGCTTCAAAAGCTGGTTGAGCAGGAGATGATTGGCTAGCCCCGAACCAGGCAGTGCAGAGTGCTGATTGGCTAGCCCTCTTTCACCTTCCTCCCTGAAAATGGTTTTCGACAGCTTTGATTCAGCTTTTACTTTTTCAAAAAGGGGGACAAATGTATGCTTAGGTGGCAACTCTATGCACACTTTTGTATGGATAAGCCCCATTAAAACAGTGGGACCTACTTCTGAGTGAACACAATGGGGTTATGCTGTGTATTAAATAAATGTGCATGTACCTCTTTTAAAAAAATAAAAAACACAGCCTGCCTGAAGCATGGGAAGACGCAAGACTAAGGACTTAGTCAGTAGCTATTAACACATCTGACAGCCACAGGACCAAACTAAAAGTGTTGTTGGCGATCCGTGGACCTGGGGAACTTAAGAGGGTGCTTTTTGTAGGGCTGTGCCACTGCTGGATTGCCTACCTGGCCATGCGAGGTCCTGCACGGCTCCCTGCAGGGTCCATGGGCGCCCCACAGCCACCGGTGTCCCCTGAGAGCTGCCCGCTTTACTTCTCCTCCTTGCCAATGCTGGGACCTGAAAGTGTGTGGAAAGATGGGCGATCCACCTGGACCAGCAGTGGTGAGGCCACGAGCGCCTGTCGCTCTTCAACCCCAGTAGGTCCATCCCTACCTGCCAAGGCATGCTGGGAGTTGTAGTTTTTTCTTCTCTGGATGCAAGAGCTGTGCAGGACGTGGAGGCTACTCTGTGAAATAGCTGCTGAAGCCTTGGACTTCCAAAGCTGGGGCTGAATCTTGCACAGTCCTACTTTTTTGTTCTTCTGTTAGCAGAAGAAAATGCAGAACAGTTGCCATTCCAGACATTTCTGTGGCCTACATTGATCCCTTAATTGGCGATTCCCCAATATGATTGTTTTGTCCCCAGAGCAACCTTCCCAACCTGGGTCTTTCCAGATGTTTTGGTCTACAACTTCCATCAGCCCCGGCTAGCCAGCATGGTCAATGGTCTTCTACATGATGCACAGGGTGTCCTCTACCTCTGAGCTGTGGCTTCTTCCTTCTATGAATTGCGAAGAACTCAGGGAGGGGGGAGTTATGGGGTACATTATCAGTTCACACCAGTTGGAAGTTGGACCTGTTAGATCTCACCCCACATGAACTGAGACCTCAATTAAAACTGCTGCACAGCTGCACACAGAACGAGACTAATAGTGATGAGCAAGAGATCATTCAGGCAGGCTTATTTGCACTTACTGATCTCAGTGAGGCAGCCCTGAGAATCTTCCAAGAAGTCCCAAAGCCCAAAGTCCCAAAGAGCACAGCTTGAAATGTCCTTCCTGGTCCTTGACCGTACCAGCCTGTTTAATTTGTCTTTGGGATTATAATAAGATGACCTCTTCCAATGTGCACATGTGTGTTTCGTTCTGAACATCCAACAGCGCAATGCTTCAGTGAGGACCCCAACCCGTCATTCTATGTATTTCCCTGATGTGCTTACAGAGACTGTCAAGGGCAAACATGTGCAACAGGAGATGCAACTGGTCTGCATTTACCTGAAAGCGTCTTGCCTCTTCCAGGTAGGCACACCTTGTTTATTTTACTTGTATTTAGTAAACAACAAAGCTTTTTACCTCATGTTAGGTTATTTTGGACCAATGCATCACATGTATTTAACCTGAAATATTTGAGGGGGGAAATTAAAGCACACCTAACGTGATTTAAATTTTATATTATATAGAAATGCTTGTTGGAATACTTGTAAAAGTTTAGAGCCAATAGCATGTACTTCCCTTACATTGTTTAAATTTAAGAGAGAGAGAGAGAGAACAAGTACTGAAAATGTTGACACACTAATTACTTTTCGCAACCCAAAGAACGGTACATGATATGCTGACAACCAGTCATCTATTTCAACAGAGTTTAAGAGTGTCTATACATTAAAGGGGAAAAAACCACACATCCTTACCAGGTTTTTTCCCCCTCGGGCTTTTCCGCATTCACTAAGGGCTCCTTCAGATGCGGCCACGTGATTTGTCACTGAAAATCCCATTGAGGGATTTGTCATTCCCTCTAGTCAATGTTTCATAAAGCTCAATGAAGCAGCACCATCTAGTGGCGGAATTAATCCCGCAATTATTTTAAACACTAGATTGTCTTGGTGGGCGAGGGGTTAGCGAGATTTCCGGTGAAGGCACGAGACGTCCTGGAGGTTGACAGCATCACCATTGGCCCATCAGTTTGCCTCCTGGGAGAACAAAGCATAATTATTCCGCAAAGAGCAGGTTCGGAGGGTAGGAAAGCGGCAGACTCAACATTGTAGCATGCCTAATACCCAAGCTATTTTGTCCCACTGCATGTGGTCAGCATTTATCCGAAGACTGATCAATGGTTCCCAGCCTTTCTGGGCTGGTGGACGAATTTGGAATTTTGAGAGAGCGTGTTGTTGGCATGCTTACAAAATGGCTGCCACAAGAGGGTCTTTTTTGTGAACCGCCCAGAGAGCTTCGGCTATTGGGCGGTATAAAAATGTAATAAATAAATAAATAAATAAATAAACACCAGCAGATGCATTTGTTTGCTTGAAGACTTCGTTGTATCAAACTAAGGAGTATCCCAACCCATGCAAAGTGGGTCCATTCACTAATCAATAATAAAACATATTATTTTGAAGTTTGCCATCTTTATAATTAATCATCTGCCTCTCCAATGCAGTCGTGTGGATTTCTTGTGCCACTTTGGCAAATTTGTCTACTGTGCAGACGACAACTGTATGGCTTCTACACAACACAAACTTAAGCTGAAATCCCAAGAGCCAGTTACAGTATGTACCCTATTTCTTCGATTCTAAGATGCACTTTTCCCCCCATATAAACATCTCTAAAAATGGGGTGCGTCTCAGAATCGCGGGTGTGTCTTAGAGTTTTTTTTTCTGTTGGTGGTACTGAAATTAGTGTGTCTTATAATCGATTGCGTCTTACAATTGAAGAAATACGGTATCTTTTTTCCACAAAGGTGCTCAGGAGCACCTTTGCAGCTTCAGCCTCTGTAGAACCACCACAGGTGTGGTATAAGAGAGGCCCTTCTCATTTGTCCACTTGTGAGAGCAATTAGGTGGGTGTTCACATGGGAGAGGGCCTTCCCTGCAGTGGCCCCAAACCTCTAGAACAAACTCCCACCAGAGGTCCGCCGTGCAGGTTTTCAAGAAGGCCTTAAAAACATTTTATTTTTCCATGCCCTTCCTATGAGTGCTGCTATTGTTGTTCCTGCTGGGTTATTTATTTATTTATTTATTTATTTATTTATTTATTTATTACATTTATACCGCCCAATAGCCGAAGCTCTCTGGGCAGTTCACAAAAATTAAAACCATGAAGAGCATATTGTTTGAGTTTCTATTTTATCCTGATCATATTTTCATTGCTTTTAACATTTTAACTGTTTTTATGAATTTTATCGCTGTAAGCCACCTTGTGAGGGCTTATGCCCTGAAAGGCAGCCAAAACATGATTTGGATAAATAAATAATAAAATAAGTATAATGGTTTGAGTGACAGACTAAGGTGAGAAAGACCAGAGTTCAAATCCTCCCTCAGCCATGAAGCTCACTGGGTGATCTTCAAGCACTCACTATTTCTCAGCCTAGCCTACCTCATAGGGTTGTTGTGAGGGGGGAAAATGGAGGTGGTGGCAGGGAGAACCATTTACTCTGCATTGAGTTTCATGGAGGACAGGCGGATTACAAATGTAGTAATTTTAAAATTATTTGCAAATTGCAGCCCAATGCTTCTGTTCTTTGTTGAGTAGGATGAGAAGAACAGCTCTCTACTGAATGATGACATCTTAGGGGCAACACTTGGGAACACCAGCATTGCTAACCTCCGTCAACCAGTGGAGATCCGGTTTTGGCACAACTATACACTGGTGAGTAGTAATGCTGCCACCGCCATTGGCCCATCAATTTGCCTCCTGGGAGAATGAAGCATAATTATTCTGCAAAGAGCAGGTTCGGAGGGTAGGAAAGTGGCAGTCTCAACATTGTAGCATGCCTAATACCCAAGCTATTTTGTCCCACTGCATGTGGTCAGCATTTATCCGAAGACTGATCAATGGTTCCCAGCCTTTCTGGGCTGGTGGACGAATTTGGAATTTTGAGAGAGCGTGTTGTTGGCATGCTTACAAAATGGCTGCCACAAGAGGGTCTTTCTCACTCACAAAATGGCTGCCATGGTAGGCATGGCCAGTCACAAAACTCCCATTTTCCAGAAGCCAAACTGGTGAGGCTAAAAGAAAAGTTGCTTGCCCAAGATCTTAAATACAATCCAGAGGTAGGGTCTGAGCACCAAGACATGTAGAACGTTATCAGATGAGTGTTTTATCGCACGCTCATTATTCACGACTTACAGATGTCCACAGGTCCTTTTGATGACGATGTGTGCCTCCCTCCTATGCCTCTCCCACTCCTTCTGGCGTTCTTTCCATCACAAAATAGACCCTTTTAAATCTGATTTTTTTTTAATGAATATTTTTTTAATGAAATGGAATGTGCCGCCATTTCCTGCTGTGTGCAGGAAAAGCGGTGTGATAAAAACCGCCACAGAATGGGCCACGTTGTTTACTTCCTCTTTCTTCCCCTGTGTGAAGAAAGAGGAAGTGTCATGGGACAGAAGTGTGTGTGTGGGAAACAACGATAAGGAAACGCAATTCTCCCCCATCTGATGATGCTCAAAACCAGTCCTTTGAAGCACAGTTTTCTGCTCCAGCACCCATTTCACAGAAGGCACCCTGGCCAAGAAACTGAGTGCAAGGCAGAGGTGGGGAGAACGCTCCAAATGCCAAATCACATATTTGCCCCCACAAAGCATAACAAAATGCCCATTTCGCAGAAGGTAACCTAGAGATGCTAGAAAGTCACGTACCACTCCCCAACAAGCCATGGCAAAACACACACCAGACGGAGAGACAGAACACACAACATACCACCCACAATGTCCAAGAATGCCTCTAGGGTCCAAAGGCATTCTTGGAAATGAAGATGGCACTGGAGACTAGCACTTCGCCTTGTGCCTGCATGCCTGCCTCCCAGCTAATTCTTCTTTTAATTTGAAAAGACCTACTGAAAGGAAAGATGGAGGCGGGGGGACACACAGGGAGCTGAGCCTAGCAGGCATCAACAGAGGTGTGTGAGACCATCCGTGTCAATGCATGCCACAACTGCATTTTACCAGTACTGTGGATACCTCCATAAATCTTCCAGTTCTTAAGATGGGTTGGGTTGGGGGTGGGCCCGTGGGCCGTTTGGGGCAGAATGCCTTGCTGTGTTGGGAGAGTCCTGCTGCTACACGATAATGCTCTTTTACACGATAATGCAGGAGATGGGCAGCGCATAGCTGCTGGAGAAGGTCGCAGAGAAGGCTGCAGGCCTGGCTGAGCATTCCCGCACCAGAGCTGTATAAACTGGGAGAGCTCATCTGGTAAAGAATTAAAAAAGGGGGGAGGGATTTGAGTGGTGATGGTGAGGAGGGAGTTGTGTTGCTGTGGCTCATCATTCAACTAACAGGCATTATTCCAGTTGCCACGCTCCTTCCACATTAGTGATGTCATTTGCACGGAGGAAATCGGCTATTGAAGGAAGTGAGGTCACAGCAGTTTGTCTCTTATTTCCCTCCCTGTTCCATTCTAGGCCAGTTCCAATATGACCTGCGTCTTTTGGTTAGAAGGAACAGGTAATGTCAGAATTTATGTATCTTCTTCCTTCCTTCCTTCCTTCCTCCGTTCCTCCAGCCCCAATTTTCCATTTCGATTAACATTTTGGAGAACCCAAAAACCTGCTCACTCTTTTGTGACATTTTAGTTGCTCCTAATAAAGGTGCTACTGTAATGAGAATTTGGGATACCTTTTGTATTGTGTCTATTTAGACTGTAAGCCTGCAGGCGGAACCTTAATTTTTTTATACAGCTAATTCTCATAAGAATAAGAAGAATAAGAAGCAGCAGCAGCAGCAGCGGTCCAGAGAACTGTTTGCACATGGAACACATCCATCAAGTTACTATTACTACTATTAGTATTATTAGTATTAACTTGATGGATGTGTTCTATATGCAACCAGTTCCTAGGACTACAGCCCATACACTATTGCTATTATGATTATGATTATTATGTCGTCTTCTTCTTCTTCTTCTTCTTCTTCTTCTTCTTCTTCTTCTTCTTCTTCTTCTTCTTCTTCTTCTTCTTCTTCTTCTCCTCCTCCTCCTCCTCCTCCTCCTCCTCCTCCTTCTCTCCCTCCTCCTCCTCCTCCACCACCTCCTCCTCCTCCTCCTCCTCCTCTTCCTCTTCCTCTTCCTCTCTCCTTCTCTCCCTCCTCCTCCTCCTCCTCCTCCTCCTCCTTCTTCTCCTTCTCCTTCTTCTATTATTATTAGTAGTCATAGCAGGGCCGGTGCCAGACTATTTTGTGCCCTAGGCAAGGTGAGCTACTTGCGCACGTGTGCACACCCACACCCAAATTGCCAACTTCGATTTTTAAGAACAGAAGTTTTGTAGAGAAACCCCCCACAAAACTTGAACTTGTTATGTTTTTTCTCAAAACCACTAATTTGTACAAAACTGTGGCCCTTAAAGGTCAGTACTGCGCCCCTCTGAGGTCTGCGCCCTCGGCGACTGTCTAGTTGGCCTAATGGTAGTGCTGGCCCTGAGTAGCAGTAGCAGTCGTATTTAATATTGCGATAACTGCTAAGTGAAATAAACTTAGCTTTCAAACTAACAAAACAAGCATATAACGAATAGAAAGGAATAAAAAGGTATTTAAAGAGTGCTGATATGACTAATAATCCTGAATGCAGGCAGTTCTCAGGACCACTGCTGTTGGCTTTTATGAGATGGAACAGCATATACATGCAATTTCCATAAATGGCTTTTTTAATTAAATTGGAAGCCCTGGTAGTTATGGGGGATTTAATGGCTTGCTTCTACTGTGAGCCCAGTCTAGATCCGGGGGGGGGGGAACGTGGTTGCTGTTCCTCTGGAAGGAGATCTCCCATTCATGCCTATGGATGCTCTTTTCCAAGGCAAAATGCAGGCGTGAGGATCCCCAATTTGGATCAGGCCACAGCAGGTCCCTGTCTGGATCACACACACACCCGGCACGTACTTTATTAAAGCTGTTCACGCAATTGCTATTTGTATGAATGATGTCTTGTGACTTGTCCAGTGGAGCAGCTGGTAATTTTAGATCCTGGACGTAGTGGATGGATGCATCACCTCCCTTTTCGATGGCCGTGCGTGTTGCTTCCATTGTGAAACAAACAATTAACATTTCGCTTCGCCTCCCAATCACCACTCCATCCTTTACAACTGCTTTGATATTCCCCATATTTATTTCTTATTTATTTAATTTAAATCCCGCCTTTCTCCCAAAGAATGGCACTCAAGGAGGATCACAATAAAATTGGGATTAAAAATAAAATCTTAATTAAAACAGAACAGAGAAACAAATACACTACAAACACAACAATGAAAGAAATAAACAGCACCAACTAATTAAAAGCCCCTTTAGCATCAGACTAACTTACATGCCAAAGGCCTTATTGAACAAAAATGTCTTTGCCTGCCTGTGGATGGACAAGAGAGATGGGGCCAACCTAGCCTCACTTGGCAGGGAGTTCCAAAGCTTGGGAGCCACCACCAAGAAGGCTCTCTTTCACATCCCTATCAAATATGCCTCTGATGGCAGCGGGACTAAGAGGAGGGCCTCTCCAGAAGATCTTAAATCTCAGGCAGGCTCAGAACAATAACAACAAGACTTAAAAACTATTCTCTGGGCACGTGCAGCTTTGCATTTTAAACTCACTTAAATCATAGAACCTCCATGACTGCAGGAATAACACGGAGTTTGCTTCTGCTACCCTGATGCCCTCATCACCTGCTGCTCCCTGGGTGGCTAGTTGCTGCCTCCCCTGGCCTGTGGGGCCCTGAGCTTTAGCCCCAAAGTCCACCTTCGCTGCACCACTGGCCTCGTCTACTTGGGTGCTTCGTTTGTTGCTCTTCAAAGGGGAAGTTGCTGCTGCTGTCTGACTACAGTTGTGTCTCTTCTGTTTGGCAGAAGCGGACGGCCTGGGGAGCTGGAGCCAGGAGGGCTGCAAAACTAACACCAGCCAGGAGGGCATCGTTCTGTGCCAGTGCAGCCACCTCACCTATTTTGCCGTCCTCCTGGTAAGCCTGCTGCAGCTGCGACACGGGTCTCTAGCAGAGAGTTCTCCTTGAGGAGGCCAGCCTGGGTCTGGGCTGCACCACTTCACGCTGCCTGAGGCAGGCTCATACATACGAATGAATATGGCCCCTTTGGGAGTAAGCCAGGGCGACCCTATGGAAAGGAGGCTTGCGACGGCACGGACCTTATACAGAAGGCCTTGCCTAGCACACCCTCGTCAAGCCAAGCGCCACCACTTGAACAACCTGAGGGTAGGGTAAAACACAACCTTTCCTCATATGAGAGGGTAAAGGCTAGATCTGGAAAGGTTTTACTGTGTAGGTAATAAGCTGAAATATGTATATATATATATATATATATATATATATACATACATGGTGTTTATGATAGTAACTGTAGAGATGGGGGGATTCTACACGTTGTACTGAGGGCGCTTGCATGCGCTCCCAGTGCGCCCCCAAAGTGATCGTGTAGCTTGCCTGTTCAAAGAGATGAGGAAGAGGCGGAGCAGGAGGCGGCTGGGGAATCCGGCCACGTCCTTGCCGCCGCCGCCGCCCACCTACCTCCTCGCCGGCCGGGTCGGAGAGCTTGGCGGAAGAAGGCGGGGCGGAAAGCGGAAGAAGCTCTCCGACCCAGCTGGCTCTTTCGCCGACAGCAGGAGGCCGGCGGGGAGGTGGGCGGCAGCGGCGGCGGCAAGGACGTGGCCGGATTCCCCAGCCGCCTCCTGCTCCGCCTCTTCCTCGTCTCTTCGAACAGGCAAGCTACACGATCGCTTTGGGGGCGCACTGGGGGCGCATGCAAGTGCCCTCAGTACGACGTGTAGAATCCCTCCAGGTGGTAAAGCCAAGCAGACATGTGGTTTGGGGTAACAAAACAAAATGTTTATTTTTGTTTAACAGATCTTAGTTACTTTCAATGCAAGTTAACCTGCTTAATCTACTAGTTCTAATCAAAACAGTAATCTTAAGATTTTATCTCCATCACTGAACACATCACTGGACACTCCAAACTAAACAAACGCTAACTCCCTTAACCACCAACTAAAAACTACCTCACACTCCCCTCAGCCAGCCTATTTATCCTCCTCCCTCCCCCTCTCTCACCGCATCACTAGCCACACCCACTCAGTCAAACACTCTGCACTCACTAGACATACAAACCTCAGACATACCTAAGGGACAGAAAGGTGGGAATCGCCACAGAGCTCCTGTATCTTTAACAGTTGTATTGAAAAGGGAATTCCAGCCGGTGTCATTGGTATGCATGCAGCACCTGGTGATATGCCCTCTTCATCACCACAGCCAAAGCTGCAGGAGCCCTGCCCTCTTTTTATTTATTACATTTGTATACCGCCCCATAGCTGAGGCTCTCTGAGTGGTTTACATAGGATAAAAACACTTAAAAACAATATACAGAAATTTAAAATCACAAAAACATACAAAAGCAAACCCAGGCTAATTACATATTGCTAAATGTCTGGGCATTTGTATTATTTGTATCTGGGCCAGATCTATACCAAGCCAATCTACACTTTGAAAATGGTTTGAAAACTGTCCATGGCGTGTGTCCTGGGCCCCAACAGTTGTCACTACTGTTATAAACCATTTTAAAGTAATTGTTTAGACAAGCCTAACTTGTCATGTTAGGCTGGGCTCCTGCAGCTTTAACGGTTGTGATGAAGAGGACATTTCAGCAGGGGCGGCATGCATACCTGCTGAAATTCCCTTTTCTATGCAACTGTTAAAGATACAGGAGCCCCCTGTCCTCCTTTCCATAGGGTCAACCTACACAAAGCCCCACCAATGCTGGGGCTTGAGGAACATCTCCTCATTCCTTCTCCTAATTGCAACAGCTCTCCCACAGCCACACAAGCCATACACAGAGTAGTAGGGCATCAGTGTCTACAGTGGTTAATAAATAAAGGAATAAAAATAATGTCCTTTAGGATTGAGTAGTCAGTAAATGTTCACCATGCAGCACCTGGTGAAATTCCCTCTTCATCACAACAGTTAAAGCTGCAGGAGCCCTGCCCTCTTTTGAATCTGGTCACTCTAGTATAGCTAGAGTTGTGATGAAGAGGGCATTTCACCAGGTGCTGCATGCAAAGGACACCTGCTGAAATTCCCTTTTCTATGCAACTGTAAAAGATACAGGAGCCCTGCTCTCCTTTCCATGTGGTCACCCTAACTTAATTCCTTCCATCTTTGTCTTTGCATCCTTTTCCTTCTCTTGTCATTCAGCAAATCTCCCCAACCCCTGTGGATGAAGCTTTACTGGTTCCTTTAATCTACATCACAGATATAGGCTGCAGTGTCTCAGCTTTGGCTTGTCTGATCACCATCTGCTTGTACGTTTTCTCAAGGTAACTAAAGTGCTCCTTCAGTAAAGACCTGAGGAATGTTGCTTCCGGGATTGTAGACAGGCAGTCATTTTAATGAGAAACATTTCACAAACCTGCAATCTTTGTTTGACCAGACACAAGAGTGAGATGAGTTCAAACAAACAAACAAATAAACAAACAAACAAACTCAAAACTGTGACCCCTCTTTCAAACCATGGTCAAGGTTGAAAAATGATTGCTTCTCTCCAGCCCCAGGCAAATGTAGAGACAGTGTGTGTGTGTGTGTGTGTGTGTGTGTGTGAAATTAAAGTTTTCTTTTGTATTGACTCCTTTCTCTCCTCCCTCAAATTACAGCTAAAACTTTGGAAAACAAATCATTCAGAGGAGATATGTGTGCACAAACTCATTTAGTGGGGGAGGTCACCTAGCTGTGTTGCTCCTTAAAATTTTCCATTCGTCTCAATGGGATCTTTATAGGAAGCTACTGAAATTAGTCGAAGTCATTTTCTTTAAAGCTTTTTCATTGCTCTTTTTTTTTACACTACAAAGAAGTAAGAAGCTTTATTACTTTAATCGTTTATTTTACATCATGCCCCACCGAAAACATAACAGTAATGTTGGACCTTTGCGTTTCATTTAATGTTATAGCTTGGCCCTTCCCCTCCCCCCTTCTTTTGCAGAATAGTAAGAGAGGAGGATGGGATTTGTAAGTCATTGGGGGAGCATATGAGCGTGAGGCAGCAACCGGGACCTGTGGAGGGGCGTAAAGAGGAATTCAGCTAGTGAAAGCCTCTTTGGGGTGTAGGCTGTCAGTTGCAATTAATTCATGAAGGATCTGTAAAGCCTGGGCAATGAGAGGGGAGTTGCAGTCCCCACATATACAAGCACACTATTTTCCGGAGGTCTTGACCAAGACCTGGTCTGCAGATTCTACGTTTAACTACAGACATGAGCATGGCTGGCATCAAGGTCAGCATGGCTGGGCCTCTGCTATGGGCCCATTTTCCAGCAGGGGCCCACTGTCCAGACCTGGGCCAGATCTACACGTCGTAGCAAAGGCGCTTCCGTGCGCCTTTTTTAAAGACGTACCTAAAAGAAGCGCCTCTTTCTTTACTGTGTGTACTGTGAGCTAGGCAGCGCCGCCTGCGGAAGAATCTCTACCCCATTCAAAGGCGCTGCTCGGGCCGCTTCCCCCTCGCGTGTTCTTCCATTCAAATAATCCCCCCTCCCACCCGGCGGCTCTTCTGGCGCGTCCCGGTGGCGGCGGCTCCTCCTGCAAAACACTTTTCTCCCTCGGTGTGTTTGTATTTGCGTTTGTGTGCGTGCGGCGGACGAGTTCAGCTCCTGCCTCTCGCTCTCCCCCGCGGTGTCATCTCCCCAGGACTCTCTTCGGTGTGTGCTCGCACACGTGCACGCAAATGCAAATACAAACACACCGAGGGAGAAAAGTGTTTTGCAGGAGGAGCCGCCGCCGCTGGGATGCGCCAGAAGAGCCGCTGGGTGGGAGGGGGGATTATTTGAATGGAAGAACACGCGAGGGAGAAGCGGCCAGAGCAGAGCAGCGTCTTTGAATGGGGTAGAGATTCTTCCGCAGGCGGCGCTGCCTAGCTCACAGTACACACAGTAAAGAAAGAGGCGCTTCTTTTAGGTTACATCTTTAAAAAAGGCGCACGGAAGCGCCTTCACAACAACGTGTAGATCTGGCCCTGCTCCTCTTCCCCTTCCCCCTTGCAACCTGCTTTTCCACTGGCCTCTCACTCGGGCCCAGACAGGGGTGTTGTTGGCTGAGTTCAGATGACACTTTAGGCAATGCGTCAGGGGCAAGGAGGGCAGGGGATAGGCAACTCGCCATGTGTTATGTTGCCGGTGCCACGACACACTCTGAACACCAGGCCTGGCCGCAGCTACTCCCTGCTCAAGCCAAGCACCACCGCTTGATACGCCTGAGGCGAGGGATAAAAACCACCTTCCTCCAAACTATGTGGAGAAAGGGGTTAAATGGAGAAGGATTTCAATAACAAAATAATGTGCTGTGAATTATATTTGCTGAGGTGAAGTATTGTCAGAGTGGGTGCTAAATGTGTAAACTTCAGATGATAAATGCCAAACAGACACGTGGGATTTTTGTGGTAGTTAAAACAAAATAATTAAAATTTATTTTAAAAGTTCACATGCTTTGTTTCAAAATAAAACATTTAAAAGCCTTTTTGAAACCTTTCATCCAATCCTTTCACCCATTCACATACACGCTTTCCTTTCTCTCACACTATCACTCTTGAGCTTTCTTTATTATCGGTATTGTTTAATATACATCAACTATGTGCACACCACACTCCAAAGACACCACTCTCTACCCTGAACCTCAAATTCTCCAGACCCAAGTACTCTAAACCCCAAGAGCTAACGCACAGAGAGCCCTAAGAGTACCTAAAAACTCTCTCACAATCCCCTCCGTCCTTCCCTTATATATCACTCCTCCCCTCTCCCCAGACATTCTAACTCCGCCCACTCAGGCCAACATTCTAAGCACCACAGCCTTACAAACTCCAGACATACTTTTGGGAACTGACATGTGGGGTGTAGCACCACAGCCGGTATTCCCCACACAACATGTTGTCCTGCCCCCCGTCATGCAGCTGAAAGTCCCGTCATCCTTCCGGGCGGCTGTTGCTCCTCCCTCAGCCCTCCCGGCCCTAAACCATCATGCGTTACAAGTTCTGCCGGCTGTACAGGAGCAGCCGGGGCACTTTCAGCCACTCTTGCCGGAGAACTCTACGGCCAATAGAAATAACGTGCGGCACACGCGACGGAGCCTGCCCCATGACGTTTTAATCAACGGGTCTCCGGCTAAGCAACGGAGCACCCCGTTGTTTTTCTCCGTGGGTTAAATGGGGAAAAAAATCATGTACCCTGAGTTGTGTGCTCATTTTGTGTGTGTGTGTGTGTGTGTGTCCCCTCCCCTCACATGACACGATAAGCAACACAACTGACGATTGACTCTTTTCACACCCACACCCACCCGTTGCTTATCGCGAACCCAGCCACTGAGAAGGACCGGCAGCAGATCCCACGGCCTACTTTCTCACCGACTCTCTACCTGTCAAGCAAGGATGGGAAAGGGGAGGAGGAACAAGAGCACCTGGTGATAATGCCGGTGAGAAGGTAGCCTCACTAAAGGAGGGAGGCCCCCACTGAGGAGGTCTTGCCCTAGGGCACTCAAAAACTTGGAATCGGCACTGGTCATGAGATCTAGTAACTTGGCCTTTTTAAAAGATAGACATAAAAACTAATGCCTTAGCATTTTAAGGCTGCAATCCTATACACATTTACCTGGGAGTAAGTCTCACTGAATGCCATTGGATAGACTCCCAAGTAGACATGCGTGGGACTGCACAGTAAAGCAGGGGTGAGCAACTTGTGGCCCTCCAGATGTTTGGGCCTACAACCCGCATCAGCCTTGGCCAGCATAGCCAATGGTGAGAGATGATGGGAGCTAAAACGTCTGGAGGGCCACAGCTTGCCCACCCCTGCAGTAAAGAACGCCAACATCCGGTGCCTAAAGCCACTTCCACACCCTTGAGACCCCTCTGTAAGTGCTCTGAAGAGTGTCAACAGACATGACCTGCACTGTCCTTTTAGTCTTTGGTTTTTGTGTTGTACCAGCAAAACGCTCCAGTTTATGTTCCATTCATTACCCTCGACAGGAAAATCCAGCATGATTCCACAACGAAAATCCACATGAACCTCCTGGGGGCCCTCTTCTTTCTTAATATGTCGTTCCTGATGGGCAAATTCCTGGCATTCATTAAACCCCCATGGCTGTGTGCAGTCGCTGCGGTCTTCCTCCACTACTCACTGCTCTCTTGCTTGACCTGGATGGCTATTGAAGGCTTCCATCTCTACATGCTCGTGATCAGAGTTTACAACTCGTATATAAGGCGCTACCTCCTTAAGCTCTGTTCTGTTGGATGGGGTAAGATCTCACCTTTAGGAGAGATACCACAGCTCAGGGGAACACAGATTGGCTTCAGTTCCTGCTGGGATCTCCAGTGTATTGTTCTAATAATTCTAGGGATTTACTGTATATCCCAGGGCAGCTGACGAGAAATCCAAGTGACCACAAAGGCAATTGAAATCATTAAACCCTTAAATATAACACAACTTAAAAGAGCAATATTCAAGCAACCAGCAGGGATGAAGTAAAGGCAAAGCAGAGATTCAAGAGGCTGAGGACCCCCCCCCCCAAAAAAAAGTCCTTGCTGGTGCTCAAAAGACATCAAAGTAGGTACCAGGTGAGCCTCCCTGGGGAGAGCATTGCACAGCTGGGGAACAACCGCTGACAAGCCCCTTGCAGTATCTCTGAGGGTGGAAGCATCCAAAGAAGGGCCTCTGTTGATGCTCCCAGTGTAGAGGCAGACACATACGGAGAGAAGTTCCACGCTGTGAAAGTCAACAGCAGCACTTTGCATTGAGTCTGGAAATGAACTGGGACTGTTGTTTAGTTCTTGGGCATTATGGATCTTGGCCAGAGGGCCTGGAAAAGAGGCTTTGGGGAGCTCTTGGGCCACTGTGCGAGTAGAATGTTGGGCTAGGTAGGCCTTGGGTCTGTTCAGCAGAGCTCTCTTGATGCTCTTACTGCCAGCTGGAGCAGATCTGGACTGGCAGCGAAGCACCCAAAGGAGGCAGAGTTGTGGGGAAAATGCAACTTGAGTTTAACAGAGGGGACTAGGTGCTGTATATGCAGGAGGTCCAGGTTCTGTCCCAAGTGTCTCCAGGTAAAAGGATCTCAATAGCTGGGAAAGGCCTCTCGAAAGACTCCATGCTGGTCATGGACTGGTGGGCGTCATGCGTTTGCAACACAACCTGGCTACGTAATAGGGCTGTTTCCAAGGGATGCGGGTGGGGTGGGGGAGGGGGATCAAGATGTGGGTTGGAATTTTGTAGTCTTCCACTGTCATTGTTGTAGTCTTCAACTAGGTGGTGGTGGTGGTTATTATTATTATTATTATTATTATTATTATTATTATTATTATTATTATCCCACTTTTTTAAATGAAGTACACAAGACAGCTTACAAAAATGCCTACATAATGTAAAAGAAGATAAAATATTGCCTTCAAATCACAACAAATATATATAATTTAAAGCAGCAGCAGAGAATGCGATAAAACCAGACTTCTGGAAAAGACTGCTTAAGTAAATAAACACACTTTGACTGACAGAAATATTATTATTATTATTATTATTATTATTATTATTATTATTATTATTATTACGCATTTCTATACCGCCCCATAACGGACGCTCTCTGGGCACCTAGGGGAAACCGCCAGACGACTCCTCTTGCAACGGAGGTTTCTCCAGGGCCAGTTGGAGCGATGTATCTCTGCTGCTTGTGTCACAGCGGAAGAGCAGCAAAGGCATCCGTTCTCCTGACTGGACTCTTTTGGCATTCTGGTGGCCCCATCCCACCCCCTTACCTTGCTTTCTCTGGACTGCCCCATCTGGGGAAGGTCAGAAATGGAAGCACGCGTGGAAAAGGAGCTGCTGCATCTGGTTGGGGCTGGGGGGCTGGAGCCTTTGGGGGCACCCAAGGCCTGCGTATGTAATTGCCTAAGATCTTGTTTTTGGTCTTGACCATAGTGTGTTCTTGGAGTCCACAGGGTTCCCCGGCTTAGCAGTGTTGGCAATCGTCCTGATCAAGAACAATAGTTATGGTGCCCACTTTGTCAAAACCAGCTCTGATCGCAGCAGCAGCGCCATGTGAGTGTTGGGGAAAGTGTGGCTTTGTTTGTATGGCTTTTGTCGATATGAGTTCAGTTATGTGGGCACCAGGAGGTGTGGAACCTCCGGCCCATGGGCTTAATCTGGCCACAGAGACTCCACATACAGCCCCCGGGGGCTTCCTCTGCAGGCCCCGTTAGGTCTGCAAGGTCCACCCCTTTCCAAAGCCCCTGTCCCTACAGGAGAGGAGGTGAAGTTCCCATATGGCCACACCCCCTTCCTACCAACCGCGAATCATTGGATGGTTTTCTGGCTTTCGTGGCAGTTCCTCCCTTCCTCTCTAAAAGGTTGAAATGCCCTTCCTAAGGCTTAGTGACTGGCAGTAAGAGCCTTTAAGCTAAAATATCCCGGTGTTTTTGGCCCCACCTCCTTTGACTTTGGTTCCACCCACCACCGGAATGCGGCCCTCAAGAGCTTCTCTGAAACTAAAGTCAGTCCTGGGTTGAAAGAGGTTCCCCAACCCTGCTCTACTTTCACTAGAAGCATCTCATTGGCTCCTCTTCTTCTCTAGGTGCTGGATCACAGCCCCTGTGATAAACCACATCAACTTGATTTACTTCAGTGCCACCATCCTCTTCAACATGGCTGTCCTGGCTGTGGTAGTTTGGAAGGTCAGGCAGCTCAAAGCCAACCCTCTTCGTCAGCGGAAAGAGCACTCCTGCAAGGACCTGGTGACAGTCCTCGGGCTGACATGTCTCCTGGGTGCCACCTGGACATCGGTTTTCATCTCCTTTGGGGTGTTCTCAATCCTACAGATGTTTCTCTTCACTGTCCTCAGCTCACTTCAAGGTTTGTGAGCTCAGCATAACACTGAAAGTCAGGGCTGGCCCAAGACATTTTGCCACCTGAGGCGAAGAACAAGATGGCGTCCTCTCCCATGTCATGTAAAAAAGCTGACTAGGTGATGGAACAGCATCCTTCATTGAACCTGAAGGAAGCAGGCTAGCTTAGGGGGCAGAGGGCAGGCTGTAAGGCTCAGCTCTCTTCTCCAACACCTTGCTGCCACCTCCCAGCATCTGCTGTCTGAGGCAACTGCTTCACTCTGCCTAATGGTAGGGCTGGCCCTGCTAAGAGTCAACCCCCCTCCCCCAATACATTCCAATTTGCAAATCTTTCCTTTCACTTAAAGTTGCTTTCTTTGCTCACAGGGCTGTTCATCTGCCTCTGGTATTGCTTCTTGAGGTGCCATTCCCAAGAAGGCACCTCATGGCGATCCTCCTTTCGTTCATCTCAATAACTGCAGCTCGACATGACGTATGAAGCCACTGGGCGAGAGGAGGCCATCAGCTGCACTGAGATGCGAAGAAACCAGGCTGCTGTTGCTAATCCCTGCAGTGCACAAATGACTGAGCCCAGTGGAGTGTTGTTAGAACTCCCTGATGCATTCTGAGCAGCCTACCTTTGCTCTTCACCCCATTTCTCTCTCAACAGCTCTTCTCATCTCCATCTCCTCCCTCCCTCCCTCCCTCCCTCCCTCGCTCTCTCCCTCCATCCCTCTCTTCCTTCCTTCCTTCCTTCCCTCTCTTCCTTCCTTCCTCCCTCTCTCCCTCCCTCTCTTCCTCTCTTCCTTCCTTCCTTCCTTCCTTCCTTCCTTCCTTCCTTCCCTCTCTTCCTTCCTCCCTCCCTCCCTCTCTTCCTCTCTTCCTTCCTTCCTTCCTTCCTCCCTCCCTTCTTCCCTCTCTTCCTCCCTTCCTCCCTCCCTCTCTTCCTCTCTCCCTCCCTTCCTTCCTTCCTTCCTTCCTTCCTTCCTTCCTTCCCTCTCTTCCTTCCTCCCTCCCTCCCTTCCTCCCTCCCTCTCTTCCTCTCTTCCTTCTTTCCTTCCTTCCCTTCCTCCTCCCTCCCTCCCTCCCTCCCTCTCTTCCTCCCTCCCTCCCCAGGGTCATCTCTTATGTATCTTAATCGCTTTCCTTCCATTCCCCCATTTTTTCCTGCTCTTCCTTCCTTCGTCTGCTCCCCTGCCCCTGTCAGGCAACCTCTTTGCCCTTTCCTCACCACTTTGCCCTTTACTCAGGAGTCTTCATCCCTCACACAGGTTTGCCAGGAGCAGCCGGCCCGGTTCAGTGGAGCAGCAGCATATTTTGACGGCACTGACGAACCCACACCGTTTTTGGATCCCCTCCCCTCCCCTGCCCTGCCCAGCATGCTCCGCCAAGCATCCTCTGCAACATTAGGGGGGCAAACCTGTGGGATGATACAGCAGCAGCTTGAGAGCAGCAAGCGGTTCTGGGCCACCACTGGCATCTACAGTTCCCCTTTGCCTTCCCCCCCATCCTGCAGGAATAAAACCTCTCCTCAAAGACCCTGCTTCAACTTCTCCTACTTTTTCTTCAACCTGCCCTATTCCCTTGTGTGGATTGAATACTGCAGTCCCTTAAATACTCTGTCCAAGGCCAGGTACGTAGTACCCAAGGCCAGTCAAGTCCTTTTGGCACCTGAGGCTGAAAATCCTACACACTTCTGCCCTTCCCTGGCAATAGAACAGAACAATAATAATAAAAAATCAAATAACAATTCTCTGCCATTTCATGATACTGAAAATTAAGTGTCGGAGGCAGATGTGGTAGAGCCAGCCTGGCTGCCCTGTAACTGCCACAGAACCAAAGGCCCATCATGATAGAGGTTTAAGCATCATCTACTTTTTGTTTAGGCCACAGTGAGATGGGCAAAGTGCTACTCTGAATTGCTCCAGGTGGTCACCATTTTGACTGCAGTTCATATGACACCCTGTGTAATGGCAGTCGGAACCCAAATGTTCCACAAGCAAATGCCCGGTCAGAAATATTTATTTATTTATTTATTTATTTATTTATTTATTACATTTATATACCACCCCACAGCTGAAGCTCTCTGGGCAGTTCACAAAAGTTAAAACAGTAAACATTAAAAAGTATACAAAATTTTAAAACCATCAGAAACATAAAAATAACAGTATAAAAACAACAGTAAATAGCTCTGGGTAAAGCGAGGAGAGCAAGTGAAACACAGGACGGCAGCCATTTTGAGTTCAATTGTTGCTAAGGTGGCCATGTGCCCTCTTTTAGAGGACAGTCCTCTGTTTTAAGGGCTGTCAAAGGACTTCCCTCTATTTGGCGGTGTGCTCTACTCCAAGGACTCTCCAGTCCAAGTCCACATTTAAAAAAAGATCCCTGAGAAGGATAGCCAGGGTAGCCATACACTCCTCCTCCCCAGAGGAATCCCCATGGTTATGTATGATATCTCAACTTTAGCCATATCACACCTTTCCGTTAGCCTTTAAAAAACAGCAGTGAAAGTGAGCATGTAAAAGGTAATGGGGTGTAGGTCTTCTCTGGTCCTCCTGTGATTCCAGTAAGGGTCCTGGCATCCCAGTGAAGAGCACCTCTTCCTGGCTGGTGGAGCGTGAGACTCAGAAGAGTTTCTGCTGAACTAGCCAAGCTCAGCCTGGAGAAGAGAAGATTGCGGGGAGACATGATAGCACTCTTCAAATAGTTAAAAGGCTGTCACACAGACGAGGGCCAGGATCTCTTCTCGATCCTCCCACAGTAGATAGCACATTATTATTATTATTATTATTATTATTATTATTATTATTATTATTATTATTATTATTACATTTATATCCCACCTTTTTTCCTCTAAGGAACCCAAGGCAGCGTACCTAATCCTCCTCTCCATGTTATCCTCACAACAACAACCCTGTGAGGTAGGTTGGGCTGAGAGTCTGTTAAGTCACCCAGTGGGTTTCCACGGCCGACTGGGGACAAGAACCCGGATCTCCCAACTCCCAGTCCAACTCTTTAGCCACTACACCACACTGGCTCTTTATCATGCAATTTAGGTTTATTACCACATTTTTAAAATAGTGGGTGCACTATAAACGCCTTGTGTAGAGACACCTGTAGTGTACATTTCAGCCCTTATGGTTCAAATGTGCCCTTTTTACTTCACCAGCCTCAGGCTGAGAAAGAAGTGGAACTGCTCAGTTAGTTGACATATGCTAGCTGTGAGTGAGATTGCAGTAATGTACAAATAGTAACCACTAGATGGGGTGAAAAGACAATGATTGCTATTGCAGGTTTGTTTCCCTGCAGAGAGCTTCAGCAAAGTTCTGTAAGTTTTCCTGCAAAGCAGTGACAATCAACATGAGGGGACAACGTTAAAGCGCTTCAAGGGAAGTTTGATAAAATGTTTAACATAGGGCTGTGCTCCACTTCGCTTAGGGCTGTAGAAGCAGCATCGGAGCCCCTTGATTTGCCTCCGTTAAAGGCGGAGGAGAAGCGAGTCGGGGGCTTAGCGAAGCATAATGAAGCAGAGTGCCCACAAACGGAGCGCTCCGCTTGTAGCTCTCAGGGTGCCCACTTACAGGTCTGTATCTGGAAAAATCCCTGAGATATTTGCATTTCTGTAAATGGGGTGAGGGAATATTTTTTAAAATTCCCCCAAAATCATCAGGGCATACTCAGATTTCCTTGAAACTTGGCATGAATGTGGATCTAGGTGGAAGCTGGGATGGTGCCCATTTTAAAGTTTGTATCTTGAAAAATGACACAGATATTTGCATTTCTGAAAATGAGGTGGGGGATTTTGACATATTTGCCAAAAATCACTGGATGCTCAGATTTGCTTCAAACCGGCAATGAATGTGGATACATGGATAAGCTCTCATGGTGCCAATTTTGAGGTTTCTAACATTAAAATTGATGGAGATGTAGAAAGGTTTGTTAATTGGGGTTAGGGTGGAGGGTTAAAAAGTTTTAAAAATCGCTAAAAATCAGTGCATGCTCAGATTTCTTTGAAACTTGGCATGAATGTGGATCTAGGTGGAAGCTGGGATGGTGCCCATTTTAAAGTTTGTATCTTGAAAAATATATGCATTTCTGAAAATGGGGTGGCGGATTTTGACATGTTCGCCAAAAATCACTGGATGCTTGGATTTGCTTCAAACTGGCCATGAATGTGGATACGTGGATAAGCTCTCATGGTGCTGATTTTGAGGTTATTTATTTATTTATTTATTTTATTTGTTACATTTATATACCACCCCATAGCCGAAGCTCTCTGGGCGGTTTACAAAAGTTAAAAACAGTAAACATTAAAAGTATACAAAATTTAAAAACATAAAAACAACAGTATAAAAACAACAGTATCCATTTAAAAACAACAGTTTCTAACATTAAAAGTAAAAAAAGTTTTAGGTGTTTGATTTTCAATGCAAGTCTATGGGGTGGGGTGGGGGAACACGGAGCTCCAATCCGGAACCGGAGCCCTGCCGCGGAGCGGAGCGGATCATAGGCGGATCGGTGCGGGGCAGAGCGGACCCGATCCGGAAGTTGCAGATCAGGACCCAGAGCAGATCGGGGTCCGTCCATGCACAGCCCTAGTTTAAAGAGCCCCCAATTTCACTTCACGCTTTCCAGAGGCATATAAACCTTGAAGGTAAATTTTTTTTTTTTTGCTTCTTGCATGTTTCTGCAGCTCAAAATGCAGTATCTATTCCCACACTGCAAAACCATAAAGCAGTGATCGTATCCCATCACACCAGCGATTTAGTGCCCTATCACCATACCTGGTGTGTGGATTTGCAGCACGGTACTCAAATTATGCCGTGCCGGTCCTGCTGGCACCCGGCCTCTTCCCCAGCCTGTTCCGTCTTTTCCTAGAATGCCTAAAGTCTGGATTATTTTCCCTAAATGCATTTAATGCACCCTTAAGCCTCCGTGTAGTGCTGTACTCACGTTTTCCTTTGTTGGGGAGACTTGCTATTGCATTGAACGGATTGCATCAATTCCTGGCAGGGAAAAGTGATCTGAATTTCATAAATAAAATTGGACCATTTTTTTTTGCAATGTTGAAGTTGCATTCATCTTCTGAAGTTGCCCCAAATTTTAAACACACAATTTTAGTGGAGTGTGTCTTTTGCAGAAGAGGGTGTGTTGATTCAGCCACTGCATCCAGTTCCCACAAGATGCCATTGGAAAGCGACCTTAGTCGGCAGCAACCCACCATCAGTTATGGGCAACAGACAACAGGGCAGCCTTCCCCAACCTGGTGCACTCCAGATGTGTTGGACTACAACTCCCATAATCCCCTGGCCAGCAGAGCTTGACAGATCTCCCAAGCAAGATGTAAAGAAACACTTGGGGCATTTCCACATGGCAGGTATTCACATACTAGTGGATAATCTGCAACGTAGGCAGTGTTCTTAGGAAGATAAGCTGGTGGGGAATTGTAGAAGTTGTGGTGCAACACATCTGGATGACAGCAGGTTGGAGAAGGCTGCAAAAACGGTGGTAGAAAGATGCAGCTGGATGGCCTTTGCTCTCAGTAAGGTGAACCAAGGGAAAAAATTGCCACATCTTCCTATGAACAGGGACGGGCAGATCTGTCAAACTTGGTCTCATCAAGGTACTCATTTTTCCACCATGGAGCCCTGCTGTGACCTCTTTTTGCCAGATAGCGATGCATGACCGAATCTTTGCCTGACTTCAGTTTGAGTCCTGATGGCAGAGTACAAGATATTATTGCTAAAAATGGTCAATACAAACGAGTCGGTTTGCAGGAAGGGGGTTCACCTTGTGGAAGAAACCCCAGAGTACATTGATGACTGCTTGCTATACTACGAGAGTGGCATGCTTCGGAACACATCCAGTTCCTTCTCCACACTTGACTCATCCCCGCAATGCTAGAAGGAAGTCCTTGGCCTTAGCAACACAGCATAACTAACCTAGCCTCCTCACCATTACTTCTTGTTCTTTCAGAGATACTTCTACCATGATCTCATTTCCTTTCTTAAATTCCACATTTGCCTTTTCCCTTACATCAGCCTTCCTCAACCTGGGGCGCTCCAGATGTGTTGGACTGCACCTCCCAGAATGCCCCAGCCTGGCTGGGGCATTCTGGGAGTTGTAGTCCAACACATCTGGAGTGCCCCAGGTTGAGGAAGGCTGCCTTACATGGTTCTACCTGGCTGCTAGGCAATGTTCTCTTCCAGCCCCACTCCCACCTTGTGACTCCCGTTTGCACCTGATGCTCCTGCATGCATCCAGGGCTGTTCATTAGCTTTGCCGCCTGAATGATCCACGATCCACGTCACGGCATCTAACTGCTTTAAAAACTCTAAGAACAAGTTAAGCCTTAACTTGCACCATTGTTTGGGGTGATCACTTGTCATCATTATTTCAACAAAGGTAGGGTGACCATATTTGGGAAACCAAAAAAGAGGACACCTAGTGTGCGTGTGGGGAAGCAGCTTTCTGAGTCCTGCAGAAAGTACGTTATTCCCCCGCCACCTTAAAGAACCCTATTGGAGTGGAGGAGGGGAAAGGATTTCATTCTGCACCCCCACCATCCACTCCAATTGGGGCCTTTTCTATAATGCCCACGAATGACCCACTTTCCCCTTTAAGACCTCAATTGGAGCTCGGGGTGGGGGAATGATGTACCTCAAGAAAGCATGTCACTCCCTCCTGCCATGCTAATGGCAGCCTTAAAGGGGAAGGTAAGTCATTCCAGGACATTATTGAAAATTATAGAAAACGCCCCCTGACACCATGGAAAGAACAAAAACCCGGACAAATCCGGGGAAATCCTGACAGTTGGTCACCCTAACAAAGGTGACTTATCTTGCCTCAGATCAATACATTGGACATGAAAGGCATCAATTCACAGTGATCCATGCACTGATAACCTCATGATTAGACTACTGCAATGCATTCTATGTGGGGCTGCCCTTGTGTGTGGTTCAGAAGCTGCAGCTAGCGCAGAATGTGGCAGCTAATGTGCTCACTGGGACACCCAGCTATGTTCCCATAACATCTGTGTTAAGAGACATACTGGCTGCCTGTTAGCTACTGAACCATGTGCAAGGTTATGTTATTGCCATTCAAAGCCTAAGCAACTTGAGACCAGAATACCTAGCAGACCGCCTTCCCTTATACATACCCAGGTGACATTTAAAATCTTCAGAGGCGGGCCTGGTGGTCATTCCGAAATGAATGGAATGTCACCATGCGATACCCTGGCACTGGGCCTACTCAGTAGTGGAACCCAACTTTTGGAAAAATCCTCCCTGGTGCAGTTTGGGAGGCAGAAAATCTGGCATCTTTCAAATGCCTCCTGAGGACACACTTGTTCACCCAGGCTTTCCCTGGGTAAATTAACCATGCTGCTCCATCTTACTGCTCGTCTATTGCTTTTATTGCAAATGGAAGTGTTGTTAACGTTGTGTTTTTAATACTGAATTTAAAGGTGATTTTAATATTTATTGTGCACCGCTGAGGTATTTTATTAAATTTAGTGGCATATAAGTGTCACAAATAAATAAATAATAATAAATTCCCGCAGAGGACAAAGGGTCATTTCACACGTCATGACAGCACCAGGGGCTGTCTATATGTTGTCTTTGCCCCGGGGTCAGTTACATGACACAGATGTCAGTTTGGAGCCACCCTGGGGCAAAGAGCCAACGATGCAGAGTGGAAAAGTCAGGGATTTACTGCAACTTTTCCTGCCCGAGCAGGGTCAGTGCAGTTCTTCCCCCTCTGTCCTTGCTCAGGCACTGCTCTTGGGGTGTTCCTGGGTGGAAAGTGACCTGCCATTGGTCACTGGAAGCCATGGGAGGGGGTGTCCTCACATCTCTGCCCTGAAATCTCCCCTGAAAGTTTGCAAGCAGGGAAACTGATTTCCCCACCTCCCACCCCGAGCCTAATGGGTGCTGGGAAGCCTGTATCGCCCCCTTCCGTCCGGATAACTTGCTGTCTCCGCCCACCAGCGAAACCATGGGGTTTGGTGGCAGAGCAACGTCAACTTGGCGCCCCCTAGAGTTGCCAGTTGTAATGCTTGATAGCCTTTGATGAGTGTACCTATTTCACATTATTGCAAAGATGTGTTTGACGCATCTCCTGGTATGAACCTACCCATAAAGTTATCATCTGAGGTGCTCCTTCAGGTACCTCCTCCAAGAGAGATTTAGAGGATGGCAAAAAGGAGGGTTTTTTTTGGTGCCCCCCCCCAATTCTGGAAAACTCTCCCCAGTGAGTTTGCCTGGTGCCAACATTTCCATGTTTTCAGCACCAGGTGAAGACTTTCCTCCAGTCCCAGGCATTTGACAGCATGTTGATAAGGTTTTAACTGGGCCTGGATTTCTATTTTTGGCTGTTTTTGATTGTTTTTGTATGGAAGTGGAGTTTAATATTATGTTTTATATTGTTTTTTTTAAAAAAAGTTTTAATAAACTGCCCAGAGAATTTTTGTCTATTGGGTGGTATAGAAATGTAAATAAATTAATAATAATATAACAAAATAATGAAAATAATAATGTAATCCACACTTTGTAGTGTATACTTTAAAAAGTGTGAAACATCACCCAAACCTCTAGGTTTTGACTTCTAGTTTTAATCTTCGCATATTTTTACACATTATCGCAACGAAGGGAAATGGTGCATTGTGAAACTTGAAGCTACAACATTATGCACACTTACTTTGAGCACAATAGGGTGTGTTTCCGAGGATTCATGCACAAGATTGCATTCTAAGGCTAGTAGCATTGTTGGAGATACTCAGAGTGTCATCTCACGGGGGGGGGGGGGAATCACGTTTCCTTACTGACGCTTCTCCGCCCGTGCTTTTGTCCCTCATTCATTCCTCTTTTGAAAGAGGAAGTAAACAACGTGCACATGGCCCATTCAGTGGGCCGTTTTGATAGCGCTGCTTCTCCTGCACACAGCAAGTGATAGTAACAAGTTGCATCTCAAAAATAATTCAGATTTACTGGGGTCTTTTTTTTTTTTTTTTGTCGCACGAAGAAGGCTAGAAGGACCCGTGAAAATCCGGGAGTGTCCAATAATGAGCATGCAATAAAACACTCATCTCATGATGCCCTTTATCACAGGTTAGCAAACAGAAAATCAGCCTGGAGATTAATGAATGGAAGTTCAGAAATGGTAAAAAAAAAGAACAACTGATATTGCTGTGTTGTTGTTGTTGTTGTTGTTGTTGTTGTTGTTGTTATTTATATCCCACCTTTTTCCCAGTACTGGGACTCAAGGCGGTTTACAAGATTAAAACATGTACAATTAAAACATATAATTATAAATTACAAAAGCATGAGGCATCATGCTTTGTTTTTGCCCCATGCATCTCAAGACACAACTGAATGGAGGAGGTTCTTTTTTTTTCAGTTGGAAGCCCAGACAGCAACGTTGGGCCAGCTAGTGGTTGCTAGGAATCATGGATAAAGGAATGGATACAAAGCGTCTTTGTTAGTTCTTTTATTCTCGAAGCATCCGGGTAGACTCACACGGCTGGTTCAGAATCAGATCTGGATTCAGAACAGCAAGACGTCAGAGAAACCTCAGAACACCACACAACACACAACACACACACACACACACACACACACACACACATATTCTGCTGACAGGCAAAGAAAAAAGTCTACATTGCAATGTGGCTGCAAACAGGGTCATCCTCTTTACGTTTGTCTGCTGAAGTCTCGTTGAAATGCAACGAGACACTGCATACCTTGGTATTTTCCCTCTCAATCAAAATAACAACAACAACAATAATAATAAAGAGGAAATGGAATTCCAAAAATAGGGAAGTCTTAATAAATCAATTAACAACCATACATTCTAGATTCAATATTTCTCTTATTTTTCATCAATCATCTTATAATCAACTATAGCTGTTTAAACCATTTCTATGACCTCTTTCCCTATATCTGGGCACAACTGGGCAGGCAGCAGCTGGATGCCAGCTTGTGATGGTTCTCAAGCTATTCCTTGAAGCCACCGAAATCCTGAGTACCAGCACTGCCCTCCTTAGCCAGGTGATCCCTGAGGCCAGGCATCTCCAGAGACTCATGGGTGAGTTTCTGGATGGCAGGGATCCTGTCACCAACAGGTGCTTTCTGTTAGATGTGTGCATGGGTGTGCACAAGGGTTGTGCCAGGTGTGCCCAGGCACACCCTAATGTCTCAAGCAATAAGCACTGAATTGAGGGGGACATTGAGTGGGAATGGTCCTCCAGCTGCCCCTCTGGGAGAAGACCATTGCTCCTGGCAGAAGGAGCAAAAAGGAGTTGCTCTGCCGGGAGCCAAGCTTCAACAAGGCCAGGAAGAGAAGCCCCCAAAGGTTAATATTGCCTCATAAGCCCCTCCTCCGGCCAGTGTCACCATGAAGCTAGGGTGACCATATGAAAAGGAGGACAGGACTCCTGTATCTTTAACACTTGAATAGAAAAGGGAATTTCAGCAGGTGTCATTTGTATGCATGCAGCACCTGGTGAAATTCCCTCTTCATCACAACAGTTAAAGCTGGCAGAGCCCTGTCATCTTTTGTATCCGTTCACTCAGGGGCAGGATCTACACTACTGCTTTAAAATGGTTTATAACAGTAGTGACAACAGTTGAGGCCCAGGATACAGTTTTCAAACCATTTTCAAAGTGTCATATACTGCTTGGTGTAAATCTGGCCTAGCATACAGTAGGTCCTGCAGGTTTAACTGTTGTGAGGAAGAGGAAATTTCACCAGGTGCTGCAGGCATCCAAAGGACACCTGCTGAAATTCGCTTTTCTATGCAACTGTAAAAGGTACAGGAGCCCGGTCCTGCTTTTCACATGATCACCCTAAATGATTTGTTGCCAATCCAAATTGCCTTCATGTTAGATCCCCAATTATCATGGGTGCTTCAGATCTCTATGAAACAATTCTGTATTGCAGCCTAAAACAGTTTTAACTTTCTTCTTCTTCTTCTTCTTCTTCTTCTTCTTCTTCTTCTTCTTCTTCTTCTTCTTTCTCTTCTCCTCCTCCTCCTCCTCCTCCTAATGAGAACCTCGGGACATATGGCACGGTAAGAACAAACAAATGAAAACTAAGGTAGGAGATTTGTCCTTCAAAAACACCAACACCAGAGATTAGAGATAGTAACTTCTAACTTTCACCAAACAAACACTTTCTAGCTCTTTGCTTTGAGTGGTTTTCCTGAAAAAAGCAAATTTTACCTGTTGCTTGCAGACAAACTACTGTACCAATCTGTCTGGAATTTGTCAGGTATGATCTTGTCCACATGGGTTGTAAGCTCTCCAAATTCCATGTTTGTATCATGAAAACTTAAAACAAAGCACTTTGCTTTGAGAGGTTTCCCTGAAAAAAGCAAATTTTACCTGTTGGTTACACAAAAACTACAGTACCAATCTGTTCGAAAATTGGCAGCCATGATCACCTCCCCAAAGGTATCCAAATTTAATGTATGTATGATGAAAAATGAAAAAGTTATAGGTGTTTCAGTTTTCCAATGCAACTCAATGGGAAAATGCGAAATCCAAATAATTCGGATATCCGAATCCCGCTTCAGATCTGAATCTGAAGCAAGGCACATTAGGGGCCTTGCTAGACCTGCCGGATAAGCCGGCAGGGAGGAAGGGCGACGGCGCGCTAGAGTTAGCGCGCGCCGTCGCCAGCTTCCAGACGCATGACGCGACGGGTCAGCGGGAAGCCCCGTAGCGTCGGCCATTTTTTTTTGTTTAAAGGGACCACGTGCGCCGGGGAGCCGGAGAAGGTAGGTGCTTTTTTAAAAAACAATAAAGCCCCCGCCCGCCCCTGATTCTCCCCCAATGCACGATGACCCCCTCCCCCCTCGCTCGCTCGCCCGGCTTCCCCCCCGCACCATCCCCGATGTCCTGTCCTCGGCTGCCCCCCCCACGCTGTGCCCAGTCCATGGCTTTTCCTGGCTACTCGCGAGTAAGCGAGCAGCTGCAAAAAGCCACGGACCTTGCTAGACGTTTCGCAGCCCCGGCCTCGCTTATGCCGGCTTAAGGCAGGTTTCAGCGCGGCCTGACCCTGGATCTGGATGCACAGGAGGAAAAACAGGCCTCACACCGCGCTAACGCCTGGTCTAGCAAGGCCCTAGGTCTGAATCTGGCCAAAGTGAATCAGGGCAGATTCAGAAAGTCCGAATCGACATCCAAAGTGAATCGGGGCTCTGTGCAAAGCCCTAGTATTTACCTGGCACTGAAAAGACCTGCCTTTCAACTACCACTAATACTACTTAAGCTGGTTTCTGTGATTCCATGCCTAGTACTTTATCTAAAATTAATTGTCAGCTTTGGTAATATTAGGCCTGCCATGTTTTTCTTTGCTTCTAGTCACGGGCTTACAACAGATTGGACCTGTGTGTTCCAAACAGTGGGAGATATAGCTCTGAAAAGCTGATAACAGTTATATTTTCAAAGAAAGAAAAGCCATTGTTTATTTGTCCCAGTATGCTTTGGTACAACCCAAGATCTTTTGCTTCACTTCACTTTTATTTTATTTTATTTTATCGATTTATACATGTATGTGTCATGTTTCAGACCAACACTTTGAATACTGTGTACAGTTCTGGTCATCACATTGAAAAAAAAAGATATTGCAAAGCTGAAAAAAGTGCAGAAAAAGTATCTTCCTTATGAGGGACGATTGCAACAGCTGGGGTTGTTTTGCTTGGGGAAAAAAGGAGGCTAAGGGGAGACATGATAGAGGTGTACAAAATTATGCACAGTGTGGAGAATGTGGATAGGGAGAAGGGGGCATCCTATGAAGCTGAAGGGTGGGAGATTCAGGACAAATAACAGGAAGGACTTCTTCACACAACGCAGAGTTGAACTCTGGAATTCACTACCGTAAGAAGTAATGATGGCCACCAATTTGGATGGCTTTAGAAGAGGGTTGGATAAATTCCTGGAGGAGAAGGCAATCAGTGGCTATTAGTCCTGATAGTTAAGTTCTACCTCCAGTATCAGATGCTCGGGAATATGGGTGGGAGGGTGCTGTTGCACCACGTCCTGCTTGTGGGTCCCTGGTTGATAGCTGGTTGGCCCTGTGTGAACAGAGTGCTGGACTCGATGGACCCTCTATCTGATGCAGTATTGGCATTTCTTATGTTCAAATCAGGCCCCTAAGGTGACGATTCACCCGTCTAGTCTAATTGGCCAGTTTGCCAATTTAGCCTCCAAATTGCCATCTAAGAAGTATAAAGGGTGCTTTATTTTGGGTGATGGTAGTACGGTCCAGACACTGTCTTCTTCCACTTGTAATAAGAAGAAGTGGTGGGGCAACACGGGAAGGTTATAAATGGGAGACGTCTGGACTGCTTCCCCCCAACCCAGTGAAATTTCGTGGATGAGTCAGAGCGATTGCACAAGAAAAGCCTAGTCTAGAACCTTAAGTAAGTCAAGCAGCCATCCTACCCACATTTACATATAAGTAAGTCCTATTGAACTGAATTCAATGGAGCTTACTTCTGAGTAGAGATGGATAGGAGAGCACTGTAAATAAAGAGATAAGATAAAGCAACCTCTCCCCCCCCCCCGCACCCGGAAAGCTCCGTTTCTGTCATTGTGCATGTTCCATGGAAAACTGGGATAATAAGTACCAGGTTTAAATAATTTAAAGAAGCGGTGCTGATGTGCCTCGATCCGGAATATGGAAGGCGCAGGCCTGTGGTTGTATCTGCTGGAGGCCTATATCCTCTTGTGGCTTTTGTGGTTTGTTGCCTTGCACGATTTGATGATGCTTGTTGCAAATGATCTGATGGTGTCAATAAGATTTCCAGACTGGCAGAGAGATAACAGATTGTGTATTATTAGACCCATGATCTTGGCAGTGGTTATGCATGTAGATGCTGGCAGATGTGGTTGGACGCTTTCCACGCTAGGGACGGGTGAACGAGCCATGCCAGAGAGAGAGAGAGACAGACAGAGAGACAGACAGAGAGACAGAGAGAGAGAGAGAGACAGACAGACAGACAGACAGAGACAGACAGAGAGACAGACAGACAGAGAGACAGACAGAGAGAGAGAGAGAGACAGACAGACAGACAGACAGAGAGACAGATAGAGAGAGACAGACAGACAGACAGAGAGAGAGAGAGAGAGACAGACAGACAGACAGACAGACAGACCCCAGATTCTCTAAACATCATTTCCAAACAACATTTTACTTGGTACTCCAGACATGTTTCACATTCTAATAAAATTTTACTACTAACATACTATAAACAAGTCTATCCCAACCTGGCACCCCTCCAGATGTGTTCAACTACAACTTCCATTATTCCCAGCCAACGTGGCCAATGACCATGCTAGCCTATGATGATGGGAGTTTATAAACACATCTGGAGGGCATCAGGTTTGGGAAGGCAGCTGCACACACACACAGCCTAGGCAGAGATGGGGAATGTGTGGGCCTCCAGATGTTGCTGTACTGCAATTATCATCATGCCTCGCCATTGGCTATGCTGGCTAGTGCTGATCACATCTGGAGGGCCACATGGTCCCAATCCCTGATCTAGAACTCTGAGGATATTGCTTATAGGGCCAGCACAGTCTGCCTAGGAAAGCACATGTGGCTGAGCTCAACTTTCAATTTTGTCTGTATTAAATGCTCAAAGTACTAAGAGATCTGAACAGGAATAATCACAATATTAGGGTGTAGAGACTTGGATTTTCATGGGGTGGGGGAGCGGAAGACTATAAGCACAATTATTTTGAAATGAAAATTTATTTATTTATTTATTTATTTATTGCATTTCCGTACCGTCCAGTAGCCGAAGCAGTTGCACCAATACATGTCGGCTCTTGACACATCCTGAAACATGAATATAAGGAGTTGAAAAACCCACATTCAGAGCTACCATGTGGAGCTTATGCCACCAAGAACCAGCTCCTAGCTCCTCAAAGGTTTGTTGCTGTTATTGTTGTTGTTATTATTATTATTTCAATTTATACCCCGCCTATCTATAAAATACCCTAGTTTCTACTTCCTGTTCTGCAACTACAAGGTTTTACAAGATCAGCTTCAGTCCCTATGCTGGGAGTTGTAGGACCTTTTTTCTGTCTAAACTAGGGTGACCATATGAAAAAGAAGTCAGGGCTCCTGTAGCTTTAAAAGGGAAAGGGGAATTTCAGCAGGTGTCCTTTGTATGCATGCGGCACCTGGTGAAATGCCCTCTTCACTGCCTAGAGTGACCAGATAAAAAAGAAGGCAAGGCTCCTGCAGCTTTAACTGCTGTGATGAAGAGGGCATTTCACCAGGTGCCGCATGCATACAAAGGACACCTGCTGAAATACCCCTTGCAATACAACTGTTAAAGATACAGGAGCCCCCTGTCCTCCTTTCCATATGGTCACCCGGAGTCCAACACAGACAGAAAGGGAAGGCGAGCCTTTAGGGCAGGGATGTCAGATCTTAGGCCCCTCAGGTCCTAATTCACCTCCCCCTTCCCCACATCCCCAGTTAGTTCCTTCTTTCCTCCCCTGGAATTTTGGCCCCGCCTCTTTTTGCCTTTGGCTCTGCCCACCATTGGAATGTGCTTCTCCCAGAGAGCTTCTCTAAACCAGAATTGGAGCCTTGGGCTGAAAGAGCTTTAATACCTCGGGCTTACAACAATTCAACTTGAATAAGGATGGCTTTAAAAGGGGGTTGGATAAGTTCCTGGAGGCGAAGGCTATATCCATTAGGGATGTGCTCCGCTTCTAATCGGACCGGTGAATTAGAAGCGGAGCGGGGGGCTTCGCCTGCCCTTAAGGCGGAGGCGAAGAGGATTGGGGGGCCGGCGGAGCGTGGCGAAGAGGATCGAGGTGAAGGCGGATCCTTCGCCTCGATTCGGAGCTCCGCCGGAAAGGTAAGTGGGTTTTACCGGGCCCTGCCGCTGTCGCTGTCGCCCATGCGGCGACAGCGGCAGGGCCCAGTAACCCCCCCGCCCTCCTCTCCCTTACCTGCCTCCGTCCACGGTCCGTCGGCATCTTCAATTGAGCCCGCGGTTCAACCAGGAAGTCTGGGCTGCTTGCGGCCCAGACTTCCTGGTTGAACCATGGGCTCAATTGAAGACGCCGACGGACCGCAGATGGAGGCAGGTAAGGCCCCCCTCTGCCTTGGTCCCTTACCGGGCTCTGCCGCCGTTGCTGCATGGGCAGTGACGGCGGCAGGACCCGGTAAACCTCCCGCCCTCTTCTCCCGGCCTTACCTGGCGCCACTCCCCTCCACTGCGGAGCTCCGATTCGGAGCCGGAGCTCCGCGGTGAAGAGGAGCGGAGTATGGGCGGAGCGGCGCGGAGCGGAGTGGGACGATCCAAAATTTTCGGATCGGCCCGTGGGGCGGAGCGGGGGGTCCGTGCACACCCCTAATATCAATGGCTACCAGCCATGATGGCTGTGTGTTACCTACCAATATTTGAGGCAGTAAGCCTGTGTGCACCAGTTGCTGGGGGAACATGGGTGGGAGGGTGCTGTTGCACCATGTCCTGATTTGTTGGACCCTAGTCGGCAGCTGGTTGGCCACTGTGTGAAGAGAGTGCTGGACCAGATGGACCCTTGGTTTGATCCAGCATCAGGGCTCTTCTTAAGTTCTTAACTCTAGGGGAACTTCAGCACCTGGATGAAGCCATTAAACTGGCCACAGACATGGACGTTGAAACCACAGTGCAGGCACCTGCAGCCAAGGAGACAAGGGCTGTTCCCTCATAAATGGATGGATATATGCAGATGGTGGCAGAGGGTTAACAGGACATTGGGAGTGAACTTGACCTCCCTAAAAAGGAAGTGGAAAGGAAGCCTCAGGGTCAAAATACATAATGCTGATGCAAGAATAAAGAAATGTTTCCAGCATTTAAACAAATAGTTTCAGCTAGGGTGATCATATCAAAAGGTGGACAGGGCTCCTGTATATTTAACAGTTGTATGGAAAGGGAATTTTAGCAGGTGTCATTTGTATGCATGCAGCATCTGGTGAAATGCCCTCTTCAGTACAACAGTGAAAGCTGCAGGAGCCCTACCCTCTGGACCAGATACAAAAGTGGGCAGGACCCCTCGCAACTTTCACTGTTGTAATGAAGAGGGCATTTCACCAGGTGCTGCATGCATACAAATGGCACCTGCTGAAATTCCCTGTCCTCCGTTTCATAAGAGCACCCTACTTTCAACACAGTAAGTCCGTTGCGGTCCTGGCCCTCCTTTCCCCAACCTCCGGAGGGTCCCTTCAGAAAACACAGCCCCCCAAAGCCCTTTTTTCCTCTTCAGTCAGGCCTGACACAGCACGGACCCCTCATTCTGTCAGGAACAGCTGCTTCTTCTATTCACCGCAAGTGCTCTCTTTCTCTGGTTAGATCTGCTACTCCTGGCCTTCTGCCGTCTCCCGCGCTTCTTCTCTACTCCTTCATCTGTTTTCTGCTTTCTCTCATGAAGACTTTCTTTGACGTCTCTCTCAGCCAGCCTTGGCTTCTTCTTCGCCCCCCACCTCCCCTCAAATCAACTGTCAGTATTCTTTTCCTGTCACCTGGTAACTTGCTCCATCCCACCACCACCCTGCTATATCTGTCTGATACTTTCAGTGCCTTCTACACATCTAAAAATATCATTATAAAACACAAAAGCAGTATAGAAAACCACAAAACATACCATCGCAAACCACACAGCAAAACAAGCAGCAACGATTTCAAGACTATAATTTAGCAATACAAGCTAGTTTCAAATTCATCAGTAAAAGGTGTATTTATAATTGTTAAATGTGTATTTGTAATTGGCAAAAGCCTAAATATTTTGTTCCTCCTCTTACCCCACCATGGGAGAAGTTTATTATTATTATTTAATATAGGATAGGTTATTTTCATGCAGGCACTCTGTGCTCTTCATACTCTAACAAAGATCAGATACCCCAACTAATACTGAAAACCAGGACATTGGTGGCACTTTGCTCTTGAAATCGTGTAGTGGAACGAGGCTTGTAGTCTTCTTCTGAGCACTTGGGCTTTGGAGCTGCTGCGTTTCGCTTCCTCTCCGAACATGAATATTGTCTGTCTCTCCTTCCCTCTGCGCTCATATATTTCCTGTATTGGTGTAATATTGGTCTGTATGTTCAGATGCTCTCATTTCCGCATTCTTAGGAGGAAGAAAGGCTTACGTTCCAATCGTCCGTCTTAACTAGAGTCGCCACTTACAAAATCAGCAAAAAAGAAGCAATACATCCCCTGTAAAAGAGGGCGAAAGAGGACTCTGATTTGCACAACGTTTGCATGCGCCGATTTAAAATTATAGATGCAAAGTTGGAAATAATGGCTAAAATTTTAATAGAAACACAATGCATTTCACCATAGTAGGAAAGACCAGGTGATCTGTGTACCTGTGTATTTTGCTGTCCAGGTGCTAACTTGGATGGGCAACTTCCAGGCCTTTGCACTATTGAGCCAGATCTACACCAAGCAGGATATGACACTTTGAAAACAGTTTGAAAACTCTATTGGTAGTGTGTCCTGGGTCCCAACAGTTGTCACGACTGTTATAAACTGTTTTAAAGCAGTAGTTTTAAATCAGTTTTATGTATTTTATCGTTGATTGTTGTTCCCCGCCTCGATCAGAATGGAGAGGCGGGTAAGAAATAAATTTATTATTATTTATTATTATTAGTTTCTCATTGTTCATTGTTAAACTAGATGTATACTGGACAGCCTTTCAAATACAGGACACCTTTAAATAGAGGACTGTACTCTGACAGTAGGATACCTTGTCACCTTACCCCTAACCAGACATGGGCCCAACTTGTTTTACCTCTTCCTGGTAAATCACTGTGCCTGTTCGATTCCAGTTTTGCTTTTCGGAAAGGTGTTTGGGGATGCCTTAAAAAAAGTAAAAGCTACTATGAGCTGTTAGAGTTACTGCAAGATGTAGTGATGGTGCCCAACGTGGACGGCTTTGAGATTAGGCAAATGCATGGAGGAGAAGGCTATATTAATGGTTACTTGTTGGCTATATATTACCTCCCATATCAGCAGCAGTATGTGTGACAAAATGAGAATTGCTTGCCATGTTGTGTTTGCATTAATGTTCATATGTGCAAGGCCGGTGCTACCATAGAGGCCACTCAGGCGGCTGCCTAGAGCGCCAAGCTAAGAGGGGCGCCGGGCACAGCGCAGCACTCATGTGTGTTGGCTGTGAGCTGGGCTGGCCCGAGGATTCAGCTGGGCCTGGGTGAGCGAGATGGCGCCCTGCGCCTGCCCAGCTGAAGCGAAGCCAGGGACGCTGGGGTGGGGGTGGGGCGGCTCCACGTTTGGACTTCCGGAACGTGCCCAGAAGAGAGAGAGAGAGATAGAGATAGAGAGAGAATGTATGGGTGAATGGGGTGCATGGGGTCTTTGAGTGAATGCATGTGTTCATGCGTGTGTTTGTTTGGAGTGAGTGATGCTGAGTGTGTGTGTGTGAGAGAGAGTTGGGGGGGATGATTTGCAGGTGATATTCCTATTAAATAATGTATTTTAGACCCATAGACGTTCCTTTCCAATTTGTTTGCTATAATTGGCATGACGGATTTCTTGCACTTTAAAATAAATTTAGCAGTTTCAAGTTTTGTGCTTATTTTTTTTCCAGGAAACATATGTTCTGAAAAAGCAAAGTTGGCATTTTTTGGGGTGGTGGTGGTGAAAGTAGCTCACCTTGCCTAGGGCGCAAAATAGTCTGGCACCGGCCCTGCATATGTGTTTGCTGTGTTAGATAGAACCCAGGTAAGTTAGGGTTAATTATATGTTAGGAGTGAGTGAAAGGTGGGAGGGGCTTGTGTGTGTGTAAGCTTCATCCCACATACCTGCTTCCCTCGGATTATACCCGTAGCACTAACCTTTCATGGTTGTTGTTTTTGCTACCGGGTGACAGCGATCCTTTGCACACCAGGAAGTGAGTTTAAGGGGGGAAATGTAAAAAATCATTAAAAAAATCAACAGATGACCCAATTCAATTCAAATTTGGTATACTTAAAGGTCTCCCTAATACAGTATCTATTACTGTGCCAATTTTGGTGTCTTTATCTTTAAAGCTTTACGCAGATGTAAGCATTTCTTTAAATTCCTGCTCCTGCGCCCCAGCGGCGGCTCAGAAGATACGCTCAAAAAGTAGGGGCTAAATACTGTGAATCTTTTTGCTTTGTTGCACAATTAAGGCAGGATGCATGGGAGAACTTCACAATCAAAGCAGATTATAAACTGGAAAACTTCAGAGTCCTTTGCATGCAATTCGCAGTGATTGCACAGTATAACGCTGGTGTGATAAAGCGCTCTCTCTCTCTCTCCCTCTGTGTGTGTGTGTGTGAGAGAGAGAGAGAAAGCAGACTGAGCAATCACTGTAAAGAAGGCAAACTCCACATTAGGCACTATTAGAAAAGGAATTGAGAATAAAACTGCCAGTATCATTCTGCCTTTATTCAAATCTATGGTGCGACCACACTTAGAATGCTGTGTACAGTTCTGGTCACTACATCTAAAAAAAGATATTGCAGAGCTGGAAAAACGCAACTAAAACGCTTAAGGGGCTGAGGCATCTCCCTTCTGAGGGAAGGTTACATAGGGTGACCATATCTGGGGAACCAAAAAAGAGGACACCTAGTGTGCGTGTGGGGAAGCAGCTTTCTGAGTCCTGCAGAAAGTACGTTATTCCCCCGCCACCTTAAAGAACCCGATTGGAGTGGAGGAGGGGAAAGGATTTCATTCTGCACCCCCACCATCCACTCCAATTGGGGCCTTTTCTATAATGTCCAGGAATGACCCACTTTCCCCTTTAAGACCTCAATTGGAGCTCGGGGTGGGGGAATGATGTGCCTCAAGAAAGCATGTCACTCCCTCCTGCCATGCTAATGGCAGCCTTAAAGGGGAAGGTGTGTCATTCCAGGACATTATTGAAAATTATAGAAAATCCCCCCTGACACCATGGAAAGAACAAAAACCAGGACAAATCCAGGGAAATCCTGACAGTTGGTCACCCTAAGGTTACATCAACTGGGATTGTTCAGCTTGGAAAAAGGAGGCTGAGGGGAGACATGATAGAGGTATGCAAAATTTATTTATTTATTTATTTATTACATTTCTATACCGCCCAATAGCCGAAGCTCTCTGGGCGGTTCGCAAAAATTAAAAACATTCAAAATATAAAACAGTATGAAACCATAATATAAAATACAATATAAAAGCTCAATCAGATAAAAACAGCAGCAATGCAAAATTACAAATTTAAAACACCAAGTTAAAATTTATTTATAGACTGTTAAAATGCTGGGAGAATAAAAAGGTCTTCACCTGGCGTCTAAAAGCATATAATGTAGGGGCCAAGCGAACCTCCATAGGGAGCTCATTCCACAGCTGGGGTGCCACAGCAGAGAAGGCCCTGCTCCTGGTTATTTGTTGTTGTTTATTCGTTCAGTCGCTTCCGACTCTTCGTGACTTCATGGACCAGCCCATGCCAGAGCTTTCTGTCGGCCGTTGCCACCCCCAGCTCCCCCAAGGTCAAGTCTGTCACCTCCAGAATATCATCCATCCATCTTGCCCTTGGTCGGCCCCTCTTCCTTTTGCCTTCCACTTTCCCTAGCATCAGCCTCTTCTCCAGGGTATCCTGCCTTCTCATTATGTGGCCAAAGTACTTCAGTTTTGCATTTAATACCATTCCCTCAAGTGAGCAGTCTGGCTTTATTTCCTGGAGTATGGACTGGTTTGATCTTCTTGCAGTCCAAGGCACTCTCAGAATTTTCCTCCAACACCCCAGTTCAAAAGCATCTATCTTCCTTCGCTCAGCTTTCCTTACGGTCCAGCTCTATGGTCCTGGTTATGCATGAAATAAATTATGCATGTTGTGGAGAATGTGGGTACAGAGACATTTTTCTCCCTCTCCCGTAGTACTAGAACCCAATGGGGCCATTCCATGAAGCTGAGTGGTGGGAGACTCGGGACAGATAAAAGGAAGTACTTCTTCACACAGCAAGATTACCCCTTGCCCTGTCTGTCATCTCGTCCCTCGAGATTGCCCCCCACAAGTGGCTTTCCTCCACATGGCCCCCCCAAATTATGTCCATGGGAGGAATGGGGGCATTTTGGAGGGACGGGAATGGGTCGTGCTCCTCACCTGCTGCTTCTCCATTCGAAATACTCTTCTTTCAAAGCTTTTTTTCATTGTAAAATTCGCTGTCAGGGTTTAGTGACCCACATTCGTGTAAAACATAGACTTCCCCGAACCTGGGGCCCTCAGATGCTTACAACTACAACATGTGGGATGGGAGACACTGGGAGCTGTAGTACAACTGCAGGCTTTCCTAGTCAAGTCTTTTCTTGCGTGTTCCTCATTCCTCATTTACAGTTGTTTATGCGTGCTTTAGACAATGACATCACCACTCAGTTTTGCTTCTTTTCTTTTTTTAAGAGCAATTTTGCAGGGGGAGTTTTTGGCGTGGGGAAAATCAGGTATTTGGGGGCATCACGAAACAAAGCGCAAGGCCCCACCACTGTAGTTGCGTTATTCTGCTCTACCACAGTGCCACCTAGAGGTTATGTAGTAGACAGTATGGAAAGGCAGGAAAGGAAAATAACTTCATGCAGAGCTCTGGTCTTAATTCTGCAACAAAACCACATGACTCCGTTCATTCCTACTTTGGGAAAAACGGAGGGCAGGATGGGGCCACCACAAGGATTATATTTGGCTCACTGGCTTGAGGTTGCCTGGCTTGAGGTTCCCTGTGGTAAATGGTTTGGGGACAGAACTCCCTCCCAAGAGACGTTGAAGTGCCCCCTTCACGACTGACTTTTACATGGCCCGTTACGACATTAGGATTTTGCCACCAGGCTTAAAATGTATTTTAGTCTTGCTAGCTATGGCTATTAATTTATTAATTTATTTAAGTATTTTACTCTGGCTTTTAATATTCTCCATAACAACAACAACAACAACATGAATTGAGTTGCCAAGCAACCTGTATCAGCTGAAGCCTGTACAGAAACATACCTAAGCGTTATATATATATAGGTGTGTGTGTGTGTGTGTGTGTGTGTGTGTGTGTGTGTGTGATGCCACACCCTTTTAACATATAGTGCCCAACTGTTAAATTGACGAGTCTACTCTGGGAGGCCATTCCACAGTCTGGGAGCAGCAGAAGAGAAGGTCCTCTGGGTAATACCTGTCAGCCTAGTTTTGGCTGGCTGAAGGAAATTCTTCCCAGAGGACCTGAGTGTGCAGGGCGGATTGTACGGGAGAAGGCGATCCTGCAGGTAACCTGGACCCAAACCATGTAGGGCTTTAAAGGTGATAACAAACACTTTATACCACTTTTTAATGTGGTAAACTGCCTTGTGGCTCAGTCATGAATAGTCTATTAGACCCATTAGCTTTACCGAAGCCTTGCTCTGGGTGGAGATGAACATTCCCAGAACTGGTTTGTTGGTATGGACCAAAACAGCTGCCTGCATGTCAAGGTTCTCCTTGGGGGTGTGGCTATGGGGACGGTCATGATGAGCGCCTGCCCTTCAAAATGGACCCCTACCCCACTGATCTCTCTCCACGTGAACATGACTCTTCAGCGTTGTAATCAGAGGCACAAAGGTCCAATTGTGTGCATGGTGGACATGAAAAGCGGTCATGTTGCATTCGTCAGCCTGTTTTCACATAAGACCATCTGTTCAAAGGAAGATGCATTATCCATGGTCGAGCTGCATCTTTCTCTCTCTCTCCCTCTCCCTCTCTGCATGCATGTGAGTATACCGTCATGTTCTGTCAGCCACTGTAGCACAGACATTAATGGGCTGTGTTCTCCAAATCCTGTCTCCAGAAATCTCAGCGGGGTCTGGGTCTCTTTCCCGTGGGAACAGAAACATTAGTCAAATTGGCAGAAAGCAAGCAGCCCTGCAAACTTTCATTCCAAGAGCACCCCACCCCCCGTCCCCCGTTTCTTTCTTGCCATAGAAAAAAGATTTATTTATTTATTTATTTATTTATTTATTTATTACATTTTTATACCGCCCAATAGCCGAAGCTCTCTGGGCGGTTCACAAAAATTAAAACCATCATAAAACAACCAACAAGTTAAAAAACACAAATACAAAATACAATATAAAAAGCAATGACGATTCATTTACCCATGGGGCTGGGACTGAGGATACCCAGGTTCAATGAAGCTCACCTGGGCTAGTCACCCTCTCTTCAACTAACCTGCCTCACGGGAATGGAACCATGTATGCGCCATTGGGCTCCTTGGAGGGAAGGTGGGGTGAAAAATGTAAGAAGGATCAAAACGTGCAGTTTCAGTTAATCAAGGTCTGAGGTTGAGTAATCTGAATTCATCTTAATGAAAATGTGTGTTAGTGTTTGGGAGGGAAATGATTTCACTCCCTCCCCCCATCTCTCTTACACACACACCAGCCTAGTTCATAAGGGTTGTGTGTATGTGTGTGCGTAAGTATGTATATGTGTGTGTATTATTGCATTTATATCCCACCTTTTTCCCTCCAAGGAACCCAAGGCAGTGTACATAATTCTCCTCCTCTCCATTTTATTCTCACAACAACAACCCTGTGAGGCAGGGTGGGCTGAGAGACTGTGACTGGACCAAAGTCACCCAGTGGGTTTCCATGGCCGAGTGGGGACTAGAACCCGGATCTCCCGACTCCCAGTGGAACACTTTAGCCACTACTCCACACTATATATAGGGTAATAGAAGCTTTTGAAAGGGTGAGCAATGGCTCACATGAATTCTTCTTTCACATAAGAACTATGGACCTCTTTAGTCTATAAGGATCCATAATTTTGTTTAGCTTTATTAAGAACATCAGAAGAGTCCTGATGCTGGATCAGACCTAGGGTCCATCTAGACCAACACTCTGTTCACACAGTGGCCGACCAGCTGCCGACCAGGGACTAATAAGCAGGACATGGTGTAACAGCATCCTTCCACCCATGTTCCCAGCAACTGTTGTATATAGGCTTACTGCCTGATACTGGAATTTATTACTTGATTGGGCACTATATGTTAAAAGGGTGTGTCATGCCACACACACACATACACACATGCACACCTATATATATAAAACGCTTAGGTATGTTTCCGTACAGGCTTCAGCTGATACAGGTTGCTAAGCAACAGTAACAACATGTAACATCAGCTGATACAGGTTGCTAAGCCCCTCGCCCGACTCCTCTGGGCTTTCCAAGGTAATCCTACCCCCCTTTCTGCCTCCTTGCTCCCCCGCCCACAAAGGGGGCAGCGCCACGGTCCGGAGCATGAGCGAGGCACAGCTGGGGACCTTGGTGGCCGGGTGGGAGGCTGCTTGCCTGCTGCGAGCCCAGGCCCCAGCCTAATCTCATGCGGCCGGGCCAAGGCTGACAGGAACCCCGGGGAGAGGGGGACACCTGCTCCCCTCCCCCGACCTCCCTGCCCCCCAGGTGTGCCAGACGGCGCTGTATCGGCGGCCTCCAAGCAGCCCCCACCCCCTCAATGATATTTAATTAATAAACTTTAAGATACGCTACAACGGCGTATGTTACGCTGGGTACAGCTAGTATATTGAAAACACATCTAACACTTGATGGGTCGTCGGGTCCCTGGGGTAGGCATGGCTGGGCACATGCTGAGGGGCCAATGGACAAGACCGCCCTGGAGATGCTCCTCCTCTTCACCGTTGCCACCTCGTTGTTGCCACCTCTTGCTCTGCCTCCTCACTCCCTAGCTCTCTGCCTGCCAAGCAAGCCAGAGATCGCAAAGGCGAGAAAGAAGAGGAGGAGCCATAGTAGTTGGTGAGACAATGGCGGTGAGAAGGCAGAGCCAGCGAGGAAGGAGGGGTCCCATGGAGGGTATCTTGCCCAATGGCCCTCAAAAACCTGGCGCTGGCCCTGGAAGGGCTGGATTTACCCCATGTACCAGATAACATCAAGGTCATAGAACAGCCTTCCTCAACCTGGGGCGCTCCAGATGTGTTGGACTGCATCTCCCAGAATGCCCCAGCCGGCTGGCTGGGGCATTCTGGGAGTTGTAGTCCAACACATCTGGAGCACCCCAGGTTGAGGAAGGCTGTCATAGAAGGAGCGCAAATGTTGTTCTCAAAGAGTATAAAGATTTGCAAGCTTTTACTTTGTTCCATGTACACTTGTTTCGCCCCCCCCCGCCCCCGCTCCCGCCCAGTTCACACATATGGGAGAAAGTAATTACAGACCACTCTACTGAAGAGCACGTTACTAATTAATGTATATTTCTTTTATGTATTTTTACCTAGTTCAATCGCCAAAGGGGCTCCCGGAATAACTTCCATGTAGTCAGACAGTCCTTGCCCACAGGCTTGTGGGGACAGGGTCTGAAAAGATACAACACACAAGGAAAGAGGAAAGGGGAGGGAAGAGAAGAAACGAAGTCATCTTTCAGCTGGGCCAGTGGAATGGCCCTGTTTCCCCTCTCATCTCCTTCTATACAGTCTGCTGGAACGGCTGCTGGTGGTGAAATGAAGAGTTTAACAGTTGTGGCCAACCTTCTCAGCAAGTGGGCCACATCTCAAGTCCAGAGTTTGAGTCCATGCCATTTTCATAAGCTGGTGTGAGTCATGGACTGGGAAGACCAAGAGATCAGATTCCTACATTGCCACCAAACCTCCTGGGTGACCTTGGGTCAATCTCAGCCTCATCTACCTCATGGGATTGTTGTAAGTATAAAGGGTTGAACCAGGGTTGTCTGCCCTTTTCACTCACAAGACACCTAGGTTTCCTCAGCCTTATGGGGCGGGTGAGAGTTCAGCCCTCTTTTCAGGTATTTCTGAAGACTCAAGAGAAACTGTCTAACAATTAGTTCCCACAGAAACTAATTGGGTGGGTTTTAACACTCTGACCAAGTGTGGACACCCACACTGCTAGATAATCTTACTGACAAAAATCTGACACAAAATTTCTAACACTATCAAGGGTGAGGTGTAGACCAAATACAGGCTAACTGTTTTAATTCTTCAGATTGCTTAATAAATTAGCATGGGCTTTCATGGGTTGCAACCCACTTCATCAGATGCTGAAAGTAGAACCGGAGGCCTTGAGTCTGAAAAGACAGGTTTGTATGTGTGTGTTTTAAATAAAGACTAACCGATACACATATCTGCATGCAAGTAGTGAACATTCTCATCACATTAAAAAAATATATAATCCATTCTTTACAACCAAGCCATATGTTACAGACGCATATGAACAAGATCTTGACAACCAGTTGGACATACTTCAGTGAGTGCTCATCAACTTAAGATCCCACACAAACTTGGTAAATAGCACAATTACAAGGGCTAAATCCACATTATCAGAGACCTAGGCAGGATCTACACTACTGCTTTATAGAAGTATTGAAGTCCACTGCTAACTGTTGGGGCACTTTACACATCCCAGATACCACATTCGTAGTGCTTTCCCCCTGCCTTTTCTTCCACATTATCTAAAATACTGCAACAAATGTCATTGTGTGTCATATGAGGTATAAATGCACAAGAGGGGTATAGTGTTACTATGATGGGATCGTAATGATTTGACACAAGGTATAGATCTGGCCCTCCAGCCCATTCTGGAAGAAGAACCCACTCTCAGAGACATACCAGGAGACACCCTTATGCTAGCTTATAGGCAGTCAGCTAACCTGAAGCAAATGTTGACCAGGGATAAAACCTCATCAGTGGACTCAGAGCAAAGTTCGAGACTGTGCAATACACCTAAATGCCAGCCGTGCTCTTGCAAACTGGTGAAAATGTAGGTAGACCCCACGGGGCTTTCCACCACATCCAGGGCAAATATACCTGCACATCACTGAAGGATGTGAATGGCTTTTGGACACCTGCGTCAAGTGCCCACGTCGATCAGACAGGACCATCTTTAAGACAAAGATTAAATGGGCACAAATCAACCATAAGAACATTTATAAACACTTTAACCTCTCTGGACAAACCATCAAGGACTTCAGGGTGGCAGTTTTAAAGAAATTGAAATCAGGGGCTCACTTGGAATGTGAGATTGATGGCTGAACAAAAGATAAAGAAATTTGACTGTGTTTATCAGGGTTGCAACAGGGAATAGGGTTTCTATAAATGTTATAAAGATTCTTAGTACACCTTGCGGTTTGTAACTGTTGCTATGAGAGAATGAAATGCTTGCTGTGCAATCTACCTGATTAACTGTCTTTTCAGGCTCGAAACCTCCTGTTCCACTTACAGGAGCTCATGATAGGATTGTGCCCTAAAACTATTAGTCTACATTCGTGCTACACTTAACTCTTGAATTTGTAAACAGAAGGCTAATATAGTTATATTTTAATATTATTTATTATAAAATATATGTTATCTATGACGAGCATTGGAAATTTATCTAACCGCTGCTTTCTGAATCTATTGCAACTTCTGAAAAAAGGCAGCCCAACAGAAAGCACATTAGAGAAATCAAGTTGAGAGGTTACTGGGGCATGCACAGAATGCCTAGGTCTTCTTGAAACTAGGATTGCACTGGCTTCTTCTTCTTCTTCTTCTTCTTCTTCTTCTTCTTCTTCTTCTTCTTCTTCTTCTTCTTCTTCTTCTTTATTTATATAGCACCATCAATGTACATGGTGCTGTACAGAGTAAAACAATAAAATAGCAAAACCCTGCCGCATAGGCTTATATTACTTTATGGATATTGCTCTGTAAAGCGTCACACGTATTGATGGTGCAATATAAATAAACATGTTTTTGGTGTCGAATTGCATTGTTTGGGCAAGTGGCGAATTACCTGCGCTGCTATTTATGGGAAATGTCACAGCAAACCCCAGAAGACGGTTAGGGCAAAGTGTGCGTCGTCAGACAACGGGCCCTTGCAGGTGTGAGATCAAAGGCTGTAATGAGACCCAGCATGCGTGATTCATGGCTGCGCATCCTGAAGAGGAACCTTGCACAACAGCAGCTGTGCGGTGTGCGATGGCCAAACCTTTTGCTTAACCGCGTAATCCAGAGGTAGGGGGACTGTTGGGCCCCCCCACGAACTGCAGCCCTCATCACCAGTGGAGGCTGGTGGCACTGACATCAGTGGGGTGGTGCATCCGCTCTGGGTTTTGGTCAGAACCAGTCAGAACTCTAAAGGTGCTCTCCAAAGTTGGATAGCTTCTTTAGTGTTCTGACTAGTTCTGACCAAAACCCAGAGCGGATTTACCACCCCACTGACATCGAAGCCACCAGCCTCTACTGCTCACCACACTTAACCATTGGTCATGCTGGCTGGGGCTTACGGGAGTTGAAGTCCAACAACCTCTGGAAATCCAAAAACTTCCCTATCCCCACCTTTAATCCTTTGGATTTCTTTGGTTTTAACTAGTGCTGTACTGAAAATGTCTTCCCCAGTTTTGTTGCCTTTCTCCTTCAATTTGATAGATAGAAAATGGCGTTTGAAATGAAATTCAAAGCAGAAGAAATTTTGGATAAATTCCCATGGGCTGGGTTTGGGTTTCTTATGCGTACCTTACTTGGGAGGTGGCCCAGGAGCGTGTGTGAGTGTCCTGTCTTTCATTGTTCAATCATCTCTCTGGCAGCCTGTAGCCTCCTCGGCTTCCCGCACTTCATTAAAGTGCAGGGCAAGACGTCATGAGACAATAGGACTCTTTCCAATCAGGCAGTGCAGGCAGCCTGGGAGGCTGCAGAGGGAGATGTGTAATAGAAAAAACCACAGCACCTTGTTCTGTCACCTTGCCGTGATTACGTCAGCTCAAAAACATGACAAAAATAAATTTAAAACACCCTGAGAATGAGGCAGAACAACGGAGGCCTCCTTGATGCGGGGAGAAAGCCACAGGTCCAATTACTAAAGAAGTGGACTTAATTCTGCTTATTTTTAGTATGGAATATTTTCTTCCCAAAACTATCCATGGCCCAGGACAAAAAAGTACCAGAATGGGAGAAACCAATAGATTTCTTGTGGGTTTTGTGTGTGTGTGTGTCTAAGGAAATCTAGCTGGATTTAGCTGGATTATTTGGGGATTATTTCTTTTTTTGTGCTGGGCACTTTATGTGTATAAAAAGAAAACTGTAAATGGTAAATGGCTGAAATTTGGAGAGTTTATTTATATGTGCAAGTAACAATGTCCTAGAAAGACTTCTTTGTAGGTCTAGGCCTGTATACATTTTGCAATGAAAAGTGCGCCGAGGTTCAAATTTAACTTACATTCTTGGATGAATTAATCAGGCACCAAATTCATTCCTTTTTTTTAAAAAAAAAAGTTACTTATTTTTAATACCAGTACTTATTAAAAACATTCTTGGCACACGGCAACATTTCTCACACAGGAGATGCCACACACATACTTTTAAAAACAAAGAATTATTCAGGACTGTTTTTATGTCATATGCAGATTTAATCAGTTGTAAAAGATCAATTATTATTTTTACAGGAGTCATTACATTTTCTGTGTGAGTCACCACAGCCTGTTTTTCCTGTTCCGCTTGCTCTCGCTCTCCTCTTTCTGTTGCTTTCTCTGCCTTTTGATTGTAATTTCCCTGGGTGCAGAGACCTGCTTGATCAGGGCAGGATTTGGCTTTAGGAACTGTATAAAGTGCTACATCGCAAGATCAGGAACTACTGGTAGGGCTCTGGGTGGTTTGCAAGACATCAGCCAAGTTTTCTGACTCCCAGTTGTTTGACACTAGAAACACATGAAAAATGCTCCTCTATCCAGATCAGTGGAGGCTGGTGGCTCTGATGCCAATGGGGCTGTTGATCCGTTCAGGATTTCAGTCAGAACTCTAAAGGTGCTGCTTTAGAGTTCTGACTGAAACCGAGAGCAGATTCCACCAGCCTCCGCTGCCCTAAATTAGGATGTTGACATGAAGACTGTGGAGGACAGACCAGGCAGGAGAGGGATTAATTTCTGGGCGAAGTATAAAGTGCTGGTTATCACCTTTAAAGCCCTACATGGTTTGGGTCCAGGCTATCTGCGGGATGGCCTTCTCCCGTACCATCCACCCTGCACACTCAGGTCCTCTGGGAAGAATTTCCTTCAGCCAGCCAAAACTAGGCTGACAGGTATTACCCAGAGGACCTTCTCTTCTGCTGCTCCCAGACTGTGGAATGGCCTGCCGGAGGAGACTCATCAACTTAACAGTCTTTTAGCATTTAAGAGAGCCCTAAAGATTGATCTCTTCCGGCAGGCCTATCCAGTGGAATTTTAGTATTTTTTTAGGAAGTTTTAACAATATGGAGAGGCAGGTAAGAAATAATAATAATAATAATGGGTGAAATAACAATGAGCTTAGGCTGGGTGCTGAAAACAAATTCCTGAGCTGAGCATGTGCTCAGAGGTACCCTTCTCCTTAAATCTTGTGCCTGTCTTTCCCCATAAGCCACTATTTGGGTCTGGTTGCTAGAACTTGGCATTCTATAAAACAACAAGGCAGACCCTGCAAGCCTGAGGCCTGCCCACTCCTGCGCTGCAGCAGCATACACGGACGGCCCGGCAGAAACCACAGCAGCAGCACAACAGATGCCCACTCAGATGTCTCAGCCCTAAATATATTGGTGCGTCAGTGAAGGAGATGAGCAAGCCGCCAAGACTAGAAAGGGCAAGAGTCCAGCGGCCCCGAGGAAGGCAGTGGGCCAAAATAAGAATAGATCTCCGCTTGTACTTCAGCCCTTTTTACTCCTGCTCTCTTTCCCCCAATCTCAGAGTCCAATTTCATGTGACAGCCTGCACTCTGCATACGCTCAGGAGCATTTAACACTTTATTCCTATTCAACATGTTGGAAGGCTGACAGCCCGCACTCTGCACATGCGTAGGAGCATTTTCACTCCACTCTCATTCAACATGTTGGAAGGCTGACAGCCTGCACTCTGCACATGCGTAGGATCATTTTCACTCCGTTCTCATTCAACGTGTTGGAAGGCTGACAGCCTGCACTCTGCACATGCATAGGAGCATTTTCACTCCGCTCTCATTCAACGTGTTGGAAGGCTGACAGCCTGCACTCTGCACATGCTCGGGCCGTTCAAACACCTGCGCTTCCATCCCAGGGTTCGGGGCGGCCGCGGAGGGCCCCACTGGAGCAAAAAAAAAAGCAGCCGGTCGAGGCTGACGAACAGGCACGTGCGAAGCCAGCGCCCGGGCAGGGGAAACCGGCAGGCCGCCCCCACTCTTCCCACACACGCCCCCCGCGACGCGGCCTCCTCCTCCTCCTCCGCCGCCGCCCTTCCCGGCTTCTCTCCTGGCGACGGCGCCTCCCCCGCCCTTCCCGGACACCAGGGCGAGCGGCGGAGTGTTCCCCGCGCCGAGAAGCGCGTAAGAGGAAAGTCCGCGCCAGGGGAGGAGGGGCAGCGCAGCCGCCGGAGCAGCAGCAGCAGCAGCAGCAGCAGCAGGTGGGCGGGGAAGGCGCGGCGCGGCCGCCGCTGCTGCTCTCGCCAGAGGCTCCGCGCTCGAGCAGCCGCGCTCAGCCTCCGACGCCGCTCCCCGGCCGGCTTTTGCCACCGCCAGCGATCCCCGGCGGCCTTGGCGAGGAGCGACCCTGGCAGGTAAATGAGTCCGGGGCAAAGAAGCGCTGTGCGGGGCGCGCGCGCGGGGGTGCGCGGTGGTGGTGGTGGCGGCGTGGCTACCCCGAAGCGGCCAGGGCAAGCCAGAGCCTCGGGGTGGCCGAGGTCGGGCTCCAAGCCGGCGGTGGGGACGGACGCTGGCCTGCGAGATTGAGGCTCCGGCTGCCAGGCGCGGCGGTACCCGCAGGAGGCTGCCTGCCGCGGGACGTCCGTTGCGCGAATTGCTGGCCCTCGGGTAGGGTGGTCAAATGGGAAAGGAGGACGGGGGTCCTGGATCTTTAAGGCTGAGTTCAGACAACCGTTGTTTCCCATTCTGTTCCTATCACACACACACCTCAGTTGATGAGCGTGCCCTCCGAACTCAGCCTAACAGTAGGGTGACCATATGGAAAGGAGGGCAGGGCTCCTGCATCTTTAACAGTTGTATTGAAAAGGGAATTTCAGCAGGTGTCCTTTGTATATATGGGGAACCTGGGGGAAATTTCCTCTTCATCACCACAGTTACAGCTGCAGGTGCCCTGCCCTCCTTTAAATCTGGTCACTCTAGTATAGCTCCTGCAGCTTTAACTGTGGTGATGAAGAGGAGATTTCACCAGGTTCTCCATAGATACAAATGACACCTGCTGAAATCCCCTTTTCTGTGCAACTGTTAAAGATACAGGAGCCCCCCATCCTCCTTTTCATAGGGTCACCCTACCTAACAGAAAAGGGAATTTCAGCAGGTGTCATTTGTATGCATGCAGCACCTGGTGAAATTCCATCTTCATCACAACAGTTACAGCTGCAGGAGCCCTGTCCTCTTTTATATGTGGTCAAGAAAGCAGGGCTCCTGCAGCACAAACCGTTGTGATGAAGAGGGAATTTCACCAGGTGCTGCATGCATACAAATGACACCTGCTGAAATGCCCTTTCCTACACACTTGTTAAAGATACAGGAGCCCTGTCCTCCTTTCCATAGGGTCACCCTAGAGAAACTCCCTGAGCTCATCACCCCCACCCCCGCAGCAGTTTGGCGTGTGTGGAACGGCAAAACCTAGCACGCCAGGTTCCACTGCTGTAGTAGTTTTAACTTCGGACCCATGGCATCAGACTGGAAATCCTATGCAGGCTTAGACAGGAAAAAGCTGGACGACTCCCAGTATTGACAGGACTTTTTCCTGTCTAAGCCTGCATAGGATTGTGCCAGAAAGCTCTGGGGTGGAAGTTCATTTTCCTATGTCTTGGACTATAACTCCCATCATCCCTAGAGGTTGACTACTGGCTGGGGCTGATGGGAGTTGTGCTCCAACGCAATTGGAGCGCGCTAGGTTGGTGAAGTCTGCTGATGAGGGTTTTTTGGGGTACGGCAGGGTGCAGGGAAGGAGAAAAACAACAACTGCTTCTTTTTTAGTCCTTGCTCAGTGAAGGTGGCATCCTGGACAAACTCTAAGCTGCTGAGCTTAGATTAGTGCCCCCTTTAGTCTAGGGCGAGTGCCCAGCACACCGGCCAGGGGCGGGGGGATCCTGAGCAGCGCTGGGATTGTGGGGATGCTTAACCCTTTCTGCCCCGACTGTGGAAGGGTGGGGACACTTCCACATCCCAGTGCAAATAGCAGCTCTTGGAGGGGGAGATCAGGACTGTGGTAGGGGAAAGGGTCGGACTCCTGCTCTCCTCCTCCTCCGCTAGCCCACCGATGCTGTTGATCCATCCCGTGCCTAGTTTGGCCACAGTCCACAATGCTTTCGCCCCAATAAAGGTGCTCGTCTTTGAGGTGCCACAAAATACTCTGCTCTTTTGGCTGCAAAACTCAACAGTCCGACCCTGGCTTAGGCTTCCCATTGAATTCCCACTGAATTCACGGGCGTAGGATTGCAGCCGGAACACTGCAACAGGACTCCACAGTGGCATTTCTTCGCATTTCTAGCTTCCCTTCCCTGTTTCTTCTGTGCCGTTCCCTCCTATTAGTCTGACATTTTAAAACATCAAAGCGCACGATCTGGCCAAAACAGTGTTTTGAAGAGCCATTCAGTTTCTATCCGGGAGTGACGCATGTGAGTGTGACTTAAGTTTCTTCCTGTATAATATTGCCAGGATTCGACCATTTTTGTCTGTCTCTTCTGCCAAGACTCTCGTTCACGCACTGGTTATCTCTCGGTTGGACTACTGCAACCTTCTTCTCTCTGGCCTTCCTTCGTCTCACATCAGTCCGCTGGTCTCTGTCCACCACTCTGCCGCTAAGATCATCCTCTTGGCCCGCCGCTCTGACCATGTCACTCCACTTCTGAAATCTCTTCATTGGCTTCCAATTCACTCCAGGATCCAATATAAACTTCTCCTGCTGACCTTCAAAGCTCTTCACGGTCTAGCTCCTGCCTATCTCTCCTCTCTCATCTCACACTGTCGCCCCGCTCGTGCTCTCCGCTCCTCTGATGCCATGCTTCTCGCCTGCCCAAGGACCTCCACTTCCCTTACTCGGCTCCGTCCTTTTTCTTCTGCTGCCCCTTACGCCTGGAACGCTCTTCCAGAACACTTGAGAACTACAAACTCAATCACTGCTTTTAAAACTCAGCTAAAAACTTTTCTTTTCCCTATTGCCTTCAAATATTGAGTTTGTTCTGACTCTATACTGTTAGCTTCACCCTACCCGGTGCCTGTTTACACTTCCCTGTGCCTGTTTGCATTCTCCTTCCCCCTTTATTGTTTACTACAACTTATTAGATTGTAAGCCTATGCGGCAGGGTCTTGCTATTTACTGTGTTATCTGTACAGCACCATGTACATTGATGGTGCTATATAAATAAATAAATAATAATAATAATAATAATAATAATAATTGTAGTCCTCCTAACCACACTTTCCTAGGAGTAAGCCACAATGAACACAGTGGGAGTTACTACACAGTACATGTGAGCAGGGTTCTGCTCCACGTCTCTCCCATCAGAATCGCTGTCAATTTCAAAGTGCTTAAATACTTGGGCTGGATCCTGCCCGTACCATTCAAAATATTCCAGATCGTAGGCATTGCCCAGTTTTATTCTGATATTATTTATTTATTTATTTATTTTATTATTTAAAGCATTTTTATAGCGCCGCCTCACCATTTCTGGCATCGAGGTGCTTTACAATAACATATAAAACAATTCCATTAAAACCCTCAACCCACATTAAGACAGTTCCATTTAAAACCCTCACCCTCAAACCATTAAAAGCCCTGTGTGTGTGCTTTATGTTATATTTTGCTCGGTACACAACACTACGTTGTTGTGTTTCCTTCTCTTGGAGGATTGGAGGAACATCTTTGTGCCTTGTTTACTTTTAATTTTGTGTGATTTCAATGGAACTGCGTTCATCCATTGTAAGCTGTTTTAGTGTTGTTAACAACAACACGCAGGATGGAAACGACGACCGTGATCGTGATAATCACTTAATCCAGCCTTCAAGGTGGGGCAAGTTGAAAATCTAACCAGAGAAGTAAAAATAAATAGGGGAAACCATCCAAATTCAAAGGGGTAGTCCCAGTGAGGCAGCCTCAAATGCTTTCTATTCAATTTCAGTTAAAAGCCGGTGCGTCTTTTGTCTGAGCGTGAACATCTTTCCATGTTTCTTTTTTCCCTATTTTTGAGATACAGAGAAGAAAGGACTCCCCCCTTTCCCATCAACACTCCCTCCCCCCTCCAATTGTCTATTCATAATTGTCTGCATGGATTAGAATCCCCCCTTGGCTCATAAACAGGCGTCGTCGCGCAGCTGAGGCACACTGAGGCGTGCTCGGCCAAAGCCTCTGTTATTGTTCAAGCAGGCTGCTGGGAAAAGAGCTAGAGAGATCCTGGCGTGTATGTTGGCTCTGGAAAAAGAGGAGGAGTGGCAGGCCGCGTGTTTTGCTTGCATAAGGTCCCAGGTTTGATCCCGGATACCTCCGGACAGGGCTGGGAAAACTCCTGCCTGAAACCGTGGAGAGCCGTTGCTGCCGGTCTGTGTCGACAGTACTGGGCTAGTTGGAAAAAGGGGCTGACCAGCAGGACCTTCCTCCCCCACCTCGTTCCAGCTCTACACACATCTTAACGCAGAGCGACAGGAGGAAGAGAGGAGAGGAAGAGACGTTTTTGCAGTCTCATGCTGATTCCTGCCTGCTTCCTCACCAGAAAGATGGAAGGGAAGGGAGACTGTCCGGACTTCCTCTCGCTTTGCACTGGTATATTTTGAAGCATGGGCGCTCATCATGTCGCGTAAGCGCTCCCCCAAGGAGAGTCCCAAAATCCAGGCAGCTGCCTTGCGCCATTTCACCAAACCAGTTCTAGCAGTTTTCATCTCCACCCAGAGCAGGTGTTTTGCAAAGCTAATGGGCCTTAATTGCTCATTCGAGACTGAGCCACCCAAAAATATTATGCATTACAACAGGGACAGCTCACAATGATATATCGTTGCTGGGACAAGCCGTTTTCCTAAGCACCACAGTGAGGATTGCAGCCAAGCTCAGAGGGGACAGGTGACGCCAGAGGGGGGTGGCAGATGATGTCATCATCCCTGCTAATCAAAAGGCCCGGGGGCCTTGTTTGCAGCGGCACCCACCCTCTGGAAAAACCCTCCCTCGTGTGGTTCGGGAGGCAGGAAGCGTAACCTCTTTCAAACGCCTCCTAAAAACATAACTTTTTAGCCAAGCTTTCCCTGGACTATAACTTATTCTGGTTTTATATGATATTTTTAAAACCTTGACTTTTGTATATTATACTTTTCATTATAAGCTGCCCAGAGAACCTCGGCTATTGGGCAGTGGAAAAATGTAATAAATAAATATAAATAAATTAGACCCTGTGAACCCTGGCTACTGTACAACACGACCATGGCTCAGTGGCAGAGCTCCAGCTTTGCCTGGCGAAGGCCCCAGGCTCGAACGTCGGCACGTCTCCAGGTAGGGCTGGAAAAATTCCTGCCTGAGAACCATTGCTGCCGGTCCGTGTCAACAATACTGGGCTAGATGGCCCAAGGGGCTGACTCAGTGGCCCTGTTCAGAAGACACCTTAAACCAGCCTTCCTCAACCTGGGGTGCTCCAGATGTGTTGGACGGCACCTCCCAGAATGCCTCAGCCAGCTGGGTCATTCTGGGAGGTGCCGTCCAACACATCTGGAGCGCCCCAGGTTGAGGAAGGCTGCCTTAAACCAAGGCCTTAACCATTGTGGTTGAAACTGTCTTCTAAAGATGGCCAGCATGCAGCAGCTTCCAAAGTTCCTACCAGAGCCAGCCCTCCTGCAACACAAGACTCTGGTTCACGCGATTTAAACTTCGGCCGGTCATTTTTTTAAAAATTATTATTATTATATTTATTTGTATCCCACCTTTTGCCCAATGCTGGGCCTCAAGGCGGCCTTACAAAGTTTAAAATATACATGGGGGGGGGAGGGAAACAAAACCATAAACAATTAAAAAATACACAACAAAATTATAAGACATTAACATAGATGGAGGGCTGGATTATTCTCCAAAGGCCTGCTGGAACAAAAAAGTTTTAGCCTGCTTCCGAAAGCCCATCAAGGAGGGAGCCAGCCTAGCTTCCCTGGGAAGAGAGTTCCAGAGCACCGGAGCAGCCACCGAGAAGGCCCTCTCCCATGTTCCCACCAAGCGTGCCTGTGAAGAAGGTGGGACTGAAAGAAGGGCTTCTCCAGAAGATCTCAAAGCACGGGCAGGCTCATAAGGGAGAATACGTTCTTTCAAATAACCTGGACCCGAACCATATAGAGCTTTATAGGTCATAACCAGCACTTTGAATGGTGCCCGGAAACAGACTGGAAGCCAGTGGAGCTGTTTTAACAGGGGAGTTGTCTACTCTCTGTAACCAGCCCCAGTCAACAATCTGGCTGCAGCTCTTTGAACCAGCTGGAGTTTCCGAACACTCTTCAAAGGCAGCCCCACGTAGAGCACATTATAGTAATCCAATCGGGATGTAACTAAGGCATTTTGAATGTTCACGCCTCGGAGGGCGGTCATCCCGGCTTATCACGATGTCCAAATCCGTCAAAGGTTGTTGGTATGGTTAACGAACCATCCAGAACCCCTGGGCTGTTTTAGGGATGAATATTCAAAATGGCCACAGGCATGCGCCGCAACCCACCACGGCTTTAATAAGCCACGGTGTTCATGTGAACAGGCCCAGTGTGAAAGTGGTGCACCAGGAGGAGGGGGGATTGGGGCTCCTGCCCCCGCCGCCTGCCCCCAAAGATGCCTTTGCATTTGTGTTTGCAGTGATTGGGGCGGTGGGGCTGCCAGACCTGTCTTTAACCTCGCTGCTTCCGCTTTTCACCTCCGTGCAGGGCGTGCTCAGTCTCACAGTCCCCTGCTGCTCGCCTTGCAAGCAGCCACCAATTGGGGATGTCCGTGCCAGGAAATCTGGCTCTTTGGGGGCTTGCTAAAGTTCTACGGAGTGACCAAGTTTGAGTTGAGCTGCATTTCCCGCCCCCCCCCCAAAAAATTCGGGAACCTTTTCTTTCTCTGTTGTGGCACCCTGGTTGTGGAATGAGCTCCCCAGAGAGGTCCACCTGGCGCCTACACTGTACTCCTTTCGTCGCCAGCTGAAGACTTTTTTATTTTCTCAGTATTTTAACACCTAAATTTAACTTAAATTTAAATTTTACTGTTTTAACTATATTTTAAGCTTATATCAATTTTGCTGCGTGGTTTTATCCTGGTTGTGCATTTTATACCGTATTTTGTATTTGTGCTTTTAACCTGTTGGTTGTTTTATGATGGTTTTAATTTTTGTGAACCGCCCAGAGAGCTTTGGCTATAGGGCGGTATAAAAATGTAATAAAATAAATAAATAAATAAATAAAATTATTTTATTTGCAGAAGTAGACATTTGTGCAAATTGTGGCTGCAATTTGTGCAAATGTCTATTTCTGCAAATAATATAAAATCTACTAGCTGGCCAACCCTCTAGCAGAAGACGAGCTGAAGTCTGGGGGGACCGAGTCGGTGATAGCTTTTTGAGCTCTAGTCCTAACCAGGTTCCTCCAACTTCCCTACCTCCATAGCAGCTGCTGGGTGGAGCTGTATGTTCAGTCATTAGCTGGGTTTGCACAACATGGCAACCCACACTCAAGGTTGAATATGGGTTGAATGTGAGTTGTTGCTGAAACATGGGTTGTTGTGTTGTGTGACCCAGCTGCTCTAACAAATCACGATTTGTTAACCACAAAAAAAACCATGAAGAGGACCTGTAGTTTGTTGTTGGGTTGTGAACTGTGGGTTGTTCATGGTTAACAAGCCATGGTTTGTTAGCACAGATGGGTCACACAACACCACAACCCACTGTGCAACGGCAACCCTCACTCATAATAAAGCTTGAGTGTGGGTTGTCGCGTTGGGTGTACCCGTTGCCCCTCCTGCCCCCGAGGTGTGGACACAGCCTGTTGCTGCAGAGGAAGGGAAAGGATGGAGGGGACTTCGGTCTCCACTCTCCCCCAGCACGCCGCTAGAGTTCAGACAGGGAAGGAAAACAATCCATGATGCAGCAGCTCCAGGCTCAAAGAGATGAGTCATGGAGCACGCCTGGCCAGTTATAGGCTGCGTGCGGCGGCTGTGCAGCTGTGCGTACTCCCTGGGCCATTGGGTTGGGGCAGGACATCATGAAGTCAAGATGAGGGGCAAGCAACTGCCCGGCACATGCTGCTGCCGAGACGTACAGGCATTTTTAAAAATAAGGATGGCGCCCTGATCGAATCAGTGCCAATCCTGATCAATTCAAGGGCAAACTGTAACTGTTTGAAACTGAATTGGTGATGGGAGATACCGTATTTCTTCGATTGTAAGATGCGCACTAATTTCAGTACCACCAACAGAAAAAAAACACCCTAAGACACACCCGCGATTCTAAGACGCACCCCATTTTTAGAGATGTTTATATGGGGAAAAAAGTGCGTCTTAGAATCGAAAAAATAGGGTACAAACATCTGCTGCATTGATTTCAGGATCTGTACATCTCTCTCTAATCCTGCTGGGCCTCTCTCTCTCTCTCTCTTTCTCTTTTAATTCTCCCCAGCCTCCCTCTCCTCTTCAATGTGTGTTTAGTCCAAGAACATACTTCTGTGAACAGGAATAGAAGACTGCTTAGCAGAGGTGTGGAAGAGAGAGTAGGAAGAAGACTGAAAAAGCCAAGGTAGTGAAAAAGCTGCATTATTCAGGCTTCCTATCATTGTCCCAATGCATTTTATGTACTGATATTGGCACTGTAAGCGATACTGCATAGAAAAGACATTTGTTTAACTCCTAGATGTGTCCAGTGTGCACTCATTTGATGTGCTCTTTTTCCCATCACCGCTTTGGATACAAGAAGAAAGGGTGTAGAGATGTAAATAGTGCCTACTATCAGCTTCGGCTGATACGCCAGCTGCGCCCCTTCTTAGAGTCAGAAGACCAAAAGACAGTAGTGCATGCGCTGGTAACCTCAAGGCTTGACTTCTGCAATGCGCTCTACATAGGGCTACCATTGTACCTAGTTCAGAAACTTCAACTAGTTCAAAATATGGCAGCCAGGTTGGTCACCAGTACATTTAGGGGTGAGCATATTACCCCAACATTAAAATCACTCCACTGGCTGCCAATTAGTTTCCGGGCAAAGTACAAAGTGTTGGTCATTACCTTTAAAGCCCTAAATGGTTTGGGTCCAGGTTACCTGCGGGATCGCCTTCTCCCATATAGTCCGCCCTGCACACTCAGGTCCTCTGGGGAGAACTTACTTCAGTCAGCCAAGACTAGGCTGACATCAGTTTCCCAGAGAACCTTTTCTTCTGTCGCCCCTGGATTATGGAACGGCCTGCCGGAGGAGATTCGTAATATTAACTCCCTCTGTGATTTTAAGGCAGCTTTGAAGACTAGCCTTTTCCAGCAGGCCTACCCAGATTAATGTAAAACCAAGGATTTTTAAAAAATGTGTTGATTCCTGCACTAATGTTGTTCCCTGCCTCGATCCAAAGGGAGAGGCGGATAAGAAATAAAATTATTATTATTATTTCTATTATTAGTATTATAATAAATGGCCAGAGCTTTGTCCTCCTACAGTGCAATCCTATGCATGTCTACTTAGAAGTAAGACCCATTGAGTCCAGTGTGGTTTACTCCCAAGTAAGACGGTATAGAATCGGAGCTTGTTTCTCCCTTCTCGTTACTGAATTGCCCTTAGAACTTCAGGGGCTTCAACTTGTCCTGGGCATTTCTCAAGCACCGTCTGCCAGAACTAGCTAGAACACCATCCTATCCTGATCCCATAATTCCAGGGCAGAGGAGGGGAACAGCGTCTCAGCAACACAGCAGCTCCCTCGCTTAGTGTGTTTAGGACTGTTGCCAGTTTGTGTCTTACAGCATGATGTATGTGTGTGGATTTAATAGTGACGTTTATTTCACTTCTTAATGACCTTGCAAACAATTGAGGGCATACGGGTGCAGCGAATGAGAAATAAGGTGATGTCTTAGTCAAGCATTGAATTATTAGTATCCATTGTAAGAGTTGGTTTGTGCCAGTTTTTAGCATTCGATCCTATGCATATTTACTCAGAAGTCAGTTCCACTATGTTCACTTGGGATTTCTCCCAAGTAAGTGTGCGTAGGATTATTGCCTTAGCTGCCTTCCCAGGGTCTCTGTAAACTTCGGGCGTTACTAGACGAGTCTCTAGCGCGCGTTACCTTCCGCAGTCACGTCGAGGCTTCCAGATGACGTTCACGAGGATCCGCCGTTATCCTGCGGTGAAGCCTCTTTCTCCCGACTTTAAAAAAGTGAGTTCTAGTGTGCCTTTTCCTGCCGTCCTGTGGTAATTCGGAGTACGTGTGGGAGGATGTGAGGTCACTGCGGTCCGCACTGGGCAGGAAAAGGCGTGCTAAGGGGAGTGGCCAGCGGCTTCGGTCAAGCCGCCTCCGCCATTTGCGCGCAGTCCGCCAGCTGGGGCAGCGCGGCGGAGCGGCTTTTTTTTATTATTCCCCCAGTGACAGTTTGCGCAGGAACGGAGGAACGGAAAAGTGGCTGGTGACTCCTTGCGGTGGGCAGCTACCGTGGCCGCATAATGGCGGTGCTGTACGCTGCCTGTTAGTGTGGGTACCAGGCTGGCAGAGGGCAGAGCTGTTTGTGGGCTGCTGCCATGGCTATGGCCAGATGTGGGTTGGCTCCTTGGGATGGGGCACAGGGCACAGAGGCGGTCATCGCCGCCGACACCTCAGAGGCATGATGGGAGATGTAGGCACAGAGTGCCCATGCAGACGATTGACCTCGGGTCATATGACACCCGCCACGACCCCCATCAGGAAGTGAGCGCATCAATGTTGACCCTCAACAGCACCAGCAGCACTTCAGCTGGCACTTCAACTGCCCCCGCCGCCGCCGGCTCCAGCGCCACTGCCGCCGGGGCCGGCGGCGGCATCGCTGACGGCTGCGCAAGTTTGCGGTCTTTCGGACTTGCGCAAACCGTGCAGCGAGCGAAAAAAAAAGCCGCGGCAATCAGGCCGGTGTGGCTGCGCAACCGTGCTCGCGGCGGCAGCAGCACAACCGGCGCAAACTTCCGCCACAAATCGAAGGCAGGTGTGGATCATGAGGCGTCACGGCTGAACGGGAAAATCCGCTTTCACCGCTCCTCAACGACGGAACACCTGGTAGGTCTAGCAAAGCCCTTCATCTAAAAACCAGTGTTATTTATTTATTTATTATTAGATTTATTTATTTATTTATTTATTACATTTCTATACCGCCCAATAGCCGGAGCTCTCTGGGCGGTTCAGATTTATATACCACCCAACTGACAGACACCTTCAGTTTACAATAATTTAATGTGACTTATCTCTGTGGTCATTCTGCATGTTACGGTCACTTGCTTTAAAGTATTTATAGCATATTATAAGTTGTCCCAACTACACATATTCTTAACTTTCTGTTCTTAACATGTATATTCCACCTTCCCTCTAGGAGTGGGTGCATGCTTTTGTCCTCGTAACAATGCTGTGAGGTAGGTTAGGCTGTTGTGATTGGCCCAAGGTGACCTCATGAGCTGGAATTTGAACCTGACGCCTGAGCCGTGTGTGCTAGCGTTTGCACTGGGCAGCTGGCAGGGGTGGGTCACATAGAGCTCAGGCAGTGATCCTTGGCTTTGGAGTTTCACAGGCAGGCTCTTATCTTCATCTTTGAATGGTTAAAGATTATTCTTTGCCAATCCTGAGAAATGCCGGAAACCTAGGCTGAATTGTTGACCAGCAGTGCACTTAAGCCTCAATACTATGAGGTTTTGGTTGAAAACTGCTCTGAGTTGCAGTCATGGGCCATCATCCCATCTTAGTCCTCACATTTTTTCTCAGGGACCCAGATTCATTCTGTCACTTCTCTTCTTGTGTTTGTAATACCTCTTAATCAGGTTGCATGGGGAGAGACACCACAATGAGAGCCAGTGTGGTGTAGTGGCTAAAGTGTCAGACTGGGAGTTGGGAGGTCCCGAGTTCTAGTCCCCACTCGCCCATGGAAACCCACTGGGTGACTTTGGGCCAGTCACAGCCTCTCAGCCCAACCCACCTCACAGGGTTGTTGTTGTGAGGATAAAACAGAGAGGAGGATTATTTACGCCACCTTGGGTTCCTTGGAGGAAAAAAGGTGGGACATAAATGCAATAATACATACATACTTTCTTGTTTGCCTAAGGGAGCAGACCGCACTGCTTGTTCAATGTGGCCAGTAGATTCAGTTGCTTGCCTTGTCTGAACAGCTGAAATTGACAGGAGGTAGCAACTGGACTGCCTGTTCAGCCCAAGGCGTGATGTCAGCTGGTTTCCCCATCCTATAATGTCTCCAAGATTTCTGGCTTGGCAACTGAAGTGCTAAACTCAGGAGAAGATCCTGCACAAGAATGCCTGAGGGTATTGTATGGGAAGAGAGACTGGTTGCCTTCTGTTTCCTTCAAACCATCTCATCACCTTTTAGATGGGACGAGAAGTGTGGCCTGTCTTCATTTTAAAGAGCAGTGCTCCCGTTCTTTCCCTGTGATGGGACAGCATCGTTGGTCTCCTAATTTGAGTTTGGAGTCAATTTTTGTGCCCTTCTCCTGCAACTTCAATCCTTCGGGTTTTTTTTAATTACTGCCTCTGTTATTGGTGAGAGCCTGTTTTGCTTTTGCTCATTTTGTTATCCTCAGACAGTTTCCTAACGAAATACTTGTGCAGAGCCCCTGAAACAGTTCTGATCCAACTTGTTCTGGTTTGGAGTCCATTTTTGTGCCTGTTCCCTTCAATTTTGTGGATGCTGCCTCTGTTCTTGGTGAGAGCCTGCTTTGCTTTTGCTCATTTTGCTATTCTCAGACAGTTTGCTAGCAAAGTAGTTGTGCAGTGGTTGTGATCTAGTTTGCTGAAAACTCCAGATGGTTCAATACTTTCCTCAGACTCCTACCCTGTTTTCCCGAAAGTAAGACATCCCCCGAAAATAAGACCTACTTCCAGTTTTGCCTCTCGCTGTAATATAAGGCATCCCCCCGAAAATAAGACCTTTTTTTTTGTTCAACAATAAATGTGTACCGTATTCTTCTTCATGGAAAAATAAGACATCCCCTGAAAATAAGACCTAGCACATCTTTGGGAGCAAAAATTAATATAAGACACTGTCTTATTTTCGGGGAAACACGGTAATATGTTTTTCGGAACTGACATGTTTGAGAAAGTGACTGTGATCTTTCATCACAAAACTAACAGAAAGTGTCACTTGGTTTCCTGGCACTGCTGGACAGAGGGGAGATCTGTTGGACTTGTTCAATTCAGTCCTGTAAGAATGGTAGTTCATTGGCAAGTCCCTGTGGACAAAGTATTTATTTATTGTATTGTATTTATATTAATATCTCACACTAATATCTTAGAATGGCTAATAGCCCATATTAAATCAACACAACACATGAACACTGTGAAAATCTTAACCCTAAAATTAAAAATATACAGTAGAATGCAATAAAGCCATCACTGTACCAGAAAGCAGATAACACTTCCTTACACCCCCAAAGCTTGTACAATAAATACATCTTTAACTGGGGCCTGAATGCTAACATTCAATGTGGGGGAATCTGGACTGGATGGGAGTTTCACTGTTGGGGTGCCACCACCGGACAAGGCTCTGCCATGCGTCAGCCCCATGGACTACATTCCTCAAGGGCACCACAAGCAAAGCTTTCTTAGCTGATTTCAAATCCTGTTTCTTCTAGGCTGTGAAAATATTAAAAACTAAGGCCTTAGCTAGACAGGGCGAAATCCTGGGGCGATCCCCGGGATCATAGAATCATAGAATTGCAGAGTTGGAAGGGGCCTACAAGGCCATCGAGTCCAACCCCCTGCTCAATGCAGGAATCCACCCTAAAGCATCCCTGACAGATGGTTGTCCAGCTGCCTCTTGAAGGCCTCTAGTGTGGGAGAGCCCACAACCTCCCTAGGTAACTGATTCATCCCTGTGCATCCACATGACGCACAGGGGATCCCGGGATCAGGGAGGGATCATCCCTCCCTCACTCTACACTTTAGGCTCGTGTGGCCAGCGCCGCGGTTTCCCCCGGCTCCTAGCGGTTCCTTGCAAGGAGCTGGGACCCCCCGTGCATGGGGCGCAGAACTCCTTAGGAGTTCTGCACCCATTGGGGGTGGGGGTGGGGAGCGGGGAAAATAGTTATTTTTAAAAAAGTACTTACGTTTTGCACATGAGCACTTGTGCGCTCCGGTCTCTTTAAAAATAATTTTAAAATGGCGGGCGCGACACCTCTCCCTCTGAGGTCATCACACGCCATGTGTGAACAGAGGGGGAGATCTTGTGATAAAACAATAGTGAGATCTTCACCCCTCCGTCCTGCTAGACTGCTAGGTCTAGCTAAGGCCTTAGTGCGGCCTTCCTCAACCTGGGGTGCTCCAGATGTGTTGTACTACAACTCCCATAATGCCCCAGCCAGCTGGCTGAGGCATTCTGAGAGATGCAGTCCAACACATCTGGAGCGCCCCAGGTTGAGGAAGGCTGCCTTAGTGTGATGATTCGCCACAGCGGGCTTTCTCCGCTGCGGCACCCCAGTTGTGGTATGAGCTCCCCAGAGAGGTCCGCCTGGCGCCTACACTGTACTCTTTTCATCGCCAACTGAAGACCTTTTTATTCTCTCAGTATTTTAACACTTAATTTTAACTTAAATTTAAATTTTACTGTTCTAACTCTGTATTTTAATCTTATATCAATTTTGCTGCGTGGTTTTATCCTGGTTGTGCTTTTGATACTGTATTTTGTATTTGTGCTTTTAACCTGTTGGTTGTTTTATTATGGTTTTAATTTTTGTGAACTGCCCAGAGAGCTTCAGCTATTGGGCGGTATAAAAATGTAATAAATAAATAAATAAATGATCCCAAACAGTGTGATGGGAGCAAGCTGCTAGCACATAGAGAGAACTCAATTTAACTAATGGAGAGAGCAATCCTATGGTCCCTGGGTGAGTGTCCCAGGGACCATAAGTTTGTTTGGATTCCCCCTTTTGAGGAAAAGCTATCTCAGCAGAGGAGGAAAGGAGGCGTTCCTGTGGACGGGGACGGGAGGACACCAGAGAGGCCAGGATATGATTTATCCTGAGTCTCCTCCAGCCTCCTTACCTCCCCCTCCAAAGCCCCCTTACTAGACTGACTAAAAAGCCCACCTTAGCAGACTCTGCAGAGCAGGAGGACGGGGAGGTGAAGATTGCCTCTGTCGCTCCTCCTGCCCTGCGTTGGGTGATTGAATGCCTCTGCTGGAAGTTGAAAGGCTTTTTTTCCTGTCTAAACATGCATAGGATTGCACCCTAGAAGTTTGTATTCACCCCAATTCCCCAGCCACAGAAGAGGCTGCTGACTGTAACTCTTTCATCCACTCTGCTCAGCAATCAGAATGATTTGGATCATTCCGTTGCTGCCAAGAAAGGGAGACAGTAGAATTAGTCACCCTTGCAGAAGGCTGCCTGGGGTTCTCCGTGTTCCGGGCTTGCCTTCCGTTCAGTCAAGGAGTGACTTCCTGTGAGTCGCGCAAGAACAGAGGGATTGGGCTCCTCCCGGGGAAAGTTTCCATTACACCTTTCAAAGCAACCGTTCTTTGGATGCAGGAGTGGAGCTGGCCTTTGATTTCAATTCCCTTTTTAAAAAAGAGAGAGTGTTGTGATTCTGCTCTTTTAAAAGTTTGACGAACACAGAGGGTGATCCGTCTGGAATGGGAGCAGATCCCACACCTGAGTTCTGGAAACCCAACCCTCTTTATCCTAGACTACAGCTCCGATCATCCCCAGCCAGTTGATGGGACTTGTAGTCCAACACATCTATCGGGCGCCGCCTTCAGGAGGATTGCGATAACTTGCCTGTGTTGTACGTATATTGCAACCTTACTGGTCCAGGCGGCCTGCTCCCGTGCTGCTGTCGCCTCCGTGGGGATCGATACACTTCGCTAGGCGTGGCGCTTGTTAGCAGCTGACGAATTTGTGTGGCTGCAGGCGTGAGGCTTTTCTCCCCACCTTCCTCCAGCATTGGAATCGGGCACCCTGGCCCAGTGGCCTGTGGCAGATAAAAGTGGCCTGCGCGTGATCAGAAGCGGCTTTTGTGTGGTGCTTCGTTTCTCTGGCTGGGGAAGCGGAGCGTTGCCCTGCTGTCCCTGTGCCTGCCCCGCCCCCTTGCCTCTCATGCCTCGCAGTGACCTGGAAAGTGTCCCGCTGGGGAGAACCCATGTAAGTTCCTGTTTCCCACCAGCAAACTACACTGGCGTCCTTATGTCTGTCGCTTCTGCAGTGTCGTCCTTTCTTCCTCCTCCTCTCTCCTAGCTGAGAGAGAGAGAGGCTCATGCTGAAGGCGCCAGGGTGGCTGGATGCCAGGGAGCAAACAGGGCTCCTCTTCTTTCCGGGTCATGCAGGAGAGGGCATTTTTCAGCTGTGGTACCACGCCGAGGCGGGAGAACTCCCTTTTCTGCACCCCTCGTCCTCTGCATCTGGCAGCTCTCCTGAGAGGGCATCCAGGCTGTGGAGCGCTTGAGCGCTTTCATGCCGCCTCCTGCTTCAGTGGCTCTCTGCCTTCATGCTTTTTTAACATGCAGAGAGACAGGGAGCTGCACCCCCCACCTTCTGTCCCTTGCAGTTCCTGCCCAGCCTGGGTTACAGCGGAGTCCCCCAACCTGGGGGTCCTCTAGATGTGTGGGACTGCAACTGGACCATAGCACCGTTGAGAGCTGCCTCCTACTGACTCAGGCCGTTTGTCCGTCTGGCTCAGTATTGTCGACACTGACTGGCAGCAGATCTCCAGGGTTTTAGCAGGAGTTTTTCCAGCCCTACCTGGGGGCTGTCTAAATGCTCGGAAAGCCCTGGGGTGGGTGCACAGTGGCGCGGCGTCGATTATATGACGACGCTGCAATCGCGCACCCACCCCGGGGCTTTCCACCGAAGTTGCGGAAGAAAATAAAGTTGGGGACTTACTCGATTTTTTTCTCTGGAGCGAGGCGAGGACGCTCAAGAAGGTGTCAAGACAGCCCTGGCAGAGGCGTGGCCAGGCGGTGCCTGGTGGAAGGCAGCCTGCGATTGGTCGCCTTCCACCAGGAAGAGGGCAGGGGTGGCTCTGGTCCCCACATGGCCGCCCAGAAGCCCCACGCTCCCTCCTCTGCGTTGGGATTACCTGACACCACCCCGGGGGTGGTAATGCGCAGGGTTTCCGAGGGATGTGGTGCCAATCCAGTGCCATGAAGGCACCCCCCTGGAGATGCCAGCCTACAAGGAGGATGGAGAGAGAGAGAGAGAGAGAGAGAGAGAGATATTGCTGCTTTTCTTGAAAAGGAAAAGGTGTGTGTGTGTGTGATTACATACTTCTGCTAAAAAGAGAGAATGACTTTTCTCCAGCAGAATTTCTCCCTGCTCCCACCCCGCAAATAATAATAGTAATAATAATAATAATAATAACAACAACAACAACAACAACAACAACTTAGAGGCCAGCAGATCAGAGTTTCTGTTCTGTGGCTGGGTAGGGCCTCCCTCCACAGCACTGCAGGGACATGTTGATTCAGCATATTAGAAACGCTCTTAATTCTCTATGACTCTGTTAGGAGTTATATGTGACATATAGAAAGATGGCAGAGACAGAATATTCTTGACCAGATGATATATAATATTAAACTGTTTCTTTATGTTGAGTTTGAAGAAAGTAGTAACAACAAATGATGAGAGACTACGAAACACAGTCTGTCCTTTCCTTAATACAGACAACTCACAACACAGAAGAGCAGTTAACTGCCTTTTTGCAACTGCAACAGAACAGAGCGGAACCTCCCCCCCTCCCACCTTATGCTGTTAGAATGTTGGTCTAACTAGAATCAGACTATGCATAACGCAATATTTCTAACACAGCAGAGGTAGTTCTAGGCAGCCGAGGACTTGGTGGGAGTCTTTGGGAAACTCTCAGCAGGAAAGTAGCTCTACTACAAGCTCCACTCAACTAGCAGGGCTGGAAAAGGCTTCTGGCTAAGATGTTGGTCTTGGGCAGAAGGTAGTGTTAGAAAAAGAAAGCTATGTCAGCCAAAGTGAAGCCATTTTAAAAAGGAAATAGAATTGCAGCCATTTCACAGCAAGCGAGAAGTCACGTCTATCCATAGGTGTCAGCTTGTTTCCCCCTTTATCTAACAAAAACTGTTACTCCTAGCTCTGGCCTGGAAGGTCATTGTTGATGTGGAACAAAGGAACAATGTTAGTTGTTGTAAGACGAAAAGAATACAGAGCAAGATAACTGTTATGCTAAACTTTATGTTCTGATTGGCTAACACTGTCACTGGGCAAAGCCCAGACACTAACTATATAAAGGTACTTAACTTTCGTTTTCTTTGTCTGACCACTCGCCTTTTAGAGCTCAGAACTTGATTTAAATCAGTGAAGCGCTTTTTGAACCCCCTGTCGTTGTGAAAGTAGAGTCGTGCTTTGGGGCTAATTGGATTTCGCCCCTGGGCAAAAGAACCTTTGTCTAACAGTAGTTCTCAAGGTGATTTGAACTCCAACTCCCAGAAGCCCCTGCCAGCATGACCAATGTTCAGGATTGCTGGGAAGTGAAGTCCCAAACCCCTGGAGATTTAGGGTGCAATCCTATGCACGTATACACAGAAAAAAGTCCTACAACTCCCAGCATGCTGGCTGTGGAATTCCGGAAGTTGCAGGCCTTCTTTCTGTGTAAACATGCTCAGGATTGTGCCCTTAAAAACTTAGCACATTTATTTTGGCATAAGCTTTTGTGGGCGCTGTCCACTTCGCCACATGCCATGTCCCCAAAATCCAGTGGGTCGTGTCCACGAAAGCTCATGGCAAAATAAATGTGTTGAGACTTTTTAAGGTTATGTGTAACAATATGAAAGAACTGCTGGATTCAGCCTGACTGGGAGGAACCAGGATGTCGTTCAGGGCAGCAGCACGCTCTGCTTCTGGCCTGGGGAGAGAGTGGCCACAGCCTGAAAGAGCAATGCATAGGCGTCTTTGTTTTTAAATAAAATTTGTAAGTTTGTTTGGAAGGAGAGTCTGTTTGAATCTGCTTGAGTGCAGTCCACCAGCCTTGAACAATTCTGGACCAGTGCCCGGAGAAGCACCTTACGTCGCCCACCCCCAATGCATTCTTCTTGTTCCCTGGTACATGCACAGACAGGCCGTGACGGCAAAATGTTACATATTTGGTTGCGATCCAAATTGTAATCGAGCAACTTGAAAGGAGGGAAGAGGGCATTTGGAAAGCGACCCGGCTGTAAACAAGTAAGTGCCAGGAAGTTGGGAAGTGGGGACGCCCCTTTGCCGTGTTTTGATCCGGTGCAAGAAGGCAGCTCCCAAATTCCACCATGCTGTGGATCCAAAAAGACTTCCTGGGCAGCAGGGTAAAAGGAGCCATTTCTCAAAAAGACATGGCCTTTTGGAACGACCTGGAGTCCCTCTGAGACCTTTCCCGCCTTTTTCCATGCTCCGTTGCTCTCTTGCCCTTTCTCCTGAGCCGGACAACAAGAGTAGGCTGACCCTATGGAAAGGAGGACAGGGGGCTCCTGTATCTTTAACAGTTGCATAGAAAAGGAAATTCAGCAGGTGTCATTTGTCTGCATGCAGCACCTGATGAAATGCCCTCTTCATCACAACAGTTAAAACTGCAGGAGCCCTGCCTAGCGGGACCACATACAAAAGAGGGCAGGGCCCCTACAGCTTTAACTGTTGTGATGAAGAGGGCATTTCACCAGGTGCTGCATGCCTACAAATGACAGCTGCTGAATTCCCTTTTCTACACAACTGTTAAAGATACAGGCACCCCCTGTCCTCCTTTCCATAGGGTCACCCTAAACAAGAGGGCAGTGGAGGCTGTTGGCTCCAATCCCAGTGTGGGGGGGGGTGAATCCATGCCAGGTTTTAGTCAGAACTCTGAAGGAGCTATCCAAGGTGCCTTTAGAGTTCTGACTGGTTCTGACTGAAACCCGGAGCGGAGTCTCAGCCCCACTGACATTGGTACCACCAACCTCCACTGCAAGAGGAGTCATGGGTGGGTTTCCTGTCTCTTGTTGAGAAGTCATATTCACTGCTTGCCCAGTTGTCCACATTAACAGCTGACGTGTGGCAAGAACTTTTGACCACCGTAACCCAGCTGGATCAGCAGCTTTTGACAGAGAGAGTCCCCAACTCTTCTTTTCACATGCTGTGTGGCCACACCTCGCTGCAAGTTAGGCGTCTGGTTTGATGGACGCTCATTTGTTTATGAAGCAGCAGGGAAGGGGAAAGAGACTGAAAACTCAAGCGAATGCAAACACTGGCAGCTTCCCCTTTTTTCTTTTGCAATTCTTATGAAGTAGAAATTCACACAGAACGTGGTATGCATGGTATGCATTGCCAGGCCTGGTGTGGATTCTTGAGAATCGTGGCTTTCATTTCCAGCAGTCCAACCGCCCAATGGTGAAGAGACCAGGCAGAGCGTTGGGCCTGAATTCCCAAAATTCTGTGGATGTTTTCAAACAGCCTGTAGCTGAAACAGGAGGTGACAGAGAGCTTAAAAGCATGGTGGCTTGTTTCTCTCTTATCTTGCAGCGCAAAACCTCCATTTTAAGTTGAAACGGTGGATATTTTTCATTGTAAAAGTTGTTTTGATGTATATGCCCAGCCCTTTTTCTTCCCAAATGTACAGTTTTGTGGCTGAGCTATGTTATCCAGCTTGGGTGTGTGTGTGTGGGGGCGGGATGTAATTGTCTTCAAACTGAGTATAGAAAGAAGTGTGAGGAGAATCCTTCAAATCCTTCATTTTCTAGGTGAGAAAATGGAGCATATTGTGACACTGCATTGTAGAAGGAGGGAGAAATAATACCTCAGTTGACAGTGTGTTGAGCTATAGACTATTTCCAATTTAGTGGTGTACATGGGCTGGAACGATCATCTAATTATCATTCATCCTTGTGTTATGGGGGCCTGATTTTTTTTTTTTAAAGAGAGAAATTCTGCAGCAAAAAACATCAGGCTGATCCAATGAAGATTAATCACTTCTTAGTCCCTTTTATGTCAATGAGAGACCTTGGCATGTGCTTAGATCTCTCCCACTGAAATTGGTGGCACTCAAAAGTGCTTCTTTTTGTCTAGATTAGTGGTTCCCAAACTTTTTCAGGTCACCGCCCCCTTGGTTCCACAAACCCATGCCCAGTGCCCCCTACCCTACACTATAAAAATCATTATTCAGAATAGAGGTTTTCAACGACCCACTAAGGAAGATAATAACGATAAAATTCAAAACAGTAACAATTACTTTAATATTTATTCAAAATCCAAAGCACCCGCCACAGGCTTGCCGAGGGAGGGAGGGAAAAGAGCGAATGCCTCTGTTTTGCAGCCAGCGTGGCAGGGCACACCAAGCAGGGTATGTCTCTTCATTAGAGTTTGGTGCTTTTGAAACATTTCAATTCACCGTTAAAAGGACTCTTCTTAAACAGTATTAATACATGTGTGGATTCTTCCCCTATATGGCTTGTGACCAAACTACCTTCTCCCATAAAAATGTCCCTGGGTTTTAAGACCTTCTGGAGAGGCGCTTCTCAGAAAAGACCACCTCGAGCGCCCCCCTGATGCCCCCTTGCCTCTTAACGCCCCCCTATGCAATCCCACCGCCCCCAAGGGGGCAGTACCGCCCACTTTGGGAACCACTGGTCTAGATCATGTCCTCTCTTTTCAGAATCAAAGCACAAATTTGGGGGCAGTTTAAATGCCTCTTAATGTGATCATGCGATGCCTGCCCTCAAAGGCCAGCAGTTGGGTCCCAATGCTGCAATTTCCCCACAAACAGTCGTAAACGGATTCAAAGAGCTTTATTTATTTTATTTATGCATTTTTATTTATTTATGCATTTTTATGCCGCCATACAGCCAAAAAAGGCTCTCGTGGCAGCTTACAAAAGTATTTCTTGACAGTCCCTGCCCACAGGCTTACAATCTAAAAGACACCACACAAAAGGAAAGGGGATTGGGAGGGAGGAGGAAGGGGAGAATGTCATTCAGTTAAAATCTATGCAGTTAATATGTTTTTGTGTATATGTGAAGGATTAAATGGCAAGCATGTGGTTCCTTTTCCATTTCAAAATGCATGCTTTTAAGCTACCCTTGCCCAGATGCATTAGACTCCAACTTCCATCACCCCCAGCCAACATTGTCCCTGCTTGACTGGGAATGATGGGTGTTGTAATCCAACCCATCTTAAGGGCACCACTTTGGGGAAGGCAGGGAGAGCACTTCCAAAGATGCAAGCGTCTGTTTCTCTCACTCTAAATGTAGGGTTTCTTTAGATTTAAATCGTGTTGCCTTACCTGGGCTTTGCTTCCTGCTTCTTTTGTGCAATTATAATGGACTGCATTTCATGGGTGGAGAGGAGCAACCACATGGTCTATAACTGAAAACTTTCCCACCTCATAGCCTTGAATGGAACAGCATCCTCTAACAGGTGCTTCAGGGTAGGAAATCCTGCAATATTTCAGAAGTATCGAGATATCCCGGATTTTTTTCTAGAACGGGATTATCGGGGGAAGGCACGGGAGACATGCAGGAGGTTGACATCATCATCAAAAAGGACCAGCAAGCCTCTGTGAGTGGCCAATCATGAGCGTACCTTGTTTCACTCAGGTGAAGAGCCCCAAAGAACTTATTTTGCTTGTGTGAAAAGAACCCCATGCTGGCTGGGGATGTTGGTAGTTCCAGTCAACAACATCTGGAGGGCATCACGTTGGACAAGGCTAATGATAGATATAGATACAAATATAGGCTTCCCATCTATTTAACAATTTGTAGGAGGGGAAATCTGACCGGTGTCCCAGTGCCAGGGGAGGAGAGAAGCTGCACCTGCCAACTCTCCTAGCAATAAAGACGCAGGAACTCAGCTGTCTGTGATGCATCAGGGTCCCCGTCCCCCCCAAGCCTTCTGGTCATGGCAGGTCCAGGCTTTTGAGATACAGGGCTGCTGGATGGATCCTCCCGTCTTGCCGCAGGTAGACAAGTTGGCCTCAGGGCCTGTGTCTGAGTCACTGCATCAGCTGTTTCAGTAGAAGTTACCCAACTTGTCTGTCGCTTCTATTTCTTCCACGGCAGGTGAGTCAGTCAAAGTATTTTGACCACAATAGCAGCATTCTAGGAAAGGAAGTGGGTCATGCAGATGCAGTCGCTCATGGCAGAAAGTCTCTCCCCCCCCCCCCCACAAAGGAAAGGAGCGTTCTCTTTTCTCAGGAAACAGCAGGATGCACCCGGGCTGGGGTGGACTGGGGTGCGGGGTCTGATGCTGCAATCAATCGCCTGATCTCGAACAAGGCATTGTATCAAAGCCTTGAAGTGAATTGAAAGAGATCAGGCGACGCCAGGCAGGGCTCGGCATTCTCGGACCTTTTCTCTTTCTTCGAAGCACAATGTAGTCTCTGAAAGAGCGAGACAGTGTGAACAGCCCGAGAAAATCAGCAAAGAGGAGCCGTTGGTACCTGTGGGCCAGCCTTTCCCAACCCAGTGCCCTCCAGCTGTTGTGGACTTCAAATCCCATCAGCCCCAACCACCATGGGCAATGGTCAGGAGTGCTGGAAGTTGTAGTCCAAAACACCTGCAGGGTACCGGGCTGATGAGGACGGCTGCAGGCAGTGGAGCTTAGCTAAGGGCAGGAATGGCGCTAGGTACCTGAAAGATCCAGGTCTCAAGCCCATACCACACACAAAAGATTGCACACATTACATATGCTAATTTACACATGCAAATATATCTTCATAATTAGAAATAATGACTGTAATTTAAACTTTTATAGGAGGCAAGGTAATTAGCCTCTTCCTTGTTTTCAAGACAGACCTGTGCAATTTTCCAAATTGTGCTTGCTGAAAACGTACTCTCCCTGCACCCACACTTGGTCTTACAGGCCCAAATCCAGATGGGGTGCCTGGGACCTGCAAAGAGCTCTCTGGCACCTTAAACACTGATTCACTGCAAACCGAACTGGCAAGAAACAGTGTGTGAATGCACTGTGGACTATAATAACTCACGCTCTTAGGCTGCAAACGTCCAATTACAATGGAACTACCCCCATTAAGTATCATAGGGTTTACTTCTGAATAAATCCTCACTTGCTCTGCCCGCACTCCACCATCGCCAGCAAGCACAACAACTCTGGGCAGAGACCTCAGGACGTTGCTTCACTGCTCCTGGTCCCTGGACCAGTTGCCACAGAGATGATCAGGGCTCCTGTACCTTTATTTCAACAAGTGCCATTTTTCTCCAGTTACATGAAACGCAACGTCTTTCGAAATAACTTTCTGCTCAGTGGATGCCAGTCCACGAATGCTTATTATGTAAATTCGAGAGTCTTTTAAGTGCCACAAGGCATTGTGGCTTTTGAGCACAAAAGAGCAAGAGCCCCTGTCCTTCCTTCCACGTCTATTCACTTTTCTCTAGCCTAGAGCAAAGGCCTGAGGCCAAGGAGGACCAAGTCCTCGCCAAACTCTCCATGTGAATCATGCAATAATCAGGCACAACGCAGAAGGATAGTTGCAGAGCCCAGGAGCCCAGGCGCACTCAAGCAAGACAGGGCAAGCCGTGCCCTCATACAGTACCTTGACCCAAATTCAGACATTGCTGCTCATTCAAAGCCTTCTTTTTTGCCAGCAACCCCACTTGCATCCACCCCCCCCAAGGTAAGGGCCCTGGGCCAGCTTAGAGAAAGAAGCAGGTGGGGACGGCCTCCGGCCTCCATTTCATGGCCGAGCAGCCCACGCGCCTGCTCCTCCTCTTGCCCGGACCTCACTGCTCACAATGGCCCGTGGCACGGGGGCCACGACCCAAGAGCCCCTGGCTGGGCAGGTTTCTGGAGAGTCAGACCCGTTCCGAGAAAGCCAGGAGCCAGTGGTGCTGTCTGGCAATGTTGGACTCTGGACTTAATGAAAATAATGCATAGACTACAGACAGAAAGGGGACAGTCTCCCCACTAGCGTAAAAGGCACGCTACAGTCCCTGTTAGGCTGCTAAGGGAGTGAGTCCTAAGGTCTCCTGGGAACTTCAAGGCTGCTGAGTACAGAGGGAAGCAGCAGCCTTGTATTAAGTAGGGATGTGCTCTGCTTCTAATCGGACCGGCGAATTAGAAGCGGAGCGGGGTGCTTCGCCTCCCCTTAAAGCGGAGGTGAAGAGGATTGGGGGGCCGGCGGAGCGTTGCGAAGAGGATCGAGGTGAAGACGGATCCTTTGCCTCAATCCGGAGCTCTGCAAGAAAGGTAAGTGGAGTTTACCGGGCCCTGTCGCTGTCGCCCATGCGGCGACAGCGGCAGGGCCCGGTAAACCCCCCCTCTCCCACCGTGGACGGACGCAGGTAAGGGAGAGGAGCGAGGGGGGCCTTACCTGGCACTACTCCCCTCCACTGAGGATCTCTGATTCGGAGCTGGAGCTCCGCAGCGAAGAGAAGTGTACTACGGGTGGAGCGGTGCGGAGCGGGCCGATCCGAAATTTTCGGATCGGCCTGCGGGGCGGAGCGGGGGGTCCGTGCACACCCCTAGTATTAAGGCAGCTGTTGGCAATTGGGGCAGCTTCAAAGATCTGGATCACAGCTCTGAAAATCCGGGGGCCATGCCCAGGTGGGCTTCACTTTAACATGACACTGCCCATGGAACTTAGGGTGTTCTTGGGCTGCATGTGATGGAGGATATCGCAAAGTGGTTTTTACGCACACACATGTGCGTGAGCATTAGGTTTCTGCTACCCGCTTTTGCACATAGGCTTTACCGTAATTAAGCCTTTAGGGACAGTGTGGACACCACAACCGATGTTTGTGGCGCATCAATCTTTGCCTGCCCTTTCCAGGCAGTTGCGTGACTGGCATGAGATGAGCATCAATCCTTCCAGGGACAGGAAGGGGCAGGAGGAAAGGCTCCAGTTGTACCAGTGCCTCTTCACCTCCCCCCCTCACTTATGTGATCCCCTTGGGGGCTCTCTGTGTGTTCTCTCTCCTCATCTGACTAAGCAGGGACTTTTATGCCCTATTGTTCTAAGTGCAGCCAATCGAAGCACCGGGTGCATGTGCTGTTTAGTGGGGAAGTGTTTTCTAAATATACCTCCGGGCTCTTTCGGAACAGTGTGCTCAGGGTGGAGATAAGGCCATTTGTTCTGCCACGGAAAAACCTGCGTTCCGGGATACCGGTAGGCAGAAGAAAAAATACATCTTGGCCTGCTGGATTCTCCTAAGAGGAAGACCTGCCCAGCCTGACCTCCTGAGATAAGATTGCCGTCTTGCGCAAGTCTGTGCACGCGCTCCGATGAGAGTGAGATCAGGGGGCTGTTGAGTTCCGAAGAACACAGAAATGTCTAGAAACAAGGCTGTTGTCAGGACTCCATGTGAGAAACCACAGAGAGCCAGCTGACAGCAGAGATAGAGCCCTTTTTAGGTTGTTGGCAACGGTCGAGGGTTCACAGCGGCTCCATAGAGGAGTCCCTTGGGCGTCCAACGAAGCCTGCCTTTGATGCTTGGACCACAGAGAAGTTGCCCACCTGTCTGGATTTTACCCTCATCCTGAGATCCTATTTATATATAATTTCCTTAAGGACTATCAACGGGAGTGGTCTTAGGTCCTATTTTACAGATGGCAGTCCTCCATTTGACAGCGTCCTCTGTCTGAAGCGCTGCCCAGTCAAAGTTTGGTTTCAGTTGGAAGAACAAGAAGAGGGGAGAGCACTGAGGGCGTTAGGAGTTGCCCACCAACACTTTAGCACCTGGACAGCGGACTGAGCAGGCATTCAGGTCATGGTCTTCCCCATGATGGTGAGCTACATCATACTGCTATTTAAATTATAGTCATTATCTCTAAATTAGCATCTATACATATACATTCATGCCTGCAAAATTTACGCTAGTCTGTGTCTTCTTTTGTTCCTTCTTGGGGGGGTTGATGTGATGTATTTTTTCTTTCTTTCTTTTTGGCGACTTTTAAGTGGCCACCTGACCGTCAATATATTTGGAAGGACCACAGCTCAGTGGAAGAGCATGAACCTTGCATGTAGAAGGTCCCAGGTTCAGTCTGTAGCATCTCCAGGCAGGGACCTGAGACCCTGGAGAGGTGCAGCCTGTCAGTGTAGCCCAAGGACGCAGAACTTCTTTTAGCCTGTGGGCCAAATCCCATTTGGGAGAAGTTCTCGGGAGCTGCATTCCAGTGGTGGGGGTGGGGGGTGACCAAGGGCAAAAGGAGCAGAGACAAAATGCCAAACATACCAGCATATTTCAGCTTCAAGCTCTTCCTGGCGGTAACTAATCCTCAGGGGAATCATTTCAGCCTGTTAGAACAGGGGCAAAAACTGCACAAAAGTTGGGGAACCACCAAGTAACAGGGGGAGGGCTGAAGCTGGGGGGGGAGTTGGGTGTGGCTGCCTGGGGGAGCCCAAGTGGGCTCCATTGTACCTCCAGGTTGGCTGGAAATCAGTTGGCTTGCCTCCTGTGAAAAGGATGTTCTGTTGGAGCAGCAAACTGTAGGTTTGACAGAGTGGTTTTCAGTTTTGGGCTAAGGTGACACCTCTGGCTTATTGTCAAAAGGTAGGGCAAGTTACTCGTCTTCTAGCATCACCAGCTTTCCTCCTTTCCTAATTTGGGTGTGCCTGTCTTCTTGCTCCCAACTCTGGTGGCTGCCTTCAGAAGAAGGATGCTGCCCTCTCCTCTGCCGTCGTGGCCTTCTCAGGGTTGCTTGTCAGGTACGGGGGGCAGGTTTTGTCCTTCCATGACGACCAGCATCAAGCAGTGGATGCTAGTGGCTCCGATGTCAGTGGGGCGGTGAAACCCGGAGTGGATTCACCACCCCATTGACATTGGAGCTGCCAGCATCCATTGCCTTCAAGCAGAGAGTACCTTTCTAGTACTTTTTTGCCCCCCTCCCCAGGAATGAACACTTGTAGAAAGGAAAAACCAGGGGTGGGGGTGGGGGTACCGGTGGGATGGAAACTTGGCTGCCTTGGTGAGGTCTTCCTCTCCTTGCACAGCGCTGCCCCAGTTCTGCTTCACGCTTGCGCTGGAGGACAAATGCAATTTCCCCAAAGGAATGCACTGTTTGTGCATTTCTTGATCAGACAGACTCATCACAAAAAGGGAAGGATAATTGCACTCGGGTCCGTGTGTTGGTGTGGGAACTGCCAGTCATGTACCTGTTGCAACCTGTTCCTTTGGGCTGCTTTCTGCCTGATTCTGCAAAAGTCGTGAGATGCCCTCTGTGCCATCACTGGATTCTTGAGGGCTTTGGGGCGGGATGCCTTCAGTTGGGCCCTCAGTGAGACTGTGTTCCCACTGCCATTTTCACCAGCTGCTTTTGCTTCTTCTTTTTATTTTATTTATTACATTTTTAAAATTTATTTTCTTTTCCTCTTTCTCATCATTGCTCCTGTTTGCTTGCTTGGCAGGCAGAGAGCCAGGGAGCAAGGAGGCCGGGGCATCTCCTGCTCACCACAGCCATTGTCTGTGCCAGAGTGAGAGGCAGGTGAGCAAGCAGGTTGCAATGGGGAAGAGGAGGAACAAGCCCAGGAGGGACTTGTGAGTGGGCCCCTATTTGGGTGTGAGCCTCAGCACATGCCCGACGATGCCTACCCTTGACTTTGGCCATGGCCTCACTGAGCGGCAGCCCAATCTCTGGGCAGGAGCGTGGCCTCCTCACTCATGGAGACCCCCGTGAGCATTCATTGCAATGGCCACCAAGGTTGGCACAAGTCATCTTGCTGCCTGATGTCTAGCTTGAAGGGTGTCCCCCCCCCACCTGCTGGGGCCAATTGTTGCTGAATAATTCAGACACCAATTCCTGCACCCCAGTCATGACGGTCCACCATCTGCCTCGGGAGCAGGCAAACTTTTGGAGTCATGGGCACATTTGGTAAATTGAGGACCCTGTCATGGGCACTACCACAAAATGGCTGCCACGGGAAGCAGGACAAAGGACCAGTAAGACTGAGTACAAGGCAGAAGTGGGGGCTGAGCCCCAGCCCACCAAAGAACTCCTTTGAACCCGCAGTTTTCAGCACCGACAGAAACCTTTTTAACAGAAACCTATTTTACAGCCGTCTCAGCTGCTGATAAGAAAATGTGTTCCTTTTTTTTTTTTTTTAAGTGGGCAGGGTGGGGCACCTTCATGCCTGCTAAGGAAGATGCCTGAGAATTCCTTGGGGTCTATGGAAACCACATTTCCTACCTGTGATCTACTTGTGATTAAGAGAAATGTGCAAGAAAAGGTTGCATGTGAAATGGGTTGAAGTGGTCAAGGTGTAGCTACAGCTCCCAAGATTGCTGACCATTAGCCATGCATTCCGGGGCTGATGGGAATCAGTGGAGTCTTGTGGCTCCAATGTCAGCGAGGTGGTGAATTCATAGAATCATAGAATAGTAGAGTTGGAAGGGGCCTCCAAGGCCATCGAGTCCAACCCCCTGCTCAATGCAGGAATCCAGATTAAAGCATCCCTGACAGATGGCTGTCCAGCTGCTTCTTGAATGCCTCTAGTGTGGGAGAGCCCACCACCTCCCTAGGGAACTGATTCCATTGTCGTACTGCTCTAACAGTCAGGAATCTGGAATCTGGCTTCCTTTAACTTGAGCCCGTTATTCCGTGTCCTGCACTCTGGGAGGATCGAGAAGAGATCCTGGCCCTCCTCTTGTGTGACAGCCTTTCAAGTACTTGAAGAGTGCTATCATGTCTCCCCTCAATCTTCTCTTCTCCAGACTAAACACGTCCAGTTCATTCAGTCTCTCCTGATAGGGCTTTGTTTCCAGACCCCTCATCATCCTGGTTGCCCTCCTTTGAACACGCTCCAGCTTGTCTGCGTCCTTCTTGAATTGTAGAGCTCAGAACTGGATGCAATACTCTAGATGAGGCCTAAACAGGGCCGAATAGAGAGGAACCAGTACCTCACACGATTTGGAAGCTTCAAGTTGCAGTCAGAACCACACAGAACTCTAAAGGAACTATCCAAGGTGCTTTACACTGAAACCCAGGGGTGGATTCACTGCCCCACTGACATCAGAGCCACCAGCCTCCACTGATGGGAGTTAAAATCCAAAACAGCTGTGTGTGTGGGGGGGGAGGCACTGATGTAGGGAAGCCTGCCTTATGGCTGCCATTAATCCATGCCAAACTAGAAGGACGGTTTATTCTTTTATCCACCCACATTCCACCGCCTGGCCACCTCCACCCGCCATTTCTCTTCAATGTGGCATTTTGGTCTCCTGACGCAATGCCTTCTACACAGCTAAGAGGGTCAGTTTGTTCTAGTTTCAGCATGAAATGTTTGGTCCTTATTTGGAAGAGCTGGGTTGCTGGAGGGATTACGGCTCAATCTCTGCAGGGTGAGCTCAGTAGGTGTATGCGATCCAGGCTGCAAAAAGCTGGCCAGAGGCGGCCAGAGGAGGTGGAAGCGGTTCGTATCTTTTGCAGTTCAAGCAGTCCTCCTGAGGACAGTATAGGGAAAGATACTCAGCATTTGTTATACAAATGAACCTTGACGATGGTACAGCTCCTGATGAAGGACCTAAGGGCCCGGAACGTAGAGCTAGTGCAGGCGTCAGTTTATCCTTTTTAAATCCACGCATTTTCTATTTTTTATTGAGGAAATTACCATTAAATATTACAAATCTTATTCAACACCAGCGTATACCTCTCTTTTTTCTTCAACTGTCATTGGTGGTTTTGTCCCCTTGTCCACTCCCACTCTCCTGGAGTTTGGGTGGCACACCAGTGTGTACGGAAGCTTCAGATAAGTCCCACGGATTGGGGGCAGCAGTTGGCCATCAGGTCGAATCAGCCTGAAACGCTTTGGGCCGAGGCGAAGCTCACCCCTATTCGAAAGTGCGTTTCTCCCCCATCCCTAGTTTTTTCCAGCTAGGTACAGAGGAAGCCACCTGATCCCCCATCAGACCTTCGTCCATCCTGCTCAGTATTGTCTCCATGACAGGGTGGGAGACCTGCGCCCCTCCAGATGTCGCTGGCCTCAAACTCCCACCAGTCCCAGCCAGAATGGCCAATGATCAGGGATGATGGGAGTTGTACGCCAACAACATCTGGAGCACCACAGATTCATAGAATCATAGAATAGCAAAGTTGGAAGGGGCCTACAAGGCCATCGAGTCCAACCCCCTGCTCAATGCAGGAATCCACCCACTGTCTACACTGGGAGGCGGTGGCTCTTTAAGCCTGCAGACAGGGGCTGCGTGGAGATTCCAGGGATTGAACCTGCGACTTTCGGCATGTGGAACAGAAGCTCCAACATTGAGCTACAGGACCTGCCCTAGTGCAGCTGCCCCAGGCTCATAGTGGTTTGCACTGATGCCCGGCTGAGTTGGGGAAGGGAAAGGTTGCAGGTTCCTCGATGCCCCAAGACCTGTCTGCTCATGTGAACTCATTAATTTCCGTTTTAAAAAAATAAAATTAAAATCAACAGACTATTCCATGGAGGAATAGCCTTGCTTTCACCCTTCTCAGAGACCTGATGGCTGCCTGGTTTGGATATGACTTCCTACTCATTGCTTTCCTGTTCTTCATGGCACAATTGCTCTGCCAAAGGTCCCAGTTGTGGCTGTTGCTTTACACCATCAGAATCTTGGTGATCATTTTTAAAGGGAAGTTGGGGGTGGGGTGAGGGATGCGTCTTCACCCTCCTATGATTCCTCTCTCGCTGTCGCCTTTGATCAAGAAGGTCTCGCAGGTTTTTGATGTGCTATGAAACCTCTGCACCAGAGCTGCTGGAAGGAGTGCATATACACCATACCACACTCAACTCTGATGGAGGGGGCAGGGGAGAAAGATTCCCCCCATGTTATCTGACTCCAGTCCTAGAGGTTATAATCTCAGGTCTATCCTAAGACAGACTCCTCCAACCCGGACTGCAATGCCATCATTCCCAGCTAGCTGGCTTCTGCTGCTGGGTGGCTTTTGGGGTTAGGCCGTGTCTACACCAAGCAGGATATTGCACTATGAAAGTGGTATGAAAGTAGTATATAAAAGGCAGGAGCCACACGACTGCTTTATAGCGGCATTGAAGTGCACTGATAACTGTTGAGGCCCATGACACATGCCATATACCGCTTTCGTAGTGCAATTTCCTGCTTGGTGTGGATTAGGTTAGAGTCTGAAGGACCTCGCAGGTCATTTGGAAGGCTAATTGAAGCCAAGCACTTTGAGCTCCATGTGCGGTTTGACAAAAGAATCAATGCTTGGTGCTGAAGACGGGGCTGCAGGATGGCTTGGGGTTGGCTAATTTTTTCTTAGTTCTGATGAATGTTTCCCATAGGTATTTGCATGCTTGCTTGTTATGCCTAGTTTGCTCTTTCCGTCTCTTAGTTGGCAAATGTCTCCTGAGCATCACTCCCCACCCCCGCTTTTAGCACTTTGGGGGGAAACCACAGCGTTGCCTCGGCTCACTGGCGATGTGGTTTCCCCTGTAGAAATTTGCCTTTTGAGATTTCATCATCACTGGAAAGCCCTGGAAAGGAAATGTCATCTTCCTTCCAGCTTTCAAGTTTCAATATCACGAGGCTGTTTTCCCACCCCAATCATTTCCACTATTTCTCTTCCCCGGGCGTCCTGGCAATGCGCTAAATCATGTGGGCTCGCATGCAGTGTGCATCATTCATATGAGCATGAATGGCATCCCACCTTTATCAATGAATATTATTGAAAGTGTTTTAGACCCACACTTCAGCTGTAAAAGGCTCCCAGAGGGGCTTACCAACTCAATAGCAAGACAGCGCCTGTCCACAAATTAATGTAAAAAAAAAAAGAAAGACATGACACAAAAGGAAAAGTGATTGGGAGGGAGGAGAAAAAAAAAAAGGCAAACTCAAGATTTAGTGTTTTGTTACAAAGTTCTAATGCATGTTCTTTCTGGCAGGGAAAGGTGAAGCAAGCTCCTTGCAGCTGTTCCTTCCCTGGCTGATTGTGTGGGGCCAGGTTGGTCTCCCCCTTGTCGTAAACTTCTTTCAAGTTAGTTTGGGGTGCAAACTCCCAGAGGCCTTTGGTCCTCAGGCTGATGGATGAGGCCGAGGCGTGCTGCTCTTCAGCTGGGCAGTCCCAGTTACTATTCTCATATGTTAATCTTTATATCTAGAACTATCAGTGTACATTTATTTTTTTATGCATAATGGTTATACAACAACATAAGTAAAAAGATGCAGCTTACAGTCTGATTGTTTGGCTAAGGATAATTCCTTGAATAGCTCCTTTGGAGTTCTGACTGAAACCCAGAGCGGATTCACTGTCCCACTTACATCAAAGGCACCAGCCTCCACTGCTGCCCTTGGCTGGTTCTCTGTACTATAACTGTCTCCTAATCCTGATAGAATCATAGAATCATAGAATAGCAGAGTTGGAAGGGGCCTACAAGGCCATCAAGTCCAATCCCCTGCTCAATGCAGGAATCCACCCTAAAGCATCCCTGACAGATGGTTGTCCAGCTGTTTCTTGATAATGTGGGTATTATGCTGTGTGCATATGCACAACGCGCATACACACAGATGGAGCAATGAATCAACCTGCATTTTTGGACTCTCTTTGGGAGCAACGGGGGCGGCTATGGGTTCGGTCATGATGAGTGCCCATGATTCAAAATTTACCATGACACCACTGAATATCAATTTATGATTGTAGTAGAAGTTTGGGAAATCCCTGATGCCAACATGACCACAACAAAAAGATTCCCACACTAGACCAAGAGACCTATAAAATTGTTCTTTCCTTTGCTGATCAAAGCAAAAAGCATCACTCAGTTTGGTAAAAAGTGTGAAGTTTCAATTTGACGCTGGGGGGGAATACCACACACCGTGAATCTGGCAAGTTTCCTGCATTCATGACTAACATCTCGCTAATTTCTATTCATTCCCTCAAACCTTTTGACAAAATAGATGCAAGCCCTGGTTTTAGTCTTACATGCGCACAGTTTTCAATGCAGCTGCCTAGAGTGGTGCAGGCATATCTCCAGAAGCCACTTTCTCGTTCTGCAATGGCCACATTTGACCTTAACGAATTAGGCAGGCATGCCCGCCAAATGGCTTTCTAATGGGGCAAGGAGCTGGATCTCATGAAACTACAGCCACTGCGGTCCAGCGGGCAGAGTGTGAGGAGCTGGATTCTAGTTGGCTTTGCTCTCTGTATCTGAAATGCCCTTCCTTTGGACTTCTGCCAAGAAGTTATTGTTTCCTAATAGTGACATTTACGTGCAGTATACTCTGCAGAAAACATCTGCAGCAGCTCCTTGGGGTGTGTGTATGCACACACGTATGTTCATGCATGTAACCGGAGCACTTATTATTATTATTATTATTATTATTATTATTATTATTATTATTATTCTGCGGACACAGACTGAGGAACCACCAGGTCTGAGGATGTGGTGCACAGATAAAAAGAACTGGGTGGGTTCCAATCCCTGGCACCTGCACCAATTTCCTTGGGGTGTGTGTATGCACACACGTATGTTCATGCATGTAACCGGTTGGATGGAGAAGAACGGCCAGCACCATGCCAGATACTATGGATGTATCCTCACGCAAACTTTTCCCGTAGGATTTTTCAATCCCTAAGCAGAAATTGGCTGGTTCTAGTACTGATTGTAACCTCTTACTAGTTTCAGGGAGTGCCATGCTTTTTCCTAGGTCAAACTGAAACGTCACATTTTTCATCAAATGGAGTAGAGATTTTCACTTCGATTAGCTGTTTGCAAGAATCTGGGGGCGGGTGGGGGGAGAGCCGAATAGCAAGTCCTTTCCTCTGAGCCACGGCTAAGCACCCCTTTCCCCCAGGAACAGATCTTTGCTGCAATAGCTAGAGAACAGGTGCAGAACCTCTTCCAGCCCTCCTCGGGCTGAATTCTATGTTGGAGAAGCTCTCGGGTAGGGTGACCATATGAAAAGGAGGACAGGGCTCCTGTATCTTTAATAGTTGTAAATCTCTGCACTGCTGCTCGGTTTTATTCTGGTTGTGTTTTTATATTGTAGTGTTAAGTTTTTGTATTTTATATTGTTCTATATTGCACTTTGTGTAGGGTGACCATATGGAAAGGAGGACAGGGCTCCTGTATCTTTAAGAGTTGCACAGAAAAGGGAATTTCAGCAGGTGTCATTGAAATTCACTCTTCATCACAACAGTGAAAGCTGCAGGAGCTAAACTAGAATGACCAGACATGAAAGAGGGCAGGGCTCCTGCAGCTTTCACTGTTGTGATGAAGAGGAGATTTCACCAGGTGCTACATGTCTACAAATGACACTTGCTGAAATTCCCTTTTCTACACAACTGTTAAAGATACAGGAGCCCTGTCCTGTTTTCCATGTGGTCAGCCTACTCTTGGGGGACACCATCCAGTGGTGGGTGGGGTCAAAGGCAAAAGGGGCATGGCCCAAAAACATTTCCCCCAAAAGACCAGCCTATTCCAGCTGGACATCAGGAAAAACTTCCTGACTGTTAGAGCAGTACGACAATGGAATCAGTTACCTAGGGAGGTTGTGGGCTCTCCCACACTAGAGGCCTTCAAGAGGCAGCTGGACAGCCATCTGTCAGGGATGCTTTAAGGTAGATTCCCGCATTGAGCAGGGGTTCATAGAATAGTTGGAAACTATGGCCTTACAGGCCCCTTCCAACGCTACTATTCTGTGATTCTATTTTAGCTTCCAGCTCTTACCTACAGGAACTAAGCTTTAGGAGAGGCAATTCAATCTTTTAGAATGGGGAAAAGGCTGCACCAAAGCCCCGAAAACATCAAATGATGGGTGGTTTGGGGAAGGGGGTTGGGCCAGGAGAAGAGGTGTAGTCTTCTGGGGAACCCTAGAAGGCCTGAAATGGATTCCAGAGGACCAGATTTGCCCCCCCCCCCAGTCCTGATGTTCTGAACTCCTAAAATGAAGGAACTGAGTTTATTTTTCTTATCATCTCCCATGTGAACGCAGCGTGGGGAGACCAGAGGTGGCATGTCCAGAGGGTTGTGCTGTGAGTATTAGATCATCACCCTGTTTTGTTGTTATGGGTTTTTAAAAAGAATAATAATGAAATGTTGCCCCCATTCTGACCTCTTAAAGAGCAGATTGTGTGGCTCTTCCTCAGGGACAGAGAAATAATTGGGCAGTTATCTGCTCTCGGATGAATACAACAACCTTGAGAAGTCTCAACTGTTGGCTACTTCTGCTTTCCCCGCATTCCTGAAAGGTTATTTCTCACAGGAACCGGTTCTCACTCTCTTAGCATCGTTTGCTGTGCTCCAGCTACAGCTATTTATCATGACCCCACAGAGTGCACAAGCGACAGGGCTCTTCCCCAGACCTATCTCTGGTTGCCTGCAATCCTAACTGGAGCAATCACGGAATGTCCAGTATGGGTGGCATTGCCCACCTTGAAATGCATCGTACCAAAACCATGTGCAGGGGAGCCCCTCTTTGGGTGGTGATGGGACAAACTGGCCTCCAGGGGAGCTTCCTGAGTTCATATGCCCCTGGGATTGAAGGGTAGGGCCTCTGCTGACCCCCGTCACCCCCAAAACTACAATGCCAGAAGCTTCTGTGGCTAACAAAGCCCTCGCACCTCCTGTGCCTCACGGCTCCTATGCTTTGGGAGAAAATCCCATCAGGTAACAGAGGGAACACCTGTTTTTTTCAGACTTCTTGGGTTTCTTCTTAGGGAGGCTTTCTTTGCGTAATTTTAAGGATCAAACTTTAAAAGTTTGTAAACTGCCCAGAGAGCTCCAGCTGTGGGGCGGTCTATAAATGAAATAAATAAATGAAATAAATAAATAAATAAATAAATAAATAAATAAATGTGTGTTTTGTACAACTGCCTTGTCTGGAAAGGTCAAACAGTCCAGAATGTGGTGGCACGATTATTAACTGTTGTTGATCTCTGGGGGCTGTGTATGCTATTTTTTAAGAGACCATGGATGAGTGCCAATTTGTTTCTAGGATGAATTTAAGGTGCTGGTTCTGGCCTTGACAGCCCTACATGCCCTCGGCCAGATCCAGCCCTTTGGGATCTGGTTGGGGTGGCTTCCTGGCTTTTGCGCTGTGGTTTCCCCACTCTAAAAGTCTGAAATGCCTTTCCTAAGGCTAGATCAACACTGCTGCTTTATTTTATTTTATTTTATTTTATTTTATTTTATTTATTTATTTATTTATTTATTTATTTATTACATTTCTATACCGCCCAATAGCCGGAGCTCTCTGGGCGGTTCACAAAAATTAAAACCATTCAAAGTATAAAACAACAGTATAAAACCATAATATAAAATACAATATAAAAGCTCAACCAGATAAAAACAGCAGCAATGCAAAATTACAAATTTAAAACACCAAGTTAAAAATTATTTATAGGCTGTTAAAATACTGGGAGAATAAAAAGGTCTTCACCTGGCTTCTAAAAGCATATAATGTAGGTGCCAAGCGAACCTCATTAGGGAGCTCATTCCACAGCCGGGGTGCCACAGCAGAGAAGGCCCTCCTCCTGGTAGCCACCTGCCTCACTTCCTTTGGCGGGGGCCCTGAGGATGACCTTAGGGCCCAGGCAGGTACATATGGGAGGAGGCATTCCTTTAGATAGCCTGGCCCCAAGCCAGATGTAACTTGAGATCCATAGAAGCTTCAGATACAGATGTTACAGCAACCATCTGTTGACCCCCTTCATTGGCATCGTAAAGTTTTGACACAAGGTGTAGAACTGGCCAGCAGGCCTGGCCTTGAGTGCCATTTTTGATAGAAAGGCAGGGCTCAAGTCAAATAAATAAGTAGAAGCTTTAAGCTGTAATATCCCACCCATTTTGCCCTTGGCTCTGTTCACCACTGGAATTCCTCCACCCCGAAAGCTTTTCCGAAATGGGCTGTCTGGCTGAAAGAGATTCCCCACTCGTCCTCGAGTCCAAGCACCCCTCAGAGTGACTCTCTTCCATATGACTCTCCTTGGGCATTAAAGTCTGTAGGAGGATGCTCTGGATGTCTTCCTCTGAGGTTGGCATCTACCACATCAGGGCCTGTTTGACCGTGGCATCTTCGTTTATGGAGCACACTCCCCTAGGAAGTCCAGAACTAGAGTGTTGCTGAGCCTCTGCAACTAGATCAGGGTCATTTGGTTTCATCAAGCCTTGGGAAGGCCCATGTTTTCCTCCTGGCTCTGCGTTTTTGGAATTTTTAATGCTGCGGCCAACCATCTCTTTGGCAGGGAGATTCACATTGAATAGTCCAAGTAGTGAAGGCTGGTGGCTCTGATGTCAGTGGGGGAGTGCATTCGCTTTGGGTTTCAGTCAGAACCGGTCAGAACGCTGAAGGAGCTATCCAAAGTGCTGAACCCATATGGGTTCAGCACCTTGAATAGCTCCTTGAGTGTTCTGACTGAAACCCAGAGCCTAATTTTCTCCCCAGTGTCATAGGAGTCTCCACTGCATCCCTGGTTGGTCAACTGATACTTCTCTCATGGGAACTAATGCTGAAGAGATGATTTCCTGATAGGTCTCTCCATGTTTTTGAATGAGACACCCATAAAAGTTTGTGGAAAGTGATGCCTATTCCGTTGCAAGTAGGAGGTAAGGTGTGTGTGTGTGTGTGTGTGTGTGTGAGAGAGAGAGAGAGAGAGAGAGAGAGAGAGAGAGAGAGAGAGAGAGAGAGAGGAGAAAAGAAGAAGAAGAAGAAGAAGAAGAAGAAGAAGAAGAAGAAGAAGACGACGACTAGCAGCTTTGAAAAAACAAACACGGAGAGCGGCTGAGAGAGATGAGGGTTCCAGGTGGACTTAGCTGAAACTGGGGGGTGCACCCTTGGGGGGCTCCCCGGTTCTTCTCCCGGGGTCTGCCTTGTCACAGTGTCTGTTTGGCTCCACTTACTCACTGCCCTTGGTCTTGTCACTGCTTGGTTTTGTTGAGCTCATCTGATTTAGATGATCGCTCGCCCTACAGCCCTATTCAGGCATTCTGAAAGTGGATGGCTCACTCACACGAGGAAGGGGAGAGGTCCACCCACCCCTTTTATTGTTGTAGTTGTTGCTCTGTAGGTGTGGAGGGCGACTGTCTGAAGTGGGGAGCCTCCTCTGTCCATGGGGGCTCCCCACATTTATTTATTTATTTATTTATTTATTACATTTTTATACCGCCCAATAGCCGAAGCTCTCTGGGCGGTTCACATGATCCAGGCTGCTGGATAATCAGGGTCTCGGGTTGCGTGGAGAGCTCCCCCGGCCCCCGCCCTGGGCAGAGGAGGTTCTCCGCTTCAGACAGTCACCCTCCTTGCATACGGGGTGACAAGGGGGTGGGGTACTAACAGGCTCCTCCTCCTTGCAGGCTTTGAGAACACCTGAATAGGGCTTTGATATGAACTTGAACTGGTACTGGAGTGATTTTGTTGCTTGCAGTGCCAAGCCTGCGGGTGCACCCCAGAAAAGGCCCAAAAGTGATTGAAATGAAATGGCTCCTCTTGATTCTCTTCTTTTGGCCTTCCTCAGATTCTGTGTGCCTCCTCCTCCTCCTCCTCTGCATTTCCATTGCATCATAGTTGCAATTCTGCACACCTCTTGCACAATTGGTTCACACAGAAACCAGGGAAAAAATGGCTTTTGGGGTTTTTCGAAAAGGGGCCTTTGATTTCCGTGAAGCTCTTTGCCAGGGCCTGTTTGGGTTGGTGGATGTAATGTAGCTCTGGGTTTGGGGTTTGGTTTTTGTTTTTCTGCTTACTGCATTTTTTTGGTGTGTGTTTTAAACAAATGACTCTGGTTTTAACCACAGGCTGATGTTGTTTCCATGCTACACCGGGCCTTTGAGATTGTACTGCTGCAGCAGCAGCATGCCCACGTAGCAGGTTGAAGGCTGCCTTGAACCAACGAAGCCAGCTGTTGGGTGCAGATGTCACTCTGTGCATCTTGGAGCAAGGAGGTCTTGTGCATCAAGGGCTGAGCCTTCGGGCTGAAGTCCACGGCCCCAAACCCTGAGGAAGGGGGGTGTTAATGGCCACCCAGAGAGCAGCAGGTGGTGGGGCAGGGCCAACCTGGCCTGGAGTCAGCATCTGGGCCAGCATGGGCTTGCTGGGACCCACCAGGGATGACAGTGTTCACCATGGCACCCTTCTTTTAAAGAAGATGTTCGGCCTTTTAAAAATTTGCCCAAGTGGGGAAAAGCTGGGCTGCAGTGTGAATCTACAGGTCAGATTCATAGAATTTCAAACATTCTTGGTTCCGTTGTGGATTTCTCTGCCATCCCTTCCTCTGACTATGATTGTTTTGCTGTATTGCATTGAGCGCATTGCTGGTTGTTTTACTGTGAACCACCCTGACTGAAGGATGGTATAGAAGCAGAGGGAATAAATAAAATATGTGTAACCCCCCCCCCCATATTCATTGCACCCTCATCCCTATTATAACCCCACATCCCTTCTTCAATCATTAATCCCTTCCAGAGAAATCAGTGGGGATTAACATCTTGTTGTTTTCTTATGCTTTTAAGTCACCTAATAACATGCGTTCTCTGGGCAGATTGCAAACAATTAAAGAATAAAATACAATGCAAATAGTTAAAAAAAAATAAGTGCTTAACTCAGGCTGGATTGTTTCACAAAACTCTCAGCCGCACACTCTTAAAGTATGGAAGTAATTCCAGGGCCACTAACTCTCGACAACCGTTTCTTGTCATCTGCAGAAACAGAATGACGGGATTTTAGCTTCCATCCTGATCTGCTGAGCTGAAGAAGAGACGAGCATTCATGGGGTTGTGGACGGACGCTTGGGGATTCCTGCTGCCGGTGTAAAATCTTGATTGCAAAGTAAAGCCATTGCAGAATAGCCCAGGCTCAAGCCAAGTACCCAAGATGCTGTTCTTTCTACTGCCTCTCATTTTGGGGCCTCAAGGTAATGTAGAGTGTTTTGTCACCACGGTTCAGAATATGCTGTTAAGAACATAAGAAGGGCTGAATCAGACCAAGGGTCCATCTAGTCCAGCACTCTGTTCACAGAGTGGCCAACCAGCCATTGGCCAGGGATGAACAAGTAGGACATGGTGCAACAGCACCCTCCCGCCCATGTTCCGCAGCAACTGGTGCACACAGCTTACTACCTCGAATACTGGAGATAGCACACAACCATCAGGGCTAGTAGCCATTGATAGCCTTCTCCTCCAGGAATTTATCCAACCCCCTTTGAAAGCCATCAAAATTGGTGGCCATCACTACATCTTGTGGTAGTAAGTTCCATAATTTAACTATGGGCTGTGTGAAGAAGTACTTCCTTTTATTTGTCCTGGATCTCCCACCAATCAGCTTCAGGGGCATGCTAGTGCATCATTCCACACCCCGGTGCCCTCCAGATGTGTTGGAGTACAACTCCCATCAGGGTTTGAGGGACTTGTACTGCAACAACACCAGGAGGACATCGAGTTGGCTTCCCCTGCACTAGAGCTTCCTCCTAGGACTCCTCATTGCTAATGTTCAATGTAAAAAGAACTCTCCAGAGTGCTGATTGATGTAACACTGTAACTAAACTGCTGACTGATGTACCAATGTAACTAAAGAGTGCTAATGTTGTAATTAAGAGTCTCTTCAGCTTTCCTTGATAACAGAACATCTCTATTTTAATAATGTTTTTAATCAGTGCAAAACTTCTGGATCACAGGGTGTTCCTCCAGGTCCTCATTCCATGTGATGTTTTGTTTTCGGCATGTGTTTGACACAGGTATTTGCGGGGACCACAGACATGAAGTAGACTTCAGTTTTTGTGCTCACAGGAAGCAAACAGAAAAAGGCCACCTCCATTACAAAATCTGGGACCAGGCCATCAGTATTGTAAACAGTGCAACTGGACTGAATATAAGTGCTCCATTCCCACCAGCACATCAGAGCAGCATCTGGACTCTGCCAGACCGTGCAGGGAGTTACCGCTTCTGCGTTTACTGGTTTCAGGATGACCACATTTTCATGCTCAACTACGGGAACACCAAGAATTACACCCTGAGTAAACAGGCTAATTATTCCTTCTTCTCTCCCAATATCACTGGAAAAACCAATAAAAGAGATACTCATTGGCTTCACAATGTCTCCTATACTTTTGCCAAGGGCTTCCACAACCAATCCCTTCCCAATTCATCTTCCTACGAGTTCTTCCTCACAGGTAAGTTTGATTATTTTGGAATACAGAATTGTGGAAAGGAACTCAAAGGCCATCTAGTCCAGCCCCGTTGCTGAAAGACAGCTCTTCCCCCAACCCCCACATCCATCAACTTTATGGCAGAGTACAGTGGGTCACAAAAAGGGAGCTGGTATGCAGTTGCAGATGACTCAAATGAGCAAGCCAAGTTATATGTCCATCTTTTACCTGTTCAGCAATCCCTCTGCCATATTGCTTTGGGACATTTCTGTACTGCCTTTCTGAAGCCGACCAAGGTGGTTTATGAAAAAGTCAGAAGATAAAAACAAGGATGAAATAAAAGCATAGTACAATCCTGAAAAAGATCTTTAAAACCACAATATTTTAAAGCGATGTAAAAAATGTGTCTTCACCTCCTTCTGAATGCAGAGAGAGTGGAGATCAGTCACAACTCTGAAGGGGGAGAATTCCAGAATTTGGAAGCAATGCAGGAGAAAGCCATTATCCCACATGCCCGATAAGTGAGCAAGAGTGTCTTCAAAAGGGCCTCTCCTTCAGTTCTTAATACTTGGGCATGTTGAGATTGAGATAGGTGGTCCCTCAGATAGCCAGGTCTAAGCCATTCAGAGCTTTGAAGGTTAAAACCAACACTGTGAATACTGTGAATAATTGAGCCTGGAAAACCATTGGCAACCAGTGCAGCTATGTTGGTACTGAGGTCATTTAATAATGATACTCTGCACTGGTTAGCAGCCTCACTGCTTCATTTTGTGTGTCTCCTCTGAATGAATGCTTGGAGGTGGTAATGGGCTGAATGAGGAAAAACAAACTCAAGCTGAATCCAGACAAGACGGAGGTGCTCGCTGTCAAAGGCCACAACCTGGGTTTGGAGGTGTGTCAACCGGTTCTGGATGGGGTTACACTCCCCCTGGAAGACGGTGTTTGCAGCTTGGGGGTGCTTCTGGATCCGTCGCTCCAAATGACAGCCCAGATAGATGCGACGGCCAGGAGTGCCTACTATCAGCTTCGGCTGATACGCCAGCTGCGCCCCTTCTTAGAAGACCTAAAGATGGTTGTGCACGTGCTGGTAACCTCAAGGCTTGACTTCTGCAATGCGCTCTACATAGGGCTACCATTGTACCTAGTCCAGGAACTTCAATTAGTCCAAAATATCACAGCCAGGCTGGTCACTGGTGCACCTAAGGGTGACCACATTACACCAGTTTTAAAATCTCTTCACTGGCTGCCGATTAGTTTCCAGGCAAAGTATAAAGTGTTGCTTATTACCTTTAAAGCCCTACATAGAATCATAGAATAGCAGAGTTGGAAGGGGCCTACAAGGCCATCGAGTCCAACCCCCTCAATGCAGGAATCCTCAATGCAGGAATCCACTCTAAAGCATCCCTGACAGATGGTTTTCCAGCTGCCTCTTGAATGCCTCTAGTTTAGGCCCAGGCTACCTGCGGGATCGCCTTCTCCCATACAATCCGCCCTGCACACTCAGGTCCTCTGGGAAGAATCCACTTCAGCTAGCAAAAGCTAGATTAACAACTGTTACCCAGAGAACCTTTTCTTCCACTGCTCCCAGACTGTGGAATGGCCTGCCGGAGGAGATTCATCAACTTGACAGTCTTTCAGAATTTAAAAAAGCAATAAAGACTGATCTATTCCGGCAGGCCTATCCAGTGAAATTTTAGAATGTTTTCAGGATATTTTCAGGATGTTTTAATCATGTATGGTATGTTTTAATCTGTTTTAATATGTATTTTATGTCATGTTTTTATACTGTTTGTTTTATACTTTGAATTGTTTTAGTTTTTGTGAACCACCCAAGGAGCTTCGGCTATTGGGCGGTATAAAAATGCAATAATTAATAAATAATAATAATAATAATAATAATAATAATAATAATTTTGCACCAAATGAAGGTACTTGATGCGTTTCAAGGGTAACCCCACGTCATAGCCCCAGGCATGCTCAGGCATACTCTAATGTTCCCAGGGTCACCTCTGCTTTCCCGCAACCCCTGCCCCCCCCCAGTGCTCAAATCAGGGCTTCTAAGGAGGACGGGAAAGTGCAGCCGCCATTAGCATGCCCCAGGGGAACTACACACTTTCTGGAGGCCCTGCAGGAGTCAAGTTGCCTTGACTATAACCCATCAAGAGGACCAGCTGGTAGTCAACAATGCGATTTTCTTTTGCTTTCTTTCTTGCTTTGCATGATAGATTCTGGAAAACAAAGAACCTCTCTCCAAGTAAGTGAAGCAGAAAAAGAATTCAGAAGCACAGAAGAAAAGCTAAAGAGCTTGGAAACTGAGATGAGGACCCCCAGGCAAGGAAGAACCAAGCGGGGAAACCCATTCGTGTGAGTGTCTGCAGGCCATTGGTGCTTAGCCCAGGGGGTCACTAGTCTTTTTAGGCCTGTGTGCGTATTTGAAAGTTTGAGGTGGTTTCATGAGCACTGTCACAAAATGGTCGCTGGGGGTGGCCAACCACAACATTTATTACTGTGTCAAAACACCCATTTCGCAGAAGGTAAACTAGTGGGGCTAAAAGCCAAGTAACTTGCCCCAGCCTTTAACAATAAATCAGGGATGGGTTTTTAGCTCCCCCAAAATGAAAACCACTCCATTGAACCCACAGTTCTCTACTCCAACAGAACATCCATTTCATTCCCCCCCCCCCCACAATCCGGAATATTTTACTTTTTCCTCTTTCTGTATTTGAGAAATGCTGAAGAGGCAAGCCTCGTTTTGCATCAGATTTTCCAAAAGTCTGAGTTCAATCCCAAATCAAAGAAAGTTCTCACCCTCCTGTGTCCTACAAGGGTTACCATCAAAGATCTGGGTTCAAGTCCTAGCTTAAGCCAGGTTCTCAAACTCTCTGCCTCATCACCACTTGAAAAACCAGAAGGGCCGATGCTTTACACATGGTTATATTTAGGTTTAATAACATATATTGCAAACTGCTCTGCACAGAAAATGTGCCATAAATAGATAAATTACAAATGGTCCGAACGGAAAATGTCCTTGGTAATTTAATCCATGGGTTAATGTCTAAGCATCCCATAGATCAACTCTGATGATGTTACAATTGTTTCATACTCCTGACGTCACATTATTAAAGCTATAGACCACAACACAGAGAGCTAAGTCAGTACAAGCATACCTGCAGATGAACATCTGGCAAAGCCAACTGGTTTCCCCAAATCAGTTCATGAATTGCTCCGCTACAGTTGATTTATACTGCCAAACCTTTTCCCCCAAATTGGGGGGGAAATTGATTTGCGGGTGATCCTATAAAACAAACACGCACATGCACACATATGCATGCACACGCAGAGGAAGTGCCGCTCCAGGAGAGAAAGGCCCTCACTCCACACTGCAAACACATGCACAAGACCCCCACCGCTGTGCACACTGGGGAGGGACTATAGCTCAATTGTGCAGCACCTGCTTGATTTGCATGGAGAAGATCTTGTGTTCAGCTTTTGGCATTTCCAGTTAAAAGGATCTCAGGGTGTGTCTGGACAAGGCTTTTATTCTGCAATTGTCCTGCCTCATTTGCAGAATTTAAAGGCCCCCCTTGATGCAAAAGTAAAGGCATGAACACACTGTTCGTGCCTTTACTCTTACGTTAATGGAGCCTTTACGAGCGTCATTGATGCAGCAGCGGGGAGTGCACAATTTGGGCAGCGAGAACAGAGAGCTGCCAATTGCTTATTGGGTCCTCATGAGCCTTCAGGTACAGGCCTACACTTGCACCACATGCACCTGACTGGATCCAGGGGGGTGGGCAGACGTGGGGGAGTCCATCAGATTCCTGGACTCAGACGGGTGCTTCAGAGCAAAATTGTTTTTAAGCCTAATGGTGGCTTCTGCCACCAGGTCCACTGTTGGGCTGATAAAGGCTGGAGGAGTCCCAGGCTGCTGCTTAGATACATCTGATGACCCAGGATAATAGAATCATAGAATAGTAGAATTGGAAGGGGCCTCTAAGGCCATCAAGTCCAACCCCCTGCTCAGTGCAGGAATCTACCTTAAAGCATCCCTGACAGATGGCTGTCCAGCTGCCTCTTGAAGGCCTCTAGGGTGGGAGAGCCCACCACCTCCCTAGGTAACTGGTTCCATTGTTGTACTGCTCTAAAGGTCAGAAAGCTTTCCTAATGTCCAGATGGAATCTGGCTTCCTGCAACTTGAGTCCATTATTCCATGTCCTGCACTCTGGGATGATCGAGAAGAGATCCTGGCCCTCCCCTGTGTGGCAACGTTTCCAGTTCTTTCAGTCTCTCCTCACAGGGCTTTGTTTCCAGACCCCTGATCATCCTCATTGCCCTCCTCTGAACAGGAAGCAGCTGTGTGCGCCCCAAGGTCTCCAGCCCCACTTAGTTTCCCCCTTTCTCAACAGGCATCTCAAGCGTTTGGAGTCAACGTTGGGAAAGGTGGACTTCGAAGGAAAGAACAAGAGTTTTGGGGAAGGAGCCTTGCTGCAGGCCAGCGTCTGGAATGTCCCATCCCAGAGTCCTCATGACCTACCCATCAAGTTGCGACTGGAAGTGAGTATGGAGAAAGAGCTGGAAGTGGAATTGGTATGGAATGACCCATTCTGTAAGCGATCCTTTCATCCTTAACAAAAGCCATGAAGAGTCTTGTGGCGCTTTAAAGACTAACAAATGTATTTATTCTGGCATAAATGTTCGTGAACGCTGCCCACTTCATCAGATGCATGTAGTCAGGCCTCAGATTCGCTGATCTATATACACACACAGAGAGGGGAAGAGAAGCAAGCAGTGTTGCCAGAGGGAATTGAAATGCGAAAAAGTACAGACAGTGATAATTCCTGAACAGTTGCATTTAAGAGATGCTGTTGGGTCGTCATTGCAATGATAAACCGATTAACATACTGAAGTATAAAACCAAAATGCAGGAAAGGACAGACAGTGATTATTACCTTGACGATTGCCTTTCACAAAACTTTCACAATAACACCGACATCATTGTATTGGTGAGCCGATAAATGTACGCAGTGTGATACATTCAGAAAACCTTCATCCTTATTGAAACCGCAGGAAATAGAGTTGAATTTCTTAATGAATTGTACTTCAGCAATTTGATGTTGGTATCTGTCTTTGCAATACCTTTGTTACCCCTCTGAAATTCCTTTTTGCAGGAGGACAAAGAGCTTCGTGGCTTTGAAGTCACCCTGCCCAAAATCGTCTTTGCAGATCCCTCGAAGTCCCAATACGAGCGACGCAGTGGCATGACGAGGGCAGTGCTGATGGCGGTCACCAGCCAGACCCTCTTCCAGGTAACAAAGTAGATCAAAGGCTGGGAGCGCTTCCCCTTGATTATGTAAATGGTGCTCATCTGCCTTCCTGCTTATTTATTTATTATTTATTTATTTAGAATATTTATATACCGCTCCCCATTGAAAAGTTTCAGAGGCACGCAGAGATGCTTAGAAGCCAAAGAGACCTATTGCCACCTTCAGGGCTAATTTATTCAGTGCAAAAGTGGGGGAGCACCTAAAATAGACCCAAAGATGGAGAGAAACGTCTCAGAATGCTAGAACAAAGATTATATTTGTAAGAAGGCCCAAATCAAGTCTTTGTTCTAGCATCCTGAGACATTTCTCTTCATCTTTGGGTCGAATTTATTTAGTACCAGATGCTTAAAAGAACAGCAGCCTGTTAAGAAGGTGTGTGTGGGGGCAGTTACATAGGAAACCAGCCATGTTTTCATTTGAATAATAGCTCAAAGGCAGGGGTGGGGGACCACGGCCTTGGGGGCCAAATCTACCCCTTTTGGTGTTCCAATCTGGCACGCCGAGGTCCCCCAGGCAAAAGAAGCGGGGCCCAAGACACCAGCCCATTTAAGCTTAAAGCTTAAATCACAGCCTTAGGAGAGGCATGTCAACTTTTTAAGGATGGGAGTAGGGTGACCATATGGAAAGGAGGACTGGGCTCTTGTATCTTTAACAGCTGCATAGAAAAGGGAATTTCAGCAGGTGTTATTTGTAGCACGCAGCAAATGGTGAAATTCCCTCTTCATCACAACAGTTGAAGCTACAGGAGCCCTGCCTTCTTTTGTATCTGGTCAAGAGGGCAGGGCTCCTGCAGCTTGAACTGTTGTGATGAAGAGGGACTTTCACCAGGTGCTGCATGCATACAAATGACACCTGCTGAAAATCATGGAATCATAGAATAGCAGAGTTGGAAGGGGCCTACAAGGCCATCGAGTCCAATCCCCTGCTCAATGCAGGAATCCACCCTAAAGCATCCCTGACAGAGGGCTGTCCAGCTGCCTCTTGAAGGCCTCTAGTGTGGGAGAGCCCACAACCTCCCTAGGTAACTGATTCCATTGTCGTACTGCTCTAACAGTCAGGAAGTATTTCCTGATGTCCAGCCAGAATCTGGCTTCCTTTAACTTGAGCCCTGTCCTCCTTTTCATATGGTCACCATAAATAGGAAAAAAACTGCACCAACACTGGGAAGCCACCAAATGATGGATAGTCGGGGGGGGTGGAGCCAGGGGAAGGGGGCATGGTCTTGTGGGGCACTCCAGAGGGCTGGATTTGGCCTGTAGGCCTCATGTTCTGCACATCTGTTTTAGGTGCGTCGAGGCACAAAGGGAAGATGAGAGGCCGCGGCTTTAACCCCCTCTTTCCACTGGTCCCCAGGTCCATTTTCTTTCCTTCCATGCCATGGCCAGCAGGCTTCTCATTTTGCCCCATGGCAAGTAGAAAAAGAGTGTGTGTGCAAAGGACACAATGGAGCCAGTTACCTAGGGAGGTTGTGGGCTCTCCCACACTATAGAGGCATTCAAGAAGCAGCTGGACAACCATCTGTCAGGGATGCTTTAGGGTGGATTCCTGCATTGAGCAGGGGGTTGGACTTGATGGCCTTATAGGCCCCTTCCAACTCCACTATTCTATGATTCTTTGACCCCAAGGAAGGATGGGGGCAGCAATGCACATGAGTGCTTTTTCTCTTCCTGCGTTGGAAGACCTCGGCTCCATCCCTGGCTAGTTTATCCTGCTAATAAAGGTTTTCTTGGATTGAAAATGGAGCCAGGTACCAGCTGTCTGCTTCAACTCGCCATCTGCTTCAGGGCATAAACTGAAATGTCTTCTGAGCCAGGGATAAATTCCACAGTTGCAGAAAGTTCAGATGCATTTCAGCAAGCTCAGGTCTTGACACGAAGCTCCCAGGTTCTGCTTCTGCCAGAAGAAAGAGACTCAAATTGCAGGGTGTGTTTTTTGCCTTTGATGCTTGGGACCAGATGGCTTGGTGTTCTCTTAATGGGGGCTAGGGCAGGGGTGAGCAGAAGGCAAATCTTCAGGTGTTTTGGATGTGAATGCCCCAAAGCTACCACCAGGGATGCTGGGAGTTGTAGTGCAGTCTGGAAACAAAGCCCTATGAAGAGAGACTGAAAGAATGGGGCATGTTTAGCCTGGAGAAGAGAAGATGGAGGGGAGACATGATAGCACTCTTCAAATTCTTGAAAGGTTGTCACCCAGAGGAGGGCCAGGATCTCTTCTCAATCCTCCCAGAGTGCAGGACACGGAATAACGGGCTCAAGTTAAAGGAAGCCAGACTCCAGCTGGACATCAGGAAAAACATCCGGACTGTTCGAGCAGTATGACAATGGAACCAATGACCGAGGGAGGTTGTGGGCTCTCCCACACTAGAGGCTTTCAAGAGGCAGCTGGGCAGCCATCTGTCAGGGATGCTTTAGGGTGGATTCTTGCATTGAGCAGGGGTTGGACTTGATGGCCTTATATGGCCCTTCCAACTCTGCTATTCTATGATTCTATGACCTGTGTGGAGGCAACTGTGACTGGATCTAGTCCACTTGGATGGAGGCAGTGGCAGGATAGGTCCAATAAAGAGGTGCATTATCTTATCCTCATTTCAAAAGTGCATTTTGGACAGCAGCTGAAGCAGCAATGAGGCCAGAGGCCGGTTGTTGGGATGTTCTGCTGCACCAAAGGCTTCAGCCTAGGCTAAGGTTGCAAGCTTAGGAGGAAACAAAGAGCACTTGTAGGTTAGCCGTATTTATAGGGGAAAAGGCCGTACTTGTATGGCGAAGCCATGGCACTGCTAGACGTGACTTTGGGGCCCGTGTCCCGGTCTCAGCCGTGGGTGTTTGCCTAGGCTGCTGCAGCTGATGATTTGTTTATTTATTTATTTATTGCACTTATATACCACTCCCATAGCCAGGGCTCTCTGGGCGGTTTACAGAAATTCTAAATTGAGGTAAAAACAAGTATACAAAATTTAAAACTCTAAAACACAGAATACACACACATAAAGCATTAAAAACCGATTAAAAACTAAACATGTGGGTAATTAGGATGTGCCGCCATATGCCTGGGCAAAGAGGAAAGTCTTAACCTGGCGCCGGAAAGATAGCAGCGTTGGTGCCAGGCGAGCCTCATCAGGGAGATCATTCCACAGTCTGGGGGCCACCACCGAAATGGCCCTATCCCTTGTTGCCACACTCCGAGCCTCTCTCGGAGTAGGCACCCGGAGGAGGACCTTAGATGTTGAACGTAGTGACCGGGTATATTCAAGTCGGGAGAGGCATTGTGGTCAGGTATTGTGGTCCCAAGCCGTGTAAGGCTTTATAGGTCAAAACCAGCAGCTTGAATTGGGCTCGGAAACATCCAGGCAGCCAGTGCAAGCGGACCAGAGCAGGTGTTATATGGTCAAACCTTCTGGTTCCCGAAATCAATCTGGCCGCTGCATTTTGCACGAGCTGCAGCTTCCGAACCGTCTTCAAAGGCAGCCCTACGTAGAGCGCATTGCAGTCATCTAACTTGGAGGTTACCAGAGCATGGACAACTGAAGCCAGGTTATCCCTGTCTAGATATCCCTGATCTTTCAGCTACATCATCACTTGTTTCTTAAAAAGGGGCAAAGGGGGAAATGTGCTTTAAAATCCATCTCTGTGGCTTCGACTGGTGAACAGCTGCCCGTTTTGCAAATGACGCTGACAGGAAGCGGGAGAGAAACCTGCATGTGCCGCGCGATGACATAGCACCGTTCCCATTTCCTGCTAGCGCCGTTTCCGTAATGGGGGCTGCTCAACGGCTCAGTGCTGCTACTACGGCTGTCAAAATACTGCCCCCTGGAGGTGAGTTTGGCCACCAAGCAAGCAGGCAGGCAGCCAAGCAGAACCAGGGTCCTGGGGAGAGAAAATGGGGGCAGCAAAGCCATGGGGGCAGCCGGAACAGGGAGCTGGGAGATCTGGGTTCTAGTCCCCACTTGGCCATGGAAACCCACTGGGTGACTTTGGACCAGTCACACACTCTCAGCCCAGCCTACCTCACAGGGTGGTTGTTGTGAGGATAAAATGGAGAGATTATGTACGCCGCCTTGGGTTCCTTGGAAGAAAGAAAGCGGGATATAAATGCAATGAATCAATCAATCAATCAAGATGTATAAATGCTAAGGGATGTTTATTATATATAACTGACTGCAAAGAATTGTGGGTCCTTCTCGGTCTCAAATGGTCCCACCTTGCCCTCTTGCAGAAGCGAGATTCTAGCCAGATCCTTGGAGGCAAGGTGATCGGAATCTCTGTGCGGAACCGTTCCGTCCACGGCCTGCCCCAGGACCAGCGTGTGGCCATCACTTTCCAGCACAACCGTCTCCCGGTAGGTGTAATAAAACCTGTGTTCTGTTCAGATGACCAGGGGGTCCATTGTGGCTCTGTTCTCCTTAAAGCACGGCTGTTTAGTTGTATGAACTAATCATTCTGGGCAGCAGCATTTGAACAATCAAGTGCAGATTTCTGAGGATCTTTTTCCAGTCGCTTTTTTTCCACACAAGCAAAATCCCCACTTGGTGCCATTTCCCTGTAATTATTCTGTGGCTGCTTGTTCTTATAAGTCAGTTGCAGGGAACTGCAGGCCTATGGACCAAGCCCAGCCCCCCTGACCTTGCCTCTTTCCTGCAACTGTCAAGTGTTTGGTAGAGATTGAAACTAAAATATGGTGGTATTCTGGGTATTTTGACACAGACCCCTTCACCTTTAGCCCAGCCCAATGTAGGTCCTGGGAGTTCTTCAAAATTCAGTCCAGCCCTCAAGCTGAAAGTGGTTCCACATGCCTGCTAACAATAAACCTTTAACGATACTAATGGGAAGAGACATTCTTTTCAACAGAAGAAAATGAGTGGGACCTGCAAGAGAATGTTGCAAAATGGAAGACTTGTGTTCAGGATGCCAGCCATGCCCTTTTCAAGACACTCCATTACATTCTGCCTGTCTCCCACCCCAGTTTTCCATTCTGTCTCCCACAACACTCAATGAACAGTCCATACTCACTGAGCATGCTCAGTACTATTTTTGGGTTCCCCCACCTAAATTTAGGGTTACCCACCCCCCCAGCTGCAAACATTGAGGTTCTTCAGAGCCTGCTAGTATCTCCCTCTTGGGTGTGCATATTGCTGTTTTGGCCACATGAGGGTCCATGCTCAGAGAACCGAGTTCACTATTAATCTATAGGAGGATGGGTAATTTTGGTGGGCCAGGGGGGCACCGCCATTAAAAGCAGGAATTTTGCCACCGTAAAGGGGCTTTTTTGCTTTAAAATGAAGTGTGCAGGTAGCGCACACCTTGTCCTCAAGCAAAATCTCATCCCTGGAACTCTTCCAAGAGCACAGTTTTACTTGAACACAAGGCACACGCTGTCCACGTGCCTTGTTTTCAGTCAAAATAGCCCCCTTGGTGGCAAACCTCCATCATCATCTCCTCCTCCTCCTCCTCCTCCTCCTCATCCGCTGCAGCACCACAAAATTGCACCGGGGCAGTAGGACAGTGAGGACTGCAAAAAAGAAAAGGAAAAAATAAAGTTTTTTTTTTCATGCACTCACCGGCCTTGTGTTGCCCTTCCCTCTTTCAATGTATATTTAGAAAAAATAAAAACGGCAAAACGGCAAAACTTCATGTTGACCTTTCCCTGTTGCTGCTTGGAAAAAAATGCTATCCATTGAATTAAGCCTTGGATTTTTTTATTCTTTCAGGGGAATATGACTCCTCAGTGTGTTTTCTGGGATATGGACGCCGAGGGTAAGTGCTTCAAGCAACCGGCGTGTGAAGGTGCAGGTCCGGAAGGGAGTCCAGGGCCTCCTTTTTCTAGGTTCCCTGCATATTTGTTTGCTTTTCGGTAGTATACAAAACCGGCTATAAAATGCTGATCAAATACCACACAGTGACCAAAATTGGGGACTGACTATAGAGATTTCCAGATTTCTGATAGCTGACCTCTTCCTTTCTTCCTTCTTCCTTTCGAAACTGGAGGCCCACCCCCCGCCACACACACAGTGCAACCTGCTCCTCTGTTTCTGCATTTCCGTTTTGTTTTTGGCTGGACAGAGTTCCCCGGCATACCCGACTCCGCTCACATTTGCGGACCAAGTCGAAGGGTTTTCCTGAACTCTGGAAACTTCTTCCGTATTTTTTTGTTTGTTTATTGTTCAATGCCCACAAACGAATATTTGTGGGTGAAATGTGCACAATTTACATAAATTGCAGTCGAAATCTGTGCAAATCTTTCTTTGGGCAATTTTTTTTAAAAATATGGTAAATCCACCAACTGGCCCAACTTGATGCAGGTCAGGTTGGGCCAGTTCATGGAAAATGGACCTAAGACCATGGGTTCGAATCAAAGGAAGTTTGTTGAGTTCCACCCCTTATATGGCTTCCTCCGACATCCCTAAATGTGTGAGAGCTCCGGAACTCATACAGATCATTGGACGCTGCCTTCTACTGAGTCAGACACTTGGGTCCATCTAGCCCGATGTTGTCAACACTGACTGGCAGCAGCAGGTCCCCAGGATTTCAGGCAGGAATATTTCCCACCTGGTGATGCTGGGGATTGAACCTGGCACCTTCTGCATGCAAAATAAAGTGAAATAGAAGGCTGTGGTTGAAAATAACAACAGTGATAACACTCAACCACAAAGGTACTAAGAAAATTTTATAGATGAATAATTCAAAAGTTATCACAAATGTACAAAAGACAGGCATATACCGTATTTCTTTGATTGTAAGACGCCATCGATTGTAAGACGCACACTAATTTCAGTACCGCCAACAGAAAAAAAGCTTTGATTCTAAGAAATAATAATCGCACCCGCGATTCTAAGACGCACCCCGTTTTTAGAGATGTTTGTATGGGGAAAAAAGTGCGCCTTAGAATTGAAGAAATATGGTAGATAACATTTACAAGGTGTACATCAAACATTCATAATGAAGCCTACAAAAAGTTGGCATCCATTAAACATTCATGACAAGAATCAATGATCTCATAAATACGCATCTAATAAATAATTTCATAAAGCGTCTAATAAACAGTAGTCCGGTACAAGTTCTGTTTCGAGAATTCTTCGTCAGTAGGACGCTGTAGAATGATACAAAAACACCTTACTCAGCATTTGTAACCAATCTCATTCGTTGTCATTTACTAGTAAATGACAACGAATGTGATTAGTCCTACTGACAAAGAATTCTCGATTTTTCGAGAATTCTTCGAACACACAATTTTTGTGAACTGCCCAGAGAACTTCGGCTATTGGGCGGTATAAAAATGTAATAAATAAATAAATAAATAAATAAATAAAATAAATCTTGTAAATGTTATCTATGTGCCTGTCTTTTGTACATTTGTGATATCTTTTGAATTATTCGTCTATAAAACTTTCTTAGTACCTTTGTGGTTGAGTGTTATCACTCCTATCTTACTATAACCTTCTGCATGCAAAGCAGGCGCTCTGCCATTGAGCTCCAGCCAAAGCCAACGTGAATGCCAGCTCCACAGGGCATAGGCACGTCCAGGGTCCCCAGCATTCTTACCTCCCCGTAGCACTGTTGGATGGAGCCCCAGGCCCTGAAAATGTCCGTCCTCACCACCCCAACATTTGTAGAATCAACAGCCCCCTCCGCATTGTACATGTGCTTGTTTATTTCTTCTGCTTAAAGACCCTGATCTCTAATGTGGGCTTTCCTTTTCGCCCTAGCTGGCCACTCCGGCGAGTGGAATGAGTCAGGTTGTGAAGTGGTGCGTGGGAAAACCCACCTGACCTGCCTTTGCGATCATCTCACCTTCTTCGCAGTGCTGATGGTGAGTGCTGCCTGCCTGCTGAGCTCCCCAAAGACCCCCCCCTCCCTTTCCTTCTTTTCCTCTTTGCTGGTTTTCTCAGACTGTTTCCGTCCACCATTAGGTGTCCTCCCCAGACGTCGACCCCGTCCACCATCATTATCTGACCGTCGTCACTTACGTCGGTTGCATCATTTCGGCATTGGCTTCGTTCCTCACCATCTTCTTCTTCCTGTGCTCGAGGTAGGGACGGCGTTCCTGCTCTGAATCGGAAATGGAGCAGGGGTTTTTTTGTAGCGGAGGTGGGTGGGAGGGCGGCTCAGAAGGAGGAAACAAGCCGAGGAATTCCTGGACCCCAGGGATGAAGATCTACGGGGGATGATCTGCTAGGCAGGAGCAGGGATGGGATGTTAGAAAAATCAGCAGTGCGGAGAGAGGGCAGAGCTGTGAGGAAGAAGACAACTGAGAGCATCCGTCCCCAATCCAGTGCCTCCATGTGCTGGACTGCAACTCCCATAATTCCCAGCCACCATGGCCAATGGGCAAGGCCAAAGGCAAAGAGGGTGAGCTCCAAGTAATAAACATACCAGCATATTTTAGTTTAACCCTCCTAGAACTAGCAACTAAGTCTTAAGAGAGGCATTTCAACCTTTTAGAATGGGGGGAAATTCACACAAATGCTGCAAAACCAGCAACCCCATACATGTCAGGAGAAAGGGGGCGGGCCCTCTGGGGAAACCTGAGGCCCCAGCTTTGGTTCCCCAGGTGAGCCAGATTTGGCCCATGGGCCTCAGGTTCTGCACCCTTGCTTTAATTGCCAAGGAGTATGGCAAGAAGTATCCAAACATTTCTTGACACTGGTACAAGCTGGCTGTAGCTTTTCAAATCCCACGCAAGAATGGGAAACAAATCTCCTCGGGGGCTAATAGTCCTGATGGACAGTTGCTACCTCCAGTATGCCTGTGTACACTGGTTGCTGGGGGACACGGGTAGGAGGGTGCTGTGGCACTCATGTCCTCCTTGTGAGCTTCCCGTGGGCAGCTGGTTGGCCACCGTTGAGCCAGGCAGACCGTTGGCTCTGCTTAAGTTGCGACATTCTTACCATGTTCTCCATCCCCCCCAGGAAGAAGCAGAGAGACCACATTGTCTACGTCCACATGAACCTCCTCTGGGCCATCTTCATCCTTGACATGAGCTTCCTCATCGCTGTGCCCCTGGCTCCCAGTGGCGGGGACGCGTCTTGCAAAGCTGGCGCCATGTTCCTGCACTTCGGCGTGCTCGCCTGCCTGACCTGGATGGGCATCGAGGGCTACAGCCTCTACCAGCTTGTGATTGAGGTCTTCCATTCCTACGTCAAACACCTCCTGCTCAAGCTCTGCCTCGTGGGCTGGGGTGAGTTCCAGAGGAGGGTGGGAATGGAGCAGATCTCTAGCAGGCCGGGCTACAGGAAGTCTTGACCCTAGGAAAAGTGGGCTACGAGAGAGAGAGAAAAGGCACATGGGGGTTACAGCCAATGCTAGACTGAGGGCGTTGCTAGACCTACCTGAAAATCTGGGTGTGGGGAGGGGCCAGCCCGTGCTACAAGTAGCGCGGGCTGTTGCTCCTATCCACACATCAGACACGACGGGCTACAGAAAAGCCCTGTCGCATCCGCCATTTTGATTTTGACTTAAAGGATGGGGTGCGCAGGAGCGCACCACCGGCAACGGTAAGTGGTGTTTTTTTTTTTAAGGGTTCCCTGCTCCCCCTCCACCCCTGATTTCCCCACGCTGGCCGCGATTCCCCCCTGCGATCTCTGCTTCCCCCCCGCGATCTCCCCATCCCCGATCTCTCCCCCTGCCCCGATGGGCCCAGTGCTCCTGTGGAATGCTGCACCCTGTCCGCCGCTTTTCCTGGCTACTCGCGAGTAATTGCAGTAGCCGGGAGAAGCGGCTCAGCCCGGGACCATGGGAAATACCGGGCCACAAGTGGTGCAGGTTATCCTGGGCCAAGGGAGGGTTACCCTTGCCTGAGCCCGGGATCCCCTGTGTGTCATCTGGACGCACAGGGGCCGGCCCAGGGCTCGCACCGGACTAACCTTTCCTCTAGCAAGGCCCTGACCTTGTGCGAATGGGACTTAAGTTAGGCTAACATTGGATACAGACCACTGTGAGAGGAGAAGCATCTGGTGCAGGGTACTGGCCAAGTGTGTGAGCAGATTGCTACGAAGCCCCCAATTCAAATCTTGCTACAGCCATTCACTCACAAGCTGGCCTTAGGCAAGCTGCTCTCTCTGAGGCTCAGGCCTGGTCTGCAGACACAGCAGAATTCGGAGGTAGAAAGGGCCACAGCTCTTGCAGGGGGCTACCATTTTTTCAAGCCTTCCTTTGTCCTTTGTTTAAACAAACACACACAGACACACATTGTCATTTAAACCAGATAAAATAAAGTTGAATCTCTTGATGAATTGTAGAGATTCAGCTCTATTTCCTGTGGTTTGGATAAGGATGGAGGTGTTTGTTTGTTTGTTTTTAAAAAGAAACATATTACATATGTGAATTGGCTCACCATTACACGGATGTCATAAAACTACGTTTTATGAATGGCAAGGCAACTGTGAAGGTAATTATTGATGTCTGTACTGTTTGCGCTTCAGTTACCTCTAACCACACAGTTTGCCTCTCTCCCTGCCCCACCCAGCATGTGGCCAATTTGAGGTTAACAGTCCATGCAACTGATGAATGCTTATGCCAGAATAAACCTGTCAGTCTTTCAGGTGCCACAAGACGTTTTGTTATTTTAGCAGGAAAGTCATTCATCAAGACTTAACAATAAAATAAATTTGTGTGAGAACAGAGATCTCCAAGGACCACGCCAAGGTGTGGGGTAGAAACATTAACTTGGGTTCTTCTCTCCCTGCAGGCTTTCCTATGTTCGTAGTCACTCTGATCTTTGTGGTTGATCAGTCGCACTATGGACCCGTCTCCTTTAAAGTCTACGAGTCCCCTGAGAGATACACCAATGCAACCATGTAAGTTTTGGGGGGCTGAATAAGGGGGGCAGGACAAAGTAGCTCCCATTGCCATGTTGATTCAGGCAGCTGCATTCACCATTTAGCAATAGACCAGGGGTGCAGAACCACAGGCCACTGGGGGGGGCGCAAATCCAGCCCTCTGAGGATCCCAATCCAGTCCTCCTGGGTTCCCCAGAAGGCTCCACCCTCTTCCCTGGCCCCACCCTCTTTCGCCCAACCACTGATCATTTCCTAGCTTTCATGCAGATTTTCCCAGTCAAAAGCTTTCAGCTAAAATAGGCTGGTAATTTTGCCCCCTCCCCTTTTGGCTTCAGTCCTGCCCACCACCGGAATGTGGCCCCCGAGAACATCTCTGGAATAGAGTCTGGCTCTCGGGCTGAAAGAGGATCTGAACACTTGGGGCGAAGTCAGGGAAAGGGTGTGGCCACCTGGGGACCCCCAGACGGCTGGATTTATCCGCTGGACATGAGGTTCTGTAGCCCTTCCTTAGATGTTACTGCTGTGGCTGCAACAAACGTTGCTCTTTACAGGTTCTATATAAGCAGCCAGAGCAAGGAACACCAGATGTTGTTGTCTGAATGAGAGAGGGCAAATTACACATCCAGGCAGATGTGTCATTTGCAGCTCCTGGTTCATCTCAGCTAGGGATGGATGAACCACCTTGCCCTGTACTCAGCTGGCTGAACTGGTGCCACTTACCCTCCCCATTTATTGTTTTACTATTTATTTATTTAGAATATTTATATACCGCTCCCCATTGAAAAATTTCGGAGCGGTATACAAGATAAAATGAAAATAAAAACAGAATAAAACAGTCAAAACAAAATTTAAAAGAAGCAAGAACAGAGATTCAAGGCTGCATATTAAGGAAAGGCTTCTTGGAATAAAGATGTTTTCAGGAGGCACCTAAAGGAGCAAAAGGTTGGCACCTGCCTGACCTCCAGAGGCAGGGAGTTCCACAGGAGGGGGGCCACCACGCTGAAGGCTCTTCCCCTGGTGGATTCCAATCGGAGGATGGATCTAGGTGGAACCACCAGGAGCAGGCCCTCAGATGACCTCAGTGACCGGGCAGGTTGGTAGGCGAGAAGGCGCTCTCTCAGGTATCCTGGTCCCAAGTTGTTTAGGGCTTTGTAAACAAGTACAAGAACCTTAAACCTGGCCCAGTAGTGAATAGGCAGCCAGTGAACAGCACCATGTACATTGATGGTGCTATATTATTATTATTATTATATTATTATTATTATTAATGAATGGGAACCTGCCAGGCAGCCCGTGGGCGCTCAGTGAGCAGGGCTCGGGCGCCTGAGTCCTCAGCGACCTGTAAAGCAGCCATTCAGGTGTGTAATCTTGAGTACATGACCATGTTACAACCGCCATTTGCATAAGGTGTCTTTTATCTAAAACAATGAACTTCCCTTTCTACGCAAAACAGCAGCTCACTGCGCCTGCTCATTGAACACCTGTGGACCGCCCGGCAGGAGCTGAAGACAGCGGATAAGCGATGGCGGTCCACGGACGGCAGTCTGGGAAGCCAGGTGGGGAGAGTCTATCGGACTCCACCCTCTTGGACTTCAGCAACATCCCTAGTCTGAGAGGCAGAGCTGACATTGGGGAAGGGGATGATGGTGTAAAAACGCCCTTTCTCCGGCCCTGAATATGCAGCTGCTGTTCTTTAGAGGATTCACAATGTATAGAAAAGTCTTGAACACACCCACCTTTAGTCATTTGTGACCTAAAAGAAAAGAACCAACATTTTAGCTTCCAGACGTGGTTGCCTGGATATGATTTTTTTACTCACCATGGGTGACCAGGCTATTTCCAAGCTTGAAAATACATTTAATCTTTCTAAACTGCATTTGTATTCTAGTTTCTGCATTTTTTAAAACCACCACCACCATGAAGTGGATTAGTGCAGCATCAAAGAACACTGCATAGTTTTATCTCGGGAGAAGGCTCTCTAGGGACAAAAGGTGGAAGGAACATGCTTTGGAGACGTCCCAGTTCAGTGCCACAGACCTCAAACCTCTGCCTTTTCTTTTCCAGTTGCTGGATCACAAAAAAGGAGATCAACAACTACCTGAACTTGGGATTTTTAAGCCTGGTGCTCTTCTTCAACAGTATCATCCTGGCCGCTATGGTGCGAGAGATCCTCAAACTGAGATACCGGGAAAAGCACTGGGAATACGCCGTGATGCTTCTGGGACTGAGTTGTGTCCTGGGCATCCCTTGGGGGCTGATCTTCTTCTCGTTCACCTCTGGAACCTTCAAGCTTGTGGCCGTCTACCTTTTCACCATCATCAACTCTCTCCAAGGTCAGTGGGTCCGGCGGATTCTTTCTCCCAGTACTTCAAGCAGCCTGGGAAGAATGTGTGTGTAGTGAGTGACCTCAAGTTGGAGTAAACCATCCTTCCTTGACCTGGCACCCTTACGATGGGTTGTACTACAACTGCTATCATTCCCTGGCAGCATAGCCATTGTTTCCCTAGGAACTCTGGGAAATGTAGTTTTGTGGCAAATTCCTGAAGATCAGCTGCTGTTTAGTCAGTTTTAGGAATCTTGTAGCATCTTAGACCAATGGATTTGAGACGAAAGCTATTTGTTATCTCCCAAGGCATCATCATGGCTGTGGGTATCAATGTACCACTGAACAGCTTTCTTGATGCCCAGTAAGGTGCCCTAGTGCTGCCACTTTTCTTTTCTTTTCAACTCATTTTCTTACTGTAACGCGCTCTACGTGGGGCTGCCTTTGAAGAGTGTTCGGAAACTCCAGCTGGTTCAAAGAGCTGCATCCAGATTGTTGACTGGGGCTGGTTACAGAGAGCAGACAACTCCCCTGTTAAAACAGCTCCACTGGCTTCCAGTCTGTTTCCGGGCACCATTCAAAGTGCTGGTTATGACCTATAAAGCTCTATATGGTTCGGGTCCAGGTTATTTGAAAGAACGTATTCTCCCTTATGAGCCTGCCCGTGCTTTGAGATCTTCTGGAGAAGCCCTTCTTTCAGTCCCACCTTCTTCACAGGCACGCTTGGTGGGAACATGGGAGAGGGCCTTCTCGGTGGCTGCTCCGGTGCTCTGGAACTCTCTTCCCAGGGAAGCTAGGCTGGCTCCCTCCTTGATGGGCTTTCGGAAGCAGGCTAAAACTTTTTTGTTCCAGCAGGCCTTTGGAGAATAATCCAGCCCTCCATCTATGTTAATGTCTTATAATTTTGTTGTGTATTTTTTAATTGTTTATGGTTTTGTTTCCCTCCCCCCCTCCATGTATATTTTAAACTTTGTAAGGCCGCCTTGAGGCCCAGTATTGGGCAAAAGGCGGGATACAAATAAATATAATAATAATAATGATAATGATGATAATAATAATAATAATAATAATAATAATAATAATAATAATAACCGGCAGCTGGAATTGCTGTGAAAAAGGTTTCTGCTAGTGCTGAACACTGGGGTCAAAGGCGCTGTTTAGGGTTTGGGGGCTCAGCCCTGCCTCTGCCACCTGCTCAGTCTTTTGGGCAGGATACTTCTCCTTTGCCACACCTCCCCTGCCCACAACACTTGCTCAAACTCCCGAACGTACCCAAGGCCCCAAAAGGTCCCTTATTCTGCCTCACTTTCGGAGTTCAGTGAGGAGGCTGAGGAGGAATTGCCCTGTTAGTGATCTCTGACCTCCTCACTGCCATGGCAATTTTATTGGTCCAAGCTTGTCATGCAGAGAAACCTCTTACCTCTCTTCTCTTTTTGCACCTGCCCACCTCCCTCAGGTCAAATTAGAAGTGAAGATTAGCCTCTCACCCAAAGCCATGACAAGAGGGTCATTCTTTTCTCTGCAAGAGCCCGAATCTCCTTAGAAAGGCCAGTCTAGAGCTTTGTTCAGAGAGTTCAGGATGTTTTGAAAGAGGCTTGTTTTTCAACCTTCATCCTGCTTCTGCCTCTGGTCAAACAGGTGTTGTAGGCTTTTGAGTGGCTTCCAAAACCTGCAGAATCTGTTTGACTAGAGGTGATTATAGGGCAACGAATGCGTGTATACAAACCCATTTCAACAGTCTTTTAAATCATTACTATTGGCGTCATCTATTGCCTCTCTTCAACCCTAATTCTAACATCCTGGTTTTACTTTTAACAATTTGGTCACTCTGCCCAGACCTGGTCATGTCCAGCCACTCCTGCACCAACTCCTTGCAGACGCCTTTCAGGTGACTGGGGCCCTTTAAATTTTTTTTAAACTTCATCTATGTTCTTTGCCTATTTTCTTCCTTGAATTTTTATTTCTGATAAAAATTCCAGCTAGCTGTTCACTGATGCTAGAGAAGGCATCCAGGTTACAGCTGCCTGCCATGGACAAAGTATGTCTTATCCTCCTCTTCTCTCTTTGGAAAAAAGGCAACTTATCTTTAAAGTGTGATTAAGTAATAAAAAGGTTGTCTGTTAGTATTCTTTGCCAAGGCTCTTTCACTTTAATTAGACTGTTTTTCCTGTGCTGAGTTTTTCCTTAAAAGGTCCTTTCACTCTAATTCAGCCTTCCTCAACCTGGGGCGCTCCAGATGTGTTGGACTACAACTCCCAGAATGCCCCAGCTCTGGCTGGGGCATTCTGGGAGATGCAGTCCAACACATCTGGAGCGCCCCAGGTTGAGGAAGGCTGCGCTAATTAGATTGTTTTTCCAGCACTGAAGAAATTAAAAATAAAATAACCAATGTAGACAATGATGCACTGTGTAAGGGGAAGACAGGGATGAGGAAGAAATTCATCCAGTTCACATTTTAATATTAATTTACCTAATTTTGCACAGAAACGCAGTTACCCTTTTAAATTCGCACACCTCTGAATTTTGCAGTGGAATTCTCCAGTCAAAATATATATGCAAAGATCCACATATTAAGGGAAATCATGTTTAAAAATGCATTTTAAACTGCCCAGAGAGCTTTGGCTATGGGGCGGTATATAAATGCAATAAACATTAAAAATTAAATAAAAATTGCTTTAAAATGGCATCTTAGGCAAAAATGCACACAAAAATAAATGTAGAAATGTGCCCAAAATGCTTCTAAGTTTTCATGCAAACTTTTGAAAAACAATTTCTCAAAGTTTGGGTCAAATCTAATTTGAGATAGGAGAAATTCTCAAAGTTGGAGAAGGACTGAATTTAAGATTGGGAAAGTGAGAGAAACTGAAATCAACAGATTTGACCATTCCTAGTTACAAAAGTGCCTACAGAGGCCTAGAGAGGCCTTCAGTCTGCAGGGTGGGATGGGAAATTTCCTTTGAGTGAGGTGAGAAGACTTCAGTCAAGTTTCTCAAGACCTCTTCAGCTGGTTCTGCTTGTCTGGAACTTCAGCCCTGCAACAACCAGCACGACTCCTTTGGCTCGCACGATTCCCATTTTCAGTTAGCCTCATGCTTTCTGGTGAAAGGAAGCAATGTGAGGAAATCCAGTTATTTAGAAATAATCGAAAGACTGTCATACCACATAGGAAACTGCATAAACGGAATCACTGGTCTGTTTAGCTAAGTATTGTTTACCCTGGCTGGTTGCAGCTCTCCAGGGTTTCAGGTTGGAGTCTTTTCCAACCTGGAGGAGAGATGCCGGGAGATGGAGATGCCGGAATTCGAACCTGGGACATTCTGCATGCAAGGCAGGTGCTCTGCCATGGAGCTATGGCACAACTCATCTGCAAGGGATACAGGAAGCTGTTTTATATTGTGTCAGATCTTTGCGCCATCTAGCTCAGTGTTATTGACATTGACTGGCAACAGCACTCCAGGGTTTCTGATGGGCATCTTTCCTGTTGGAAAGTCTGGTGTGACTTACAGCAGAGTTGCCTTATATGGAGAAAGTGTGGCAACACAGTATTTAGTGTTGGAGGCAATAAACACAGGCTCGAGCCAGTTTAAAAGGAGTTCAAGTCAATTTACTTAGTGGCTTTATACACATCATCACAGAAGGCTATCAAACACTCTTTTAACTAAAAGCACCCGCTAAGGCTGGGTGTGTGCGTGTAAGTGAGTGAAGGCAGGAGATACGGTTATCTGCTTCCTTTCCGGAGAGACCACTTGTTGTAGAGGCAAGATAAGAGTAGGAAAAGAGAAGAGGAAGGAGAGGGAGCAGGAAAATGAACTGATCAGACCACAAGGGGGATGACTATCGCTCCCTAGTGGAAGCATGTGGAGTCGTTTCCATTATCCAACATTTCCTAGCCCTACCTGGAGAAGCCAGGGGCAGAATCTGGAGCCTTCTGCATACAAAGCAGATGCCACTGAGCAATGGACCTCCCTGATGTTGGTTGCTGGCAACATGGGAGTCATGACGGGTGCAAGTCCTGACCCACTGCAGTTCCTGGCCACTCCCCAGTTCCTCAATCCTCTCCAGCTGCTGCCTGTATTCTATTCTTCTATTCTGTTAACTACTCCTCTCTTCTCTCCACAGGCTTCCTGATCTTCCTTTGGTACTTGGCGAAAGTCCTGCAGTCCCACAAGAAGGAGTCCATGCAGTTCGCCTCTTCTAACAGCATGCGGCTTCCTTCCAGCAGTACCAGCATATGATCCCGCGGAGACGGCTCTGGGCTTCGACGTTCTGCATTGGCTCCTTTTGGAACTCAATAGAAAATCACTTCTGTGTATATGTATTATTTCTTCTTTGGGGGAGGGGTTGGAAAGACATGTTCATCCTTGAATAATATCGGCAATGTCTCTTTTTGTAATGTAAATATTATTTTTTAAACTCTGGTGTAAAAAGTTCTATGAAAGTACTTTGGAATTGAAAACGCAATAATTAAACAGTCTTGCTAAGGACACCTTTTGGAGGCTGCGGATGCTTTCTCGATGACAACAGAGTGAAGAATTTAAAGGGTGGTGCCTCCGTCTTCTGAAGCATCCGTTGCGGTAGTGCATTCCACAGCAGGCCGGATCCAGTGCCTCCTGCTTGCTGGCTACGCCCCACCTAGAGCGTGTTCTAGCAGGGTTCCAGCCATCGGTCCAGGCTTCCTGTTTCCTTCTGGGCATAATCCGAAGAATTCAAACACATAATTCAAATGCAGTTCTCATGTGAAGCAAAGAGTATGGAACAAAACCAGCCATTCAGTTCCATTTGGTGGAGTGCTGTGTAGGCAGGGAACCAGGGAAACATCCAGGTACACTACGGGACACCAGCCGGCATGATTTTTGAGTACCAAGTTTGGGTTAATGTTATCAACACCCTTCTTGGTCACTTTATCCAATTGCAAAATAACATTTTAGGTAGGGGTGTGCACGGACACCCCGATCCGCCCCATGGGCCGATCTGAAAATTTCGGATTGGCCCACTCTGCTCCGCCCCGCTTCGCCCATAGTCCACTCCTCTTCGCTGCGGAGCTCCGGCTCCGAATCGGAGCTCCGCAGTGGAGGGGAGTGGTGCCAGGGAGAGGAGGGAGGGGGGGTTTACCGGGCCCTGCCGCTGTCGCCGCCTGTGCGGCGACAGCGGCAGAGCCCGGTAAGGGACCAAGGGGGAGAGGGGCCTTACCTGCGTCCGTCCGCGGTCCCTCGGCTTCTTTAATTGAGCCCGTGGCTCAACCAGGAAGTCTAGGCCGCAAGTGCGGCCTAGACTTTCTAGTTGAGCCGCGGGCTCAATTGAAGAAGCCGAGGGACCGCGGACGGACACAGGTAAGGGAGAGGAGGGAGGGGGGTTACCAGGCCCTGCCGCTGTCACTGCATGGGCGACAGCGACAGCGGCAGGGCCCGGTAAACCCCACTTACCTTTCTTGTGGAGCTCTGGATCGAGGCAAAGGATCCGCCTTCACCTCGATCCTCTTTGCAACGCTCCGCCGGCCCCCCAATCCTCTTCGCCTCCGCCTTAAGGGTAGGCAAAGCCCCCCGCTCCGCTCCTGCTTCTCCGGTTCGAGGAGAAGCGGAGCACATCCCTAATTTTAGACCACCTTGAAGATGAATTCTCTCTCTCTCTCTCTCTCTCTCTCTCTCTCTCTCATAGGCTGTAAACTATGTGCCAATTTAACACCTGTAATGGGAGAAATAACCTTGCTCTCAGTGGAGCCTAAAGAACACAGAATCAAACTTGCTGATAACTTCAAAGGCAGATTTCAGTGTGAAAGAGTTGAAGTAGAGTTCTTATTTTGTTTTGGGGCAGGGTGGCTTCCAGGTCAGCAGCAAAGCATACAAGCCCTTGCGTCACAACCAATGTTAGTGTCTGAGGTGCCACAAGACACCTTTTGTGTTTGGGAATGATTAACCCAGCTGCCCGTCTAGACTTTGGCATAGTAATTTAGTTTGTGTTGAAGTGTGCCAGGAGAAGAAGCTGGGAGGCAGGTCTACAAGACGGAGGATGGGTTTTGGCACATGGGGAGTGTTGGGGGCAACTGGCCAACGAGGGCCTCGAAAGGAAGAAGTGTGGCATGATGGGAGGGGTGGTTTCTGAAGTTATGGGTAAGCCCTGAAAGGATCTCGAAGATAAAATCCTTTCACACGTGTTTTAGAAGAATTTATTGCAAAACCCTTCTAAAACGGTTTACGTTGGGAAGGGTCGTAGCCTGTGCTTTGCATGCAGAAGCCTCTAAGTTAAGAATAAACCAAAAAATCAGAGGCATATTTATTCGGGGAGTAGAATATAAATTAAATATGTTTGCTAACGACATGCTTCTCACGATCAGTGATGCCCCCACAGGTCTATTCCAGATACAACAGGAGCTAAACACCTTTAAGAGAGTAGCAGGACTCAAAATAAACATTGAAAAATCCACCCTCATGTCCTTAAATATACACCTCCCTCACCCCCCAAGGTCACAAACTCGCTCTGTGCAACATCAGGACTCAAATCATGCTTTGGAGGTTTCTGCTATTTAGGCGTGACTATAACAAGAGATCCCCTCCAGTTATTTAAAAGAAATTTTGGCCAACTACGTAGACAGATGTTAAACAATCTCACTAAATGGAGTCGATTAAACCTTACATGGCTTGGCAGAATAGCTGCTGTAAAGATGCCCTTATTGCCTAAATTTTTATTTCTTTATCAGGTCCTACCCATTAAAATCCCGGCTAAGCGCTTCTCCAAATGGCAAGCTACGCTGGATCGCTTTGTCAGTGGAGGCAAACGTTCTGGTATAAACAAGCAAACGCTCTATAGAAAGCGCTCTAAAGGAGGCTTGGCAGTGCCTAACCTGCTGGCATACTTTGAGGCTTTCCAGCATAGGCAGTTAATTAGATTAATAAAATGCGAGGCTAATATCCCACGGGTACACTGTCTGCTTTCCCCTTTTTAAATCTTTCGTGGGCGACCATTAAACAGATTTCTAACCCATTCACACGGCTCACTTCTGCCATCTGGAAAAAATGGTCCACCCATCTTTCTCTCTATTAGACGCGCTGGAACAAGAAGGGAATCTATCGATTGAGAGACTTTGTGGACGAGGGTCGAGTTATTAATGATAGCAAGCTAAAGGACAAGTTAAATGGTATTAAATTCTCTTGGTTTCAAATGCGGCAAGTAAAAACTTCCTTAAAACCCAGGTTTGGCCAGGGAGTAGACCTCCGCCCCCTCACTCCCTTTGAACAACTATGCCTAAGTCCTAAGGGAAAAGATAAGGGACTGACCTCAGAAATAGGGCTGTGCTCCGCTTCTCCTCGGACTGGAGAAGCAGAAGCGGATCGGGGTGCTTCGCCTCCCCTTAAGGCGGAGGCGAAGAGGATCGGGGGTGCAGTGGAGCGTCGCGGATCGAGGTGAAGGCGGATCCTTCACCTCGATCCGGAGCTCCGAAAAAAGGGTAAGGGGGTTTACTTGGCCCTGCTGCTGCCGCCCGTGTGGCGACGGCGGCAGAACCAGGGAAGGGGGAAGGGGGGTCTTACCTGGTCCGTCACGGCCTGTTGCCGGCTTCACTAGAGCCCACGGCTCAACCCAGAAGTATAGGCCTACAGTTCCTGGTTGAGCCGCGGGGTCTAGTGAAGCTGGTGACGGGCCAGGATGGACGCAGGTAAGGGGAGGGTTACCTGGCCCTGCCGCCGCCATCACCCATGCAGCAACAGCTGCAGAGCCAGGTAAGGGGGCAAGGGGGAGGGGGGTCTTACCTGCATCCATCTGCGGCCCCACGGCTGCTTCAATTGAGCACCTGGTCTTCCTGTTTGAGTCCTCGGCCTCAGTTGAAGCAGCTGCGGGACCGCGGATGGACACAGGTAAGGGAGAGGAGGGAGGGGGGTTTACCTGGCCCTGCCACCGCCGCCTGTGCAGCGATGGCGGCAGAGCCAGGTAAGGGAGCAAGGGGGAGGGAGGTCTACAGCAAGCGGGGCCTACAGTTCCTGGTTGAGCCACGGGCTCTAGTGAAGCTGGCAATGGGCTGGGACAGAAGCAGGTAAGGGGGAAGAGGGAGGGGGCCTATTCGGAACCAAAGCTCCGCAGCGGACCCTAGGCAGATCAAGGCGGGGCGGAGCGGGCCCGATCGGGATCGGATTGGGGGGTCCATGCACAGCCCTACTCAGAAATATACGATCTACTGTTAGAAAAGATTGGTGGTTCCTCCCTGGTATTGAAGAACATATGGGAATCCGACCTACATATCCAGATAGAGGATGAAAAGTGGAGGCAAATCTGGACAAATCCCCCGCTTAGAACCATATCGTCCCACATCCAGGAGGCAGCCCTTAAGGTGATCCTAAGATGGCATATAATGCCAATACAACTCTCACACATATCGGCTTCTGTCACCCCATTATGTTGGAGAGGGTGCGAGGAAAGAGGATTTCTTCTTCACATGTGGTGGGACTGGAAGCTTCAAAAACACTTCTGGAAGACAATTTTGGATGCCACTGGTCAGACAATTCTGCTAAACCCGAGTCTGGCTCTGTTGTCCCTGCCAAATATTTTAAATCCATCCCTCACCCATAAAGAACTTGTAACTATCTTGGTAACGGCAGCGCGTCTAGAAATTGCCGAGCGCTAGAAAGATTTGAAGGGGCCCACGTTAAATGGCTGGAAGAGGAAAGTATGGGGCGTAGCCTGTTCTGAAAAGTTAACATACCATCGTTGGGTCTTGTCGGGGCAACTGAGACGTGATCTTTTTGAAACAATATGGTCCCCTTTTGTAAACTATGTTAAAGGTTCTATTGACTGAATTAAACCTCTACATAACTAATTTCTCCTCCGCCATTGCTACCATTCAATGAGGTTGAACTTGAAACTAGACTGGGTAGGACAGTTATATAATATAGATAAGATAATGCTCTACTGTTAAAACCTTTTAGTATTTTTAATAATTATAATCATGCTGTGTAGAAGCAACTGTAAATGTATTTCTAACTTGTAATAAAAAAACTTTAAAAAAGAGAAGAGGAGAAGAAGAGGAAGAAGCAAGCAAGCACGAAGAAGCAGCAGCAAGGAAGAAGAAGAAGCAGCAGCAGCAGCAGCAAGTAGGAGGTAAGACTGAGGTGTGTGTGTGTGTGTGTGTGTGTGTGTGTGTGTGAGAGAGAGAGAGAGAGAGAGAGAGAGAATAGGTGAATGGGGTGCATGGGGTCTTTGAGTGAATGGATATGTGCATGCGTGTGTTTAGGTGATCCTAAGTGTGTGTGTGCACACATGCACGTGTGCTGGCAGTGTGTGAGTGTATTGATGTCTGAATGGGATGCCTGGTTGTTTGACTATGAATGGATGCATGTGCATGTTTGCAGTGTGTGTGTGTGGGAGCTGTAGTTTTCTGTGAGTTGGGGGGATGATTTGGAGGTGACATTCCTATTAAATAATGCATTTTGACCCATAGACCTTCCTCTCCAATTTGTTTGATATAATTGGCATTACGTATATTTTGTAAAAATTTGCTAATTGTTCATCCTTCTTAAAAATCTTTTTAAAAATTAGCAGGGTTGCCATCATCATCATCATCATCATCATCATCATCATCATCATCTCTTTTTTCTTGCTCATGGTGGTTTTTCTAGATGAACATGATGGGCTTTCCCAAGTCTTGTTGTCTTTTACTGATCAGAATTTTCCTGACTATTGAACATGTTTTAAGTATGACCGTTTTCTGGATGTTGGCGTGCATGTATTTTGGTAGGCCTAATTTCTGAAGGTCTTCTGTAAAAAAATAAATGATGTGATGCTGGTGACTGATGTGACTAATGGAATAATTGTAACTTTTTCCTGTTGTCATAGTTCTTTAACTTCCATAACCTGTGATGTATATTTCTCTCTCTTGTCCTCTTCCTTTTCTGCAACATTTTTGTCAATAGGTATTGCTATGTCAATGAGATAGGTGTGTTTTTCTTGGTTGTTTTTGACCATTATGTCTGGTTGAAGTTGAAACAAGCTAAGAGGTGCTAGCATTTAGCCCATTTTGTTCCACTGTGGAAGTCTGGCAAGCTGAAAAAGGGCTGGATTTCCTGGCAACAATTGGGCTTATGTGGAAATCCATGTCCCCCTATACATTTTAGCCCTACACATGAGCTGGCAAGTGCCTGCCTAGGGCTTCCCACAGTCTTGAAAACCTGAGTAACTTAAAACACAGGCACACAAAGGGCAAGTGATAACCAGCTATGTGTCCGCCGTCGTGGTCCATGCGGTGGCAGACAGCGGAGCCAGGTAAGGGAGGAGGGGGGCTTATTTGGCCCCCATTTTGTCCCCTTTCTCCACTTACCTGCCTCCACCGCCCACCGCAGAGGCAAGTAAGGGGGGAAGGGGGGTAAAATGGGGGCTGAATATCAATCCGGATCTCCGGATCTCGCTCCGGATCCAGTTCTGGAGCAGATCAGGGGAGGTCCGGATCGACCCAAACCGGTTTGGGCCTGGTCCGGATCAGGATCCAAAGCGGTTCAGTGTGTGTGTGCACAGCCCTACTTAAAACACACGCACAAAGGGCAAGTATTAAGCAGCTGGCAAAATGGATGAAAGACCGACAGATTAAGACAAGGCACATCAAAAGGAAAGAGAAAAGAGGAACTGCAGGCAGAGGATGGGAGTGGTGAGATTAAAAAGGCTAAAACGAACCGAAAGCCCAGCGGTCTTCTAGAGCGTTTTCTCAAGTTCCACGTAGTGGAGGCGGTCAGGCCGTTGAAAGCAAACCCTCACCAGCCAAGCCAAGCCAAGCCAAGCCAAGCCCCCTGGTGCAGCCGGAGACTGCCTGCGGACGGACGGGATTGTGGAGTTAGCAGGAGGGAGAAAACGTACCTTGCGTGGGACAACATGAGCCTTCGGCTGGTCAAACCTTTTCCGCCCTTGCTTTTTTTCATTGCCTGGCTCCTGGGTGAGTTTCCTTTCTGATGAGTGTTTTCTCCTGCTTTTGAGAACCCTGCTACAGATCCAGGGGCTCTAACTCCCGCTCTGTCCATTACGCAGAATGCGAGGTTTTAGGCAAGGCTGGAACATTCTGGCCCCGGGCCACCTCAGCTTGCAGATGGAGGGGGCGGACCTTTCTATGAATGCACAACAACAACAACAACAACAACAACAACAATTCTGGGCTGTGCTCCTTCAGATTGGAAGTCGGCGTGGAAGTCATTTTTTTTAATGCAATAAATTCCTATCTGAAGAAAGCTAGCAGATGAGGGAGATGCCAATTTCTGGAGCATGTTCCAGGGGCAAATAAAAAAATAAGAAGCCCCCCCGCCACCCCTGTAATCTATATCGGGACTGTCTCAGGACTGTCTGGAGACAGTCCCCCTCTCCCATCTGGACTGGCTCATGGAGTGGGTGTGATTTATGGCTGATGGGTCACAGTATGCTCAAATGGTGCTCAGGTGCTCCAATGTTGCTATGGTAACATGAGCAACTCCAGGTAATGTGGGTAAAAGGCCATGCTGTAACTCCTTGCCCGGCCAACATCAGCTCTCCAGAACATGAGTTGAACACTGGTGTGTGGAGAGAAGCCACAGTGCAGGTTATCTCCTCTGGCCCAGGACTTCTCATGTTCTTCAATGGGGTGAGAGTGGCTCCTGTGCCACCATGTGGCAGAGTTGGGTACATGCTGGGGGCCACGCTGCTGGTGACACCTGTGAGGGGCCACCACTTCCTGAGCCCTGTGCTCTGGTCTCCTTTATTTCTCTATCTTTTCCCATCTTTTTTTTCCATCAAAAGCAATGCGCTGGCAATTCCAGTGCGTTGTGGGTAAGCCCACCCACCCTGCAATGGCTGCAAGTGGGCCGGCATCCACCCAGAGGGTAGGAGGTACCCAGGGTAGTACTCTGCCAAGACCTCCCCGAACCCTGGAGCTTCTACCCCTTACCAGCATCAACCCTCTGGAAACCTGGGTTCCCCTGGCAGACCCATAACATGGGGCTCCTCACATGTGTCCCAAGGCTATGCGCATTGACGGTGCTGCAGGAAGGGGGTAGTGCTGCGGTGGATCCTAGGTTAATGCTAGAACTTGGCCTCGGAGGTCGGAAATCTGAAAGAGGGGCGTCGGAACGTTCTCCCTTCCCAGACGCATTGCAGGATATTATTCTGCACAGGCAGCAGGACTGGCTTCATTGCGCCAGCAACCCAAACTGCAGGGGCTCCCAGAGGTGCCCAGGAAGCAACTCTTGATGGCCTTCCCCCGATGGTGTTTCATTGCAGTGGGTTGTGGCGACAGTTGTGTCTTTCGTTTTGTGCCAGTGAGTGTTGCTGGTTGTTGGGTTCTTGGGGGGAATGTTTGCTGCTGTTGCTGTTTTTACTATATATATATATATTTAATTACGTGAGTTTTACTGTTGTGCACCCCCTTGGGAGGGCTCCTGCCCTGAAAGGCAGCCAAGGTGTATTTTAAATAAATAAGGGTGGGGGTGGGGAGGGAGCGCTGTCTCCAGCCTCAGAAGGGGGAATCCGGAGGATCCCAGGATCCCTGGGGTGCTCGCCTAGGGACCATAGGATTGCTGTCTCATAAGTAAGTAAGTAAGTAAATAAATAAATAAATAAATACATGCATAAGCCAGCCTTCCCCAACCCTGTGCCCTACAGATGCTTTGGACTTCAGTTTCCATCAGCCCCAGTCAGCATGGCCAATGGTCTGGAATGCTTGGAGTTGAAGTCCAAAATGTCTGGAGAGCCACAATGCAGTGAGAGGAGCGATGCAGAATGTGACGACTGTGTTTCCCGGTTGACGGGGAATTGTTCTGCAGACGTTCTTGGGGTGGAGGCAGGGAGGGGGAGTGTCATAGCTGCAGCTGTCCGGAGGAGGATGTGGCTGAGCAGTGCAGCTGGGCGCCCAAAGGCACTCTGTCGGGAAGTGGCATCACGAATGAAGGAACAGAAAGCAAGAAAGGGGGGGGGGGAAAGAAAGCAAACCCCAAGCACCCGAAGATAGGGTGGGTAATGCTCATGGCACATGTGCAAAATTGTCTAAGGGGGGAAGAACTCTGCAACCCTTCCCAATCTATTGCAAATCTGCTGGAAATTGACCAATAAATCCAGATTAACATTCTGCCAACCCCGAACTTGAGGGAAAGCAAGCCTATGCCTAATCCTGAGCGGTGCTCAGGGCCCGTGTGAGAAGGAAGTGGCCGCGGAACCTCTCAGGAGCAGTGGCCACTGTGCTATGAGATTCAACATACTCTGCAAGAAAAGAGTTCCCCCAGAAACCCAGCATGGTCACATTCGGTTGCACAAGGGTAAACTTCTCCCCTAAAAAGGAAGAAGATTTAACCAGCCTGAGGATTTTCATTAAAGGGAAGCTGGAAGGGAGTAAGCAGGGGGAGGGGGAGGTCAAGTCTCTTCAGGCCTCTTGGAGGTTCTTCCAAATCACAATGAGAAAAACTCAGCGAATGTGAATCCCACAGCTTAGGAAAGGTACAAACATACCCAAGAGGGTGACAGTGTGGCTAATGAGCAGCACCACGGGAGATGACAAAAATGTTGTAGAAGAAGCAGCTCTTTAAGAAGAGCCATCTTTTGATGTACCTCCTAAAACTGTGTCAGGCCCCGAGGGATCCCTCTGAGCAGAGCGTTCCACCAGGGCTGGATCTACACTACAGCTTCAAAACAGTTTATAACAGTTTTGACAACTGTTGGGGTCCATGACACACTCCATATACAGTTTTCAAAATGTTTTCAGTGTTTTATCTTGCTTGCTGTAGATCCGGTGGGCGCAACTGCTGAGAAGACCCTGGACTACAGCTGCTGGGAGTTGCAGGCCACCAATGTCTGAGGTTCTCCACCACTGCTCTCCCTCACTTGTGGCTGCCCACTTAGCTTCCTGAGGCCGGGGGATCCAAAGTAAGGCCCCCAGGTGACGACCAGAGCATGCGAGGAAGAACATATGGGAGAAGGTGGTCCTTAAGGTGTGCAGGATGGAGGCGCTGAGCCCTGCTCCCTGCCCAACTGTATCCAGCTGCTCTTTGCGGGGAGGGAAAATGCGGTCTCTTTTGGAAACAACACTCTTTGCCGGTGTAGCTGCATTATTGCACTTTGTTCCACTCTACCCCACAGCTCCACTTAGAGGTTATGTAGCAGAAAATAGAGACAGGCAGGAAAGGGGAGGGAATTGTGCAGCGATAAGCTCTTAATCTTGTAAAGTATCCGGAAGCAGATGCAGTGGGTTAAAAAGTCTCGCTGACAAATCCTCTAAGAGGCTGTGTGCCTGTGAGGGTCTGCGTCTAAACGTGTTCATCCACCCTGCAGCCCCTGGCACTTCCAAGGCATGGCTCTGGCACTGTTTGATACAAGTGAAATTGTTGCTCTGTTTCCACACGACAACCGTGATCGTGCTGCATCCCTTGAATTCATCACGAAATTCCATGCCACCAGGTGTGCTTTGCCTCAGCCCTGAACTCCAAAACGCAGCCAAGGTGGGCTGATTTGACCCAAATCCAGTTCAGGACCAGATTGGGCTGCCTTGGCCCAAAACAGGCGAAGTGCTTTGGCCCAATTTGGCTCAATGGCCAGCCGCTGCCCCCACACATCTGCCTCTGTGCACCTTGGCGAGCTGCCCGTCCTCCACGGGAGCTGCTCTGGACTGCTGTAGATCCACTGTTATAAACTATGGTGGCCGGAAAAGGCCATTTCCAGCCACCGTAGTTTACAACGGTGGATCTCTGGCAAGCCAGAGGGGCGGTCATGGAGGATGGGCGCCTCGCTCATGCACACGGAGGCATCAGGTGAGTTCCATAGAGGGGGTGAGCAGGAGGGGGAGGGGAGCGCTATGGTAGGGTGACCATAGGAAAAGGAGGACAGGGCTCCTGTATCTTTAACAGTTGTATTGAAAAAGGAACTTCAGCAGGTGTCATTTGTATGCATGCAGCACCTGGTGAAGTTCCGTCTTCATCACAAGACGGGGATGAACACGCAGGGGATTGTGACCTTATCCTGTTGCCCCCAAAGAGAGCTTGGATGCATTTTTCACAAACTGGGCACTTTCATTTAATCTTTCATCTTGTGTTGTTTCAACTTGTCTTTCAGGGTCCCCAATGGAGGCTGATCCTCAGCGCTTTTCTGTGATTCAGACCCCTGCCTCTTTGAACGTGATGGAAGGATCAGCACTGTCGATGGAGTGCAGGATTGAGGGAAACCTCACTTCCAAGTGGTCTATTGACTGGCATAGGAATAAAACTGACGGAAGGGGGAAATTACAGAACTCAGACCGAACTCGTATAATGACGGATATAAACGAGAAATTTAGCCGTTTCACTCTGGAGAGAGCTGCTCTAGCTGATTCTGGGACCTTCCTGTGTTCTGTTGTCAGTTTGGGTCTTCCCCGTGTTTTTAGTAATGGGACACAAGTGATTATTAGTGGTAAATACATCAATTTCTTTCCTAAATCTTTTTTTTTAATGAGGGAAACTTGTAAATGTAATGGGCTGTAGACCATTGTGGGATTTTTGATCTGCCCAATTTGCAAGATTATATATATATATATATATATATATATATATATATATATATATATATATATCTCACACAGTACAATCTTAAATACATTTATTCAGAACTAAGTCACACTGTGATTACTTGGACTTACTCCTACCCAAGGGTGTGTTGGACAGCAGGCTTATTGTGTGTATTTTGTCCATTAATGGAGCCCTTTTTTTCATATTTCCATTACTTTTATTAACACATTTAAATTAAATGACATCAGCAAAATCTACCAGTAGCTGCACTAAAGGTAACCTTGCTAGATGCTGGTGCTAACCGTCCACCTTTCAAAGCAACAGTATTTGCCTCTAGGGGTGTGCACGGACCCCCCCGCTCCGCCCTTCGGGCCGATCCAAAAATTTCGGATCGGCCCGCTCCGCACCGCTCCTCCCATACTCCGCTCCTCTTCGCCACGGAGCTCGGGCTCCGAATTGGACCTCCGCAGTGGAGGGGAGTGGTGCCAGGTAGGGCCGGGAGAGGAGGGTGGGGGGGTTTACCGGGCCCTGCCGCCGTCGCCGCCCGTTATAGGCCCCTTATAGGAAGGGGCCTATAAGGCCATCAAGTCCAACCCCCTGCTCAATGCAGGAAACCACCCTAAAGCATACTAAGAGATGGTTGTCCAACTACCTCTTGAATGCCTCCAGTGTGGGAGAGCCCACAACCTCCCTAGGTAACTGGTTCCAATGTCGTACTGCTCAAACAGTCAGGAAGTTTTTCCTGATGTCCAGCCGGAATCTGGCTTCCTGTAACTTCAGCCCATTGTTCCGTGTCCTGCAGGCTTCCCAGCAGCCATTTGGCGTGCCAGTCCTGCTCTCTGCCTGGCTTCCGGTGACCTACCAGAGGTCACCATCCACCCGGGAATGCCCCCAGCTTGACGCCAGAGCAAGGTGGAAGGACCACAGTGACCTATTCAAGGGGAAAAGTTGGAGTAAGTCCCCATGGTGCAGCTTTGGGGAAATGCCCCACAGTTGCTGCATGTTAGCAGCTGCGTTGTATAACCAATGCAGTGCCACTGTGCAGCTACCACAGGGCAAATAAACCCTACAGACAGCCCCCTGGAGAAAAGCACCAGGTAGGAAAAAGGGCAAAGCAGGCACCCTTCCTCCTCTCGTCCGCTCCCCCAAGACAATTTGTCCTTAGGTTTCCCAATGTGTGTGTGTGCTTCTCTGCTCCAAATTGCCCCCTCCAAAAGTGGCAGGAAGTTCGTTTGTTTTTTGCTGCAATGTAAAAACCGTTTTAGAAAGAGTTTGGATGTATTTCTGTGAATTTACATGGTGCTTTTTGGAGAGAAACTACCGGATTTCTTCGATTCTAAGACACACTTTTTCCCCATATAAACATCTCTAAAAACAGGGTGCATCTTAGAATCGCGGGTGCGTTTATTATTTCTTAGAATCAAAGCTTTTTTTCCTGTTGGTGGTACTGAAATTAGTGTGCATCTTACAATCGTTGGCGTCTTAGAATCGAAGAAATAACGGTACTTAGAAGGCTGCCACACTCAGGGCCGGTGCCAGGCTTTTTTGCGCCCTAGGCAAGGTGAGCTGCTTCCACCACCCCCAGCGTACCCCACCACCACCACCCCACCGTACCCCCCCCCGGTAGGCGGAGACAGGCGGGGATGGAGGCCGTGTTACCTTCTTTCTCTCGCCCGAAGTCATCCCGGCTGGACGGGACGCTACAGTGGGGCGGGCGGCTCCATGTTCTGACGTCCGACGGGCGCCGTCCATTCGCCCCCCCCACAGCATCCTGGCTTGGCTGGGCGGGCCCAGCCAAAGCAAAGCTGGGATGCTGGGGGGGGGGGTGAATGTGGAGCCGTCCGTTCACTCACACCCCAGCATCCTGGCTTGGCTGATTGGGCGGAGCTGAAGCAAAGCCAAGATGCTGGGGGGGGGGGGGCGAATGTGAAGCTGTCCGTTCACCCTCCCCCAGCATCCCAGCTTGGCTTCGGCTGGGTGGGACACTGCAGTGGGGCGGGCGACTCCATGTTCTGACGTCCGACTCGTGCTGTCCGTTCAAGATTTTAATAACTATTATCTTTTAGCATGGAGGCTGGCATTCTGCAAAGTGAAGGATTTCTCTCCAGTCTATTTTGTATTTCATTACGTTAGCAGGAGTGAGAGAGCAAACTCACATGTGCTCCCAGAAATGGTGGAGTTGGGCAGGGGAAGAGGGGGAGGAGCAACGGAATGAAAGGAAACCACACTGTAGGATATCCATCTCTCTCTCTCTCTCTCTCCTGTGACTTCGCTGTGGTCAAAATTCCCCTGAACTAATTAACTGCAATGCTGCCCATTTCCTCCAGTAACTTGTACCAAGGTTGCAACAAGGGCCACCCTTACCATAGCTTAATTTGAAGCTGTAACAAAACCAGTCTTAACGTATTCCTATCTCAACAGGGTGACCGTATGGAAAGGAGGACTGGGGGCACCTGTATCTTTAACTGCTGTATAGAAAAAGGGAATTTCAGCAGGTGTCATTTGTCGGCATGCCGCAGCTGGTGAAGTACCCTCTTCAGCACAACAGTTCAAGCTGCAGGAGCCCTGCTTAGTGTGACCTGATACAATATTGGGCAGGGCTCCTGCAGCTTTAACCGTTGTGATGAAGAGGGCATTTCACCAGGTGCCGCATGCCTACAAAAGACACATGCTGAAAAATCCCTTTTCTAGGCCACTGTTAAAGATACAGGAGCCCTCTCCCGCTTTCCATATGGTCACCCTACTCTTAGTTTTGCCAAGAAAATGGGTCTAGGGCTGGCCAAAATTAAGCCCTGCCCAGCTGTCCTTCCTGCCAGAGACCAGTGGGCGAATGCCAGAACTTCTTTTCCAGGACAGCTGTTCAACAGGAAGCTGTTGGTTTCGCCTCTCATTTTTTTTTTCTTTTGCTTTTCAACCAGCGAGCAGCAATGAAACTGCTGGAGCCAGATTTCGACTTGGAGTTGGAAATGGAGTCAGAGCCGGGATCCTCCTCCTGCTGCTGCTGCTCAGTGTCTTAGTGTGGGGATACAAGAAGAGAGCGTAAGGTAAGGCTTCCTCCTGCCACAAATATATGCAGGGCTGGCTGGCCCAAGACAATTTTGCTGCCCAAGCTTTTTTCCAAGTGGCTTTTTCTAGTGGGCGAAGGAACTGAGCTGAAGCCTAGTTTGAGGACTGCAAGGCAGGAGAAGCCCAGAGCGGACCTCCTTGTGTGATTTTCTTCTAGAAAAAGCAGCTGCAGGCGACTGGTTTAGTTCAGGGCTATGGGGGAGAGGTGAACCATTTGCCCTTGCATCAGTTCCCCACATTAAATTGCCCCCCTCCCAACTGCTGTTAGCCACATAGAGGAAAACCTAGGGGCTCAATTTTGTATCTACACATTCCCCCCTCTGTGGCGCAAAGAGTACCTAAGACAAGCCTGTGCTGGATCAGACCCCAAAGATGTAAGTTATGTTTCCATGGGGTAGCAGTTAAAAAACACCTGAGCCCTGATCAGTGGAGGCTAGTGGCGCCGATTCATATAGGGCTATGATTCCATTCTGGGTTTTAGGCAGAACTAGCCAGAAGGAGCTCTCCAAGGTGCTGAACCATAATAATAATAATAATAATAATAATAATAATAATAATAATAATAACAATAATAATAATAATAATAAAAAAACATTTATATCCCACCTTTTTTTCCTCCAAGGAACCCAAAGCAGTGTATATAATCCTCCTCCTCTCCATTTTTATCCTCACAACAACAACCCTGTGAGGTAGGCTGAGCTGAGTGTTTGTGACTGGCCCAAAGACACCCAGTGGGTTTCCATGGCCATGTGGGGACTAGAACCCGGATCTCCCAACTCCCAGTCTGACACTCTAGCCACTAGGCCACACTGGCTCTTCCCAAAATGTGTTCAGCACCTTGGAGAGCTCCTTTAGAGTTGTTGGTCATTCTGACAGAAACCCAGAATGGAATCACAGTGCCCACTGAAATCAGAGCCATCGGCCTCCACTGGCCCTGATCCAGATGACACACTTTCAGGGCTGTTTTGTGGAGCAGAAAATTATGCGGGGAGATTCAGCCATGGAGCTGTGATTGAATGTCTCCTTTGGCCCTCAGGGTTTCCAGACAGATGCGGCTGCCCTGACATTGCAGGCTTTCAGTTTAGCCTCTCGATCAGGTTCTCCTGAGGCAGGGCTGCAATCAGGGGTGTTGAACCTCCCTCAGTCCATGGACCAAATTCAATTTTGGAGAAGCTCTCGGGAGCTGCGTTCCAGTGGAGGGAGGGGCCAAAAGCAGAAGGGGGCGGAGCCAGAAATACAAAAAAAACCCAACCCATCCTATTTTAGCATGAAACTCTTAATTAGAGCTGTGCATGCGCCCCCCGAACCGCTTCATGGCCTGATCCGGAACTTTCGGATCGGGCCTGAGCCGCTTCGGGTCGATCCAACCCTCCCCCGATCCGTTCCACGGAGGGAGATCCAAAGGGGTGGATCGAGATTTTGCCCCGCCCCCCTTTCCTACTTGCCTCCGCGGTGGACGGCTGAGGCAGGTAAGTCAGGAAGGGGGGGTAAAATGGGGGCCAAATAAGCCCCCTCCCCCTGCCCCTTACCTGGCTCCGCTGCCGGCACCGCACAGACGGCGGCAGCAGAGCCAGGTAAAGTCCCCCTCCCCCCCCACTTATCTGCCTCCGGCGCAGTCCGGCACCAGCTTCAACTCAAGCCTGGGCCTTAGTTGAAGCCAGCGACGGATGGCGATGAACACAGGTAAGCCCCCCTCCCCCCTGCCCCCTTACGTGGCTCTGCTGCCACCGCACGGACTGTGGCAGAGGCGGCACTAGGTGAGCCCCTCCCCCCCTACTTACCTGCATCAGAGCTCCAGATGGAGGCGAACCGCTTCGCCTCAATCCATAGCTCCCCCGACCTGATTCGGATCTGCCTTTCACGGAGGTGTATCAGGTCGCTCAGCTCCGGATTCCCGATCCGAATTGGAGTGGAGCACAGCCCTACTCTTAATGGCAGTAATTAAGCTTTAGGAAAGGCTTTTCGCCCTTCTAGAATGAAAAAAAACCCCTGTGTGGAAGTGATTGTTGAGGGAGAGGGGGGATTTAGATTCCTTGGGTGCTTCCAGATGGATGGTAACTGGAGCTAAGAAAGCCAAGCTCTTCCACTGGAAAGCTACAAGCAGCATGCATTGCAGCTCACTTCCCACACCATCGGGGCCTAGTGTGCATTTTCTTTGTGCGCATCCCACTATGTTCCAGTCACACCAGCGTCTTCAAGCACTACTCTTTTGTCTTTTTCAAGGGGTGTGGTTTCGAGATGGGCAGTGACTCATCAGGCAGCTGAACCAATCACAGCTCAGCACACATTCACTATAGCCTTTGTTGGGGGAGCAATTTTTATTATCCTTGTGTTTATTTTTTGCACCAGCCTTTTGGGTTGCACTGAAGCACTTCCAGTGAATTAAAAAACTGGTGTGATGCAGGCACTCGTCATGACCATCTGTCATGACCATCTGTCAAGTATGCTGTAGGGTGGATTCCTGCATTGAGCAGGGGGTTGGACTCGATGGCCTTGTAGGCCCCTTCCAACTCTGCTATTCTATGATTCTATGATTCTATGACCTTACTCGTAGCCATGGCCTCAAGGAGAGTCCCAAAATTCCAGCAGCTGATCCATATATCAGCAAACACCTTCTAGCTGCTTTCATCTCCACCAGAAGCAGCTCTTTTGCAAAGCTCAGGGGTCTTGGTCTTGATCACCCATTCAAGGCCAGGCCACCCCAAAATGCTTTGTATTGCAGCAGGGAACGTGATGCCATTGCTGGGAAGGTTCATTTTCTCCCAGCGCCTATGAGGATTGCAGCTAAACTCATAGGAAAGAGAGAATCCTATACAGATGATGTCAGTATCCCTGCTAGTCAAAGAGTGCTGGTGCTACATCCCCCGCTACACCTCTGCTCATGGCTTAGAGAAAGGTCCACGCCTGCCCCACCATTGTTTGCAATCAGGAGGTTTATTTGGGATGCTGCTGTTTACAAGCTGCTCACTTCTTCATGGCTTTTGCAACAGCAATCAAGACGAAGGTGGCGGCAATTCCTGCGGACGCCACCGCACCAGGGATCCACATCTGCACGCCTGGAAAGAGAAAGAAAGGGAGAAGGACATAGGCACATCAGCATGTGTCACCGGGGATGGGGGTTGTGCCCCCCAAAGAAGGATCCAGATGACTCATGTGTTGGATCCTGGATTGGATCTGGTTTTACTTTTCCCACTGTTTTACAAGTGCCTGGAGGCCAGAAGAAATATGAAGAAGTCAGCAGAAATGTATTTTCTAAATGTCAAGGCCTCAGCTGGACAATGATTGAATTATTGGCTGGAGATGTTTTTCAGTTAGTGATTCCCATGACTGTACAGTTTTTCTCTATATAAATGCCTGTGTTTTGTGTCTTTTTTGATTATCCACTCCATCTGTAATGCTGCTGCTGTGTAAACCATTATGATCATTTGTGAATATGTGTGATGCTGTAACTAAGTTATTCAACTGCCAGTAAAAAGCTTTGTTTTTAACTAAGCAAAGGATCCTGAGCCTTATTTGTGTCTTTGCTGTGTTCTACGCTGAGAGTTGCTGCTAATTCTGCTTATCTCTGGAATAGAGTTTAACTTCCAACATCATGACCAAATCCAGGGAAACGTGTACATACTCCAGAGGGACTGTTGGTCTTTGGCATTCCGTGTTTCCAGGTGTGACGGGACCAGGAACTGGATGGGCCCGTAGGAGACAATCTTCCTGTAGTCATCCGACAGCGCCCTCCTGCTCCTTTGCTTGCTGGGACATTGCTGTAGGCCAAAGCAAACATGGTCTCACCTCGTTGCTTAATGCGCAAAGCATGCATTTTCGGATCGTTCGGCTCGCAGCTCCAAGCTTCGCTCTCCATTTTCCCTGCTTCTTAGCAAAACCATTTCACAGCCACACAATAAGCCAGCTCTGCAGGAAACACAGCCTTGGCAACCCCTGGCTTTTGAAGGCTACTTGAATCAAGGTGGGGTGGGAGACTCCTGGGGTTCTTGGGGGCCAATTCCCACCACCAAACCCACCTCTAGCCCCCTGTGCCGCTGTGACATCAAATTTGCTGCCGAAATTCAGCAGGGCAGTGGTAAAAAAAAAAAGTTGATCTTTCTCCCAAACAAGGAGAAACCCGTTCCTTTTTGCTGGTGTACCACCAAATTTCAGAGACACGTGTGGGCCAATGGCCACCTATTGTCCTTTCCTAACTGAAGTAATTAAATCAGACCTCCTCATCCATGCCTCAAGAGCTATGGGGAAGAAACGGTGTGCTTTCATCCCTTTTTATCCTTTCAACAACTCTGTGGAGACAGAAAATAGCGGACACAAGAGATCACCTTAGTGGGGCAGACCAAGTAGGTAGTCTCTAGGGGTGTGCACAGACCCCCCAATCCGCTTCATGGCCCGATCCGGAAAATCCGGATCGGGCCCAATCCGCTTTGCGCCGCTCCGCCCGTCTCCCGCTCCGCTCTGCGGAGCGAGATCCGGCTTTGCCGCCATCACTATATGGACGGTGGCGCTGTCAGAAGCCCAAGATAAGCCAAACACCCACCCCGCCCCCTTACCTTCCTCCGTCGCGGGCTTCAATTGAGGCCCTGGTTGAAGCTGGAAGAGGCCTTCACTTCCAGCTTCAACTGGGGCCTCAATTGAAGCCCGCGACGGAGGAAGGTAAGCGTCCCTCCTCCCTTACCTGGCACTGCCAGGTATTTTGAAAACTTTCTAAGTGTTGGCAAAGTTTCATGGCAGCTCTGCTGTTCAAATTCTCCTACACCGAAGTGAATGTGCCTCATTTAAAACAACACTCAAGCAAGCTTGGATCTCTCCATCACTTATTACGTGCCAACTATTATGGCCTAATTGCTCCAGGCTGCATTGCTAGAACATGGGAGAGAACAGCTCTTCCATTGCACCAAATAAATATTCAAGCCCTAAAGAGATGAAAGAATGAGCCCAGGATCCTAGACTCATAGATCCCAAATGCACCTCACATACCCCAATGCCTCCACGTATGCGCGCGCACACTTACACCCCCACCCAATGTCTGCATCCCCTCCCCACACACCCTGTACACATACCTTCCATGCATGGACAGCCATCTGTCAAGTATGCTGTAGGGTGGATTCCTGCATTGAGCAGGGGGTTGGACTCGATGGCCTTGTAGGCCCCTTCCAGCTCTGCTATTCTATGATTCTATGTGCACATCCTGAACACACACACGCAGCAAACATACCCCACACTCACAACCACCTCATGCACACCCATACACCCTTTGCATGCACAAACACACGCAACTCTCACACACTACATGCACACACACATAGATGCCCACACGGGGTGTACCTTGGCACAGGGGTCCTGGTTGTCTGGTATGCACAGACGCACTTGGCAGTGCAGGAACACCTCCGTGAAGTTTTTGAACTGGAACATCTGAAACTTGAACTTCGCCGTGGTGCTGGTTCCGATGGCGTTTAGGAAGCTCAGCGTCTTGTCGTGGGGACACCTGGAAGAAGCCAAGCGCGCATCGCACCTCAAGCGGCTGTTTAAATGCTCAGATCCAAACACAGGCCAAGCTGGCAGAGCCAGGGTTGCGCACCTTGGTTTTTCAGTGCTAGCATTCAGCCCTGGAACACATGGCAGCAGCATCAATCACGTTCAAAGCACCTTTCAGCCCACCAAGTAAGTGCAGGCTGCCCTTATACTTCTGGGAACGGGTAGAGGGGACTTTGAGAACAGAGTGCACCCTAACATCTTTCATTTCACAAATGTATGGTGCAATCCAAGGAGGATTCTACACGTCGTACTGAGGGCGCTTCTATGCCCCCAGTGCGCCCCCAAAGCGATCATGTAGCTTGCCTTTCGAAGAGATGAGGAAGAGGCGTCCTTGCCGCCGCCACCCACCTACCTCCTCGCCGGCCGGGTCGGAGAGCTCGGCTTCTGCCGAGCTCTCCAACCCGGCCGGCGAGGAGGTAGGTGGGTGGCGGTGGCAAGGACGCCTCTTCCTCGTCTCTTCCCAGGCAAGCTACACGATCGCTTTGGGGGTGCACTGGGGGCATAGAAGCGCCCTCAGTACGACATGTAGAATCCCCCCAATGCATTTCTACTCTGAAGTAAGTCCTACTAAGTTCAATGGAACTCACCCCTCTGCACATGTGCATTGCAGCTGGGCAGGGCCGTCATGGGGCTTGTTCTGAGCGCTTCGAGGTCAAGACACTCCGATGTTTTCTGCCAGCGGGGCGAAAAGGAGGATGGAGTAGCATAGCATTTAGACCAGCTCTACACAGTGGAGGCTGGTGGCTTCGATACCAGTGGGGCGGTGAATCCACTCCGGGCTTCAGTCCTAGCCAGTCACAGCTCTAAAGGAGTTCTCCAAGCTCTCCTCACTATCATCAGAGCCCCCAGCCTTCACTGGCTCTATTTCCTCCCAGTGTTGCAAACTTGGGAGGGCTGAGAGCGAGGAGGCCTAGGGTTATTTTGGACAGTGCATATCAAAAGCCTTCCCTGCGCTGCCTAGGTTGTCAGAGAGGGAAGGGTCATGGAAAGGTCCATGGAAGCAGGCAAGGAGCATCCATGATCTCTTCTTCTGAGGTTGGAGGTCTGCATCTGACTTTGGAAGAGAGAGCAGAACTCCTCCCTGAGGGTCAAGAGGCGAGATTGAATCTCCTCTTCCCGCGGCAGGAGAGGGCCTGTCTTTTAATGCATTTTATACACAGCCGAGGGTTTTAGGGCTTTCACAAATAATAAACATGTGACTGTCATGTTCAAGCCAAAAGATGCACCCCAGATTTGTTTTTAAAAGCTGCCAGAGAACCTGGGACCTGCATTTTTGCTAGGATGGGCAGTTCAGCCTGATTTCTGGTCCACATCAGATTTGCATGTGTTCAGTCATAAATCTGTTCTGTTATGGCATTGATCTGCTTTTTCATCCTCCTGAAAATTTGTATTTAAATTTTAAATACATATTTTCCCATAAAATGCATTTGTTAATGTATTTTCTCTCAAAGAACAAACTTCTAAGTGTTTTTATCTTAAAATGTACATTTTTACACACATTTTGAGCTGACAGATACACCGCAAAATCCAGAGAAGGGAAACATCCAAAGGATAACTGAGTTCTGATCTGCACAATAGTTTAGGGCGTGTGGATCAAGCCGGCTTACCGGGAATGTGGGCTGAGTGACATCCTCAAGTATCCCTGTCATGAGGTCCAGCTGCTTGGCAGAGCAATATGACATCTCTACATGAGGCTTCTATCATGTGCTTACGATTAGTCATTCATGGGAGTTTGTGGGCTCTTTACATGAAGCCGTCAACCTCCAGGGCTTCTCCTGTGCTTTATAACCTTTATCCCAGCTCTTCTTTTTTTAAGATCGGGAAAGTCCGGCATTTTTACTAGAAGCGCGATGAAGGGCTGCAAAGGTTGTATGTACTTCTGCAATTGTGCTATGCTGCAGCACCATCTAGTGGCTATATAATGGAACATGTAGAATTGCAGAGAGAAAAAATCCCCAAAATCTTCCAAAACATCGCATATAAGGATATGTAAAGAAGCCAGTCTTAATCCTGTAAAGAATGCAGAAGCAGAAGCCCTGGTATAGGTGCAGAATAAAGCCCTGGTGTAGAGAAGCCCTAGGACACTGACTAGAGCAGCCAATTTTATCCTAATCCATCACCGTGATCCATTGGCCAATGTCATCTACAGAAGCAATAGCCACAGCTAGGCCCCCCCTCCAGGCTCTCACCCTTTCATGATCAGCGGGTGCTTCGTGCTGTGGTTTGGGTCAGCCGTCGGGGTGCCCCAGCAGTCTTCCACGCTCAGGAAGAAGTACTTCACCTGATCCTGCCCTTCAATTTGCAGGAGGACGTAGAGGGTGTCAGTCATGAGGAGTGTCAGCGGCTGTTGGCGGTAGGGGTGCTCGTAGGTGGCGTTCTCGTAAAGCACCATCGTCACCGTGAAGTCCCCTTCCTTGACTGCAAACTGCACAATCCTAAGAAAGAGAGGCACCCCCCCAAAAAATCCCCCAAACTAGTCAGTAATCCATAGATGTGGAAAGTTATATGGTTACCCTCACCCGTTTTTTTATACTTATTCTCTTGGCTGCCCTACACCACGGATGGTGGGACACCATCCGTCACTGACCCTGAAGCCCGCAGCCTGAGGAGGTGCAGAGCAGGCTGAGCTGCACACACCTCTCTCTTTCCACACCTCGCTGTTGACTCCCAACCTCTGCCACCCGAGCTGACTGCTTCACTCAAGGTAATGGTAGGGCCGGCTCTGTAGATCAGAAGATGAAATGCCTGGCAGAGCCGAAGCAACAAACGTACGTGTCCATAGCCTTGATTGGGTGGAGCAGACCGACCACACGCTTGTAGGCGTAGATGCAGGAGAAGTGAACCTGGGTGAGGATGCTCCTAGTGATTACACCCTGATCCTCTCTGCCTGACTCGATCACATTGGCGTAATGCACATGGGAGCTGTTGACCTGAAAAATGGACCATAAATTGGATTAGGGGATTCAAACTAGGGCTGGGCACGGACCCCCACCCTGCTTTGGAGGCTGCTTTGGAGCTTCTGAACTAGTCCTGATCCACCTTGGTCCCCTTCAGCCCAGATCCACCCTGATCTGAAGCTGGAACCAAAGTGAGATTTGGATGTCTGAATTATTCAGACATCCAACAGGCCCGCCATCTTCACTGGGTGCCCTCAGGGCCCCTGCTCATGCCCCTCCCAGCCATGCCCCTCTGGAAATGGCATAATGTTGCATCCATGGCTACTTTATGGTCGCCATTTCCAATGGATTTCATGGGAATATACAAGTCGACATTCTTTAAATGGCGACCCTTAAACACGTGCGGATGGATGCTGGCACTTGTGAGGGTTCCAGGTAAGGAGCAAGTGGGGGACAGTCTGGATTGGGCCAAAGTGCTCTGAAGTGCTCCAGGCCTGATCCAACTTGCTTTGGACCGCTTCAGCCTAAATTTGACCTGCTCCAGATCTGGACCAATTTGGTCCAAATTGGCTCACTTTGGCTCAGAATTTGGCTCTGGAGCTGAAGTGGCGCACAGCCCTAATTCAAGCCACAGCCATGGGTGAAGGAAGCCGTAACATAGAACCAGAAATCAAAGTGCACCCACAGGGGGAGCTCTGTTACACAAGATGCATGACAGAGAGACAGTCCAGCCAATCAAATACTGTTTTAGCTGTGAGTCCTATTTGCATTACTTCCTATTCGTGTTTCAGTTGAGCCATTTTAGAAAAGGTCAGAAAACATTTCAATAGGAGTTACTAAACTGCTTGAGGTGATTGGGGCCAGACCCCACTAGGGGCGGGCCCAACCTCCAGAAGCCCCTCCCCAAAGACCCACCCCCTTTTCTCTGCAGGGAGAGAGGGAAGAGCAATCACTCCTGACTAGGGATTTTTATGAATTCCTAGTCATGGTTTGGATTTCCCCAGTTGGGTGGATTCCAGAGACTTGTTGGCCATTTTTCTAACTTTCCTGAATTTTGCACAAATTTAGTAATAGAAAAGTATGAACATTAAAAAAAAAAACAGCTGAAAATGCACATTTCCCCCATGGTCTAAAGGGTGTAAATGCACATTTTGGGAGCATCTGCACACTTTGGGGTGATTTCACATTTTCGCCAATGCGAATTTGCGCAAATCTGAAAAATAAACAAAAAACACAGTTCCTTCGATGAGCGGCTGGTACAATGGAAGGTGCCTGACAATCTGTGAAATGCAGAAGGAATGGATTTTGCACAATCCGTATATCTTTCTGCAGGGAGAACTGAGAGGAACTTGGGTGCTAGGACCAACAGCCACCCCTCTCTGTCTCAGACCTGGAGAGCCACAACCACTAAAAGTGGGCAAGTCTGGACTAAATAGACCAACGGTCAGACTTGGCATAAAGCCGTTTAGTGGTGGGTGAGATCGGGTGTATTCTCGGGCCCTGAAGTCAGCAAAAAGCCCACCGAAGCAAATGCACCCCATCATCTCCTTGTGTAGAGCAGTGGAAAGATCTAATGACACATGACTGAGCAACGTGGAGGCTGGAGAGGGAGAGAAGGAGCCATACCTTAATCACAGACCCACATGTGGTATGGTTCTCTCCAGTCAGTTTTGCTCCCCAGAAACCTGCTCCTTCATCGTATTGCTCAGAGACTTTGCAGGAGCTGTTCTTCAAGTGGACCAGTGCTAAGGGGATCTTCAGCATTTCAAACACTTCCTTTCTCACCATCATCTTCATGTACTCTTCCTCACATTGCAATTTCACCACCATTTCTGCGGGGGGGGGGAGGGGGGAGAGAAGAACATGATACCCTTGATTGCACTCCAATTTTCTGAAGGGTGAGAATTCCAGAAAGGCATGAGCATTTTGCCCAAGATTTGGTTTCCTTGGAATGAGGTTACTAGAGTAGAGGCTGGAGGCTCTAATGTCAGTTTGGCCATGAATCCACTCTGGGTTTCATTCAGAACCAATCAAAAGAACATAAGAACAGCCATCCTGGACCAGACCAAGGGTCCATCCTGTCCAGCATTTTGTTCACACAAGAGCCAACCAGCTGTTGATATGGAACCCACAACCTGGACATGGTGCAACAGCACCCTCCCACCCATGTTCCCCAGCAACTAGTGCACGCAGGCTTACTGCCTTGAATACTGGAGATAGCACACAACCATCAGGGCTAGTAGCCATGGATAGCCTTCACCTCCAGCAATTCATCCAACCCCCTTTTAAAGGCATCCAAATCGGTGGCCATCACTACATCTTGTGGTAGTGAGTTCCATAATTTAATTTAACTCTGCACTGTGTGAAGAAGTCCTTCCTTTTTTTGTCCTGAATCTTCCACCAATCAGCTTCATGGAATGGCCCCATTGGGTTCTAGTATTTTGAGAGATGTGGTTGCACTGGAGAACTCTAAAAAAGTTATCCAAGGTGCTTAATCCATTTTGGGGATTGTTTTCAGCACCTTGGATAACTCCTTTAGGGTTCTGGCTGGTTCTGACTGAAATCCAGAATGGATTCAAAACCCCACAGACATCGGAGCCACCATCTTCCAATGTACTGGAGGCTGACAGGTATTTTTTGCAATGTGCGGTTTGTTGACACACATATATAGTCTCAGCATAAGCACAGGCTCACAGCATTAACACTACCATTAAGTTTCGAGGGGAACCACTGGCACCATAGAATCCCTCCAGAGAGCAACTGAGCTCTCTTTTTCAGTCTCCCTGCAAAAATGGCCATAGACCCTCATTTAATTAGCCCAGAGGAGGGCAACCAGGATGATCAGGGGTCTGGAAACAAAGCCCTATGAAGAGAGACTGAACGAACTGGGCATGTTTAGCCTGGAGAAGAGAAGATTGAGGGGAGACATGAGAGCACTCTTCAAAGACTTAAAAGGTTGTCACACAGAGGAGGGCCAGGATCTCTTCTCGATCCTCCCAGAGTGCAGGACACGGAATAGCAGGCTCAAGTTACAGGAAGTCAGATTCCGGCTGGACATCAGGGAAAACTTCCTGACTGTTAGAGCAGTATGACAATGGAATCAGTTACCTAGGGAGGTGGTGGTCTCTCCCACCCGAGAGGCCTTCAAGAGGCAGCTGGACAACCCTCTGTCAGGGATGCTTTAGGGTGGATTCCTGCATTGAGCAGGGGGTTGGACTCGATGGCCTTGTAGGCCCCTTCCAACTCTGCTATTCTATGATTCTATGATTCTACTATTAGCTCATATTATTACTAATATAATGCAGTTTTGAATATATATATATATATATATATATATATATATATATATATATATATATATATATTTCACTACTATGTGTGAACGTTTCCCTAATTCTTTATGCACTTTTTGATTGGAGAACTCTTGCAAACTTCAGGCATGTGCGACTTTCAAAGGATAAGTCATGTTCAGTTCCCGTATTGGTTCAAAAGCGTAAATTTGGGCATGAATTTCTCCCCCATCCCCAGGGAGTCTTCAGGAATGCATCCTGGCCAGGCTAACCCCAACTGGCCTTACCTTTACAGAACGGGCCAGTGAAGCCTGGCTTGCAAGTGCAAACGGGTCTATTGCCAACCTCCTTGCAATCTCCTTGGTGAAAACACGGGCTTGGAAAGCAAGGGCCCAGATTCCCAGGAGGACGTGCAGCAGCCTCCTCTCCTGTGCTGTGAGGCTCCATCAGGTGACCTGCAGCAGAGGGAATGGGTCAGCCGTTGGCCAACAGCAGAGAAGATCACAGGTTTCATCCCACCACAGAAAGCAAAGGCGCCTTTGGCTGGCAGCTTCCCATATTTACAGCTTGGGGCTGGCTTGCTTGCAGTTTAATGTCCAAAGAAAGCAGACAGAAAAACCAGGGGCTTTCGAAATAAACGCATGTGTGCCCTGCGTGGCTTGGACTAGTGCTGTGGCGGTTGACAGTGGCTGGCAGAAGGACAGAGCAGGACAATGTCATGGGTGCATGTGCATGCAGGCTGAATGCGCATCAATCCCTCTGCAAAATTGCCACGCTAAATCAGAAAAAAGGGAGTTCATCCCCCCTCCCGTGCCCCACGTACAAACACCTCTGACATGCTGCATTTTCACAGTTCTTAGGAGTCTTGCAAAGATTTTTGGTTCTGTGTTAATGCAAGCACAAGCAGCTCCAAGTGGGATCCCAGAGGTGATGGTGCTGTGTGTCCATGTGCTTGTTTCTCTGTGTGTGTGTGTGTGTGTGCGTGTGTGTGTGCGCATAGGAACACACATGCCACCCAGTAGAGGCTAGTGACTCCAATTTTGGTGGGACTGTGAATCCATTCTGAGGTTTCAGCCAGAACTACACAAAGTGCAGTTCTGAACCCTATCCCCAAAATAGGTTTAGCATCTTGGAAAGCTTTGACACCTTTTCAGCACTTTGTGTAGTTCTGGCTGGTTCTGACTGAAACCCAGAATGCATGCACAGCCCAACCAAAGTCAGAACCACCAGCCTTCACTGATGCCACCTTCCCAGAGAGGCTGTTTGCCCATTCAAACATAGGGTTTGATGCACACCACAGGCTGCCTTGCCCCTGCCGTATTCTGTGGGGTGAGGCAGGGTCAACACAGGGGGGAAATAAGTGGGTACAGTATACTCTTCTCTCATGGGTGGGAAAGCTGCTTGGACGAGGCAGTTTTGATTGGGGAAAATGAATGTGGGAACCGCTTTAAGCACCCTGAGTCCTTGCTGGTGTTACGTATACCGGATGTGGGGTCCCTGTGCATGCATTCTTGTAAAAACAAAAGCCGTTAAGAACTGCTTCATGCATCACGTGGTTCACATTTAGTTAAGAATGGAGGAGGAAAGGGGAGTGGATTCATTCAGTTCACATTTTAGTGAAGTGGGCACTTCCCAAACGGATACAAAAAAATGAAATATCATTATCCTTCAGTATTTGCACCACTCTGACTTTTGGAATGCAGTTCTGCAACCCAAAAATGAGAACAAAATGCAAAATGTGTACATTATGGGAAGGTTTTGTGCACAAAAATGTGCATAGTTGTGAAAATAACTAATAGTGAGAATAGTGAAAATGCATTTTGTGCAATCAAATCTCTATGTACATCCATATCTATATCTATCTATATAATCTATATATTTGTCTGCACCAAACCTCTTTCAGCAAATCCAATTTTGGAGAAGGTCTCCAATGATAGGCGAGGCAGAAGGCAAACAGGGCAGGGACAAATATACCAACTTGGGTCCACAATACCTGATGGAACGCCTCTCCCTACATGAACCTACCTGTACACTGCGCTCAACATCTAAGGTCCTCCTCTGGGTGCCTACTCTGAGGGAAGCTCAGCAGATGGCAACAAGGCAGAGGGCCTTCTCAGTGGTGTCCCCCCAATTATGGAGCGATCTCCCCGACGAGGCTCGCCTGGCGCCAACATTGTTATCTTTTCAGTGCCAGGTCAAGACTTTTCTCTTCTCCCAGGCATTTAACAGCATATGCTGAGTTTTTTAACTGACCCCTGGATAGTTGGTATGTAGTCTGTTTTTATGCTTTTTATGGTTTTAAAATGTGTATATTGGTTTTTAAATTTTCAATGTTTTTAGTCTTTGTAAACTGCCTAGAGAGCTTTGGCTATGGGGCAGTATATGACTGTAATAAATAATAATAATAATAATAATAATAATAATAATAATAATAATAATAATACCCTATTTCTTCGATTCTAAGACACACTTTCCCCCCCATATAAACATCTCTAAAAATGGGGTGCGTCTTAGAATCGTGGGTGTGTCTTAGGGTGTGTTTTTTCTGTTGGTGGTACTGAAATTAGTGTGCGTCTTACAATCGATGGCATCTTACAATAGAAGAAATACGGTAATTAATAATACTATTCCAATTTAAAGTTCTTACTGCCGGTCACTAAGCTTTAGAGGAGGTATTCCTCTAAAACCCACACAAATGCCAGAAAATTACCAAATAATTGGTGGTTGGGAGAAAAGGGTGGGGCATTGGGGAAACCCCAGAAGGTTAGATTGAGAATACAGGAGGGCCGGATTTATGGAAGCCAACATGCCCCCCTGTGCAAGCCCAGTGGGCCTGTTCAGACAACAGGCTAAGGCATGGTTAGGCTGCTACCCCTTTTGCAGCAAAGGGTTAGTGAGTGTGTTTAAACCATGGTTATGTAGCCACCATGGTGAGGAATGGTTCACACGACACGCTTAGCCATAACGTATAGCTCAGAATGCTTAACCACTGTAGCTTAGCGTGTCGTCTGCACAGGGTCATTATGCTCCACTAGCCTCTTACCCTCCCAAAATGGCAATCTGAAAACTTACTGTCAGAGCCTTCAGCAGCAGGCAGCAAGAGAGCTGGAAACAGGAACCAACACAACATGGTCACTTTCTGGGGGGAAAAGAAGCAATTTATAATGCAGAGCCCATCAGTCATTCCTCACCAGATACACCAAATACAATCTTGATACGGATGCTAAAAGGTTTTGTTTGGTCCACAGTTTGAAGCTGAACTATCTGACCCTCATCTCCAGGGCTAATGAGTGGAGCAGGAGGCACTTAGGCTTTGGATTTTGGATAATAAAATAATCATCATCATCATCATCATCATCATCATCATCATCCAAAATGTGTATTTTTCGATAAAAGACTTGTTGAAATGCATAGTTTGTGAGAAAATCACTAAGAATAACACATTTTAATAAAGTTTTGTACAGGTTTTTGTTTAAAAATGGAGATTAATGCAGAAATGGGACAGAACAGATTTATGACTAACGAGATGTGAAATGGACATTTATTGGAAAGAGACTGGGCTGTTCATTTTTATATCATGTTTTCATACTTTTTGTTTTATACTTTGAATGGTTTTAGTTTTTGTGAACCGCCCGAGTAGCTTTGGCTGTTAGGCAGTATAAAAATGCAATAAATAATAATAATAATAATAATAATAATAATAATAATAATAATAATAATAAATTCTTAGATCTCCATGGGGCATATATCAATGCACAACCCTATGCATATTTAGACAGAAAAACATCCTTCAACTCCTAGCTTTCCCCAGTTAGCAATGCTGGCTGCACAATGCTGGCAGTTGTAACCCTTTTTTTCCCTTCTGGTTTGCACCCTAATTTGGTTATCTTCACACCGAAGTATTGGATTATTGAGAAGATTATGGGACATGTTCTTGGACCCAGTGTTAGCTCTGGATTTGAGGGAGGGTCTTGGCCAAGGTGAGCTCAGTGACTCCCCCCCATCCCCAAACAGGCCCATCTTGTTTGCCATCATCACCATGTCCCCACAAACCACACCACCGCTGCCAACCTAACCCACTTCTTCATTATTACGTGGGGTAAGTTACTATGTGCTTCTGGTACACAGGAGGAGCATTTCTGCTGATTCAGATGTTCAAGGTGTGCATGAGAAACCTGCAGGGGGATTGAAACTTGAGGGAGCCGTGCCATCTGGCTGATAACCCCCTCTCTTTAATTCTGTGACGGGAGGGCATGTGCCGTGGCTCAGTGGCTGAGCCCCTTCTTTGCATGGAGAAAGTCTCAAGTTCGATCCCGGCATCTCCAGAAAGGGCAAGGGACACTATTGCCTGAACCGCTGGAGAGCCCTTGCTGCCGGTCAATGGCCCCGTCATTCAGACAACACGCTAAACCATGCTGTTTGTGGTTAAGCAGCATGGTTTAGTGTGTTGTCTGAACGGGGCCAATGTTTACATGGGCTAGATGGACCCATGGTCTGACTCAGTACTAAGCAGCTCCCAATGTTCTTATCCAGGCAAGTGTAAGATATCCCACCACCTGTGGCAGGAGAACCAACTCTGGCCCCACTCATGGGGATTTGACCCTCAGGCTGAAAGAGGTTTGGCACACCCAAATATATAGGTTATATAGATAGATGGATATGGATGTACATAAAGATTTAATTGCACAAATATTCATACATATGTTCTAGTATGTGCATTGTTGCACACAATTTCCCCATTTATATGCATTTTCTCTACATTCACTATTAGTTATTTTCACAAATATACACATTTTTGTGCACAAAACCTTCCCATAATATACACATTTTGCATTTTGTTTGCACCCACAGCTAGCATGGTCTCTGTGCTCTAGTCATGGTCCTGCACCTTTAAAAGTTGTGCCAGGGAAGGAATTCCCCTTTTTGCCCAACTATTAAGGGTGCAGGAGCCCTTTCCTCTTTTGTACCTGGCCATGCAAGGTGTACGGTTCATCATTAACAATGGAGATAGGGAAGTTATTAAATAGTTATTGAGTTTGCAGAGGAGGCTCCAATTTCAGTGGGGCTGTGAATCCATTCTGGGTTTCAGACAGAACCAGAACTTGATTTTGTTCTGACTTTTATACTGTTAGTTTTACTCTCCCCTGTGCCTGTTTGGTACATTCTCTTCCCCTTCTTATTGTTTTATTATGATTTTATTAGAATGTAAACCTATGCGGCAGGGTTTTGCTATTTTATTGTTTTACTCTGTACAGCACCATGTACATTGATGGCGCTATATAAATAAATAAATAAATAAATTAATAATAATAATAACCAGTGAAAAGGCTCCATGAACTGAAGACAAAAAAGGGAGGCAAAAGAAGGGCTCAAAAGAAGAAAAGCACAATAAATGTTTGTGCTGTGAATTCCTTCTGGGTTTCAGTCAGAACCAGCCAGAATTCTAAAGGAGCTCTCTGGGGTGCTGAATCTTATCCCCAAAATAGGATGGGCTCCTTTAGAGATTTAGCTGGTTCTGACTGAAACCCCGAATGAATTCACAGCTCCACTAAAATCGGAGCTGCCAGCCTCCATTGGGAGACGCGGATGCTTGTCCAGCATTTTGGCTTGGGTGGAGAAGTCTCCGAGGATAGAGGAGTTTCTCCTCTTTGAACGGCTGCTGTTCACACACTCCTTATCTTCACGCTTTTGCCCTATTCAGATTCGGAACGTCTGAGGCCACAGCTAGACCTAAGGTTTATCCTGGGATCATCCAGGGTTCACCCCTGCCTGAGCACTGGATCCCCTGTGTGTCACCTAGATGGACAGGTTTGACCCCTATGGCCTGAATAGGGCTTATATTAAAGCCAGTTTGCAATTCAAAGACATTTACAGGCAGGCAGAGGCAATAGATTTTTTTCAAAGAATTTGTTTGACCATTACTTAAAACAAGCCCAAGCCATCCCCAAACAGATGAGCTTTCATAATTTTAATAATATAAAGGAGATCTATTTCTCTGTCTAAAAGGCCTTGTAATAACTTTTAACAAATTGCTTTCAAATATTTAGCATTTCCAGAGAATTGTTGTTACATCCAATATGATTCCAAATCCTCCACACACACATACACAAAAGCAAGGCTCCTGTACATTTAAGTCCTGCCTCACAGGTGTTTAGTGGGTCAAACCTTTCCCATCATATTATCACCATATCTGGAAAAAAAATTCCTCAGGCTTTGAGGCACCAGGTTAGGTGAGGCTGCTTTAACAGTTATATCCTGCCCTTTCCTCCAAGGAACCCAAGGTGACTTATATGCCCCTCCTTCTCTCCATTCTATCCTCATAACAACAACCCTGTGAGGTAGGTTGGGCTGAGAGGCTGTGACTGCCTCAAAGTCGCCCAGTGAGCTTCATGGCCAAGTGAGGACTAGAACCCAGCTCTTGCCAGCCCAACACTCTAACCCAGCCTTCCTCAACCTGGGGCGCTCCAGATGTGTTGGACTGCATCTCCCAGAATGCCCCAGCAAGTTGGCTAGGGCATTCTGGGAGTTGTAGTCCAACACATCTGGAGTGCCCCAGGTTGAGGAAGGCTGCTCTAACCGCTACACCACACTGTCTCTCCAGATCTGTGGTACTTCAACTCCCACCATCTCCCAACAGCATGTCTAACTTGCTGGGGATGTTAGGAGTTGTAGTCCAATATATCGGGGCAGCACGAGGCTGGTGAGAGCTGTGTTAAAGACACAGGAACACAATTAGAGCAGAGTTCAAGTAGACGCTGGGGCAATTTAGATATGAAATTATTCTAAATATAAATATTTAGAAAGCCCGAGAGTCTCCAAACAGGAACCTGCTCAGTCAGTGCAGTATTTATAAGGACAGTATAAAAAATGCTATCTGTATGTCATCCAGACACGCCAGCACAGCCAGAGTTTCAAGGCCAGGGTTTCATTTACCAAGCCTTTTGACTGTTAAATAATTGCCTGGAAATTGTATTTGACCCTTTGATTCATATCACAGCAACTGAAGAAAGTGGAAACTGAAAGATTTTGCTTTAAGATTTAGATATTTCAGCTTTGTTAGTCACTCTCTTTGTGTGCATACACACGTGTGTGTGTGTGTGTGTCACACCCACCCATGTACACAGAGTTTTTTCAGATATTACAACTCAGGAGAAAGGAAATTGAAGAATAGGGGCTTTTTTTCTGAAGTGGACACTTGGAAGCAGACAGGAAATTACTAAAACTAGATAAGCCTGTGAGTGGTTAAACCTGGGAGGACGAGAAGACTGAAATACAACGAGAGAGTATTAATTAGCAGTAATATCGACTCTCCCAGCACCCCCTCTCCCAACCTTTTCAGGATGCAAATCCTATGCATGCTTACTTCCAAGTAAGTCCCTTTGAATAAAGTTGCTCTTACTTCTGAGTCAATGGGGATCCGGCTGCATGGCTTCCGTGCCCAGTTCCTTACTTACCATAACCAGCCTGCAAGCTCCTCGTTCGCACATGGCCCTCCACACAATCCTTCCCCTTTCACCCACTCGGTTCCTTATATTATCTCCCAGCAGCTGATCCTCCGTATCCCACCAAAGCTGCCCCAGTGGTTGTTCTGGTGCCAAACGCAAGAGCTGCGAATTGCTGCGGTCGACAGAAATGGTTCTCCATCAACAAAAGCCCAAGACGCTAAACACCGGTCAGATTTGGGAGTTTATTTTTTATTATTGTTTGCTTTTTCGTGATTCTGAGAAACCTTGGGGGTTTCCGCCCTCTGATGTTTGAATATCCATTGTACTTGTAGAAGGCCGTCTGTCTTGTTCTTCCAGATGCTCATCATCATGACCACTGAATGCAATCAATGGGAATGTTTCTTACATGTGGCTTTTATATCTATAAAGGGCAGAAGGCGTCACAGATAAGGTTTTTGGACACATTTGTTTTCCTTCTAAAGCATGCAAATAAATGTGGTTCAGATATAATGAACTAGAGAAAAAGATAAGAGCAAAAACTCTTCAAGCAACGGTGGAATAATGACTTGATTAAGACCAACTGAAAGCCCCAAAATAGTCAGCTAACTTTTGAATTTCAAGGAGCTCTTCTTCAGCTAGAATGTTACAAAAAATAACTGAGGAAGAGGAGAAGAGAAAAAAGTTGTTGTCTATAAAAGGGGTGGTAGGTAGGGTGACCATATGCAAAGGGGGACAGGGCTCCTGCATCTTTAACACCCATCCTTGCTTTAGGATGCACCTTTATCAGGGCGAGGAGGCAGCTCAGAGGGCTTGCTTCTCTATGAGCAAGCGGAAACAGACTACAACTCCCAGAAGCCTCCACTCTCAGAAGGTGGTTGTCATGGAGATGAAGACCAACAGGCCTGGAAGAGAAGCACAAAGGCTGACAAGCGCCAGAGAGGTGAGTTAAGTGGGAAGGGCGACGGATCCATGGACGGACAACCGCACAGCTGCTGGGGGATGTGCATGAACTTAGAAAGTAAACAGAGAGAAAGCGGCTCAGGGCCATGTACACAAACAGGAGTTATGAGCAGATGTCGTGTCACAAATGCTAGCTCTCATTGTCTGTGCAAAGCACCCACTTTCCCCAGCCTCTTGCTCTCCAGATGTGTTGGACTACAACAACCATCATCCCCAGCCAACATGGAAACTTATGAATTGTGGGCAACACATTTATTTATTTATTTATTTCAGCCCTCCCCCAGCTGGTGCCTTCCAGATGTGTTGGACTACAATTCCCAGAATGCCCCGGCCAACTAGTCCAAGTCATCTGGAGGACACCAGCTTGGGGAAGGCTGATTTGTTTTATTAGTGATATTTCTATACTTCTTCTCATTGCACATATCCTAAAGCACTTTACAACAACACCATCATATAATAGATTGCAGAAATACACAATAGGACAATATTAGAGGTTATTCGAGACAGCTCCTGGCTGGCGTAGAGTCAGAGTAAAGAAGATACATGGTCAATAAATGCCTAAAATACACCTGAGATACAGGAGAGGGAAGAAAGTGACCTCAGAGAGGGGGGAAATGGGGTGTTTTGGTGGGTGGAGAGGGAACTAGAAAGGCCAGGATATGAGCTATTCTCCTCCTTACCTTCCGCTAATAAATGCCCCAGCTAGACAGGCAAAAAAGCCCATCTAGCGAAAACGCAAGTGGGAGGAGCATAAAATATGTGCCAAGTTTCAACATTCTGAAAGTTCAAATGGGATGATGCCTAGTCAGATCAATCCTCAGGGGTCCTTCTCCATGAGCCCCTGCCAAAGGAAGTGAGGCAGGTGGCTACCAGGAGGAGGGCCTTCTCTGCTGTGGCACCCCGGCTGTGGAATGAGCTCCCTAAGGAGGTTCGCTTGGCACCTACATTATATGCTTTTAGACGCCAGGTGAAGACCTTTTTATTCTCCCAACATTTTAACAATCTATAAATACATTTTAACATGGTGTTTTAAATTTGTAATTTTGCATTGCTGCTGTTTTTATCTGGTTGAGCTTTTATATTGTATTTTATATTATGGTTTTATACTGTTGTTTTATACTTTGAATGGTTTTAATTTTTGTGAACCGCCCAGAGAGCTCCGGCTATTCTATTATATAGAAATGTAATAAATAAATAACAAATAAATAATAAATAATTCTAAATGCAGAAATACTCGGAGAAATCTGTATCCTGATATCAGGGGGTTAGGGACCTTCAGATAAGGCACTGTGTTTTTAATTTTTGTACAGCACATAGAACAGCAAACGGCTAGGTCTGCCTCAAGCTCATTTGCTGCCCCACATTAATTTTATTTTTAAACCCACCCACCCCCTGCTCTATCTTCTTACATGCGACAGTAGGGGATGGAGATGGTCTTTCCTTTCATCCTGTCCTCCGGTTCCATCTGCACAATTGCTTCATACCCTTGTACAGAATAAGGGGGGAAATGAGCTGCATATTGAAGGGGAAAATGGGGTGGTGGGAGAACAATTCCTATTAGCCTGTTTCTGAGCCCAATTCAAAGTGCTGGTTTTTCACCTTTAGACCCCTAAACGGCTTGGGGCTGGGTTACTGGAAGGAGTGTCCCCCCCTCTATCTACCCAGACACTAAGTCATCATCTCAGACCCTTCTCCAGGTGCCCCTGCCAAATGAGATGAGGCAGGTGACTTCAAGCAAGAGGGGCTTTCATGGGTAGCACCTCACCTGTGGAATGACCTCCCCAGAGAGGCTCACCTGTGGCAGGCCGGCTGCGGCAGAAGCCGGAGCAGGAGCTGCAGGTGGGCAGGCTAGCAGAAGGGGTGGATGGACCGGGCAGAATGAAGAAGACAGGAGAAGAGGCAGCTATGGAGGGGAGAAGGAAGGAAGGAAATTAAGGAAGGGGGCAAAAGGAAATCCAGGGGAAAAAATGGCAAAAATTACATATATGCCCCTGGGCCCAGCAAAAAATTACAACTGCACCACTGGACCCAAAAGGTTTGCCTCTGCTTGGCATGAATAATGGATGGATCGTGTTGATAATGAAGAAATATGGTTTCCAAAATCAATTCATGTGGCATGCCAGCACCCCGTTCTAATGCATGTGGTTTGTTCATGCTCCTAGAGAAAGCTTTTGCTTCAGGTAGTTAATTCCAGAGCAGTAGTCACGGTGTTCTAAAACAGAGAACATCCCCTCCCTGCGAAAAGAGCCCTGGGGCACCTTTAAGAATAAATTGGTTGGTTTTTAAGGCGCTAGAAGATTCCTTTTTGTATCTCAAGTAATGTTAAGTAAGAATAACCCATACAGAAAGGTGAGGTCAGCAGCGCTAGAAAGACCCAACATTGTGAGGGTCAGTTCAGATGTAACACCAAACTATGGTTTGGCATTGTGAAACAAGCCCTCAGCTAGTACACTCTCTTCTCTCCCCCCCCCCCCCCGGTTTTATGCACACTGGTTTCCTCCTTCACTTCCAATTGGTAGCCTGCACAAACCATGGTTTGCCCACCTTGGATGTAATGGTAAACTATGATTTGTCACAATGGATTCATCCAGACAAGGCTTTTATAGCATCGTTGTTCTTCTTCAGTCACAAAATTTATGGAAGGTAGAGATGTCTTGTACTCGTAAGACTCCCGTGTTTTTCCACTGCTTCTTCCATCTTTTTTCTTCCTGCAGAAAACTTGTTAAGGAAGTAAAGATGGAATTGCTGCCTAAGGCCTTCTGATCAGTAGAACTAGGAGACTTCTGTCTGGAGAGGCGCTAAGTCAGAGATGAGAGAGGGAATCCGCATGTGTGAGGAAAGGAGGGCTTGAAATCAGGACTCATCCATGCAGCATCAAGCCAGGCTTTGGCATTATGTCCAAACCAATCCTGCATGTGTCCGAAGGCCCAACACTGGTAGTCCTTTGTGCTCAGACTGGTCAACTTTAGATAGTCCAGTGCACAGGAAAATCCAGATGGGTATTGATTATTCTCTCTCTCTCTCTCTCTTGGAAGGACTCCACTTGTTCTTGACTTAATCTCCCTGCATAATTGTCATACTTTCCTCCCAAACAAGCCAAGATAAAGCGGAAGCTCATGGCCCTTTTGTCTCTTGTAATCTCCCCCCTAGCACAAAAACAAAATGTGGGAGGCAGCTTGACCTGAAATAAAATCCCCAGGCCTTCTCTTATTTCTGTTCTGCTGTTTACCCACTTATGTTACGTTCTCAGAATCCAAACTCCTTCTCCAGGGCAGGGACATGCCTTTTCACCTCCATTCGAATAAACCAGGGCTAGGAAAGGATTTCCGTTTCAGGATCCATCCAGGGGGTCTCACTGAGGGAGGATATGGAGAACGTCCCCCCAACACACTGTTTCAGGCTATGGAAACAGGCTATTTCCTCAGGAGTGCCTTGGTTTTTGGACAACTCGCGGATTCTGTTACAAACAATTAAACAGGTGTGGAAGCTGGTTTCAGGCAGCCGGCTTGGGTCGACTCAGCCTTCCATCCTCCCGAGGTCAGTAAAATGAGTACCCACTTAGCTGGGGGAAAGGTAAACACGGCCGGGGAAGGCAACGGCAAACCACCCCGCTATAAGGCCTGCCAAGAAAACGTCAGCGAAAGCTGGCGTCCCTCCAAGAGTCAGTAATTACTCAGTGCTTGCACAAGAGGTTCCTTTCCTTCCCAAGGAGGCATGCCAAAAACAGAAATACATTGAATTAAAAGCAGGGAATTGTTTTATGGGGTAGTGGCATTTTTATTTTTTAGCCGTTTTTAAACTACTTTAACTTTGTATATGCTTAAATTTTTGTTGTATGCTGCCCTGAGATCTTTTTTTCTTTTCTTTTTTTGAAAAGTGTCCAAAAAGTGGAATTCAGGCAAGTGATAATATTCTAACATGGATCTCCAGTCTCACACCTACTTTAGCCTAAAAATATTGGGGGCCACCTTTGAGCATGCTGATTTCATAGAATCATAGAATAGCAGAGTTGGAAGGGGCCTACAAGGCCATCGAGTCCAACCCCCTGCTCAATGCAGGAATCCACCCTAAAGCATCCCTGACAGGTGGTTGTCCAGCTGCCTCTTGAAGGCCTCTAGGGTGGGAGAGCCCACAACCTCACCAGGCAACTGGTTCCATTGTTGTACTGCTCTAACAGTCAGGAAGTTTTTCCTGATGTCCAGCTGGAATCTGGCTTCCTTTAACTTGAGCCCGTTATTCCGTGTCCTGCACTCTGGGAGGATCGAGAAGAGTTCCTGGCCCTCCTCTGTGTGACAACCTTTCAAGTATTTGAAGAGTGCTATCATGTCTCCCCTCAGTCTTCTCTTCTCTAGGCTCAACATGCCCAGTTCTTCCAGTCTCTCTTCATAGGGCTTTGTTTCCAGACCCCTGATCATCCTGGTTGCCCTCCTCTGAACACGCTCCAGCTTGTCTGCGTCCTTCTTGAATTGTGGAGCCCAGAACTGGACGCAATACTCTAGATGAGGCCTAACCAGGGCTGAATAGAGAGGAACCAGGACCTCACGTGATTTGGAAGCTATACTTTTATTAATGCAGCCCAAAATAGCATTTGCCTTTCTTGCAGCCATATCGCACTGTTGGCTCATATTCTGTTGGCTCATTGTTGCGATCTACAATTCCAAGATCCTTCTCGTTTGTAGTATTGCTGAGATTTCTTTCTTCTCGGTGTGCAAAGGAGCAGTTCTGAGGGGCTGCAGCCATTATTCCCCCCACCCAAATCTCTACAATTTCTTCCCTCAGATTTTCTAAACCACTTGGGCTGCAGCCTGTAGCAGCAGCTATGGAGACCAGTGAAGAAGACTATGGACTGCAGGAAGAGGAGGAGGAGGAGGAGGAAGAGCTGAGTTCCTTCCACCTCAGTGATGAAGTCCAAGATCTGGAGGAGCAGCTTTCCAAGATCCAAGTCCATATTCCTGAAGTTGTATAGTAAGGAGAGTGCGTGTTTGTGTGTGTGTGTGTGTGTGTGTGTGTGTGTGGACATGGACACACAACTACCCCCTATCTGAAAAACCAGCCCAATCAAAAGACCTTTGCAATACCTCTTGAACCTCTTTTAACCTAGTGCCATTTTGAAGGAACTCTTGCCAACACACTAAGGAGTGACCCTGTTCAGACAACATACTAAGCCAACCTGGTTAAGCATTACAGCTTAGCGTGTTGTGTGAACCATTCCTAACCATGGTTTAAACACACTCACTAACCATTTGCTGCAAAAGGGTCAGCGATCTAACCATGGCTTAGCATGTTGTCTAAACAGGCCCAATTCCAGCATATTTTAGCCAAAAGTTCTTACTGCCAGCCCCTAAGCCAGCCCCCTGAGCCAGTGTGGGATAGTGGGTGAGCCAGTGTGGCGTAGCGGCTAAGGTGTTGGACTGGGAGTTGGGAAATCCAAGTTCTAGTCCCCACTCAGCCATGGAAACCCACTGGGTGACTTTGGGCCAGTCACAGGCTCTCAGCTCAACCTACCTCACAGGGCTGTTGTTGTGAGGATAAAATGGAGAGGAGGAGGATTATGTATGCCACCTTGGGTTCATTGGAGGGGGGAAAAGGCGAGATATAAATGAAAATGAAAATAAGCTTTAGGAGAGGCATTTCAAACTTTTAGAATGGGGGGGATCACAAAAGCTGGGAAACCACCAAATGATAAACCGTCTGGGAGTAAAAATGAGAACCCCTTGGTTATGTGGGAAAGGGGGTGTGGCATGAGGCAGAGTGGGGCAGCTGCCTCAGGCCACAGAAGCTTTGGGGCATGAGTGGTGGTGAGGTATTGGGGGACATGTTGGAGTGTGTCTTGCAACTTGCCCAGCACCCCCTGAGCTGCCCTGCTGTCCTTTGATGCAGTGGACAGTGCTGTCTGAGGATGGAAGAACCACGGATGTTCAAGCTCACTGAAATTCTCCAGACTTCACGTTAAAGCTCAGCTTGGCTCACTCCTGTTTTCGTGTGTGACATGTTTTTCGGTTCGTTTGAGCACGGAAAGTGTGCATTTTGAAAATGAACAGTGTGCATTTTTGTGCACCTTTTTCAAAGGTGCACACTCCCCCCCATTAACTAAAATGTAAAAATGTGTATCTTTTGAAAACTGCATTTCAAAGTGTGATTATTATTATTATTATTATTATTATTATTATTATTATTATTATTACAAAATACACATTTTTTTCAAATGTGATCATAAGTTCAGGAACGTGTGACCATTATTATTTTTAAAACTGTGCTTCTCTTTGTGTTCGGTGTTACGAATGGGGCCAGTTTGCAACTGAACTGAAATTCCAGTACATGACCTCAGTGTCACGGTCAGATTCGGCTGCCATCCTATTTGGCTCCTGTACATGGAAACGGGGGCGTGGCCTCCTCCTTCGCTGCAGGCCCCTCCTACTTCCTTGCCTGCCCGAGGATCTACAAATCGTTTTGTCTCTCTTCTGTGCCCGTTCCCCATCTAGTGAATTTGACTGGAGTTCCATTGACATCTCCAATTTGCCAGAGTCGTACAGAACAAACTCTCCCAAGGAAGAAATGCTCCTGCAGGTGGCCAACAATTTTCACCGACAGTATGCGCACCTCTGCCCAGACCGTGAGCCGCTCTTCCTCCACCCTATAAATGAATGTGGTGTGGAAGTAAGTACGGTTGCTGTATGGGCTTTATCCTGCCAGTATGCTTAATATTCTGCCCATATGCTTGCATGGGCAAGGTTCCATTTGGAGTAGGGCCCACGATGACTTAGCTCCAGAACTCACTGAGGTTCTCCAGATTCCACCTTGAGGCTGGTTCCAAGTCATGCACATATCCGATTGTAAGCTTTGGAATTCCTTTTCACACAAAGGTTTGTATGCCTTTTTCATGTACATTATTCCAATGGTACATATCAATGGTGCACATTTTTGAAATGTATGCATTTCCTCCCAGGGATGGTTGTGTGTGTTCTTCAGAGGTATACATTTTTCATGTACATTTTTCAATGTACACAAAAAAAAAAAAAAAAAATGCACATTTTTTGTTCTGAGAATTGCATTTACAGGCTCAGAAATGTTCAAACCCTGACCAGAAATTGCGTTTGGGTCCGTGTTCAGCTCTGGGAGGTGCAAACTGGGTAAATGTGGGTCAAAAACAAATTGGAACAAATGTCTCATACATCCCTACTTTTCAGTAGGGCTGTGCTCCACTTCTCTTCGGTTCGGAGAAGCAGGAGCGAGGCAGCCTGATTCGCCTCTGGAAAAGGCGGAGGCGAAGAGAGTTGGGGGGCTGCGGATCGAGGCGAAGAGGATTGCCTCAATCCGGAGCTCTGGACACAGGTAAGTGGGGGGAGGGGGCCTCATCTGGCACTGGCGCCACCACAGTCCCTGCAGCGATGGCGACGGAGCCAGGTAAGGGGGCAGGGAGGAGGGAGGCTTACCTGCGTCCGTTGCGGGCTTCAATTGAGGCCCCGGCTTCAAGCAGAAGAGGCCAGCCGGGGCCTCAATTGAAGCCCGCGATGGACCATGATGGACACAGGTAAGGGGGCAGGGGGTTGGCCTACCTGGCACCGCTGGCGCCGCCATCCATGCGGCAGTGGCGGCGGAGCCAGGTAAGGGGGCAGGGAGTAGGAGGCTTACTTGCGTCCGTTGCGGGCTTCAATTCAAATGCCGCGGCCTTCTCTTCCGCTTGAAGACGGGGCCTCAATTGAAGACCGTGACAGACCATGATGGACACAGGTAAGGGGACAGGGGGGTTGGCCTACCTGGCACCACTGGCGCCACCATCCATGCGGCGGTGGTGGCAGCGGCGGAGGAGGAGCCAGGTAATGGGGCAGGGAGGAGGGAGGCTTACCTGCTTCCATCGCGGACTTCAATTGCGGCCCCGGTTGAAGCCAGAAGTAAAGGCCGAGGCCTCTTCCGGCTTCAAGCCGGGGCCTCAATTGAAGCCTGCAACGACAGCTACAGGTAAGGGGGTGGAGGGTGGCTTACCTGGTGCCACCGCTGCTGCCCTTGCAGCGACAGCGGTGAAGCTGGATCTCGCTCCGCAGAGTGGAGCGGGGGACCGGCAGAGCGGCGCGAAGCAGATCGGGCCACAAAGCGGATTGGGGGGTCCGTGCACAGCCCTACTTTTCAGTGCTGAGGCTCAGGTTCTAAAACTGCCTGCCCCACCCTGGTACCCTTCGGTTGGGTTGGACTGGAACATCCATCATATGGCTGGGAATTATGGGAGTTGCAATCCAACACATCTGGAGGGGCCCAGGTTGGGGTAGACTGCTCTAAAATATATGAAAAGAGGAGTTCCTTTGAGGAGTGTTGAGTATGCTTTAATGTGGCTCATTTACAGAAGAACATCAGAAGAGCCCTGCTGGGTCAGACCGAGGGTCCAACTAGTCCAGCACTCCGTTCACACGGTGGCCCACCAGCTGCCCACCAGGAACCCACAAACAGGACATGAGTTCAACAGCACCCACCCACCCACCCATGTTCCTCAGCAAGTGGTGTATACAGGCTTAGTGCCTCTGATACTGGAGATAGCCACTGATAGCCGTTGATAGCCGTCCTATGCCCTCATGCAGTTGGGAGTTGGGCCCTCCAACTCCTCTTCAGCTATAGGCCTAGATCCTCTCTGTATAGACAATAACATGCTTGTTGAACATCATGTATTCTCCTGGAAACTGCAGTGTGGTGAGGGTGCTGAGAATTTTCTGTTCCAGAGCCCTAGCCTCCCACAGTTCCAAGGATTTCCTAGGGAGAAGGAATTACTGTTAAACCAGTTTAAATTAAATCTGTGATGTAGATGAGTGCGTATTTGTATTACACCACGAAGTGTTGCCATTTAGGGTGCAATCCTATGCTTTGTTAGGCAGAAAAATGTCCTACAACTCCCAGCATTCCCCAGCCAGCATGGAGGAGCGATAGGACTTTGGGCTGTCTAAATATGCGTCGGATTGCACCCTTAAATATCTTGATGTTTTTGATTTGTGGACATAATTATTTCACAGAAAATGTAGTACATTTTATCAACCGCCCAAAAAAGTGTTTAACTTAATGAGCCACTAAAATGCTTATCTCAAAACTCATGAGGACTTGAAAGTACAAACAAAGATTTGTGTGTGTGTGTGTGTGTGTGTGTGTGTGTGTGTGTCTGTGTGTGTGTACTTCAAGGACTATAAGAAATCTCAGGGCCATATTTTTTTTGTTCTCTGCTGAAGCCTTGAGTCTTGCCTTGTGTTACATTTTCCTTGTTCCCTAATACATCCGTGAATGGATGCCATTTTGTTGCAGAAATTTGTGAGCACTACAGTGCGCCCAACACTCCTTCCCTACTCTGAGTTGTACAACTGGGATGGCTGTGCCCGCTTTGTCTCAGACTACCTCACTATGGAGCCCCTTCCATCTCCTATCGCCCCGGTAAGCAAGAGGATCTTTGAGAACGATTTTCCTTGCCCGTTGTTTTCAGCTCATGAAAGCAGGCAGCGCTGGTCACTTTCCAACCCCAGTTTGGGCATTTTTGGAGATGAGCCAATGCAAAAGACAATTCGAGGTGTTGGACGAAGTGCAAAACTACACATGACACTAAATGCATCATAAGGAACGGCATCCTTGTCATTAACATCACACAGGGAGACTTTGAAGGTGGCAACAAGGGAGAGGGCCGCTTCAGTGGTGGCCCCCTGATTAGGGAATGATCTCCCCATTGAGGCCTGCCTGTCGCCAACACTGTCATCTTTTGGGCCCCAGGTTAAGATTGTCCTCTACTCCCAGGCATCTAATGGCATATGAAGGGGGATTTATGCCAACTGTCTGAACAGGACTAATATTTTATTGAAATTGATTTTTAGCCATTTAAATTGTTTTTAAAATTTTGTAAATTTAAATGTTTGGTATATTTAAATATTTAAATGAATTTTATCTTGTGAATTGCTGTGAACTGCCCAGAGAGAAATGAAAGAAAGAAATATTGCACGTGTGTGTGTGGGCGTATATAGATAGATAGAAGACAGATAGAGCAATCTATCTATCTATCTATCTATCTATCTATCTATCTAAAACGTTTAGGTATGTTTCCGTAAAGGCTTCAGCTGATACAGGTTGCTAAGCAACAGTAACAACGTGTAACATCAGCTGATACAGGTTGCTAAGCCCCTCACCCGACTCCTCCGGGCTTTCCAAGGTAATCCTACCCCCCTTTCTGCCTCTTTGCTTCCCCCACCACGAAGGGGGCAGCACCACGGTCCGGAGCATGAGCAAGGCACAGCCGGGGCCCTTGGTGGCCAGGTGGGAGGCTGCTCACCTGCTGCTCACCCAGGCCCCGGCCTAATCTCATGTGAGCTGGGCAAGTGGCCCAAGGCTGACAGGAACCCCGGGGAGAGGGGGACACCTGCTCCCCCTCCCCCGACCTCCCTGCCCCCCAGGTGTGCCAGACGGCGCTGTATCGGCAGCCTCCAAGCAGCCCCCACCCCCGCAATGATATTTAATTAATAAACTTTAAGATACGCTACAACGGCGTATGTTACGCCGGGTACAGCTAGTAGATATATAAACAGCGTACATATGCATGATTTTCATCAGGACCACAAAATGTGGGGAAAGAAGGTTCAACACAGCCTTCCCCAACCTGGTGCCCTCCAGAAGTGTTGGACTACAGCTTCCATCATCCGGTGGCCAATGCATTGTCCACATACAGAGAATCCCAGGTGGGGTAAGGGAGGTTTAACACTGTCCGCTATTGCCAGGGGTCCAGTGAAAACCGCCCACCCACCCCCAAGCCCAAGCGGGAAAGCTCCAATTGGCTGTTTCCTACCAATGGACAGAGGGGAGAAATACAGAGAGCCATTTCCCTAAATGACACCCTTGCCCAGATTCCTCCACTGGTTTTTCAGCAACAGTGTGTGTAATTGTTCAGAGCGCTTCATGTGTGCGATCTTATGGTGAATGTTACAACAGTTTTCTAACTAGCATCCCCTTACTACAGAGGAGCGGGCCTGAGGCTGAAAGAACAGCAACCGGCCCAAGACCATTTCATGAATTTGTGGCAGAGGCAAGATTTGTCCTTGGGCTCTCACTATTTTACGGTTGAAATCAACCATTGTGTGATGAGGAAAGTGTTCATCCCACAATCCAGAAGGAGCCAGCCCTGAGACCGAGGCAACTGTCGGAGAGGAGCCAAGGCAGGAAGACCAGGATCTCATTTTAAAAGAAGATGGGAGCTCTGAGTTTCCTACATCGAAGGTCGCAAACTACGGAAATTGCCCTTTACGGCCACCATAGTTTGCGACCTCAGGAAACGACAGAGCCTCCATCTTCCTTTAAAATGGCGGCTCTCATTGAGGATGCGCAGCTACAGGGTGGCTGAGGTAAATCCCGTTGGCGGGTGGGGGCAGCAGCTCTGGATTCGGGGGGTGGACAGGAAGGGGGGAAAGAGGAGAGGGGACTCTAATGGACTCCCTGTCAGCCTTGCACCCAGCTTTTCCCAGGCACCCACTGAGCAAGCTGCACAGTGGGGGCCGAGGAACCTGCAGTGGCTGACTTGCTTCGGGATGTCCGGATCTTGCTTCGGTTCCACATCCGAAGTAGGTCGGCCTGGGCCTGAAGCACCCCAAGTCAAATCCGGGCTGATCCAGAACCACCAAATTGACCTCCGAAGTGAATCGGGGTGGGTTGGGGGGCTGTGTGCAGCCCTAGCTCCTAACTCAAACTGCAAGAACGAGGTAGGGGAGGATTTCATTGGAAGCTTTGTCTTTTTCTCCGCATCAGCCCAGTTACTTGTACTCTCCCACTACCATCCTACGCTACCAGCGGGGGAACTGCTTTGACTTCAGCAACCTCTTGTGCTCCCTGCTGATTGGCGCCGGCTACGATGCCTACTGCGTGAACGGCTATGCCGCCCGGGAGATCTGCATGATGGATGAGTCGAGGGAGGTGTGCCCACTCCTGCAAAAATCTGAAGAGGTGAGAGCCGGGGAGAAGGGGGGCACGTTTGGAGACGGGGGGCGGCAAGGGGCTCTGCTGCAGTCTGGGCAAACCATGGTGGGAGGATGCTGGAGTGGCAAAAGTTCCCTTGGCTCCCCTGCCCCAGACCATCGAGTTCAGACCGAGGGAAGTGCACCGATTGCTCCGCACGAGCATTTTAGAAGCTGTGCCAACCCACGTTGCCACCTCCCCATGAAATGCCAGTCAGGTCCTCTGGGGGGCAGCAAAGGCATCCTTTTCGGGAGTGGAAGGCAGGTGCTGGGATTGGCGGTGGAGGGATGGAGGGTAGGCAGCTACGACGGACGACCCCATCGCTGGCAAAACAATAATAATTAATCAATGCAAGTAATATGTCCATTGCTTTGCACATTTCATGGAATAACGTTGTTGCTGATTTGTGGAGCGCTACTTTGAGCTGCAGCATTTAGCCATCACCTATCGCTCCACACTGACTACATATGATGGGGTTGCTGAACCACGGGCCGAATCCAATCCTCCTGAAGTCCCAATCCAGCCCTCTGGGTTATTATTATCATTATTTACATTGATACCCTGCCTTTTTTCCCTATTGCAAGGAACCCAAGGCGACTTATGTGGTCCTCCTCACAACAACCCTGTGAGGTAGGTTAGGCTGAGAGTCAGTGACTGGCCCAAAGTCACCCAGCGAACTTCATGGCTGAGTGGGGACTCAAACGCCTCCTGCAGCCCAATCCAACACCAGACCGGGGTTCCCCTAAAGGCCATGCTCCCTTTCCCTGGGCCCACCCTCTTTCCCCCATCTGATAATCTTTGGTTGGTTTCCTGGCTTTATTTATTTATTTATTTATTTATTTATTTATTTTTGCATTTATATCCTGCCTTTTTTCCTCTAAGGAACCCAAGGCGGAGTACATAATCCTCCTCCTCCTCTCCATTTTTATCCTCACAACAGCAACCCGCCCAGAGAGCTTCGGCTATTGGGCGGTATAAAAATGTAATAAATAAATAAATAAACAAACAAACAAACCCTGTGAGGTAGGCTGGGCTGAGAGTCTGTGACTGGCCCAAAGTCACCCAGTGGGTTTCCATGGCAGGATGGGGACTAGAACCCGGCTCTCCCGACTCCCAGTCCAACACTTTAGCCACTACACCACACTGGCTTTAAATCCCCCTCCCCTCATTTTAAAAAATCTGACAAGCCTTTTGTAGGGCTTTATTACCGGTAGGGATGTGGGAGGAATCCAAGTGAGGGATGGAGCTCCCCAAGGTTCCACCCACTCAGCACCCCCAGACTTGGGCTCATTTCCCCACGAGCTGCATCGAGGAGGGCCATCTTGCAGATTTTCTGTGTGGTTTTTTCATAAATAGAAATTTGCGCAAATGGCAGCTGCAATTTGTGCAAATTACACAAATCACGGACAAAACTTACCAAAATTTCTACTTGTGAAAATAAAAGCAAAATTGAAAAAAAAGTTCCTGGATTTTTGGGGAAAGCCATGGCTCAACTCGCAGATGCAGATATCTGACAAGCCCCAAAAGTGCCAGATTTCCCGTCAATGGCCACCCCCAGTTCCTGGCAGTAAGAACTCAAATGTGCTGATTTGGGGCCCGCAAGGGATACTCTGAAATTGAATTCAGTTGTTGCTGAAAGAGGTTCCACAGCCCTCCTCTACAGACACCCTCTTGGTCTGTACTTGCACTTTGGTCAATACCGAGGCAGGTAAAATACAGGGCAGGTAACAGGCCTGCTTTGTGGCGACAGGTCACGATAGAAGCCGCGAAAGCGAAGCCGAAGAAGTACGCCATCAAGCCTCTGCGGGATCTGCGCAGTAAATTCGAGCTGCGTCAGGAAGCCAAGGAGGAGGCGATAGTGCAGGCGGCTGAGGAGAAGAAGCGGAAGGAAGAAGAAGAGAGGATAGTGGTGAGCAAGCGCTCGTGGATTTTCTCTTGCTGCAGTTTACGTGCTCCCTCCAGTATCCGAGGCAGTAAGCCTGTGTGCACCAGTTGCTGGGGAACATGGGTGGGAGGGTGCTGTTGTAACATGTCCTGCTTGTTCGTCTCTGGCCGATGGCTGGTTGGCCCCTGTGTGAACAGAGTGCTGGACGAGATGGACCCTTGGTCTGATCCGGCCTCAGGGCTCTTCTGATGTTCTTACGCACAGTCTGGAGTTTGGGGAAGCATCCCTCGGATTAGAAAAGTCCACTGCAGGCTGATGGCTCTGAATTTGGTGGGGCTATAATTCCATTCTGGATTTCAGTCAGAACCATCCGGAACTGGGTTCAGCACCATGGATTGCTCCTTTAGAGTTCTGGCTGGTTCTGGCTGAAACCCAGAATGGAACCACATCCCCACTGAAATACAAGCCACCAGTGGAAAAGTCTCCGGTGAGCTGAAACTACTCACAGGTTCTTGCAAACATTTTAATCAGTGCTTTAAAAAAATCTTCCTTTTCCAATGATTTTTCAGCACTCTTTGCAAAAAGAAAGAAAGAAAGTTTATGTGTTCATTTTGACTCCCCTCACTTGCCCTTAATCAGAATTGGCCTCACTTGCCCTCAGTGTCATAACCATGAAGCTGAACATCATTGACTCTTGTAGCACTGTGACATTATCCCATTCCCTGTGTGTTCCCTAATTGTGTGGGATCATCTACCATGGATCTAATCCCTGAAGCATTACCACCACCCCCTCTTATTTATCCCCAGTGATATCATCCTGTAGGCAGAGAGGATTGGCTACGTAGCATTTCAACACCATGCCATTCACTTTGTGATCTCTGATTGGCTGGGATGAAGCGGCTAAGTAATCCAAGGAAGAAAAGTAGCCGCAGAAGTAGCAGGGAGAAAATGAGAACAAATGTTAATGAAAAAGAATGAATATTCTCCAGGAGTATTTTTCAGGAAAACTGACTATGCCATTATAAATGGCTGGTTTCAACCCCACAAAATTGAACCTGGAGGTTAGAGTTAACAGCATCGAAATGATGACCATTGCGCTGACACATTATGGCAGACCGTTCTCACCTTCTTATAGGACACCTTTCCCCAGCCTGGTGCTCTCCAGATATTTGGACTACAACTTCCATCATCCCTGACCATTGGCCTGATGGGAGTTGTAGTCCAAAACATCTGGAGGGCACCAAAATGGGGAAAGCTGTTATACAATAACAAGCTACAGATATCCACAGACAATGGTCCACCACAAAGGTTCATTTCTTATTCTTTGGAAATAGCGGTGTGACCCTCGACAAGAAGGGATCGCTTACAATTATGTTACCATCACTGATCATTGCTCGTCCCTTTCTCTCTGTTGCAGGAAGCTGAGAAGCCCAAGCCGGACACCCTGTATGGTCTCCGTGTCCATGCCTGGGTTCTGGTCCTTTCGGGCAAGCGTGAAGTGCCTGAGAGTTTCTTTATCGACCCTTTTACGGGAAAAAGCTATAGTACCATCGATGACTACTTTCTCGGCATTGAGAGTGTCTGGAACCATCGAAATTACTGGGTCAACATGCAGGACTGTTGGAATGCCTGCAAGGTGAGCTGGTGGAATAGCTGACCGGGATTATCATGCATCGTTTTGGGACCACTGACTTCCCACAGTGAGAAAAACCTTCACCACGCTATAGACCCAGCTCAGCCATTGATTTAGTCAATACGTTTATATTCCACTTTTCAGTGATGTGCTGTCATCAAGTGGCTTGCAAACAATAAAAGGGTTGGACACAGGCACATAGAAATATAGAAAAACGCCACTATCAAAGTTAAGCCAAGTTTGAGGCTGTTGGGAATGGAACTTCACATATAACAGTAACTACCTACTCAGGAAAGGACTGTTTGCACTAGGGCTGTGCTCTGCTTCTCCTCGGACCGGAGAAGCAGAAGCGGATTGGGGTGCTTCACCTCCCCTTAAGGTGGAGGCGAAGAGGATCGGGGGAGCAGCGGGGCGTCGCATAGCGGATCGAGGTGAAGGCGGATCCTTCGCCTCGATCCGGAGCTCCGCAAAAAAGGTAAGGAGGGGTTTACTTGGCTCTGCTGCTGCCGCTGCCGCCCGTGCGGTGACAGCAGCAGAGCCAGGTAAGGGGGCAAGGGGGAGGGGGGTCTTACCTGCATCTGTCCGCGGCCCCGCAGCTGCTTCAACTGAGCCTGAGGACTCAGGCTCAGTTGAAGCAGCTGTGGGACTGTGGACGGACGCAGGTAAGAGGGAGGAAGGAGGGGGGGTTACCTGCCGCTGCTGCTGCCTGTGCAGCGATGGCGGTAGAGCCAGGTTAGGGGGCAAGGGGGAGGGGGTCTTACCTGCATCCGTCGCGGCCCGTCGCCGGCTTCACTAGAACCCGCGGCTCAACAGGAAGTGTAGGCCGCAAGCGGGGCCTACAGTTCCTGGTTGAGCTGCGGTCTCTAGTGAAGCTGGCGGCGGGCCGGGATGGAAGTAAGTAAGGGGGAGGAGGGAGGGGGGCATTACCTGGTGCTGCCCCCCGCCGCTGCGGAGCTCTGATTCGGAGCGGAGCAGACCCTAGGCGGATCAAGGCGGGGCGGAGCAGGGGGTCCGTGCACAGCCCTAGTTTGAACTAGTAATGTTGTGGGCACCTGAGAGGGGGTGGAGCCCAGGGGACTTCTCCCACTCCCCCCCCCGACCTGGTCCAGTGTGCTGCCATCACTTACCGGACCAGGTCCGCTGAGCGCTGTGAGTCTGGTAAGTGACACGAGGCTGCTCATCATCTCAGCAAGACGCCATTTTGCATAAAAATAGTGGCTCGACTTTTCCAGAAATTTAATGCTGTGTAAATGGCAGCCATAAAGGGGCCATTTGTGCAACTTGCCAGGTGTAAAGCCCCTCTTTAACGCTTGTCCCTTTACAGCCACCGTTCATGCAATGTTAAATTTCCAGAAAAGATGAACTGCCACCTTTATGCGAAATGGTGGCTCACTGAGATGACAGGCAGCCCCATGCCACTTGCTGGGCGCTTGCTGGGCTATCCAGCCAGTTGTGCGGTACCATGAGTGGGCAGTGGCAATGGCTCAGGTCGCATCCGGTGCACATGGCCGCAGGTAAATTTGTCTATCCCTAGTTTGAACAAAGAGATTTCTAAAGCTTTCTTAAAGGCCTTCACTGAAGATGTAAAAGTGTAAAGCAGCAGGAAGGGAGTTCCATAATTAAGGGCTCACCACCACGAAAGCCCTGTCCCTAATACTCGCCAGTCTAGCTCTTCTAACTGGTGGGCGTATGAGCAGAGCCCCTAGTGGTGACCTATATGTATGGGCAGGATTCAATGGGTGAAGACACGGAATAACGGGCTCCAGTTAAAGGAAGCCAGATTCCAGCTGGACATCAGGAAAAGCTTCCTGACTGTTAGAGCAGTACAACAATGTAATCAGTTACCTAGGGAGGTTGTGGGCTCTCCCACACTAGAGGCATTCAAGAGGCAGCTGGGCAAGCATCTGTCAGGGATGCTTTAGGGTGGATTCCTGCATTGAGCAGGGGTTGGACTTGATGGCCTTGTAGGCCCCTTCCAACTCTGCTATTCTATGATTCTGTGATTCTAAGACAGTCTCTTAGGTAACCTGGTCCCAGATCGCTTAAGGTTTCATTGGCAATAACCAGCACTATGAGTTTGAAATTGGCCCCAAAATGAATTGATAACCAATGTAACTGACACAAAACAGATGTCACAGACTCATCAGCATTCTTCTGTATTTTGCACCCATTAGAGTTTCTGAACTGGTTCCAAAGGCAGCCCAAATTATTTATTTATTTATTTATTTATTTATTGCATTTATATACTGCCCCATAGCCGAAGCTCTCTGGGTTGTTTACAAAAATTAAAAACAGTAAACATTAAAACAAATATACCAAGTTTAAAAACATAAAAAGCATAAAAACCCAATGTGAAGTGCATCACAGTAACCCAGTTTGGAATTAATTAGGACAAGGGTGGGCCCCCACCACCTCCAAGTCCCCATCGTGCTGCCAAATTGCCCCTGAAAAGAACCAGTTTCCCTTTTAATGCAAAATTATGCAGCTTATTTCTCACCAATGAATTGCTGATGAAATTTGGCTGAAATCCATGATTTCAGCAGGGTATGCATGAGTGCAGCCCCTTCCCGGGTTCCAGGGAGCAGAAATTGGTCCATGGACCGGCCAAAGCAACCTGACCCCTCAACTAGGGAGAGGGGAACTGTGACTCGGTCTGACGATTCCCCTGACAAATGGGAACCACCAAGGTTTTGTGGGGGGCGGGGGGCGGGGAGGGAATGGATAGGGGTGTTTAGAACATAGTTTCGCTCTGGAGTCTGAGGTGATGCAGAGAAAAACCTAGGGTAGATATGGGTAGAACTCCCTTTCAGGCCTTGCTGATTTAGCATGGCAAGTCCTCAGCTGAAGTGGGCAGGGCCAACATCTCCAGAGATGTAAGGGCTGAGACCAGCATACACAGCCCAACACTCTACACACTTTAAGGCCTCACATGTTCAGGTGAATGCCTGAGCAGGGCTTGAGAGAATCCAAAATGGACAGGTTCATCCATCCCTACTTGGGACAGTAGGGCAAGGCCTCCAGCTGAAATGGGCTTGGTGGGGGGAGAGGGGAAGCATTTCTTCTGAGGGTCTCAAAATCTGATGCCGTTGCCAACGGATTCTTTTTCTAGGATCTCCAGTTTGACCTCGGGGATCCTGTGCGGTGGGAATTCATGCTGCTAGGCACAGACAAGCCTCTGCTGTCCCTGCCAGAAATGGAGGAGGAAGAGGAGATCATGGAAGATGAGGTGGAAGATTTGGTAAGCGACTGGGCCCTTTTCCTTGCTCCTCAGGGCCTGTCTATTCACGGTTGCGCTGATGGGCTGCACGAGAACGGAGCTCTGGCAGGAGAGACAGGAGGCTGCTGTTGATGTCCTCTACTGTATTATTATTATTATTATTATTATTATTTATTTATATAGCACCATCGATGTACATGGTGCTGCACAGACCACACAGTAAATAGCAAGACCCTGCCGCATAGGCTTACATTCTAATAAAGTTGTAGTAAACAATAAGGAGGGAAAGAGAATGCAAACAGGCACAGGGAAGTGTAAACAGGCACCGGGTAGGACTCATGCCTGGCAGATGTTTGCATGGCAAGACCTCCAGAAGGAAGAACAACTCAGGGCTGTGAGATTGCAGTCAAAGAACCGTGAGTGTTTACTCTTGCATTCATGGGGCCTTTATAGCTGCCGTTGATACAGCATTGAGCCCCTAGGCATGCATCCTCGCTTGCGCTGAACACATCCGACTGGGCCCGGGGGGCTGGATGCAGTGGATTATCGACTTCCTGGACTCAGTCAGATGCTTGCGACAGGCCGTCTCCATCTCCACCAGGCCATCTCCAACTGATGGCTGGCTAGGGTGACCATATGAAAAGGAGGACAGGGCTCCTGTATCTTTAACAGTTGCATAGAAAAGGGAATTTCAGCAGGTGTCATTTGTATATATGGAGAACCTGGTGAAATTCCCTCTTCATCACCACAGTGAAAGCTGCAGGAGCTATACTAAAATGACCAGATTTAAAAGAGGGCAGGGCTCCTGAGGAACAGATAGTCAGTGTGATTAAGCGAAAGACTGTTGACTGTTTTGATAAAATTCTGGAAGATGTTCTCATGTTGAAAAACTTCATAAAGAAAAATTTCGTCAGCTTTCCACCGCCTGTTGGCGAGTACAAGGACCAGTGTTTTGGAAGAAGATATTTCTAAACAAGGAATAGCATGAACCTTGTTAAACAAATAATTTTGGCCTTGTTATAATGAATGATTTAGATTCAAGTGTTAAATGTGTTTGAATGTTGATGGGTTCTACTAAATGTTGTACTAAATGCAAATGTTATATGAGGAAATGCTACACAGGTGTTGAATACCAACTCATTCTGCAGCCAGTCGGGTTAGTTAGTGGTTTTCTATTTTATTTTTTTATTTTTGCACAAATAGAGCTTTGGGGAAATTGCATGTGCAAAAACTTTCAGACGCAATTTGCACGAATGCCACCAATTGTGGTCAAAATTCCCACAAATTATGCAAACCACAGGTGAAATTTGCGCCAATTATGTGCAGATTGCACCTGCAATTTGCACAAATCTCTATTTGCGCATTTAAAAATAATAATAATGGAAGAAGTTCCCAGATTTCAGGGAAAGACCCGTGGCTCGGCCTGCAAATGCGACCCAGGCTGGGCGCGCCGGAGAACTCCAGTGAGCCTAAAATGGGCCGTGTTTCCCAGCCCTGGCTATTCCTACTGCTACCATTGAATGTTAAAGATAAAAGAGGGAGCCTGAATCCTAACCTGTCCTTCTCTTGTGTCCTGATAGCTTAAAGAAGAGGAGCCAAAGGGCTTTGACATGCCTGCTTCTTGGGTGGAGCAGATCCAGATCTCCCCCAAAGGTAATCTTTCTCCCCCACTCCCCGTTATCTGCCTTGAGCCTGCGGATTAGGAGCCACAGTCCTGCTCCTGGGCCTTCCAGGTACAGCTTCCAGGCAATTTAAGAGACAGTTCAAGGGTCACAGTCCAGGGCTTCCACCCCTCGTCCTCAGCAGATGGGGCTCCTGAGTTATCAGACCAGGCAGAGGGCTCAGGTAGGAGGTTCCCCTATCCTTTGAACCTAGTTTTCCAGGATGGCCCCAGGGACCAGATCCCCAAGGGGAAGAAGAGGTTGTGTTTGCTCTCCATGGTGCTGCTCTGTTTCCTGTCTCTCTGCAATACATAGGATACAAGGAAAAAGGGATGGGGAGGGAAGAGGAAGAAATGAAGCAGGGCCCTGCTCACCCCTCTCTCATCTCCTTCTTTACAGCCTGCTGGAATGGCTGCTGGTGGCGACAGTAAAAATAATCAAACCAACAAACTCCTATCATAGAATCATAGAATAGCAGAGTTGGAAGGGTCCTACAAGGCCATCAAGTCCAACCCCCTGCTCAATGCAGGAATCCACCCTAAAGCATCTCTGAAAGGTGGTTGTTCAGCTGCCTCTTGAATGCCTCTAGTGTGGGAGAGCCCACAACCTCCCTAGGTAACTGATTCCATTGTCGTACTGCTCTAACAGTCAGGAAGTTTTTCCTGATGTCCAGCTGGAATCCGGCTTCCTGTAACTTGAGCCCATTATTCCGTGTCCTGCACTCTGGGAGGATCGAGAAGAGATCCTGGCCCTCCTCTGTGTGACAACCTTTTAAGTATTTGAAGAGTGCTATCATGTCTCCCCTCAATCTTCTCTTCTCCAGGCTAAACATGCCCAGTTCTTTCAGTCTCTCTTCATAGGGCTTTGTTTCTAGACCTCTGATCATCCTGGTTGCCCTCTTCTGAACCCCCTCCAGCTTGTCTGCGTCCTTCTTGAATTGTGGAGCCCAGAACTGGACGCAATACTCTAGATGAGGCCTAACCAGGGCCGAATAGAGAGGAACCAGTACCTCACGTGATTTGGAAGCTATACTTCTATTAATGCAGCCCAAAATAGCATTTGCCTTTCTTGCAGCCACATCACACTGTTGGCTCATATTCAGCTTGCAATCTACAACAATTCCAAGATTTGTAATTGTATCAGCCACAGCCAGCATGGCCAATGGTTGGAGATTATGGGGATTGTAGTCCAACTTCTGGTGTGCCACAGGTTCTTGTCCCTGCTTATATGAGGTCAATGCTATGTTGTTCTCGTTCTTGTCTCTAGAATTTGAGACACGCTGCCCCCAGGGCAAGAAGGTGATTCAGTACAAGAATGCCAAGCTGGAGAAATGGGCACCGTATCTGAACGCCAATGGGCTGGTCAGCCGGCTCACTCTCTACGAGGATCCAGACTGTAAGTAGGACCTAAATATGCCTTGAATGCTTTTTCAATCACAAGGCAAACCGTGCTTCCCCCCCACCTTTTTTATGTATTGCACATGGTGTGTACAAATCCAGGAATCTGCTCAAAGTCAATTGTGCACGTCACCATAATTGCAAAATACAACAGCAGCAGCCCAGGAAACGTCCCTGAAATGTTGAGGAAGAGGACCGTTTGCTACTCTTTTATCTTATTCGGTGCTAGTAGCAGATGAGCGGCCTTCTACAGAGGTGGCATGACTGGAGTGGTCGCTGTACTTTCGCTTTGTGGTTGAAAAAGCCTTTTGCTGATCAAATTACTTTGTTATGAACTTACTTGTACACAAGGGAGGTTTGGAGGATGGGAACAAAGGAAGGGGCCTTTTTGGTGCCCCCCCCCCAATTATGGAAAGCTCTACTTGGTGAGGTCTGCGAGGTGCCAACGTTGTTTTCTTTTCGGCACCGAATTAAGGCGTTCCTCTTCTCCTTGGCATTTGAAAGTCTATGGTGACATATGATGGGGCTTTTGGATCTAGTTATTTATTTTCCTGGGTCTTGGTTATTTTTAATTATATAAAGACACAATCCTATGCGTGTTTAGACAGAATAAGAGTCCTGCAACTTCCAGCATTCTCCATTCTGTCTAAACAAGCATAATATTGTACCCTGAGTTCTTTTAATTTAAAAAAAAAAACCTGTGTATGCTTTTAACCTTTGCTGTACGATGCCTTGATGCCTAAAGAAAGGTGTATAATAACTTTACTAAATGAAGTGAAAATCAATGAAATCAGAAATGAGAGTTAAATAGACTCCAGTTTAGTCACTCTTCATTGGACAATAATTTCAATCTGAGTTTAAAGGATTATTGTTATCTGTACTGGGATATTTGAGAGAGGATGCACGGACCATGTGTAACTTATCAGTAGCGGATGCTGGTTTATATTTGCAAAATCCCAGCTGATTGTGTGGAAGGGCTCCGTATTCTCCCTCATCAACCTGCCAGTGCTTTGAGATCTTCTGGGGAAGCCCTTCTTTCAGTCCCACCACCATCACAGGCGCGCCAGTTGGGAACGCAGGAGAGGGCCTCGGTGGCTGCCCCAGTGCTCTGGAACTCTCTTCCCAGGGAAGCTAGAATGGCTCCATCCTTGATGTGCTTTAGGAGGCAGGCAAAAACGTTTTTGTTCCGGCAGGCCTTTGGTGATTAATCTGCCCCTCCATCTGTGCTAAAAACTTTTAAAATTTTAAGATTTCTGTGTTGTTGTTGTTTTTTTGCTTCTTTTTAAATTTTGTTTTAACTGTTTTATTCTGTTTTTATTTCCATTTTACCTTGTACACCACTCCGAAATTTTTCAATGGGGAGCAGTATATAAATATTCTAAATAAAATAAATAAATAAATAAATAAATAAATAAATAAAATAAAATTGTCATGTGTTTTAAATGTATATGTTTTAAATTTTGTAAGGCCACCTTGAGGCCTGGTATTGAGAAAAAGGCGGGGTGCAAATAAATATAATAATATTATAATATTTGCTTTGCATCAGGACCACGGATCTGTCTCTCGCGTAAGTCACCACAGCTGTTACTTCTCCCCCCCCCCCATAAGGTACCAAGGTGCTGGAGGTGAAGGACTGGTTCAAGAACCGAGAAGACGTGTTGGAGACGAGAGAACTGAACAAGCTAACAAACGTGACGACTGAGTATTTCCTTCCTGGGCATGTCCAGGGTCTCAAAGGTATCCAAGCCCGATAAAGGGATTTATTCTTGGGAAGAAAGCGTTCCTCTGCTTGGGATAAATTGCCCCCATGAGTTCATGTGGATCATCTTTGGGCAGCAGCTAAGGATGCCACGAGCGCCTGACTGGGTCTGGGAGTCTGGCAGAAGCCCCAGGTCTGCCGCCCCGGACCCAGTCGAGGGCTCCCGGAACGAGCACCGACCCCCACCCAAGCACTCACAAGGGCCCGGTGAGTGCTCAGCAGCTGTCTGGCCATGTGCCGAAATTGTGCACGTCCCTTTCCTGCATCCATGACGGCCACCATCGACCTAGGGAGGGGAAGTGCGCGATTTTGCCATATGTGCGTGTGTGCGGCTGCCAGGCACTCCCCGGGGCCTTGCAAGCCCCCTCTGAGGCTCACTGGCCCGTTGAGCAGGGGCGGGCGGCTGTGGCGGCAGGGCGAGCACACGCCCAGGCAACTGCAGGTGAGTTTGCCCACCCCCAGGGGAGGCCAGTGGTGGGGTGGTAAATGTCAAAGCGCATGCACTCATTGGGACAGTTCCCATAGCGGCACCCCCAAGGCAGGGCCAGTGCCAGACTATTTTGCACCCTAGGCAAGGTGAGCTACTTTTACACACACACCCAAAAATGCCAATTTTGATTTTTAAGAACATATGTTTCCTGGAAAAAATAAGAAGCACAAAACTTGAGACTGCTAAATTTATTTTAAAGTGCAAGAAATACATCATGCCAATTATAGCAAACAAATTGGAAAGGAACGTCTATGGGTCTAAAATGCATTATTTAATAGGAATATCACCTCCAAATCATCCCCCCAACTCACACACGCGCGCGCGCACACACTCAGCATCACTCACTCCAAACAAACACACGCATGAACACATGCATTCACTCAAAGACCCCCTGCACCCCATTCACCCATACATTCTCTCTCTCTCTCTTCTGGGCGCGTTCTGGAAGTCCAAACGTGGAGCCGCCCCACCCCCACCCCAGCGTCCCTGGCTTCGCTTCGGCTGGGCGGGCGCGGGGCGCCATCTCGCCCGCCCAGGCCCAGCTGAATCCTCGGGCCAGGCCGGCTCCCAGCCAACGTGCGTGAGTACTGCGCTGTGCCCAGCACCCCTCTTAGCTTGGAGCTCTAGGGGGCCGCCTGAGTGGCCTCTATGGTAGCACCGCCCCCGCCCCAAGGAGAGCCCAGACATTGCAGGCCGCCATGTTGATCCCTATCAACAAACCAGTTCTAGCAGTTTGCATCAGCTAGTAGCAGGTAAAAAAAAATTAATTGGGTCTTGCTTGCTCATTCAAGACCAAGCTGCCCCAAAGTATTTTACATGACAACCAGGGACAATATGTTGTTGCTGGGAAAATTCATTCCCCCCGCCCATCCCTCAGTTACATTGGGGATTGCGACTAAGCTCAGGGGGAAGTCTTGCTCTGGGGCACATGAGGCCAGCATCCCTGCTAATAAAGAAAAGTGTTGGGGCTGAGTCCCTGTGAGCCCTGAGACCACTACACCGCTTCCCAAGATCATCCAGGTTCCGTGCCAAGGAAAGGCAGGCTGTGGGGCATCTCTGGCCCTGAAGGTGGAGGAACCAACTTATCCAATGTCTTGCCAGGCTTGTGTTGGCAGGGTGAAAAGGTGGGAAGGCGCAGTGTTTCTCTCGCCCCCCTTTTTCCATCCCCCCCTTTACTTTTACAATTTCCGTTCTACTCTCTGCTCCAACACTGGCATGCCTTCCCCCTCTCCCAATTCTGGGAGCAGGCTGGAGGAATGGAATGGTGTGAATCCTGCAGAACCAATCCTAACCCCAACCCTCCCCCACCATGCCCACACATTGTTCCCCCTTTTGTCTCAGCTGACATCAGAACTCCAGCATCAGAGGCACGGGCTGCAGACATTTCCGTGGTGGCTGGGGGTGGGCTGCGAAGGCAGACATCTCTCTCCGTCCCTGTCATTGGAGAGAAGGAGGCCAGAAACATCCCATGGCCCCAGAGACTCCCTCCTGGTACCATATTATTGCAGCCTAAGCCTGCACTCCTGTGCATACTCTCCTGAGAGTACGTCCCATTGAATGTATTGGAGATTATTTGTGAGTAAGTATGCATCATGTTGCACTGTAAACCATGCAAATGAGGCTATTTTGCACACATGCTTTTATCTTCCTTTCTTTTCTTGTCTCTTTTTACGGCCTCCCACAATATATTCACTAGCTGCAGGGAGGGACAATGGGGGCTCTGACCCCTTCCGTGCCCCTGGAAATCTGGTTCAGCAGCTCTTTTGGCGGCTGGGTTTTCTGCAGGCGTAACGCCATGCACCTTCTCGCCGGAGATTCCACCCAGAGTTTCTCTTTGGTTTCCTAGCACACATCTACAAGACAATGGAGCCCGAGACGGAGCGCACGATGGAATTCTATAACGAGACGCGGGTGGACGGCCTTCAGAAACGCATCGAGACTTCCCAAGACATGATGGAGTATTTTGAAGGCCGGTCGGATTTCTTGAACTACCGGCACACTGAGTTTGGCAAAAGAATAAAGAAGCCAGCCAACGCTCTTGCCATCACTGAAACCAATGCCCGGCCTATTTTGGTAGGTGTAGCATGGTGACGAAAGACAGGCGGTGGCGTGTAGTGCCTAAGAGATGGCGCTACAAAATGGGAAGCCCCAGTTCACGTTGCGCCTCTGCTATAAATGCATCAGTTTGCCTTTTACAAGCCTCTTTATCTGAGCTTCATCACACCAGCGTTATACTGTGCAATCACTGCGAACTGCGTGCAAAGGACTCCGAAGTTTTCCAGCTTATAATCTGCTTTTCTTGTGAAGTACTCCCATGCATCCTGCTTTAATTGCACTTCTTAACCAAAAGAAGTGCACTATATTGCTACTACTTTTTGAGCATATCATTTGTTGTTTTCCGAGCAGCCACTGGGGCGCAGGAGCAGGATTTGAAGAAAAATTAAACAAATGCTTACATCTGCGTAAGCTTTAAAGATAAAGACATCAAAATTGGCACAGCAATAGATATAAAGGAGAGCTTTAAGCATACCAAATTTGAATCGGATTGGGTCATCCAGTGATTTTTTAATGATTTTTTTACATTTTCCCCCTTAAACCCATTTCCTGGTATGCAAAGGATCTAGCTGCCTGGTAACAACAACAACGGCAACAGCTTAGCACTGCAGGGGATAATTCGAGGGAAACAGGTACATGGGATGAAGCTCTCTGCCTCAGTCCATCCGTCTGCAGTGAGCAGATAATATTAACTTACACCACTGTCCTAGCCTATTATGAATCACCACTTATAAGTCACAAAAAAGAAGAAAAGCATCACCAAAAAAGGGGTCAAAAGAGGAGTGTAATTTGCATATGATCATTTATAAGTAGAGGTGCAAATTTAGAAATGACTTGGACATAGCAAGGGTTCCCAACCTTTTTTTCGGTAAGTGGATACATTTGCAATTTTAGGAGAGTGCTGTGGGCACGCTCACAAAATGGCTACCATGGGGGGGGGGAGCTTGCTCATTCCTAAAATGGCTACCATGGCAGATGGGGCCAGTCACAAAATAGCCATATCCCATAAGGCAAACTGGTGAGGCTCAAAGAAAAGTAACTTGCCCAAGAACCTAATTCCAAAGCAGAGGTGGGATCTGAGCTTCAAAACACACAACTACTCTTATGAACCCAAAGAAAGATGGCCCTGGGTGGCAGCTCTTCACTTTGAGGAATGCCCACCAGCCACTTTTTTAATTTTTATCACAACATAAAATAACAAACTAGCAGGGGCAGGGAAACTGGGAGACACAACGGAGACCATGTTGGAGACTCTAAGACCATAAAATTGCTCTCTTAGAATCATAGAATCATAGAGTTGGAAGGGGGCCTACAAGGCCATCGAGTCCAACCCCCTGCTCAATGCAGGAGTCCACCTTAAAGCATCCCTGACAGCTGGCTGTCCAGCTGCCTCTTAAATGCTTCTAGCGTGGGAGAGCCCAAAACCTCCCCAGGTCATTGGTTCCATTGTCATACTGCTCTAACAGTCAGGAAGTTTTTCCTGATGTCCAGCCGGAATCTCCTTACCTTTGGCCTATTGGTACAAGTCAAACGTTCTACATCCAAGAAACAGCTGCACGTTCAAAGGAGTCTACAGCATGTTCTAGGATGCTGCCCCCAATCCGGTGCCCTCCAGTTGTACGGAACTTCAGCTCACAACAGCACGGCCAATAGTCAGGCATGCTGGGCGTTATAGTCCAAAACAGCTGCTCTTAACTAACTTATCCCTAGATTATCTGTACAAATGATCTGTATGCCGCCCTGAGATCTTATTGATATAGGATGGGATATAAATGTTTTAAATTAATTAATTAATTAATAGATTCTGTTAATTTGATGGCCAGGAGTTTGATTCCAGTTTTTGGTTTAATCTCCTCTTGCTCCCCTCTACACTTCTGAAGAAAATCACGGAGCGGTTCCACAGGAACTTGAGCAAGTCAGCCGATGAAGATGTAGCAGAGTGCATCTTTTCTATGATGGAGGACAAGATCTTCTTGACCTACCACTTCAAGGAGAATTACATCACTCCCTCAAGGCGGGAGTTTAACAAACGGTCAGAGGTGGACAGCAAGGGAAATAAGATCGTCATGACTCACGATATGTGTATTAGCTACCAGGTGAGTCATCTAGATGCCACTATCAAAGCATCCAACTAGAGCTATTCAAAGATGTTGTTTGGTCCTCATTTGGATGTGAACAGACCTGATTGTCTGCGTCCTTCTTGAATTGTGGAGCCCAGAACTGGGTGCAATACTCTAGATGAGGCCTAACCAGGGCCGAATAGAGAGGAACCAGTACCTCACGTGATTTGGAAGCTATACTTCTATTAATGCAGCCCAAAATAGCATTTGCCTTTCTTGTAGCCATATCGCACTGTTGGCTCATATTCAGCTTGTGATCTACAACAATTCCAAGATCCTTCTCGTTTGTAGTATTGCTGAGCCAAGTATCCCCCATCTTGTAACTGTGAATTTGGTTTCTGTTTCCTAAATGTAGAACTTGGCATTTATCCCTATTAAATTTCATTCTGTTGTTTTCAGCCCAGCACTCCAGCCTATCAAGATCACTTTGAAGTTTGTTTCTGGCTTCTAGGGTATTAGCTATCCCACCCAATTTTGTGTCATCTGCAAATTTGATCAGCGTTCCCTGCACCTCCTCGTCTAAATCATTAATAAAAATGTTGAAGAGCACTGGGCCCAGGACTGAGCCCTGCGGTACCCCACTTGTTGCCTCTCCCCAGTTTGAGAAGGTTCCCTTGATAAGTACTCTTTGAGTCCGATTCTGTAGCCAACTGTGAATCCACCTAATAGTTGTTCCATCTAGCCCAGTTTTAGCTAGTTTGTTAATCAGAATATCATGGGGCACTTTGTCAAAAGCTTTGCTGAAGTCAAGATATATGACGTCCACAGCATTCCCACAGTCTACAAGGGAGGTTACCCAATCAAAAAATGAGATCAAATTGGTCTGACAGGATTTGTTCCTGATAAATCCATGTTGGCTTCTAGTAATCACTGCATTGGTGTTTACAGATTGACGTCTTTATAATGTGCTCCAGAATTTTCCCAGGAATGGATGTCAGACTGACTGGTCTGTAGTTCCCAGTTTCCTGGGAAATGCATAAAAAATGCATAAAATGCACCAAAATGCATAAAAAATGTGTATTTGACAATGATATATTTATAAGAAGCATATTTTATCATAAAATGCATACAAATTTTCGTATGAATTCCCCCCCCCCCCAAAAAAAAACCCTAGCAGACTAATGCAGAAACAGGATGGGAAGGTCTTATAAATGAATATATGTGAAACTGACGTGACCAAAAATATCCTGATCTGTCTATCCCTACATGTCTACCCATTTCGTTTGCTTTTAGGCAGGGTGCACCGAAAAAGAAAAGAAATTGTTCCATTTGTATGAAATGATGCAGAAGCTAATGGAAGAGGAGAAGTGCTCCCGGCACCAAGTTTGGGAGTCGGAAACAGAGGTAATTGGGTGGGAGAAGAAGTCTAACAGAACCATAGCATCACAGAATAGTAGAGGTGGAAGGGGCCTCTGAGGCCATCGAGTCCAACCCCCCTCTCAATGCAGGAATCAACCCTAAAGCATCCCTGACAGATGGTTGTCCAGCTACCTCTTGAAGGCCTCTAGGGTGGGAGAGCCCACCACCTCCCTAAGTAACTGGTTCCATTGTCGTACTGCTCTAACAGTTAAGAAGTTTTTCCTGATGTCCAGCTGGAATCTGGCTTCCTGTAACTTGAGCCCGTTATTCCGTGTCCTGCACTCTGGGAGGATCGAGAAGAGATCCTGGCCCTCCTCTGTGTGACAACCTTTTAAGTCTTTGAAGAGTGCTATCATGTCTCCCCTCAATCTTCTCTTCTCCAGGCTAAACCTGCCCAGTTCTTTCAGTCTCTCCTCATAGGGCTTTGGACCATAAAATACCTTCCCTATGTTGCAATTAGTGATACAAGCAAAGCTCCCAATGGCTTCAACCTTCCCTCCCCACGTGCGTTGCGTTCCTAAGGACAATTTCAACACACACACACACACACACACACACACACACACACACACACACCGGCCTGGCACTTAATTGATAAAAACCCGTGGTGCAGTTGCTGATTGCGTCATTCAGGTAGCGTGTAGTCAGGCTCTTACACGTGCCGGGTAAAGGGATGTTGTGTCAGTGAACTTATTTCTAAAATTTCTGCCCTTTCAAAGGTCCTGGAAATTCTGAGGATTCGAGAGGAGGAGGAAGCAGCCAGCAAGCTGACTGTATCTATTTATGACACTGAGAGGAATGAAAAGAGCAAAGAACAGCGAGAAGCCATGGTAGGCAGCGGCCATCTTGAATCACAGGCACAAGGAGGCCCCCTTTCTGGGCATACAGTGGAGGCTGGTGGTTCCAATGTCACCGGGGTGGTGAATCCGCTTTGGGTTTCAGTCGAAACCAGTCAGAACTCGAAAGGAGTTCTGACTGAGGGCTCATCTACACCAAGCAGGATATTGCAGTATGAAAGTGGTATATAAAAGGCAGGAGCCACACCAAGCAGGATATAGTGGTATGAAAGCAGTATATGGTATGTGTCAATGGGCCCCAACAGTTGTCAGTGCACTTCAGTACCGCTATAAAGCCATGGTGTGGCCCCTGCCTTTTATATACCGCTTTCATACTGCAATATCCTGCTTGGTGTAGATGAACCCTGAGTTCTGACTGAGACCCAGAGTGGATTCACAGCCCCACTAACATCAGAGCCACCAGCCTCCAGGACAGCTTCAAACTAGTTGAACTGTCTTTTCCTCTTCCTGCCTTTTCCTTTCCTTGGGAAGTAGGCAAGAAAGGGATCCAAGATGGAGAATTCTCAGTACCCCCACGAAATTAAAATTCCCAGGATTCTTGGGGAGGGGGTGGCCATGATGGACTAAGCTAGTAGAAAGCTGATGGACATTTATGGTGTAGCTGTGCTCTTGGTCTCCAGGGTTAAAGTTGGACCACTGGCACGGAGATATCCTAGCATTGGCTCAGGCGGGCCATAGCACAGTGGTCAAGCGCAGGCTTTGCAGGCAAAAGGGTCTAGATTTAGGGCCTGCCATCTTCCAGTAGGACTGGGGCAGACTCTAGTCACTGTCAAGCAGAGTTGTCTAACCACTTTCACCCCGAGGGCCAAATTCAATTTGGGAGGACCTTTTGGGAGGCCACACTCCCACGGTGGGCTGGGCTGGGCTGGAGGCAAAAGGGGAGGGGCCAAACCATTAAAAAAATACCAGTATATTTTAGCTTTGAGCTCTTACTGCCAGAAAGTAAGCATTAGGAGAGGCCTTTCAGGGTTTTTGAATGGGGGAAAACTAGGGTGACCATATTGAAAAGGAGGACAGGGCTCCTGTATCTTTAACAGTTGTTTTGAAAAGGGAATTTCAGCAGGTGTCCTTTGTATATATGGGGAACCTGATGAAATTTCCTCTTCATCACAACAGTTAAAGCTGCAGGTGTCCTGCCCTCTTTTAAATCTGGTCACTCTAGTATAGCTCCTGCAGCTTTAACTGCTGTGATGAAGAGGGAATTTCACCAGGTTCTGCATATATACAAATGACACCTGCTGAAATTCCCTTTTCTATGCAACTGTTAAAGATAGGAGCCCTGTCCTCCTTTTCATATGGTCACCCTAGGAAAACTGCAAAAGCTAGGAAACCACCACACTTTCAAGAACGGGGGAAAGGTATTCGGGACTGGGAAACGGTGTGTGGCCATCTGCCTCCCCTCCCAGTAGGCCAGAGTTGAATGCCAGGTGCTAGCAGGCCAGAGATTCAACTCCCCTGCTGTAAGCTGTACTAAGCTTGATAGACCAATGATCTTTGGTAAAAGGCAGCTTCCTGTATAGCCCCCATGGAGACAAATCTGATGGATGATTTTTCATTTAGTTCTCCGCAAAGCTATGGCTGCTTAGGAAACCAAACTTTTGACAACTAACGATGTTGGAGGAATCCGTTTGGGGGTGGAGATCGATGAGCTTCCCTTGGTTAACCCCCCCCCCCTCGAACTTCAGTTCATTTTTCATGAACTGGCCCAACTCGATCTACATCAAGACAGGCCAGTTTGTGGATTTTCCATGATTTTGTTTTATTTGCGCAAATCGGGTTTTGTGCAAATTTTGGCCACAATTTGCGCAAATTATGCAAATTGCACTTACGATTTGCGCAAACCTTGTATTTGCAAAAATAAACAAGTAGGCAAAAGGTTTTCTGATTTGGGGGGAAACTTGCAGCTCAGCCTGCAAATGCGAGCCAAATTTGGTATACTGGGGGGATTCCGTCAAGCCAAAACCAAAATGGGTTCCCCGACAATGGGCATCCCCCCTTACAATGTTCTGCGTAATCCTGCAAAGTGATACTACGCCTTTTAGATGAATGCTTCATATGTGCTGCACCTCTGTTCCTTCATCCAAATGGCCACTTGCATCCCTTCCTGTTCTGGATGGGCAGAACAGCTGCCTAGGTCCGGGATGCAGAAACGGGAGTGGCACAGCTCATTAAGGGGCTGACCCACCCTTAACAGGCCAGCAGGTGTACCAGCAACGTCTCTTTCCCTCCAGGAGCGCCTGCAGCAAGAGGAACGCCAACGGCAAGTGGAGCAGGATCTGGACTACCTGGCACCTTTCCTGATCCAGATGGGCGGAGTAGAGAAGATGACCAAATGGCTCGCCTTGCGCCTCAAGGAAGACTGCCTGAGCGATTTCAAGCACCGCCTGGTTGACAAGGCCAACCTCATCCAAGCGCGTTTTGAGAAGGTGCCCGGGCTCTCCCCTCTTCTATGCCCTTCAGCTTTGCAGGGAGGATGGGCAAACTAGGGATCAGGGAGACGTTTGTTCGGGATGCATTTTATTACAAACTTACCTAATTTGGCACTTCTGAGCCACTATGCCAGTTGTATCTTTAACAGTTGAATAGAGAAGGGAATTTCAGCAGGTGTCGTTTGTACACACGCAGCACCTGGTGAAATGCCCTCTTCATCGCAACAGTTCAAGTTGCAGGAGCCATGCCCTCTTTTGTATCTGGTCACGCTAGGCAGGGCTCCTGCAGCTTGAACTGTTGCGATGAAGAGGGCATTTCACCAGGTGCTGCATGCAGACAAATGACACCAGCTGAAATGCCCTTTTCTACACAACTGCTAAAGTTACAGGAGCCCTGTCCTCCTTTCCATATGGTCACCCTACATTTATATCATGCCTTTCCCCCTCTTGCATGGAACCCAAGGCTGCTTACATGCTCCTACTCTCCATTTTGTCCTCAGAACAACCCTGTGGGGTAGGTTAGGCTGAGTGTTTGTGACTGGCCCAAAGCCACCTAGTGAGTTGCATGGCTAAGTGGGGACTAGAACCTGGGTCCCAGTCTAGCTACTACATGGCACTGGCCATACTGGCTGGGAATGATGGGAGTTGTAATCCAAAAGATTTGGAGGGCACCAGGCTGGAGAAGACTTCTGTGTATGTGTGTGTGTGTGTGTGTGTCCCCGTCTACAGTCCCAAGCAGTCACGCTCCACCAGTGCCTTGACTCCCTCATCACAAGCTCCCTCATTCTATTGTAAGCCTGATGGACTGTGCTTCAAGAGCGCCATCTAGGCTGCAATACCAGCCCGCCTGAGTCAGCTGACTCCAAGGGCCAATCCCTGTCCACCAGGTGTAGCCACAGTTTGTGCTCCTTGGGGTGTCTGAGCCATTTTTTGAGAATGCGCCCTAAGACCCTGCTCCATTCCCTTTATTTATTTATTTATTTATTACATTTTTATACCGCCCAATAGCCGAAGCTCTCTGGGCGGGTCACAAAAATTAAAACCATAATAAAACAACCAACAGGTTAAAAACACAAATACAAAATACCGTATAAAAAGCACCACCAGGATAAAACCACACAGCAGAAATTGATGTAAGATTAAAATACAAAGTTAGAACAGTAAAATTTAAATTTAAGTTAAAATTAAGTGTTAAAATACTGAGAGAATAAAAAGGTCTTCAGCTGGCGACGAAAGGAGTACAGTGTAGGCGCCAGGCGGACCTCTCTGGGGAGCTCGTTCCACAGCCGGCGTGCCACAGCGGAGAAGGCCCTCCTCCTAGTAGCCACCTGCCTCGCTTCCTTTGGCAGGGGATCACAAAGAAGGGCCCCTGTGGATGATCTTAAGGTCCGGGCAGGTACATATGGGAGGAGGTGTTCCTTCAAATAACCTGGCCCCAAATCCTTGATTTCTGCCTTGAGATCTTTCCAGGTCCTGCTTGGCTTTGAGGGCACGCTTGTTTCTGGCCTCTCGGTGGCTGCCTTAGAATGCAAAACCTGCTCATTTGGGATGGCACATCTGCTTCTGGCACAACTGGATTGAAAGCCAGCTCTCCTCCCCTCTCCCACCCCCTGACTGAGACTTCCTGTCATCTGACCAATGTCCCCTGCCTCTTCCTCCTGGCACAGGAAACCCAGGAGCTTCAGAAGAAGCAGCAATGGTACCAGCAGAACCAGCTCAACATGACTTTGGAGGATGAGGACGCCTACTTGAACTACTGCTCAGATGCCATGTTCCGCATCCGCATCTTGGAGCTCCGTCTCAGCAGGTATTGGGCACGGATCGCTCTTTATTTATTTATTTATTGCATTTTTATACCGCCCAATAGCCAAAGCTCTCCGGGCGGTTTACAAAAATTAAAACCATAAAAACCATTTAAAATATAAAACAAACAGTACAAAAGCATGATATAAAATACAATATAATGACACAACCAGGGTAAAATCAAGCAGCAACGCAGAAATTAATGCAGACTTAAAATAGAAAATTCAAACAGCAAAGTTAAATTAAATTGCTTAATGGTTAAAATGCTGAGAAAGTAAAAAAAGGTCTTCACCTGGCGTCTAAAAGAGTATAGTGTAGGTGCCAGGTGAACCTCTTTAGGGAGCTCATTCCACAGCCGGGGTGCCACAGCAGAGAAGGCCCTGCTCCTCCTGGTAGCCACCTGTCTCACTTCCTTTGGCAGGAGCCCTGAGGATGAACTTAGGGCCCAGGCAGGTAGATATGGGAGGAGGCGTCCCTTCAGCTAGCCCGGCCCCAAGCCGTTTAGGGCTTTGAATGTTAATACTAAACCTCGGTTTACGCAGGGAATAGACCTAGCTTGGCTCGAATGAGCAGTTGAGACCCGTTCCCTTAACTGCTGCTTGTGGAGTTGACACGGATTGACACAGCTGGCTGCATTTTAGGGCTCTCCTCGTGGGTGCAGCTATGGGGATCATCCCATAGCTGCATAGCAGCGCCGCCACTGCTCCTGGGGCAGTTCTGTTCCGATTGTCACACAGCTCTTCCCATTAGGAAGCTTCCCCAGATCCGCTCCTCTGCAATTCCTGCCCATCGGCTCTAGTCTGGCCCTCTGGAACGACGGAGAAGCAGCTTGCTCCTCCTTCTGCATGGCAGCCCTTCAGGCATTCGAAAGGCTGCACGCTAGCGTGCCTCCCAGGGCCGGTTCCGGTTTTTTGAGGACCCTAAGGCAAGACCATGAGACCATCTTGGGGCCCAGTGAGGCTACCTTCTCATGGTTATTGCCACCAGCTTGCTTTCACTCCTCCTCCTCCTCCTCCTCTTCCTCTTCCTCCTCCTAACCACTTGCTTGACAGGCAGGCAGACAGTTAGGAATTAGGCAGGGATACCTGCTGCTCCTTCTCCCTGCCTGTTTTGGGCCAAGAGTGAGATGCAGGTGAACAGGCAAGTGGTAATGGTGAAGAGGAGGAGCAGGGCCTGGAAGCTAGGGCTGTGCTCTGCTTCTCCTCCGACTGGAGAAGCAGAAGCGGATTGGGGTGCTTCGCCTCCCCTTAAGGCGGAGGCGAAGAGGATTGGGGGAGCAGTGGAGCGTCGCGGAGCGGATTGAAGTGAAGGCGGACCCTTCGCCTCGATCCGGAGCTCCGTAAAAAAGGTAAGGGGGGTTTACTTGGCCCTGCTGCCGCTGGTGTGGCGACGGCAGCAGAGCCAGGTAAGGGGGCGGGGGGGGGGTTTCTTACCTGCGTCCATCGTGGCCCATTGCCAGCTTCACTAGAGCCTGCAGCTCAACCCGGAAGTGTAGGCCGCAAGCGGGGCCTACAGTTCCTGGTTGAGCCGTGGGCTCTAGTGAAGCTGGCGGCGGGCCGGGATGGAAGCAGGTAACAAGGAGGAGGGAGGGGGCCTTACGTGGTGACACCCCCCGCTGCTGCGGAGCTCTGATTCGGAGCCGGAGCTCTGGAGCGGACCTAGGTGGATTAAGGCGGGGCAGAGCAGGCCCGATCCGCAATTTGCGGATCAGGAGCGGGGCGGAGCTGGGGGTCCGTGCACAGCCCTACTGGAAGCTCTTGTCAGGGGCCCCCTGGTAAGTTGTAGGCCATGGCAAGTGCCTGACCATGCCTACCCTCATGTCTCCCCGGCATCTTCTCTTACTCCAGCTCAACATGCGCAGCTCTTCCAATGGTTCCTCGCAGGACTCGCTTTCCTCTTATTGTGCTTCTCGTTTTTTCTTCCTCAGGCACAAAGAGAAAGCGCCCCAGAAATACATGGCCTTAGAAGAGAAACTGTGCAAGGACCCTCGCCTGTCTGAGTTCCTCAAATTTTATATTTGAGTTATCCCCTGCGAATTGTGCCTTGAAACCCACACGGACGTCCTCGGTGTAACAGTGCAAAGCAAAACAGCTGAGGAGCAGTTTGTTCTCGCTCAGTTTGTATTTGCCTTTTTCCTTCCTCGCTGCGGAACGTTAGGAGTGTCGTTCTATGGCAGCGCCAAGGGATTTGTCTTTCTCTTGCATCAGTCACTGAGCAGAATTACACTGTATGAGCACATACATGTAACAAAACTCCCGGCTGCAGTCTGGCTCTTTTTACACATGTATGCGTATGACATACAGCTAGGCCCTCATGCCAATTTCACTTGACAGATTTGCTCCCAGTAAATGTTTCTCCCTGGCACCTTTTCTGCGTTAATGGGCTTTTCTGCGGGTCTCTGGCCTCCTTGCTACCACAGACTTTTAAGTATCATCAGATAGTTATAAAATTAGACTGATGGTCACTGTTGTTGACTGCAAGCCCAGCCCTTCTCCTATCATTGGATGAGCTGCCGTGATGTCACAGTATGAACATTTTCAGTGCTGCTGAGGAAGGTCCAGTCGCAGAAGGTGGAAAATCACTGCAGCTACTGTCGGGGAAATGGAAGGCTGGTTGCACTGAGGGGAAAATCCCCACATAAATGTTCAAGACTATGTTCTGCCAAGTAGCTGGGGGGGGGGGGGTAAGAAAAGCAGGGCTGGTTCCAGAGATCCCTGGGAACGTGCCCTTCCCAGCAAGCCAGTCTCCCCCAGGCTGAATGCTGGTTCCACACAGCTACCTCTGCCACCCCCACTTTGATTTTCCGAGAACGCAGTGCCATGCGTACGTGGCAGATGCATTCTGTAGGGGTGAAAATGGTGGAAGGGGTGAGTCCAACCACACAGACCCGTCATTCTGGTTCTTGTCTGGGCAGGGCAAATAAGGGAGGGGGCATACCAGGCCCAAGATCAGCAGCAGTAGCCTCTGCAGTGCCAAGGCCCTGGGGCCCCAGCAGTTGGCCAAATATATTTGGGGATGTAGAAAATGCACTCACAACAGGGCTGGCGTCCAGGAACAGAAGGGGAGAGAGGAATCACTAGAAATTGTGTTCAGTGAAGTCTGCGGAGAATTACCCTTCAAAAACAGTGGGAAATGCTGGGCTATGCAGGGGCTTGATTCTCCAAAACAAGCCAGGCTACTCTCTGAGCCTTGGCACTCTACAGCAGCATGGGCTAGACCAGTGGTTCCCAAAGTGGGTGGTATTGCCCCCTTGGGGGCAGTGGGATTGCATAGGGAGGTGTCAAAAATTTTATTAAGGCAACCCAGCATGGGTTTTAGCCAGATACAAGAGTCATGATATAAAAACATTACATTACATTACAGCATTGTATTAAACATCAAATATTGAACTTTTACATATAAAACATCATATATATAGTGCTGGGATTTTTACCAGCAATCTTAGTTATCATCAGGGGACACTAAGTCTTTCCTAATTTTTGCCGCTTTCACTGCAAAGCAAGCCAGGTTTAACAAGATGGATTTCGCAGCGTTTGTAAATAAGTAGCCAATTTTATCCAGATCTGTATAATGAGTAATTGAAGCCAGAAATCTCACTAGATGTTTATCCCTAGGGGTGTTGTATAATTTACAGTATAGAACATAATGAACTGTATCCTCTACTGCTTGGTCACCACAAATACATAAACGTTGTTCTCTGGGGATGTTTTTGAATCTCCCCTCTCTAAAGTTGGATGGCATTGTCTGGAATCGCAGGCTAGTAAGCGCCTTACGAAGGCCAGGGGTGGTAATTTCTGTCAGATATTTTTCTTCCCTATGGGTTAATTTTATGAGCCGAAAGTTAAGAGGCAAAGGTGTTAAGAGGTAAAGGGACGGCAGGGGGCGCTAACAGGCAAAGGGGCGGCAGGGGGGCGCTCGAGGTGGTCTCTCCAGAAGGTCCTAAAACCCAGGGACCGAGCAGGAAAGAGCGGCAAATTCAGCTGCTCTCCCCACATTGCTCCTGCTCAGGAAGGACTCTCTCACTCACGCAGCTGCTCTCTCCTCCTATCTCAAGCCCACAGCAGCCCCACCAGAAGTAGGGGGTGGGGGAAGCGCCCACAGGAGGCAGCAGAGCAGGAAACAGCGGCGAATTCAGCTGCTCTGCCCACTCTACTCCTGCCTAGGAGGGCCCAGGGCTTCTTTCCTGCTGGAGCCACCGCCGCCTGCTCACTCGCTCCCTCGGCCAGAGCTGCTCCCTCCTACAAGCTGCCCCAGCAGACCTCTCGCGATAGTTGCTGCACAAGGAGGGAGCAGCAGCCACGTGGCGGAGAGGAAGGAGCATGTGGAGGACGGCGGGCGGCAGAGCAGCTGCCAAGAACAGCAGTCAGCCGGCAGGCTGGGTGGGTGGGGAGCAGGACTGCTTGTGCTGCTGCAAGGTATCACCAGGCTCCCTTCCCCTGTCAGGTGTTGCAGACTGGGGCCATCTCCCCTCTGAGCTGCTGCCCTCCTGTCGTAATCAGCCCGGCAGCTATTGTGAGGCTTGGAGGGAGGGGGGTTGGAAAGAGAGAGAGAGAGAGAGAAATGCTGTGTGTCTCTGTGTGTGCTCCCACCCCACAAAAAATCTGGACTACATCAGGTTTGGGAGAGAAAAGAAAAGGGGGAGGGAGAGAGAATTGCAATTCCCCAGGTCCTTCCTGGCTAAAGAAGATTCAGCAGCACCCTTTTCCAGAATGCTTGCTGAAACCATTCCTATCTGCCCTTGCTTATTTCAGGGTGTCCAACCCCCTTTTTTCAAGCATTCTTTTGGTAAACATGGTATGTGTGTATCTTGTGTCACCATAAAAACAGAGCTGCAACACAATCCTAAGTATGTCTACTCAGAAGTAAGCCCCACTGAGATCAATAGAACTTACTCTGAGGTAAATGTGCATAGGATTCAGCCTGAAAACGAAGAGAGGGTGAAGAAAACACAGGAGAAAATGAATTGTAGAAATAGAATAGCAAGGTAACTGTGGGATATTTAACCATATTTAAAGACAATAAGTACAGTAAAATTAGTGCCCCTCTACTTCAGTCCCAGCCAGATTTTCCATAGGAAAACTCTGTACCACGTGGAAGATAATTATTTTAAAATTTTAATTAAAATACATTATCCTTTCCTATAACAAAATGGTGCTTACTCCTAAGTAAGTGTGTTCCACTGAAGAAGGAAATCCTATTTGATTCCTGTATTCATGCTAGTGTGACATGATAAGTTAAAGGCACAATTTTATGCATGTTTAGACAGAAAAAGTCCTTCAACTCCTAGAATCCCCTCTAAATGGGAAGCACCCACCCCAGGCTTGCCGAGGGAGGGAGGGAAAAGAGAGCGAATGCCTCTGTTTGCAGCCAGCATGGCAGGGCACACCAACTGGATTTTGAATAAAGTATTCAATTAATTGTTACTGTTTTGAATTTTATTGTTATTATCTTCCTTGGTGGGTCGTTGAAAACCACTATTCTGAATAATGATTTGTATAGTGTAGGGTAGGGGGGCGCCAAGGGGGCGGTGACCTGAAAAAGTTTGGGAACCACTGGGCTAGACCTGCCACAACGCCCTCCACCCCATCACCACTCCCAGGGTTGGAGGGAGGAAGTCGTGTGACTGCAGAACAGTTCCCTGCATGCTGCCGGCATCGCTGTTTTCCCACGCCTCCCTAAGGAGGATTTGCTGAGGCAGAGAGGAACAAGGGCCCTGCGTTGCAAAACAACAGCTATGCTAAGACTAATGGACAGCCAAGACCATGCAATGCCTTTGCTTGGAAGTTTTATTGTGTTTGCCCAGAATTCACCCCTGCCCCACTTTGCTTCCCTTTGGGTCTAGCTATGGCAGTCAGGGGTATTGCACCAAGTGAGGAATCCACCCTAAAGCATCCCTGATAGATGGTTGTCCAGCTGCCTCTTGAAGGCCTCTAGTGTGGGAAAGCCCACGACCTCCCTAGGCCATCGGTTCCACTGTCGTACTGCTCTAACAGTCAATAAGTTTTTCCTGATGATATCCAGCCGGAATCTGGCTTCCTGTAACTTGAGCCCGTTATTCCGCGTCCTGCACTCTGGGAGGATCGAGAAGAGATCCTGGCCCTCCTCTGTGTGACAGCCTTTTAAGTATTTGAAGAGTGCTATCATGTCTCCCCTCTGCCTTCTCTTCTCAAGGCTAAACATGCCCAGTTCTTTCAATCTAATGGTCTAATGAAACCACACGATCCCCGAAACACACCAGGGACCCATTTCACAAAATCCAGACCTCCCTAGCTGTGTTCCCAGCCAAGCTTGTCCTGATAAAGGGAGGGGGGAGAGAGAAAGAGCGGCTGAATCATTATTCATTGTTTCTTTTTTATTGTGGTCCCCTCCCATACATGAACAGCAGTAATAATAGCAAGTATTGATTTTTATGTGGCATATTTCAAGGGTTCAAAAAGTGCTTCATATACGCTACCTCAGTCATCCTTCCAACAACCCTGTGAAGTAAACTTCTATTCTTATCCCCATAATGCATATTGGTGGGCTGGAGACTGAGGCCGAAGGAATCAGGGCTTATCTCAAAGCCAAACCACACGCCATGCGGGATAGTCATACTCAGGTCTCCCAATGGTGTTTTTTTAAAAAAATTCTAGTTAAGAGGGGTTACAGGGACCGGCAAAACGGCACTGGGGCAAAAGCCCAGGCCGAGTCCTTGATCCGTTTCCCTCTCACCCATCCAACTTGCAGCTGCTTTGAGTGCGCCGATATCCATGCTGGTGTCTGCCGCTTTCCCACTGTCCAGCACTGGACTCTTCCTTCATCTGGTGCTTTCTGGGGATGGGACCAAGAGGGCAAGAGATAGAGATGGTGACGACCAGCGATGGTTTCGGAAGCAGCAGCAGCAGCCTGAGAGTCAGACATCAGTTTAGATTGCCCAGCAAAGCCGGGGGCAGAGAGAGGGAAAAGGGGCATCAGTTCTTCCATTTCTAGACAGCAGATGGGGGGGGGGGCGGTTTCAAGGGAATGGCCCGGCCCTTTCAGGAAGAAGAAGACACCGTTTCGTGGAAGAGTCCGTCTCGGGGCTTGCGGAGCGGGCCTGACGTCTGCCCCTTCCCCGCCCCATTCTGCTTCATCTCCTCTAAAGGAACTGGTTGACTTTGGGCTAGGTTCGGCGGCCGTTGCCACCTCGCTGCTTCGAACCGGTTCTCACTTCTGCATAAATGACTTCACCTGCTGGTGGTTGTACTTCCTTTGGGCTGAAGTTGAGGCTGGCGTACATCACTTCGCTCGCTTGGTCGGTCAAAGGAGGATGCTTCTGGCAAGAAAGTGGCACAGAAGAGTTTTACGCGACCTCTGGTTTTGCAGAGGAAATCGGGGGTGGGGGGAGGGCTGCAAAAAGCAATGTGCAAATCGGAGTGGGCTGCTCCACCCCTGAAACAAGCAGGACTCCAGTCCTGATTGATAGCTAGCAGGGGAGAGAGAAGTGGAAATCACTACAGCAGAAAACATCTTGCCTTCTCATACGGCCGCACTCTATTTTACAAACACACACACACCCTTCGCTATTCTGTGAAGGTAGAATAGGACGTTGCACTGCAAGACAGCTATTACCATTTTACTCCGGATCATAATGAACCAAGGTGGGTGAGTGTCGACAGGAATGGAGGCAAAACTGGGTCACTGAGAAACGAGGGGGTAGCTGGACGCTCAACGGAACCCTGAGATTTGCAGGATGGGGGAAAATCGGTTAAAACAAGAGAAGAAAACACCCTACTAGTCAGGCCTCGCCCCTGCCCCCAAAGGTCCTTGCTCAATAAAGACTGAGTAGTCTCAGTAGCCAAGAAATGCTAAGTGGTAGTTTGAAAAGAGAAATGGAAAACCTGGGGAATAATAATAATAATAATAATAATAATAATAATAATAATAATAATAATAATAAAGGCTGCAGACTTCAAATGGGGAAAGTGCTGCAGCAACTGCCCTCCGGTGTGTGCTTGTGGGTGGGAAGTAGTGCTACGTGAGAAGCCTGTGTTCAAAAACACCTGACCGCAAATGGGGGGAAAGAGAGAATATGGGGGGGAGGGTGGCCCCACCTCTTGACCAGGACACGGCTAGGTCACAGCCAGGTCATAGAAATAGGCATGTCCAGGATTTAATGCGGGGGGGGGGGGGCTGGGCACATTACAGCTGAACCGCTTTGGAGCCGCATTTAAGGAACATAACACACTAAAAGGACTTCCTGAAAACACACTTTTTCCAGAGGGATGCTGAAGGATTGCGGTGGATTGGCCCTGACGTCATGCGTCGCAAAGGACCCCAAAGTGCTCTCCCTTGGTACTAAATCGCTAGTATAGACTGGCCACAGGGCAAGGGGTGCAGGGAATAGAGAACAGCCTGGCTGGCTAGACCGGTCCTGTTAGGAGGGAGCATGTGCCCTGTAGCATTTTCCTGGAGCCTCCAATGGTCTATAATATATCCTCCACCCACATTTGCCAGCTTCTGTGTGGATGCTATGTTGAATTTACCGTGGCCTGGAATCTCCCCTGTCCCTATTCCTCTCCAAGGTTGAGATGAAGGAAAGCTGCACCTGCTGCTAGCCCTGACTGTTAGAGCAGTACAACAATGGAACCAGTTACCTAGGGAGGTCGTGGGCTCTCCCATTTGAGAAGCCTTCAAGAGGCAGCTGGACAACCATCTGTCAGGGATGCTTTAGGGTGGATTCCTGCATTGAGCAGGGGGTTGGACTCAATGGCCTTGTAGGCCCCTTCCAACTCTGCTATTCTATGATTCTATGGTGTCCTGTCTAGTCGTGTTGCAAGACGGTGTTTCAGGTGATCCATCTGAATCAGACTCTGAAGTAGAGGAGTTGGCGCCAGACACAGGCCAGCCTGTACCAGTGGGGGAGAAAGCTCTCACGGGCTCTTCACCAGCTGGGGGTGAACTCTCTCCAGAGCTTATCTTGTCAAGAGCAAATCATACACAGTCAATGGGAAACCAACATTCTTCCGAAGGAGAGAGCACCGACAGGCTAGCTGATCCTGGGGTGCGCCGCAGGCTAAAACAGGCGGAGTGAAAGCAAGGCAAGAGAAAGAGCCCGGCTCGCATCACATCAGCAGCTGCCTCAGAACTAGCCTCTCTGAAGTTAACGCATTTGGGAAAAGGATTATTGTTCTCCTTGAAAGGACAATTGTCTCGCTTAGTTTGCATGGTTTTGCCTAGTGAGAAGGTTCCAACAGATTAGACTCTCTTCAGGTGGGAAGAGAAGTTTATTGCTTAAATAAAGCTTTGTGGATTACTTAGCAGGCCTCATCATTGTCTCCCAAGAAGGCAAGAGGTTTCTGAGAAACACGACACACGGATTGGCCGGCGGCTGACATACTGAAAGGCTGCCTCCCCTTCCTGTATCCCCAGAGAAGCTTTACAGACACTTTTTAAAAGATTGTCAGTTTGACAAAACAAAATGGTGCCAAATGAATGTTACATTGAATAAAGTAGTGAAGGTTGGTGGCTCCGATGCCAATGAGGCACTGAATCCGCTCTGGGTTTCAGCCAGAACCAGTCAGAACTCTAAAGGATCTATCTGACGTTGGATAGCGCCTTCAGAGTTCTGACTGGTTCTGACTGAAACCCAGAGCGTATACTACAAACGAGAAGGATCTTGGAATTGTTGTAGATCGCAAGCTGAATAGGAGCCAACAGTGCGATATGGCTGCAAGAAAGGCCAATGCTATTTTGGGCTGCATTAATAGAAGGATAGCTTCCAAATCACGTGAGGTACTGGTTCCTCTCTATTCGGCCCTGGTTAGGCCTCATCTAGAGTATTGTGTCCAGTTCTGGGCTCCACAATTCAAGAAGGACGCAGACAAGCTGTGTTCAGAGGAGGGCAACCAGGATGATCAGGGGTCTGGAAACAAAGCCCTATGAAGAGAGTCTGAAAGAACTGGGCATGTTTAGCCTGGAGAAGAGAAGATTGAGGGGAGACATGCTAGCACTCTTCAAGTACTTAAAAGGTTGTCACACAGAGGAGGGCCAGGATCTCTTCTCGATCCTCCCAGAGTGCAGGACACGGAATAACGGGCTCAAGTTAAAGGAAGCCAGATTCCGGCTGGACATCAGGAAAAACTTCCTGACTGTTAGAGCAGTACGACAATGGAACCAGTTACCTAGGGAGGTGGTGGGCTCCCCCACACTAGAGGCCTTCAAGAGGCAGCTGGACAACCACTTGTCAGGGATGCTTTAGGGTGGATTCCTGCAATGAGCAGGGGATTGGACTCGATGGCCTTGTAGGCCCCTTCCAACTCTGCTATTCTATGATTCTATGACCACTATCAGCCTACAGTAGAATAAAGAGAAATCTGGTGTCTTTAAAAAAAGAAGAAGAAACAAGCAGACAGTCCTCATGAAGTATAATGGGAGAGGCCAGTCTGACAACTGAATCAGGATTAGGATCTCTGGTGATGAATCACACCTGTCTTTTGCAAAGTGAAAGCTGGAGAAAACTGAGCTTTCTTTGCAGAGGATATGTAGTAAAAAGAAAAGAAAACACTTTCAGAAAGCCCCACGCGCTCCAACGACTATTTCGATTTCCAGAGAAGAAGCCGTTTTCGATCTGTTGCAGCAAAAGGAACGAAGGACCTTGTGACACTTTAAAGGCAGCCAAACCGACTGCGACATAAATGTCCATGGACTAGAGTGTACATTTTGTCTGCACTCTTGGGGGCTGTCTTCGTGGGGGGGGGGAGGTTTCCTGTGGCTTGGGTGCCTTGTGAGGTCGTTTGCAGCACATAACATGTACATTGATGATGCTATATAAATAATAATAATAATAATAATAATAATAATAACAATAACAACAACAACAACAACCACCTCATGGCCAGCGTGCTTCCAACCAGCCACTTCCGCCTGGAAAAGCCACAGTCTTTTACTCTGTTCTTTTTCATTCCAGCGCCTCCAAGGGGCTTGCTCTGCAATGTGCCCCCGTGCCTTGGCTGCAATGTGGGCTGCCTTTTCCCCATTCACTCCTTTTCCTGGCATTCCATTGAGAGACGTCTATGTGCTTCCTTATGGCTTTGTTAATTCCGTTCTCCGATGCATCGTCAAATCCAGAGCTGCGCAGCTCCAGAGTTGCGATCGAACAGGAAGCTGCACTGATTCGCTTCACTGATGTGATGTTAGCTCCGAAGCTGCAAAGCTCCAGTGTTGGGGGCTGCGTTAATTCACTTCTCTGATGTAGCGTTAGGGCTGGTGTGATACTTTTGGGAGTAGATGCTCTCATGGCAGCCAGTATTGTGGGTTAGCTACTCCCTGTTTCCATTCATAAAACTTAATGGTACAGGGAGCCTCAAGAGGGGCGAGTAACCAGCCTCTCTCCTTGATGATGTTGGTTCTACTCTACTCGCCCCCATTCGGAAATACGTTGTTTCCAGCACTGAAAAGCCAGGTTTTAGGGATGGCTGGCTCCGCCGTGTAACAATGATGGGGCAGAGCCGATCTCAGCAGAATAACAACGTGCGCTCGTGAAGATGGGGGCTTGTTCTTAGGTCTAAATGAAGCTATACCTTCTGCAACAGTGTGGAGAAAATATGTAAACATTTGGTTAAACTTGCTACTACAAGGTCTGCTTGGCCCCTGTCCAAATCACTTCTGGAGCCTCTGTCCAAGGCAGAGCGACCTGCTGATCAGAGGTGCACTATCTATGCCCCCCTCACCTGCCTCCCACATTATACCTTGTAGCCCCTCACTCCTAGTTCTACCTCCTCTGCCCCCAGGAATGCTTCTCTGCTCTCCATCTTGTATGTTCAGAAAGACAAAGCTTTTTAGAGTGGAACCACTAAGCTCTGCTCAACTTCAGATTCCTTTTGATAGAAGATGCTGTCAAACTTAGGGTGACCATATGGACAAGAGGGCAGGGCTCCTGCAGCTTTAACTGTTGTGATAAAGTGGGAATTTCACCAGGTGCTGCATGCATTCAAATATCACCTGCTGAAATTCTCTTTTCTACACAACTGTTAAAAATTCAGGAGCCCTGTCCTCATTGCCACATGGTCACCCTACAAACTAGAGGACAAATAAGTCTCGAGGCAGATGAAGTGAAGTCTATTGCCCACCACTCTTGCACAGGAGGCCTTGAAGGAGACATGGTCATACCTAGGATGGACCACAGTAGGTCTCCTGGGGCACTGGAGGCCTCAGAGCAGAGGAGGGGAAAGCCTAGAGAGGCCCAGTTAAAGCCTGGCACAACCTGGAAGTCTGTAATACATGCAGATCTTTCTTACAGGAATGGGTTATATATCTGCTCATCATGGGGCAATCCTCCATCTTACCTTTCTTAATTCTTTGGCAGGAATACTTTCTGCCTCAGTCGTGCCTACAGAAGTTCCTAAAGTGAGGGGAAACAAACAGAAAATAAAAGTTGTTGTTCTTGAATGGTCATTAAGGAATTTAAATGGTGTGAACAAGTTCAGTAACACAGGTGGAGATGACCCTAAGTTGTCACGATTGCTCATGGACCATCCTGGGTGGAATTTGATGCCTGCCATGGCATTCTGATTCTGGAGAGCCTCTGGGAATGGCTCTTGCTGTGGGTCTAAAACAGTTTTCCCCAACCTAGTGCCCGCCAGATGTGTTGGACTGCAACTCCCATAATTTTTAGCCAGCATCACCAATGTTGGCATGCTGGCTGGGAATTATGGGAGTTGTAGTCCAACACAGGGGCAGAGGTTAAACTCAGGAACAGTAATGCAAGGTGGGACTTCCTTTCTCAGGACCATTAAATCAAGTACCACTTGCCTTAACGTTCTTGGTGTAAACGAAACTTTGACCGGGTTACTTTTGACTATAGCTGTCTCTTAACCCTTTCATGGTTTGTTTACAGGCCGTATGTTACTGGCATATTGTTGTAGTTTGGCCTGCTGCAGATAACCTAATTCATTTTTAAAAATAGAAGCTTTATGGTCATAAATAAACTCTTGGCTCTGAGTTATAGTAAAAAAACAGTTGCTATTTGTGGAATATGCGTATCAAGAGCTTTCCAACGAAGTATGTTTCATGAGAATCAGCCAACGGGACGGCAGTCAAAATGGGTTGACTTTGAAATATGATCAGTGCCAGTTCCAGGTTTTTTTGGGGGGTGGTTCTTGGGTAAGACACCCTCAGTGGGCTCCCTGACTTTCTCAGTGAGTCCTCCTTTTGCTCTTCCTCCTCCTCCTCCTCCTCCTCCTCCTCCTCCTCCTCCTTCTTCTCCTCATCATTTCTCCCACTTGCTCGCTTGACAGGCAAAGAGCCAGGGAGCAAAGAGGCCGGGGCATCTCCTGCTCACCTTCTGGGCCAGAGCGAGAGGCAGTTTAACAAGCAGGTTGCAATGGTCCAAAGGTAGAGCAGCTCCAGTGTGTTCTCGTCAGTGGGGGCCTCTGTCCCATTGTAACCCCTTGGCCTCCCCTTGGTGCTGATCCTCATTGTAATGGCATTTTGACTGCCAAGGAGAGGTTTGTGCTCCTTGGCCTCAGGTGCCAAAGAGCTGGGCTGGCCATTGGCCTTGGGAAGGGGAATGCCCGCTGATGCTCCGGCAAATATGCCTCGTCCCTGCTTGTATTGGGCACGGGGGAGACTTGCCTTTGGCTCTCCTCTTCCACCTCCACACTAAGGCACTTATCAACAGCAAGAGGACGAGGATCCCCGCTCCGACTCCAGCTCCGACTCCAACATCAGTGCTGACGGTGGCCCCCAGCTGTTTATCCTGTGCTGATTAAGAAACAAAAGAAAATGAAAGCCAGAAGCAAAACCATGCTGGTGCTGGTTATCCTAGAAGAAGCTCAGCGTATCCATAGGTCTGTGGAAGGAAAGACTCCACTGCTAGACCGGGCTTAGTTTGGGGCCAACACTGAAGCCCCTGGACTGTTTCCATGCCACAGTTCCATTCTTGGCAACAACAAAACATATGACAAGAAAAAACTGTTCCTATAGGACTGCATTATTGTTTCTGTTGCAGCTCTGAATTGGGCAATGATAAGGGTGGCCCTAAGGCTTAAGACTGACAAGAATTACAAAGAGAACTGAAAGTGGTTTGAGTGAAGGTATCACTTCCCCCTTGATGCAAACATGTTCTTTTTGTCCTGCTTTTACCTCTGGCCGAACAGGTTTTGCAGGCTTTTGAAACATTACAAAACCTACAACACCTGTTTAGGTGGAATAACTATACATATCTTCTTTAAGTCTTTCAAACCATCATTTTTTTTGGTGGGGGGACACCCTCCACTATCAGCTGTCTCCAGCCACAGCTATTTCTTCTTGATGTACTGTCAAACTGAAAGCAGAACTTGCAACATAAATGCTCTTCCCACACAGCAGTGGGGAGTTTGTGGGAAAAGAAAAGACAAAGATAGAGGTAACTTGAGGTTCAAAATAGCCACTTTAGGCAGAGTTCTGTGGTTTGGGATTTTTTTAAGGCAAAATCTGTTTGTTAGGCTGCTTGCCAGAATGGAAGAAAGTGCTGCTTGGCTGTTTTAAAGTCACCTTCCCCGAGCTGATTTTCCATGAGGACTAAAGTGGGGAGAGTGGGGAGAAGGAGAATGCCTCTTCTAAAATGATACTTGCTGCAACATATGTGCACATCAAGTATGGAGACACCACAGAATGGATCCAGGATCTGCCCTTCTGTGAAAGGAAGGCTTCCAAGTTCATGAAAGGTCCCTCTGCCCAGATTTTGGGAGATTCTCCCCATGCCCCACCCACACCACCACTCAACCTATTCTTGACTCTCTGTATAGCATTTTTAGGGGCCTGGAGGGGCTGCTATAGGAAGGAGGGGGTGGGGAATTCCACTTCGTCCAGTGCCGTTGATCCAGCATATATCTCGATCCAACCCATGATGTGACATAATTGGGCTCAATTGCTGGGTTCACACAACACACTAACCCACACTCAGGCCTTAGCTAGACTTAAGGTTTATCCCGGGGTCGTCCCTGCCTGGATATCCTGTGTGTGATTTACATGAACAGGGATGACCCCAGGATGATCCCGGGATAAACCTTAGGTCTAGCTAAGGCCTCGGTGGTTGAGTGTGGGTTGCTTTGAATCGTGGGTTGTTCCTTGAACTGTGGGTTAGCATATATAGGTTCCAGAGTCCTCCATTGTGATCTTCCTCAAAACAAGAGAAGCCAGGCCCTCGGTAGCAAGGAGAGAACCTTTTGTCACCTTAGCGCCATCTTTATACCATGTGACACTGTATGAGACTTTGGGTTCCTTGAAGCTGCACTTTAGAGTGAGGTTCCCCCGCCCCCGTTCCACGGAAGAGAGCAGGTGTTTGGTGCACCAGCAGTTTAGCAGCTGTGGGGGACGAAGACAGAGGAGGCCTTCAGCAGCCTCCATGCACAACCTTGGCAAAGAGCCAGAAAAGGACCACACAGCACTGCATAAAGTGACCAAGACGATGCCAATCCTTCACAAACTCAAGGGCAACATGTGCCGCTTCTAGCTGAATACGCAGCTGCAGAGCTTGTGCAGGTAAACAGCTGCACCTATATTTTGGTTCTGGGGTTTTTCGAATGGTTGCGCACTGAGGCTGCCAAAGGCCCTGACTTTTGGTGTGGCTGACAGTGCAACAGCTGTTATTGTGGCCCACAGATGCTGCCTGGGCTTCACCTTGAGTAATTTCTAGTTGAAAGACTAAACACACACACACACACACACACACACACACACACACACACACACAATCATAGAATAGCAGAGTTGGAAGGGGCCTCTAAGGCCATCGAGTCCAACCCCCCCCTCAATGCAGGAATCTACCTCAAAGCATCCCTGACAGATGCCTGTCCAGCTGCCTCTTGAAGGCCTCTAGTGTGGGAGAGGCCACCACATCCCTAGGTCATTGGTTCCATTGTCATACTGCTCTAACAGTCAGGAAGTTTTTCCTGATGTCCAGCCAGAATCTGGCTTCCTGTAACTTGAGCCCTTTATTCCATGTCCTGCACTCTGGGAGGATTGAGTAACATCAGGAATGGAAATAAAGGCTCTTAAGCATTTTTACTCCTTTTTTTATATGTGCATTTCATTATCATTTGGGCTGTGCAGCGCCTCAGGCTGAAGCCTTGAATGCAAATCAAGGTGGGCTGATTTGACCGGCCATGGCCTGAATATGAGGTAGCATTGGGTTGGCCTGAGGCATCCCAAAGTGAAGCAGATCAGTTCCGAAGTGCCTGGGGGTGCCTCAGGCCAATTTGGGTCAGTGGTGGGCCTCACTCCCTGCCCATGTGGGAAAGATGGCTCAAGGCCGACTGTGAATCCGTTAGTCTCGGTGGACTCCCTCCCCTCTTCTCTCTCCCCCCCCCTCCTTTGTCACAGCCCTAGTTAGCGTTTATATATCACTTTTTGAATGTTTAAAATGTTTCACATAAATCTCCTCAGTTAACCTTATAAGAGCCCTGCCAGTTAAGCTGATCCATGAGGGGGCCGGCGGGGGGGGGGGGGGAGAACTGGATTCAGCCCTCAGGGCCTGCCCAACTCAGAAGCCTTCCCGACACAGCAGTTGGGCTTAAAGTTTCACACACACACTCACACTGGATAAGTGTCTTACATGACACTCATTCTGATGGCGCAACAGCAAATTCAGCAGAATTGAACCTGGGTTCATGTGTAGGCTGCAGGCCACATATCACCCGCACCTGTTCTCCAGCTAGAATTTGCTTATTTTTGATAGCCCCACACACCAAACTCATAACTACTATGGTGTCAACCATTCCTGCTCACTTGGCTTCTCATTCCCCAGGAGAGAGCAATGAGAAAAACGAATGGTTCTATTTACCAAAGACTTTCACCATGGTTCCATTTCCTTGACCATGATGACCGAAGACACATGTATAGGTTCCGGAGTCTTCCATTTTGACCTTCTTAAAAATGAGAGAAGCCAGGCCCTCAGCGGAAATGAACAAAGCTTCCGTCACCTCGACAGCATCTTTATACCATGTGACATTGTATTGGCGTTTGGGATCCTTGACCGCGAAGTTACACTTTATAGTGAGTTCTTCCCCCTCCGTTCCATTGAAGAGAGCAGGTGTTTGGTGCACCAGCAGTTTAGCAGCTGTGGGAGGGAAAGAGAAAGTAAGCCTTCAGCAACCTCCATGCACAAACTTGGCAAAGAGCCAGGGACTAAATACCACTATAAAAGAAGGCCGAGGTGATGTGCCCAGGTAGGGGATGCTCTTAGGCCAGACCTACACCGTGAGTAAAATCATTACGAATGTGGAAATAACACGATGAAAACGACATATGGAATGCAGATTGTGCCCCATTATCAGTGCACTCCAGTACCACACTATAAAGCAGTAGTGTAGATGTAGCCATAGCCATTTTTTCTAACGTTTTCATATACCCAGTTAATGACCATTTATAGACAGGGCTGTCTTAAAAGCATTATAGGCCTCCGGGCAAAGCAGTGCACTGGGCCCTGCCTACACAACCACTCACAGGAATAAAAATGTAAATTATCGATAAAATAAACTTATATTTATTGGTACCTCCAACAAAATCAGTGTTTTGACATTAAAAACTAGGGGTGTGCACGGACCCCCCGCTCCGCTTCACTTGCAGATCCGCCATTTTCCGGATCGGGCCGCTCCGCCCCGCCCCCGCTCCGCCCACTTCTGCTCCGCTCCGCTCGGAGCTCCGGATCCGGATCCGGAGCTCCGTTTCCCCCCCCCCATAGGCTTGCATTGAAAGCTAAAAAATTATACAACTTTTTTTCTGTTCAAGTTAGAAACCTCATGTTTGGCACCATGACACCTCATGGGGATATACACACGCACGCCAAGTTTCAAAGCAATCCCATCATCCCCTGATTTTTGGCGAATTTTTGAAAATCGGGCACCCCACACACAACATCCCTGCGAGGTGGGCAGGGGAGGAGGGAGGGAAGGCAGGCAGGCATGCAGCTGGCATTTCTGGGGGCATAAGGAAGTGAGCCAAGGATAAGCCAGTAATGCATATAAAATGGAATAAATCAATAAATAAACAAAGGAGGGGTGGAATTAAAAGCAGCAGTGTTGCTCAATAAACAGCAAGAAGAATTTTTTTAAAAAGGCTATATCTGTCTTTTACCAGCAATAGGGGGACGTGCCCGGGGGAGGGGGAAGTAGCTGCCAGTTCAAGACAGCCACCAACAGCTCTGAGAAGAAGTAAAACGCTCACTTCAACTCATAACAGGCATTGCTCCACCACTGAAAAGTGACCATTCACTTCAACTCATAATAGGCATTGCTCCACCGTTTTACTCTCTTTGGAAGGCTCTAATGGCCTTCCAGTGCAGGAGAGAGTGGGGGCACGTCCACGATGAGATGCCCTAGGGGAGCTCATCCCCTTGCACCACATCGATTCAGTTGTTCACCAAGGTTAGGGTGGGGAGCAGTGCTGTGTTTCTATCTCTTATTCTTGGCTTAGTATATGATTTCAGGTTGTGTTTGTGCATTTGGTGGGGCTACTGTGTTAAAAAACACGGGGAAAAGCCCATTCAGATGAAGAAAGAGAAGTTTCCCAGAATCCCAAGTTACCTGTTTTGCCTATGCCCTCCTCCAACTTTGGGATCATCATGACCGGGAGCTGACTCTGCCCCTCAGCCCTTTGAAAAAGGTATTTTTCCCGCCGATTTTTTAAAAACTTCTAGCGCGCGACCCGTACGATGCAGAAAGTTGAGAGTAGTCTCAAAATGACCCCCATCCACGACTCTCTGTGCACAAGAATTTTCAGAATGATAGCTTAACCCCCCCCCCCCAGTTATCCCCGATTCTTTCCCTCAATGCAATCCTATGGGCGAAAAGCCGAAAACGCCGTTTGAGCCGCGCGGTTGACCTGATTTTCACAAAAATATAGCACGCGACCCAGACAACGCAGAGAGGTGAGAGTGGTCTCAAAATGACCCCCATCCACGACTCTCTGTGCACAAGAATTTTCAGAATGATAGCTTAACCCCCCCCCAGTTATCCCCGATTCTTTCCCTCAATGCAATCCTATGGGCGAAAAGCCGAAAACGCCATTTGAGCCGCGCGGTTGACCCGATTTAAAAAAAAAAATAGCACGCGACCCAGACAACGCAGAGAGGTGAGAGTGGTCTCAAAATGACCCCCATCCACGACTCTCTGAGCACAAGTATTTCTAGAATGATAGCTTCAAAAACAACCTAGTTATGCGTGATTATTTGCCGCAATGCAATCCTATGGCGAAATGTTTTCAAGATGGCGACCGGAGCGCTCCGCCTGAACTAGGAGCTCCGAAAAATGGGCGCTTCTCTTCGCCTTGCTTCTAGGGGGTCCGCGGTCCGCTCCTACTCCGGCCCTGGGTAAGGCGGAGCAGGCCAATCCGCTACTGCTTCTACGCTCCTAATCGGAGCGGATCACACCCCTATTAAAAACACACATGCTGTACAGCAAAGATTAATCAATACAAACGTTCGGACAATATAACGTGAGCCTTGAACTTGAAAAACAAGTTTAATTTCTGCAAATGTTAAAATTAGTGTTAAATTCTGGTCTGTGCATAGATTAGCATGGGGCCCCTATGCTCGTGGGGTCCCTGGGCAACTGCCCAATGTGCCCATGCGTTAAGACGGCACTGTTTATAGAGCACTTATTGGATGTTCAAATGCTCCGCAGACATTGCCTCAGTCATCTTTATAACAGCCCTGTAAATGGGACGGATCCCTGTAATTTGAGGGCCTCCTCAACCTGCCCAAGGTCTCGCTCCTCAGGTTTCCCACCCAGCAAGGTTGATAACAGAAGCTTTTCAAAAGCCGAATTGCAGCATGGTAGGGGTGGGGAGGGAGGTGAATGTGGCAGGGGTCACATTTTGGGGTAGTGGGCACATTTGGGATTTTGAGAGATTGCCCTGGGTGATCTCACAAAATGGTGGCTTGCCCATTCATAAAATGGCTGCCATAGTGGAGGCATGGCCAGTCACAAAATATTCATTTCCCAGAAGGGAAACCAGTGATACTGAAAGAAAAGTCACTTTCCCAAGAACCTAAGTCCAAGGCAGAGGTGGGGTCTGAGCTCTGAAACACAAAGTGACTCTTTTGATCCCAAACAAAGATGGTGCTGGAGAGAAATCCTTCACTTTGCATAATGCCAGCCTCCATGTTAAAAGACAATAATTTTTTAAATCTTAAAAATTAAAAAGGCAGGTAGCCTGGCAGCCATGAGGAAAGGTGTCTACTGGCACACCCTTTCAACCAGCAGCACACCGCCTTTTCTCTCCCTGGGCCCCAAGTGAGGCTTCCCCAAATCTCCCGCCTGCAACCCCAATTGCTTCACTTCCACCTCAGCTTCTCTGCCCCCTTCCAGAGAAGGCCTGTCTCCCCAGCTCCTAAAATACACAATCGTTCCTGTCCCTAGGCCCTGTGTGAGGCGTTTTCCCCTCATCATAGCAACCTCCCACTTCCCTTCCATGACTTGCACTCATGGTCAGCATTCCATGGCAGGCCTTTCCCCCCACAGCTGTTCATGAGCATCTATAAGGTCAAAGGAACCTATTAAGATGTTTTCGGCCAGGGTCAGGAAACTATTCCCCTTCAGATGTTGTTAGAATAGACCCATTGGAATGAATGGGTCCCATTCATTCCGATGGGTGTATTCGAAACAGTACTTCATTATTTAATGTGTTTATTATATTTATTTATTGTATATTGCCCAAGAGCTTAGGCTCTCTGGGATGTACACAATGAAAACCATGAAATACAACAAATCAAAACATAATGTAAAGCTTTAAAAGTTTTAAAAATACCATGTAAAACCAAAATAAACCTAGCAGCAGTTACAGCCCAGGGAATGCTTGTGTGAAAAGATGTGTTTTCAGAGGGCATTTAAAGCATGTGACATTCCCACCTCCCGAACCACACGAGGGAGGGTGTTCCAGAGGGCTTTTCATTCATTTCAGAATGACCTGCAAGACCTTCTCGGAAGACCATAAATGTCATCTGGGTGTATGTAAGGGAAGGCGGCCGGCTAGGTAGCCTGGTCCCAAGTTGTTTAGCCGGGCTTTAAAGGATGATAACATAACCTTCTACATGGTTCAGTGTCTAACAGCCAGCTGGATTCTACCCTCAGACTGATCCCCTCATCAAGAAACTCTGACAAACTTCCGTTGGGAAGCTGCTATGTTATGGGCTATGTTCCTAAAACTTCCTCTGCTCATCTCGGAATAACTAGAAAGAAAGTTGCAGATACTTACCAGTGATGACAACACGAGTTTCAATTCCTGATCCCGTCTGATTTCTTGATCTGCTCCCCACTACGCACCTGTAGGACCCTGAATCAGCCTCGTGAGCATCCATTAGAGTGAGGGAAGCAAAACCCTTCTCCAGATCCTGAGCTATTGCGCGCGAGCCTGTTCTGTTGGCCAGCTCTTCCTCCAACCCCTCTTTGCACCACTTCACGTACATCATGCTGCTGTTGCCGACTGTCCTGAAGCGACACTCAATGGTGACGTTTGCCCCTTCCACTTTCTCGAGGTGCCCTGGAGTCTGGTTCACCATCCAATCGGTGATTTCTGCAGGAAAAGAAGTTATTATCTGCAGCAGTTCCATTAAAGCATTCCTCGCTGTTACTGTGTCAGGGACGGAGGAATGTAAGCCTATGCGGCAGGGTCTTGCTGTTTACTGTTTTACTCTGTACAGCACCATGTACATTGATGGTGCTATATAAATAAATAAATAAATAAATAAATAAATAAATAATAATAATAATAATAATAAGAGGCAGGCTGAATACTCTTAGAACACGCCTAGGAACAGGAGTATAAGTGTGGCAGCCTTCTAAATAGTTTCTCTCCAGAAAGCACCATGTGAATTCACAGAAATGCATCCAAACTCTTCCTGCCACTTTTGGAGGGGGCAATTTGGAGCAGAGAAGCACACACACACATTGGGAAACCTAAGGACAAACTGTCTTGGGGGGAGCGGACGAGAGGAGGAAGGGTGCCTGCTTTCCCCTTTGCCCTACCCGGTGCTTTTCTCCAGGGGGCTGTCTGTAGGATTTCTTTGCCCTGCGGTAGCTGCGCAGTGGCCCTGCATTGGTTATATGACGCAGCTGCTAACTTGCAGCCACCGTGGGGCATTTCCCTGAAGCTGCACCATGGGGACTTACCCTGACTTTCCCCCTTGAAGCTAGGTCACTGTGGTCCTTCCACCATGTGACCTTGCTCTCGCATGTTCCCAGGTGGATGGCGACCGCTGGTAGGTCACCGGAAGCCAGGCAGGGGGTAGGGGGCATGCCAAATGACCGCTGAGAAGCCTGCACTCCCTTCTACTGTGGGGATTTCCCACTCCCACCCTACAGCAGCAAAACTGCGGGTTTTTTAGCAAAGTGGTGGCAAAGCAGTGCCATGAAGGCAGCCTCCAGGATTCCAAGTGTGTGTTGTTTCTCTGCTCTACAAAAACAGCAGACGCCGAGCACTCTTTCTACCACCCCCACACTACGACTCTCGTGTAGCTGCTTCTCTTTACAGGATCACTTGTTGAGGCTTTGCTGTGGGTTTGCATCGAACATGTACTTTGGCCTTTCATTTCCTTGGGAGGCAAATACTGTTCCTTTGAAAGGTGGAAGGTTAGCACCAGCATCTAGCAAGGTTACCTTTAGTGCAGCTACTGGTAGATTTTGTAGATGTCATTTAATTTAAATGTGTTAATAAAAGTAATGGAAATAGAAAAAAGGGGTCCATTAATGGAGAAAATACACACAATAAGCCTGCAGTCCAACACACCCTTGGGTAGGAGTAAGTCCAAGTAATCACAGTGTGACTTAGTTCTGAAGAAACGTGTTTCAGATTGTACTGTAAATTGACTTTTTGTTTTGTGCATTTCAAAAGGAAAATATACCTCATCTGTATAGGAGGGGTGTGTGCTGTGATATATATCTTGCAAATTGGGCAGATCAAAAATCCCACAATGGTCTACAGCCCATTACATTTACAAGTTTCCCTCATTAAAAAAAAAGATTTAGGAAAGAAATTGATGTATTTACCACTAATGATCACTTGTGTCCCATTACTAAAAACACGGGGAATCCCCAAATTGACAACAGAACACAGGTAGGTTCCAGAATCAGCTAGAGCAGCTTTCTCCAGAGTGAAACGGCTAAATTTCTCGTTTATATCCGTCATTATACGAGTTCGGTCTGAGTTCTGTAATTTCCCCCTTCCGTCAGTTTTATTCCTATGCCAGTCAATAGACCACTTGGAAGTGAGGTTTCCCTCAATCCTGCACTCCATCGACAGTGCTGATCCTTCCATCACGTTCAAAGAGGCAGGGGTCTGAATCACAGAAAAGCGCTGAGGATCAGCCTCCATTGGGGACCCTGAAAGACAAGTTGAAACAACACAAGATGAAAGATTAAATGAAAGCGCCCAGTTTGTGAAAAATGCATCCAAGCTCTCTTTGGGGGAAACAGGATAAGGTCTCAATCCCCTGCATGTTCAGACAGAAAAAAAAGCCCTACAGCTCCCAGCGTCCCCCAGCCAGCCATTCTGGGGACAGACAGACACTAAAAAAGGAATCCACAACCCTTTTTGATCCATGGGGACATTTGGGAATTTGAGAAACTGCTGCAGGCATCACCATAAAATACCTCCCATAGATGCTGTGGCTAGCCACATAACGGATGCTCAGGGCCTGGCTAGTGAAGAGGTGTGTGTAAGAGGGGCTGTGGGGCGGGGGGGGGGGGGGGAGAAACAGCAAGGCTAAGCCTGGGAGGGAAGAGGAAATGGAGGGTGACCCTAGGGGAAAGAAGACAGGGCTTCCGTATCTTTAAGACTTGCATAGAAAAGGGAATTTTAGCAGGTGCCAGTTGTCTGCATGCAGCACCTGGTGAAATTTCCTCTTCATCACAACAGTTCGAGCTGCAGGAGCCCTGCCTAGCGTGACCATACCCAAAAGATGGCAGGTCTCCTGCAGCTTGAACTGCTGAGATGAAGAGGGAATTTCACCAGGTGCTGCATGCATGCAAATGACACCTGCTGAAATTCCCTTTCCTACACAGCTGTTATTTATTTATTTATTTATTTATTTATTTATTTATTTATTTATTTATTACATTTCTATACCACCCAATAGCCGGAGCTCTCTGTTAAAGATACAGGAGCCCCCTGTCCTCCTTTCCATAGGGTCACCCTAGGAAAGTGTTGCTTTCTAGCTTGCCTAGTCTTCTTCCATTCACACAGAGCTTTCCCCTTCTCTCTCTCTCTCTCTCTCTCTCTCTCTCTCTCTCTCTCTCTCTCTCTCTCTCTCTCCCCACTCCCTCCAACCTCACTATTTCTCTACACACACACACCCTGCCAGCCCCTTTCCTCACCTTCTCTCTCCCATCCCCACCTTTGCCTTCTTTCTCTCTCCCTTCCTGGCCCCTGGCCTGGCACTTTCTCTCCCAGTCACCCCTCCCAGTCTCCCACTCCCTGCTCCAGCCTTGGTCTTTCGCTTCCCTCGACCCCTTTGCCTTGCTTTCTCTTCCTGCCCATTACAGAGCTGATCAGTGGTAAGTTCAGGAACAAGAAGGAGAACCTGACATCCTAACATTTTTCAAAACTGGGTGCGAGGCCAACCAGGAGTCCATAGCACTCCCCTCCCCTCCTGCTCACCCCCTCTATGGAACTCACCTGAAGCCTCCGCATGGACGAGTGAGCCGCCCATCCTCCATGACCGCCCCTCTGGCTTGCCGTAGATCCACTGTTGTAAACTACGGCAGCTGGAAATGGCCAGTAGATCTACAGCAGTCCAGCACAGCGCTCGAGGAAGACGGGCGGCTCGCCAAAGTGCACAGAGGCTTCAGGTAAGTACCACAGGGTGGGTGGGGGGCAGCAGCCGGCAGTGGCTGGCCATTAAGCCAAATTAGGCCAAAGCGCTTCATTTGCTTTGAGCCGAGGCAGCCCAATCCAGTCCTGAAATGGATCTGGGCCAAATCAGCCTGCTTTGACTCGGATTTGGAGTTCAGGGCTGAGGCAAAGCACACCTGTTGGCATGGCCCAGTGGCATGGAATTTCACTTGTATCAAACAGTGGCAGAGCCATGCCTCGGAAGTGCCAGGGGCTGCAGGGTGGATGAACACGGACCCGCACATGCACACAGCTTCTTAGAGTTTACATTACAGAGAGAGAGAGAGAGAGAGACAGAGAGAGAGCACTCAACAACAATATAAATGTTCCCACAGTGCCACAGTGAAAATCAAGGGTATTCATATCACAAAAAACCACACAGTGAATAACCAAATCTACAGCTTCTTGTACAGGAAAAGTTCCAGGTTAAGTTTGAACCCCTGACCAAAGGGTTCTTTGGCCTGTAGAGGTCTAGGTTTGCCAGGATTTTCATATTAATGAATGAGAGGAAGTCCAACCAGTTCTCCAAAACGGGTCTGATGATAGTTCCCCCCTTGCTAACCTGCTATGTTGCGTCAACTTATCATTTAAAGCCAGTTGCCAAACAGCAAGCACTTTTCTGCCAGACCGTCTCCCATAAGTCAGCTGGGTTGTGGGGGCAGCACCTCCAGTGAGGGAGAGCAGCTGGATACAGTTGGGCAGGGAGCAGGGCTCAGCGCCTCCATCCTGCACACCTTAAGGACCACCTTCTCCCATATGTTCTTCCTCGCATGCTCTGGTCGTCACCTGGGGGCCTTACTTTGGATCCCCCGGCCTCAGGAAGCTAAGTGGGCAGCCACAAGTGAGGGAGAGCAGTGGTGGAGAACCTGTGGTCTTCCAGACATTGGTGGCCTGCAACTCCCAGCAGCCGTAGTCCAGGGTCTTCTCAGCAGTTGCACTACACAAAGCAAGATAAAACACTGAAAACATTTTGAAAACTGTATATGGAGTGTGTCATGGACCCCAACAGTTGTCAAAACTGTTATAAACTGTTTTAAAGCTGTAGTGTAGATCCAGCCCTGGTGGAACGCTCTGCTCAGAGGGATCCCTCGGGGCCTGACACAGTTTTAGGAGGTACATCAAAAGATGGCTCTTCTTAAAGAGCTGCTTCTTCTACAACGTTTTTGTCATCTCCCGTGGTGCTGCTCATTAGCCACACTGTCACCCTCTTGGGTATGTTTGTACCTTTCCTAAGCTGTGGGATTCACATTCGCTGAGTTTTTCTCATTGTGATTTGGAAGAACCTCCAAGAGGCCTGAGGAGATTTGACCTCCCCCTCCCCCTACTTACTCCCTTCCAGCTTCCCTTTAATGAAAATCCTCAGATTGGTTAAATCTTCTTCCTTTTTAGGGGAGAGGGTTACTCTTGTGCAACCGAATGTGACCATGCTGGGTTTCTGGGGGAACTCTTTTCTTGCAGAGTATGTTGAATCTCATAGCACAGTGGCCGCTGCTCCTGAGAGGTTCCACGGCCACTTCCTTCTCACACGGGCCCTGAGCACCGCTCAGGATTAGGCATAGGCTTGCTTTCCCTCAAGTTCGGGGTTGGCAGAAGGTTAATCTGGATTTATTGGTCAATTTCCAGCTGATTTGCAATAAATTGGGAAGGGTTGCAGAGTTCTTCCCCCCTTAGACAATTTTGCACATGTGCCATGAGCGTTACCCACCCTATCTTCGGGTGCTTGGGGTTTGCTTTCTTTCCCCCCCCCCTTTCTTGCTTTCTGTTCCTTCATTCGTGATGCCACTTCCCGACAGAGTGCCTTTGGGCGCCCAGCTGCACTGCTCAGCCACATCCTCCTCCGGACAGCTGCAGCTATGACACTCCCCCTCCCTGCCTCCACCCCAAGAACGTCTGCGGAACAAGTCCCCGTCAACCGGGAAACACAGTCGTCACATTCTGCATCGCTCCTCTCACTGCATTGTGGCTCTCCAGACATTTTGGACTTCAACTCCAAGCATTCCTGACCATTGGCCATGCTGACTGGGGCTGATGGAAACTGAAGTCCAAAGCATCTGTAGAGCACAGGGTTGGGGAAGGCTGGCTTATGCATGTATTTATTTATTTATTTATTTACTTACTTATGAGACAGCAATCCTATGGTCCCTAGGCGAGCACCCCAGGGATCCTGGGATCCTCCGGATTCCCCCTTCTGAGGCTGGAGACAGCGCTCCCTCCCCACCCCCACCCTTATTTATTTGAAATACACCTTGGCTGCCTTTCAGGGCAGGAGCCCTCCCAAGGGGGTGCACAACAGTAAAACTCACGTAATTAAAAAAAAATATATAGTAAAAACAGCAACAGCAGCAAACATTCCCCCCAAAAACCCAACAACCGGCAACACTCACTGGCACAAAACGAAAGACACAACTGTCGCCACAACCCACTGCAATGAAACACCATCAGGGGAAGGCCTCGTTGCTTCCTGGGCACCTCTGGGAGCCCCTGCAGTTTGGGTTGCTTGCGCAATGAAGCCAGTCCTGCTGCCTGTGCGGAATAATATCCTGCAATTCGTCTGGGAAGGGAGAACGTTCCGACGCCCCTCTTTCAGATTTCCGACCTCCGAGGCCAAGTTCTAGCATTAACCTAGGATCCACCGCAGCACTACCCCCTTCCTGCAGCACCGTCAATGCGCATAGCCTTGGGACACATGTGAGGAGCCCCATGTTATGGGTCTGCCAGGGGAACCCAGGTTTCCAGAGGATTGATGCTGGTAAGGGGTAGAAGCTCCAGGGTTCGGGGAGGTCTTGGCAGAGTACTATCCTGGGTACCTCCTACCCTCTGGGTGGATGCCGGCCCACTTGCAGCCATTGCGGGGGGGTGGGTGGGCTTACCCACAATGCACTGGAATTGCCAGCGCATTGCTTTTGATGGGAAAAAAAGATGGGAAAAGATAGAGAAATAAAGGAGACCAGAGCGCAGGGCTCAGGAAGTGGTGGCCCCTCACAGGTGTCACCAGCAGTGTGGCCCCCAGCATTTACCCAGAATTGGCATCTCCCTCATCTGCTAGCTTTCTAGATAGGAATTTATTACATTAAAAAAAATGACTTCCACACCGACTTCCAATCTGAAGGAGCACAGCCCAGAATTATTGTTGTTGTTGTTGTTGTTGTTGTTGTGCATTCATAGAAAGGTCCGCCCCCTCCATCTGCAAGCTGAGGTGGCCCGGGGCCAGAATGTTCCAGCCTTGCCTAAAACCTCACATTCTGCGTAATGGACAGAGCGGGAGTTAGAGCCCCTGGATCTGTAGCAGGGTTCTCAAAAGCAGGAGAAAACACTCATCAGAAAGGAAACTCACCCAGGAGCCAGGCAATGAAAAAAAGCAAGGGCGGAAAAGGTTTGACCAGCCGAAAGCTCATGTTGTCCCACGCAAGGTACGTTTTCTCCCTCCTGCTAACTCCACAATCCCGTCCGTCCGCAGGCAGTCTCCGGCTGCACCAGGGGGCTTGGCTTGGCTTGGCTTGGCTTGGCTTGGCTGGTGAGGGTTTGCTTTCAACGGCCTGACCGCCTCCACTACGTGGAACTTGAGAAAACGCTCTAGAAGACCGCTGGGCTTTCGGTTCGTTTTAGCCTTTTTAATCTCACCACTCCCATCCTCTGCCTGCAGTTCCTCTTTTCTCTTTTCTTTTGATGTGCCTTGACTTAATCTGTCTGTCTTTCATCCATTTTGCCAGCTGCTTAATACTTGCCCTTTGTGCGTGTGTTTTAAGTAGGGCTGTGCACACACACCCTGAACTGCTTTGGATCCTGATCCGGACCAGGCCCAAACCGGTTTGGGTCGATCCGGACCTCCCCTGATCTGCTCCAGAACTGGATCCGGAGCGAGATCCGGAGATCCGGATTGATATTCAGCCCCCATTTTACCCCCCTTCTCCACTTACTTGCCTCCGCGGCAGGCAGCGGAGGCAGGTAAGTGGAGAAAGGGGACAAAATGGGGGCCAAATAAGCCCCCCTCCTTCCTTACCTGGCTCCGCTGTCTGCCACCGCATGGACCACGACGGCGGACGGCAGAGCCAGGTAAGCCCCCCTCCCCCACTTACCTGACTCCGCCGTGCGTCCCAGTCTGTGGGTGGCTTCAACTGCCGCCCAGGCCTAAGGCCACAAATAGGCCACAGCCTATTTCCATTGTTAGGCCTGGGCGGCAGTTGAAGCTGCTTCAAGGACCATGATGGAGCCAGGTAAGCCCCCTCCTCCTTCCCACTTACCTGGTTCCACTGCTGTAGCCGCATGGATCCGTAATGGAGCAGAGCACACCTCTGGTTTTAAGTAGGGCTGTGCACTGCCTCAGATCCAAACCCCGAATCCAAAGCGGATTGGGGTGATTCAGGCCCTCCCGAACCAGATCCGAACTGGTTCGGGTGAAGTCCGAGGCGGCCCGAAACCGAAGCCAATTCGCAATAACCATTTGCATAAATTGCAAACACAATTTGTGCAAATGCCTATTTCTGCGAATTAAAAAAAAAATCCGCTAGCTCGTTTGACTCGCAAAAGACAGAACGAAGACCAGGAGTCCAAGCCATCAAAAGTTTGTTCACATCCGCTTTGCAACTGGCTTCCTCCAACATTCCTACCCCCAACGCCCCTATGTGAGACCCTTGTGAGATGAGATCTTTGTGAGGGCTCTGTGAGTGTGTTCAGCAAACATCTAACCAGAGGTTAGGCATATTGAGGAGGTTGGGGGCAGGGCTTAGGAGCCCCCCCCCCCATCACCATAAGCACATTAGCTTTACAAACAGGCATAGGGCTAATCGGAGTAAGTTCTAGGAAAAGACAGCATATGCTGGACATTCTTCAAGGGCATATTACAGCAGCCTCACATGGCTGATAGTGAAATGAGACTGTTGCAAGACCAGCTTTCTCCAGAAAAGGCCGTGGTTAGTGATAGGGTGACCCTATGGAAAGGAGGACAGGACTCCTGTACCTTTAACAGTTGCATAGAAAAGGGAATTTCAGCAGGTGTCATTTTATGCATGCAGCACCTGGTGAAATTCCCTCTTCATCACTACAGTTAAAGCTGCAGGAGCCCTGCCCTTTTTTGGATCTGGTCACCCTAGTATAGCTCCTGCAGCTCAAACTGTTGTGATGAAGAGGGAATTTCACCAGGTGCTGCATGCATACAAATGACACTTGCTGAAATTCCCCTTTCAATCCAACTGTTAAAGGTACAGGAGCCCTGTCCTCCTTTTCATAGGGTCACCCTAGTTAGGACACAAGCACCAGCAGCAGGAGACATCCAAGAACCAGCCCAACCAGTCAAGAAGCCTCATTGTAAAAAAGAAAAGGGGGGGGGGAAAGGCCAGAGTGGGTCATGCAGTCCTCTGTGACCCTTATAAAAGCTTCCAGGTCAGGGTTGCTCATTGCCACAGGCCATAAAGGGACTCAACTTCACAGGGCATGTGTATGACCAGGGCTAGCTCTGGGTTTGAGGAGGGGAGCAAGGCAAAGTGCCCTCTGGGCCTCCATTCTCTGTTGGTGGGCCATGACAGACCCTTCAGCTCTGGGTTACTGGAGCGAACTGTTGAAATTTCTGACAATCCCCTGGAATGACTGAAAACCAGGAGTATTGTGGGAAATAAAAATAGCATAGCTGGTGCTGCTTGAAAGGGATGCTGATTTAAAGGATAGATTTCTATGAGGTTTTAAGTAGGGCTGTGCTCCACTCCGTTTCGGGTCGTAGAAGCTGGAGTGGAGCGGCCTGATTCGCCTCTGCCAAAGGCTGATCCGAATCGGGTCAGGGGAGCTGCGGATCGAGGCGAAGCAGTTCACCTCCATCCGGAGCTCCGAACGCAGGTAAGTGGGGGGGAGGGGGGCTCACCTGGCACCGGCGCCACAGTCTATGCAGCGCTGGCAGAGGAGCCAGGTAAGGAGGCAGGGGGGAGGGGGCTTATTTGGCACCCATTTTGTCCCCACTTACCTGCCTCCGCTGTCCACTGCAATGGCAAGTAAGTAGGGAAGGGGGGCAAAACCTCAAGCCGCCCCTCCAGGGGGAGGGTCAGATTGACCCAAAGCGGTTCGGGGGGGGGGGTCCGTGCACAGCCCTAGTTTTAAGAACATAAAAAGAGCCCTGCTAGATCAGACCACGGGTCCATCTAGTCCAAGTTTCTGTTCAACCAGCTGCCCACAGGAAACTCAAAACCAGGACAGTAATACAACAGCACCCTCCCACCCATGTTCCCCAACAACGGGTGCACGTAGGCACACTACTTCTGATACCAGGAGTATGTTTTCTTTGGGTTTCAGGGCCTTTTTAGAGTGTGTGTGTGTGTGTGTGTGTGTGTGTGTGTGTGTGTGTGTGTGTTTATGTAGGGTGTACATGTGAGAGGATGCATATGGGTGTGGTTTTTTTTTAATTTTATGTTGAATACTGGAAAGATATTTGTGTAATGCTTGTTACAAATCCCCCAGTCCAGAATGAGGAAGGAAGGAGCATTTTGCATAATTTTCATATTGCTCATGTTTGGTGCCTGAGGACCCCTCCCCCCCCCCCCGGTTGGTGGGCAAGTCCCCCCCCCTCAACTACTGCTAAGGCAGGAGCATCACCCAGGAAATTTGTCACTGTGTGTTACACGTAGAGGAAGAAATTGTGCTGTTAGATTGGAAGGGGCTTATCTCAGAAGCTAAACGCATGACCAATGGCTTTCCCACCATGGTCGGGCAGTGCAGCTATCATGCGCCTGGCAGACACAGTTTCCTTCTGGGGCTGCTGGTTGTGCAGAGCAAGGATGACTAAAAAGCCAGAACAGGCACCGTCTGCAATGGAAGATGTTCCGATCCCCTCTTCTTCCCCCTTTCCTTAAAGGGTGTTTCAAGCAGCCTACTTTCACAGGGAAGACCAATCCATCAAGAATTCAGTTCAGTTCAGTTTTGAGAAGAATTGACCAAGATTGGCAAAGGCTGTCCATATTCAGGACAAAAAGACCTGGAGTTTTTTTAAAAAACAAACAAAAAAACCCCCACCAATGTGGGGAAAACTGACACCGAGAGATTCATTCATCCCTGTTCTGGGCTTTGTGTGCAAAGCTCTTAAAAGTCTTGATCCTCCCAGAGTGCAGGAAACGGAATAACGGGCTCAAGTTAAAGGAAGCCAGATTCCAGCTGGACATCAGGAAAAATCTCCTGACTGTTAGAGCAGTATGACAATGGAACCAGTTACCTAGGGAGGTTGTGGGCTCTCCCACACTGGAGGCCTTCAAGAGGCAGCTGGACAACCATCTGTCAGGGACGCTTTAAGGTGGATTCCTGCATTGAGCAGGGGGTTGGACTTGATGGCCTTGTAGGCCCCTTCCAACTCTGCTATTTTATGATTCTATGATCCATAGAATCATGGAATTCTATGATCCACAGCTCCCTAGGTCACTGGTTCCATTGTCGTACTGCTCTAACAGTCAGGAAGTTTAACAGATGAGAGTATATGAGAGAGAGGTTTGGAATAGAAATAGGAAGGGTCTGCGTGCTTTGTTGTTTTGGTGGATTAGAGTGTGGGAGAGAGAATAGTGTGGTTTAGAAAGCAGGAGTACTTATAAAGTTATATTTGAAACACTTAAGTGAAATTACCATCTGAAACCATTACGCATTGTACTTTGAAACCATACGCTTGTGAACTGAGAGAAACCATTAAGATTTTGAACCTGCATTGATGTCTTGTTATTAAATTACATTCCTTTACACCCGGTGTGGTCATTGGAGTACCTGGGGAAGGGTACAGGTCGATCTATGGTGGCAGTGGAAGGGAGAAGTTTGGGGCAAGGGGGCAGATCTGTATGGCTGTGGGGCCTAAGCAGAAGTAGGCGCACCACAGGGACGGCTTCAGCATCCCAAACCCCTGACGAAGGCACCTGTGCTGGGTCCTTTGGGTTCAAAAAAGAATAAAGGTGATCCAGAGTAAACCCAGTGCAGGGTGGGCAACGTACCGTGCTCTCCGCCTCTAAAGGATGTGCTGCTTGTTGGTCCTACTGACCGCTCTCATGGCTGGCCATGCAGCCAGCTGGCAGGAACAAGCACATGTCACCCTTGCTCTACAGTCTCCCAGGCTGCCTGCACTTCCTGATCTGAAAAGACCCAAAGGGAGGAATAAATTCATGATGTCTTCCTTTGGGCAGGAAGTGCGGGAAGCCAAGGAGGCTACAGGCTGCCAGAGAGATGATTGTACAATGAAAGGCAGGACACTCGCACACACTGCTTAGCCCCCTCATAAGTAAGGGAAGCACAAGAACCCTGAACGAAACCCATGAGAATTTCGCCAAAGTTTCTTCTCCTTTGAATTTCTTTTCGAAAGCAATTCTTTTCTAACAAATTGAATGAGCCCCTCACTAGCCCCCGTGCCTCCCACCTTGCCTCCCGCCCACATGTGCTCCCAACTACCCCACTTGTGTCTCTCCCAACCCAGGTAGCCCCACTCGCTGGTTTACTTTTCCTGGAGCAGACACGCCCACCCACCTTGCCAGTGCACTTGCCTGTAAGGCAGCCTTCCTCAACCTGAGGCGCTCCAGATGTGTTGGACTGCAACTCCCAGAATGCCCCAGCCAGCTGGGGCATTCTGGGAGTTGCAGTCCAACACATCTGGAGCGCCCCAGGTTGAGGAAGGCTGCTGTAAGGTCTTCCCACCCTCAGGAGCTGCGCAGCGAGCAGGTAAGCCACCTGGTGGCAAACAGGTGTGCAGCTCAGGGGTGAGGAGAAGAGGAGGCAGTGGCAGCAGGGCAGAGTCACAGTAGGTCCCCACTTGAGGTGGAGACCTGCCTTGGGCCAAGTTCGTTAGGGTGCAATCCTATGCTTGTTTAGGCAAGAAAAAGCCCTACAAGTCCCAGCATGATTCGGCCAGCACAGCTCACATCACTATGTCTTTGCAGACCAGTCCTGTGCACGTCTACTCAGAAGTAAGCCACGCATTATCCATGGGGACCACGTCCTGGTAAGTGGAGAGAGGATTGTAGGAATTTAGTTTGTCAGAACCTACACTATTCAAAGGAGAGTTGACCAGACCGTTGAGGACACCAGACCCAACAAATGTACAGCACGGTTATTGCTCTTAGTTTGTTTTATTCTTTAAGGTGATGTACCACCTTTCCTTCTTTTAAGAAAGAAACTGAACACGGGCTCCATCCATTTTGAAAACCCACCAATCATCCATAAACAGAAGTTTCAAATATATGAGCAACAGGAATTACAGCCAGCTAGCCGGAGCCACTGACCTGACAGAACAAAATATCTTGCCTGGGGCTGATGTATAGGACTGAGTTCTGCAAAGGGTGACCCTCCCTGAAAAGTAGCCCTCTCCAAGAACCGCCAGCTCTGGGGATCGGGTATAGCTGGGCATGAAGGCAAAGGGGCTGATGCTTGGGTGGCCATCAGGGGTCGGCATCATTGGGCACTCGCCAAGGCCCATGTCCCAGTAGGGGACCCACTGGCAATCCCGAGAACTTCCTGTCCTTGTTCCTCTTCCTTCTTTCTGCCATGGCTCTTTTACCTGCCCTTCCTAAGTCAATGAGGAGAAAGACCAGTAACCTCTGCTCATTTCTCCCTCGGAGGTGGTGTGGATTGGACCCAGGAGAAGAGCAAGTGAACAAGCAGCTAGGGTAGCCTCGTATGCATGACCAAAAAGAGATGCGATGGTTTATCAAATAAGAGGGCACCCAGGTGCTTAACACTTGCATATGCTAAATTTTATGCAAGGAGGGAAATTAGAAATAATGATAATTTCAATAGAAAGACAATACATCTCACCACACTGAGGAAGATTGACTGTCTACATGCTAACTGTGGAGGGGGGACTCCAAGACCCTAGCCTGTTCTTCCTCCTTATGGTTCTTTGACATTAAGCCAAACTTGGACTGGACACCTCGTCAGATAGAGGACACCTTCAAATAGAGGACTATCCTCTACCAGCTCTCAAAGACAGAGGACTGTCCTCTGTGAAGTAGGACACCTGGACACCCTAGCTGATGCTGCAGTGAAGCAAGTAAAGGCCAGAAGCCGGCAGGAATGGAGGGGCAAACATCAAGTATACATGGCAATGATAAATACAACACAGTTCCATTGGTGCTTCTATATATATCCTACTGGTATTTGTGCGTTTTATGAATGGGCATTTTGCATGGCAATTCTACCACCATGGGCTTCCCAGAGGGGCATCTAGTTAACTACTGTGAGAAACAGGGTGCTGGACTGGATAGGCCTTTGGTCTCATCCAGCAAGGCTCTTCCTCTCTTGCCCTCCATGGCCTTATCTACACTACAAAAAGTAGACAACTTTGAACCTGCTTACTGGTCACTGTTCCCAATCAAGGAACTGCTGCTCTGAAGAGACCAAGGTATTTCTCGGGACTTCACAAAGTGACGTTTCCCAGAGTTCTTTGCGGGGGGAGATCCATGGCATATACAAGAAGGGGCATAGCCAATGGTGAGGGATGATGGCCGCCGGAGGCCAAAAGATGTGAAAAGCCGGAAGTTGCCTACTCTGTACATAAATAATTTTCAACACAGGTTAAAAATTGCACAGTAGATATTCATATTATAGTGCTTAAAACAAATAATCAGATATGATGCGGACAAGCTGATGTAAAAGAGCTATAAGCAGTGAGAGGTGTCTTCCTTCTTGCCAGGGAAGACTTTTCTTCCTGGTTCTTCAATGGGTCTTCTTACTTTTTCTCTGGCAAGTCTGCTATTGCCCTTTTCACCCAAGGTGTTGTGGGATCAACACAGATCCGTCTGCCACTCTTCATAACCAACCTTTGGAGAGAAGAGAAGAGGCACTGATTTAAAAACAATGTCTCGGGCTGCATCGTCTGTACATACATCCCCTTCTCTTCATTTAAGCCTTCTCATTTGGGGCCAAATGACAGCTCTAGTGACACATGACTGTACAGACACATTTGTTTCAGCTCTAACATTGGAGATGACTCCAACGTTGCACCAGGTTAAGACGTTCCTCCAGATTTCTTAGACTACATTTACCTGGAGTAGGCCCCATTGAAAACAGTGGGGCTTACTTATGAGTAGACTGTTAAGGCATCAGTTGAATATCTTACGGTTGCCAGCGCCGTTTTAGTTATTTTATGGGGTCATGCTTTTTTATTGATAATTGCTTTGGGTTGCTCAAACTCAAGTCAGTGGGTGTATAGGTGGGTAGTGGGCTCCATTTTAAGTCCAATAGGGGGCACATGGGTGAAGTGAGCAATGCAGCACAAGAATTCCTCTTCTCCCTCCAGCCAGGCTACGATGCCAAAGGTGAGTCTACTGGGGTCAAAAGTGCCTGCAGGAAGGGGCGGTGAGAAATAAGGTGAGGGTTCAGTTCCCCTCACCTACACACACCTTTTGCCAATAAAATCTGGCCTGCCACTTCCACTTACTACTGCCCAATCATACTTTAAGCCAGGGATGGAGAACGTGTGGCCCTCCAGGTGCTGTTGGACTGCAACTCCCATCAGCCCTTGCTAGCATAGCCAATTGTGGGAGATGATGGGAGTTGCAATCCAACAACATTTGGATGGCCGCACGCTCTCCATCCCTGGCTTAAGATATGATCGGGCAGATGTGGATTTGAAGTAGGGGTGAACAAACCTATCAATTTTGGTTGCTCTAAGTTTCTCATTTTTCCCTATTGTTAAAGTCAGTTCATACCAAAATTTGAGATTTTATTTTTAGAAATTAGCACAAACGTTTGTGCTCCTAATACATGCATTTTTGTATGCAATTGTAACATACAATTGCTTAACATTTGTAAGTGCACTTTCCCCAATACACACATTTTAATTGAAATATTCCATTGCAAAATTAGGAAAAGTGCAAATTTCGAAAGATAATTGAGATTTGGTTCACATATTACTTCAAAGTGTAAAATTAGCAGTCTTTGCATTGAAATGTAAACTGAACAAATTTCTCCCTCTATCCCTCATTTAAAGAAAATGATTTTCTGCTGCCCCATCTAATCTGAACCTACATGTAGCAACAACACAGCCATATGTGTTGAGATGTACGAGTTGGGATGTATTTGACAAATTCGTCTCAGTTTGTTTTAGACCAGGCTTCTGGAAAGCAACCTGGTGCCCTCCAGATACTCATGGACTACAAGTCCCAGGGCATGGTCTGAAGGCACACGAGGCAGCCACATTGGTGAAGCTAAGCAGGTCTGAGTCTGGTTAGTGCCTGGAGGGGAGACTACTTGGGAACCTTGAATTCCATAATGGCAGAAAGGTGGGATACTAATGCAATAATAAACGAACACATCTCCCTCTTTCCTATTCATGCTGATTGGGGCTGATGGGAACTGTAGCCCCAAACATTTTGGAGGGCACCAGATTGCCTACTCCTGATATATAGTGTGGTGGTACACATGTCCAACAACTGTCTGGCTCATGGCTCAACCCTTGTTTGGGAGACTTCCCAAAATGTGATTTAGTGAAATGAGAGCATTGCTGATCCCCAAAATGCATGCCCTTTAGCTGAAGGTTAGGGGGAGACATCATTGTTCTATACTTACACAACAGCATTTAAGTAGCAATCGCTCGTGATCTTGTAGTAAGATGCCATGTTTTTACGAAGAATCGGCAACCCTCTCCTTACTGCAAAGCAACACTCCTTCGGACAGCTGAGACACATCGCTAAAGGATGAGATAAATGAGACGGAGGCCATTATGTGAAAAATGCTCCTATTTATTGGCATTGAGACGTATGGCCTGACCTGTACTTATTCATTCCAAAATAATAATAATAATAATAATAATAATAATAATAATAATAATAATAATAATAATAATTTAGGAACTCTTTAAGGGTAGAACCCAGTGGAGGCTGGTGGCCCCAATGTCAGTGGGGTGATGAATTTTCTCTGGGTTTCAGCCAGAAGGTTTCAGAACCTCAGATAGCTCCTTTGGAGTTCTGACGGAAACCCTGAGTGGGTTCACTGCCCCACTCTCATCGGAGTCCCCAGCCTCCACTGGGTAAAACCCTCTCAAGGCAGTGCACAAGATAAAAAACAACAACACCATAAATATGCCAAAACAAGCAGAAAGGCAATCATTATGTTCTCGATCAAACATGAGAAAAACAGAACACACCAATAAAACAGATAACACCAGTGAACCCTGATGACTATGGAAAGGCCAGAGAAAGCAAGCGGGTTTTTTTAGAGCCATTCTGAATACTGCTGTGCTGAAAATTTCTCCCGTGAGAAATTTGACCATTCTAATTCAATTTGTTAGAAAAGAAATTGCTTTCGAAAAGAAATTCAAAGCAGAAGAAATTTTGGAGAAATTCTCATGGGTTTCATTCAGGGTTCTTGTGCTTCCCTTACTTATGAGGGGGCTGAGGAGTGTGTGAGAGCGTCCTGTCTGTCATTGTACAGTCCTCTCTCTGACAGCCTGTAGCCTCCTTGGCTTCCTGCACTTCCTGGCCAAAGGAAGACATCAAGAATTTATTCCTCTCCCTAGGGGCCTTTTTAGATCAGGAAGTGCAGGCAGCCTGGGAGACTGTAGAGCAACCTTCCTCAACCTGGGGCGCTCCAGATGTGTTGGACTACATCTGGAGTCCAACACATCTGGAGTCCAACACATCTGGAGCGCCCCAGGTTGAGGAAGGCTGGTGTAGAGCAAGGATGAGAAGTGCAATAGAAAGAAACATTTACAGTGCCCACAGCCACCTCACAGGGATTAGTTAGGGTCCAAAACGCCACCAACACACATTCAAAATAGATTATAACATGCCCTGAGAATGAGGCAGAAAAATGGAAACCCATTTCGTAGGGATTTTTCTTTTCTTATCCCCTAGAAGTGAAAGGCACCTTTCAGAATTTTCTCCACATTTTCTTCATCACTCTTTTTTTTGTGTGTGGTGGTGGCTGCATTTCCTCCTCTCAATGTTCTGGGGTGATGCTAGGTATATGGAGCATTGTAGAGGATGCAAAATGGGGGACAGGCTGCCAACCCAGTTGATGCTCTTGCTATTTTCAGTGACAGTAGGGTGACCATATGAAAAGGAGGACAGGGTTCCTGTATCTTTAACAGTTGTACTGAAAAGGGAATTTCAGCAGGTGTCATTTGTATGTATGGAGAACCTGGTGAAACTCCTTCTTCATCACAACAGTTAAAGCGCAGGAGCCCTGCCCTCTTTTAAATCTGGTCACTCTAGTAGAGCTCCTGCACTTTAACTGTTGTGATGAAGAGGGCATTTCACCAGGTTCCTCATATATTTCATATGGTCACCCTAAGTGACAGTGCAAAAAAACAAAACCCTTAGGAAGACAAAGAAAGAAGCTGTTCTACAATGCTTTTTACCTGCAATTCAGTGAAATTGTCCCCCAATTTCTCTATCCACAAATAGGGTGGAGAACTCTGGGGCACAGCTCTAATTCTGAAGATCTTCAGAGAAGGGAGCCTATCAAATCTCAGATGGATGTCAATTCCAGAGGTATGGTGCAATCACAGAAAAGGCCCTGTGCCTTGTACTCCCCAGTCCAATTGCCCTTGGTGGCAGGCAGGTAACCTTACGCATGTCTACTCAGCAGTAAGCCTGTCGGAGTTTGGTGGCGCTTACTCATAAGTGAGAGAGCAAAGTACGCAGCCCCAGTCACTTGGTGGAGCTACATCAGTACCACCTGGGAGGTTAGCCTGGCTGTGCATGAGGGCAGGCATTTAGTGAATCATCTAATTACACCAAGTGTAGGCTGGTGGGTCTGATGTTAGTGGAGCAGTGAAGCCATTCCGGGATTCAGTCAGAACCAGCCAGAACTCTAAAGGAGTTGTCCAAAGTGTTGAACCCAATCCCCAAAATAGATTCAGCACTTTGGATAGCTTCTTTAAGAATTCTTGCTGGTTCTGCCTGAAACCGGAAGGGATACACCACCCCACTGACATCAGAGCCACCAGCCTTCACTGATTACATCAATCCCTGGTTTATTTCCAGATGCTTTATCTACAGTTGGCTCACAATGACTATGAGGAGAAGTGTGTGTGTGGGATGCATTTAGACAGCCGGCCCTTCCTCAACCTGAGGCGCTCCAGATGTGTTGGACTGCAACTCCCAGAATGCCCCAGCCAGCTGGAGCATTCTGGGAGATGCAGTCCAACACATCTGGAGAGCCCCAGGTTGAGGAAGGCTGGTTTAGAAGGTACTTCAATCACACTTTGGGTTGGCAGCTTTTCAACCAGCTGCTGTAACTGTGCCTTTAACATCAGCTGAATCAACTCTCATTAACAGAGGAGAGGCTGTACATAGCTCAATGACTCAGCACATGCTTTGGATGTAGAAGGTCCCAGGTTTGATCCCCAGCATCTCCAGGTAGGAGCTGGAAACATTTCTACCTGAGCTGCCAGTCAGTGTTGTTAATACTGGCCTAGATGGACTAAGGATCGGACTCAGTGTAAAGCAGCTTCCAATGTTCCTATGGTCATGTTTATCTTCATGCTGTCGAAAGGTCCTCCTGCACAGCACATTGCTGTGAAGAACACTGCTCCCCAGTCAGCTGGCTACCTCCGTTTCTAACCTTGGGTCCTCCCAGACCAAGGGCTCCTAACGGTACTAATGAGAAGGAATTGTGCAGCTATTACACCTTTTTCTCCTTTGCAGGTTTTCTAGGGTAAGAGAACAGGAGGAAGAAGTGGTGGGAAAACATGGGAGGGTTAGGCGTGGAAGGCGTTGCATAGACTGGAAGGGGACAGAAAGCAGAGCTCTCTGAAGTTTGCAGTAGACAGTCAAGGATTTCTGATTCACAGTGGCTTAGCAATAGCTGCAATCAGATTGTCCCCTCTGCCCATAGTCATACTGCTGAAATAAAGACAACTTGGGACGACTAGAAACAGGAGTTTGTGTGGATGGACTGTGAGTTTCATTCAGTTCTGGCATTCAAAACAAATTCCTGGGCTCAGAATTCTTGAGTTCTAAGTGTACCTCTTTTGCACCAGTCTCCATTTGGTGGGTCTTGGGAGTTCTAGTAAAAAAACACAGTAGATCCCACAAGACTGAAATCTGCCCACCCCTAGTGTAGACACCCTCCACCCCCCACAATTCCATGAATGAGGCCAGGCAATTGCATCGCACCGCTTAGCTGGGACACGGTCTGCTCTCCTCCAGCAAGAGTTCCCGTTCCCATGTCTCTAATGTGCATGCCCATCAACGCACGTGCATGAACACTAAGGCACCATGCAGTGCCAGCTGGTTAGATTGTAGAATCGGCTACTTGAAGCTCTTCAACTAGTGCTGCCAAGCTTTGAACTTGGTATTTGGTGGGCTCTCCCACCCAAGACACATTGCTGCTTTATGCATCTTAAATATTATAACTTTTTTAAAGACACGATAATGGAAGGGAGCACTCACTGACCTGCTACGTGTTGATAAGAGATTGCCAGGAGGAGAGCGAGGAGGAGAGCTGGCTTCAGACTGGCCATGGCTGGTGTCTCTGGAAGGCCTGGGTGGGTGATCTTTGTCCGTCTGGGTACCTTTCCTCCCTCCTTCTAGAAGCTGGAAAGTGTGGCCTTGGGGACGAAGTTGTGCACCTTATATACTCTTAAGTTCTCCTCCCACCAACCGCAGGGTAAAATTCTCAAAGAGATTCCACTGATTTACTTCCACCCACACTGGGGTGAAATTCCAGATAAGAAAACCCTCGCAATAATGTCACTTAATAATTCAGTGAAATATCAAGGGGATCTTGCTTCTCCTTTCCAAGGAAAGGAGACCAGCAGTCTGAGACGAAGAGCCACCATGCATGAGTGTAGCATCGCTTTCGCTAGGAGAAGTGAAACGAGAGTTGCATCTCGAAAAGATCTTGGGCAACCACATAAGCCTCACATACTGTTTGGAAGGGCATCACGAAGAGCAAGAGACTGGTGAAGACACGTGGAAGTTTTCAAGCACTCTTGCCAAGGCCCACCACCCGCATCTAGTGGGGTAGACATGGACATGCCTCCATGTCCTCTAACATGGGCAAAAGGGGAGATATGATAGCAGAGCTCTTCACAATCCCTTTGTGTTTTAACAACCTTAAATAATTTGGTGTCGTCTGCAAAGTTGGCTGCTTCACTGCTCACTCCTAATTCCAGATCATTTATGAATAAGTTGAAAATAATTGGTCCCAATACCGATCTCTGTGGGACCCCACTATTTATTTCCCTCCATTGGGAGAATTGACCATTTATTCCTACTCTCTGCTTTCTGATCCATAACAGGACTTCACCTCTTATTCCATGACTGCCAAGTTTATTCAGGAGTCTTTGGTGAGGGACTTTATCAAAATCCTTTTGGAAGTCCAAGTAAACAATGTCCACCGGGTCATCCCTGTCTACATGTTTGTTGACACTCTCAAAGAATTCTAGAAGATTAGTGAGACAGGACTTGATGTGTTGATTCTTCTTCAGCAGGACCTGCCCTTCTATATGCTTGGCCTTACTAATTTTATCTTTAATAATGCTTTCAACCAATTTACCTGGAATGGATGTCAAACTAACCAGCCTGTAATTTCCTGGATCCCTTTTTAAGAATTGTTGTTACTTTGGCTCTATCTATCTATCTCTATGAAATGTGGGTCCTGTAGGTAGGAACAGCCCTCCCATGAGGCATGGTGAACAACTTGCCTTAGGCAGCAGACTGAGATGGGTGTTGGTTTGTGCCCCTCCCACCAGCACCAGGAGAGCTGCCACCACCCAGAAGATGGCACATTTCTCCAGAGCAGCCAGATTCCTAGCTCTGAGGGAATCCTCAGAGTGAGGCAATGGCCTGATTAGGGCTCCAGAGAGCTGCACCAGCTGCTCTCCTGCTGGGGCAAATGCTGCAGCTGGTGTGTCTCTCAGGAGCAGCTGCTCATCCAATGCCTCACTCTGAGGAAGGACCTCCTCAGAGCAAAGCATGGGGGAAGCAGCAGAGGGGAGGGAGCAGACATGTCCCCCTGCAGGACATCTTGGACAATCTCTGCTCTACCCTTGTCCCCTCACCAATACCATCCATCCTCCACTCTCCTCTACAGAGTAGGAGAGAAGGAGGGAAGGGAAAATCGGGAGAACAAAGAGTGGACTTCAGGTAGGGATTGGGACCCCGCCTTTCTTTACTTATAGAAGGCCCTTCTATATTGACGGTGCTTCTGCATGCCCAAGGGGTACCCAAACGGTACTTTGTCTCTTCTGCACTGTTCCTGCAAGTCACAATCTGATGGCAAACAGGTGACAGGGCAAGGAATGCCTCTGCTTTTAGAAGAAAAAGAATATGGGCTGGATACATCTGGAAAAAGGGGGAAATTCTCACTGGTGAACAGCAGAGGGAGACGGAGGTCTTTGAGGAGAAGGGTGGAGAGCTCCACCGTCCTCCTCAAAGACGTCCACCTCCCTCTGCTGTTCACCAGTGAGAATGTTTACAGATTCACATGACAGGAGCTACTCTACAGGCCAGGACCTTGGGCGAAAGTATTTAGCCCCCAGCTTCCTCAGGTGAAGATGGTGGACCTGTAGTATGAGGGCCAGACTAGGGCTGGAAGGATCTCTGGCCAGTTCCTCATTCAGTCATGATGCTCACTGGACAAATCCTGGGTCAGTTACTCCCTCTCAGCCCAGAAATGCCAAGGGCACGGTTCACTTCACAATGAATAGAAAATAGACTGAGACAAAGTTTGTTCTATTCTAGACAGTGTTTATTTTTATATATATTTCTTTTTAGTTTTTTAATTTAAATATTCCAATTGATTTTTGCAAGTTTAGTTATTGTTTTGCTAATGGTTGAGTTTCCTAGTTGATATACCTGGATTTTCTACCATTAATGTTTGTCCTATGAAGTGACCCCTGCTGGATGCCCAGAGGAAGGCGAAAAACCTCCAGGGTCTCCGGCCAATCTGCCCTGGAGGAAAATTCCTTCCCGACCCCAGAAGTGGCGATCAGTGCTACCCTGGGCACGTCAGCAAGGGCCATAGTGCAGATGTGGAACCAGGCAGAAGGAGGAGGCCAGTGGGCCAAGAGGAAGAGAGGGCCCCAGAGGGGGAAGGAGGAGGCCAGTGGGCCAAGAAGGAAGAGAGCCCCAGAGGAGGAAGGGGGAGGCCAGTGGGCAAGGAGGAAGAGACAGCCCCATGGGGAAGGAGGAGGCCAGCGGGCCAGGAGGAAGAGAGAGTCCCAAAGGAGAAGAAGGAGGCCAGTGGGCCAGGAGGAAGAGAGAGCCCCATGGGGAAGGAGGAGGCCAGTGGGCCAAAAGGAAGAGAGAGCCCCATGGGGAAGGAGGAGGCCAGTGGGGCTGGAGGAAGAGAGAGCCCCATGGGGAAGAAGAGGCTAGTTGGCCAGGAGGAAGAGAGAGCCCTATGGGGAAGGAGGCCAGTGGGCCAAAAGGAAGAGAGAGCCCCATGGGGAAGGAGGAGGCCAGCGGGCCAGGAGGAAGAGAAAGCCCCACGGGGAAGGAGGAGGCCAGTGGGCCAGAAGGAAGAGAGCCCCAGAGGAGGAAGGGGGAGGCCAGTGGGCAAGGAGGAAGAGACAGCCCCATGGGGAAGAGGAGGCCAGTGGGCCAAGAGGAAGAGAGAGCCCCATGAGGAAGGAGGAGGTCAGTGGGCCAGAAGGAAGAGAGAGCCCCATGGGGAAGGAGGAGGCCAGTTGGCCGGAAGGAAGAGAGAGCCCCATGGGGAAGGAGGAGGCCAGTGGGCCAAGAGGAAGAGAGAGCCCCATGAGGAAGGAGGAGACCAGTGGGCCAGGAGGAAGTGAGAGCCCCACAGGGAAGAGGAGGCCAGTGGGCCAGGAGGAAGAGAGAGCCCCATGGTGAAGGAGGAGGCCAGCGGGCCAGGAGGAAGAGAGAGCCCCAGAGGAGAAAGAGGAGGCCAGTGGGCCAAGAGGAAGAGAAAGCCCCATGGGGAAGGAGGAGGCCAGTGGGCCAAAAGGAAGAGAGAGCCCCATGGGGAAGGAGGAGGCCAGTGGGCCAAAGGGAAGGGAGAGCCCCAGAGGGGAAGGAGAAGGCCAATGGGCCAAGAGGAAGAGAGAGCCCCAGAGGGTAAGGGGGAGGCCAGTGGGCCAAGAGGAAGAGGGAGCGACAAGAGGGGAAGGAGGAGGCCAGTGGGCCAAGAGGAAGAGAGAGCTCCAGAGGGGAAGGAGGAGGCCAGTGGGCCAAGAGGAAGAGAGAGCCCCAGAGGGGAAGGGGGAGGCCAGTGGGCCAAGAGGAAGAGAGAGCCCCAGAGGGGAAGGAGGAGGCCAGTGGGCCAAGAGGAAGAGAGAGCCCCAGAGGGGGGGAGGCCAGTGAGCCAAGAGGAAGAGAGAGCCCCAGAGGGGAAGGGGGAAGCCAGTGGGCCAAGAGGAAGAGAGAGCTCCAGAGGGGAAGGAGGAGGCCAGTGGGCCAAAAGGAAGAGAGAGCCCCATGGGGAAGGAGGAGGCCAGTGGGCCAGTAGGAAAAGAGAGGTGCTTCTTTATCCTGTTTTTTAATTTATTTCTAGTTTTTAAAGTTAAATATTTCAAGTTATTTTTGAAAGTTATTGTTTTGTTTACGGTTCAGTTTCCTAGTTAATATACATATCATTTCTAGCTTTAACGATTGCCCTAAGAAGTGACCCCTGCTGGATGCCCAGAGGAAGGCGAAAAACCTCCAGGGTCTCCGGCCAATCTGCCCTGGAGGAAAATTCCTTCCCGACCCCAGAAGTGGCGATCAGTGCTACCCTGGGCATGTCAGCAAGGGCCATAGTGCAGATGTGGAAAGAGGAGGCCAGTGGGCCAAGAGGAAGAGAGAGTCCCAGAGCAGAAGGAGGAGGCCAGTGGGCCAAGAGGAAGAGAGAGCCCAAGAGGGGAAGGAGGAGGCCAGTGGGCCAAGAGGAAAGAGAGAGACCCAAGGGGAGAAGAGGAGGCCAGTGGGCCAAGAGGGAAGAGAGCCCCAGAGGGGGAAGGAGGAGGCCAGTGGGCCAGGAGGAAGAGAGAGCCCCATGGGGAAGGAGGAGGCCAGTGGGCCAGGAGGAAGAGAGAGCCCCATGAGGAAGGAGGAGACCAGTGGGCCAGGAGGAAGTGAGAGCCCCACGGGGAAGAGGAGGCCAGTGGGCCAGGAGGAAGAGAGAGCCCCATGGTGAAGGAGGAGGCCAGCGGGCCAGGAGGAAGAGAGAGCCCCAGAGGAGAAAGAGGAGGCCAGTGGGCCAAGAGGAAGAGAAAGCCCCATGGGGAAGGAGGAGGCCAGTGGGCCAAAAGGAAGAGAGAGCCCCATGGGGAAGGAGGAGGCCAGTGGGCCAAAGGGAAGGGAGAGCCCCAGAGGGGAAGGAGAAGGCCAATGGGCCAAGAGGAAGAGAGAGCCCCAGAGGGTAAGGGGGAGGCCAGTGGGCCAAGAGGAAGAGGGAGCGACAAGAGGGGAAGGAGGAGGCCAGTGGGCCAAGAGGAAGAGAGAGCTCCAGAGGGGAAGGAGGAGGCCAGTGGGCCAAGAGGAAGAGAGAGCCCCAGAGGGGAAGGGGGAGGCCAGTGGGCCAAGAGGAAGAGAGAGCCCCAGAGGGGAAGGAGGAGGCCAGTGGGCCAAGAGGAAGAGAGAGCCCCAGAGGGGGGGAGGCCAGTGGGCCAAGAGGAAGAGAGAGCCCCAGAGGGGAAGGGGGAAGCCAGTGGGCCAAGAGGAAGAGAGAGCTCCAGAGGGGAAGGAGGAGGCCAGTGGGCCAAAAGGAAGAGAGAGCCCCATGGGGAAGGAGGAGGCCAGTGGGCCAGTAGGAAAAGAGAGGTGCTTCTTTATCCTGTTTTTTAATTTATTTCTAGTTTTTAAAGTTAAATATTTCAAGTTATTTTTGAAAGTTATTGTTTTGTTTACGGTTCAGTTTCCTAGTTAATATACATATCATTTCTAGCTTTAATGATTGCCCTAAGAAGTGACCCCTGCTGGATGCCCAGAGGAAGGCGAAAAACCTCCAGGGTCTCCGGCCAATCTGCCCTGGAGGAAAATTCCTTCCCGACCCCAGAAGTGGCGATCAGTGCTACCCTGGGCATGTCAGCAAGGGCCATAGTGCAGATGTGGAAAGAGGAGGCCAGTGGGCCAAGAGGAAGAGAGAGTCCCAGAGCAGAAGGAGGAGGCCAGTGGGCCAAGAGGAAGAGAGAGCCCAAGAGGGGAAGGAGGAGGCCAGTGGGCCAAGAGGAAAGAGAGAGACCCAAGGGGAGAAGAGGAGGCCAGTGGGCCAAGAGGGAAGAGAGCCCCAGAGGGGGAAGGAGGAGGCCAGTGGGCCAGGAGGAAGAGAGAGCCCCATGGGGAAGGAGGAGGCCAGTGGGCCAGGAGGAAGAGAGAGCCCCATGGGGAAGGAGGAGGCCAGTGGGCCAGGAGGAAGAGAGAGCCCCATGGGGAAGTAGGGGGCCATTGGGCCAAGAGGAAGAGAGAGCCCCATAGGGCAAGGAGAAGGACAGTGGGCCAGGAGGAAGAGAGAGACGGTTAGAAGAAGGAAGCCAGTGGGCCAGGAGGAAGAGAGAGCCCCATGGGGAAGAGGAGACCAGTGGGCCAGGAGGAAGTGAGAGCCCCACGGGGAAGAGGAGGCCCATTGGGAACGAGGAAGCCACTGGGCCAAGAGGAAGAGAGAGCCCCAGAGGAGAAAGAGGAGGCCAGTGGGCCAAGAGGAAGATAAAGCCCCATGGTGAAGGAGGAGGCCAGCGGGCCAGAAGGAAGAGAGAGCCCCATGGGTAAGGAGGAGGCCAGCGGGCCAGGAGGAAGAGAGAGCCCCATTGGGAAGGAGGAAGCCACTGGGCCAGGAGGAAGAGAGAGCCCCATGGGGAAGAGGAGGCCAGTGGGCCAAGAGGAAGAGAGAGCCCCATGGGGAAGGAGGAGGCCAGTGGGCCAGAAGGAAGAGAGAGCCCCATGGGGAAGGAGGAGGCCAGCGGGCCAGGAGGAAGAGAGAGCCCCATGGGGTAGTAGGAGGCCAGTGGGCCTGGAGGAAGAGAGAGCCCAATGGGGAAGGAGGAGGCCGGTGGGCCTGGAGGAAGAGTGAGCCCCATGGGGAAGGAGGAGGCCGGCGGGGCGGGAGGAAGAGAAAGACCCACGGGGAAGGAGGAGGCCAGTGGGCCAGAAGGAAGAGAGAGCCCCATGGGGAAGGAGGAGGCCAGTGGGCCAAGAGGAAGAGAGAGCGCCATGAGGAAGGAGGAGGCCGGTGGGCCAGGAGGAAGAGAGAGCCCCATGGGGAAGAGGAGGCCAGTGGGCCAGGAGGAAGAGAGAGCCCCATGGGGAAGGAGGAGGCCAGTGGGCCAGTAGGAAAAGAGAGGTGCTTCTTTATCCTGTTTTTTAATTTATTTCTAGTTTTTAAAGTTAAATATTTCAAGTTATTTTTGAAAGTTATTGTTTTGTTTACGGTTCAGTTTCCTAGTTAATATACATATCATTTCTAGCTTTAATGATTGCCCTAAGAAGTGACCCCTGCTGGATGCCCAGAGGAAGGCGAAAAACCTCCAGGGTCTCCGGCCAATCTGCCCTGGAGGAAAATTCCTTCCCGACCCCAGAAGTGGCGATCAGTGCTACCCTGGGCATGTCAGCAAGGGCCATAGTGCAGATGTGGAAAGAGGAGGCCAGTGGGCCAAGAGGAAGAGAGAGTCCCAGAGCAGAAGGAGGAGGCCAGTGGGCCAAGAGGAAGAGAGAGCCCAAGAGGGGAAGGAGGAGGCCAGTGGGCCAGGAGGAAGAGAGAGCCCCATGGGGAAGGAGGAGGCCAGTGGGCCAGGAGGAAGAGAGAGCCCCATGGGGAAGGAGGAGGCCAGTGGGCCAGGAGGAAGAGAGAGCCCCATGGGGAAGTAGGGGGCCATTGGGCCAAGAGGAAGAGAGAGCCCCATAGGGCAAGGAGAAGGACAGTGGGCCAGGAGGAAGAGAGAGACGGTTAGAAGAAGGAAGCCAGTGGGCCAGGAGGAAGAGAGAGCCCCATGGGGAAGAGGAGACCAGTGGGCCAGGAGGAAGTGAGAGCCCCACGGGGAAGAGGAGGCCCATTGGGAACGAGGAAGCCACTGGGCCAAGAGGAAGAGAGAGCCCCAGAGGAGAAAGAGGAGGCCAGTGGGCCAAGAGGAAGATAAAGCCCCATGGTGAAGGAGGAGGCCAGCGGGCCAGAAGGAAGAGAGAGCCCCATGGGTAAGGAGGAGGCCAGCGGGCCAGGAGGAAGAGAGAGCCCCATTGGGAAGGAGGAAGCCACTGGGCCAGGAGGAAGAGAGAGCCCCATGGGGAAGAGGAGGCCAGTGGGCCAAGAGGAAGAGAGAGCCCCATGGGGAAGGAGGAGGCCAGTGGGCCAGAAGGAAGAGAGAGCCCCATGGGGAAGGAGGAGGCCAGCGGGCCAGGAGGAAGAGAGAGCCCCATGGGGTAGTAGGAGGCCAGTGGGCCTGGAGGAAGAGAGAGCCCAATGGGGAAGGAGGAGGCCGGTGGGCCTGGAGGAAGAGTGAGCCCCATGGGGAAGGAGGAGGCCGGCGGGGCGGGAGGAAGAGAAAGACCCACGGGGAAGGAGGAGGCCAGTGGGCCAGAAGGAAGAGAGAGCCCCATGGGGAAAAGGAGGCCAGCGGGCCAGGAGAAAGAGAGAGCCCCATGGGGAAGGAGGAGGCCAGCGGGCCAGAAGGAAGAGAGAGCCCCATGGGGAAGGAGGAGGCCAGCGGGCCAGGAGGAAGAGAGAGCCCCATGGGGTAGTAGGAGGCCAGTGGGCCAAAATGAAGAGAGAGCCCCATGGGGAAGGAGGAGGCCAGCGGGCCAGAAGGCAGAGAGAGCCCCATGGGGAAGGAGGAGGCCAGTGGGCCAAGAGGAAGAGAGAGCCCCATGGGGAAGGAGGAGGCCAGTGGGCCGGAAGGAAGAAAGAGCCCCATGGGGAAAAGGAGGCCAGCGGGCCAGGAGAAAGAGAGAGCCCCATGGGGAAGGAGGAGGCCAGCGGGCCAGAAGGAAGAGAGAGTACCCCATGGGGAAGGAGGAGGCCAGCGGGCCAGGAGGAAGAGAGAGCCCCATGGGGTAGTTGGAGGCCAGTGGGCCAAAATGAAGAGAGAGCCCCATGGGGAAGGAGGAGGCCAGCGGGCCAGGGGGAAGAGAAAGCCCCACGGCGAAGAAGGAGGCCAGTGGGCCAGAAGGAAGACAGAGCCCCATGGGGAAGAGGAGGCCAGTGGGCCAAAAGGAAGAGAGAGCCCCATGGGGAAGGAGTAGGCCAGTGGGCCAAGAGGAAGAGAGAGCCCCATGAGGAAGGAGGAGGCCACTGGGCCAGAAGGAAGAGAGCCCCATGGGGAAGAGGAGGCCAGCGGGCCAGGAGAAAGAGAGAGCCCCATGGGGAAGGAGGAGGCCAGCGGGCCAGAAGGAAGAGAGAGCCCCATGGGGAAGGAGGAGGCCAGCGGGCCAGGAGGAAGAGAGAGCCCCATGGGGTAGTAGGAGGCCAGTGGGCCAAAATGAAGAGAGAGCCCCATGGGGAAGGAGGAGGCCAGCGGGCCAGGAGGAAGAGAAAGCCCCACGGCGAAGAAGGAGGCCAGTGGGCCAGAAGGAAGAGAGAACCCCATGGGGAAGAGGAGGCCAGCGGGCCAGGAGGAAGAGAGAGCCCCATGGGGTAGTAGGAGGCCAGTGGGCCGGAAGGAAGAGAGAGCCCCATGGGGAAGAGGAGGCCAGTGGGCCAGAAGGAAGAGAGAGCCCCATGGGGAAGGAGGAGGCCAGCGGGCCAGGAGGAAGAGAGAGCCCCACGGGGAAGGAGGAGGCCAGTGGGCCAGAAGGCAGAGAGAGCCCCATGGGGAAGAGGAGGCCAGTGGGCCAAGAGGAAGAGAGAGCCCCATGGGGCAGGAGGAGGCCAGTGGGCCAAGAGGAAGAGAGAGCCCCATGGGGAAGGAGGAGGCCAGTGGGCCAAGAGGAAGAGAGAGCCCTATGGCGAAGGAGGAGGCCAGTGGGCCAAGAGGAAGAGAGAGCCCCATGGGGAAGAGGAGGCCAGTGGGCCAAGAGGAAGAGAGAGCCCCATGGGGCAGGAGGAGGCCAGTGGGCCAAGAGGAAGAGAGAGCCCCATGGGGAAGGAGGAGGCCAGTGGGCCAAGAGGAAGAGAGAGCCCCATGGGGAAGGAGGAGGCCAGTGGGCCAAGAGGAAGAGAGAGCCCTATGGGGAAGGATGAGGCCAGCGGGCCAGAAGGAAGAGAGAGCCCCATGGGGAAGGAGGAGGCCAGGAGGCCAGGAGGAAGAGAGAGCCCCATGGGGTAGTAGGAGGCCAGTGAGCCGGAAGGAAGAGAGAGCCCCATGGGGAAGGAGGAGGCCAGCAGGCCAGGAGGAAGAGAAAGCCCCATGGGGAAGGAGGAGGCCAGCGGGCCAGGAGGAAGAGAGAGCCCCATGGGGTAGTAGGAGGCCAGTGGGCCAAAAGGAAGAGAGAGCCCCATTGGGAAGGAGGAGGCCAGCGGGCCAGGAGGAAGAGAAAGCCGCATTGGGGAGTAGGAGGCCAGCGGGCCAGGAGGAAGAGAGAGCCCCATGGGGAAGGAGGAGGCCAGCGGGCCAGGAGGAAGAGAAAGCCCCATGGGGAAGGAGGGGGCCAGCGGGCCAGGAGGAAGAGAAAGCCCCACGGCGAAGAAGGAGGCCAGTGGGCCAGAAGGAAGGGAGAGCCCCATGGGGAAGAGGAGGCCAGTGGGCCAAGAGGAAGAGAGAGCCCCATGGGGAAGGAGGAGGCCAGTGGGCCAGAAGGAAGAGAGCCCCATGGGAAAGAAGAGGCCAGTGGGCCAAGAGGAAGAGAGAGCCCCATTAGGAAGGAGGAGGCCAGTGGGCCAGAAGGAAGAGAGAGCCCCATGGGGAAGAGGAGGCCAGTGGGCCAAGAGGAAGAGGGATCCCCATGGCAAAGAGGAGGCCAGTGGACCAAGAGGAAGGGAGAGCCCCATGGGGAAGAGGAGGCCAGTGGGCCAAGAGGAAGAGAGAGCCCCATGGGGAAGGAGGAGGCCAATGGGCCAGGAGGAAGAGAGAGCCCCATGGGGAAGGAGGAGGCCAGTGCGCCAGGAAGAAGAGAAAGCCCTATGGGGAAGAGGAGGCCACTGGGCCAGGAGGAAGAGAGAGCCCCATGGGGAAGAGGAGGCCAGTGGGCTAGGAGAAAGAGAGAGCCCCATGGGGAAGAGGAGGCCAGTGGGCCAGGAGGAAGAGAGCGCCCCATGGGGAAGGAGGAGGCCAGTGGGTCAGAAGGAAGAGATTGCCCCTTGGGGAAGAGGAGGACAGTGGGCCAGTAGGAAAAGAGAGATGCTTTGGGGAAGGAGGCGGCCAGTAGGAAAAGACAGCCCTACAGAAGATGTGGGAGGCTTGTGGGCCAAGAGGAAGAAAGAGACCCATCAAGGGATGGCAGAGGCCAGTAAGCCACAGGGGGAGGAGCCCCATGAGGAAGGAGGAGGCCACTGGGCCAGAAGGAAGGGGGCTAAGAGAAAGATCTACAGGGAAACAGAGGCCTGTGATGAATCGACTGAACTCCTTGAAGAGTCACAGATGTAAACAAAGAGAGCAACAGACACGGAACCACCTACCTGGTTCTCACTTTGTAGCCTTGAATTTAGTTAATGGCGTGTTTCCATTTTGCTTTGAAGATATTCTACTTGCCTCCACTTTCAGTCTTTTCAATTATCAGATTTAAGATCTGCAAATGTCTTCTCATGCATTTATTTTTCTCTCTCTCTCCTTCATCTGAAAAATAAATCTGATTAGACACGCTTGACAGAAAGGGAACATTTCTGGATCGATAGAATGAGAGTTGTTAGTCTGAATGGACTAAACCTGGAGAACAATCTGTAAGTATTATGCCAATTTTACCTCTGGTTTTTCTCTTGAGGAACATTCATCTCCAGGCATTCCAAACTGCCACTCCTGGTATCCATTTAAACAGCACAGCCACTGATGAAGGTGGAAGCCAAAATGTTTAGCTTAAAATACACCTTTTAGAATACTCTATTGTTAGTCTTTCTATCTTAAATATTTTACCTTTAGACTATCTGCATCTGTAGTTGATCCAGAGCCCTCTGTGCTGTTTTGCTGTGGTGCCACTTCACACCTCTCTCTCTCTCTCTCTCTCTCTCTCTCTCTCTCTCTCTCTCTCTCTCTCTCTCTCTCTCTCTCTCTCTCTCTCTGCATACATATATATATGCCCTGAGTACAGAGCAAAGGAAGTAAAGGGAACTCATAAATTGTTATTTTCTATTCCTTATTCATCTGAGAATAAGCTGCCTACTGCAATGGCGCATACCGTAATGACAAAAAGAGATCCTTATTGGCAGAGCCAAGAAAAGTTGGACGGCGTCTGGCTTCTAAAGCGCCTTTCCCTTCCCCGTCCCATAAACTAGGATCCCACAACTCATTGATGTGGCGATGAGGAAACTCAAGGGCTCACCTGGTGGGCAGCAGCATCAAGGGTATGACAATGGTGGGGCTGACCTCCTCTTCCTCGGTCGCACAAAACAAGATGTCTTACTTCCCTCACGTTGCTTCACAGTGTGTGTGCGTGCGTGTGTGTGCCTGCATTGTGCTGCTCCCGGTAACGTTACTTAAGACTTCTTCTTTTCCTCCTGACACCGGGGGCACATCTACACCAAGCAGGATATTCCACTATGAAAGCGGTATATAAAAGGCAGGAGCCACACGACTGCTTTATAGCGTTATTGAAGTGCTCTGATAACTGTTGGGGCCCATGGACACAGACCATCTACCGCTTTCATGGTGCAATATCCTGCCTGGTGTAGATGAGCCCCAGGAGCTTGAGCCGTGAACTCTGGGGAAATGCCCTCATAACTCCTGCTGCCCTCCTCCCATCCAGAACACTAAGCGCATCACAATAGACCTGACCTGACCTGACGTCTTTTGTATCTGGTCATGCTAGGCAGTTTGAACTGTTGCGATGAAGAGGGAATTTCACCAGGTGCTGCTGCATGCAGACAAATGATACCTGCTGAAATTCCCTTTTCTCTAGAACTGTTAAAGATGCAAGAGCCCTGTCCTCCTCTTCATATGGTCACCCTAAGGGAGTGATAGCACCTGATGCAAAGGCAGTGAGAAGGGAGACACACTGAGGGATGAGGTTATTGAGGGCATCCTGCCCAAGGGCCCTCTAGATCCTGGGGCTGGCCCTCTTATCAATATAGCAGATGTCCATCCTCTTCTCCCAAGGGGAAAAACAATGTTAGCTCTCAGGTTGCTGCCAGCTGTAGGAGGCTGCAAAATAAAGTTTCTGGGAAGTCTAAATGGGGGGCTCACTTTCTTGACTGAAGTGCAGTGACCCCAGCGTGTTGATGGCTTCTTCATGTTCCCTGAGTTTTGGACATCTCAACAGTGCTTTGATGACTCTCGTCTTCCCTCAGCCTTACATTTCATCAATTAAAATTTTGTCTGTCACCTCTCAACCTGAAAGGAGCTCTCAAAGAATCTTACAAAGCAACAAAGCAATAAATATCTGTGAGGGGGAGAAACATCCTTTCAAAAGCACAGAAAGTAACCTGACGTTGGTCAAACATCCATGTCCTCATCCTTGTTGAATAGGAAGACCGTCGGGTTGCATCCAGTTACTCCATTATTCAGACAAAGAATCCTACGGCACCTTAAAAGATTAGCACATGTATGGCAGCATAAGCTTTCATGTGCTTTCAACCTTCTTCATCAGACACATTAAATGGTCACTTAAATGAACAGGTGTAAATGTGTGTGTTTGTGTGTATGAAAAATAGAAAGACTAAATAGAGTATTAAATATATACATTTCAACCTAAATGTTTCAGCTTCTGCCCTTCTCCGTAACAGTACTGTTAAATGTCTGTTGGGAGCGGTAGTTTGGAATGTCTGGAGAGGAAAGTTCCTTAGGTGAAAAAACAGTTATGATTGGAATACGAATTGGTATATGAATTGCCCTCCGGACTGAGGCCATTTGGACTAAGAGTTCTCAGTCTATGAATTCAGAAATGTTCCCTTTTGTCAACAAACAACACTGATGTGCTTGACAAAAGGAAAAAATTCTGGATCTATAGAATGAGAACTCTTAATCCAAATGACCTAAATCTGGTGGACAATTTGTAAGCCTTATACCAACCTTTATGTGTGAACCCACACTATGGTTTAACTATGGATTGTTAACCAAAAACAACCCAGAGTTCACAATCCAAAAATAAGCCATGTGTTCTCTTTGTGGTTAATAGCCCCATAGTTATATTATAGTGCAGTGCTCATGCATAATGACAACCCACGATTCAACAAGAACCCATATTCAACCCATATTCTGGGCTGTTGTTAAGTGCAAACTGATAAGGTCTTCCCCACTCACCTGTCACCAAGAGCTTGATCTGTAATCTCAGGGGAAATGCCCTCCTAACTCCTGCTGCCCACTTCCCATCCAGAACAGTAACTGCATCACAACAGACAACCAGACCACATGTCACTGTCACTCTGATTAGGTAAAAGGTGAGGGCTGGGGAGCTATTTCTTTCTGCTCAATATACACACACTTAGGGGTTTAAAATTAGGGGTGAAATAATGTTTAGCTGACTAATAATCTGTCTTTTAATTGATGAATTGATTAGTTAGTTCAATTTCAGTAAATATGAAAATTAACATAGGGTTGCCAACTAGCCAGAAAAAAGGCCACCTGGACTGCTCCTGTGACTTTAAATGGCAGCATGATCTGCAGCTTTTCATGGCAAGGAAAATATGCTGCATCCCTTTCTAATGCCTGCAGATCAAGCTGCTTTTAAAGGCACAGGAATAGAGCCCAGTAAAAAAGGTGGAAACCTTAGTGCTCAAAACCCCAACTGGTGAATTCTTGGGATATTGGAGGAAGTCCTAAGAAATGTAGGATTTAATAAAGAAAAGTTACCACTCTTTTTTGGATATTATTCACCATTACTGTAACACAGACTTCCCTAACCTGGCACCCTCCATATGTGTTGAACTAAATCCCATTATCCCCAGCCAGCATGGCCATGATGGAAATTGTAGTCCAACACATCTGAAAGGTTGGGGAAGGAAACTATTCACCTCCCAACTTTTGTACCTCATTTGATGCCATTGACCACAGTATCTGGGCTGAGCATTAGAGGTACTGCATTGCAGTGGTTCTGCTTCTACTTGGAAGGCAATTCCAGAAGTTGGTACTGGGTGATTTTTGCTCTGTCCCTTGACATTTTTGCCACGGGATGTCACAGAACTCTATTTTATCTCCCATGCTGTTCAACATCTACATGAAACTACTGGGGAGGTTTTCCAGCGATATGAACTGAGGTGTCACCAATATGTGGATGACAGCCAGCTATATCTCCCATTTCCATCAAATCCAATTGAGGCAGTGAGTGTTCTGACTTCTGAACCAATGCCTGGGTTTAGGCCAACAAACCAAGACTCAGTCCAAATAAGACAGAGGTTCATGGTTGGTTCTTCTGCCCAGATGAGTGATATTCAAGCTGTTCTAGAGGGGGTTACATTCCCCCCCCCCCAAAGGATGACATTTGTAGTTTAAGAGTGCTCTGAGATCCAGCATTGAGATCCAGAGTGCTCTGAGATCTCTAGAGGTATAGGTGGCCTCGGTGGCACAGGACACTTTTTATCAACTTAGTCTGATATACCAACTACGGTCCTCTCTGTACAAACATGGCCTAGCTAAAATTATCCTCCTTTTGGTAAACTCTTGTTTGAATTACTGCCAGGTGTTATTCATGAGAATGCCTTTGAAAACGGTCTGGAAACATCCGCTGTTCTAAAATAGGGCAGCAAGATTACTAACAGGGACTGGCCAATAGGATCATATAATGCCAGTCCTTTATGACCTCTGCTGGCTGCCAGCCCATTTCTGTGCAAAATACTGCTATTAATAAAAGTGTGTGCAAATTGCATGGTGCAATTTGTGTGATATTTCAGTGTATCCTGAGTTGGCAAAATGCCCCCCAAACACCTATGTGTCTATGAAATTTTTAAAAAGCATGTTTTAAATTCAAAATATATAGAAAAGTATCATAAAACTGTGAAGGTAAAACTTTATAATGACTAAGAAATAACATTTTTGACCTCGTAGGGGAGTTTACTAAACCCATAACAAATCTGAGGTAACTATTCCCCAATGAAATCCCATGGTTTGTGCCAATCTACTGAAATCCAGAGTACTTAAAGTGGCTTCCCTAGATGATAGGACATGTTATACTCTTTTTGTTGCTTGTTTGGGGGAACATAAAGACACCCCAATGGCAAAATCAATATATTCTGGGGATATTTTATGTCCCAGGTGTGTTTCTCTTTCCAGAAAAAAAAGTAAGTAGTAAGAGGCTGAACTTTGGGGATATTGTGCAGGTGACAGTAAACAATAATGTCATTGGAGGTCTATGTTGTAGGTCTACTTCTGTGTAAATTCTGCCATGTAAAGTGCATTTGGGATACCACTATACCCTGTCCTTATAGGAAGGAGGACTAGAGAAATGAATGTAAGACACAGCTATTCATTTTATTTTTATTCCATAAACTTATATTCCATCTTTCTTTGTTATACAAGAACGCAAAGCAAATTACATCCATTTAATTCAACAAAGCATTCATCCAGATAAGAAAATTTAAAATGCATCAGCTGCAGGAATTACAGGCAGCCCTCTCTTTTGGTCTGACAGAACAAATTTCTTGGCTGAGGCTGGTGGGCTCCCTTCAGGAGAGATCTCTAAGGATGGTCCCACAGTGGGAAAACAGAGATGGGGGAAATCGGTCACTTTTGCTTTCTCCCACATTCAACTATTTTAAACCTCAAGTTCTTTCTCTCCTGAACATGAAGAACTTTACAAATGTTGGCAAATCCTTCTCAAAAACAAACTGTAATGAAATTATCACCCATCTGCACCAGCCAGATTCAATAGGTACAGTTATTCCCAACATGGAGAGGACAGAGATGTAGCTACCTGCCATATAGTTGCTAAAGATGACGAGCTAGATAGGAAAATCCTAAATTAGCACTAATATGGTTGAATACACAGGGGTTCAAACCCCGACCTTTAAGCTCTAAGCCAGGGAACTCCAACCTCTTTGGGTTAGTGAGCTCATTTTGAGAAAGTCTTATGGAAGACTCACACAAAATGGCGGCCATGTCAGAGTTGCTCATTTACAAAATGGCTGGCATGGTAGGAATGGCCAGTCATGAAACACTGATTTCCCAGAAGGCAACTGGTGAGACTAAAACAGAAGTAATTTGCCCAGGCAGCGAAGTCCAAGGCAGAGGTGGGGTATAAACTCCAAAAGACAAAAAACCACTCTTTTGAACCCAAAGCAAGATGGCACCAGAGGGCCGTAGTTTGTTTTTCAACATGCCAGCCTCCCAGTTAAAACAAGTTAATTGAAAAATCTCAAGAAATAGAATTTAATTCTGGAGCTGCAGGGAGTCCAAGAGAGGTGTCCACAGGGGGAATGGAGCCCACCAGCACCGCACTGGACACCCAAGAACTAAGCATTCAAAGATCTGGGCCTGGCTGAATGAATCTGTCCATTTTGGTTTCTCTCACATTCAATTGTTTTTAAGCTTCAGTTTCTTTTTTATCCCAAATACAGGGAACTTTGCAAATTTTGGTAAATTCTTATCTAAAACCAAACTGAAATGAAATGCTCACCCATCCTGCTCCCAGAAGCCACCCATCTAACCTCCAAAGGAGGAACACATTGGTGCAAGGCCTCGCCTCTTCAAAAGCCACCTTGGTGCAGGCCCTGGGGCCAAATACAGCTAGAGATGAAGCATTGGAGCAAGTACAGGCCAGGCGCAAGAAGGCGTCAGCAGAAAAGCATCTAGTACACCTGACAGCAATAAATACTCACAACCCACTTGTCAGTTGCTACTGGCACTTTCGTCCATAATAATCTGCTGGCATTTGTGCGTTTTTGTGACCCAGCTTACGTTTATCTTCAACACAGGTTGCATTTGCTGTGCAGACATTTCAGAGCAAAACAAACTAAAACCAGATACAATACAGAGAAGCAGAAGTGTAGTTGCTGTAAACAATGGGAGTTGTCATTTCTCTTCCTTCACGACAGGGAGGACTTTTCTTTTTCATTTCTGGTTTTTCTCTGGCAAGCGTCTGATTGCCGATCTGACCCAACGTGTATCGGGATCAAGACATACCATAGAGCCACGCTTCATAACAAAGCTTTGGAGAAAAGACCAGAGGGATTGATTTAGCAATGTTATTTTCTGCAAATGATGCATCATCTCTAAACGTCTCTTTTGGGGGGAAACTATAGCTCAAGTAACACGCAATACTTTTACATACATTGCTTTAAAAGCCGCCTCGATCATCAACTTGGTGAATCTGACTCTGAGCCAAAGGCTGCCCTCCTCTGCCCCAACCATTAACTCTTCTCCAGTCATCATGGACATGGCAGGGGTTGGTTTCCAAGCAAGGCTGTTCAAAGATGCTCACACCCATAGGTCACCAATCTGCATAAAATCTGCATGTGTTTATGTCTATCTCTATTTGCAAATTTAGAAAAAAATATTAGGATTTGTTTGAATTACACAGGTGGCAAGCCCAGCCCCATTCATTTCTCATCCAAATCATCTCTGATGAAACGAATCCTTCAGTTAATTTGCAACCTGACCCAGGGAGTGCCTTCATGGCAAGGGGTTGGCACGGCATCCATCAAAATCCCTGTGCTCTCCCTCCCCTGGGGTGGCGTCGGGTAATCCCAATGCTGAGGAGGTAGCGTGGTGTTTCTGGGAGGCCATCCAGGGTATGGAGACGCCCCTGACCTCTTCCTGGTGGACGGCGACCAATCGCAGGACACCTTCCACCAGGCTCTGTCTGGCCATGCCTCTGCTACTGTATCCTTGCTTCGCTCTGGAGAAAAAAGTTGGGGTAAGTCCCTGACTTTTTTTTCTCTGCAGATTTGGCAGAAAGCAAAGTGGGTGTGCAATTGCATCAGCATTGTATAATCAATGTTGCGCCACCATGCACCCACCCTGGGTCTTTCTGAGCGTTTAGACAGCCCCCCAGTTATCCCAAACCAATGTGTGTGTGTGTGTGTGTGTGTGTGTGTGTGTGTGTGTGTTAAAGCTGGTGAAATGCCCTCTTCATCACAACAGTTCAAGCTGCAGGAGCCCTGCCTAGCATGATCTGATACAAAAGAGGGCAGGGCTCCTGCAGCTTGAACTGTTGTGATGAAGAGGGCATTTCACCAGGTGCGGCTGCCTACAAATGACGCCTGCTGAAATCCCCTTTTGTATACAACTGTTAAAGACACAGGAGCCCAGTCCTCCTTTCCATATCGTCACCCTAGGTGTGCTCCCCCAAAACGTCTGCCACTGGGGGACTTGCCCATTCCCAAAAATGGCTACCATGGAAGGCATGGCTGGTCTGAGCTCCAGACATCGTCCTTTCGAACCCAGATGAAGACGTTGCTATGCAGGATGCTAGCTTCTCCATGAATTAAAATAATTAAAGTAAAAGCCTTTCAAAAAGTAAAATAAAAATCAGGAGGGATGGGGAGCATGATGTGAACCAGAGAGCTTCAGCTATTGGGCGGTATAAAAATTTAATAAATAAATAAATGATCGGTGCACGTTGGAGACCTCATGATTATTGAAATGAGAACACTGTTTCTGATCCCCCAAATGGATGCCTGTTGGCTGAGGTTTGTGGGTGGGTGGGGGACAATGAATGAGGGGCAGATGGGGCGAGGGGAGTTTGTACTCACACAACAGCTCTTAAGTAGCATTCGCTGGGAGTCCAGTAGTAAGACACAATATCTCTAATAGGAAGAGGGCGTCCCTTCTTCACGCTGAAGCAACACTCCCTTGGAACGGTGGGAGGCGATGCTAATAGAGGGAAGAGAGGAGAGGATGAAAGGGACGTCATTAGGACAAGAGCACGCCTATTTATCGACGCTGAGACCTAGAGGCTGACCTCGGAGTTCAGTGGGGCTTACTCCTACATAAGAGCAAAGAGGGCTGCAGCCCCCATGGAGCCATGTCAGCCCCTTGCTGGAAGGTTAGCCAGGCATTGCATGTGATCTGTTGGGGACACAGCCATAGTGCAGTGGTGGAGCCACTGTTTTGCATGCAGAAGGTCCCAGGTTCCATCCCCGGCTTCCCCAGGTAGGGCTGGGGGGGGGGGGGAATCCTGCCTCGCATGATGGAGAACCGTTGCCAGTCAGTGTCAACAAGACTGGGTAGAAGGACCAAGGCAGCTTCCTGCGTTCCTGTGAGCTACCCCCAAGTAGGTCTCTGGTGGATTTCCAGATGCCTTTCATACACCTCGCTCACATGGAGCACACTGGGTGCTAGGAGAGGCACATGAAGCACAGTTGGAAGGAATGCCACCAGCTTGTCAACCAGCCCCTGTAGCTGTGAACTTAACAGCAGGGAGCAGGCTGTAGCTCGGTGGTGGAGCACATCCCTAGGATGTAGAATGTCCCAGGTTCAATCCCTAGCATTTCCAGATAGAGTTGGGAAAAGCCACTGTCCAGTGGAGGCTGGTGACTCCGATGTCAGTGGATCTGTACCAGGTTTCAGTTAGACCCACTCAGAGCAATCCAAAGTGTGGAACTCAATATAATGCAACTTCCTTTGACCATATTTATCTTCATGCTGTGAAAATCCAATCCTGCCCATCTAGCTACTGGTAATGACAGTGCCCATTCCAGGCCTCCCAGTCGCATGAGTCAGGTGGTAATGCATTTTGGGCCTTCACTGGGACATGGTCTACACTCCCCTGACCAGCTGCAGTCCTCCAAGGCCTCCAGCAAGAGTCCCGTTCCCTTGCCTTTAGCGCGCATGTCCATCAATGCACGTGCATGAACACTAAGGCACCATGCAGTGTCAGCCAACCAGGTGGCAGAATCAGCTAACTGAAATGCTTTAACTAGGGCTGCCAAAATTTGAATCTGGGATTTGGTGGGTTTTCCCAGCACAGGACACGTGGTACTTTATAAAATTTAAATATTATAGCAATTTAGAAGAAAAAAGGGGAAAAAGACACAATAATGCAAGGGAGCACTCACTGACCTGCTACGAGTTGATAAGAGATTGCCAGGAGGAGTGCGAGGAGGAGAGCTGGCTTCAGACTGGCCATGGCTGGTGTCTCTGGAAGGCCTGGGTGGATGGTCGTTGTCCGTCTGGGTACCTTTCCTCCCTCCTTCTAGAAGCTGGAAAGTGTGGCCTTGGGGATGAAGTTGTGCGCCTTATATACTCTTAAGATCTCCTGTCCCTCCACCCCTTTCCCAAGAATATTCCGTTGATATTCTTCCACCCACACTGGCATTACATTTCAGAGATTTTTAAAAACAACAACAACAACACACTTAATATAATTCGATGAAAACAAACATCTCACTTCTTCTTTCCAAGGAAAAAAAAGAGTCAGTCGGCGTCCCAATTATGGCCACCATGAGCCTAGCATCAATCTCGTTTGCAGAAGTGAAACTGGATTTGCTTCTCTCTGAAAGTTCAAAAAGACCACACAATTTTGCATCTGCCATGCCCTTTAAAAGATGATCTGGAATTAGACCATTAAGAGCACTAGAGCACGAGATTGCAGACGACATCTGGAAAGTAGTCAATATCACTCTGCCCTTATACCGATCTATGCTGCAATCAGAATGCTGAGTACAGTTCTGGTCACTGCACTTCAAAAAGAATATCGTAGAGTTGGAAAAGGTGCAGAAAAGGGGGGCTAAAATCAGCAAGAGCCTAGAGCAAATCCCCTATCAGGAAATGTAATAACATATGGGAGTAAAGGGAAACATGATAGAGGTGTACAACACTGCTTTGTGGCCGAGATCACAACCAGGTACATTTGCTCCAAGTGCCACACGTGGTCTTCTCTGTACTCCTCCAGAAATCTCTGCCCTGGCTTCCACCCCACCAGCCCCAACGGGCACCAGCTGCCAGTGGTGTACAAAATTGTGGATGGTGTAGAGAAAATAGACAAGGATACAGTTTTCTCACACTCGCATAACACTTGAACACTTGGCTATCCCATGAACGGACAGATAAAAGGAAGCATTTCTTCAGCTGTAAATAAATTATGGAATTTGTTGTTACAATATGTAGCAATGGCCACTAATTTGAATGGCTTTAAAGGGGGATTAGACAAGGGGAAGAAGATTATCAATGGCTACTGGTGTTGCTTGCAATATGCTATCTCCAGTATCAGGAGCTATAATAGAGTGATCAGATGCAAAACAGAGCAGGGCTCCTGCAGCTTGAACTGTTGTGATGAAGAGGGAATTTCTCCAGGTGACACCTCCTGAAATTCCCTATATGACTGTTAAAGATACAGGGGCCCTGTCCTCCTTCCATATGGTAACCCTACACAGACGGTGAGAATTAAAACCACTAGAAGCACTTCTAGGTGACTCATAAGCCAAGAGAAGGTGGGGGCCACCAACTCTGAAAGGAGACCTTTACACAATTTGGGGGCAATATAGGAGAAAGTCTCAACAAACAGCTGGTGCGGGTATTGGTGAGCTCATAGGAATCTGAATAACTGGACAGAGGCATTATAAAAAGATATTATATTGAAAAGGTTTCTGTTCCAGATGCTGTGTTGACAATATTTGTGTTTTGGATGAATGTTTTCTATATAGGTATTGTGAAATATCACAATATTTCACATTACCTATTTGGAGCATGTTCAGAGGAGGGCAACCAGGATGATCAGGGGTCTGGAAACAAAGCCTTATGAAGAGAGACTGAAAGAACTGGGCATGTTTAGTCTGGAGAAGAGAAGATTGAGGGGAGACATGATAGCACTCTTCAAATACTTAAAAGGTTGTCACACAGAGGAGGGCCAGGATCTCTTCTCGATCCTCCCAGAGTGCAGGACATGGAATAACGGGCTCAAGTTAAAGGAAGCCAGATTCCAGCTGGACATCAGGAAAAACTTCCTGACTGTTAGAGCAGTATGACAATGGAATCAGTTGCCTAGGGAGGTTGTGGGCTCTCCCACACTAGAGTCATTCAAGAGGCAGCTGGACAACCATCTGTCAGGGATGCTTTAGGGTGGATTCCTGCATTGAGCAGGGGGTTGGACTTGATGGCCTTGTAGGCCCCTTCCAACTCTGCTATTCTATGATTCTGATTTAATCAAAGAGTGTTGCTTTTTTGTGATTTTGGTTTTTTTGATGACCATGACACATTTTATGGAACAATCTCTGGCATTTTCCCCCTCCCACGGATGATATTAGGCACAGGAAGTTCCAAATGGAACAGGAAGATAAGCGGGAAATAAAGAGAGAAAAGGAAGTGAAAATACAGAGAATATGATGTGGAGGACGTAAACATAAAAGTACATTGAGGAGGAGAAGTTCAAGATAGTTTGGGGCCTTGAGTGCTATTCCTAATCCTTACATCAGACCCTGGCAGCTGTGCATGAACTACAGCATTTGCTGTGACATGGCAAATGAAACCTGGATCATGTGAACATTGGCAAATGCCTAATCTGAATTGAGATGATGGCTGGGTTCATGCAACATGACAACCCAAACTCAAGCTTGAGTATGGGACAAGTCAGGGTTGTCATTGAATTGTGGGTTGTCATTGAACTGTGGGGTATATTATGTGAACCCAGAAACACTAACACAAACCATGGTTTGTGAACCATGAACCACTCACAAAGCAGACCCATGGTTTGTTGTTGGGCTATGAACTGTGAGTTGTTCATGATTAATAAAACTTGGTTTGTTAGTGTGGCTGGATTCACACGACAACCCACAGTTCAATGACAACCCATACTCAACCTTGAGTATGGATTATTGTGTTGGGTGCAACCAATCCATGGTTCCACTTTGCCCAGCTCGCATAATAAAAGTAATTGACTGGAAATGTGACCAGATAGCTAAACTACAAAGATAGTTGCCAAGACTTGACACCTAGCCAGCATCGCCAATGAGTAAGAGGGCCATGAGTCACCCACCCGTGCTCTAGGGTAGTCCCCAGGGAAAGGGGGATTGCCTTTAGCGTAGGAGTTGGTTACCTCTGGGGGATGGAGGGGCTTCCCCCACCACTGCACCACGAAGTACGTCCGTTTACCCAACACACCAAAATGTGTATTGGCACCATTTTCTTACAGAATGCAAACAGTGCCACCTTTGAATGCCCTGCTGAAGGAAATATGATTGCTTTATTTTGACACTAAATCAAACGTTCCTTTTTTATTATTCCATTTCCCTCCAAGGAACCCAAGGTGGTGTACATAATCCTCCTCCTCTCCATTTTATCCTCACAACAACAGCCCTGTGAGGTAGGATGGGGCTGAGAGTCCGTGACTGGCCCAAAGTCACCCAGTGGGTTTCCATGGCCGAGTGGGGATTAGAACCCAGATCTCCCAACTCCTAGTCCAACACCTTAGCCACTACACCACACTGGCTAAACACCAGGTGTTTTGAACATTTCAGTGTTTTCTACATTTATTAGTTTGTTCATTTGTTTGTTGGTTGAATTTTATGCCTATTACTTTGTAATCTTATTGTTATTATATGGGATTTGTATAATAATATTTGTATAATAACCCACTGTGCCTGAGTCCAGCTCCAGCTGAGAGCCCCCTCCCTCCTGCTATCAACTGCCTCTGCAGAGGCCATCAGTGAGGGAGGAAGTAGCAGCCAGGCACCTCTCCACCGTGCCTGGGTCCAGCTCCAGCTCAGAGCCCCCTCCCTCCAGCTACCAACTGCCTCTGCAGAGACCACCAGTGAGGGAGGAAGTAGCAGCCAGGCACCTCTCCATCGTGCCTGGGTCCAGCTCCAGCTGAAAGCCCCCTCCCTCCTGCTACCAACTGTCACTGCAGAGGCCATCAGTGAGGGAGGAAGCAGCAGCCAGACACCTCTCCACCGTGCCTGGGTCCAGCTCCAGCTGAGAGCCCCCTCCCTCCTGCTACCAACTGTCTCTGCAGAGGCAACCAGTGAGGGAGGAAGCAGCAGCCAGGCACCTCTCCACCGTGCCTGGGTCCAGCTCCAGCTGAGAGCCCCCTCCCTCCTGCTGTCACCTGTAACTGCTGAACTTTCCAACTAAGATTGTAGTGCCTGAATTTGCTTTCCCTTTCCCCCTCCTCCTCCTCCTCCCTCCCAATCCCCTTTCCTTTTGTGTCATGTCTTTTAGATTGTAAGCCTGTGGGCAGGGACTGTCAAGAAATACTTTTGTAAGCCGCCGTGAGAGCCTTTTTTGGCTGAATGGCGGCATAAAAATCCTTAAATAAATAAAAATAAATAAATAAAAAATTTGTGTTTGTTTGTTTTTACATATTATGCACACTGCCCTGGAATCCCTTATTGATGGAGGTTGGCTTATAAATTTTAAAAATAAATGCATAAATAAGGCATTGTGTTTCAGGAGTAAACTGCATGCCCTCTGCTATATGGACACTGCAGTTTCGTAATACTCCACTGTGTACAGTAAATATAGTGCATATGGCACCAAGTACGTTCGCTTTTAATTAAGAAGGAGTTTGAAAAGACAAGAGTGCTTACTCTGAAAGCGTTCGAACTTACTTTGAAAGTGTTTGACCAGCAAAATCATGTTTGTCGCTGAAAGGTGGTTTCCATGCTATTTTGTAAGGCTCAGCGTGTAGCCAACTGTAACTGGGGCAGCAGAATACTTTGCTAGTTGAGACTATAAGGACTCTCACAATGTAGCATGGTTAATATAATAATAATAATAATAATAATAATAATAATAATAATAATAATAATAATTTATTTCTTACCCGCCTCTCCGATTGGATCGAGGCGGGGAGCAACAATAAACATAAAATACATAAAATACTGATTAAAAACATGGTATATACTGTTTAAAAACATCCTAAAAGCATCCTAAAAACATACTAAAATATCCTAACTTTTTTCAGGATAGACCTGCCGGAAGAGATCAGTCTTGACAGCCTTCTTGAATGCTAAAAGACTGTCAAGCTGACATGTCTCCTCCAGCAGGCTATTCCACAGTCTGGGAGCAGCAGAAGAGAAGGTCCTCTGGGTTATGGTTGTCAGCCTAGGCTTTGCTGACTGAAGTAGATTCTTCCCAGAGGACCTGAGTGTGCGGGGTGGATTATACGGGAGAAGGTGATCCTGCAGGTAGCCTGGACCCAACCCATGTAGGGCTTTAAAGGTGATAACCCACACTTTATACTTCGCCAGGAAACTAATTGGCAGCCAATGGAGAGATTTTAGGACTGGTGTGATGTGGTCACCCCTAGATGTTCCAGTGGTTGGCCTGAGACAGAGTTCTCTGTGAAATCTCTGCAAGTTGCTTATTATTATTAGCTTCTTCTTTTAAAAACTCTCTGGAAGATGATACTGTCAGTCGCCCAGATGCTTGACACCTGCCGTTCTAACAAAGTTGTTTTTAAAGCCTAATCCACACTTTCCTTTCCATATTCCAAGGCTTTTGTTTCATTGCTTTGTCCGTTGTTAGAAAGGGCAGCACATCGAGGGAGTGTGGGCTCCCTTACCTAGGGAGGTGGTGGGCTCTCCCACACTAGAGGCCTTCAAGAGGCAGCTGGACAAGCATCTATCAGGGATGCTTTAGGGTGGATTCCTGCATTGAGCAGGGGGTTGGACTCGATGGCCTTGTAGGCCCCTTCCAACTCTGCTATTCTATGATTCTATTCTATGATTCTATGAATTTGGGTGGGGGCAGTGGGGGCTGCAAAAAAGATGCAGCCTGCAGTCTATGTATTCCCTGTCCTGCCTCAGAGGCTTGTGCTCTCCCACAAGTTGTTCTCACTTTTCTTGGTGGGAGCAGTGCAAGACCAGCTCTACAGTTAGGCAGAGTGAGGCAACAGCCTTGGGGCAACAGGTGGGGAGCAGTGAGGAGGTATTGCAGGACAGAGCTGGGTGTGCTGCATGACTTGGCTTGTGTCCCTTAACCCTACCTTGCTGCCCTTGGGTGCTATGGGGGTACTGTCCCATCACTGGTGCTGAAGTAACATTTAACAGCCAACCAGGTTGGGGTCTGCATGTAGAATGGGGTAGTTGCCACCTTCTGCTTTGCTTCAGGTAGCAAAATGCCTTGGGACGGCCATGGGAACACATCAATTGTGTCGGCAAAGAAGCTGCCAGTCACCTCTCCCATTTGGAAACCGGAAACTGGCCTCTAGTGCCTGGCTGGCAGCAGGCCTTGGCAAATGCCCAGTCATGTCGACCTCTGGCACCAGCCCTGTTTCCCAGCCCTAGCACCTACAGAGGACAGTCCTCTGTTTGAAGGTGTCCTCTATTTAAAGGGTTATCTATTCCCGAACCATAAGGAAGGAGAGCAGGCCGGGGCCTTGGGGTTGGCCATCCACACTCAGCATCTGGACAGCAGACTGAGCAGGCACTTGCAGATCACACGGTCACTTGCAAGTGAGATGCATCAAGATGCATTGAATTTCTATTTAAATCACAGTTACTATTTCTAAATTTACACCTATACATAAAATTAGCATCTGCAAATTTTAGACAGGCCTGGGTCCTCTTTTGTTCGTTCTCGTTCTCCCTCTCCCTCTCTCTCTCTCTCTCTCTCTCTCTCTCTGGCCTAATCTACATGAATCAGGATATTGCACTATGAAAGCGGTATAGAAAAGGCAGGAGCCACACAACTGCTTTATAGCAGTACTGAAGTGCACGGACAACTGTTGGGGCCCACTGACACAGACCATCTGCCGCTTTCATACCACTATATCCTGCTTGGTGTTGATTAGGCCTCTCTCTCTCTCTTTCCGTTCCCTCTCCACCCAACCCCTGGGATCTTGAACCAAGCATTCGCTCTACCAATTTATTTATTTATTTCATTTATATACCGCCGCCGTAGCTAGAGCTTTCTGGGCGGTTTACAGAAATCCTAAAATTGAGATAAAAACGAGTATACAAAATTTAAAGTTCTAAAATGCAGAACATACATGCCAATCATGTGTGCTGTTGCTTTCTTGCTCCTTGACATGCTCCTGTGGTCAAACTGATAGCTGGAGAGCCAAGGAGGAGGAGGGGGAAGGGGAGGAGGGGGAGGAGGGGGAGGAGGAGGGGGAACTGGAGGAGGAGGAAGTGGAAGGGGAAGAGGAGGAAGGGGAAGGGGAGGAGGAAGTGGAGGAGGAGGAGGAGGGGGGAACTGGAGGAGGAGGAAGGGGAGGAGGAGGAGAGGGGAGGCATCAGTTCTTATTTAGTTTTACCCTACCCTTTGCCTGCTTACCCTACCCTGTACCTGTTTGCATTCTCTTCCCCTCCTTATTGTTTTACTATGATTTTATTAGATTGTAAGCCTATGCGGCAGGGTCTTGCTATTTACTGTTTTACTCTGTACAGCACCATGTACATTGATGGTGCTATATAAATTAATAATAATAATAATAATAATAATAATAATAATAATATTTGCCTGCTGCTTCAATTTGCTTATGTGTGAAGTGGGTTTCCTGGTCTCCATCTCCCTTTATTTACATCTTGGAGAAGTGGGCTTAGCTCTAAATGCCTTTCTCGGTGTTGTGACATACCCTGGATAGATTGGGGTGGTTCTTTTTTAAGACACTTTAAAAGAGAAAGGGGGGAAAAGCCTGCCTTCCGTTGGCTCTGGGAACTTAGTGTGTTGCAATTATGTAACCCAGGCCTTAGCTAGACCTAAAGATTATCCCAGGCAAATGGAGGGGTCATCCCTGCCTGCTCCCGGGATCCCCTATGTGTCATTTGGATGCACAGGGATGATCCAGGGACGGTCCCAGGATATAGGCCTGGTCTAGCCATGGCCCCAAACTCTCTCTTGCAGTCATTGAGTCTTATTTGCCTGCTGCCTCAGTTTTCCTGTGTGTGAAATGAGGCTTCTCCCTTTCCCACCTCCCTTTGCTTCAATAAGTGGGCTCTGCCACAAACTTCTTTCTCTGTGTTATTCTGGAGAGGTTTCTCGGAGGGGGATGACCCCCTTGGCTCTGCCTCCACTGAAACTACTTTCCACCCCACCAATTAGTAGGGGTGTGCACGGACCCCCCGATCCGCCCCGTGGGCCGATCCGAAAATTTTGGATCGGCCCGCTCCGCTCCACCCATAGTCCGCTCCTCTTCGCCGCGGAGCTCCGGCTCCGAATCAGAGCTCCGCAGTGGAGGGGAGTGGCACCAGGAAAAGCCCCCTCCCTCCTCTCCCTTACCTGCAGAGACCAAGGGGGAGGGGGGCCTTACCTGCATCCGTCCGCGGTCCCTCGGCTTCTTCAATTGAACTCGCGGCTCAACCAGGAAGTCTGGGCCGCACTTGCGGCCCAGACTTCCTGGTTGAGCCACGGGCTCAATTGAAGAAGCCGAGGGACCGCGGACGGACGCAGGTAAGGGAGAGGAGGGAGGGGGGGTTACCGGGCCCTGCTGCTGTCGCCGCATGGGCGACAGCGGCAGGGCCCGGTAAACCCCACTTACCTTTCTTGCGGAGCTCCGGATCGAGGCGAAGGATCCGCCTTCACCTTGATCCTCTTCGCAATGCTCCGCCGGCCCCCCAATCCTCTTCGCCTCTGTCTTAAGGGTAGGTGAAGCCCCCCGCTCCGCTCCTGCTTCTCCGGTTCGAGGAGAAGCGGAGCACATCCCTACCAATTAGGGTTAGGTAACTGAGGTTTGGGATGGGGGCACTCATAACTGCATCACACTGAAAAGCCCCGATGCCTAAACTTATTATTGGCAGTTCTCCAAACTATACTCCGGCAGCAGCAGCCAGAGCCAGCTAGATCACCCACAGAAGAATTAATCTGCTTTTTCCATGGATCTCTTCCTTTTTTCCCCCTCAGGACAATAGGCCAGGAAAAATGAGAGGTAGAGGAAAGAATTAATCTGTACCTTCTCCACGTCTTCCTTTTTTCTCCTCAGAGAATTAGGACAGAAATGGAGGGTGGGGAGAATTTACTCACAATGCAAACCTATGTTTGTTTACTCATCAATTCGTCCCACCATATTCAATGCCTCTTATTTCTTTTATTCCATATTGCAAAGGTGATGAATTGCAATAAAACACACAAAAAACCCCACCCAGTTTCATGAGGAGCTTCATCTTCAAAAATGTCATCTTTCGGCTCCTTAGACTACTACTTCACATACATTGGGTTTCGTAGGTGTAAAGGCCGGGCACAGGTGTCTCAGTTTGCTCTTATTTTCCTTACACTAAGAGTCGACCTTCCTGGTCCTGCCTGAACTGGGGCAAAAGTAACTGTTTTCTAAAGAAAGTATTCTGTCTGTCTAATCTGTACGTCAAGGAAATGCTGGTGTAGTGGCTCTACCTTGTTTGAAAGCCTTTTTCCTTTCAGTAATTTGAATTTGGTCAATACATGCAATTTTTTTTAAAAAAAAATCTAAATTAATCAATATATTATTTTTTCCAGAATATATAGTTAGGATGGCAGTTTCAGTATGAGATATACTGTTATTTTTCATTCAGAGATCTCAACATGTGGGACACAGCCTGCCCACCTAGAAATATAGAGCTTTATCACACCAGCGTTATACTGTGCAATCACTGCGAATTGCATGCAAAGGACTCAGAAGTTTTCCACCTTATAAGCTGCTTTGATTGTGAAGTACTCCCAGGCATCCTGACGTAATTGTGCAACTAAGCAAAAAGATTTGCCGTATTTAGCCCCTACATTTTGAGCATATCATCCGAGCCACCACTGGGGGCAGGAGCAGGATTTTAAAGAAATGCTTACATCTGCGTAAGCTTTAAAGGTAAAGACACCAAAATTGGCACAGTAATAGATATTAGGGAGAGCTTTAAGCATACCAAATTTGAATTGAATTGGGTCATCCATTGATTTTTTAATGATTTTTTACATTCCCCCCCCTTAAACTCACTTCCTGGTATGCAAAGGATCGCTGTCGCCCGGTAGCAAAAACAACAACAACCGCGAAATCTTAGCGCTACGGGGATAATCTAGGGGAAGCAGGTACGTGGGATGAAGTTTATACTTTGCCCCCTCTGTGCCCCCCCCCAGATTTTTTTTTCTGGTGCCGCCACTGCTGACCACCTGGTTTTGGGAGAGGACCCATCGATCAGTGATAGATTGCATCTTGCAGACGGTCCTAGGTTCAGTCCTTGGCATCTCCAGGTAGGAGAGAGAAATACCCCTGCCTGAAACCCTGGAGAGCCCTTGGCTCCATGGTAGAGCCCCTGGTTTGCATGCAGAAGGTCCTGGGTTCAATCCCCGGCTTCTCCAAGTAGGGCTAGAATTGATCAACGTTGACAATATTCAGCTAGGTGGGCTATGACAAGAGCTGTAATCCAATACATTTGGAGGGCACTAGTTGAGGAAAGGCTAGTCTGATCATGCTTTCAGCCTAACTTGCCGCACTGGGGAAGGGGTAGGAGCAGAGAGACCAGATACACCGTCCTTCATATATATTTCAAGCTAGGATACATTAAAAACAAACGGCAGGGTTCTCTCAGGTTCGCATGCTCCATTAATGTGGGGAGGGTCTGTGTGGCTCAGTGGGGGAGAACCTGCTTTGCATGCAAAAGGTCCCGGGTTCGATAAGGGCATTGCCAGGTAGGCCTGAGGGCTTCTGTAAATGAGCAGTTCATAGCAGGCTTGTGACTGGCCACTCATGGAAGTTTGCAGGTCAATTAAATATGTCGGCAACAGCCAGGACGTCTCCCGCCCTTCCCCCCCCCCCATTATCCCATTTTCAGAAAGATCAGAGATAAGCTGGAATAAACCTGTAATGTTGCAAAATCGGCAGTGTGTTAAGCTGGCATTGCGCTATGAACTTGCCAAGGAAGGACTTTCCGTGTCTGCGATTGTGGGGAGAAGAGGGTAAAATGCCTCCCTGCGACAAAGGGAGCAGATCTGATTCACCCCACCCCACCAAAAGCACCCCTTTAAGTTCAATGGCGCTTACTCCCAAGTAAGTGTGTCACGGTGACAAAGAGGGTTCTATAAGACCACAAGAACAAGACTCTTCGTTATTCTAGATTATATTTGTACTAGGTTTAAAGCCAATGTGGTTATTTTTAATTATTTTTTCTTCTTTCCGTTGTGTTCAATGGGGCTTACTCCCAAGTAAGTGTGCAGAGGGTTGCAGACTTACAGCAAACGAAAACACGACTCACCCACCCACCTGCTCCTTTGCACACATGCCAGGCAGCGAGGGAGGTGCTCCATCAATTCAAATATGTCTGCCGTTTAAAGGCGCTCCAGGAAACAGTAGATCTTCCACCTTGTCACCCCTCTCCTCTCATGTAATGCAGCCCATATCAATCGCACCAAAGAAGCAGGAAGCACAACAGCCCCAGGTAAACAATGTGATTTCCCTTAATGTAGAGATGCTCTGAAACCCCAGAGAGCTGCTGCCAGTCAGTGTTCACAACACTGAAGTAGATGTAACAACCACATGGAATATATTTTCATATGCACTTTTCCCCCCTCCCCCCCCAAAAAAGAGTAGCTAGAAGCGAAATAAACAAACTAACAGGATTTTGTTTACCTCCAGCACCATTCTCAGAGAAGTTATATTTGTTTTTGATACAGAAAGGGTAATGACGCATTTAAGTGAAATTTGTATGTGCCTCTCTCAGTTACCCTGATAAAAATCAGCTTTAGAAAGGAAGGATGTCAATTGTTTCCAAGGCCTTTGGGGATTCTAAAAGGCCACCTACTTTTTGACCATATAAGGATGAGGTTCGATAAAGAAAGTGAATAGGTTAAGTGAAATGGACGGGGTTTATAAAACATTGTGATCTTCCTTTCAGCAAACCAGCAGCTTTGAACCTGGGAAATCCCCCCCTTCACAACATTGTCCTTCATGGGGCATTGTGACCCACTCTGGTCTACTCTGCAGCTGGTGTGCCGGATCTCATTCCCAAGCAAGCCTTCTTATCAGACGACTCCTTAGCACTTTCATTGACCTCAGAATTGCCCTGAGACTAATTTGGAGTTTGGCAAGCAAAAATGAAGACATCCAACTCACATAAAAACCTAAGAAGAGCCCTGCTGGATCAGACCAAGGATCCATCTAGTCCAGCTCTCTGTTCACACAATGGCCACATTGGCCCACAGGAAACCCACAAGCAGGACATGGGTGCAACAACACCCTCCTGCCCATGTTCCCCAAAAACTGGTGTCCATAGCCTTACTGCCTCTGATACTGGAGATAGCACATAACCTTCAGGACTAGTAGCCATTGATAAGCTTCTCTGCCAGGAATTTATCCAACCCCCCATTTAAAGCCATCCAAACTGGTGGCCATCACGACATCTTGTGGTAGCAAATTCCACAGTTTGACTATGCACGGTGCGAAGAAGTCCTTCTTTTTATCTGTCCTAAGTCTCCCACCAATCAACTTCATAGGATGACCCCATTTGGGTTTCTAGTATTATGAGAAAGGGAGAAAAATGTCTCCCTGTCCACATTCTCCACACCATGCATAATTTTGTACACCTCTGTCATGTCTCCCCTTAGCCTCCTTTTCCCCAGGCTAAACAATCCCAGCTGTTGTATGATGCTCTCATATGATGGAGCGTCAATCAAACCCATGTGGGTCCATTCAGCAATGGAAGGTATGGCAGGAAACGATGCCTTGGGCACTGTGGGTTGAATCCAGATTTAAGCTGGATGTACGGTGATGGATTTGCCAGCACCCCTCCAGACCCTGGGAAATGCTGCACAAGGAGTCAGGAGGTCCTGCTAAATGTGGTAAGATGTGGTGTGGCCATTCTCAAACACTTCTACAAGGAGAGCCCTTTTTCATGCAGAAGGTTCCTTCTTCTTGCAGAACGCAGGTCCTGGACCCAACTTTATGGAAAGTTAGGGTTTGGTAGGTAGCTATGAATATACAGCAGCAGCAAGAACCAAGGGGATTGAGAGTGGAGTGCCAAGCCCTGTGTTTAACACTACCTCGCAATCTCAGGACAGGTGTAATTAATTCGGCCAGCCTACCAGATGCTGCATAAAAGGACCCCACTCAGAGTGATGGAGCACTCTTGCTACTGAAACAGCTGGCAGCATCTACAGATGCTGTACAACAACAATTGTCTGCATCAGCTGAGGGCCACTCCAGAGTCCCAACCATAAAGGATCATTTTAACCATCAATGCCCATCAATCTCCTGCGGTTCACTTCATGGAAATACAGGTGAATTGAGGAAACTGGGAAGTTGCTACATCCCCAAATTATACTTGCTTCGTTCCTTGATGCCACTGTTGATCCACATGTTGAAGGTGTCCTTCTGAAACAGGCTACCGGACTGGTCTCCCATTGACGAAGTTTGGGAACATCGCATTGCAATATTTGGAAGATTCCAGTCAAGCTCTTGTCTACTTCTGGGTGGACATTCTGTGATGTCTAAAGCAGGGTGTCGAATCTCAGGCTTGCAGACCAACTCTGGCCCACCTGGGTTCAAATGGGGTTCCCCAGGCATCCACGCCCCCTCCCCTTTCCCCCACTACCAATTGTTCTGTGGGTTCTCAGCTTTTGTGCACTCTCCCCACCATTCTGAAAATGGAAGAAATGCCTCTTCTTAGGTTCAAGTTACTGGCAGTAAGCTAAAATATGCTGGCATTTTTAAAATGTCTGGCCCCTCCTCTTTTGCCTTTAGCCCCACCCACCACTGGAATGTAAGCCCTGAGAGTCTCTGAAATTGAATTTGGCCCCTGGGCTGAAAGATTCAAGACCTCTGGCTAAAATCGTCACCTACTCGTCTCCAGTTGTGTCCACCATCAAAGGTTAGGCAACAGCTGCCTGGGGAAAGCCTTTTCAGTGATGACAGCCAATCACAGCAATGTTCTCCCCAGGAAGGGTCACTGTTGTGCCTCCATTTGGGATGGAGGACACAGAACAGCTGAGCCTGAGAGGGTTTGGGAAGGGGCCCAGCACATGGGCAGGCAGACGATGGCTGCAGCTTGACCCAGCTGGCCTCACTCATCCATCAGCCTTGGGATTAAGGCAAGCTTCGAACCCAGTTCAGGTGCTGGAGGCAATGGTTGCTTCTACTCATCCTTAGCGGTAGCATTCCTGCCAGCTCCTGGGCCCAGCTTGGACTATTCTTGAACCCAGAATGACTTTGACTATTCTTCAGCACTCCCAAGATCTGGTTCCGTTTGCCTTGGCTTCAGATGGATATCTTTGGCTTATTGACCTTGGACTGTTTAATGACCCACTTTAGCTGCTGCTTATCTCTCAACTCCCATGATTTACGACAATCACAAGGCATCAAAATGTACGGCCACCTTTGGATCATATAAGCCAAGATATGAAGGACCCTTTTGCCAATAGATGCAGTCCCTTCAATCCTCACTTTGTAGTAGAACAATCAAACCAGGAAGATTCTAATTAACCATAGTTCCCCATTTTATCCAAACTAGGGAACTATGGCTACCAGCTTCAGCACAAGCCAGAAGGGCCGGCTCTATCATTATGCAGGCGAGGCAGTCGCCTCAGACGGCAGATGCTGGGAGGTGGCAGCAAGGTGTTGAGGAGAGCTGAGGGCCATCTGGCCTGCCATGTACCCCCTAAGTTAGCCAGCAACCTTCAGGTGTGGTGGAGGATGCTAGTTGAAGAAAGATTCAATTGTCAGTTTCTCATTTCATCTGAACTAGGTAATTATACTCACCAGCTTCAGCACAAGCCAGCATATTAATCTATGGTTTGAAATTGGATTAATGTCCTGGCTTATTCAGGAGTTGATAACCTTTGGGTAGAATCCAACATTAGTCCTACCTTGAGTAGACCTATTGAAATGATTGGGACTTAAACTAGTCACAGCTAACTTCTTTCATTTGGTTCAGTGTGTCAACTCTACATAGGACTACCCATAGTTTCGCAGTTCAGCCAAAATCAGAAACGATGTTTAATTCAAGACTTCACGGTTAATTTGCTGTTCACATTTAGGAGCTCCGTGTGAGCCCAGACAAAGTGCTTATTGCTATCTCGGCTTATTAAGTAGAGATATGATCATCCTAATGGGCTGAAGGGCGAGCTCCTCTTATTGTAACCCAGGAGCGCAGCACTTCAGGCCTGTGGGTCATGCCATCCAGCCCTAGGGCATTCCCCACATGGCCACGCCCCTTCTCCCAGCTCCGCCCCCTGACCATCAATCATTGATTGGTCTTGTGCATTTTTCCCACATTCTGAAAGCTTGAAATGCTTCCGTAGTGACAGGCAGTAAGGGCTTAAAGCTAAAACATCCAGGTATTGTGTCCCCACTCAAATTGCCTCTGGGCCTGCCCTTTTTCATCTTCAGGCCCACTCATCACTGAAATAATCCACCCACCCCAGAACTTCTCTGAAATTGAATTTGCACCTCAGGTTAAAGGAGTCTCGACACCCCCTGCTTTCACCTCTTACACTGCTGTTATCATAGAATCATAGAATAGCAGAGGTGAAAGGGGCCTACAAGGCCATCGAGTCCAACCCCCTGCTCAGTGCAGGAATCCACCCTAAAGCATCCCTGACAGATCGTTGTCCAGCTGCCTCTTGAAGGCCTCTAGTGTGGGAGAGCCCACCACCTCCAGAGGTAACTGATTCCACTGTCGTACTGCTCTAACAGTCAGGAAGTTTTTCCTGATGTCCAGCTGGAATCTGGCTTCCTCTAATTTGAGCCCGTTATTCCGTGTCCTGCACCCTGGGAGGATCGAGAAGAGATCCTAGCCCTCCTCTGTGTGACAACCTCTTAAGTATTTGAAGAGTGCTATCATGTCTCCCCTCCATCTTCTCTTTTCCAGGCTAAACATGCCCAGTTCTTTCAGTCTCTCTTCATAGGGCTTTGTTTCCAGACCCCTGATCATTCTGGTTGTCCTCCTCTGAACACGCTCCAGCTTGTCTGCGTCCTTCTTGAATTGTGGAGCCCAGAACTGGACACAATGTTCTAGATGAGGCCTAACCAGGGGTGAGTACAGAGGAACCAGTAATCAGCGGATCGTATTGCTTTAGCTTCTTCTGATGCTTGAATTGTTTTTTGTTTTAATACCATTCCCTGTCAAATTGTAAAACACCTTAGACTTTTATAAAACCGAAAGTCAGTGAACCCTTTAAAACAAAACAGCAGCAATAGATCCATAATTCCATTGTGCTGAATCTTCTGGCGGTTCACTGGCATGCTGACAGGTTCTAGTCCCCAATCGGTCATGAAGCTCACTGAGCATCTTTGGGCCAGTCACAGACTCTCAGCCCAACCTACCTCCCAGGGTTGTTGTTGTGAGCATAAAATAGAGAGGAAGAGGATCATGTAAGCTGCCTTGGGTTCCTTGCAAGAGGAAAAAATGGTGGGACATAAATGTAATAATAATTAAAATAAATTAAGGTTTTATTTATTTTTTATTTTTAAGAAAATATAAAAGACAGAGAACAGACCCAGAAGATTAAGGATTTTTTTTAAAAAAAAAAAACCCTACTCTGCAGCGATTAGTATACAAAAGTGCATCTTGTGCTTAGCTAAGCAGCATCTTTTTTTTCCCCTTTCTTTTTTTGGTCTTTTTCTTCTAGGGTCAATATCAATGTAAAATTTTGCACACCCTCCCCAGCCCTGATTATTGCTAAGTGCAAATAAGTACACAGTCACAATCATTTGCATGTACACGCTGTGCATCTACAGTAGCAGGCCGGGAGGGGGGGCAATTTCACACCCTGCCTTTATAGCCACATGGTCCTGAATTTTGGCAGCAGCCAAAAAATCGCCAAACACTGGCCCCCAAAAAGCCAATTATAGCTTTTTTACAAATCCCTTTAAAGCCAAATCTGGCCCTTTTAGGCCACCAACACAGTGGATAGCTCCTTTAGAGTTCTGACTGAAACCCGCACCTTGGACAGCTGCATTACAGTTCAGAGCCACTCACTTCCACTGGCCTCAGGCACCCGAAATCTCTCGGACTGGCCCTGTTCATTCTTTTTGGTCGGCCTCAGCCGTATCGGTCAACAATTGCAATTGCCCTGATCCGACTCTGCCTACAACCAATACAGAAACAGAGAGAAACACAGAGAGAAACACACACATCGCTTCAATGGCTCAGGAATTCGTTGAGCTGCCCGCTTTCCTCTAGCAAAAGTTCATGCTTTCGTAGGAAAGCCAGCCTCTGACGCTGAGGGCCAAGGCCTTCATGACAGGCTACGGTGTCCCTCTGCATTGCCGTTATCTATCCGTGGGCTGAGATGCATCCTGTTGCCCGACAGCTGCAAACCATCTCAGGCCCCAGTCTTGTGGTGGAGAGGGACACACACACACAGAGAGAGTCTGCCTCCTGTTGCTCCAGGCTAAGCTGGTTAACCCCTGCACTGCAAGCAGACTCCCAAAACGAAGACACAAGCAAGTCAAAGGACGTGCATGGCGTATGTGTCAGCTTGAGGGTTGGGTGGCGAGTACAGTAAGCCTTGCACCATTTCCTTCGGTGGTGCACTGGTGTAAAGGTGGGACTTGGTGTATGTGTAGCTAATGACAGCAGAGGCAAGACAGAGAGCCCCGACCAAGGACACCAAGGTGATGATATGGGTCCGGTACCCAGCCAGGACAATGGGTAAGGCCAAAGTAACTTCTGGGATGTTTCCTGTTGCCTGTGCTTTGCTTGTCTGGATAAATTTCTCCTGGTTAAAGCCTGGAGATATGGGGAGAGTGCTTGTGTTAGTAGATAAAGGGCTTCCTGAAGCATCCCCCAAAGTAATAGCTGGGTCACTCGTTGCACCGCTCATGTTTTTATTGTTGACAGGGCTGGTTTTGCTTCCATCAGTACTGGAGCGTGTGCTGGATTGATCAGCGTAACCCCTTCCTTGAGGCACAGTTATCGAACGAATGGTTGATTGGGGCCCGCTATCTGTGCTAGGGTCATTTGGAGCTGCACTCTGTTGGCTGGAGGAAGTCATGAGCCTGGCAGATGTTGGGGAAGTCTTCATCACTTTCTCCATGAAATCTGTAATCAGTCTGCTTGAGGAAGAGTTGGATGGATGGAGGGTTGATTGTGCAGGAGACCCTGTGGGATGCTCAGAAGCAAATCGACCAGAAATGGTACTTCTTACAAGAGTTCCTAGAATAGTAGGAGATGCCACCAGATCACGAGTGGTCTCCTCCAGTCCTTCCTTGACAGATGGCACAGCTGACACAGAATTCACTACAGATGAGTTGGGATGTCCTGTTCCCATCACAGGAACTGTTGCCATTCTGTGGGTCACGGTGTTAAATTTTTCAGTGAGGCTAGCTGGACTCTGAACTGTTGTAGGGACAGCAGCTCTTGAGAATTTTTGAAATTCAGGCCTTTTTGACACTGAGGTGTCAACAGTTGAAGATTGAGAATTCCTTTTATCTAGTTCTTTCATCCTGTCCTGCACCCAGCTATCCTCTGGTTTGGCACAGAAAACCTTATTCCCCTTAGTAGTAAATCTGGAGAAGAAAAGGAAAGGACCACAGTAAGAAGAGACCCAAACACCACCCATTAATACAACTCAATAGATCCTTCTGAAATAAAACCATCTTCACCGAATATCTGAAAACTAATGCACAATTAGGAAAGTGAGCATCCCTAAAGAGTGAGTTCTACAAACTTGATGCCATCAAAGGGGGGAGCTCTGTCCTGCCACACCACCCTCTGCATCTTGGATGGGGAAGGAACATAGATAGGCTGGGAGGTTCTCTACATGAATAATTTAGTGCCCTCTCATAATTGGCAACTCACAGAAGTTTACGGGTCTTTACGTGACATTGTCAACCTCCAGGATGTCTCCTTCACTTTTCCCCAGCAATCTCACTTTTAAAAAATAAAAATAAAAAATGGAGATAATGCAATATTAAAATAATCGTGGGATGTCCCTAGCATGTAAAGCTGCCGTAACGCTATAATTCTACCCATAGACAGTCCTCTGTCATTGAACTTTTCAATTCAAAATCACATGGGCGCCGTCTAAAGGAGCCTGTCGTAAACGCAAACCCTGGTAAGGATGTGGTTTGTTTGTTTTCCTTAATGTAGAGACACCCCAAGTATCTGGATAGGCTAATATGGGAGAAGGCAGCCCATAATTTATCTAGCACCACCCCTATGTATGTAGCTCCACCCACCGATATATTATTATTATTATTATTATTATTATTATTATTATTATTATTAGTATCCCGCCTTTTGCCCAATGCTGGGCCTCAAGGCGGCCTTACAAAGTTTAAAATATACATGGGGGGGGGGGAGGGAAACAAAACCATAAACAATTAAAAAATACACAACAAAATTATAAGACATTAACATAGATGGAGGGCTGGATTATTCTCCAAAGGCCTGCTTGAACAAAAAAGTTTTAGCCTGCTTCCGAAAGCCCATCAAGGAGGGAGCCAGCCTAGCTTCCCAAGGGAGAGAGTTCCAGAGCACCGGAGCAGTCACCGAGAAGGCCCTCTCCCATGTTCCCACCAAGCGTGCCTGTGAAGAAGGTGGGACTGAAAGAAGGGCTTCTCCAGAAGATCTCAAAGCACGGGCAGGCTCATAAGGGAGAATATGTTCTTTCAAATAACCTGGACCCGAACCATATAGAGCTTTATAGGTCATAACCAGCACTTTGAATTGTGCCCGGAAACAGACTGGAAGCCAGTGGAGCTGTTTTAACAGGGGAGTTGTATGCTCCCTGTAACCAGCCCCGGTCAACAATCTAGCTGCAGCTCTTTGAACCAGCTGGAGTTTCCAAACACTCTTTAAAGGCAGCCCCACATAGGGCGTGTTACAGTAATCCAATCGGGGTGTAACTAAGGCATGTGTCACCGTGGCCAGGTCCGACATCTCTAGGAACGGGCGCAGCTGGTGCACTAGCTTGAACTGTGCAAATGCACTCCTGGCCACTGCCGAAACCTGGGCATCCAGGCTCAGGGCTGAATCCAGAAGTACACCCAAGCTGCGGACCTGCGTCTTCAGGGGGAGTGTAACACAAGCTGAATCCCTATTCCCTGATCTGCCTTTCGACTGACCAGGAGCACCTCTGTCTTGTCTGGATTAAGCTTCAATTTGTTCGCCCTCATCCAAGCCATCACTGCCAACAGACAGCGGTTTAGCACTTCAAAGAGTGCCATAAGCAGGGAGCCAGGTCCCTGCCCCAAGGAGTTTACAATCTACATTTCACAAGTGGATTGGGAGAGAAAACAAAAGGAAAAGATGAAAATAACATGGAATTTATGCGAGCAAACACAAGCACACATAAACTCCACCCTGTAAAACCAACAAGTTACAGCCGTTTCATGGCCTATTTCTTGTAGGCCTGGTGCGGCTTCTTTATGAGCAGCCTGTAACCATCACAGTTGTTTGCTGTAAGAACTATGTAAGAACGATATAATATTAAGAACTGGTGCAGTGCCGGAGTTTTCTTCTTTTCCTTTAACCTCATCACCCCTTTTTCCTTTCATGTTGTGCCTTTTTAGATTGAAAGCCTGGGAGCCTTTCCAGCTGAGAGGTGAGACTAGACAAATGGTTGGGCAACCTCTGACCCATAAGTCATCTGGGCCATGCAAGATCATCTTCTTAAGATTGGCTAAAATAGCTGCTGCTGCGAATTTCTTTTTTAAGATCTTTTTTAAGATCAGTAGATTTTAACCCGGTTTTGTGCAGCTTCTTCAGTGTGTGTAACTCCATTTCATCACTTACAGGTATTTTAAAAAGACACAAATCCACCTCTTCAATTTTAACATGGCTCTTCCCCTCCCAGAACCCTTTGTGCAGGTAAGAAAGCAAATTGAATGAAATACACATCCTCAGGTGTATATGGGGATGGAGGAAGCATCTTGCTGAATAACTGGCATAGCTTGAATGGCAGGAAGACACTTACATCACGGACGTCTTCCACCTACATGTCATATTCTTATAGCTTTGCAGATTAGGCAGAGGAATTGGTCTGGATAAGTGTTGGAGGCATTCCATTTCACAGTTGTTGGCTGCAACTGGTTCTCCTAAGGCAAGAAAACAGTACAAAGGATTATTATCTTTTATTACATTTATATCCCACCCTTTTTTCCTCTTGAAGGAACCCAAGATGGATTGCACAGTCCTCCTCCTCCTTTCCATCTTGTCCTCACAACAATCCTGTGAGGTAGGTTAGGCTGAGAGTCACTGGCTGTCTCAAAGTCACACATGGAGCTTGATGGGCAAGTGGGGAATAGAACCCGGACCTCCTGAGTCCCAGCCCAGGACTCTAACCAATACAGTACCCTGGCTATTATTATTATTATTATTATTATTATTATTATTATTATTATTATTATTATTATTATCTACTACTACTACTACTACTACTGCTGCTTTTTCTATGTACCCTTTCTATCATAGAACTTCTCTACATGAGAAATTTAATGCATGCTCATGATTGGCCACTCACAGAACTTTGTGGGTTCTTTACATGATGCCATCAACCTCCAGGATGTCTCCCATGCTTTTCCCTGGTAATCTTGCTTTTTAAAAAAACAATCGAAGATAATGCAGTATTTAAAATAATTGCGGGATTAATTCTATCACTACATGGCGGTGTTTCATTGAACCTTATGAAGCATTGCTCAGAAGGGAGGTTTTCAATTACGAGTCACATGGTCAGTGTTGGTCAACTTCTAAAAGAGTCCATAGTGAATGTGGAAAGACCCAAGAAATAAAAGCCTGGTAAGAATATGAGTTTTTCCTTCATGTAGATGAAGCCCATAGATTCCAACTGCCATTTCGGGGTGGCTATTATTTTTTATTTATTTATTTATTTATTACATTTATATTCCGCCCCATAGCTGAAGCTCTCTGGGTGGTTTACAAAGGTTAATGCACTTATGCATGTAATTGAAAAACAATACAGAAAGCAGGGTTTTCCTTTCAAAATTCACTGAACACAAGATGGAATATATCACAACTTTCCCCAAGCTGGTATCCTCCAGATGTCTTGGACTTAGAGATGTGAAGGCTCAGAAAAAACCCTGGAAAATTCAGGGGGAAATTGGATTTTTCCTTGAAGCCTTTTTTGTTTTCCCCCCCAAAAAATGAAAAAATGAAGAAAAAAGGATTATGGAATGTTTTATTTTAGCATAATGAATAAAAAGTTTAAGACAAGGTGTTCATATATTTACTTCTCCAAATGATTTCTAAAAACTATGTACAGTATCAGATTATTACAATTTCTGTGCAGAAATTGTGCAGCAAGTCCTAGGTTGCAAACTGAGACTACAACTCTCAAATGCAAGAGCAAGATGCATTTCTGCCTCTAGGGGGCACTGCCACTGAAGCAGAGACTGAAAAAGATGGTGATGGCTATAGCTCAGGAAATGAGTCTGATTAAATTTCATGCATATTCATTGAATCTTGGTCCCCCCACACACACACTTTTTTTCTCAGTTCTTTTTATGGGAATGGGTGCTTTATGTCTGCTTGACACTGTGGAAGACTAGCGGAGACATAAATACTTTTTTTTGTTACTAATGTTGAAGGTTTCTTCTGTATGTGTGTTTTCACTGTTTTTTTGCCTATTCCTCATAAACTGGCAAAACCAAAGAGGTTTCTTACAGTTCAGGTGTTACTTACAATTCAGGAGCTTGCAGCTCCATTTGTTACAAAAAAAGAAAAAAAAATCTTTAAATTTCATGCATATTCATTGAATCTTGGTTTCCCGCTATACTTTACACAACTCAAGAGTTACGAAAGACTCTTTCTTGCTAGTATAATCTTAATATTTACAACCAGATGAAGGTTCCATTTTTAGAATGGCAACTTTTCAGATTAGTTTGTAAAAAAAATACTGATTTGGTTATACTATTAGAAATATCTCATAGATAGATAATTATGAAATTATTGCGAGATGAACTACCTCCAGTTTAATAGATTAATCATTCATATTTGGACAACTTTTCTGCTGTACTTTACTGGAAGGAGAAAAATAATCTTACAGAAACCTCTGGAAGAGCATGACATTGTGAATGGATTAATGGAATTCATTTACCAAAAAAATTAAACAGCCTCATGTTACATAATTAAAAACGAATCCTTATTTCATGATGAATCTTTGGACTATAATGTATCTTAAACAGAAAACTATCTTTAGATAGATTTTTCTTCAAAAAGCATTTTATTAAAAAAAAATCCTATTTAAATAAAAAAATCCATTTTTTAAAAAAAAAAATTCATTGATTTTTATCCACCCTGCTTTCGTTTCATTTGATCGTCCAAGCTCTCGTGTTTAAGAGACAGTGTCTCAGGATCCTTGCAAGGATAAACAAGCACCTCGCCAAGGCGTTTTGATCATCAAATATTCTGGATTCTAATAAGTAAGTCAATTGTTCCATTAAAACGCGAAGCAAGTTAATCTTTAATAGGTGGGCAACATAGTTCTGCGACTCGACCGAACCAGTACTAGGAAAGATCATTCTTCAGGAGCAGTTCAGCAGGATTTTCTCCGGCACTGAGAAAATTCCAGGAAAACGAATGTGAAAGCAAATCTTTCTCTAAAAGCCCTCATTGTTGAGCTGGGATTTTTTCAAGCATTCTTTGCTAATTGTTTAATGATTATATCAGCAAAGCTGGAAGGCTTTGAGAGGTCTGACTCCAACCAGGGTGACGTGGATGGCACAAGGGGGGCGTGGTCCGTTCAAACTATCAGTATTCCCAGGGGACAGACGCTCCAGGGGGTTACCTGGGTTGGGTGTCCTTTGGAAAGAAGTCCTTGGAGGCTTATGGTATTTTGTAATATTTGAGTTTACTTAAACAATTGCCTGGTCAGTTGCTGAGCTCATTAGAAGATACCTTCCTGATGGGCCCCAAGATTTCAGAGGTCCAGTCTGTGATGGCTTGGAATAGGGCCTTTAGTATTGTCATCCCACTTTCTCGAACTCCGTACCAGTATAGGACAGGTGGTGACCCCTCTGGGTTTTTGATGCCTGCTGAAAAATGTACTTCTTCCAACAAGCTTTGCCAAATCAGTGATCTTGCTTGTTTGTTTTTCCTTGCTGTCCTGTCCTTGTCTATTCTAAGTTTTATACTGCACTTTATTATTTCTATTTTCATGGTATGAGCCTGCCCAAGCATTAAGACTGATATCAGAGATTCTATTCTCTGGCCCCCAGCAAGATCCAATAGGCCGGTGGGTACTAGGGGCAGGGCTTTCTCCGTGGTGTCCCCACTTTTGGAACTCGCTCATTATTGCTGGCTTTAAAAACAACAACCCTGAAGACACATTTATCCCAATCTGCATTTGATGCTTTAAGCTCACTAGCTGCTGCTGCGTGTGTTTAATTGCAATTCATGTGTTCATATTTCTGTAATACTGTGAGCCACCTTGGGAGGGAGCTGTGCCCTGAAAGGCAGGTTTAAAATCTTTTAAATAAATAAATAATGGCTTTATACTGTATTGTTTACATATCGTTTAGAAATTTTGGTTTCTCCGCGAGCCCATGCCAAAGGAAGTGAGGCAGGTGGCTACCAGGAGCAGGGCCTTCTCTGCTGTGGCACCCCAGCTGTGGAATGAGCTCCCTAAGGAGGTTCGCTTGGCACCTACATTATATGCTTTTAGACGCCAGGTGAAGACCTTTTTATTCTCCCAGCATTTTAACAGTCTATAAATAAATTTTAACTTGGTGTTTTAAATTTTGCATTGCTGCTGTTTTTATCTGGTTGCGCTTTTATATTGTATTTTATATTATGGTTTTATACTGTTGTTTCATATTTTGAATGTTTTTAATTTTTGTGAACCGCCCAGAGAGCTCCGGCTATTGGGCGATATAGAAATGTAATAAATAAATAAATAAACATTTAAGCAAATGATTCATAAATATCAGTAATTAAACAAACAAATAAATATCTAAGTTGGGTACCAGGGTCTTAACATCCATCCCCACCTGTTAAGCAAACATCTTCAAGTTATTCCCTATTGTGGACTTGTTTGGGGTCGTCCCCTTTTTCTCTCTCTCTTTTCTGTTTTGTGATGTCCTTGGATTTTAAGCAAATAAAGATTTATCTCTGGCTATAAGTTATACCAATGTCAACTTGCATCTATTCATTTCTATGGGGCAAAACCAATGGGTTGTAATATGGGTCATGGTTAAGAGGGAGTAAAATCTGTCCCTTGGTCAGATATAGGGATCACATGGGGAAGGTTTAGTACCCAAGACATGTCCCACCCTTATCTTTTCCTATTCAAGTAAATGGCAGCCTTTCACTCTGATGGGGAGAAACCAAAGGGTTTCACAGCCAAAACCCGTGGTTTCGCTGGTGTGGAGTGGCAGTGAGAAATCTGCATGAAGGGAGGCAGCATGGGCTTTACAGTGGCCACTAGGCTCTAAGGGCCCGCCCTCTGCCCAGGTGGACATCGACCAATCAGGGGTCACACTCTGCCTGGCCACACCTCCGCCGTGACTCCAGAGCAAGGATAGACAGTGGATGAGCCATATTTATTTATTTATGCATTTTTATGCCGCCATTCAGCCAAAAGAGGCTCTCACAGTGGCTTACAAAAGTCCCTGCCCACAGGCTTACAATCTAAAAGACATGACACAAAAGGAAAAGGGATTGGGAGGGAGGAAGAGGGAGGAAAGGAAAGCAAATTCAGGCACTACAATCTTAGTTGCAAAGTTCAGCAGTGACAGTTGGCAGCAGGAGGGAGGGGGCTCTCAGCTGGAGCTGGACCCAGGCACAATGGAGAGGTGCCTGGCAGCTGCTTCCTCCCTCACTGGTGGCCTCTCCCATACTCACTTCACTCTGAAGAAAAAGGTCAGGGTAAGTCCCTGACATTTTTCTCCAGTTTCACTGGAAAACCCCGGGGGGGGGGGGGCTGCTGCATTGTATGATCGATGCAGCGCCTCCGCACACCGACCGCACGACTTTCCATGTGTTTTAGACATCCCCCTTTGGACTCATGTTGAAGGGGGAATCGGTACTGTGGAAGGGGAAATCTTAGGTTCCTTCAAGAGGAAAAACCTGTGTATCCCTGCATAGTCTGGGCTCCAAATACAGGGATTCCGGAAGAGGTTGCAATGCATGACTGTGCTCAAAGGCCTTGACAATGTAGACCGGCCCTGCGAACACATTCCCCATGACTGATTCATGAGATACCCCTTCCAGAATTCTACATTGGATTTCTTCTTTTATGGTTTTCTAATTGCTGTAACTTGGCCAATTATTGTCTCCTCCCTTAACACTGTACAATATGCAACGAGCTTCACAATTCTTATCTAAAGTCGACACTGTGAGGGTGGTGACATCAGTGGGAGAGTGATCCCTATACAAACAAAAAGACTTGGGGTAAAGGTAAGATAATCATCTGAAGCCGTCCTCCAGGGCCACCTGCCTTGCCTGGAGGAGAGAAAAGGCCTTTTCAGCGGTGACACCTCATTTATGGAACGCTCCCCCTAGAGAAGCTACCCTGGAGCCCACGTTATGGCTTTTTTGGTGCCAGGTGAAGACCTTTTAATTCTCTGAGACATTTTAAGAACTGCCTTTAGTGCTGTTAGTATTCTATTCTGCTATTGGTTTTAATTTGGTTTCATGATGTTGCAATGGTTTTATTCTTTGCTGCTGTTTTTATCCTGCACTGTTTTTATTGCTTTAATGTTTGTACTGTTTTCAATGTATCGTACGCCAGGGGTCCCCGACCCCTGGGCCACTGACTGGTACCGGTCCGTGGCCTGTTAGGAACCAGGCCGCGCAGGTGAGCTGCTTTCAGCCACCCATACCCACACCTACTCCAGTGTACCTAGGCGCGGGGCGCCATCTTGCGTGCCCAGCCAAAGCGAAGCCAGGATGCTGGGGTGGGGTGGGCGGCTTCGGAACGGCGCGCCCTGCAGGAAGCCTCTCTGGGAGAGCGACTTCCGGGCATGCCGTTCCGAAGCCACCCTCCCGCCCCAGCGTCTTGGCTTCACTTTGGCTGGGCACCCACCCAGCCAAAGCGAAGCCAGGACACTGGAGAGGGGGAGTGGGCGTGGCTTCCCAAAACCATCCCCTCAACCCACCCACCCCCGGGTCCGTGGAAAATTTGTCTTCCACGAAACCGGTCGCTGGTGCCAAAAAGGTTGGGGACCGCTGTCGTACGCTGTCCAGAGTACGTCGGTTATGGGGCAGCTTAAAAGTACAGTAAATAAATGAATAAACTGGTTTGTTTGATTCAGATCTAAGGGCAAATGATGTTTTTGGTGACAAAGTGAGAGAAGGAAACTTGAGCACAAACAGCCAAACCATGGTTTTACCGTGACATGTTTTCCCATCTTAACCGAGAAACTTCCAGGAGGAGGAGGATGACATAAATGATTCAAATCCATCCCTGGTTGCACAACCCTCATTCGCACTGCTAAGTGCTTCCACATGCAAACTGGCCTTAGGAAAAACAGGTCATGTGAAGAAATGGCAAGTTTGGTGGCACAGGGCTGTGATTGCACAATCCCGCCTTGTATCGCCTTCTGCGTGTGCCTCTGATGCTCGCTTTGTTGTCAGAACAAGCGGCTGCTCCTGTTAACATACGAGTAAGGCCACCCAGATGTCAGAAGACGCCAATCACTTCCAAAATATGTTCCAGCTACCCTGTGGGTGGCAAGGAAGGGGGGAGGGGGAGGAACAGGATGGACGGGCACCTCCTATGCCCCAGCTATGCCTGTGGAAACGAAGTTGCATTCACATGTACAAAGGCGGGTGTGCGAGGAGAGATTTAGACACATGTGCCTGAGGTCTGCCTCTAAATATATCTCATATTTAGAAGTGCAGGTATAGATAAAATATAGTCAGAGCAGTGGAGGAAATTTCAAAGTGTCCTCGCACTGTTCAGTTCAAAAATACTTTTTCCATTCTCAGGACAAACTGGGGGGAAATTACTCTGCATGCTTGCATTGTAATTCACTGGACTTTTCTCTCTTTCTCTCTCTTCTCCCGTCCCCCGTAATACTTAGTGGAAGTTGGTGGCTCCAATGTCAGTGGGGTGGTGAATCCACTCCTGGTTTCAGTCAGAACCAGTCAGAACTCTAAAGGAGCAATAGAGTTCTGACTGAAACCTGGTGTGGAATTCCTGGAGCGGATTCACCGCCCCACTAACATTATCTTTAAAGGAGCGATAGCTCCTTTAGAATTCTGACTGGTTCTGACTGAGGGCTCATCTATACCAAGCAGATATTCCACTATGAAAGTGGTATGAAAGTGGTATATAAAAGGCAGGAGCCACACTCCTGCTTTATAGCGGTACTGAAGTGCACTGATGACGGTTGGGACCCATGACACATACCATATACCGCTTTCATACCACTTTCATAGTGTTATATTCTGCTTGGTGTAGATGTGTCATGGGTCCCAACAGTTGTCGGTGCACTTCAATATCACTATAAAACAGTAGTGTGGCTCCTGCCTTTTATATACCACTTTCATTCCACTTTCGTAGTGGGCTATCCTGCTTGGTGTACATGAGCCCTGAAACCCTGCGCAGATTCACCGCCCCACTGACATCAGAGCCATCAGCCTCCACTGGTAATACTTTTAACGATTTGCTCTGCAACAATTGTCACAACGTTTGCTTCGATGCCATGAGAAGCTTCAATTCCTGCCGACCAGGCCCATGTTAAAAGCACAACTGGGGACAGAGGAGAAATTTGTTCAGTTCGCATCTGATTTTACACATTCGAACGAAGACACGAACCAAAACTCACTTCTCTTTTGAACTTTGCACTTCTTTCAAATTTTGCAATGACATTCTCCAATTAAAGTGTACAAAAAAGTGTAACAAAATGTGGATATTCACGAAAAGCGCATAACAAAATGTGAACGGTCATGAAAATAACATTGAAGAATGCATTGTTTTAGGGAAACAGCTGGCAAAAAATGGGCAAGTATTGCATACGAAAATGGCAAGTATTGGGGGAAACGTGCATGGATTTTAGTGCGAATTGTTAAAAAACTCAACATTTGGAAAAATTCCCAAAAGTTTATTTATTTATTTATTTATTTATTACATTTTTATACCGCCCAATAGCCGAAGCTCTCTGGGCGGTTCACAAAAGTTCAAGATGAACCAAATTTATGAATGGAAAAATGAGAAATGGAGAGGAATGGAAATTGACAGACTCTCTTCCATCCCGAGGCACAACTGCAGAGGTTGGTTGAAAAGTCAATGAGCCTCTCCAATATGGATTGGATGAGTGAGTACATGCACCCTCACCTATGAGCTCCCCAGGAATATGCACACAGCAGCTTACAGGTGGGTTTATTCTTAACAGGGGCAGCCCAAAACTAGATGCTAGCACTGGGGCTCTAGGCGAACCATTCAATGGCGACCAAACCCAAGGGCAGATAAACTGGGAAACAATTTGCCCCTGATTTCCATTTAATAGAGAGGCAACCTCTCCCTGCTCCCGCATCTTCGGAAGCAGAAATATTATCATTTATAATAAAACGTGCCCAAAATGTTGTTGTTTTTAAATGAAAACTAAGCATGATATCAGCAGCACAGAGAGTCCGATAAAACCAACAAAGGAGATGACCACAGTCCCTGGAAGGGGGCTGCAACATCGGGGAGACAGGGCCAACAAGGCACCCCCCAGCCCTTCAGCTGAGCCCTCCGAGGGCAAAGGAAGGGCTGCTTTCGGGGGAGGGGATCTCACTCCCTGCCTCCAACAGGGAGCAGCAGTGGAGCAGGAGGACATTCCACATTGCCTAAGGGAAGACCGGGTTCCAGAGGCGGGCAGGCAGGCAAGTGGCCTGACTTTTTTTTAAAAAAATTGTATTTTCCTTGAATTTGGCGTCCCACTTAACACAGCATCCTAGATAACCACCTGGTTCGCCTACGCGAACGGTCCGCATTTGACCCTAAGGAGGACAGAGGTTGAAGGGCAGGGCAGGATTGTTTGCCGTCTGCGGGGCAGGTGTGCCTTATCGCAGCCTCAATCTATAGCTGCTGGCCTGACCACGTACTCAGCTCCTGGGTTATCAATTAATCTGGGACAGACGCCACCGGAAAAAAGTGCTACTAGAAACCTCCTGCTCCTTGGGAAATACCCAGCGTTGACTCTTGGGGATTGCACAAGGGTGGACAGGCAACAGCAAAAGCAGCCCAGCCTCAAGCTGGGGAGAGAGTTTAAAGCAGCCCTTCCTCAAACTGGTGCCTTCTAGATATTTCCAACTACAACCCCCTTCATTCCCAGCCCACAATGGCCTCGCGGAGTGGGGATTAGCACAACCAAAGCTAATAGAAGCAACATCTAGCCCGGATGAATTGTTTCATTTGGGGGGGGGGTACCATGTTGGGTGCCTGGGATCCTCAGGTCCAGATGAAGGGGAGAGGGCAAGATGAAATCCCTCCCCAAACTGTCAAGGTGGGCTAAGGCAGCAATGGCTTCAAAGGACAGAGAAAGGGCTTGCAGATTGCCAAAACGACACTGCCTACTAAGGTGCAACCAAGACAAGAACCAGACATTAATCTGTGCCGGGTATAGGACACACCTTTCCCCCACCTTGGGTTATTCCACAATGCAGAGCAGAGGCCTCGGATGTCTCAGTCGCCAGGGGCGTGAAATGCCATAGATTCACACCAGCGGAATCTGGTGTACGGCTCAAAGGAGCTTGCCGGACAATCAGTAAACCCGATGAGGCCCTTTGCGCAACCATCCTTCAAGGCCCCGCTGAGGAGCAGCCGTGCGACACTCAACCCCAGCAGAATGGAGTCTTTATCGTTATTTACGTAGGGTTCTCCGATCACATAGACAAAGGCTCACAATTTAACTGTATGTAAGTGCAGGGAGGAAGAGAAGCTGTTTGGTTTGCTGTGGTTGGGGGCTGGTGTTAGCCTGCCCAAGAGAAGCCCAGCGATAGTCCAGGTGGCAGAATCCACACGCGGATAGATGCAGCAACAGCAACACACCTAAGTATCGTTCTTTTCTGGCTACCGCTTTCTGCCGCTGCAGAGAGGGGCAACGCCAGCCTCCGCCCAACCTACTGTCCTCCTGGCTGGGAGATGGAGTCCTGCACATCTGGAGGAGACCAGGTTGAGGGAGGCTGTGCCAAAGTACCAAAATGGGGACACAGGAGGCTCCTATACACAACATGCTTCAAGGCCACGTGGCTGCACTATTTTGACATCATTTGTGATCTGCATCAAAAGGTAAAAGGCTCACGTGACCTTTCCTACCTCCGTCTGTCTGGAATCAGCACTCAGAAGTAAATCTCTCTGCATGCAGCAGGATTTACTCCCAAGTAAATGTGCATAGAATTGTAGCCTAAGAGACACCTGCCTTTTCTTTAACCACAGAGGGTGAATATAGGTGACTGTTTACCACGTTTACCACAATGTCCATGTAAACATTTAGAAAGCTGGTTGACTGGATCAGAGGTAGGCAGACCTTACACTTGCAGGATCTACTTCCTTTTCCCCTAGAACTACAAACTACAGTGGCCATAGAGGTACTAAACAGAGCCCCCGCAATATCTTGAAATCGCGGCCTGGTTCTCAGGAGCGCCGCGTTTCTTGGTTGCAGCGGGCGATGAGGTGGCGGTGATGTGGCGTGCAGCGATGGTGGCAGGTTAGCAGGGAGAGCAGGAGGTGAGTCCAATGTCCGTTTCCCAGGATGGTCTGAGGCACCCCGAAGCTTCAGTACCAAACAGCTTCAGCTTTGGGGCGCCTCGGGCTGACCCGGAACTGACTTGGAACTGTGGGCTGAATCAGCGCACCTCGCCTCAGTTTCGGGGATTTGGCCTGAGGCAGTGCACAGCCCTACTGGAGACTGCCTCCTTCGATGTATCCCACGGCAGCCTTTAGGGTCGATAGTTTTAAAAACATAAGAAGAACCATACTGGAATAGACCGAAGGTCCATCCAGTCCAGCATTCTGTCCACACGGTGGCCAAACAGCTTCCTGTGGGAAACCCACAAATAGGACATGAGTGCAGCAGCACGCACACACATGTACATAATCTTCAGCAAGTGGTATTGAGAGGCTATGCCTCTCACGGTGGAGGTAATATCTGAACTTCCCAACTAGCAGTCCCTGATACCCTTATCCGTCATGGAATTGTGAAATCCCCCTTTAAAGCCATCCAAATCGGTGGCCACCACTATATCTTGTGGTAGTGCATTCCAAAGTTTGACTATGCACTGTGAGAAAAGGTTCTTCCTTTTCACTTGGTCACTGCAGAGGCCACCAGTGAGGGAGGAAGCAGCAGCCAGGCACCTCTCCATTGTGCCTGGGTCCAGCTCCAGCTAAGAGCCCTCCTTCCTCCCTGCTACCAACTGTCTCTGCAGAGGCCATCAGTGAGGGAGGAAGCAGCAGCCAGACACCTCTCCACCGTGCCTGGGTCCAGCTCCAGCTGAGAGCCCCCTCCCTCCTGCTATCAACTGTCACTGCAAAGGCCACCAGTGAGGGAGGAAGCAGCCGCCAGGCACCTCTCCATCGTGCCTGGGTCCAGCTCCAGCTGAGAGCCCCCTCCCGCTGCCAACTGTCAACTGTAATTGCTGAACTTTGCAACTTAGATTGTAGTGCCTGAATTTGCTTTCCTTTTCCCCCTCCTCCTCCTCCCTCCCAATCCCCTTTCCTTTTGTGTCATGTCTTTTAGACTGTAAGCCTGTGGGCAGGGACTGTCAAGAAATACTTTTGTGAGCCGCCGTGAGAGCCTTTTTTGGCTGAATGCCGGCATTAAAATCATCAAATAAATAAATAAATAAATATCTACGCTGAATATCCCACCATTCCGCTTCTTGGGGTGGCCCCGTTGGATTTTAGTCTTATGGAGAATGTATCCGCTTTCTCCAGACCGTGCATAATTTTGCACACCTCTATCATGTCTCCCCACACTTGCCTTTATTCCAAGCTAAAAAGCCCCTAACTTTGTAACCTTTCCTCTTCAGGAGTTGCTACAGTCCCTTGATTATTTTGTTTGCCTCCTTTGCACCTTTTCCAACTCGACAATATCCTAACTGTACACAGTATTCCACGTTTGGTCGCAAGCACCACAGGTTTTAAAACACTGTGTCCCGGGGCTGTCTTGATGGCACCACATTGGCACTGCATCCCCCTAAAACCCACACTTTCACTCCTCTGGGGCTGCGCTGGGTAATCCCCACATCAAGGAATGAGCATGGGGTTTATGGCCGCCACCCCATCCCTCTCTGGCTTTCCCCCTTACCCCCTGTAAAACACAAAAGGCTCCTCTTCAAAAGGGAAAACTTTCTCCCCACGCCGGAAGCAGTGTGGGGTGTGGGGCATTCCGGCGACCATTCAGCTTGCCAGCCTGCCCCCTCCCCTGGCTTCCGGCGACCAATAGGAGGTCACCTTCCACCCGGAAACACCCCTGAAGTGGCTCCGAGCGGTGAAAGAGCTGGACTGACTTTGCTCTGGCTGGCTGGAAAAGTTGGGAGTAAGTCTCTGACTTTTCAGCCGTGCATCTTCGCCTCTTTGTCCCAGGGTGGCCTCGAATCTGCACCTGCGTCATCTAACCGATGCTGCGCAGATTTGCAGCCACCCTGGGGCAAAGAAGACATCAAGAAAGACCCCATCTCTAAGCTCTTGTAAATCGGGTGAGGAAAAAAGCTCTCCCAAAAATGAAAAATAAAGTTAGAACATGCAGAAGAATCTTCCAAGCTTGCCCTTTTGATACGGCTGAACAAACTGGTGCAAGGAACAGGCAGGGATGGTGGGAAAGAAAGAAGATGTGGATGGTCAAGGAATACTGGCTCCAATTAGTAGCCAGGACTTCATCCTCTCCAAAACCATGACAGATTCCTGCTGTTTTCTCTGAGGATTAACATCTAGCTATGGCACCAGTGCTAAAAAAAGTTTAGTTTCTGAAGAGTCACAATATTTCAGCAAACCCTGGGAGTTCTCTCTCACTACTAAATCTTGTTTTGGGGGGTGGGGGGATGGGATATTTAAAAACTCCTGATTTTATTAAATTTTGCAGGAGATGCCTAGTGCTCTTAAATACAAACCAGTAGAATAACCAAGGTCTAAATCTGCTCTCCTCTGAAGTGCTTTTGATTGAAGCAGGCAGACATTATGCAGCAACAAACTCCGATTTGCCACTCAACAGCCAATCCTGACTCTCTGCCAAATGTGCCTGTGTGGTCCGCGTGTTTGCAGACACCTGTATGTCACCGTCATATTCTCCATTCTTAGGTGTACATGAAAAATAAATCTTTTAGATGTAGACCTAAAAGCCACGAGGCGTTTTTGGGCATGCAAATAAAACAGCAGTGTGGCGACCACTTGAGGCTAGGCTGTGTGGCCAGTTGTTCACGTTCAACAGCTCACTCTTTGGCCAGGCCACTGCAAACCACAGTGGGTGACATGCAGCAGCGTGGTTTCAAATGGGCAATCAAGACCCTTTGGCCGTGCAAAAGACGTCCTCCCAATGGAGATGAAAACTGCAAGAACAGGTTTGTTGTTTTCAAGATAAAGGGGCTGTTCACGCAACACGCTAACCCACACTCAGTGGTTGAGTGCGGGTTGTCATTGAACTGTGGATTAATGTGCTGTCCGAACCCAGGACAATGTAGCTTATTAACCAACCTGAACAACCCAACAACAAGACATCAGTTCTCAAGGCAGCTTGTTTGATAATTAATAAGTCAAACTACATGGTTAATAAGCCACCCTATGGAAAATCTCCTGGGTTCAGACATGCTAACCCGCAGTTCAACGAACAACCCATAGTTCAACAACCCACACTCACTTAGCGTGTTGTGCCAACCCGGTCAATATGTTTCTCTCTGCAGCTGAGAAAATAATCTCCTGGAAAACCTTGAGTTTGTTTGAGTGCATGCACACATATAAGAGCGAAAGAGAGAAATGTGGAACAGCACAGCTCCCTGCATTTTTGGACTCTCCTTGCGTGTGGTGGGGTGTGTGTGCTTGATGAACACCTGCACTTCAAAATCTACAGCTACACCCCATAGGACCAGCCAGCCAGTATAACAGAGCCCAGGCGGCCAAGGGGCACAGGTGTTGCTAGGCCTAGGCACATGCAGCCCCAGTCCCAACTTTGCTTTCCAGGTTTCCCAATCTATTCTACAGAGTCCTGAATGTCCATTGATGCCCCAGAATATATATTTTCTCAGCTTAATTGCCATGCAGGGGGCAATTCTCAAGGGGGTCTGCAGCTGAGGATGGAAGGTTTAAACACTCCCCTCCCACATGCTGCAACCCATATGCCCCAAAACGCAGCTGCCCATCATGTCTCATTTGGCACTGAAGCATAAGGGCAGAAGCTCAGGCCTGGGGGTCAAATCCAGCCCACCTGAAGCCAAATCCACTCCGCCACAGTTCCATCCGATGGCCACGCCCCCTTCCTCTGGCTCCACCCCCAGATCGTTTGGTGGCTTTGCGGCTTTTGTGTAGTAGTTTTTTTTCCCTCATTCTAAAAGGTTGAAATGTGTCTCCTAAGGCTTAGTGACTGGCAGTAAGAGTTTTAGGGTGCAATCCTATGCATGTTTAGACAGAAAAAGAGACTGTGTCTGGCTGGGAAATGCTGGAAATCGTAGGTCCTTTCTGCTGTCTAAACATGCCAGTGTGGTGTAGTGGCTAAAGTGCTGGACTGGGAGTTGGGAGATCCGGGTTCTAGTCCCTACTCATCCATGGAAACCAACTGGGTGACTTTGGGCCAGTCACAGACTCTCAGCCCAACCTACCTCACAGGGTTGTTTTGAGGATAAAATAGAAAAGAGGAGGGTTATGTACGCCACCTTTGTTCCTTGGAGGAAAAAAGGCAGGATATCAATGCAATAATAATAAAAATAAATAAATAAACATGCACAGGATCGCGGCCTAAAGCTACAATATGCTAGTATTTTTGGTATTTTGGCTCCACCCCCTTTTGCTTCAGCCCTGCCTACCACTGCAATGCCCCCCCCCCCCCCGCCCAAGAGCTTCTCCAACATGAAATTCGGCCCTCGGACTGAAAGAGGTTCAACACTAAAAGGCAATCACAATAATAATACTAATAATGCCATGTCTGTGTGTGTGTGTATAGAGACATAGATTGCTTTTGAGTAATCAAAGAGCTTGGGTGTGTTGTCTTGTGTAATGCCTGCAATGCCTCTCGTCAGGGTAACTCCAGGCATTTAACTTCGGGCCAGCCCATTTCCCGAATGAGGTCTGGCCAAAGAGAAAAGAGACTGAAGTGAAAAAAGAGACTGAACTAAAGGAACATAAAGAAGTAATTAGCAGGGGAGGGTTCACCGCGCCTCACCCAGACCCCTCTTTTGATGTTAAAATCCAATCTCCCCTTTATCTGAGATCAAGCAAACATGACTGATCTTTGTCGCATGGCCTGTAGGAAGAGAAAATGCGCAGGCAACTTTTGCATCCAAGTTCCAGTTAAGAAGAACCATAACATCCACCACACACCTCCCATGGCCACTTTCTAAAGATCAGAATGTGATCCGGCAGGGCTAAATTAAACCAGGTATATAAGCGGACATATATTTAAGCATTGTGTTTTTTTGTTTCATTTTGTTTGCTATTTCACACCAACATACTATAGTCTCCAGTCAGTGTATCTTAAGGTTGGCACGTGTTTAACTTTGCTCCTGTGCCTTTAAACAGCAGCCTCCACAGGCAGAAATTCCACTGGTAAAGGTTTTCCAGGCAGGGTGCTAAGTGGGGTGGATGAGTGTGGAAGCTTCACCACTCAGATTTCTGCCCGGTGGGCTATTGTTAAGGGCACAGGAGTAACAGGAGTAACAGGAGTAACAAGGTCCCTTCATGACCTTGGATTTTGTGGCTCTGTCTATAACTGGTTTGCCTCCTATCTAGCGGGTCGCTCTTTCAGCGTGTTGGCTAATGGCAGCTCGTCTTCCTCCTTTCCCCTTTCAGTAGGGGTTCCGCAAGGCTCGGTGCTTGGCCCGTTGTTGTTTTCCTTATACATGTTGCCCTTGGGCAAGCTTATTCAATCTCATGGCCTCCAATATCATCTGTACGCCGATGATACACAACTATATCTGTCATCTCCGGAACTTTCTCCTGATGTTCACGATCGTATCTCGGCATGTCTTTCAGATATCTCAGCTTGGCTGCTTCATCGTCGCTTGAAGCTTAACATGGCAAAGACTGAATTGCTTGTTTTTCCTCCTAAACCTTCTCCTCATCTCTCATTCTCTCTTACTGTCAATGATGTTACGCTTACTCCGGTCAAGGAAGCTCGTAGCCTTGGCTTTATCTTCGACTCCTCGCTCTCCTTTATTCCTCATATTGAGGCAGTAGCTAAATCTTGTCGATTTTTCCTGTATAATATTGCCAGGATTCGATCATTTTTGTCTGTCTCTTCTGCCAAGACGCTTGTTCATGCACTGGTTATTTCACGGTTGGACTACTGCAACCTTCTTCTCTCTGGCCTTCCTTCTTCTCACATCAGTCCGTTGGTTTCTGTTCACCACTCTGCCGCAAAGATCATCTTCTTGGCTCGCCGCTCCGACCATGTTACTCCGCTTCTGAAATCTCTTCATTGGCTTCCAATTCACTTCAGAATCCAATATAAACTTCTCCTGTTAACCTTCAAAGCTTTTCACGGTCTAGCTCCTTCCTCTCTCTCCTCTCTCATCTCACACTATTGCCCCGCTCGTGCTCTTCGCTCCTCTGATGCCATGTTTCTCGCCTGCCCAAGGGCCTCTACTTCCCTTGCTCGGCTTTGTCCATTTTCGTCTGCTGCCCCTTACGCCTGGAACGCTCTTCCAGAACATTTGAGAACTACAAGTTCAACCACAGCTTTTAAAGCTCAACTAAAAACTTTTCTTTTTCCTAAAACTTTTAAAACTTGATGTTGTGCAGACTTCTACTGTTACTTTCTACTGTTAGTTTTTCCCTACCCAGTGCCTGCTTACCCTACCCTGTACCTGTTTGCATTCTCTTCCCCTCCTTATTGTTTTACTATGATTTTATTAGATTGTAAGCCTATGCGGCAGGGTCTTGCTATTTACTGTTTTACTCTGTACAGCACCATGTACATTGATGGTGCTATATAAATTAATAATAATAATAATAATAATAATAATAACAGCAGAGAAAAAACCCAATAACAACACAGAAGTGGCAAACCCTATGTTAACCCCAGCCTGGCTGTGGGATATTGGGATTTGTAGTCCAACACATCCGTTGGGCCCCTGGTTGGGGAAGGCTGCCCTAGAAATTCTCTTTTTATTTGTCTATTCATTATTATGGTTTAATTCTCTATTAATATGAGAGAAGAGTTAGGATTGCAAACTGCCCTGAAGGTTTCTTCCAGTTGGGCGGTATCTTAATTGGATAAATAATGAAGAAATGATCATTAAGAGTCCTTTTCAATCAAATCATCAGGGCAGCTGACAATTAAGTGGGTTGTGCGTTGTTTTTCACTAAACACTATTAAAAATAGAAAACGTATAAATAAGCTTCCCCAACCCGCAAAAAAACCCCAAAAGCTAATTACAATACGCAAAGCAGAAACGAAACAGATCAAAAGTTTAAATGTTAAAAAGTGGGGGGGGGGCCTTTACCTGCCTCCCCTTTTCTCGGGCTGTAACTCGATACACGCGTCGCTCACTGGGGGTGCGGGGGGGTGGGGGGCTTCCGATGGGACTTCCTTTTCGATCAGCGCAATCCCAGCCTCTCCACGTCTACACAGACGTGAGTCCCATTGAGCTCAATGGACCCTCCTCCCAGGGAAGCGGCTCCGCGTCTGCAGCCTTCGGAGGAAGCCCCATGGCACTTTCCGGGGCCGAGGCGGCTGGGCTTTGCGCTTCCGCGCTGGGCTTACCTGCTACCGCCGGCCCCAGGGGCCACGTCCAGCCGGCGACCCCCAGCACGGCCAGCGCCAGCGCCGCGATCCGCATGGTCCCGCACCCGTGCGCCTGGCTACGCCGCGCTCCCTGCGCGCCCCGTGGGGCTATCCGCTCCAGCCGGCCGAAACAGCGCCCGCAGCGCCACGCGGAGCTCTTCCCAACGCGCCGCCGCCGCCGCCGCCGCCGCCGCCAACCCGCTAGCTCCCGCCTCCTTTGGCAGGCGAATCCCGCTGGGAAACTCCAGCGCATTGTTTTCAGGGCCTGCCTCCCCGGCGGGGGCAGCCACGCGCTCCCGCGCCGCTGCTGGCACGGCCCGGGGGCGCTTTTGCAAAGGCAACCCGGGGGAGGGTGGGGGGAACCCAGAGGAGACCCTTTTCCTGGCCGCCGACTGAACCGATCCACACAGCCCGCGCCTCTCGCCATCACTCCTGACTTCGGCTGTGTTCGGACGACACGCTAATCAACGGTCGTTTCCCATTCTGTTCCTATTACCCCCAGGGCCGGTGCCAGGCTATTTTGCGCTCTAGGCAAGGTGAGCTGCTTTCACCCACCCACCCACCGCAGGTAGGCAGAGACAGGCGGGGATGGAGGCTGCGTTACCCACCCTCCCACTCCCACAAGCGTCCCGGCTTGGCTTCGGCTGGGTGGGACGCTGTGGTGGGGCGGGCGGCTCCACGTTCTGACGGACGTCAGAACGTGGAGCTGTCCGACCGGCCCCACCCCACCCCAGCGTCCCGCCCAGCTGAAGCCAAGCCGGGACGCTGGGGGGGGGGGGCAGTCGGAGGGCTCCATGTTCTGACGTCTGGCGCATGCCGGAAGTCAGAACGTGGAGCCGTCTGCCCGCCCCCCACCCCAGCAACCTGGCTTGGCTTCGGCTGGGCAGGCGCCCAGCCGAAGCCAAGCCAGGGATGCTAAGGTGGGGGGCGGAAGGGCGGCTTCGGAATGGCACACCCGGAAGCTGCCCTCACTCAGCCAGAGCAGCTCTGGGAGTGGGAGGGCGACTTCCGGGCATGGCGTTCGGCGCCCTCCTTACCTTGGCGCTCTAGGCAGCCGCCCGACTGGCCTCTATGGCAGCGCCGGCCCTGATTATTCCCCCCCCCTCCAGTTGATTAGTGTGTCGTCTGAACTCAGCCTTCATAGTGCCTTGGCAAATCCCACAGAAGTCAGCCTGGTAGGCCGCCCCCACCCCTATCGCGCTCTTCATTTGGGGGCATGAAGCCCCAGCAAGCGGAACGGGACTTGCTTTCCTTTTGAGCGTTCAACACACTCACACCCTTGGTGGCTGGTTAATGCCATCTGTTCTTAACAGTGTTGCAGAATTCTATGATCGTTTTTAAGCAAATCAAAGGTTGTATCTGGAAAGGTCGCTTCCCGTTTAACATGGTTATGCATTGGAAAGGGCCTGTGGCTAGATGCAATGAAGTCATGGATGAATAGACTTGCTTCTAGGACTGCTCTGTAACTAGTCTGTTACTGCTGCAAAAAGAGGCCCGTGGCCTTTAAAAACTGTGCATGCTTACCTGGGAGGAAGTGCCACCGGACACAGAGGGGCTTTGATTGCAATCCTATGCATGTTAAGATAGGAAAAAAAGTCCTACAGCTCCCAGCATTCCCCAGCCACCTGTAGGACTTTTTTTCTGTCTAAACATGCATAGGATTGAGCCCTTAAAAACATCTGAAGAGCCCTGCTGGATCAGACCAACGGTCCATCTCATCCAACGTTCTGTTCACACAGTGGCCTTCCAGCTGCCTGTGAAAAGCACACAAGTGTGCGCAACAGCCGCCTTCCACCCATGTTCCCCAGCAACTGGGGAACATGGGCCTCCTGCCTCTGATACTTAAGGTAGCATATAGCCATCTGAACTGGCAGCCATCAGTAGCCTTCTCCGGGAATTTATCCAACCCCCTTTTGAAGCCATCCAAACTGGGGACCATCACTGCATCTTGCAGTACCAAATTCCATAATTGAACTAGGTGCTACATGTGAAGAAGTCCTTGCTTTGATCTGTCCTGAATCTCCCACCATTCAGCTTCATGGGATGATGACCCCTCCCCCACTTGGGTTCTAATAATATGTAAGCCTATGCGGCAGGGTTTTGCTATTTTATTGTTTTATTCTGTACAGCACCATGTACATTGATGGTGCTATATAAATAAATAAATAAATAAATAAATAATAATAATGGGAGAGGGAAACTTGCATCTATGTACACACCGTAAGATTGCAATGAGCTGCACATCCCTTGTTTGTGAACACACTGAACACACCAAGACTTCTGACCTAACATGTTTGTTGACAGATGGATTTCATTTCATTCGTATGATTGTATCCTGTCTTCAATCCATGATTCAACTCCAGTAGGCTGCCATATGAAAAGGAGGACAGGGCTCCTGTTTCTTTAACAGTTGCATAGAAAACGGAATTTCAGCTGGTGTCATTTTTATGCCTGCAGCACCTGGTGAAATCCCCTCTTCATCACAACAGTTAAAGCTGCAGTTAAAGCCCTGCCCTCTTTTGTATCTGGTCATGCTAGGCAGGGCTCCTGCAGCTTTAACTGTTGTGATGAAGAGGGGATTTCACCAGGTGCTGCAGGCATACAAATGGCACTTGCTGAAATGCCATTTTCTATGAAGCTGTTAAAAGATACAGAAGCCCTGACCTCTTTTCCATATGGTCACCCCAACTCTTCAACTTCAACTTCAACTGTCCATAGACCTCTAGGTAGCGGCTTCTTGCCCACAGTGGAGAGCCTCAGGCCGAGAGTGCTTTTGCTCTCGCACCTACAGGATGTTGAAGGTTTTAGTACCTGGGGAAAGAGCACAGGTTGCTTGCAGCTGCTTGGGAGGGAGAGCAACAGCAAACATCCACAGGACTCCTCCAATGCAAACCCAACCCTCTCCTGGCCCGGTCACCCCAACTCAAGGGGGTGGACCTGGGCTGCCTGGGAGGTCTCCCATCCATGTTCTGACATTATCTAGGCCTGCTTAGCTTCATTTCTGAAACGTCAGGGGCCTGCAGGCCACCTCATAGGTTCTGTATAAGCCCCAGCAGAAGAAATTTGCTTAGGAAGGTCTTCCCCAAAAGTTCCTGCTCCAATAACTTTGCTCGCCTTTAAAGTGCCACAAGACTTTTTGTTGGTTTTGCTCACTAACGCAGCTATCCTGCTGTGGTCTGTCAGTCACCCCCATGTTCCCAGTTGATTAATGGCAATCGACTGAAATTAAAATCATCGTACAAAGCAGGTATTCTTGACAAATGTCTCTTTATGGACCCAGTATTACGTATTACGTATGTGTGCAGAAGGAGACGAGAGAAGTTCTGCTGAAAGACGAGTTATTTTTCTTCTCTTTGTCTCCCCTCCCTCTTCCCTTGTGTGTTGTGTCTTTAGATTATAAGGCTGTTGGGGTGGGGAGGGGAGGGGGACTGTCCTGCTTTACTAATTGCATTGAAGCCAATCCAGGGAGCTGTCTTCATGCCAGGGTGACATCAGGTAATCCCGATGCCAAGGAGGGAGCACAGGGTTTCTGGGCAGCCATCCAAGTCCCAGAGCCACCCCTGCCTTCTTCTTGGGGGAAGGCAACCAATCGCTGGCCGCCTTCCACCAGCCACCCACCCCCACAGGTTGGCCCCGGACTGGCTGCGGAGAGACATTATATGGGGGAAGCCCCATGTTGACATCGCTCCCTTTGAAAAAGTTGGGAGTAAATCCCCTACTTTTCCAGAACACAGCATCACAGAGAAGCCCCATAGTGGCTGCAAAGCTGCATCTGCAGCATCTCATCAACACGGCGCACATCCTCAGCCACCGCGGGGCTTCCTCTGCACGTAGACAGGCCCCAGAAGACTTTTTGGCCAAGGTGCAGGATAAAAATACTTCAAATAAATAAATAAAATTGTGTGTGTTATAATCATGCTCCTAGAGTTTCACATGTGGGTAATCACGGCCAGGATGCAGAAAAAAGCAGTGATACAAGACAAGTAGAACCTGCAACAAGATGTCACGATATGGAGTCGTACTTTTAAAAGTTTAGGGGTGCAATCCTATCAATTGCACCATCGGTGCTCGGAAGCCTCCAAACTCCAGTGGCATGCCAGGCTGAAGCCAGCAGGGCAGAAGGAGCAGCATAGGTGATTTCAAGGCATGTTCAGAGGAGGGCAACCAGGATGATCAGGGGTCTGGAAACAAAGCTCTATGAAGAGAGACTGAAACAACTGGGCATGTTTAGCCTGGAGAAGAGGAGATTGAGGGGAGACATGATAGCACTCTTCAAATACTTGAAAGGTTGTCACACAGAGGAGGGCCAGGATCTTTTCTCGATCATCCCAGAGTGCAGGACACGGAATAACGGGCTCAAGTTACAGGAAGCCAGATTCTGGTTGGACATCAGGAAAAACTTCCTGACTGTTAAAGCAGTACCACAATGGAACCAGTTACCTAGGGAGGTCGTGGGTTCTCCCACCCTAGAGGCCTTCAAGAGGCAGCTGGACAACCATCTGTCAGGGATGCTTTGAGGTGGATTCCTGCATTGAGATGGGGTTGGACTCAATAGACTTGTGGGCCCCTTCCAACTCTATTATTCTATGATTCTCCCTCCCTGTCCTCTCTCTTCGGCAATTTTCACTAGACAGGCTTTTAGCCCATCTAGCAAGAGTGCTTTGGAAGCTTGGAATAACTCATCTCCTAGCCTCTCTGGTCTCCTCCCATCCCTGTCCACCAGAACGCCCCCTTTCTAATCCTCTGCTTTTCCAACCTTGGAGGCAGCCAGTGTGATTCTTTACCCACTGGCTGCAAGGGGTCAAGGGAGGTGTGTGTGTGTTGGATACCCAACTCCCCCTTCCAAGGTTGAAGCACGTTGTCCACCCTCAGAAGAGTTTTTCCAAGAAATCCTGTGGTTCCTGGGATATCCTCCCTAAAAGTTTTGTACAGTGTTTTGACACGTCGTATTTTATGGTTTTAACTGTAACTGCCCAGAGGGCTCCAGCTATTACGAAGTATAGAAATGTAATAAATAAATACACCAAACTATGGGCTCCATCACCCCTACTTTTTCCCCCCCTGGTTTGCCTTCGCAATTTCCACCTCCATTTCATTAGCGCATGAAGCTAATGGTCCCTTTCACATGTGTTTGTGGTTTCGCCACTGTACTGGTGAAATCTCCTTTTGCTTGCTTGCTGTCCCACTCCACACCGCCCCAGCCCACCCCTTCTCCTTCCTCCTCCAGTTCATTGGTCGTTGATGGACATTGTGATGGACAGGTGCCTCCCCCCCGCCCGCCCCCCCGCCCGCCCCCCCACTCTGGCTTTGTTGTCTAGCATTTTACCAATTTAATGCTTCATCAGCTGGGTGCCATTTCAGCAGGCAATGAGAGTAGGGTTGGAGCAGCAAAAGTCCGTTCAACTGAGTCAGCACAAGCCTGTTCGTTCGACACGGCGTGCTGCAGGGGGAGAACCAGCCCGCCCTCCTCTTTCATCAGTAAGACCTCCCTTCAAAGCACACACACCCCCAACAAAGAACATAGCGTGAGGATGGCAATTCATGGGGCAGAAGGGCACTTTAATCCCACCTGGAGGAAATAAACCAGATTTTCCCTGCTCTAGGAAAACACAGAAAATGTTTTCAGGGTGACTGCAGGACAGGCACGATGTCATGTGAGTACCGTGCTGCAAAACAGCAAACCAGGCATGATAAGAGTATGATTAAACGCTGCTGTGACGGAGCCCTGGGTCTTTACTGCAGGGGGAGAGGATAAAGGTAACACAGGCTTCACAGGAGTGGAGAGGTGTTGCTTAAAATGAGGGTAAAATCTGAGAAGAGGGCAGGAACTTTGGAAAAGGTTGAATTTTTATTGTTGATGTTATTGCAATCTTTTTTTAACAGCTTGAAAGGTCCCACCAAACAGCATTTCTTCCAACAACTAGGTTATTCGTTCCCAAGTTGGCGTCTGTTCACTGTATAGTCCATGCATCACCACAAATATCTATCCAGCTGTGCTAATATATCAGGGCTAACATACTGGTTGTTACTTCTGCTTTCTGCCTCTCGGCTTCACCTTCCCGTTCCAATCCATGCCAGAGACGGAACGGAGTAACTCAGCCTTTCCCAACCCAGTGCCCCCCAGTTGTGCAGAACTACAATGCCTAGCTTCCTCCAGTCAGCCATACTGTCAGGAGATGCTGGGAGTTGTAGTCCAACACAGCTGGAGGGCACCAGATTGGGGTAGGCTGGAATAACTGGTGTTTTTTACATTTTCAAACGGGACAGCAGTCATTGCTTTCTAAAGTCATGTTATCTCAGTGTGCTTTGGTGGAAGTCTGAGACCTTTGGCACTTGGCACAAACTAACTGAAATGAATCTACAAAGAGCTTCCTGAATCACCATCTTAAGGATGTCACAAATGGCAGGCAAGGCTCCCACCCTGCCCTTTGCCAGCAACCTCTTTTTCCGCTTCTTCCCTGGCTCTCCACCCTTTTTGTACTTAAAAACAAATGCACCCGCAAAAAAACCTGCCAGAGGAATAGCCTCAGCACCTGGACAAGACCCCTATTGTCCGGAGCTCCCTTGTGAGATGCTGCAGGGTCTAAGAGCCGCCATTAAATTGCCCACCCAGCCTGGAGCAACGGTGCTAAGTCAGGGAGAGGGTGGCTCTGGAGGAGGCCCATAGAATCATAGAATCATAGAATAGCAGAGTTGTTGGAAGGGGCCTACAAGGCCGTTGAGTCCAACCCCCTGCTCAGTGCAGGAATCCACCCTAAAGCATCCCTGACAGATGGTTGTCCAGCTGCCTCTTGAAAGCCTCTAGTGTGGGAGAGCCCACAACCTCCCTAGGTAACTGATTTCATTGTCGTACCGCTCTAACAGTCAGGAAGTTTTTCCTGATGTCCAGCTGGAATCTGGCTTCCTTTAACTTGAGCCCATTATTCCGTGTCCTGCACTCTGGGAGGATCGAGAAGAGATCCTGGCCCTCCTCTATGTGACAACCTTTTAAGTATTTGAAGAGTGCTCTCATGTCTCCCCTCAATCTTCTCTTCTCCAGGCTAAACATGCCCAGTTCTTTCAGTCTCTCTTCATAGGGCTTTGTTTCCAGACCCCTGATCATCCTGGTTGCCCCCTAATTGTGGGGTCATCACTGACAAGGCCCCCTCCCTTGTTGCCATCCTCCGAGCTTCCCTCAGAGTAGGCACTCGGAGGAGGACCTTAGATGTTGAGCGCAGTGTACGGGTAGGTTCATGTCGGGTGAGGCGTTCCATCCCAAGCCATGTAAGTCATTTTCCTCTTCCCTCTCCATCTCTTTTTCCTTGTACATTGTGACTTTTTAGATTGCAAGCCTGTGGACAGGGACTGTATTGTTTTACTGGAGTAAACCACTCCAAGAGCCTTTCTGGCTGCAGAGCAGGATAACAAAAAAAAATTAAATAAAATGTGCTAGCTTTTCTGGCCATTCCAACTGCCTGTCCAAAGCCTCAGAATCGATGCTGCACCAAAAATTTCTCTGACATTTTTTTCAACCATTGTCATTCAATTTGATAGAAAATCAATTACTTTCAAAAAGAAATTCAAAGGAGAAATGGGGTTGGGGTGTTGGATCCTGGATTGGATCCTGGTTTTTATTTTTCCACTGTTTTTACAATTGCCTGAGGACCTGAAAAAAGTGAGGAGTCAGCAGAACATAATCACTTAAAGGTCAACATTTCAGCTGGACACTTATTGAATTATTGAATTATTGTGGGGAATGTATTTTCAGTAATTAATCAATTAGTGATTGCATCAGTGTACAGGTCTGCCTATAGAAGTAGCTGTGTTTTGCATGTTTCTTACTTCCCTCGTCTTACCCCAACTTGATGTATGCTGTATTGATTGAACGTCTGTGAGTATTTGTATATGTGCTGCCATAACTAAATTATTACAACTGTCCGTAAAGGATTGGCTTTTAACTTACAAGGAATCCTTTGCCTCATTGGTCTTTGCTGCGTCCTAAGCTGAGAGCCGCTGCTGCTACTGCTAGTCATTGGTTCAGCCTATAACAGTCCCAACAGGTTAAGGGCTCAGAATTAACACTCTGAGCGCCCAGAACTAATAATTTTCCAACATGGGGTTCTTGTGCTTACTTTTCTTTTGAGGTGGCCATGGAGCCTAACTTACTTAAGAGGTGGCCATGGTGTGTACAGAGATTCATTATACAATCATCTCTGTGGCAGCCTGTAGCCTCCTCAGCTTCCCGCACTTCAGTTAAAGCCATCTTGAAGAAGACATCATGAGGTAATTCTTCCCATGGGGCTTTCTCAGTTCAGGAACGGAAGGTGGACTGGGGGGTCGCTGAACAATAGAAAGATATGTAATAGAAACACTCAGGGCACCCTCGGCCACCTCACAGAAATAAGGTAAGCTAAAAAAATAAAAACAAAACCAAAAGAAATTCACAATTCTGCCTCAGAAAAGTAGGTAAAAAGAAGGGAGAAACAAATTCTCAGGATGCTGAACTTTTATTTGTAAGTTGAAGAGCCCGACACGTTTTGGCCTGTATCTTTTCAAGGCCTTCTTCAGGGCAGGGGCTGTAAACATTTAAAATACATACCGTAAAACCTGGTAGGGACAACATGTAGTAAAATATATTCTTATTCATAGAATCATAGAATAGCAGAGTTGGAAGGGGCCCACAAGGCCATCGAGTCCAACCCCCTGCTCAATGCAGGAATCCACCCGAAAGCATCCCTGACAGATAGTTTGTCCGGCTGCCTCTTGAAGGCCTCTAGGGTGTAATGCCTTGAAAGCCTCTCCCTCTGTTCTTCTCTGAAAAGGAAATCCATCCAACACATTCAATAGGCTTTGGAAGGAATTGAATTATTGCTTCACCAAGTATATTCAATAATGATCTCAACAAAGATCAAGGATTTCTACATTACTGTGACTAATAAATTCCACCGCCAGGATTGCTTCTGTTCAGGGTTCCAGCCTGCTGTATTTTTCTCAGGGATACTTTAACTTGCAAGAGGTTCAAGCAGTTGATGTCCTCTTTCATTTTTTAATGTTTTGTGGCATGCCATGGGATCCCTCTGAGTATGCTGATTTCCCCGCTGTTTACATGCTAACTGGTGATGGCCAACAGTTCTGATGCTTGTTGATCTTTAAACCCCAGTTGAACAGGACAGTCCTTCCAATACAGGACACCTCAAAATAGAGGATGGCCACAGGGCCGGTGCCAGACTATTTTGTGCCCTAGGCAGGTGAGCTGCTTTCAACCCCCCACCCCCACCCCCACCCCAGCGTACCTGGGCGCGGGGCGCCATCTCGCCCACCCAGCTGTCCCGGCTTCAGGAAAGCTGCTCTGGGAGAGTGACTTCTGGGCACACCGTTCTGAAGCCGCCTGCCCCCCACCCACCCCAGCATTCTGGCTTCACTTCGGCTGGGCGCCCACCCAGCCAAAGCAAAGCCAGGACACTGGGGTGGGCTGGTGGGTGTTGCCACGACACAGGCTCTGAACACCAGACCTCACGTCTGCCACCACTTCTTATGGGGCGATACAGGCTCTGAACACCAGACCCGGCCGAGGCTACTCCCTGCTCAAGCCAAGCACCACCACTTGGTACGTCTGAGGCAAGGGATAAAGCCCACCTTCCTCCAAACTATGTGGAGAAAGGGGTTTAAAATGGAGAATGGATTTTAATATATATAATAATGCGCTGTGAGTTATATCTGCTTAGGTGAATGATTGTCAGAGTGGGTGCTGAATGTGTAAATTTAAGATGATAAACGCCAAACAGACACGTGGGATTTTTGTGGTAGTTTTAAAACAAACAATCAAAATTTATTTTTAAAAGTTCATAAGCTTTCAAATAACAACATTTAAAAACCTTTTTGAAACCTTCCATACAATCCTGTCACTCATTCACATACGCGCTTTCCTTTTTCTCACACAATCACTCTTGAACTTTCTTTATTATCAGTATTGATTAATATACTTCCACTACGTGCACACCACACCCTAAAGACACCACTCACTACACTGACTCTCAAATTTCCCAGAACTTAAGTACCATAAATACAGAGAGCACTACAGACTCTAAGAGTGCCTAACAAGTCTCCCTGAAAAGGTTCTCTGAAAAAGAACAAGAACAAGAACTTCTGAAAAGAACAAGAACAAGAACTCCCAATCCCCTCAGTCATTCCCTTATATATATCACTCCTCCCCCCTCCCAAGACATTTTAACTCCACCCACTCAGGCCAACATTCTAAAAACCACAGACTTACAAACCGCAGACCTACATTTGGAATTGACTTGTGGGGTGTAATGCCACAAGTGTGGCTTCACTTCAGCTGGGTGGGCGCCTAGCCGAAGCAAAGCCAGGAGGCTGTGGGGGGAGTGCTGGCGGCTTTGGAACGGTGCGCCCAGCTGGAAGCCGCTCTGGGAGAGCGACTTCCGGGCGCGCCATTCCAAAGCCGCACGCCTGCCCCAGCATCCTGGCTTCACTTCAGCTGGGCGCCCACCTTGGCGTTCTAGGCGGCCACCTGAGTCACCTCTATGGTAGCCCCGGCCCTGGATGGCCCATGGGCACTCCTTCAAATAGAGGATTATAAAAGGGGACAAATGGCCACCCTACAACAGCTTCAGATAGCCTGGTATCCCCTTATCTCCATCAACTAATGGCTTCTCCACCAGGGATTGCTGGACACATTTTGCTGCCTGAGGTGAAAAACAAGATGGCAACCCCACTCATTCTGTGTACAAAAGCTGACCTGGACAGGCAGTTGAACTTACTTCAATACTGGGGATGTGGCGGCATCCTCTACTGTGCCTGAAGGCAGCAGGCTAGCTGATGGAGTGCAGGGCATGTGGCATAACAGCTCTCTCCTCCAACATCCTGCTGCAGCCTCCCCTCAGCTGCTGCCTGAGGTGACTGTTTTACTCTGTCTAATGATAGGGCCGGGCCTCTTCTCACAGAAGAAACTCCATGTAATAATATGAAAGGCGTACAGGGTTCAGCCTGAATGGGTTGTGCTTCCTAGGAGGAGCCAGGAAGTAGTTAAGGGCATCACCCACTGCTTCTGGACTGAGGAGAGAGAAGCCACTGCCTGAGAGAGCTCTGTAGAAAAGCCTTTTTTTTAAATATAAAAATAAAATAAAACTTAAAAAATATGTTTAGGAAGCAGAATGCTTGATTCGATCATACGCAACTGTGTGGCTACAAACCAATATGCCAGGTCTATTTTTAATGCCTGCTTTGCCAGTAGAAGTTGATATAAGTTTTACTGGATTACTGTCCTGTGCTCTGTGTTGGGCTGCCTTTGAAAACCATCCAGGAACTGCAGCTCGTCCAGAATGCTGCAGTCAGACTGCTAACTGGGACCAGATGTAACAACAACCTTACTGGCTCCTAGTCCATTTCCATGCACAACTGGAAGTGCTGCTTATTATCTACACGCGGTGCACGCCATTGTGGCCGCCATTTTGAATTAATTTCTCTTAAAGGAGAAGGAGCGCACGAGCGCTCCACCGAAATTGTAAGGTTTTTTTTAAAAAAAACTACACCTTGCGCTTTCCACCACCCCACCCCCAATGGGCACAGAGCTCACGAAGAGCCAGGGGGAAACCGTGATGGCGGGCCATACGTTCCGCTGTCTCAGGATCATCCTGAGACCACAGAAAAATCAAAATTAATGGGTAGGGCGATATCCCAAGGAAAGGGAGGAATCATCTCTCCCTGCTTCCAGGATGCCCTGTGTGTCATGAGGACACACAGGGACCATCCCGGGACCATCCCTGGGATATTGCCCTGTCTAGCCTTTAAAGCCCTACACAGATTGGGACATTAACTAAAGAACCTCCGTATAAACTTGCCTGTCCTTGTAGAAGTGGTTTGACCTTCTCTTTGGGTTAGAATACAAGACAGGCTGTTAAATTTTTACAATACAATGTAAATGTTGCCATCTTCATGCTTGGTCTTTAAAGTGTATGGCTCTCCCTTAAATTCTCAAAGGAGAGGAATGGCATTACAGGCACTCGCTAGAGCTCTTGTCTGTCAACTAACTATGATCAAGCCGAGGTCCAAATCTCAGTTAAGTCTTTTTGTGTTTGGAAAAGACTTTCTCAACAATGTGTTTATCACCCTAGATGTTCTAGAACATATCCATGCATCAAGTAAGATAATCAGAAAGCAGTTATTTGTATATTCTTGCTTTAGCGTCATGTAGGAATGCTTTTGCAGGATTACGATTTAGTGCTATGCCCTCTGTGTTCTAACAAGGCAGTTAAAAGAAATTACTATTACAACAGTGTTCTTGTGCATTTTGTAAAACAGTGGCTCAGGGTATTGTCCAATATGTTACCCAATGACCTCTTCATAAAGATAGGTGTGGAAAATATTTATCTGCATTTAGATGCAGGAAGAATTAGTTTCACCGGGTGAATTTGCATGTTTTCTTTTCTTTCGTCATAACAATTATATTACTTTGGGTGTTTCCTTATTTGTCCTGGCAGCCCAGAAAGCTAAATTGAGAGCTACGTTCTTTTTGTTTTTGTTTCGGTTTATAACTAAACAATAAAGTTACCATTATATACTAACCTGACGAGGTTTTAAGGTCTTCAGGAGAGAGCATACTAGGTTGGTCACCTGGGGATAACAAAACAAAAAAAAAGACACAGATTTGCATAACATTTGCATACACTGATATAGTAGATAGATAGATAGACAGACAGACAGACAGACAGACAGACAGACAGACAGATGCAAATTTAGGAATAATTTCTATAATTTAAACAAATACAATACATCTCACCATAGCAGAGAAGAAGATGTCCTGTCTGTTCTGTGTGCTGACCAGGTGCAAGATGTTGACGGGCAAATTCAAGTCCTCTGCATTCCCTCCCTTTTTATGTTTCTATATCTTTAACCAGGCTTTGGACTGAGCTGTGATTCAAATAGAGGATTGCAAAGTAGAGGACTGTCCTCTCCAAAGTAAGACACATGGCCAGCCTAAGCCTTCCTCAATGTCCCACCAACATCAGAGGCATATTCGTTGGAGACAAAAGACAGGATCTTCTCAGCGGCTGCCCCCAAGCTTTGGTGCTCTCTACTCAGAACTACAATTCCCATCAAGCACAGCCAGCATAGCCAAGTTAGGGATGTTGGGAGTTGTAGTCAAAAAGATCTGGAGGGACCTAGATTGAGAAGACTATTCTTGAGGAAGAGAAGGCAGTTCCAGAGCCATGACGAACTTATGATGAGCAAATCAGGCATGGCTCTCAGTAAAAAAAACACTACTGAAGTTTCATCTCATGCCATGATCAGTATATCCTCAATCAGGGGCAGGAAACCTCTAGCCCACTGGCCTAATCCGGGCTATGGAGCTTCTCTATCTGGCCTGTGGGAAGACTTGGGTGCCCTCCAGTGGAGGCTGGTGACTCTGAGGCCAGTGGGGTTATAAATCTGCTTTGGGTTTAAGCCAAAACCAGTCAGAAGTCTGAAGGATGTCCCTTTGTCTAGAAACTAGTGGTGGGGCTGGGTGTGGAGGCAGGGAGAGTAATGCCCTTGTAATTGCTGATTTGTGATTGGAGGTAACAAGGGGACTCTCCTGTGCATTCCTCCCAATGGAACATCCGCCACCTATGTAGGCCAGGGACAAAATCGCATCAGGGGCTGACCTACACCCCCCACTCCCGAAGTCACCTGGCCCCTGGCCCCAAAACAGTTCCCAACTCCTGTCATAGACCAAAATGGTAAAGACTTTTTATCCTGCTTTGTGAAGAACTTTAATCTTTCTTCTTTTAAAAGAGGGAATCTCATTCAGAACGCTGGGTTAGGGTGTTTCCAGCAGAACCATGTAGGGTGTGATGCTATGCATGCTTAGACAGAAAAAAGGTCCTACAATTCCCAGCATCCCCCAGCCAGCATTCCCCAGCCAGGAATGCTGGGAGTTGTAGGAGTTCTTTTCTGTCCAAACATGCATAGCACTGCACCCTTAATTTGTTTTTCTAGAGTCCTAGAAAAAAGAAACTTTTGAGTAGGGCTGCCCTGTTTCTCAGTTGTACAGGCTGTACCCATATTCTAGCCAGGCCACCCAGTGCCAGTTTGCATCACTAGTTGGTCTGCATTCTCAGCTTTCTTTTTTCCAAAAAGCAAGTCTCATCTAGCCCTTGTAGAACCAGACATACCAGGCAAAACGTGCAAGCACTATTCTGCCCAATTGTTTTGTGAGAAACTGCCGATTAATAAAGTCACAGGTACGACTGACATTTAGAGGAGTCGTACTAGCCATAGAGATAACAACAGGGGTCAACAACATTGTTGGACCCATGGGGGCATCTGGGAACCTGCTGTGAGCACCACCACGAAATGCCAAATCAGTGGACCGCCGCTTTGGCATCTACCTTTCGAGTCTCGTCTACACCTGCAGCTCTTTGGGGAGTGTGGAGATGGATGATCACAGAGTTTCCCACTACTGGGATCATCCCTCAGGGGCCACACACCAGCGAGCTGACCCAGAGGCAAAGAGGGACTTTCCAGGGTGACAGTTTTCTTTTTTTTTTTTAAAAAAAAGTGGAGACATTTGCACAATTGCGCAAGTGCAATCCTGTGTGGACGAATGACTTTTTAAAAACAAAACAACAAACTTGGTGCTGGAAGACACTGAGCGCCATCCCAAAGATGGCGAAAATGGTCTCCCCCTCACCCCCCGAGGCCCACAGACTCCCCCTGCACAGCTCTGAGCCCGTTTCCTGAGCCCTGCTACTCGTGGGGAAGAGGGAGGACCCCGGGAGGGAGAGCCACACTTCCCCCAGAGCTTGGGATGGTCCCGAGATGGTGGGGAAACATGGGGTAGGGGGAAGCAGTCCCAGCTATCTCGGGAGAACTGAGTGCTCATCTCCAGTTCACCCCGGGATCAGCTGTGCATCATTTGGGCACGCAGGGACAACCTCGTGGCCACCCCGGGATAAATGTCAGGTGTAGATAAGCCCATAGACTGCATCTTATTCCGCAAACACTTTTGCTTCATGTCTGTTGGACACTGCAACGTCTCTTTAATATGGGATTGTCTCGTTTGGTTAAGTGCTGACAGTGCAATACAGCGAATGCTTCTTTTAAACATGTTTTGGCAACATGCAGTAATTGCTTCTTTCGGCACTAATCCTGATGACGCTCAGGCCCATGTTGAAGGCTTTAACGATTGGCCCTAAGGTTTGATGATTTGTGATGTTTGTCCTTTTGATTTGTTTGTTTTCTGATGATCATTGGTTATGTTTTAGTTATATTGTAGGGGTAAAATCCAACGTAAGTCCTACTTAGAACAGACCCATTGAAATGAATGGGACTTAAGTCTCTTCTCCAAAGGTCAAAAACAGACTATTTTTCATAGAATTTTCCTGACCGTTTCCTTTCCCCCCCCTCTTAATTGAATGTACTCAGTCATATTCAACACTTCTGTAACATACAGAACTTCAGAAAACCACATCTGTACAGCTGAAATTTCACTACTTCTTCACTTTGTGGCTGTAAACATAGTTTTTTGTTGTTTATTCGTTCAGTCGCTTCCGACTTTCGTGACTTCATGGACCAGCCCACACCAGAGCTTTCTGTCGGCTGCCACCCCCACCCCCCCCAGCTCCCCCAAGGTCAAGTCTGTCACCTCCAGAATATCATCCATCCATCTTGCCCTTGGTCGCCCCCTCTTCCTTTTGCCTTCCACTTTCCCTAGCATCAGCCTCTTCTCCAGGGTATCCTGTCTTCTCATTATGTGGCCAAAGTACTTCAGTTTTGCTTTTAATACCATTCCCTCAAGTGAGCAGTCTGGCTTTATTTCCTGGAGTATGGACTGGTTTGATCTTCTTGCAGTCCACGGCACTCTCAGAATTTTCCTCCAACACCACAGTTCCAAAACATCTATCTTCCTTCGCTCAGCTTTCCTTATGGTCCAGCTCTCGCAGCCATAGGTTACTACGGGGAATACCATTGCTTTAACTATGCAGACCTTTGTTGTCAGTGTGGTATCTCTGCTCTTAACTATTTTATCAAGATTTGTCAGCTGTTGATAAATTCCAAACCAGCCTCGTAGTACTATTCTTTTACTTTCTCTTTGATATAACCTAATAGTGTAAACAACAGCAATGATATCATATGTACAACCATTAAGGGTGCGATCCTATGCATGTTTAGATGGGGGCGGGGGAAGGCCTACAATTCCCAGTATGCCTCTGCTAGCCATGCTGGGAGTTGTAGGGCATTTCTGTCTAACCATGCATGGGATTGCGCCTTAAGGGTACAATCCTGCTGGATTGCTCCTTGCTAGAGAGATGCTTACAATCTCAGAGACTTCCAAGTAACCAATACCCCACTGGGCTGCTGTCTTCCAGCCTGGCTGAAGGAGAAAGGGGATATTTTTTTCCTTCTCCATCTTTGTTTTCAGCATTTCCTACTGGACAAGCCTCTGAGCAGCAGGTTTCAGTCAGAACTCTAAAAAAGTTATCCAAGATGTGAAGCACCTTGGATGGCTGCATTAGAGTTCTGACTGAAATCCAGAGCGGATTCAACGCCCCACTGAGATTGCAGCCACCAGCCTCCACTGTCTCTGAGCCCATCTAGTGGAGTTGGGCTGTCCGGGGCTTGAGAGGCCTTTTGTCCAGCAGATCCTCAGTCTCTCCCTTTCCCTAACCTCTCACCAACACCCACCCCTTCTTACCCTACCCGAGACCCTAACAGCGATCTCCAAAGAGAAGGCACCACAGCCTGCACTGGCTGTGAGGTATATAGGGTTGAGGTGGGAGACCGGGGGGGGGGGGGATCTACACTACTGCTTTTAAAGCACTTTAAAGCACTTTGAAAACTTTTTGAAAGCTGTATATGCAGTGTGTCCTGGGCCCCAACAGTTGTCAAAACTGTTATAAAGCATTTTAAAGCGCTTTAAAGCAGTAGTGTAGATCCCCCCCAAGGAATTGGTCTGTGAATTAATGATATAAAGCTCCATCACACCACGTTTTTCCCCTCAGGTTGTTCCCGCACTATCTGCCTCTGCTTTGACAGCACGTCAAGCACGTGCATTTCACGTGCATGCATTGTTGTGGGATTTTGGCGCTATTTCAGCGCGTGCACCCTTTCACCTGTGCGGGCTCTCGTCTCTAACGTACTGCCTTGTCTCCTCCCTTCTCCTTCCCTTGCAGTTCATTGGTTGTTCTGGCTGGGAAGGACTTTGAGACAGACGTGGGACGTAGGTTCCTTCCCCCACCCTAATTCTTATTTTCCCATGTTTTCTTTTTTATTTCTGTGCAAACGCAATCGAATGCAATTCTGGTAGCCTGAAATGGTGTAATGATGCAATGGTGTATTTAAGGGATTAGGGAAAGTTAACCCCTTGCATGTCCACGGACTGGTCTATTTATCCTCATTTCAACAAAGTATGTTGCACTGTAAAACTTAGGAGAAAGGGGGAGGGAGAAAAAGAACACACAAAGCTTTCCCTAGGATCCTTATAAACTGAGTTGGAGGACCAAAAGTATGATGGACTAACTCAGCGAACTCCGTACCAATGATCCAACAGATGTTCCCAAGGGGAATGATGAGGAAAGGAAATTGTAATGGCGTCCTGGAATTTAAAGAGTCGGGATTTACCCTGTCTCCTTGCTTTGAAGCAAAGTCACCACAATCCTTCCACCATGTGGCCTTGCTTCGGCGTCAAGCTGGGGGCGTTCTGGGGCAGATGGTGACCACTAATAGGTTGCTGAAAGAGTGGGAAGGCCAGGCAGGGGGCAGGGGCAGGCCCCACGAGCCAAATGGCCGCTGGACAGCCCATGCTCCCTCCTGCCATGGGGATTTCCCGCCCCCACCCCACAGCAGCGATACGGCGGTGTTTTACACAGAGGGAGCGGCAAAGCGGCGCTGTGAAAACACCCTCTAAGACCATGCTGGCTCCTGAAAATTGGACACGATGGATGCTATGATGCCTCAGATCAGTTTACTTCCTATAACCTTTAAAAAATATATCCTATGGCTGAATAAATTTTGCTGTACCGTCTATACAACTGTCTAGGCTGTGGGCTCATCTACACCAAGCAGGATATTCCACTATGAAAGTGGTATGAAAGCTAGGGTGACCATATTTGGGAAACCAAAAAAGAGGACACCTAGCGTGGGGGGGGGGGGGGAAGCAGCTTTCTGAGTCCTGCAAAAAGTATGTTATTCCCCCGCCACCTTAAAGAACCCGATTGGAGTGGAGGAGGGGAAAGGATTTCATTCTGCACCACCACCATCCACTCCAATTGGGGCCTTTTCTAGAATGTCCACGAATGACCCACTTTCCCCTTTAAGACCTCAATTGGAGCTCCGGGTGGGGGAATGATGTGCCTCAAGAAAGCATGTCACTCCCTCCTGCCATGCTAATGGCAGCCTTAAAGGGGAAGGTGTGTCATTCCAGGACATTATTGAAATTTATAGAAAATCCCCCCTGACACCATGGAAAGAACAAAAACCAGGACAAATCCGGGGAAATCTTGACAGTTGGTCACCCTAATGAAAGCAGTATATAAAAGGCGGGAGCCACCTACTTCTTTATAGCAGTTTTGAAGTGCACTGCAGGAGCCATACGACTGCTTTATAGCGGTACTGAAGTGCACTGACAAGTGTTGGGGCCCAGGACACTTCTACACCAAGCAGGATATAACACTATGAAAGTGGCACGAAAGCAGTATATGGTCTGTGTCAATGGGCCCCAGCAGTTGTCAGTGCACTTCAATACCGCTATAAAGCAGTCGTGTGACTCCTGCCTTTAACATACCGCTTTCCTACTGCTTTCATAGTGGAATATCCTGCTTGGCGTAGATGACAGAGCACAGCCTAGACAGTTGTATTGAGGAGGAATTAAAAGAAAGGTCAAAAGTGAAAGCGAGAAATCTTTGCTAACTCAGCATGGAGGGTGGGGGGGTGGGGAACGATGATTTGTGCAGAGCAGCAAAACAGCAAAAATAAAAACCACCACTCCTACCTCCAAACCACACACTGTTGTGGAACTCATTGACCCTCCACCGTTCAAAGAAGTGGCAAAGGGAAGTGAAATGTAATTCAGTCCAGAGGTGGGAGCCCAGTTTCAGATGCAGGGGATGGACTCGCTTCTCCTTTAAGGAGAAATTCCTAAACATCCAGATGAGGAAGCTGGCACTATAGACCGCCCTTCCCCAACCTGGTGTTGGACCAACTCCCAGCATCCCCCAGCCAGCCAACACATCTGTAGTCCAATACATCTGGATCCAGTGTTGGATCCAGGTACTGGAGGCCCCTGTGGCAAGACACCCTCAAGAGACCCTTTCCTTCAGTGAGTCTACCTTTTCATCACCATTTTGCTGTCACATGATTGCTATCACTTGCTCGCTGACAGACAGAGAGCCAGTGAGTAAGTAGGCAATGGCATTTACTGTTCCTCCTTCTCATCACCATTGTTGTCTGGGCCAGAGCGAGAACAGATAAACTACCAGATTGCAGTGGTAAAGAGGAGGAAGCCCAGTAGGGGAGAGGACCTTGTCAGTAGGCCATTCCATTGAAAAGATTGTTCTTGTTTAATAATAACAATAATAATAATAATAATAATAATAATAATAATAATAATAATAATAAATTTATTTCTTACCCGCCTCGATCCAAAGGGAGAGGCGAATAAGAAATAAATAAATATATCTGACTTTTATACTGTTAGTTTTACTCTACCCTGTGCCTGTTTGGTGCATTCTCTTCCCCTTCTTATTGTTTTATTATGATTTTATTAGAACGTAAGCCTATGCGGCAGGGTTTTGCTATTTTATTGTTTTACTCTGTACAGCACTATGTACACTGATGGTGCTAAATAAATAAATAAATAAATAATATTAAACAAGAACAATCTTTTCAATGGAATGTAAATAACAAAAAAAAAAAGGTCTTCAACAACATTAGAACAGGAATCAATACAGCTTAAAAATTCTTGATTTCACATTGCTCTGGATAGGCCTGCCGGAAAAGGCTAGTCTTTAAGGCTGCCTTAAAATCACACAGAGAGTTAATTTTACGAATCTCCTCCGGCAGGCCGTTCCACAATCTGGGGGCGGCAGAAGAAAAGGTCCTCTGGGAAGCTGCGGCTTCCTGGCTCAGCTTCCTTTCCAAGCACCTTGAAATAGCTCCACGAAGACAGAGGTTTGGCTGCTGTTCACAGCATACTCAAGCCAAACAAGTCGTGACAAAAACTGTGGGTGGACACTGACATTCCCCCCCCCCCCAAGCCTTTGGGACACCGGTTTTAGAGTCCATTTGCAAAGTGGCATGTTTAAATCCCGGGGGTATGAGCTCATTGCAAATTATGACCCCTGGATTTTGGATCTTGGAAATTTGCAACAGTATTATTTTAAAAAATATGACTCAAAGGAAATCAATCATTCTGAAAGAGAAAATAAGAGGGTATTCCCCCCTCCCAAAGTTTCCCGAGATTTCCAGTTTTCCCAGTGGAAAAACTGGATCCCTCCTATGAAAAACAAACGAACTTGGTTTTCTCCTGATTGGTTCCATTTTCGTGCACAGTCACATCTTTACCACATGCAAACATCCCTCGACCTTGGATAGGTGTCAGGTTGTTGCCTTTGGACAGCCCTATGTCTTTAACAGTTGTATAGACAAGGGGATTTCAGCAGGTGTCATTGTTATGCATGAAGCACCTGGCGAAATTCCCTCTTCATCACAACAGTTCAAGCTGCAGGAGCCCTGCCCTCTTAACCAGATACAAAAGAGGACAATTCCTGCAGCTTTAACTGTTTGGCTTGTTTTTCCTCCACTTAGGTTCCAAGACTGGAAGGAAGCTCAGGTGAGTATATGCTGGGGGGAAGGAGTATGTAGGCTGAGGGGCATTTGCAAAGGAGAGTCAGAAGCAAGAATGGGATGTCAATGTCAACCATTCTCCCCCCCCCCCCCACAGCCACCCCTGAACTCTGGGCCATCCCAAGACATTTTGCTGCCTGAGGAGAAAAACAAGATGCTGCCCCCTCCCATTCCAGCAGCACTGGCAGATGACTCTTGTCATCAACAATGATAATGGGACAGCATCCTCCAGTGCACCTGAAGGCAGCAGGCTAATAAAGCAGCCCGCAGGGCATACAGTGGGCCTGTTCAGACAACAGGCTAAGCCATGGTTAGGCTGCTAACCCCTTTGCAGCAAATGGTTAGTAAGCATATTTAAACCATGGTTATGTAGCCACCATGGTTAGGAATGGTTCGCATGACACACTAAGGCATTGTTCACATGACGAGCCATCATGTTTAGTGCAGAATGCTCAGCTACCGTGGCTTAGTGTGTAGGGTGACCATATGAAAAGGAGGACAGGGCTCCTGTATCTTTAGAAGTTGCATAGAAAAGGGAATTTCAGCAGGTGTCATTTGTATATATGGAGGACCTGGGGAAATTCCCTCTTCATCAAAACAGTTAAAGCTGCAGGAGCTATACTAGAGTGACCAGATTTAAAAGAGGGCAGGGGCACCTGCAGCTTTAACTGCTGTGATGACGAGGAAATTTCACCAGGTTCTTCATATATACAAATGACACCTGCTGAAATTCCCTTTTCAATACAACTGTTAAAGATACAGGAGCCCTGTCCTCCTTTTCATTTGGTCACCCTATTAGTGTGTCGTCTGAACAGGGTCAATCTCTCCTCCAACATCTTGCTGCCCCCTCTCAGCCCCCAGCCGCCTGAGGCAACTGCTTCACTCTGCATAATGGTAGGGCCGGCCCTGCCTGCACTGCTGTGTATTGTGTTGTGTTTTTACGTTGTTGTAAACTGCTTTGAGATCAAGTCAGAAGAAGGGTGGTGTAGAAAAGGAATACATTGGCATGACTTCAGCAGGCACAGATTGGGAGGAAGTTGGGGGGGGGTTGTGGAGTTTGTCTTGTAGTTTCACCCTCCCTCTCTTTACCCATTGAGTACAGTCATTATTGCTCACTGCGGTTTGAGGCTGCATGTTGGCTGAGTCATAACCAAATTACCCTAAGCATCCAAAAGGTCAGATTGCTATTTTCCTGATTATCCTTGGTAAAGCACCTGTTCGAGCAGACGTTCTGGCTCTACATAAGTATCAAGTAAGGCCCAGTCATGGAGACACACTAGGCAGTTGCCTGTCTCTACAGCATCCTGAGACTTTTCTCCCCCTTTTTGTGTTCCACTTGGATATTCACCCACCTTGCACCCTAGCTGCCTGAGGCCCCAAATCAAAAGGGCACCAACGTCAGCTACATGAAGACCATGGCCCACATAACCCTTTCTCTAAGGGGACTGCCCTACCCTAAGGCAAAGTGAGGCAACTGCTTCAGGCAGCAGATACTCAGAGGTGGCAGCAAGGTATTGCAGGACAGAGTTGTGTATCATGCAGCTTCCTTTGTGCCCCCTAAGTCAGCCTGCTGCTTTCTGTGTGGTGGAGGATGTGCAGCCCCATTGCCAGAGTTGGAGAGTGGTTCAACTACCGGTCCATTTGGTGTTTGTACATGGAAGGGGGCAACATCTTATTCTTTGCTTCAGGCAGCCAAATGTTTTGGGTCATCCCTGGCTGCAGACCCCAAGCACAGCACCTAACGGGACCCACTAGCTAGCCCAGATTCCCAGTTTTCAAATAAGTCTATGAGTGTTTCCTTCCAGTTGCTGTACCTTACAGCAGCTGAAAGGAAAGGAAAGGAAAAGAGAAGGAAGGAAGGAAGGAAGGAAGGAAGGAAGGAAGGAAGGAAGGAAGGGGGTTTAGGTTACAATTCTGTGTGCACTTACCTGAGAGTAAGTGTGGTTGAACGCAGTGGTCTCCCCCACCCTAAAATGACATACATAGGATATACTGTAAGACAATTATGTCTTTCTAGTATATCTATTTTTATTCTATTTTATTACATTTATGTTCTGCCTTTCCTCCATAAAGGCCTGCCCATTTTTATCCTTACAACATTTTTATCCTCTGAAGTACATTATGCTAAAAACCAGTGACTGATTCAAGGTCATGCAGTGAGCAATTGGGGGGGGGGGATTTGCTGCCCCTACTCAGGCAGCCAAATGTCTCTCTCCGTGTGTCTCTGTCTCTCTCTTCTGCCCTGTTTTGCTTTCATGTCCAAATGAGGTGGTGAGTCAGTTGCGAGACTCTTCTCAGGAGCCCTTTATTGTGCACTCGTGGCGGGTCATTCACAGAAATTTGTAGGTCCTTTTCACAATGCCATCAACCACCAGTGCCTCTCCCGTCGCTTTTAAGCTTTATTCCGCCATTTTTTAACTTGCCAAAACTGCAGTAATATTTCCGGAATATTGCAGCCCTATCTATTGGCTGTTTAAATGCAACATATGGAACTTGCACTCAAAGCAAATCTCCCCCCCCCCAAAAAAAGGGGGAAGCATGTGTATTGCGCTGATTGTAATCTCACAAAGATTGTAGAAGAAGAAGTTCCACTAAGGGTGCAGGATTTTTGCTTCCATGTACAGAAGACATGTGTCTCTGTCAGTAGTATCTGTGTGGGTGTGGGCATGGGAGTGTGTTTATGAGAGAATTCCCTGTGTGTGTTTATGTTCGGCTATTGAGAGCTATAGAGAGCTTCGGCTATTGGGCGGTATAAAAATGTAATTAATAAATAAATAAATAAATAAATAAATAAATAAATAAATATGTTTCCTGTGCTGTAGGCTGTGAAAGGGGAAGTGAGAAATGGGAGCTTGCGCGCCTATTGAAGTTCTCTGAAATGGATGTGCCTTTTGCTCCCAGGAAAATGCAAGAGATGATTTCGCCTAAGACATGTGATGACAGGAGTTTTCTGTTGCTTGTTGTACATAATATACCTTTCATTTGTGTATGTGTGGCCTGGTTCCGCAGACACTCTGGGCTTTGTGGTTAGCTTAACCATGTTCTGCTGTGGTTAACGCTAACCACATGCGGAATGCTTGCAGACAACCCTTTTAACCCTTTTGTGGTTAAGTTTTCCTTAACCACATGCTAATCACAAAGTGGTTAGTGGAGCACCAGATTCCTCCAGGCGATCCACCCGGTATCCCAGCAGCCCTAGCGCTGGGAGCCCTGGCAGTTACGGCCATCATTTTATCGCAGGCACCAATGAAATCAGCAATAACACACCTGCATCGCCCCATTTAGTGAGCGGTTCCTTTGCTTTCTGCATCGCCATGCCTGCTAGACCTCTACAGTCATCACAGGGGAGGCAGAAACCTTCCGGGATGGCTGTGCTAGCTACGTCATCAGGCAGTGCCACCACAGTAGTCAGAAACTGGGGGGGGGGGGGTAATGGCACCTCAACGAGGTAGGAGAAACGGATGTTTCGCATGGGGAAATTGCAAGAGGGGATTTAAAAAGCTCTACTGTAAGCATGCTTTGCTAAGAAGAGCAAAAATGCTCAAAAAAATTAATGCGAAACATGATACAGCAGCCACAGCGAGCGTATCAATCGGTAGTCCAGAGCAGCCATAGAGTCTGCTGGCTAGAGTGGCCCCGCTTAGTTAGTCCACTCTGTACTGGAAGCTCTATGCCTTAACCCCTTAACCACGGCCCCTTAACCACAGACACATGTCAGACGTCACTTTAGCCATGGTTAGTGCCACTAACCAGGCTGCATAACACAATTAGTGAGCCTAACCACAATGTGGTTAACAGGGCAGATGGTTTGGGAAAACGTGTGTCAGATGACACCGTAAACCATGGTTAAGCATTCCGTTAACCATTTTGTGGTTAAGCAGCACGGTTTAGCGTGTTGTCTGAACAGGGCCTGTGTGTGTGTGTGTTTGTGTGTGTGCAAGCGCGCACAGATGTCATGTGTGAATTCAGTGTTGGAAGCAGAGTAGGGGGCCCAGTATAGCATGCTGCCCCCTCCCCCAGGGGCATTCATAGTCTTGATCCAGCCCTGTTGAAACTTTGGATCACTTTGCTGGTCCTTTTCAAGGAAGGGCTATACACAGAAGAAGCGTAGCAGCTTGTTAGCAAAGTGATACCCCTTGCATTTCAAGGGAAACAAATCAAGAGATTTCTGCTCTTCACCAGCTGCTCAGGGTTACAAAGGTGCTGGGGGAGTAGTAGATACTAACTATAAAAATGAGAAAACCATATGCTGACCAGCTCTTGATCCACTGTCTTGCTGTTCACCATATGATAAGAGATGGACATGGGCTGGGGGCATATTTTAATTCTCCTAGGAGAGCAAAAATAAATAAATCTGGGTCCTCCCTGGCTATAGGAAATTTGAGACTGCAAAGAGACAGTAGAGTTTAAGGGGCTGCCTAGACGCTTTGAATGCCCAACAGACGCATCACAGTGGAGCTGCATCGGTTATATGATGCAGCAGCCACCTCACAGCCAGCGCGGGGCTTTCCTGCGAAGCTGCGTTTTGAAAAAGTTTGGGACTTACCCTGAATTTTCCACTGGAGCGAGGCACAGCCACCATCTAACCTTGCTCTGGAGACGTCCCTGGGGGGATGGCAACCCCCGAATGGTCACCGTCCACCGGACTAGTGTAGATCCGGCCTTGGCACCATCAAGACATCCCCCATGAGAGCTAAAAGGGCCTGGAGAGAGGGCGCCACATTTCCACCATGTACACATCTTTAGTCCCACTTTCCCCTCTGATCAAACAGGCTTCGGAAGCGATGCCAAAATAACTGGTTAACAGAATACTTAACCATGGTTTACGGTGTCGTCTGACACACGTTTTCCCAAACCATCTGCCCTGTTAACCACATTGTGGTTAGGCTCACTAACTTTGTTCCGCAGCCTGGTTAGCGGCACTAACCATGGCTAAAAGTGACGTCTGACACGTGTCTGTGGTTAAGGGGCCGTGGTTAAGGGGTTAAGGCAGAGAGCTTCCAGTACAGAGCTTCGGCCATTGGGAAGTATAAAAATGAAATAAATAAATAAATGTAACAAACAAGCAGCAACCCTTCTTGCAAAGCTGCCTTCAGCTCTCCGAAAACATCTGTCAGGTTTCCAATTAAACCAAGCCTGAAGCGGCAAACAACAAGCAACAAGCCCAACTTTAATTTTAAAAGTTCCACTGGATTAGAGCCTAAACCATTTTAGTTCTTGGAGAAGAAGGGGAGGGGGAGGGGGGAGGTCACGGTTGCCAAGGGATCTGGCTGCAAGTTTATGGGCTTTTGGCCTCAGGCAGTTGTCGCCACCTTCAGAATGTCTATTTCTGGCAGCCTGGTTGATAGACAACAGATTTACACACAAATGTTTCTCTCTCTCTCTCTCTCTCTCTCTCTCTCTCTCACTCACACACACACACACACACACACACACACACACACACACACACACACACACACACAGAGTGTTTTCTTCCAAGATCTTCCTGGCTTTGTGTGACAGTCAGCAACCATTTTGCACTTAACTAAGAGTGCCCACATCTTCCCATGCCCAGGGTAGATTTGGGAATGTGTCAAACAATTACAACCAGCTTGTTGCACAGTTGTTGTTGTTGTTGTTTACATTTACATACCGCCCCATAGCTGAAGCTCTCTGGGCGGTTTACAAAAGTTAAAAACAGTGAACACCCAGTTCCTTCTGCAAGTCCACGGAGGTTGCAGCAGCCTCCCCAACCTGCTGCCTTTCAGTTGTGTTGGACTGCAATTCCCATTATCCCCAGCTAGGAAGAAGATTCAGTTTGGAAGAAGTGCTGCCAGCAAGATGGGGCCGTGACTGCTCATCTGCTTGGTTGCCCCTTTTTTTCACAGCCGAAGCCGTTCCCTGTAAAGACAACAGCGGAATGGCTGTTGGTTGACCAGATCACATGGGTACGGAAAATGGCATTGATAATGTGGACCAGTTGTAAATGATTCCTGAGCTAGGAAATCTATCCAGGGAAAGAATCCTGAGCCACCAGCTGAAAGAATAAACTACACTTTATATGGTTAAAAATCAGAAGTTATCGTCTCAGTTGATTAAAGTCTTCGCTCAATTTTGAGAATATGCTAAACTATGGTTTGTACTAACCATAGGTTAGAACCTAAACCATGGTTTTAGCTTCCGAAGTTATAATCAAACCATGCTTTTTTCAGCTTGTTACAGTATTTGCTTTCTCTACTTGACATTTTCTGTCTGCTCAGCACTCCAGTCTTTATGTTCAACAGCACCCAGACGCTGAGCAACAATTGCCAACCATGGTTTGTCCATTCAGACATCATGCCATATCATGCACAAACCTTAGTTTGCAAACCCACTTCAAACCAGAGTTTCTGATTCTGGTTTGTAGTGGATTGTAATTCATGGTTTGACCATGCAGGCATCACACTAAACCACAGTTAAACTTGCTTTAGCATGGGTTGGAGTTAAACTGAGTCAATACAGCAAACTCAGAGGCATAGTCCATAAACGCCAGCAATACCTGCAGCACATGTGTGTTCTTTCTCCCCAAATTCTTGGCTCATTGCTACTGCTACTGCAATAAACAAAACATCTATTTTAGTAGCTGTTTAAAAAAAAGATCTTTCCTATAGAAGAGTAAAAACAAACTTTTGCACCAGCTTTAAAATGTGATTGTGTCAGAAGCTTGGATGGACCAGAACCCACTTCACCACATGCAAGAAGTGGTCACCTCGGTGGGAAGGGATTGAGTGCTAAGAGAAGATGTGTGTGTGTATGGGATGTGGGTCTATCCATCCCTCTGTCAGCACCATAATGCCAACAGTGTGAAACCTAGAGCTCCTTTGGGGGAGGGGGAGAATGCGTACCCTTACCGTGGCTCTGTTTCCTGCATCTCTTTCACTTCTACAATGAGCTGTAATTCCACGAGGAAGAGAGAAGGAACAGAGCAGCAACCACATGCTTGTTCAGCATCAGTGCAGTTGAATGGGACAGTGCCCGCTAGTGGGCATTTTATGCACAACTTTGCCACATACGGCAGGAAATCCTGACAAATATCAGTTTATCCCGGAAGAGTCAGGTTTTCGGAGGTTTTATTTTTAGTGCTAGAATGGGGAAACAGAGCAGGAGATGCACAGGAGGCTGACGGCGTCATCAGAATGACCCACAAACATCCGTGAGTGGCCAGTAACAAGCGTGCTATAATATGCTTGTTTAAAGACACTCCTAGACACCTGAAACTCGGTATGCATATTAAGTGGTCCATAAAGGTGTACACCACAGAGGCGTGCCCATGTTGTCATAGCCTGCACTCATATCTTCAGCCACTAGGGACAGACTAATCAGCACTTTGCTTTGCAGCCCATACAGTTTGAATTGCGGGGAGATATGATAGCATTCTTCATGTACTTGAAAGATTGTCACACAGAAGAGGGCCAAGATCTCATCCCAGAGTACAGGACACAGACTAATGGGCTCAAGTTTCAGGAAGCCAGATTCCGGCTGGACATCAGGAAAAGCTTCAAGACTGTTAGAGTAGTACGGCAACGGAAACCATGACCTAGGGAGGTTGTGGGCTCTCCCACCCTAGAGGCCTTCAAGAGGCAGCTGGACAACCATCTTCAGGGTTGCTTTAAGGTGGATTCCTGCATTGAGCAGGGGGTTGGACTCGATGGCCTTATAGGCCCCTTCCAACTCTACTAGTCCATGATTCTATGAATTGAAGCCCAAAGAAGACAAGTAGCCACAGAGACAGTTATAAGCCTGCCTCATACCCTCCATTCTTATTGATGGCAGCACATAGGGGAATAGACAAAAGTTGAAAAACTGCAGAACTTTTAACACTGGAGTCTTGGTACGTTTAGCTGTGATAAAGACCCATGGCAGGAAAAAAATGTATCAATTGAAATTAGCTAAGGACAAAGATAAAATATCTGATTTTTTTATACCTGTGGCATGATTTAAGATTATAAGAACTCAAGAGGATCCCTGCTGGATCAGACCAAGCGTCCATCTAGTCCAGCACTCTGTTCACACAATGGCCAACCAGCTGTCAGCCAGGAACCCACAAGCAGGACACAGGTATAACAGCACCCTCCAGCCCATGTTCCCCAGCAACTGATTCATATAGGCTTACCGCCTCAGATTCAGGAGACTAATTTGATTTCTGGATGACTGATTTGCATTTGATATATGCAAATTAGGAACATATGCAACAGCATCACATTATGGAAAGGAGACAAGATATAATTCAGCATTATGAAGAACCATAAAGAAAACTTCCAAGCAGCCAATGCATTCCATCTATATTGTTGTCTGCAAAGTAAAAAAAGGAAACAAACATATGTTGAAAGTACTCTGCACTTTGTCGGCAGCAAGTCTTAAACTTGAAGTAATGTCCTCTTCTTATTTGCTTGTTTGTCTTTTTATTTGGAAAATTAATAATAACTGATAAACAATAATAACAACAACTAAGTCTTAAGAGATGAACTGCAGCCCTTTAGAATACGAGGGGGAAGGGGTGGAATGATGAGAAGCCATTAAAAAAAATCAGTTGTGGGAGGGTTGCCTTCCGGGGAGAGACTGAAAGAAGTGGGCATGTTTAGCCTGGAGAAGAGGAGATTGAGGGGAGACTTGGAAGGTTGTCACATGGAGGAGGGCCAGGATCTCTTCTCGATCCTCCCAGAATGCAGGACATGGACTAATGGGCTCAAGTGACAGGAAGCCAGATACCAGCTGGACATCAGGAAAAACGTCCTGTCTGTTAGAGCAGTACAACAACAACAACAACAACAATATATTTCTTACATGCCTCTCCCTTTGGATTGAGGCAGGGAACAACATTAGCACAACAGATCAACACATCATAAAAATTCTTGATTTCACATTCATCTGGGTAGGCCTGCCGGAAAAGGCTAGTCTTTTAAGCTGTCTTAAATTCAGAGAGAGAGGAGAGAGAGAGAAAGAGAGAGAGAGAGAATTAATGGAGCTAATGACTGAGGGAGGTGGTGGGCTCCCCCACACTAGAGACATTCAAGAGGCAGCTGGACAGCCATCTGCCAGGGATGCGTTAAGGTGGATTCCTGCGTTGAGCAAGGGGGGGTTGGACTCGATGGCCTTAGAGGCCCCTTCCAACTCTGCTATTCTATGGTTCTATGAACCCTGGATTGGGACCCCAGCTCAGATTTGGTCCCTGGGTCAAAATATCCCCCCCCCCCCGCCCAGCATAGGGCTCACTCTGAGAGGGAGAGACAGTGAATACCCATGGTGGACCTTCTTTTAAAGGTACATCTGTATGCATCCTTAACAAGTCAAAATTCCCTTCAGTGGCTGTGGAGTTTGAAACTGAAGGATGTATATTACATCAGGTCATAGACATGTGACCCTCCCCCAGCCACATGAGGGCACCCCAGCCACAATTTGGCACCTCCCCCCCACCCTGCAAGCCCCACTGCTGTCCTGCCGAGATGCACTTCCCTGTTAAAACAGAGCACGCACCTTGCTTGAATGGAAACTTCTGCTCTTCTGAGTTTTCCCGGAAATGCAGTTTTGCTGCTGCAGCACCACCAAAATTCAGCAGCAGTTTGGTGGTACATTGGCATAACTGGTGGCAGCAGGATAGTGGTGATGTACCCCCAGTGGGTTCTGGGGGGCAAGAAGTGGCCCCTGGACTCTGTGAGGTTGCCACCCTTGCATTAAATAGTTCCTCAGAATTGCCAACTGTTCCACAGACTCTTGTAGCTGTGCCATTAATGGTCCCATGATGTGCAGATATTAGTGGGTGATCATGTTGATCTCCATGGAATGAAAAGTTTCCCTTGATATTTTCTTCAAAATTGAGCTGCTCTTAAAAGTAAAAAAGCAGGGTGGATATGTTTTTCTGGCCATTTGGAAACTCTGTGTTTATATGTGTCCATGTACTTAATGTTTTGATCTTAGCAAATATAAGGACACACAAATAGCAAATCACTATTCAAAACTGAAACTCACAAAGGTAACAGAATAACACAAGATGAAGCAATGCATCAGAAAACTGATTTATACTAAGATAACATTTGTCGGTATGATTCACAGTAGTGCCCCTGGGAACTCCTGAAACAGAATGTGTGTCATTGGAATGCAAACACATGAGAAGGAAAAGTAATAACTGTTTGCTCTTTGATAAGTGGTTCAATTACTGTAAATATCTTGCTCAATTCTCAGACTTTACAAAGCCTTCCAGATTTTGTTGTTTTTCTTAAGGAGATCTGGTGTTTCTCGTATGGACTAGATGCAGCAAGCAACTTTAATAGCATGGTGCAACTAACTAGAGGTGCAATATTCTTAACAAAAGCAAGTAAACGTCATCTTGGCTGTACAGAGAACTTCTGCTGGAACATGTTATTTATCGTATCTATGAATATTTTCATATGGGCTGTGCACCACTTCAGTTCAGATCTCAATCCGAAGTGAGGTGATTCAGACTTTTACAACCGCTATTGTATGCAACATTAGAGCTACTAAAAAATACAGAGCCATCTTTCGTAAAAATGGGGCTCTCGTGGAGGATGGGCAGCTGCTGGGCACAATGTGGATTGGTGGGGTTTTTTTCCTCCATGCCCAGCCCATATATATAGTCACAGCAATAGCAATATTTGCCTTCCTGTATTTTATATCTTTTAAATATCTTAGAAGAAGACAAGCACCATCAGTATGCCATTCAATCGGTGGAGGCTAGTGGTTCTAATGCCTGAGTGGTTCTGACTGTGAGTGAAACCTGGAGCATATTCACTACCCCACCAGCCTCCACTGCATTCAATAGTGATTTTCTAACATAATCAGGGGTCCTGGCTATGAGAAGGCCCTGTACCTCAGTGGTAGAACATCTGCTTTGAATACAGAAAATCCCCAGTTCAATCCCTGGTATCTCCAGTTAGGTCTGGGTCAAAAACTTTGTCTGAGAACCTGGAAAGTCGCTTGCACAACACTGAGCTGATGGCATGAACCCCCTTGCTATGATCATTTGGAAAACAGGAAGGTGCCACAAGATGTTTAGTTCTTTCACTGCGGTAGACGACACGGCTACATTTTGGAAATGGAAACTTCTTCTGAAATTCAGTTCTGAGTATCTCTCTTCCATCTTCACCACAAAAGGGTTTCTGGAAAGACCTTGTATAGTTTCACGAGAAAGTGATACATTTAGAAAGTAAATTTTGTTCCTGATTTGCGTGTGTGTTTTAGAGAGCCAGTGTGGGTATAGTGATTAGAGTGTTGCACTGGGTCTCTAGACCCAGGTTCTAGTCTCCACGCAGTCATGAAGCTCACTGGGTGACTTTGGGCCAGTCCTTGATTCTCTGCCTAACTTACCTCACAAGGTTGTTGTGAGGATAAAACAGAGGAGGAGGATTATATAAGTTGCTTTGGGCACCTTGGAGGAAAGGTGGGATATAAATATATCAAATAAGTAATAAACAAATAGAAAAAAAAATTACATCCATGTGCCCTATAGCCAAGTTGCATCCACCAGGCAAAGATTTTATTTCTAGAGTCCAATGGGGGTGGGAAGTGGTGGAAACCTTGCTGAATGTTATCTGTAGTGCACATAAGGTGGCAAGGTGTCTTCCTTTACCAAGGACAGCTCTCTCTTTGAAGGTGTCCTCTATTTTATGGGATGTCCAGACCATGTCTGGATTAAAAATAAAGATCCCTTAGAAGGGAGAGCACCAACAACATTATCCTCCACGGCCTCTTCTGCTCTTTGCAACCATTATTATGGGATTTTTTTCCTAACAAGGAAAGTCTGGTATTATTTTGAAATGATGGATTGAGAGCCTCATGTAATTGTGCAATTCTGCTGTACCACAGCACCATCTAGTGGTTGTATAATGAAACATATAGAAAGCAGAAGAAGCAGTAGCAACTGCGTAGCTTGGGACCGCGATACTTAAGAGAGCACCTCTCCCTATATATGCCTGCCTGAGATGTGAAATCTGTTGAAGGAGCCCTCTTCTACGTCCCACCTCCGTGAGACATACATTATGGTGGGACACTGGTTGGGATTTTTTTCTGTTGTGGCACCCCGGTTGTGGAATGCCCTCCCCTTGGAGGCCTGACTGGCACCGATGCTGCCTTCATTTCAGTGCCAAGTTAAAATGTGTTTTTTATCAAAGCCTTAGAAGGCTAAAGCTGCACATAGTTTTAATTGTTTTTAATTGCATTTAAATTTTCTAATGGGTTTAGCCTGTTAATGGTTTAATAAGTTTTTAGCTGTGTACATTGTTTAATGTTTTATATACTGTTTGATATAAAGGAGGGCCAGGATCTCTTCTCGATCCTCCCAGAGTGCAGGACACGGAATAACGGGCTCAAGTTAAAGGAAGCCAGATTCCGGCTGGACATCAGGAAAAACTTCCTGACTGTTAGAGCAGTGCGACGGTGGAATCAGTTACCTAGGATATTGTGGGCTCTCCCACACTAGAGGCCTTCAAGAGGCAGCTGGGCAACCATCTGTCAGGGATGCTTTAGGGTGGATTCTTGCATTGAGCAGGGGGTTGGACTAGATGGCCTTGTAGGCCCCTTCCAACTCTGCTATTCTATGATTCTATGATTTTATAGCTCTGCTGCCCTGAAATCCCAATGATATAGGGTGGGATACAAAAGTTTTGAATAAATAGTGAAAGAGACCCTAAAAAAAAACAAGGGAATGTCCCTGGTAAACAGGAATAAGAACATAAGAACAGAGTGACAGCTGTGCTGCGTGAAACCAAGGTCTATCTAGTCCAGCATTCTGTTCATACAGTGGCCCATGGGAAGCTCACAAGCGGGACATGTGTGCAACAACACCCCCAGGCCCATGTTCCCTAGCAACTTGTGCACACAGGCTTACTGCCTCGGATACTGGAGGTAGCATATGGCCATCAGAGCTAGTAGCCATGGATAGCCTTCGCCTCTAGGAATTTATCCAACCCACTTTTAAAGCCATCCAAATTGGTGGCCATTACTACATCTTGTGGTAGTGAGTTCCATAGTTTAACTATGCGCTGTGTGAAGAAGTCCTTCCTTTATCTGTCCTGAATCTCCCACCAATCAGTTTCATGGGAGGACCCTGTTGGGTCTAGTATTATGGGAGAGGGAGAAAAATGTCTCCCTCTCCACTTTCTCCACAGCAGGCATAACTTTCTACACCTCCATCATGTCTCCCCTCGGCCTCCTTTTTCCCAGGCTTAACAATCCCAGCTGCTGTAACCTTTCCTCATAGGGGAGATGCTCCAGCCGCTTGACCATTTTAGTGCGCCTTTTTTGCACTTTTTCCAGCTCTACAATATCCATTTTTTTTAAAAAAAGCAACGACATAAACAAATGAAACAGCTGAAGTGCCCCTCACCCTGGGCGTGGTCATCTCTTGGAGGGAGCAGAGGGGACTCATGGCCTCAGAGCGTTTCGGTCCCCTGACCGGCACTGCCACTCTTACGGAGCCTATCTATGGAAGCAGGTCAAGCGGGCAGGGGGCATCTGGACTGTCTCAGAGCATCAGAAGAGCTCTGCTGGGTCAGGTCAAAGGTCCATCTAGACCAGCGTCCTGTTTCTGACAGTGGTCAGCCAGATGCTTCTGGTTTAAAAAGGACTGTTTTTCCTTTTTCATTGTCTGGGTTGGCAGCCAGCAACAAAGAGCAACGCTGTGTTAGTGGTTAAATAAATCCCCAAACCTGAGCAATTGGCAAACCTAGGAGCTAGACCTAAGAGTGGGCAACTTTTTTTTTCTGTTGAGGGTTGCATTCCCTCCTGGCTCAATCCTTTCCCCTTCCTGCAACCCTCTTTTCTCTCACTTCCTGCCACCCCCTTTCCCCTTTCCCCTCTCTCCGTCTTCCTTTCTGTCCAGCGAGTTGCCTGGGGAAGGGACCCATTGCTCTCGCCAGAGGGGTGAGCTGGGAGCAGTCTTCACGGCACCGAGTTGATACCGCTCCGCCCCCAAACCCCGCAGTATGGCTGGTGCAGGGTGGCAGCGAGTAATCTGGATGGAAGGAGGCCCGCCTCCTGTTCTCTGCCCAGGTGGATGGTGACCAATCAGGGGTCGCTGTCCACCCATCCGTGACTCCGGACCGAGGACAGATGGAGGACGCACCGGATGCACCTTGCGCCGGAGGAAAAAGTAGGTCGGGGTGGGTGCACAGTGGCTGCCGCATCGTATAATTGACGCAGCAGCAGCACGCACCCACCCTGGGTGCTTTCTGGGTGCTTAGACAGCTCTTTAGTCACATCCAGAGGACTTTTGAAATTAGGCAGAAGGCTGTAGGTTGCCAACGCCTGAGCTAGGCAGAGAATTTAAGGGCACCCAGAAGGCAGCCTCTCCCCCTGATTCTACAGAACCCAGGAGCTGTTGAATTCAGGGGCAATGTGGTCTAAACTAGAACATGCTCTCCCATAATGCTCTTCAGGAAGTCCCTTTTGACTTCCCCTCATCCCCACCCCAGACCTTTTTTTATATATATTATTATGAAAAGGAAGCAACTTTACTTGGAAAGAACATCCAAAGAATGCCATTAGCATCCAAGCACTTCACTTCCTTCTTCTGCTTGACCTTCTGGCCTCCCTTTGTCATGTTATAGACTGGTGAACTGAGCTAGCTTTGCACGGCTTGGAATAGCCCTCGGTTTGATACAGCGAAGGTTTCGAGCACACTTTACTGAGCTGTTAGAGTTGGACAGATCGTTCCCTCCCAGTCTGAGTGAAGGCTTGCCCACTGGCGCCCCTTGACATGGCCCCTGCCATGGTGCATCCCTATAGACTTCTGGGGGAGGGATCTGCCCACTCCATTCCCCTCCTAAAAGTCTCTTTTGGTGGGGGGGGGGCTGCCCTTCTGGAGATGTGATGTGTTGTAGGTCGGAGTTAACCTGTCCACCTCCATGCATGCTCAACTTTGACATTTGTAAATCAACTCAGCTATTTCAAAATACCCTAAATCTCCAGGGATCCCTCCATCCACAGGAAACCAAACCTGGGTAAGCGCTTCGCCCCTGGAACCTTCACACCACCCAGAGAACTGGGGCACGTGGAATATGGCATGTTAAGGTAGGGTGACCATATTTGGGAAACCAAAAAAGAGGACACCTAGTGTGTGTGTGGGGGGGGAAGCAGCTTTCTGAGTCCTGCAGAAAGTACGTTATTCCCCCGCCACCTTAAAGAACCCGATTGGAGTGGAGGAGGGGAAAGGATTTCATTCTGCACCACCACCATCCACTCCAATTGGGGCCTTTTCTATAATGTCCACGAATGACCCACTTTCCCCTTTAAGACCTCAATTGGAGCTCGGGGTGGGGGAATGATGTGCCTCAAGAAAGCATGTCACTCCCTCCTGCCATGCTAATGGCAGCCTTAAAGGGTAAGGTGTGTCATTCCAGGACATTATTGAAAATTATAGAAAATCCCCCCTGACACCATGGAAAGAACAAAACCCAGGACAATTCCGGGGAAATCCTGACAGTTGGTCAACCTAGTTAAGGGGAGGGGGCTCAATTAGTGGCGTGAGAATATTACAACTAGGGGTGTTTGAGGAATCCATTTCAGCTCCTTTTTGAACAGAATTTACCCAGTTCATACCTCTCGGTATTCGACAGAGACCCAGACACAATCTGAAGCCAAAATCTGTACATTTCCAAATTTGCAGAACGAAAAAGAAGCATTAAAGAAAATGGTTGAAAAATGAGTTGATATTTACAATGAACATTATGAACATGCGTTCTCTGGGAAAAAATATGCACGACACTGCTTTAGTCCATGGGAGAAAAATGCCCACAATTGATTCATCCATTTGTGGAAATGTACATGAACATTTGCATGAATTTTTGTGTGAAAAGAAACAAAGCATGCAAACTAATGTACATTGATGGTGCTATATAAATAAATAATAATAATAATAATAACAACAACAACAACAACAACAACAACTAATGTGGGCTTGAGTCAGAATTTCTAGGGTGACCATATGGAAAGGAGGACAGGGTTCCTGTATCTTTAACCATTGTATAGAAAAGGCAATTTCAGCAGGTGTCCTTTGTACACATACAACACCTGCTGAAATTCCCTCTTCATCACAACTGTTAAAGCTGCAGGAACCCAGCCCTCTTGACCAGCTACAATAGAGGGCAGGGCTCCTGCAGCTTTGACTGTTGTGATGAAGAGGGAATTTCACCAGGCACTGCATGCATACAAACAACACTTGCTGACATTCACTTTTCTATGCAGCTGTTAAAGATACAGGAGCCCGGTCCTCCTTTCCATATGGTCACCCTAGTCAGAATGAGTTTTGAAGTGGTATCCAGAGAACTTTGGTGAACTCCAGTTTTGCTGATGCACACACAGTCTCTGGCCACAGGTAAACGTAAGGTTTATCCTGGGATCATCCAGGGTTCGCCCCTGCCAGAACACTGGATCCCCTGTGTGTCACCTAGATGAACAGGTTTGACCCCTGGATGATCCAGGGATAAACCTTAGGTCTAGCTATGGCCTCTGTTTTCAGGGCCAGTGCTACCATAGAGGCCACTCAGGCGGCCGCCTAGAGTGCCAAGCTAAGAGGGGTGACGGGCACAGCGCAGCACTCACACGCGTTGGCTGTGAGCCGGCCCGGCCCGAGGATTCAGCTGGGCCTGGGCGGGCGAGATGGCGCCCTGCGCCCACCCAGCTGAAGTGAAGCCAGGGACGCTGGGGTGGGGATAAGGCGGCTCCACGTTCGGACTTCTAGAACATGCCCGAGAGAGAGAGAGAGAGAGAGAGAGAGAGAGAGAGAGAGGGAGGGAGGGAGAGGGAGAGAGAGAATGTATAGGTGAATGGGGTGCAGGGGGTCTTTGAGTGAATGCATGTGTTCATGCGTGTGTTTGTTTGGAGTGAGTGATGCCGAGTGTGTGTGCGCGTGCGTGTGTGAGTTGGGGGGATGATTTGGAGGTGATATTCCTATTAAATAATGCATTTTAGACCCATAGACATTCCTTTCCAATTTGTTTGCTATAATTGGCATGACGTATTTCTTGCACTGTAAAATAAATTTAGCAGTTTCAAGTTTTGTGCTTCTTATTTTTTGCAGGAAACATATGTTCTTAAAAATTAAAGTTGGCATTTTTGTGTGTGTGTGTGTGTGTGTGTGTGTGTGTGTGTGTGTGTGTGTGTGAACGTAGCTCGCCTTGCCTAGGGCGCAAAATAGTCTGGCACCAGCCCTGTCTGTTTTCCCTTGTGAGTCATTAGAAGGTACGTAGCTCCCAAAACAAGGATCAACTCAATTATTCTGTGCCGTCTGTCGACTCCAGTGTTGTGCTTATTCATTCCGCTCCAGTAACTTATTAGCATCACTCTAAAATAAGACAACAAATCTGCCAGACGCCTGACCATTGTGAGTTTCCTTTTCCTGGCATCTCCTCCCATGAGCATCCGGATGATCACGGGCATGTAACATCTTATCAAGAGGGCCTCCTCAATAGGTTAAAAAAAAAAAGTACCCAAAGAAAACAATGAGGAGGAAATAGATCGCATAACACTTTGAAAAACATTCCACCTGAAAATGGAAGGGACCACAAAGAGGAGGAGGTGTATCTCAGGCGTGTTTCAGCCCGCACAGATTCTTTGCATGTTTCATTTTTGGTGAAGCAATATTGAAAGTGGCACGTCCGAGGTAGGTTTAGCAGAGGTTTAATCCACTTGTTCTAAGGCAGCCTTCCTCAACCTGGGGCGCTCCAGATGTGTTGGACTGCATCTCCCAGAATGCCCCACCCAGGTTGAGGAAGGCTGTTCTAAGGAGTCTAAATGACCAGCTATATGGATAGCATAGGAAAAGCTTACACCCTGAAACTAGGCAGGATTACTCAGAGGCTTAGTGGGGCTTAAGCGGCAATGATTCTCTTGGATGGTACCACTCCAGGCTGCAGCTGGAAGGTTGCAATGTTCAGCATTCCCCATGTACCAAACACACACACACAAAACAACACGCAGCTCCCTGCCAATGAAAAGCCATGTGCCAAAGTTGATGTGATGTGTGAAATCTGTAACCGGACCTCCCAACACCTTTTTATCTGGTTAACACCAACCTTTTGGGACTGCCACTCAAAGGGTGCCGTTGTCTGCAGAGGGCCAAAGGCCAGGGCCGGTGCTACCATAGAGGCCACTCAGGCGGCCGCCTAGAGCGCCAAGCTAAGAGGGGCGCTGGGCACAGTGCAGCACTCATGCGCGTTGGCTGTGAGCTGGCCTGGCCCGAGGATTCAGCTGGGCCTGGGCGGGCGAGATGGCGCCCAGCACCCACCCAGCCGAAGCGAAGCCAGGGAAGCTGGGGTGGAGGTGGGGCGCCTCCACATTCGGACTTCCGGAACGTGCCCGGAAGAGAGAGAGAGAGAGAATGTATGGGTGAATGGGATGCCTGAGGTCTTTGAGTGAATGCATGTGTTCATGCGTGTGTTTGTTTGGAGTGAGTGATGCTGAGTGTGTGTGTGCGCGCACGTGTGAGTTGGGGGGGATGATTTGGGGGTGATATTCCTATTAAATAATGCATTTTAGACCCATAGACGTTCCTTTCCAATTTGTTTGCTATAATTGGCATGATGTATTTCTTGCACTTTAAAATAAATTTAGCAGTTTCAAGTTTTGTGCTTCTTATTTTTTTCCAGGAAACATATGTTCTTAAAAATCAAAGTTGGCATTTTTTGGGTGTGTGTGTGTGTGTAAGAAAGTAGCTCACCTTGCTTAGGGTTCAAAATAGTCTGGCCCCAGCCATGCCAAAGGCATCCACATGATACTGATCTCCCCCTTGCTTGCATAATTAATAGCAGTTTGAGGAAGGCACAATCTCCATAGAGGGAAGGCCCTCCTCCTGCGATGCAACCCCAACCCAAATAGGAACATCAGAAGAGCCCTGCTGGATCAGACCAAGGGTCCATCTAGTCCAGCATTCAGTTCATGCACTGGCCAAACAGCTGCCCATGGGAAAACCACAAGCAGGGCATGAGTGAAACAGTACTCGCTTGCCCATGTTCCCCAGCAACTGGTGTACATAAGCATACTGCCTCTGATACTGGAAGTAACATATAGCCATCAGGACTAGTAGCCATTGATAGCCTTCTCCTCCAGGAATTTATCCAACCCCCTTTTAAAGCCATCCAAATTGGTGGCCATCACCACATCTTGTGATCGTGAATTACATAGTTTAACTCTGCGCTGTGTGAAGAAGTCCTTCCTTATCTCTGTCCCGAATCTCCCACCAATCAGCTTCATGGGATGACCCCGTTGGGTTCTAGTATTATGGGAGAGGGAGGAAAAGGTCGTCCCCCCCTCCACTCTCTCCACACCAGGCATTATTTATTTATTTATTTATTTATTTATTTATTTATTTCATTTTTATACTGCCCAATAGCCGAAGCTCTCTGATACACATCTTCTAGGAGGACAGCAATGAACCTCCTGCACTGTGAAATATTCCTTTTGCCCACCTGAGCAAACCTCAAAGCGTCTTTTGAAAGCTGCTGTTCAGCCTTTGGAAGTGAGGTCATGAGAAAGAGTGCCTCTGACAACGTGCAGAGGTCTTCCCCCTTGACACGCCCTGTCCCAAATGAACACAATTGCTATCTGTTGGTCTAGGACTAGGAGGACTGGTTTCAAGGCCAGAAGGTGAAACTCCCAAATGAGGTTGCTGGTCTGATTCTGGTTTTGGACAGGTTTGGGACAAGATTTGGGGCCTATCCAGTGGAATTTTAGGATATTTTTAGTATGTTTTTAGGATGGTTTTAGGGTGTTTTTAAACAGTGTATACCATGTTTTTAATCAGTATTTTATGTATTTTATGCTTGCTGTTGTTCCCTGCCTTGATCCAATTGGAGAGGTGGGTATTATATTATTATTATTATTATTATTATTATTATTATTATTATTATTATTATTATTAGCTGAGGGTGACTCTATGAAAGGAGGATAGGGCTCCTGTATCTTTAACAATTGTATAGAAAAGGGAATTTCAGCAGGCGTCATTTGTATGCATGAAGCACTTGGTGAAATTCTCTCTTCATCACAACAGTTAAAGCTGCAGGAGCCCTGCCCTCTTTTGTATCTGATCATGCTAGGTAGGGCTCCTGCAGCTTTTCCTTTCCTCCTCCCTCCCAATCCCCTTTCCTTTTATGTCATGTCTTTTAGATTGTAAGCCTGTGAGCAGGGACTGTCAAGAAATATTTTTGCAAGCCGCCGTGAGAGCCTTTTTTGGCTGAATAAACTGTTGTGATGGAGAGGGAATTTCACCAGGGGCTGATCTACACCAAGCGGGATATAACACTTTTAAAACGGTATGGAAACAGTATTTGTAATGTGTCCTGGGCCTGAACAGTTGTCATAACCATTATAAACTGTTATGAGCAGTAGTGTAGATCCTGCCCAGGTGCTGCACGCATACAAATGAAATTCCCTTTTCTATACAACTGTTAAAGTTACAGGAACCCTGTCCTCCTTTTCATAGGGTCACCGTCAAAACCCTGGAGTGGCTCCTGCTCACCATTGCTTGTTCACTTTCCCCTGAACCTGGCCCAGACAACAGTGGTGGGGAGAAGGAGTGCCCTTGATCCCTGGCTTTCCACCTGCCAAGCAAGCAAGTGGGAGCCGTGATGAGAAAGAAGGTGTGGTGGAACCTGAAAGAGCGGGTCCCCTGGTTCGCTGAGTGGTGGTCACAGACTCTCAAGACACAATTTCTCTCTCTTTAGAAGGTTTATTACAAGCAGCGCTGCTGGGTGACAGTCCCAGAAGACCTGAGGAACTGCCCAATAATTTCAGGAAAGGCTAACATATTTATAGGGTCAGTTCCCCTCAGATACAATGACAGAACCTTCTCACCAATCATAATACAGCTCTGCAATACACTAACCAATGAGAAGCAAGGCATTTAGGCATGTACAGAGTTTAAGTACTTTTCTGACTAGAATACCATACTTATATGGGTATTGCCACAGTTACAGGAAATACATCTCCATTTGTTTCTTTTATCGGTTATCTTGCCTTGCAGACATCTTACTCCACCCTACAACTGCCGGTGTGGACACCACCTGTCTTGTGACATGGTTTCAGCATCAGCTTAATCGTGAAAGCAATTTCAGCATTAAAAATATGTTTTAAAGAAGCAAGAAGCCATGGACTTTATGGTTTATATAGCTAATGATTTATAGAGCCATTTTCCTATACCTATGGGCATAGTAAAAGAACCACCTAGCTTGATTTCCTCAACAAAGGCGAGGGGCCAGAGCAGCAGGTGACACTGGTGCTGGGAAGAGAGACTCCCTGGGGGTGGGGGACGGAGGCTGCCTTGCCCAAGGACGTCAAAGACCTGGCACTGACACTGACGGCCTTTACTCTTGTGCTTTCAACACAGTAGCCAACAAAAAGGAAGAAACCCCAAAGGAATTCCCCCCCCCAAAAAAAGCCAAAGGAAAAGAGGTAGAAAAAAAAGCACATTTAATATAAAAGATAGGGGTGTGCACGGACCCCCTGCTCCGCCCCACGGGCCGATCCGAAAATTTCGGATCGGCCCGCACCGCTCCGCACCGCTCTGCCCATACTCCGCTCCTCTTCGCCGCGGAGCTCCGGCTCCGAATCGGAGCTCCGCAGTGGAGGGGAGTGGTGCCAGGTAAGGCCGGGAGAGGAGGGTGGGGGGGTTAGCGGGCCCTGCCGCCATCGCCGCCCGTGCGGTGATGGCGGCAGAGTCCGGTAAGGGACCAAGGGGGAGGAGGGGCCTTACCTGCCTCCATCCGCGGTCCGTCGGCTTCTTCAATTGAGCCCGCGGTTCAACCAGGAAGACTGGGCCGTGCGGCCCAGACTTCCTGGTTGAACCGCGGGCTCAATTGAAGAAGCCGACGGACCGCGGACGGAGGCAGGTAAGGGAGAGGAGGGCAGGGGGGGGTTACCAGGCCCTGCCACCGTCACCGCATGGGCGACAGCAACAGCGGCAGGGCCCGGTAAACCCCACTTACCTTTCCGGCGGAGCTCCGGATCGAGGCGAAGGATCCGCCTTCACCTTGATCTTCTTCGCCATGCTCCGCCGGCCCCCCAATCCTCTTCGCCTCCGCCGTAAGGGGAGGCGAAGCACCCCACTCCGCTTCTAATTCGCCGGTCCGATTAGAAGCGGAGCACATCCCTAATAAAAGAGCTCTCTTGCCAAATTGTTTAAGTGTATTCCAATGTCTATGAATCACTAGCACTGAAAACATACACACTGAATAAGAGTTAACATTTTGGGGAAGGAGGGACACCAGCGAGTTCTGACTTTTTAAAACCACAGACTATTTCCTGCTCCAAAGATAAGCTCTTGTTGCTCTTGTTGTGAAATATTTTAGAAGCCCGTTTAAAAGAAACATCATTTTTTCTTCTTTTTTACCCCCTTGTCTTTCAACACAGTAGACTGACACAAATACTGAGAGGCGAAGACACTTTCCCTGTACTGGGTGGTGGTGGTGGTGGTGGTGGTGGTGGGGAATGGGAACTGGGATTTTCCTGTGTCCTTCCAACCAGCCTTAAAACCCCGTGCTTTTGTGTGTGTGCAGACATGCCATCATCCAGATCCAGCCGGGAGTTTTTGCCGAGCTCACAAGTTCCCTTTCCCCCACGGCACTCTCAATGTGGGGACACCAGAGGGAAAATCCCAGGAACACTGTGGGACGCTTCGTCTCGGCCGCCTGCTCGACTGACGGCACATGTGCTAGAGCGGATGAAACCTGAGATCCTTGGCACAGATTTCTCTGCACACGGAAGCACATTCTGCCAGCAGCCTGCTCTGCTCTGCTCTGCTCGCGCCCTCCTATACACACCACTCGGGTTGGAGAAATCTGCCCAACTCAGTTTCGCTCAGTTTCTCTTTGAGTTTCAGCCCTGCCCAGCCCTGCAATGCAGTTCCCAACAGCTTCTCCAAAACCGTTCAGCTGAAAGAGTGGTGTCAAACCCAGTGGAGGCCAGTGGCTCAGATGTCAGCAGCGTGGTGGATCTGCTCCAGGCTTCAGCCAGAACCTGTCCTGATGGAGTGGATTCACTGTCCTGCTGACATCAGAGCCACCAGCCTCCACTGGGTTTGACACCTCCCCCTGGGAGGTGTCTTGACGGCGTTGCTTTGCCACTCATTCCTTCAACCCCCCGCAGCATCGCACCTGTGGGGTGGGAGCAGCAGATCTCCACAGCAGGAGGGAGTGTGGGCTTCCTGGGCAGTGCCGGCACCTGTTCAGTTCATCAAGCCTGCCCCCAGCCCGGCCTCCCACATGTTCCCCAACCTACCATGGGCTTTGATCCGCCCGCAGAACGCCCCCAGCCTCAATGCAAAGCGAGGCTACCACCGACAGACAGCAAAGAAGGTGGTGACCTTGGAGTGAAGGGGAAAGTTGTGATAAGTCAGCGACTTTTTAAGTGCACAGTTTTGGGGGGAAAGCCCGTGGTGGGTGCGAGGTGGTGCTGCATTGTATAAACCATGCAGCGCCACTGCGCAGCCACCACAGGGTATACAGGGCGTATAGACAGCCCCCTGATCTAAACTGACTGGGTTTCAGAAAGGAGTCTTACCCATACTTTACTGTCTGCGTTTGCCAGCTACAAGCAGAGATGGATGCCTGTCCTTATCAAGCGTGGAAGCCAAGCCAGAGGAACTGCAGCTGGATTCCTCAGTTAGCTGGGATGTCGGCAGAGTCGAATGACGCAGTCCTGGAATCACTGAGCAGGGCTTCTTGGTACAGGCAGAGTTGGGGTCATGCTTCCAGGGGGTCTTGGTTCAGCAGGAAGTCCAGACACACAGAGCACTGGATGAGCCAAACACTGAGGTGTGCACGTTGTTTCCAGCGTCTTCTCTGTGCTACGCTGAGCCTTTTCCACACCTGACACCAAGTGCTGGAAATTAGCTCTGTAGCTTCCAAGCTGTGGCCTGCTGAGGCTGATCCCACACTCTCTGCGTTCAGCTGGGGTTGGATGAGCTTCCTGATCCCCTTCATCATCGCCTGACTCTATTAAAGGGACTTCAGCTGGGTCTTGCCTGCTCTCTGAAAGCAAGGGATCCTGTTTGACGTGGCAGCTAGGCCCTTCCCCAGGACCTGCTGGAGCTTGCTCTTCCCCTTTGTCCTCTGATAATGAGAACTCTGGGAGAGGATTGAACCTGAGGCCCTTTGCACATAAGGCGTGCGCTCTACCACTAAGCCATGATCCTCAGTGGGTGGCTACTCTACCCATAATAGTGGTTCTGGAAAGGCTGAATGAATTTCCCCTAAAGGAACAGGTTCACAGTTGAGTGTACCAGCTGCAACCTCACCTGGACAGAGATAGCCTGGCCATTGTTAACCATGCTCTAGTCATGTACAGCACCATGTACATTGATGGTGCTATATAAATAAATAAATAAATAAATAATAATAATAATAATAATAATAATTTCCACATTAGACTACTGCAATGTATTTGCATATGGGGCTACCCTTGAAGACTGTTTTGACACCTCAATTAGTTCAAAATGCTGCTGCTTGGCTGCTAACTGGGGAAAGTGGATGGATACGTCACTCTCCAGCGGTTAAACAGCTTGCTCTGCCGAGGTCAGTTTCTGGGCACAGTGTAAAGTGCTGGTTTGCTTTAAAGCTTTAAAGCTCGACACAGCTTGAGGCCTAAGAAATAGGGTGGCCAGATGCCACAACAATGAAAAAAGGACAGGGCTCTTGAACCTTTAATAGTTTTGCAAAAGAGGGAATTTTATTCCCTTCTTCTACACAACAATTAAAGGTGCAGGAGTCCTATCCACTTCTTCTTCTTCTTTTACATCTTGGTCCCTGATGTAAAAACCCAACATATGAACCTGCCTACAAAGTTAGGTCACCATTAGAGGGTCTCCTTCGGGTTTCCCCATTGCCTTCTTAGTTGTGGCACCTGATTTATGTTATGCTCTCCTCCGGGAGCTTCGCTATTGTCATTTTGAGGCCAGGCATTCTTTCCCCAGCTTTGTACCTTACAAAAGAAATGGTTTAAAGTGCTGGTTTTAATCTACAGCGTTTTGTTCTTGCATTTCTGTTTTTATTGCAGGATGTTTTAATGTTCCTTTGTGAATCACCCCAGAATTATTTCATATTTTTTTTACATTAAAGTGTGGGATATAAACTGATTAGTAAGTAAAACAATTAAGAGAGCAAGCCGATGGCCCAGAGCGTCTGCGGCACCATACGAAATGGTGGATCACTGCCTCTGCCCTAGAGGAGATGCGATCATGGATCTTTTCCCCCCTACCCTCACCCAGCTGCCAAGGAGGAATGGAGGTGAATTTTCCTCCATCCCCCACCCCACCCCCACCCATTGCCCTACCTGGCTCTTGCCATAGGGCGTAGAATCAGTGGAGGGCGCCGAGTTTGCCTGGGCCCTAAGTAAGTAGGTTTCCACTAAGTTTAGCTACTGCAGCTATTTATTTATTTATTTATTTATTTATTACATTTCTATACCGCCCAATAGCCGGAGCTCTCTGGGCAGTTCACAAAAATTAAAAACATTCAAAGTATAAAACAACAGTATAAAACCATAATATAAAATACAATATAAAAGTTCAACCACATAAAAACAGCAGCAATGCAAAATTATGAATTTAAAACACCAAGTTAAAATTTATTTATAGACTGTTAAAATGCTGGGAGAATAAAAAGGTCTTCACCTGGCATTTAAAGGCATATAATGTAGGTGCCAAGCGAACCTCCTTAGGGAGCTCATTCCACAGCCAGGGTGCCACAGCAGAGAAGGCCCTGCTCCTCCTGGTAGCCACCTGCCTCACTTCCTTTGGCAGGGGCTCGCGGAGAAGGACCCCTGAGGATGTCCTTAGGGTCTGGTCAGGTACATATGGGAGGAAGCGTTCCTTCAGATAACCTGGCCCCAAGCCGTTTAGGGCTTTAAATGTTAATACCAGCACTTTGAATCGGGCCCAGACCTGGACTGACAGCCAATGAAACTGGAAAAGGACTGGCATGATGTGGTCTAACATTGTCCTCGTATGGCCATGCTTAGGTTTGCACTGTTAGCTACTGCAGGGCATTTTAAAAAACAAACTTATAAAGCAGTGGGGAAATTTTCCATCAACTCTCATGAATTCCCCACCAGTAAACTCAAATGTCCCCATCAGCAAAATACCCTTTTCAATGCACTCAGCTTCTTTCTTCAGTCTAAAAGCACACAGGTCTCTTTGTGCCCCTTTCTCAGTAAATGCAAACCAAGAGGCCTTTCACATTGCCCTCTCTGAAATGTGTTTCTCAGAGCACCACACAGACAGGGCTGGAATAACAGAGAAGCAAACTAGCAGAAGAATTGTCATTCCTGTCTCTTCCCTAGCTCTTTTCAGAGTCCCTTTTGCTACTCTGCCCATGTTTATTTGTTTAATTTATTTATACAAAGTATTTCTTTATCCTGCTCCTGTTGACTTACTGAAGACACAAGAGGAAAAAAGGATGGGGAGGGAAAAGGAAACATCATCTTTACATGATGTTGTCATTCTCCAGAGCCTCTGCGTGCTTTGCAACCATTATCACTTTTTTCCCTAACAAAGAAAATGTGGTATTATGTAGAAATTGTGGAATGAGTCTGGTAAAACTGAGCAATTCCGCTATACCACAGTGCCATCTAGTGGTTGTATACTGAAATATATTGAAAGGCAGAGAAAGAAGCCCCTTTCCTGAAAACAGCAAGTGTGAAGGAGCCTACAAAGAATCTGGAAGGAGGAGTCTTAGTAATAAAGGTGCAGGACAAAAGGCTTCTGGCTTCATTATCCCTCTCCAAGGGTAGGGACCTATTAGAATGGCCAGAGGATGATGGAACCTGATGGATTCCTGAGTAGAGTGACCATATGGAAAGGAGAACAGGGTTCCTGTATCTTTAGCAGTTGTATAGAAAAAGGAATTTCAGCAGGTGTCAATTTGTATGCATGCAGCACCTAGTGAAATTCCCTCTTCATCACAACAATTAAAGTTGCAGGATCCCTGCCCTCTTTTGTATCTGGTCAAGAGGGCAGGGCTGCTGCAGCTTGAACTGTTGTGATGAAGAGGGGATTTCACCAGGTGCTGCATGCATACAAAATGACACCTGCTGAAATTCCCTTTTCTATACAACTGTTAAAGATACAGGAGCCCCGTCCTCCTTTCCATGTGGTCACCCTATTCCTGAGGGCTCTGGCGGATTTTCCTGCTGATATGACTGACGCCTCTGTTCAAACCTTCATCTCCCAGTGGGATGTTGGCACAACTGCTCCTGAGCCCTTTCTTTCTTTTGGTGAGAAGGCAGACTCACTGAGCAAGGGCCCCCATTCAGGGGGTCTTGCCCAAGGGACCTCAAAAACCTGGAGTCAACACTGGTGCTTGTTCTTCTCATCCAAAAAATGCTTACAGCCTGCAAAATCCCCAGGCAAGGGCTATCAACCCAATATGGAAGGAGGAGTGTTCATTGGGTTCATCATGTCCTACAAAGAGAAGCAAAGGAATACTTTGTCTATCTCTTGGAAACGGGCTAAAGATGTAGCAAGAAAAGGAAGTGAAAAGCTGGGTGGCCTGCAGCGTTCCCTGAACATTATTTCTCTGAACATTCTAAGGAAAGATGTTTCCTTTTTTAAAAAAAGAAGGGCAGTCTGGGGCCGCAGAGTGTGTGGGGTGGGGAGAGAAAGGTCAATACCTTGCTGTCTTCTGCTGGAGAGAATAAGGTCGCCAGATGCTGGAATCGCACACTGTACTTACAAAAGAACCCCTCCCTGCTTCTTTAACTTCACCCCTTGCAAACCCTTCCTTAAGTCTGCTCCGGTGGCAAGCAAGCACCATTCTGGAGTACAGTTGCCAAGATGCCCCAAAGAACTGGGCCTCTGCACCTTTCGTAGGTGTGCAGAAGAGGGCATTTCAGCAGGGCACCCAGGGAGAAGGCCGCTACCTCTCACCGCAGCCACGTCTTGGGGAAAGTGTGCCTAATTGTCATGACGTGTGGTCTATGGCAGGGGTTGGCGTAACTGGGCACTTGCTGATGGCCATGGCCTGCTAGAGGACCCACGGCCAATCTCTACCGCCTCCTACCCCTGCTGCTGCTGCTGCTGTCCCACCTTGCTTGCTTATTATATTTATATCCCACCTTTCATCCCAGGAGCCCAAGGCTCTGCACACGTGGCCCTCTCTCCACATTAGAGGAGGAAGAAGAGGAGGAGGGTTTACATTCCTATGCCAGCCAACAGCCAAAGATCTCTGGGCAAATCACAAAAATTAAAACTCAGGGAGAGCAATCCTATGGTGCCTAGACAGCATCAGGGGAAGGGGCATAGGATAGTTCAGGTTCCTGGATCCAAGATCGGAGACACTGCTGCAGACCCGGACCCAGTAATCCAAGCTCCCCACCGGCTGCCTCCCCGAGCTCACAGAAATGACTTCAGAGAGGATGCAAAGGGGGTGGTTCTGTGGGTGGGGTGGGGAGGGGAGCAGGATAAGAGCTCTCCCCAGCCTTCCCCAGCTTCCTTCCCTCCCTCTCTGCAGACCCCAAGCTAGATGGGCATAAACGCCCATCTAGCAAAAATACAGAGCCTCCATGCTCCTCTCACTCTGCATAGGATGCAGAGTTCAAAGGGTGATGGGCAACCGGATAGGATTGTGTCCTAAATGACAACATGATAAAACATAATATAAAGCCTTTAACATAGAAGAAATTCAAACAATCTAAAACAGTTAGAAAAATAAAAGAATTAACCATTTATTTATTTATTTATTACATTTCTATACCGCCCAATAGCCGAAGCTCTCTGGGCGGTTCACAAAAATTAAAACCATAGTAAAACAATCAACAGGTTAAAAGCACAAATGCACAATACAATATAAAAAGCACAACCAGAATAAAAACCACGCAGCAAAATTGATATAAAATTAAAATACAGAGTTAAAACAGTAAAATTTAAATGTAAGTTAAAATTAAGTGTTAAAATACTGGGAGAATAAAAAGGTCTTCAGCTGGCGACGAAAGGAGTACAGTGTAGGCGCCAGGCGGACCTCTCTGAGGAGCTCATTCCACAACCGGACAATAAAATATGGGGACCTGATAAAATGTCAAAATCTAAAAAGCCATCAAAAGCCTGGGATTAGAGAAAAGTCTTAACCTTGCACTGTAAAGATAACAGTATTAGCACCAGGCAGATCTCACTGGGGAAAGCATTCATAATCGGTGGGGTCACCACTGAGAAGACCCTCTCCTTGTTTCCATCCACTGAAAGAAGAGAATCTGAGAGAAGGGCTTGAGATATTGATAGTAATGTATGAGGTAATTAATATTGGGAGAAGCACGCCATCAGTATTGTGGTTCTGAGGCATCTACGGCTTGTCAGGTCTAACCAGCACCTTGAACTGAGTTTGGAAATGTACAGGCAGGCAGCACAAGTGAGCCAGACTCAGCGCTACGTGCTCAGACCTCCTGCTCCCTTCTGTCAATCTGGCTGCCACATTTTGCACATGTTGCAGCTTCCAAGTTGTCTTCAATGGCAGCCCCACATAGAGTGTGTTGCAGTAATCTAACCTGGAGGTTACCAGAGCGCAGACTGCTGAAGCCAGGCTGTGCATGTCCAACAACCCTGTGAGGTAGGTCAATCAGAGAGTTGGTGATTGGTGATCTTGACCAGCCCAGTTTTTGAGAGCCTTTGGGCAAAATACTCCCACTCCTTGTCAGGGAGGCAACCTTTTCACCACCCTTGCTACCAGCTGCTTTCATTCTCCACTCTGGTATTTATTTATTATTGTTGTTGTTGTTGTTGGTGGTGGTGGTGTAATATTTGTATCCCACCTTCTTCCCAATACTGGGCCTCAAGGCAGCTTTACAAAATTAAAATGTATACAATTAAAACATATGAATAGAAATATACAAAGTTAAAACTATAATTAAATGTAGTTCAACACTAAAACATTTAAAATACAAATAACAATTTTTAAAAGTCCACTGCATAAACAGAGGTCCAGGCTATTTGCCAAAGGCCTGCGGGAACAGAAAAGTGTTTGCCTGCCTCCAGAAGCAAGGAGGGAGCCAGTCTAGCTCCCCTGGGAAGAGAGTTCCAGAGCCCTGGGGTAGCCACCGAGAAGGCCATCTCCTGCGTTCCCACCAGGCATGCCTGTGATGGTGGTGGGACCGAGAGCAGGGCCTTCCCTGAAGATCTCAGAGGACGGGCAGGCTCATATGGGAGAATACGGTCTTTCAGATAACCTGGACTCGAGCTGTATAGAGCTTTATAGGTCATAACCAGCACTTTGAAAGGTGCCTGGAAATGGACCAGAAGCCAGCTTTCATCCCTGCAATGCTTCACCTGTCGATTTCTCCAGATCAAGTTGCCAGGCTAGGCTTCTTTCTTCAACAGCTGGCAACTCTGCCTGCAGGTTTCGTCCAGTTGGGTTGTGGCGGCCAGAGAAACTTTGCTTGGCCTGCTGGTTGCCATTCTCCCGTGGATGTATGAACAAGATTTGTTTTGACCATCTGAGCTCTCCTCCGCCTAAGCCTCTCTCTGTGTGTGTGCATAGTCATGGACAGAATCCAAGGGAGAGGTAGTCAAAGACGGCTTTTGTTCTTTTCCCAGTGGCCAAAGGCTGGCATTCATCAAGCAATGGGGCTGGCCAGCTGCCAAGCTCTGTGCCCACCCAAACAGCCTTCAGGCATTCACTTCATTAGCTCAAAACCCTCTCATGATAATGGGCAGAATTGAGTGGAGGCCTGGCCTAGGAACATTGCTGAATTCAACACAAAACTGCACCTCTTGAACTTCTGCCTGTCATTCAGCCCTTAAAGAGGGGGTTCCTAAATTGTATGCTGAGCCAGATTGTGGGCTATGAGAAAGCTTTTCAGAGGTCTCTGGTTGGCCACTGTGGGAGACCATGGTGCTGCCCTTGATGGACCGTTGGTCTAATCCAGCAGCAGGGCTTCCCCAATGGCCTTGATAAGGGACAAGTGGGAACTGCAACCATCTCTGGGCAGTTCACAAGCATTAAAACTATACAATACAACCTGATAAAACATAACAGAAAAACATTTAAATGTTTAAAGTTGAATAAAACCATAGAACAAATAGAGTAAAAGCCAGCCAGCAACATAAAGATCTGAAAATATATCACATTTTTTCAAACAAAACAACTGACACGTTTTGATTTCCAAAATGCCGCACACAGCATCCTGTGGCTTTTTGGTCTCCTCGGCCTCCTTTGGGAAAGACAAAAAGAAGATGGACCTCTCTGAGGAGCTCGTTCCACAGCCAGGGTGCCACAGCGGAGAAGGCCCTCCTCCTAGAAGCCACCTGCCTCACTTCCTTTGGCAGGGGCTCACGGAGAAGGACCCCTGTGGATGATCTTAAGGTCCGGGCAGGTTCATATGGGAGGAGGTTGTTTGTTTATTTATTTATTTATTTATTATACTTATATACCACCCCCATAGCCAGAGCTCTCTGGGCAGTTTACAGAAATTCTAAAACTGAGATAAAAACAAGTATACAAAATTTAAAATTTTAAAACACAGAACATACACACATAAAGCATTAAAAACTGTTAAAAAACTAAAAGTGCAGGTTCCCCCTGACCTTTTCTTTTCTTTTCCCCTCCCTCCTTTTTCATCAAACCACTTTATTCTTGCCCACCCTCCAAGAAATCAGCATGCATATAAGAATGCTGCACTATTTTTTTCTCCAACATTTCAGAACCACCACGCTGGCTGAGATGATGGGAGTTGTAGTCGACACATCTGGAGGGCACCAGGTTAAGGAAGGCTGGTGTATTTCCCCCTTTAATGCATCTCCTTTCCCCCACCCCCCACTCACTTCCACACACAAACAGAAACCCCTGCAAACCAATGCATGCTGATCACTTCGCCCATGATTCCTCTCTACTTAAGCTGCAAGGTGCCGTGTTATCCACGGGGCGCTAAGACCCAGAGCACCCCAAGCGGGTTTTTCCCTGCTGGGACGCGTCTGCCTTTGATCTTGGCAAAGGAAGCGCGAAGTAGCAACACTTGGCAACAGAAAAGCCACATTAAAGGCGGCTCAAGTGCGCCTGCGCGGACGCCTTAAGGCTGTAAGCGCTGTGTTCGCCCAACTCTCTCTGGAAACCTCTTCTGTGCGAGGACGAAAGGAGCCAATCAGCTAGTCAGGATGGCCGAGCGGTCTAAGGCGCTGCGTTCAGGTCGCAGTCTCCCCTGGAGGCGTGGGTTCGAATCCCACTTCTGACAAAGAGCTCAACTATTTTATTTTTTTAAATTCTTCTCGTCTTAATTTTCTTGCAATCTCTTTTCCGTTTAAGAGCCAAAGTCCCCGCAAACAGGATCTGCGGGGAGGAGATCACAAAGGGGAGACGGAAGCCGTGCTTAACATGAGTCCTGTAGTTAGGAGTCACAGTTTCTATTGACTCCGGATTACCATCGTCCAGGCCCTTGTAAACGTCCCCTCGAGCCAGAGCCAACCTGGAAGCTTTAAAGCACTCCCGAATCGGACTGCGGGCGTTTGCAGGCTTTTATTGATTGCTTCTGAATTTCAAGCTGAAATACGCTGTTGCAAAGATTATTCCGATTATTCTTGCTCTGTTAGCAGGTATCCATTGCTCCCTTGATTGTGAATCCACTCTGGGTTTCAGTCAGAACCATCCAGAACTCTAAAGGAGCTCTCCAAGGTGCTGAATCCATTTAGAGTTCTGACTGAAACCCAAAGTGGATTCACAGGCCCACCTAAATCGGAGCCACCAGCCTCCACTGGTAAGGTCAACTCCCCAACCGGCAACCTGGTGCCCTCGGGATGTGTTGGAATACAACTCCCATCATTCCCATCCAGCAGGGCCAATGACACCTAGTCCAAACACATCCAGAGGGCGCTAGGTTGGGGGTGACAGCTATTACCTCCTCCTCCTCCTCCTCTGTTCACAACCTCCCCCCACCACTTGATGGAATATTGACATTTCTACGCATGTAATTTTCTGTTCCGTTTTCATTTTTCTTTTCACAATTTGTTTTTTGATATGTTTTGTTAAATTCACAATAAAAGGGTGATAATAATAATAATAATAATAATAATGATGATGATGATGATGATGATGCAATGCCATCAAAGGCAGATCCTTAGGGAGTGCGGGGTGGGTGGGGGGCTGGGGTGGTCCATCTAAAGTTAAGAACATAGCAAGAGCCCTGAGGCTGGATCAGACCAAGGGTCCATCTAGTCCAGCACTCTGTTCACACAGTTGCCAACCAGTTGTGGCCAGGGACCAACAGAGCAGGACACGGTACAATAGCACCCTCCCACCCATGTTCCCCAGCAAATGGTGCACACAGGCTTACTGCCTCGAATACTGGAGATAGCACACAACCATCAGGGCTAGTAGCCATTGATAGCCTTTGCCTCCAGGAATTTATTCAATCCCCTTTTAAAACCATCCAAATTGATGGCCATCAGGACATCTTGTGGTAGTGAGTTCCATAATTTAATTATGCGCTGTGTGAAGAAGTCCTTCCTTTTAGTTGAGAGAAAAGTGATGGGTGCAGGGAGAGCATTCTTCCTGGCTTTTTAAAAATAATAAATTTAGGTTCCATATTTCCTGTGAGCCTTTTTTTTTCTGCCTATCCATGCATAGGATTGCACCTTTAGCCACTGGCTAACAATGACATCCAGTTTAACAAAACCTCAACTAAAACCTAGTATAAAAAATAAAGGAGAAGGCTATCAATGGCTACTATGCCTGAGGGCTATGTGCAACCCCCAGTATCAGAGGCAGTAAGTGCTGGAGTAGATGGACCCGGTCCGAACCAGCAAAGCTCTTCTTAGAATCTTAAATTACAAACATAATAACAAAAGAAATAAACCGCACTGACCAATGAAAAATGTAAGCCATGGAGCAGCAGATATGCCAAAGGCCTGCTTTAATCAAAACATCTTTACCCACCGGTGGAGGGATAAACTACACATCATGCAAGAAATCCACAATTTGATCTCATGGTGATGATGATGATGATGATGATGATGATGATGCAATAGCTGCTTGTAGTTAAACACTGGCCCCATTCAGACAACACGCTAAACCATGCTGCTTAACCACAAAACATCCATTGACCATTTTGTGGTTAAGCAGCATGGTTTAGTGTGTTGTCTGAACAGGGCCAGTGTTAGAGAGCCTTCTCTGACGATGTGTATAAAAACACTAAGTTGATTTGAACTTCTTTTAAACTGGCTCTTAGCCTGCATTTATTGCTTCCAATACTACATGCTGCGTTGCCACACTTTCCCTGTCTAAAGCAACTCTGCTGTAAGTCACACCACACTTTCCAATACTGGCTTCAGAGTTGAGTGGAATGGTTAAAATCATCCCAGGGGGGATTTGTGAGGAAGAATGGGTAGGCGGAAGAAGGATTAAACATTTCCTCCTTTTATCGACTGATCTCCTTCTAGAGGTGGCCCTTCTTCCCCACAGTAGACTTGGGAGGAAAACACTAGGTGAGGAAAATAACTTTCTCCCCACCCCCACCCCCGCACACACACATAAGATGTAGCTATGGGGATAAGGTGTAGCCATACGAAAGCTCCTTCCTTGAAAGACGGTCAAGAAATATTTTAAATAAATACAAATAAATGAATTTGTTGATTGTGCACGCTAAGAGACTGCGCGACAAATCAAGAAGTCATTGATATGACTTGGCCACCAAATCACTAGTATAGTGACACATTCTCTCTCTACTTTAGTCCCGCAGCTGCAAATATAGATGTCCTAATAACATCAACTTGATTTACAGGGTTGTTGGGAGAAAAGCAGCAAGGGGTGTCAACCGTGCAATAATTCTACATGTTAGGCTGTAGAAGCCTGCCACCTAGTGGCGCACACTAACAAGTGCTTGCAGAAGCCCAAGAACCAGTAGCCCAGCTGGGCTGATGGGAAACCGATCTGCATTATCTCCGTTTTAAACGTCTGTGTTCTGTAAAAAGCACAAATGGGAATGTAGAATGTGGAATAATGCTATATCCAGTGGTGCATCTAGTGCTGGATCTTGGGGCTAAAGTCCAGAAGCACATAAGCCCAGGAGCTTCCCAAAAGAGCAGCAGCTGATAGCAGGGCAGCTGCAGACAGATGTGGAGCCAACATCTGGGATGGGATGGGGACGCTAGCTCCCACCTGGGCTGATGCCGCTCATCGCTTTCCTCTTATTTAAAAACTTGCTATAGTTAGGAGCCAGCCGGCCGGGCAGGCACATGGTTACAGGTGCCCCTTTTTATTATTTTAGCTTTCAATACATATTATCCTTTTCTGCAACACTTACTCGCAAGACAATGCATTTAGCATCATGGCAGTGAAAGGAAACTCCATCTTTTTCCTGCAGTTGTGATGGTTCAAGGGAGTTTAAAATGCAAAATTGCACATGCATAGGCTATTTCCTTTTAAAAATATGTATATATCAGGGTTGATAAAGAGCTATCCCCCCCCCAACGTATCAGGAATGTAGAAGCATGGAATGTAGAAGCATAAAACATGGAATGACGGTTGCAGGAGGTGGGGGTGAGAGAGGAGAAATGTTAGTTGTGTGCTTCACAAATGAACAGAGGCTTGTGGCCATTTAAACACCCCCACCGCACATAGGCGTGCATAAGGGGTGTGCCGGGTGTACCCAGGCACACCCTAATGTCTCAAGGAATAAACCTCGAATTGAGGGAGCAATAATAATAATAATAATAATAATAATAATAATAATAATAATAATAATAATTTTGTTACCCGCCTCTCCCTCTGGATCAAGGCGGGGTACAATACAAATACAAGCACATTAAAATACATATAACTAATTAAAACATTTAAAACTAATACATTATTAAAAGCAGCACATTATTAAAAAGGCATCTTAAAATTTAACTGGGTAGGCCTGCTGGAAGAGATAAGTCTTTATGGCTTTCCTAAATTCTGGAAGACTATTAGGTTGATGAATCTCTCCCGGCAAGCCATTCCACAAACTGGGAGTGGCAGAAGAAAAGGTCCTCTGGGTAATAGTTGTCAGCCTTGTTTTTGTTGGCTGGAGTAAATTCTTCCCAGAGGACCTGAGTGTGCGGGGTGGATGGTACGGGAGAAGGCGATCCCACAGGTAGCCTGGACCCAAACCATGTAGGGCTTTAAAGGTGATAACAACACTTTATACTTCGCCTGGAAACTAATTGGCAGCCAGTGAAGAGATTTTAAGACTGGTGTAGTATGGGAATAGGGAGCCAGACACAGTGTGAGTGGTCCTCAAGCTGCCTTTATTATAGAGTATTCAACAAATATTCCCAATAATAATAATAATAATAATAATAATAATAATAATAATAATAATAATAATATCATCCCCTTGGTGCACCCTATTGAAATGTGCTACACACAACTATGCCACGGCACGAATAAGATCAATGGCCAGGGACTAAAATTACCTCGCTGCACCACTGGATTTAAAGTTTAGGTGTTTTCCACCCCAAATTTCCCACAATGTCTCAAGAGTGATGTTACATTAGGGGCATTGTGGGAAGGGATGTACGGATTTTGTCTGGTCTGGTCCTACTTACTGGTAACACCTGCCTTGGGCCCTCTACTCAACACCAGGGAGCTGGGTTCAAGAGCCACCATTTAAATTTCAATAATAATAATAATAATAATAATAATAATAATAATAATAATAATAATAATAATTCTTACCCGTTGCTCCATTTTGATCGAGGCAGGGAACAGCAGCAAGTACAAAACACATAAAATACTGATTAAAAACATAGTATAGGATGTTGGAGAAACCTGCAACTGATTCCAGAGAGTTTGGATTTCTATAAATCTGACCTGTGGATTCAACAGGGCGCTGCTTCTCCTGCACACAGCAGGAAGTGGTGGCAGGTATAGCTACAGTAAAAGAAAAAGGGAAAAAAACCAGATTTCGCGGGGCTTAGTTTTTGATGGGAAAAAGCGCAGAAGGAGCAGGAGACGTGTGGGAGGTGGACGGCATTGCCAAAAGGACCCGCGAATGTCTGTGAGTGGCCAGTAACGAGGGTGCTATAAAATGCTGGGTCCCTCTTGGCCTTCGCAACCTGCTTGTTCACCCGCCTCTTGCACTGGGTTCGATAATGGTAGTAGTGAGAAGGAGAAGCAGGAGATGCCGTGGCCTCCTGGCTCAGTAGCTCTCTGCCTGTCAATCAAGCAATGGTGGCAATGCTGAGAAAGACGAGGAGCAACAGCAGCTGGTAATGATTGTGGTGAGAAGGTAGCCTGGACTTAGTTGGGCGCAGCCCAAGATATTTTGCTGCCTGAGGCAAAGAACAAGATGGCGCCCCTCTCCACTCCACGTACAAAAGCTGACTACCACGACAACCAACGCTTTCTTTAACATTGGTAATGGGGCAGCATCCCCTGCCACACCTGCAGGCAGCAGACCAGCTTAGGGCGTACAGAGCAAACTTCGTTGTGCTCATCTCTGTCCTCCAACACCTTGCTGCCACCTCTCAGCATCTGCCGCCTGAGGCGACTGCCTCACTCTGCCTATTGGTAGGGCTGTCCCTGAGCAGCATCAGTCCTTGGATGCTGGCGCACGCTGAGAATATCTGCATCCTGTTAAATATTTGCCAGAGTCCCGTTGGCTGGGAATCCTGGGAGTTGCAGTCCAATGCATCTGGAGGGCTCCAGGATGGGGAAGGCTGCTGTAGGGTTTCCTCACTTCATTCTCCTAAGAAGAACATAAGAAAAGCCATGTCTTCCTTATGGGTCTCTCATGGGCAGCTGTTTGGCCACTTTGTTAGGGTGACCGTATGGAAAGGAGGACAGGGTTCCTCTATCTTTCACCGTTGTGTAGACAAGAGAATTTCAGCAATGGTGTCATTGATATATGCCTGCAGCACCCGGTGAAATTCCCTCTTCATCACAAGAGTTAAAGCTGCAGGAACCCTGCCCTCTTGACCAGATACAATAGAGGGCAGAGCTCCTGCACCTTTAACTGTTGTGATGAAGCCGGAATTTCACCAGGTTCTCCATATATACGAATAACGCCTGCTAAAATTGCCTTTTCTATACAACGGTTAAAGATACAGGAATCCTGTCCTCCTTTCCATATGGTCACCCTACAGTGTGAGTACAGAATGTTGTGCTAGGTGCACCCTGGTCTGATCCAGCAGGGCTCTTCTTTGGTTCTTATGAGAGTTGGATGCCTCCGCCTTTGCTTGCCAAAGTTCAAATTACTCAGGGCAATTCTGAGGCCAGCATTTATTATTTATTTATTTATTTATTTATTTATTACATTTTTATACCGCCCAATAGCCGAAGCTCTCTGGGCGGTTAACAAAAATTTATTTATTTCCCCCATGCTGTTTAACATGTACATGAAACCGTTGGGTGCGGTCATCCGGAGTTTTGGAGTGCGCTGTCATCAGTACACTGACAACACGCAGCTCTACTGCTCCTTTTCATCCTCATCAGGTGTGGCTGTGGATGTGCTGAACCGGTGCTTGGCTGCGACAATGGACTGGATGAGGGCTAATAAACTGAAGCTCAATCCAGACAAGACTGGGATGCTGCTGGTGGGTGGTTCCTCTGATCGGATGGGGGGGGGGGTTTCAACCGGTTCTGGATGGGGTTGCACTCCCCCTGAAGGAGCAGGTTCGTAGCTTGGGGGTTCTCCTAGAACCATCTTTGTCACTTGAGGCTCAGGTGGCCTCGGTGGCACGGAGTGCTTTCTACCAACTCCGGTTGGTGGCCCAGCTACGCCCCTACCTGGACAGGGATAACCTAGCTTCAGTTGTCCATACTTTGGTAACTTCCAAATTAGACATGGGGCAGCCTTTGAAGACGGTCCGAAAGCTGCAGTTTGTGCAAAATGCAGCGGCCAGATTGATAGCTGGAACAGGGAGATTTGAGCATATAATACCAATTCTGGCCCGCTTGCATTGGCTGCCTATATGTTTCCGAGCCCAATTCAAGGTGCTGGTTTTAACCTATAAAGCCCCACATGGCTTGGGACCGCAATACCTGATGGAACGCCTCTCCCGACATGAACCTACCCGTACACTGCGCTCAACATCTAAGGTCCTCCTCCGAGTGCCTACTCCGAGGGAAGCTCAGAGGATGGCAACAAGGGAGAGGGCCTTCTCGGTGGTGGCCCCCCAACTGTGGAATGATCTCCCCGATGAGGCTCACCTGGCGCCAACATCGTTATCTTTTCGGCGCCAGGTCAAGACTTTTCTCTTCTCCCAGGCATTTTAACAGCATTTAATGATGTTAAGTTATATAAATGTAATAATAAATAAATTTATATCCCACCTTTTTTCCTCCAAGGAACCCAAGGCAGAGTACATAATTGTCCTCCTCTCCGTTTCATCATCACAACAACAACCCTGTGAGGTGGGTCGGGCTGAGAGTCTGTGACTGGCCTGAAGTCACCCAGTGGGTGTCCACGGCCGAGTGGGGACTAGAACCCAGATCTCCCGACTCCCAGTCCAACACTTTAGCCACTACACCACTCTGGCTGTTCTTATGCTCTTAGGGGGACTTACCCCTGGGTAAAGTGTTCCTATGGCTGCAGCCTTCCAACCCAGTCCTACACAGATTTACTTGGTTGCAGGGAAGCTCCGCTGAGCTCAACAGGACTTTCTCTCAAGTTACACGTCCCTCTGGAGGGCAGCTGTAGCGCTGCAACCTTTGGTTTGTTGTGTGAGGAGTGGGTGAGATTTAACAAATGGTGTGTGTTGCAAACACAAGCAAAAGCATGTGTGTGTGCATGCGGGCGGCAATGGGGTCCAGAAATGTTAAGGGGAAGGAAACAGGCTTGCCAACTTTTTTCACCAGCCCTGTTCCCGTGCTTTTAAAACAACAAGTGTGAAAGCAAGGAAAACCCCGTAGGGGAGTAAAAAATAGCCAAAGGCAAGGGTGGAACCAAGTAATCTTCTACAATAATATTATTAGTAAAAGTTGCGCAGAGCGGTAAAGCAGCAGTTTCTGCAGCTGAAACTCTCCCCACGGCCTGAGTTCGATCCCAGCGGAAGCTGGTTTCAGGCAGCCGGCTCGGGTCGACTCAGCCTTCCATCCTCCCGAGGTCGGTAAAATGAGTATCCAGTTAGCTGGGGGAAAGGTAATAACGGCCGGGGAAGGCAACGGCAAACCACCCCTCTATAAGGCCTGCCAAGAAAACGTCAGCGAAAGCTGGCGTCCCTCCAAGAGTCAGTAATGACTCAGTGCTTGCACGAGAGGTTCCTTTCCTTCCTTTATTAAAGTGCCAGGTGCCTACGCGTTTCGAACGCGGTTGCGTTCTTCCTCAGGGCTTTATAACGTTAGTGCAGTTGTCTGCAGAAGCTGCTAGGCTTTTCTCTCCCGCATTTCTCTACTGCTGCCCTGTGCCACTCTTTGCTTTACTACTGTTTCTGCATTCTTTATACGTTGGAATATTTGCCCAGCCTGCTTTAATATAACCTCTGAGCATGTGTGGTTTTGCATTTTAGGCTCACTTAAATCATAGCCCTGTCCTGGCCATGGGTATAAAATGGAGTCCCTTTTGCTGCCCTGGGACAGTATCCAATGTTAGTCCTCCGTACAACAGATCTACTGAAATGTACGGAACTTATTTATGTATTACATTTTGATCCTGCCCAATAGCTGAAGCCCTCTGGGCGGTTCAGAAAAATGTATATATGTTAAGCCTATGTTGAGAAGACCCATTGAAATGTATGAACCTTATGTTGGTCTTGCTTAGAGTAGACACCACGGAAAGGAATGAAAATGTATGTTAGCCATGACAAACTGGAATCCCATTCATTTCAATAGCCTGGTTCGGAGTCAACGGTTGTTTTCCATTTTCTTCCTATTAAACCAACCCCCCTCCTCCAGGTTTGATTAGCGTGTCATCCGAACCGGCCAATGTGTCTACTCTCCGTAGGCCTCACGAGTGGGCCACTAGGGTGACCCTATGGAAAGGAGGACAGGGCTCGTGTACAGAAAAGGGAAGTTCAGCAGGTGTCGTTTGTATGCATGCAGCTCTTGGTGAAATTCTGCAGGAGCTATACTAGAGTGACCAGATACAAAAGAGGGCAGGGCTCCTGCAGCTTTAACTGTTCTGATGAAGAGGGCATTTCACCAGGTTCTCCATATATACCAATGCCACCGGCTGAAATCCCCTTGTCTGCGCAACGGTTACAGCTGCAGGAGCCCTGCCCTCCTTTCCATAGGGGCACCCTCCCGGCGGGCCCTGGTCACCTGCTGCTCTGGGTCGTGGGGCCCAGGCCTCCAGCCCCGAGGTCTGCCCCCAGCTGCGCCCCTGCCCAGGTGAGCCGCGCCCCTCGGCGACGCCGCCGCGTAAAGGCGCCGGCGCCGGGCGGGCTGCGCAAGCTACGGTGGCGGCCCGCAGGACGCGTCGTCGCGCCTCGGGCGGCGGGAACGGGTTAAGGCCGTTGCCTGGAGACCCCGCCCGGGCTCGCCCTCCCGCGGGGCCTGGGCGTCGTGGCGCGGCGCCGGCCCTGCTCCGCCTCCTCTGCCTCCGCCTCGCCAGCCCGCCAGCCCGCGCGCACCGGCTGGACGCGCCTTCGAGGCACCCGCACCCCCCCGAGCGCTGCTGCAGCTGCTGGAAGGCGCGGCCGCCGCGCTCCGCAGCCCAGCCGACGACGACGACGACGCCCGACCTCGGCTGGCCCCCGGCCGCTCTCCCCGCGCCCCAGCCCGCCTAGCAGAGAACACGCACCCCCGCCGCGGGGGGCGCCGCCGCCGCCAGCATGGCCGAATTCCCGGCCAAAGTGAGCACCCGCACCAGCACGCCCGCCGGGGCGCCCGCGGGGCGCGCCTCCGCCTTGGACCTCGAGTTCCTCCGGTCGCTCTTCGGCATCTTGATGGTGGTGGAAATCGTGAGTACCGGCCCCGGGTGCTTTGTCGAGCGGCCTTCGGGAGGGGAGCGTGTCTCTGAGCGCGTGCAGAGTGCCCGCCCCACTCGCGCTCTCCTGCCGCGCCTTACCCGCTGCTGGGCGCTTTGCAGAGCCCGGAGAGGGCCCGCAGCAGCCGGAGATGGCTGGCCTTAACGTGCTGTATGGGGCGACTGGGCTGGGGAGTCCATTGCCTCCAGGTTTGGGGTTTCAGCCATGTCGCCCCTTTCCCCTGTTCCGTAAGTCGATGGAGTTGGGGACATGGAGGGGGCGCGCGATATCTATTCTTGGGTATCTAGTTTGGGGGCAACTGGGGGGGGGGGGGGAACCCGAAGGCGAGAACTGCGGGGGCAGCCTGGGACCTGTTGAATCCAAGGCTGGCAGAAGGTAGGACCGGGCGCTCTCCGGGGCGCGTTGCCCAAATGCGCAGGGACTTCTGCCTGAGATGGTCTCAGGGGTCTTCTAGACGAGGCCCTTATTGCGCCATCGTCCTGCCTTATTCACGGATTCTTAAGGGATTTCAGAAATCTCCCACTTGCAACTCTCCCGTGTTTCCCCGTCGCTTCTTCCGTCTTTCTTCTTCTTCTTCCCAAAGAGCTGCGCGGCGCCTTCTGGCCGCTGGCGCGGTCTGGAAGCCTCCTGGCAACCGCAGCGACCGCTAAAAAGCCTGCGTTCCCTCTGAAGCAGCGGGATGAAGACGAATGCTTGGGTCGGTGGGTGGGTTTTTGCGCAGGAGGACTTGTGAGCTGAGGACTTGTGATTTGCAGATCACAAATTCCTGGGCTGGGGATGTACTCAGAGGCGCCCTGGTCCTTTGTTCTTGGGTATCTCCACCTGCCCGAGTCTGTTTTTTGCTCCTGGCTCCGGTTGGAGCTTTGTCGCTCCAGCGAAAAGCAAAGCCCTTCCAGTCACCCTGAAGCCTCTCCCTGCCCTGGCCGCCCAAGGCGGTCACCTGCCCCGTGTTTGTTGGCTTGGGCCAGCCTGGACTGCAATGTGTCCTGGTGTTTTTGCCTGGGGGAGGGGTCTGTTCTGCGACAGACCCACACGCCTAGCGTGGGGCAAAGAGGCATGGGGGGATGTTAAGAAAGGGGAGACCGGGAGAAGGCGAAGGGGTGATTCCGGACCAAATCTGGGAAGCCCTTCTTTCAAGGAAAGGGCGTAGGGAAGAGAGGAGAGGCTGCCGAGGGGGGTGGGATCCGAAGTTGGGCAGAAGAAGCCGGCCAGGGGGAGAGCGCGGAGACAGCCGGGCGAGGGGCAAGAGAAAGCCCCACTTCCGTAGCCATCGGAGAGGGAGTTTGGGCAGGTGCAGCTTCTTTCACTCCGGCCTTCAGTCCCCCTTTTGACAGGTGCCCGTTCTTGTCATAGAACAAGAAGCAAAAGGGTTAAAATGGGGAGGGGGGTTGCTAGGAACTAGAGACAGATGCAAAGGGTTAGGGTTATGGTGGTGTGAGCCAGTGTGGTGTAAGAGCCAGTGTGGCATAGTGGCTAAAATGTTGGACTGGGAGTCGAGAGATCCCGGTTCTAGTCCCTACTCGGCCATGGAAACCCACCGGGTGATTTGGGGCCAGTCACAGACTCTCAGCCCAACCTACCTCACAGAGTTGTTGTTGTGAGGATAAAGTGGAGAGGAGGACAATTATGTACTCTTCCTTGGAGGGAAAAAGGTGGGATATAAATGCAAAAATAAATAAAGGGTGCCTGAGAGCTAGCACCGGCCCCCCTACCCAGATGTAGGGCCATACTTAGCTGCAATTGGAGAGTGGGGTGGGGGTGGGGGTGGCGGCAGGGCTTCCACATAAGTGCCCTGATGCTGCATCAGACCGAGGGTCCACCTAGTCCAGCACTCTGTTCGCAGAGTGGCCAACCAGCTGTCAACCCAAGACCCACAAGCAGAACAAGGTGCAACAGCACCCTCCCACCCATGTTCCCCAGCAATTGGTGCACACAGGCTTACTGCCTCTGATACTGGAGGTAGCACATAGCCATCAGGGCTAGTAGCCATTGATAGCCATCTCCGCCAGGAATTTATCCAACCCCCTTTTAAAGCCATCCAAATTGATGGCCATCACTACATCCTGTGGTAGTGAGTTCCATAATTTAACTCTGCACTGAGTGGAGAAGTACTTCCTTTTATTTGTCCTGAATCTCCCACCCATCAGCTTCGTGGGATGATGGGTTCTACTATTTTTAGAGAGGGAGAAAAATGACTCCCTAGCCACCTTCTCCACACCATGCCTAATTTTGTACACCTCACATCAGTTACTTTTTGGGGGAAGGGGGGCTTCGTGGTACTCTTCTGTTGAAACTCATGGGCCATGTAAAGCAATGAGTTCCTCTGAGCATGCACAGACTACTTTTTACCTGTGCAATGTCAGACTGCCGGGGGTGGAAGAAGAAAATAATATTTTTGCTCCCTGTCTGCAAACAAACACTTCCCTACAAATAGAGGACAGGGAGAGGGCTGGAAGGGAACCTTCCCCACTGACATGTTAGCCTTCTACTTAAGAGTTTTCTCAACTCCTAAGAGGGAGCAGCTTCTAAACCTATTGTAGTTTCGGGGAGGGGGGCAATGCAGGAGAGTGTGTCGACTAGATAGGGTGGATTCCTGCATTGAGCAGGGGGTTGGACTGGATGGCCTTATAGGCCCCTTCCAGCTCTACTATTCTATGATTCTATAGGTGTTTGCCCTACTGCCTGTTGCTGTGTACAAAGATCTATGCACTGTAATGCTAGTCCAATCTTCTCCAAGCTGATCCCCTCCAGATGTGCTGGACTCCAATCCCCATCATGCTGACTGGTGTTGATGGGGTTTGTAGTCCCACACATCTGGAGGGGGCCAGGTTGGGGAAAGCCACTCTAATCCAATATTGTATTAACAGAAGAATAGAACAAGACCTCTTCCTTATATATCTATATGCACCTATATTGTAAGCCGCTCTGGGCAGAGATTTGTGCCCTCATTCTTTGCAATGTAGTGGTGCCCTCGGGCAGACTTTGGGCTAGATGTCGCGGGCCCTATCCAGTGGAATGAGCAGGAGGGCCCCCGAATGCCGCAAAACCCATTTTGAAGGAAGTGAAGTACTCCATGTTACCATCCATCCCTGGTAAGGCGATTAAGTCCCGAGTCTAAAATTACTTAGCTGCATCACTGCATACGTGGAGTTTGTAGGGCAGGGTGAAGGTTTTGTCTGGCACCTTGTCTTCCCAGGGAGGTGTGTGTGTGTGTGAGTATGTAGGCCTTGTTCTCCTTGGGTGGCCTCTGTGTTGTCCCACTTCAGCCTGGAGGACTCACAGGACAGAACGCACCTTGCAGTGGAGGCTGGTGGCTCTGATTCAGCGGAGCAGTGAATCCGCTCTGGACTTCAGTTAGAACTCTAAAGGAGCTCTCCAAGTTCAGACTAGTTCTGACTGAAACCCAGAGTGGATTCACTGCCCCACTGACCTTGGAGCCACCAGCCTCCACTGGCTCCTTGGTACAAACAATCCCACCCACCCCCCACCCCATGTAGAAAAGTGAGGAAGCTTCCAGCCTGGTCTTCCTCCTGAGGTGCTAGTTTTCTATCTGCATGGTTGATTTCGGACTGTGGGGGGAACTTTCAGTCACATGAGCCCTGCCCCACCCCACCCTGTCACAAGTTGTACAGCCAAGATTTGGGATTCTATGGACAACCACCTATCAGGGATGCTTTAGGGTGGATTCCTGCATTGAGCAGGGGGTCGGACTAGATGGCCTTGTAGGCCCCTTCCAACTCTGCTATTCTATGAGTCTATGGATATGATTACCACTTCGAGGAGAAGGAGGCCATTGCAGCTTCTGAAGCTCCTACGTTTTTACGTCCCTGTGTCAGGGGAGGTGATTGCCTTCCATCCTTCATGGTTTCCCCCATTGCAGCCCTGTTCCTATCTTCTCTACACCTGACAGGTAGCTGAAAATGGGTGGGGGCAGGAGAAATGGAGGTGGGCACAACTTCCCCCCATCTCAGAGCTTTAGGCCAACGTAGAGTGGGGCGGAAGAATGGTGTTTCTTAGTTACAGCCCCTGATTCTCCTTCCGGGGGTTCCTGATTCCCCGCTGCCCCTCTTATTCTCCCTGTCCCAGGCAGGTGTTTCTTGGGACCCCCTGCTTCCTTGCACCCACCTCTGCAATAGCCCCTCCACTTGCCCTCTTCCCCACCCCATGGAAGACGATCAGGCCAGCCTCCCCTAACTTAGTGCTCTCTAGTCATGTTGGATTGCAACTACCATTATCCCCAGCCAGCCCAACATATCTGGAGAGTGTTGGGAAGTTGGCGGCTCTGAAGTCACTGAGGCAGTGAATCTGCTCTGGGTTTCAGCCAGAACCCAAAGGGAGCTATGCAAGGTGTGAAGCCAAAACCCGAATCACCTCGGAGAGCTCCTTGAGAGTTCTGACTGGTTCCGGCTGAAAACCCAGAGCGGATTCACTGCCCCACTGACATTGAGACACCAGCCTCCACTGGCTACATTAGTGAGTCTGGGAGAGAAGGGCTGAGGGGTCCGTCAAGGAGACACCAGAGTCCTCCTGATGCATTTTGCTGCCCTGCGGCTGTGATGACTCAACATGACGCTACACTCTGTTAGGTGCAGCCCCGAGATAAGAGTCCAAATGCCCTATCTCCTACTCTTGCAAAGGGGTGTGTCTGTGTGTCCGACATACAGCTGACACCATCTAAGCATCATGCAATAACTTTGCAGGGAATCCTTCGACTGCGTGTTCCTCTTAAAACGTTGGTGGCACCCCAGGTGAGATGAGGGAAGCTGGATTAATCCTGAGTGGAGGTGTGTGTGTAAATGTGTGCATGAGTCCATAATGAGGGGTGTTCTTCCTGTGGCTCTTGCACTCCTGTTGTTTCCAGAAGGGATGGCCGTGTTAGCCTGTTAGAGCAAAAAGTCTTATGGAAGACCAACAAATTTATTAGGGCATTTGTGGACTATTGCATTGTGAAACCACCAAATTACAATTCATCCAGAACAACAAAGAGTCTTGTGGCACCTTAATGCCTAGCAACTTAATGCCTATTCTGGCATAAGCTTTCGTGGACAGGCGTCCATTTCATCAGATGCATGAAGTGTTATTCTCAAACTGGCAGATTTATATACCCACGCGTAGGGCTGGATGGCAGCGGAGAAGGAATTGAAATGCAGAAAGTGCAGACAGTGTAAATTACTGTAACCATTGCCATTAATAAATGGTTGTCGGGAGATAACACAGACATCATTGCGATGCTGAGCCAATTAACCTTGATGATAAAAACGTTTGGCCTTTTTCATATCGCAAGAAATAGACATTAATCTATCAATGAATTGTACTTCAGTACTTTTGCATTGACATGCTTTGAAATGGCTTTCGTCAAGAATGGCCACTTTAAGGTCATTTACAGGAGTCAGTAAATGTGACAGACACAGATACCAACCCTACTCAGGAACATTTGGATCTTGAAGGATGATATATTGGGACCTTGGCTACGTAGCGCTGCTGTTAAGTTTGCTTGACCCTCTGCGTCCTGCCCCAGCCAGGTCTGTTTCCTACTTCTCTCCTGTGATCTGTTTGATTCATTTTCTGGCTTGTCAAGTTTAAGCCAGGCTTCCTCAACCTAGAGATGTGAAGGCCTGGAAAAAAACCAGAAAAATTAGGGTTTTCCCCCCGTTTTTTTCTGAAGCCTTTTTTTGTTTTTCGCCCGAAAAATTGAAAAAAATGAAGAAAAAAAGATTACGGGATGTTTTATTTTAGCATGATGAATAAAATGTTTAAGACAAGGTGTTCAGATATTTACTTCTCCAAATGATTTCAAAAAAACTGTACAGTATCAGATTATTACAATGTCTGTGCACCAAGGACAAGCAAGTCCTAGGTTACAAACTGAGACTACAACTCTCAAATGCAAGAGCAAGATGCATTTCTGCCTCTAGGGGGCAGCACTGCCACTGAAGCAGGGACTGAAACTAATACTGTATTGTATTTTATATTATAGTTTTATACTGTTGTTTTATATTATGAATGGTTTTAATTTTTGTGAACCGCCCAGAGAGCTCCGGCTATTGGGCGGTATAGAAATGTAATAAATAAATAAATAATAAATAAATAAATACTGATAGCTATAGGTCAGAAAATGAGTCTGATTAAATTTCATGCATATTCATTGAATCTTGGTGTGTCTCCCCCCCCCCCCCATTTTTCTCAGTTCTTTTTATGGGAATGGGGGCTTTATGTCTTGACACTGGAGGACTAGCGGAGACACAAATAATTTTCTTTGTTACTAATGTTGGTGGTTTCTTCAGTTGTTGTTTTTTAAAATTGTTTTTTGTCTGCTCCCCATAAACTGGCAGAACCAAAAAGGTTCCTTACAGTTCAGGTGTTCCTAACAGCTCAGGAGCTTGTAGCTCCATTTGTTACCAAAAAAAAGTTTAAAAAGTAAATTAAATTTGTAATAATTGTTTGAATACACTAGTTTTAATATACCAAATGTAATAAGTTTATGCCAAACCAACATGGACATAATTACATTTTATGTTCCTAAAGTAACAAAGTGACTGTCAATCTGTAAAAAGTAGGGATGTGCTCCACTTCTAATCAGACCGGCGAATTAGAAGTGGAGCGGGGTGCTTCGCCTCCCCTTAAGGCGGAGGCGAAGAGGATTGGGGGGCCGGCGGAGTGTGGCGAAGAGGATCGAGGTGAAGGCGGATCCTTCGCCTCGATCCGGAGCTCCGCCGGAAAGGTAAGTGGGGTTTACCGGGCCCTGCCGCTGTCGCTGTCACCCATGCGGCGACAGCGGCAGAGCCTGGTAACCCCCCCTCCTCTCCCTTACCTGCCTCCGTCTGCGGTCCCTCGGCTTCTTCAATTGAGCCCGCGGTTCAACCAGGAAGTCTCGGCCGCACTTGCAGCCCAGACTTCCTGGCTGAACCGCGGGCTCAGTTGAAGAAACCGACGGACCGCGGACGGAGGCAGGTAAGGCCCCCCTTCCCCTTGGTCCCTTACCGGGCTCTGCCGCCGTCGCTGCACGGGCGGCGACGGCAGCAGGGCCCGGTAACCCCCACCCGCCCTCCTCTCCCTTACCTGCCTCCGTCCGCGGTCCCTCAGCTTCTTCAATTGAGCCCGCAGTTCAACCAGGAAGTCTTGGCCAAACTTGCAGCCCAGACTTCCTGGCTGAACTGCGGGCTCAGTTGAAGAAGCTGATGGACCGCGGACGGAGGCAGGTAAGGCCCCCCTCCCCCTTGGTCCCTTACCGGGCTCTGCCGCCGTCGCTGCACGGGCGGCGACGGCAGCAGGGCCCGGTAACCCCCCCTCCTCTCCCTTACCTGCCTCCGTCCGCGGTCCATCAGCTTCTTCAACTGAGCCCGCGGTTCAGCCAGGAAGTCTGGGCTGCCGAGACTTCCGTCCGCGGTAAACCCCCCACCCTCCTCTCCCGGCCTTACCTGGCACCACTCCCCTCCACTGCGGAGCTCCGCGGCGAAGAGGAACGGAGTATGGGCAGAGCGGCGCGGAGCGGGCCGATCCGAAATTTTCGGATCAGCCCGTGGGGCGGAGCGGGGGGGTGTGTCCGTGCACACCCCTAGTAAAAAGTGCTAATATTGCATTATTTCAATTTTTCTGAAAATTTCCGTTTCCCCCCGGGAAAAAACGGGTATTTTCCATGGCTTCAAAATTTCCAGAAATTTCACATCTCTACCTCAACCTGATGCCCTCAAGAGGTGTTGGACTCCCGGATGCTGGAAGTTTTAGTCCAACACCTCTGGGGGTGGCACAAGGTTGGAGGACATAACAAGAGCTGTGGTGGGTCTGACCCAGCTAGTCCAGCATTCTGTTCACACAGTGGCCGACAAGCTACCTGTGGGAGACCCACAGGGAGGACACGAGTACAGCAGCACCCTCCCACCCATGTTCCCCAGCAACTGGTGTACTGCCTCTGATACTGAAGGAAGCATATAGCCATCAAGACCTGTAGCTATCAATAGCCTTCTCCTCCATGAATTTCTCTAACCCCCTTTTAAAGCCATCCAAATTGGTGGCTGTGCCACGACATGGGCTCTTTACCACAGGCCTGTCCACGGACACTCCCTGCTCAAGCTAAGCGCCACCACTTTATGAGTCTGAGGTGAGGGACAAACGCCACCTTTCTACAAACTATGTGGAGAAAGAAGGGGTTACACAGGAATAATTTCAGGAATAAAATAATGCGCTGTGAATTTTATGTGCTGATGGTGAATTAATGTCAGAACAGGTGTTATATGTATATAACTGCAGATGACAAATGCCAAGGAGACACGTGGAATTTTTGTGGTAGTAAAACAAACTGAATAAAAATTTATTTCAATGTCCGCAAACTTTGTTTCATAATAAAACTTTTCAGACCCTTGTTAAAACCTCTCATCCAATCCTTTCTCTCTTCTCATACACGCTTTCCTTTCTCTCACCCCTTCACTCTTGAACGTCCTTTATTATCAGGATTGTTTAATATACACCAACTGACTGTCTGCACACTACACTCAAAAGACAACCTTCTTTACCCTGATCCTCTAATTCTCCCCTCGAACCAAGGGACTTTAAAAACAACCCCCCCTTTATCACCTCAGTCATTCCCTTATATATCCTCCTCCCCACTCCTAAGATATTCAGTCTCCACCCACTCAGGTCAACATTGTAAACACAATAGACTTACAAATACATTAGGGAACTGACTTGTGGGGTGTAACGCCACAGTGGCCATCATGATACCTTGTGGTAGTGAGTTCCATAGTTTAACTCTGCACTGTATGAAGAAGTCCTTCTTTTTATCTGTCCTGAATCTCCCACCAATCAGCTTCATGGGATGCTCCATTGGTTTCTAGCTTTATGAGAGAAGGAAGGCTGGTTTAAGGACTTCCTTTTGGCACAGAGCAAACAGAAACCTACAAAAGGTGGAGAAGATCTAATCAGCAAAGGGAAGAAGACTTTTGAGTGAGGCAGCTACTGGGGTGGTGGGGTAGGGGAGTGAAAGCTGCCCTATGCCCCCCAACTAGCCTGCTTAGAACCTAAGAAGAGCCCTGCTAGATCAGAACAAGGATCCATCTAGACCAGCACTTTGTTTTCACAGTGGCCAACCAGCTGTTGACCAGGAACCCACAAGCAGGACATGGTGCAACAGCACCCTCTCACCCATGTTCCCCAGCAACTGGTGTACCTAGGGCAGCACGGTTACTAACAGGGACTGGCCGACGAGACCACATCAAGCCAGTCCTTTTCCAGCTTCATTGGCTGCCAGTCCAGGTCTGGGCCCAATTCAAAGTGCTGGTATTAACACTTAAAGCCCTAAACGGCTTGGGGCCAGGCTATCTGAAGGAATGCCTCCTCCCATATGTACCTGCCTGGACCCTAAGGTCATCCTCAGGGATCCTTTCCGCGAGCCCCTGCCAAAGGAAGTGAGGCAGGTGGCTACCAGGAGGAGCAGGGCCTTCTCTGCTGTGGCACCCCCATTGTGGAATGAGCTCCCTAAGGAGGTTCGCTTGACACCTACATTATATGCCTTTAGACGCCAGGTGAAGACCTTTTTATTCTCCCAGCATTTTAACAGTCAATAAATAAATTTTAACTCAGTGTTTTAAATTTGTAATTTTGCATTGCTGCTGTTTTTATCTGGTTGAGCTTTTATATTGTATTTTATAGTATGGTTTTATACTGTTGTTTTATACTTTGAATGTTTTTAATTTTTGTGAACCGCCCAGAGAGCTCCGGCTATTGGGCGGTATAGAAATGTAATAAATAAATAAATAGGCTTACTGCCTCGAATACTGGAGATAGCACACAGCCATCAGGGCTAGTAGCCATTGATAGCCTTCTCCTCCAGGAATGTATCCAACCCCCTTTTAAAGCATGCAAAATGGTGGCCATCTCTACATCTTATGGTAGCAATTTCCATAGTTTAACTATGCACTGTATGAAGAAGTCCTTCCTTTTATCTGTCCTGAATTTCCCACCCATCAGCTTCATGGGGCGACCCCATTAGGTTCTAATATTATGGGAGAGGGATAGGGTGACCATATGAAAAGGAGGACAGGGCTCCTGTATCTTTAACAGTAATGTAGAAAAGGGAATTTCAGCAGGTGTCAATTGAAGAGGGTGAAATTCCTTCTTCATCACAACAGTTAAAGCTGCAGAAGCCCTGCCCTCTTTTGTATCTGGTCATTCTACTATAGCTAGTGTAGCTTTAACTGTTGTGATGAAGAGGGAATTTCACCCTCTTCAATTGACACCTGCTGAAATTCCCTTTCCTACATTACTGTTAAAGATACAAGAGCCCTGTCCTCCTTTTCATATGGTCACCCTAAAGAGGGAGAAAAAGGTCTCCCTCTCCCCATTCTCCACACCACACATAATTTTGCACACCTCTATCATGTCTCCCCTTTCCCTCATTTTCCAAGCTAAAGAGCCCCCGCTGTAGTAAGCGAGAAGGAAAGAAAGAGAGAAAGAGAGAGAGAAAGAAAGAAAGAGAGAAAGAAAGGGAAAGGCTACCAGAGGGGAGCGGCAGGGGGAATGTCAGCAGCAACTGGTAAAGGGACTTTGGGGCACAGAATCTTTTAAGGGAAAAAGAAACATGGTGCAAAAGCAGTGAGGGCCCCTTGCACTAAGGCCCGGGTAGCCCTCCCTCTGGTACCAGCCCTGCCTGAAAAGCTGCGAGAGGCCGCTGGGCACTCTCCAACTTGGTGTGATCCCGCCGATTTGACCAGCTCTGCCCATGCTTCTAGTCCACTTAGGGAATCTACACGTCATTGTGAGGGTGCTTACATGCGCCCCCAGTGCGCCCCCACAACGACTGTGTAGACCGAGAAAGAAGAGATGGAGGAAGAGGCGGCGGCTGGGGAACCGGCCGGCCGCGTCCTTGCCGCCGCCGCCTCCCCGCCGGCCTCCTGCTGCCGGGGTAAGAGCCACCCGGGTCGGAGAGCTCGGCTTCCGCTTCCGCCGAGCTCTCCGACCTGGGTGGCTCTTAGCCTGGCAGCAGGAGGCCGGCGGGGAGGCAGCGGCGGCAAGGACGCGGCCGGTTCCCCAGCCGCCTCCTCCTCCGCCTCTTCCTCCGTCTCTTCTTTCTCGGTCTACACAGTCGTTCTGGGGGCGCACTGGGGGCGCATGTAAGCGCCCTCACAACGACGTGTAGATTCCCTATGCCTGGGCTGATGTGGGGACCGCAGAGTGCAGGATGCCCTGGAGTTCGCCAGCGCCAGTCTCTCAATAGCCCTTTGGTGCCGGAAGGATCATGCAGGAACTACTGTGCTTGATGCCCATGGGATGCGTTACCCATTAATAAATGTTGAGCTGGATGGAAAGAACCTTATTCTTTTGTTGTTGCTGCTGACTTTAATATAGCGGGTCTGTTTCTCACCCCGATCTCCCCAGATGAGTCATGATATGAATCCAAATAGTAAGGGCAAGGTATTTTCTCAGGTTTACATCAGGCAGCAGGTTTTGGTTGTCATAAAACGGCAGCAAATGGTTAGTTATTTACTTGGTTATGATTGGATTTCTGCTGTCAGGGATGGGCAGAGGTGCTTATGGGATTTTCTGCTTCGTCTACTGCAATAACGTGGCCGGCTCTGGGTGCTCTGGGCCTGGACCTGGCTGGTTGAGGCCTGGACCTGGCTGGTTGCTGTGGGTTGGACCAACCCTGTTTTCAGCAGTGTGCAGATAGTGGCGTAGTGGAACCAGCGCTCACAGGGTCAAAGTGCTGGGAACGTTTGGGTGGGGCAGGGGCGGTGGCATCATCCCCACCCCCTTCAGCCTACCCTGTTTCCTCTGCACTTAGCTGCAATCTGCACAGTAGCTGGAGGCAGGGAACTGGGTTTTCCCAGCAACAATATATTACTGGCCCCATTCAGATGACACCTTAAACCACCGCTTTAACCACGGTGGTTAAGCCAGAAAGCCGGGCTCCGTTCAGAAGACACTTTAAACTACAGCTTTAACCATGGTGGTTAAGCCAGAAAGCTGGGCCCTGTTCAGAAGACACCTTAAACCGTGGCTTTAACCATGGTGAAAAAAGCAAAAAGCCTTATTCACCATGGTTAAAGCCGTGGTTTAAAGTGTCTTCTGAACAGGGCCCAGCTTTCTGGCTTACCATGGTTAAAGCTGTGGTTTAAGGTGTCTTCTGAATGCTGTGTGTTATCCCAGTAGTAATGCAAAGTATTTTGGGGTGGTTTGGACTTCAAGGAGCAGTTATGACACATTTACTTTACAAAAGACCTACAAAAGACATACCCTATTTCTTCCATTCTAAGACGCACTTTTCCCCCCATATAAACATTTCTAAAAAAGGGGTGCGTCTTAGAATCGCGGGTGTGTCTTAGGGTTTTTTTCTGTTGGTGGTACTGAAATCGATGGCATCTTACAATGGGAGAAATACGATAATACAGAGAGAGAGAGAGAGAGAGCTGTCAGCATTTTGAATTCTCCTTGGGGTTATGGACTATCGTAATAAACATCTTCTCTTCGAAATTTACCACTATGCCACCGTTTGCAGAGCTGCCTTGCCTGGGAATTATTATTATTATTATTATTATTATTATTATTATTATTATTATTATTTACATTTTTATATCGCCCCATAGCTGAAACTCTCTGGGCAGTTTACAAAGATTGAAAACATTAAAAGCAATCTGCAAAGTGTAAAAACGTAAAAAAAATACACAACAGACATTATACGCAGAGCCGACATACATCTAATAACAACTTTGAGCAATTAGCCAAATCATAAAACAAATCCGGGGTCAATTAAAACTCACTACATGCTGAGTTTTACAACAAATGTCTTGAGCTAGTGAGAAGCAGATAATAACAACACTAAAAAAAAATCTGGCATCAGCCCTGGTGTTTGTCCAACCTTGTTGGATGCTGACACTGGGCCTGGTGTGTCTTGGACGGTGAGAATAGTACTGTTGCAAGTAAATAAGTGAGCCCCCTGTTTCACCCATGAAATGTTAGAGGAGATGCGGTTTTCCTCCTGTCATTGCATGTTAAAGGGCTAAAGACATTTTAAAAATAAAATAAAAAGAAGCCAAATATTTTAAAGGAGCTCAAAATTCACAAAAATCCAGAACTTCGAGGGGCCTGGGTCCCGGCACCTGCCCACCACTACAACCGTGCCCAATGCCTGTCCTTTTACGATGCAATCTGACGCACAGTTACTAGAGAGTAGACCCTGAAAAACTCAATGGGACTGGTCTCTGAGTGAGCAGACGCAGGATCACGTCTTCACCCCTTTGTTGTCTGATGGCTTATTGGACCCGCTCCCATCAGAGAGCTGGGCTGGTCGAGGCTCAGCACCCACGGATAAGTTTGTGGAACTGCCGGGCTGGAGGTGGGCGTTGCAAGCATCTGTGCTATGCCAGCCATGAGAACGACTCCTCGGAGAGGCACGAGTGGAAGCCTGGCCGCCTCAGCATGTCCAAGGATAAGACACGGGGGTGGGAGCCGGTGGGCTAGTGGCCATTTTGAAGTGCGGGCCCATGCTGATCATGACAGTTCCCGTAGCACCCGCACCCATCAAGTGCCCTAAAATTCAGGCTGCTGCGTTGATCCATATCAACAAACCAGTTCTGGCAGTTTTCACTTCCACCAGGAGTAGATCTTTTTGTAAAGGTCTTGGGTCTGCACTGCCCATTCAGTCAAGCGCCTCCAAAATACAGGGAATGCTGACAACTCAATAGCCCTGTTCAGAAGACACCTTAAATAGGGTGACCCTATGAAAAGGAGGACCGGGCTCCTGTATCTTTAACAGTTGTGTTGAAAAGGGAATTTCAGCAGGTATCATTTGTATATATGGGGAACCTAGTGAAATTCCCTCTTCATCACCACAGTTAAAGGTGCAGGAGCTATACTAGAGTGACCAAATTTAAAAGAGGGCAGGGCTCCTGCAGCTTTAACTGGTGTGATAAAGAGGAAATTTCTCCAGGTTCCTCATATATACAAATAACACCTGCTGAAATTCCCTTTTCAATACAACTGTTAAAGATACAGGAGCCCTGTCCTCCTTTTCATATGGTCACCCTACCTTAAACCACAGCTTTAACCATGGTGAATAAGGCAAAAAGAGCCAGTGTGGTGTAGTGGTTAAGGTGTTGGACTGGGAGTTGGGAGATCCAGGTTCTAGTCCCCACTTGACCATGAAAACCCACTGGGTGACTTTGGGCCAGTCCCAGACTCTCAGCCCAACCTACCTCACAGGGTTGTTGTTGTTATGACGATAACATGGAGAGGAGGAGGAGGATTATGTACGCTGCCTTGGGTTCCTTGGAGGAAAAAAGGTGAGATATCAATGTAATAAAATAAATAAATAAATAAAATAATAAATAAAAAGCTTTACTCACCATGGTTAAAGCCGTGGTATAAGGTAGGGTGACCATATGAAAAGGAGGACAGGGCTCCTGTATCTTTAACAGTTGCATTGAAAAGGGAATTTCAGCAGGTGTTATTCTTATGTATGGAGAACTTGTTGAAATTCCAGCTTCATCACAACAGTTAAAGGTGCAGGAGCTATACTAGAGTGACCAGATTTAAAAGAGGGCAGGGCACCTGCAGTTTTAACTGTAGTGATGAAGAGGAAATTTTACCAGGTTCCCCATATATACAAATGACACCTGCTGAAATTCCCTTTTCAATACAACTGTTAAAGATACAGGAGCCCTGTCCTCCTTTCCATGTGGTCACCCTAGTATAAGGTGTCTTCAGAGCAGGGCCTACGGTGTTGCTACAAAAAATCCAGTGGAGGCTGGTGGCTCTGATGTCAGTGGAGCGGTGAATCCGCTCCAGGGCTAGTTCTGCACTGCTGCTTTATAGCGGTATTGAAGTGCAGTAATAACTGTTGCGACACATGACACATAACGGCTTTCAAAGTGTTATTTCCTGCCTTTTATTCCACCTTATCCAAAGTACCGCAACAAACGTCATTGGGTGTCCTACGAGGTATAAATGCGCAAGGGGGATATAGCATTGCAACCCCCTGAAGAAGGTTTAATGTAAAGTAAGAGGCCGAAATGCGTCAGGCTTCTCCCCCCGCCCCCACCTCCCCGGCAATAAAGTCATTTATAGCATCCTGAGAGTATTCTCCCTTTTTGTGTACACAGAATATAATGCCTCTTCTAAGATGCTGCATACTGAGAGGCGCACAACAAAGTAGGCTCATTTTCTACTCTTGTTTTCTTCCTATGCAAATGCGCGCAGCTTTAATCCATTACAACATCTACGATTAAGTCAGCTAAGATGATGCCTGGCTGGCAGTCCTGCGAGCAAGGCAGAGAGAAAGAGGCACAAGATTGCGGAAAACGGGTGAGCTGGTTCTCTGACATCAGGACCTGCCGGCGACAGAGTCTTTGTCTCTTGCCATTTCAAGCCAAATACAGATCCTTGACAGACCTAACTTCCTTTTTCCAAAAGAGGCTGGTGGCTGTGTGGCCTAGTGGTTTAGGAATCATAGAATCATAGAATAGTAGAGTTGGAAGGGGCCTACAAGGCCATCGAGTCCAACCCCCTGCTCAATGCAGGAATCAACCTTAGAGCATCCCTGACAGGTGGTTGTCCAGATGCCTCTTGAATGCCTCTAGTGTGGGAGAGCCCACCACCTCACCAGGCAACTGATTCCATTGTCGTACTGCTTTAACAGTCAGGAAGTTTTTCCTAATGTCCGGCTGGAATCTGACTTCCTGTAACTTCAGCCCATAAGTCCATGTCCTGCACTCTGGACACTAAAGAATGTTCAAACTATCGGACAGTGGCACTTATTTCACATGCCAGCAAGGTAATGCTCAAGATCCTTCAAGGTAGACTCCAGCAATTTATGGAGCAAGAGTTGCCAGATGTACAAGCTGGGCTTAGAAAAGGCAGAGGAACTAGAGACCAAATTGCCAATATCTGCTGGATAATGGAGAAAGCCAGGGAGTTCCAGAAAAACATCTATTTCTGTTTTATTGACTATTCTAAAGCCTTTGACTGTGTGGATCATAACAAACTGTGGCAAGTTCTTGGTGGTATGGGGATACCAAGTCATCTTGTCTGCCTCCTGAGGAATCTGTATAACGAACAAGTAGCAACGGTAAGAACAGACCACGGAACAACGGACTGGTTTATGATTGGGAAAGGAGTACGGCAGGCTTGTATACTCTCACCTTACCTATTCAACTTGTATGCAGAACACATCATGCGACGTGCTGGGCTTAACGAATCCAAGGCTGGAGTTAAAATCGCAGGAAGAAACATTAGCAATCTCAGATATGCGGATGACACCACTTTGATGGCTGAAAGCGAGGAGGAGCTGAGGAGCCTTATGACAAAGGTGAAAGAAGAAAGTGCAAAAGCTGGGTTGCAGTTAAACCTCAAAAAAACCAAGATTATGGCAACCAGCTTGATTGATAACTGGCAAATAGAGGGAGAAAACGTGGAGGCAGTGACAGACTTTGTATTTCTGGGTGCAAAGATTACTGCAGATGCTGACTGCAGCCAGGAAATCAGAAGACGTTTACTTCTTGGGAGGAGAGCAATGACAAATCTTGATAAAATAGTTAAGAGCAGAGACATCACACTGACAACAAAGGTCCGCATAGTTAAAGCAATGGTATTCCCCGTAGTAACCTATGGCTACGAGAGCTGGACCATAAGGAAAGCTGAGCGAAGGAAGATAGATGCTTTTGAACTGTGGTGTTGGAGGAAAATGCTGAGAGTGCCTTGGACTGCAAGAAGATCCAACCAGTCCATACTCCAGGAAATAAAGCCAGACTGCTCACTTGAGGGAATGGTATTAAAGGCAAAACTGAAGTACTTTGGCCACATAATGAGAAGACAGGATACCCTGGAGAAGAGGCTGATGCTAGGGAAAGGGGAAGGCAAAAGGAAGAGGGGCCGACCAAGGGCAAGATGGATGGATGATATTCTGGAGGTGGCAGACTTGACCTTGGGGGAGCTGGGGGTGGCCCACGACAGCCGACAGAAAGCTCTGGCGTGAGCTGGTCCATGAAGTCACGAAGAGTCGGAAGCGACTGAACGAATAAACAACAACAATAATGTCTCCCCTCAATCTTCTCTTCTCCAGGCTAAACATGCCCAGTTCTTTCAGTCTCTCCTTACAGGGCTTTGTTTCCAGGCCCCTGATCATCCTCATTGTCCTCTTCTGAACACGCTCCAGCTTGTCTGCATCCTTCTCAAAGTGGGGTGCCCAGAACTGGGCGCAATACTCAAGAGGAGGCCTAACCAGGGCTGAGTAGAGGGGAACCAGTACCGCATGCAAATTGGAAGCTATACTTCTATTAATGCAGCTCAAAATAGCATTTGCTTTTTTTTGCAGCCACATCACACTGTTGGCTCATAACATGCCTGCGGAACACAAGTTGGTCAGTTCAAAACTTTCTCCCAACACATCTAGAAGGTGACGTGATGGAGAAAGTTGGATTCAGTGGAGGCTGGTGGCTCTGATGGCAGAGGAAGCGATTGTCTTCTTTCCTTGATGGTTTCCCAATTGCAGACCCCTTTCCCCCGTTTGAGAAGCCTGCCTGGACCCCTGGAGATCTGCTGCCCATCAGTGTTGACAATATAGGGGTAGATGGACCAATGGTTTGACAAAATAGAAGGCAGCTACCTGCGTAGAGCACGTGCTTTGTATCCAGGATCAGAGCTGGCACCAGGGTCAAGGGGACCCTTGGTGCAGTTCTGATTGTCACTGTCACTTGGGCCCTGCAGATGTTGGCCACTGCCCCTCAATGTGTTCACTGTTGGCGGCGGTTCGTCTGGATGAGTGGCACCGGGCACCCACTGTCTTACATTTCCCATAATGCAGTGCCTGATGCCGACACGTCACATGGGCCCTGGCAGCTGGTGGAAAAATGGATTCCCTCCCCCCCTCCCCTCCAGCAACAATATGAACCACCCAGGGAGCTTCAGCTATTGGGCAGTATAAAAATGCAATCAATCAATCAATAATATATGCAATGCCTTCTCTGCTGTGGCACCCTGGCTGTGGAATGAGCTACCTAGAAAGGTTCACCTGGTACCTGCGCTATTCTCTTTCTGGCGCTCAGTGAAGACCTTTTTATATTCCCAGTATTTTAGCAATTTGCTGTCATAGTCTTGTAACTCCGCTATTTGCTGCTCGGTTTTATTCTAGTTGTACTTTTGTATTGTGGTTTTAAGCTTTCATGTTATATTTTATGCGGTTTTGATGGTTTTAACTTTTGTGAGCCGCCCAGAGATCTTCAGCTGTTGGGTGGTATATTAAATTAAATAAATAAATAAATAGTGGTCATTTATGTGGTCATGCAAAGTTTTTTGGAGTGGCTCGGCTTTGAATGGGGAATTAAGACTCACGCGTTTTGCAAAAACCCCATACAAAAAACACAGGGTGGGAGGGAGGGGGAGAGAAAGACAGACAGACAGACAGATCAGCTGCCTGCATTTTTGCCCTCTCCTTTGGAACATGGCTATGGGGACAGTCATGATGAGTGCCTGCATTTCAGATTTTATCATTACCTCATTGGTGTTGGCCCCTGACCTGTGCAGAAAGGCCCAGATTTGCTCCCCAGCATTTCGATAGCAGGGCTGGCACAACGTTTGCTTGATACCTTCGAGAGCTGCTATCAGTCAGAGTAAGCTAATCCTCAGTTGGATGGGTCAGTGGTCTGGCAAGCGTATGTTCAATGACTTATGTTGGACTTTTTTTTTAAAAAAAGAAAAATTATTTGGTTTTGGCTTTTCACTCCTTTTTCTCAGACAGTTTATGTAAATTGTTTCCTTTGAACCCTGCCTACACAGTTTCCCCCAGCCTGATGCCCTCCAAATGTGTTGGACTACAACTCCCAGCATCCCCCTGCCTAGGGGATGCTGGGAGTTGAAGTCCAACATATCTGGAGGACACCAGATTGGAGAAGGTTGATCTAAGCTGTATTCCAGCCTTCCCAAACTTGATGTTTCAGATTACAACTCCCAGCAGTCTCAGCTAGTGTGTCTAATGTTCAGGAATGCTGGGTACTGAAGTCCAAAACCTCTGGAGAGCACCAGGTTGGGGAAGGCTGCTTTGGACCATGCAGAAATTCAACCAGTTTCTTGAGTGTAAGAGTCCTGAACTCTACAAGGTTAAGGGATGCCTGTCCGTGGAACAACTTCTTAAGTGAAAAAACAATTTTGCTTTCAACATCAATGCTTCTATGTAACCCGAAAGTCTGCTTCTAGCATTTTGAACATTAGTTAATCCAATCATGGAATTACGTCACTTGCACCATCAATTTCTTGTTGGTGGGACCAACAGAGTTTCCCGGGTTCTGGGTGGCACTACCGACAAAAATGGCATTTTGCTGCTATGTTGTCTATTCTTTCTTAATGGATTGTCTGAAGTAAGAACCGGGGGGGGGGGGGGGGATGGAAGAAACGGTGTAAAAACACCGGAGGGTTTCAAGTTGAAGGCAATGGCTCAGTTCAGACAACACGTTTCTCAACGGTGGTTTTAGAACTCCACGGTGGAATTGTTACACCCCTGTTGAGAAACGTGTTGTCTGGCAGGAAAACTCCACGCAACGGTGGCGTTTTTTCACAAAAACACCCCACACGGAATATCCACGCTGTGCAGCGGAGAGTCCCTGCACAACTAATGATTTCTAGTAAATCAGCATATGCACATTTTATCCAAATTTCTGCCCTCTTTTGTCCTTTTCTTGGCATTGTGTTACCTCTTTCTTGGTGATTCATAATTCGGCCACCTTAGAAAGTAGCAAAACCTGCCTTGTCTCCTCACGCTCTGCTGCTTTAAAGTGTCCCCACCCCCACCCCCCCGGCTCCAGTTCTGGCTATTGGAGCTGTGTTGGGGAAAATGTTTTAAAGCACTGGAACTCAGGGAGGGGAAGTCGGGGGCAGCTGTTGCTCCTTTGGATCTTACAATTGCTAGCAGGTTTCCGGTAAACACACACGCGTCTTGGTTTTGCCCTTAGTCACTTGTGGTCTAAAAGAAACAACTTTGTTAAGCGTCCCTGTCCGATCATCCGAAGGCAATGTGGTTTGAACGTGGTTTACGATGTGGGGGGGATTCCACACGTCGTACCGAGGCTGCTTCCATGCGGCCCCAGTGCGACCCCAAAGCGATCGTGTAACTTGCCTGGAGAAGCGACGAGGAAGAGGTGTCCTTGCCGCCGCCGCCACCCACCTACCTCCTTGCCGGCCGGGTCGGAGAGCTCGGTGGAAGAAGGCGGGGTGGAGAGCTCCGTGCCCTCAGTACGGCGTGTAGAATCCCCCCTGGTTAGTAAGCAGACATGAAACCGCAATGCCGTTTTTCGGATGTAGCAGGGAACTGTGGTTTGAGCTCAGCAGGATTGCTGTGCCAAAGCTAGCGTGCAGAGAGAGGCATTGAGGGAGGAGCACGGAGGCCTGGCGCTCTCTTCCATCTACACACGAATATGATGTCCAAATTGGGCCTCTCTTCTGTTTTGATGTATTTTGTGTGGTTCAAAAGTGAACCTTGAATATGTGCTTTTCATCTTGTATCTGCTGGTTCATTTGCATATTTTGGGAGAGGACTCGCTATAAACTAGGGCCTCCAGCAATCACTTCGCTGCCCCTGTGTTTCAGATTATATGTGATTATTTTTAGGTTCACATTTCGAATTCTTATGAGATACTTTAAAAAATCCAACTGCCTGAAATGCCTGTTAGACTATATCGATGAGTAGCAGGGCCAGCCCAAGGCGTTTTTCTGCTTGAGGCAACAAACAAGATGGCGCCCGCTCCCATTCCGTGTACACATTTTGACTGCACTGCAAGAGGAATCTGTCTTCGGCACTGATGATGACACAGTGTCCCCCATTGCAGCTGAAGGGAGCAGGCTAAGTTAGGGGGCACAGAGCAGGCCACAAGGCAGGCAGGTGACTCCCCCAACATTTCGCTGCCACCTTCCAGCATCCGCTGCCTGAGGCAACTGCTTTACTCTGCCTAATGGTAGGGCCGGCCCTGTGAGTAATCCTTTAAAACCTCAGTGGGAATGTTGTCTCTCCCTGACCCTTCTTAAAATCTGAAACTGCGCCGCATCATTTGCTGTGGACGGTGTCCCAAATCTGCAACTGCTTCACGTTGACCCCCCCCTCCCCCCCTCACATATCTGGTCAAGCCGAGAGCAGTTTTTTCCATTGTGCTTTTGGCCTCCTGTACCAACATCACAGGGCGGGGGGACCACTCTCCATTGTGTGGGCTAGAAATAGAGGACAAAAAAAGAAGGCATTGTCAGAGCTTGAAGGAGGAGGAGGGTGCGGGTGCGTTTCTGCGGGAGACAAACAATGTCTTTTTGGCTGCACAGCGTCCCTTTCATGGCTGCTAGCAATGAAGACTTTTGTAGAGTCACCGGTGGTAAATCAAGAGCCTGGACAGCTGCTTTCTCCACATCCCCTTTCTCCTCCGTCGTGGCATTGGAATGACTCTAGCCCCTCATGACACAGGCTTTAGACCTCGGAGCGAGAGAGAGGGGCGGACTGGAGGCATAAGCCCCCCCCCCCATGTAGAACTGAGCCAAGGATCATAGAATAGCAGAGTTGGAAGGGGCCTACAAGGCCATCGAGTCCAACCCCCTGCTCAATGCAGGAATCCACCCTAAAGCATCCCTGACAGATGGTTGTCCAGCTGCCTCTTGAAGGCCTCTAGGGTGGGAGAGCCCACCACCTCCCTAGGTCACTGGTTCCATTGTAGTACTGCTCTAACAGTCAGGAAGTTTTTCCTGATGTCCCACCGGAATCCGTCTTCCTGTAACTTGAGCCCATGATTCCATGTCCTGCACTCTGGGAGGATCGAGAAGAGATCCTGGCCCTCCTCTGTGTGACAACCTTTCAAGCTTTTGAAGAATGCTATCATGTCTCCCCTCGGTCTTCTCTTCTCCAGGCTAAACATGCCCAGTTCTTTCAGTCTCTCCTCATAGAGCTTTGTTTCTAGACCCCTGATCATTCTCGTCGCCCTCCTCTCGAACCCCCCCCCCCAGCTTCTCTGCATCCTTCTCGAAGTGGGGTGCCCAGATGCAGTACTAAAGTAGGGCCCAATTAGGACACAGGTCCTTCTCGCCTTGAAGGCTGGGGCCTGGCATAAGTGCTCAGTGGAAGATTTGTGTAAGAAGCAGCAATAGTTTGGAGAGAGAGATGGAGACGGCACAGTTTTGCACGTAGGGCTTCAACCTTGAGGCTGAAGACTCCCCCCACCCCCGAAGCAACAGTTGATGGGGGGCAGCAGCAAACAATCCCAGCATAAGCACCTAGGCTGGCATGGCCATACCGTGCCCCACAGGGGTTGACACTGTTCTCCCAAGCATCCTTTCTTTCTGTTTATTTTCAAAAGCATTTTCTAGTCACAGTAGCTCATCTTAATTATTTTTCCTTCAAAAATACATATCTTTTTCTCTAACAAAATGGCGCTTATTCCCAAGTAAAATCAGGGCAGCAGAAGCAGACTCTGCTTTATTTCTATAGCCTTGATGGTGCCATAGTTTGAGTTCCAAATGTGGAATGGTGCATTATTATTATCATCATCATCATCATCATCATCATTATCATTATTATTATCATCTACATTTATACACTGCCCCATAGCCGAAGCTCTCCGGGTGGTTTACAAAGCATAACTTTCTGATCATGGTTGGCAAACGGGCTTTCTTGGTTGGTTTGCTCTAGTGCCTGAAGAACGCAGAGGTGGTGGTGAACCAGGGAATGCTGTGGGGACAAGAAGAAGTGTGGTGTGTTTCACAGCTGAAGGAATGCACATGGCCAACTCAAGTCTCTGCCCACCCCCACCCCGGTAAAACTCTTGAGCCCCTGCAAGAGTTTCTAGTCGGGGTGAGCAGGAACTGGGATTGGAGCCTTGATGAAACTTCCCACGTAACTAACAGCAAAAAATTGGGTGTGGAGGCATTCATTGTTCTCTCTCCTCCTCCCCAATTTTACCCTGAGAACAACCCTGTAAGGTAAGAACCTAAGAAGAGCCCTGCTGGGTCAGACCAAGGGTCCACCAAGTCCAGCACTCTGTTCACACTGTATCCAACCATCTGCTCGCGGGAAGCCCACAAGCAGGACACAAGTGCAACAGCACCCTTTTGCCCATGTTCCCCAGTATACTGCCTCTGATCCTGGAGGGAGCACAAAGCCATCAGGACTAGTAGCCATTGATAGCCTTCTCCTCCATGGTTGCGCTGAGAGGTGTTGCCTGGCCTGAGGTCACCCACTGAGTTGCATGACTGAGTATGGGGTCTAGCCAGGACACTCTGACCACGGCACTACATACACCTGATCTCAGCAATCCTTACAACAACCCTGCGAAGCGGTCACACAGTGTGGCTTCCCCCATATTGCAGCTGGTGGGAAATAGAGACGCACCTCCTGAGTGCATAAGTGATGTGAGATCTGAACCCGGGCTTCCCCTGTCTCTGTACTCTGTCACTACAGCACCCCTCTTTTCATGTTTTAAAGTGTTCCCGTTGCTGGTTTGAATGCTCCTTTTTTTAGATCACTGCTTTTCTTTTCCTTTTTAGTTTGCTTAGGGTCACATATTCTGTGCTTTTTGCGATATATTCTGTTTCGTGTTCAGCCTGTTTCAAAACAGCTGGCCGTGTGCTCTGTGGGCAGAAGAGCAGAGTATACCTTTGCTTGCTTTTTCCAGCGGCTTTAGCGGAGGCAGCGACAAGTCAGGGAAGACAACGGGCGGGCGCCGAGCCTCTAGGGTGGTGTAAGGTTTCTCCGAGCGGGTGGGAATATGTCAACATCAGGCAGGAGTAACCATGGACACCAACGCCACGAGGCGACGCGCAGGTACCTGGGAGAGAGCTAAGAGCAGAGTCAAAAAGTTGGCCGACGGATCGGCAGCGGTGCGCCTACGCGTTGGTAGCAAAGAACCCGGCGAAACTGTGGCACTGTGTGCTCTCGATGCACCTTCTGGATTGCTGCCGGACTGGTTTCCCCTTGGACTGAAGGGTAGTCCAGCGTAGGAGCCTGCCAGGCAATGATGCGGTTTTTTGAGTGGCACAGTCTGCACCCGGCCATCTTTCTTTCCATTTTAGAAAGCCCAAATTAAAATGGGGAAAGCGGCTTCCGGAGGATGTGGGGTTCAGAGCAGGTGCAGCCCCTCCTCTCCCCTCCCAAGGTCGCTTTTTTTGGCACCTGTTGCAAGCGCTGGTTCGGGAGCGTGAATCTTGCCGTGCTGATGGGAATTGCAGTCTTAATGTACCTGGAGGGTGCCGAGTTGAAGAAGGCTCGTTCAAAGAGTGAGGTGTGCAGTTTCAGCAATAGCAGAGTCTAAATCGAGAACTTCTGTGTGAGAACATGCGCCTTCTGGTTTGCAGGGGAAGGTCTGTTGGGCATTTAATATTTCAGACGTAATTTAGACCCTGCAGTTGGCATCAACCCCCACAGAAGTGGCTCGGTCACGGGCGCGTGATTTCTGGGGAGGGGAGATGTGAAGGCTTGAGTCTGGATGTGCCCAGGGCCGGATTAAGTTATGTGGAAGCCCCAAGCCATGTCACGTTTCAGAGGCCCCATACCATAAAAATAAAGAGAAAAATGTGTTTTACATTATAATAGAAGGCCTAATGAAACACCCAGTGTTAGGAGGTGCTTGTCATTGACAGGGTTATGTAGCCATCTCCCAAGATGTGTATAAAAGTACTAATAAAGTAAGTTGATTTGAACTTCTTTTAAAATGGCTCTAGTTTGCTCTTATGGCCTCCAATAATAAATGCTGTGTTGCCATGCTTTCTCTATATAAGGCAACTCTGATAAAAGTCACACTAGACTTTACAACCTATCTAAGCCAAAACACTTTCAGTTATAATGCATCTTAGTTATCTCCAACACAGAGAATCACAGAATAGTAGAGTTGGAAGGGGCCTGTAAGGGAAACTCCCTGCTCCATGCAGGAATCCACATCAAAGCATCCCTGACAGATGGTTGTCCAGCTGCTTCTTGAAGGCCTCTAGTGTGGGAGAGCCCACCACCTCCCTAGGTAACTGATTCCATTGTCGTACTGCTCTAACAGGAAGTTTTTCCTGATGTCCAGCTGGATTCTGGGTTCCTGTAACTTGAGCCCATTATTCCGTGTCCTGCACTCTGAGAGGACCGAGAAGAGATCCTGGCCCTCCTCTGTGTGACCACCTTTCAAGTACTTGAAGAGTGCTATCATGTCTCCCCTCAATCTTCTCTTCTCCAGGCTAAACCTGCCCAGTTCTTCCAGTCTCTCCTCATGGGGCTTTGTTTCCAGACCCCTGATCATCCTCGTTGCCCTCCTCTGAACCCCCTCCAGCTTGTCTGCATCCTTCTTACAGACAAGTTGGAGGAACTGGCAAAAATGGGGGTGGGATGTGTATTATGCAAATCGTTACCCTCATGAAGATTCCGGAAGTCAAAGCCCTGGTAAGGCTGCAGGATTTTTGCTAAATACAGAGAGGCCTGAATAGGTTGCAAAACAGCAGGCCGGGGTTCAGAACAGCACTAGTATTTATAGCAGTGGTGTAGTGGAATCAGTGTTCGCAGGATGGATGTGCTAGGACTTTTTGATTAGCAAGGATGATGACATCAACAACACCCCCCCCCCCCGCACCCAGACTTCTCTCTGAGCATCGCTGCAATCCTAGCTGGGTAAAATTGATTTTCTCAGCAACAATATCTTGTTGTGATCCATTCTTGTGATGCAAAGTGTTTTGGGGTGCCTTGTTCTCAAATGGGCAGTTAAGACCAATTCCCTCTACGAAAGACCTTTACTAAAGATGGAGATAAAAACTGCTAGGTCTGATTTGTTGACTTGAAGATACAAGCTTTCTCCCTGGAGCTGGAAAAAGAAGCTCCGGGAAAAACTTACGTTGGTGGTCTTCTGCTGTTTGGGGACATGTTGTGTCCCTCTCTTTCCTGTAAAGGAAATGTGCAAAATGGCCCCGGGTTCTATCCAACATGTCTCCACCGATGCTTTTGTAACCATCACCCTCAATCGTTGGGATGGATGTGTCAGCTGGGGTGAGGAGGGGATAGACTTATAGGGTGAGCATTGGGGAAAATGCAGAAGTGCCTGAAGAAAGGCATCTGCGGATGGATCCAGATTTACACTGGGTCAACTGTGCTGATGGAAGTGGACTTCGCCACTCCTACTTTCCCAGGGCAGCCCCTCTGTCTCTCTGAAAGGCTACACAAAGAGTCAGAAGACCTTGCTGGATTGGTTGCTGGACCGGGTGAGCTGTGGGGCGGGGGAGGGGGGGTCAGGAGGAGGGAAAGGGGGGATCCCAAAAAATCAGGCAGAGGGAACTTGAGTGAGCAGAACCCTTCCTTGCATGGAAGGCAGATCCTGGATCCAACCCTTGGACATAAAGCCTGCATGGTTATTGTGTGTGAGTGTGAAAATAGGCAGCACATTGGCGCATAGGTCCCTCAACGCGGCTTTTCTCTTTTGTGTTGTGCAGGTGCTGGGTTGCTTGGTGTGGGCTCTCATTGCTGACACTTACTACCAACCCTACCCGTCCTACGGCTGGGTGATGTTCGTCGCGATATTTTTCTGGCTGGTGACTGTCATACTTTTTGGGATGTACCTTTTTCAACTTCAGATGAAGCTCTACATGATCCCGTGGCCGATTGTGGTGAGTACCAAAGCGGGGAGCAACGGCCCTGTTTCTTTAGTTTTGGAAGCTCAGCTGTTTGTTTGTTTAATCAATCAATCAATCCTTATATACTGCTTAATTAGAGTGACCATATGAAAAGGAGGACAGGGCTCCTGTATCTTTAAAGTTGTATAGAAAAGGGAATTTCAGCAAGTGTCATTTGAATGCATGTAGCATCTGATGAAATTTTGTCTTCATCGTAACAGTTAAAGCTGCAGGAGTCCTGCCCTCCTGACCAGATACAAAAGAGAGGAGGGCTCCTGCAGCTTTAACTATTGCAATGAAGAGGGAATTTCACCAGATGCTGCATGCATACAAATGACACCTGCTGAAAATCCCTTTTCTCTACAACTGTTAAAGATACAGGAGCCCTGTCCTCCTTTTCATATGGTCACCCTAGCTTAATATAATAAAATCCCTAAGGGGGTTACATATCACAATATTAAAATCGTAGCTCAAAATGTACAATTAGAACAATGTCAATTACAGTAACAGCAATAGAAAAAACCAATCAACCTGAGCAGCAGCAGCAGAATTATGATGAATTACAAGCCAGGGAAAGCTACCCTAGTTCACACGCACTAGGCCAGCTTTCCCAGACCTTCCGTTTTCGGGATGTATTGGACTACAGTGCCCATAACACACACACCCCAGCCAGCATAGCATTAGGCCAGGGTTCCCCAATTTTGAGGGGTCAGTAGGAACATTTGGAATTTTGAGAGAGTGCCATGGGCACTCTCACAAAACGGCTGTGAGGGAGGGGTGTTGCCCATTGAGCCAGCTCTGCCCTATGTGCCTTGACTCCGTGTAGAGAGCGGCACAAAGCTCTAGGTGGAGAAAGTGACTTGGTGCTTGCAAGCACTGACTGAGTTAGGTGTCTCTGAGATTTTTGCACCACTTGCTATCTAATTGGCATGTGAGCGGTTCTGGGAGGGACTCGGCTGGGGCTGGCAGGACCTGGTTCCCAGCCAAATGCAGGAGAATTCCTTTGTTACCTCTGCTCTCTGATCTCTTCTGCCACTTGCCCTCCTGTTGGGGAAATCTCCTTGTTATCTCTAATCAGAGATAATGGGGCTGTTCACACATTACAGCAACATCCAGCAGCAAATCAGGGGTAATTAAGCCATGATTTGCCAAGGATGCGTGGAGCGTGCACGCCACTTCCGTGTTGCAAAACAACCTCCAAATTCCCCATTGTAGGTTGTTAATGTGATGTCCAAACTGAGGCCTTTTTTGTTGTTGTTATTCATGGGTTAAAGAACCCACAGTTAATTTAAGAACAAATTGTAGGTTAATTTTGGGTTATTTAATCCATTAACCACCCAAAGTGTCCAGTTTCAGAGATCACGCTAATGAGCTATGAACTGGACGTTCTAAGGTTGTTCTTTTAAAGCGGAAGTTGTGGGTGTGCAGGAGGCAGCGCATCGGCTCTCTCCTCTCATGCATGACAACCCATGGGATATTTAAACCATGGGTTGCTGTTACATGTGAACCAGGTCAACTTGGGGATTCCTATCCCCAGGCTAGAGGAGGAGACATGGTGCTCACCAGCTTTCTGCAGGTGGATTGGGCAACTCCGTGGGCAAGGGGTGACTCTTACCTGCAGTATAAGATAGCTTCCTGGGTTCTTAATTTATGACACTGCATTTCTCAGTTGGGTAAGAGCACTCAACGCAACAGACAGCATAAAATCGCAATAAAAACCAAAACACAACTTACAGCACAATTCTAGGCAGGCTTACTCTGATGTACCGTATTTCTTCAATTCTAAGACACACTTTTTTCCCCATATAAACATCTCTAAAAACGGGGTGCGTCTTAGAATCATGGGTGTGTCTTAGTTTTTTTTTTTTTCTGTTGGTGGAACTGAAATTAGTGTGCGTCTTACAATCAATGGCGTCTTACAATCGAAGAAATACAGTAAGTCCCACTGATTTTCGCACAGCTTACTTCCAAGTCAATGTGTATAGGACTGCAACCTAAAGGCAGGAGCAGAGATAAAATCCTACCACCACTTCATTTGTGGAAATGGTCACGGTGACCCAGTTCGCCATGGTGGCTGATTTTAATCGGTGCCACATGCCAGCGGCCGTTAGCTTAATTACTCACTTGGACACAGAGTGTCGCGTTGTCCAAACCCAAGCAACATGACTTATTTGGAGGGGGAAAACTATCCTCAAATAACCAATGGCTTGGAGAGGTAATTAGGTAAATGACGGCTGGCAGGCATCGCTGATTAAGGTAAGCCACTGGGGCTTATTTGATCATGTGAACTGGCCCACTATATGCGATTTCACACAGCATAAGCTTTTCTATGTATGTGTAGTGTATGCATTTCCAACATAATCAGAGACAAATTAGAGACTCCATGGTTAAAAACAAACCCATATCGTTAGGTACGTTTATGTGGTGATAACGGTAATAAGGATATTTAAAAAGCTGGGCAGTATTTTATCTAGTTAGATTGCTAGCTTGTCCTATGTCAAGAGCTCAGTGTGGGTAAAAACATTAAACTGGGGTGACCCTATGAAAAGGAGGACAGGGCTCCTGTATCTTTAACAGTTGTAGTGAAAGGGAAATTTCAGCAGCTGTCACTTGTAAATATGGGGAACCTGTTGAAATTCCCTCTTCATCACAACAGTTAAAGCTGCAGGTGCCCTGCCCTCTTTTAAATCTGGTCACTCTAGTATAGCTCCTGCAGCTTTAACTGTTGTGATGAAGAGGGAATTTCACCAGGTTCTCCGTATATTCAAAGGACACCTGCTGAAATTCCCCTTTCTATGCAACTGTTAAAGATACAGGAGCCACATCCTCCTTTTCATATGGTCACCCTATGTTAGGGCAAATGACGTAGTGCCAGCAGCAACTAGGTTCTGAACTACGTGCAAGGAGAGAAGTCCGACGAAAGTTAGCATTGTGGAAGCACAGTTGCAGAAGCTGTTGTGCGTTACACTTGTGCAACCCCTTGTGCATCCTGAATGTGCAACTGGGCTGTGCAATGGGTTGGACAAGGGGGTTGCACAACAGTTGTGCAACGGGCCCACGTTTTCTTTTCCTGAATTAGACAATCAGTTGTGGGGTGTTTTTTTAAAATGAACCTATGCGGAATTTGCAATATTACACTAACAGAAGTAGGTTGACGTTGCATCTGCCAGCAGGGACTTGTGTTCCACACAAAATATTTATTCGAGTGCTCCCTCTTGCAACGGCTCAGCAAGTCCCTTCCCTTCTGCCGTGGCAGACCAGCAAAGCGCCACCTCCCCTTTCTGCTTGCATTGTGCCAGGCCAGAAGACAGACCCGGGGAAGGCACAGTGCTTTCATTGTTACGCTTTCATAACCAGTAGGGCTAGAATCCTTACGGCCGTCTAAGCATAAACTGTTGCCGGAGTTCCGGAACGGACTGGCCAGCGCTTGTAGTTGCTTCTGCACAAGTCAGTGAAGCATCGCACGACTTTGGCCGGAGAGCATCACATTCTCATTGCGTTGATCAGCCAGGAACAGATCCGCCAAAGGGCGCTTCCATGTGGGCCCACTCCTAGGGGCTCACACACGCTTTCTTAGAGCGCCAAGGGTTGAAGCTAGACTTAAGAGAAAGGCTGATGTTCTGTACGTTGATGAGCTGTGGTGCAAACCTGGCATTACGATTTGCACTCGAGATGCAAAAACTCAGGTCCGTGGGCTAAATCCAGACCTCTTGAGGTCTCAGTCTGGCCCTTGGCCTTTCCCACCCCCCTCCCCCTGGCTCCCTCCCTTTCCCCCAACTGCCAATCATCTGGTGGCTTCTCCAGCACTTGTGTAGCGTCCCCCCATCCCGTTCTCAAAGGTTGGAAGACCTCTCTTAAGTCTTACTTACTGGTAATAAGAGCTTTTGCCCGCCTCTTTAAATTAAAGTGCCACCTTTCGCCCTTATTTGGCTTAAAAATGCAGAACTGTTCTGTGGAAGCTGGGTTTGTGACGGCTCGGGCACTGGCCAATCAGCCCTGCCAGTACTTAACACTTTACATCTGCTGAAAAGTTGCAGTCTTCCCCTGCCCCTGTAGCTTGATCATAAGGAGGAAAAAGTATGTTTGAGCATCAGGGGAGAGTCGGGAACTCAGTGGCACCACCTAGCCACCTTAAAAGGATCAGGAAGGAGTGGGTGGGAAAGACCCTTTCTTCCCAGGACCCTGGGGGGCTTTTCCAGCAATGTTCAATTTGTTTCAAAATGTTTGTGGTGTATATCTATATATTGTAAGATGTATCACTGTGCAATATATATCATAAAAAGGCAATCAGAGGGAAAGGCAAGACCTGAGATCCAGCTTGCGCGAGTAAGGCAAGTTGTGACACGGGATTGTCCACGCTGTGGACAAAGGTCCTGCTGTGGCAGCGGTCAAGAACATCAGGGGTGCCGTCTCCAGCATGAGGTCTCGTGCGGGTTGGTAGAACATTCCCCAAGACTGTCCTTCTCTTTCCCCCCACCCAGCTAGTGGTATTCAATGTCGCAGCGACCGTCTTGTACGCAACGGCTTTCATAACGAGCGCCGCGTCCGTCGAGCCGTACTCCTGGCCTCATTCGCCAGACTACAACAGGAGGGCCTCGGCATCGGTAGGTAGCTGTTCCTGCTCAGCTTTTTCTTGTGTTCAGTGAAACTGCAGAAGAGGAGGAGGGCCTTGTTGGCGGTAGCCCCTTCGTTGTGGAACACTCTCCCCAGTGAGATCAGCCTGGCGCCAGCGTTGCCAGCTTTTCGGCCCCCGGTTAATACTTTCCTCTTAAAAGGCCTCCAAAGCATTTGACAGGGTGGGAGGGGGCTTCTTGATCTAGTTATTTGTCATTGTTTCTAGTTCTAATAAAAATGTTTTAATTCTGTTTTTAACCCTTGCTGTAAGATACTTTGAGACTTTTTTTTTTAGAGAAAGGTGTCTAGTAAATTTAATAAACAAAATGAAAGCAGAGCTGTTGCCCGTTAAGTCCGGTCCACGGGTCGTCCTCCAGTCACATCAGATCTGCTGGACCCCGCTAAATAGCCAGGCCCTGCCCCTTTATTTATTTAACATATGCATATGCTGCCCATCACGATCAGATCACACAGGGTGTTGCATTAAAATGCATTAAAATAAAACACAAAGATAAACGCAACAAAGAGAATCTACTGAGCTAGGTGTTAAAATCAGCAACTGCCTGGATATACGGAGATTTCTTATTTAGCTGCTGCCTGAATACCATCAAGGACGGTGCCTGGAACACGGCGGGGAGTGGGGTGGCGTGGGGTAGAGAATTCCCAAACTGGGAACCACTGCAAACAAGGGCCTCCCCTTGGTTGCCATCCGATGCACCTGTGCAGGTATAGAATCAAAGAATAGCAGACTTGGAAGGGGCCTAGAAGGCCATCGAGTCCAACCCCCTGCTCAATGCAGGAATCCACCCTAAAGCATCCCTGACAGAGGGTTGTCCAGCTGCCTCTTGAAGGCCTCTAGGGTGGGAGAGGCCTTCAAGGTACCTCCCTAAGTAACTGGTTCCATTGTCGTACTGCTCTAACAGTCAGGAAGTTTTTCCTGATGTCCAGCTGGAATCTGGCTTCCTTTAACTTGAGCCCGTTATTCCGCATCCTGCACTCTGGGAGGATCGAGAAGAGATCCTGGCCCTCCTCTGTGTGACAACCTTTTAAGTATTTGAAGAGTGCTATCCTGTCTCCCCTCCATCCTCTTCTCCAGACTAAACATGCCCAGTTGTTTCAGTCTCTCTTCATAGGGCTTTGTTTCCAGACCCCTGATCATCCTCGTTGCCCTCCTCTGAACATGACAGGTAACAGTACAGGCGCGGAAAAAGAAGGAAAACCCCATGAGGGAGTGAAAAACAAACCAAAGGCGGGGGCAGAACCAAGGATAACTTATGCAAAATATTATTTGTAAAAAAGTTTAATGAAACTGCCAAGTAAACTTTTTTACAAATAATATTTTGCCGAAGGTATCCTTGGTTCTGCCCCCGCCTCAGGTAACAGGACAATCAGAAGGTCCTGATCTGTGGACTTCAGTAAATGGGTAGGTTGATCTGGTTGGAGTCCCCAAGTTCTTTAAGGGCCGTGTATGTCAATAACATCACCTTGAGCCTGGCCTGGTCATATAGCAGCAGCCGTTGCAGCTCTCTCAGCAAAGGTATAACATGTTCACGACAGGCTGCTCTACTGAGCAGCCCACCTGCCGAATTCTGCACTAGCAGCGGTTTCCATACCAGTATCCAGAGAAGCCCCACATAGAGCCAGTGTGGTGTAGTGGCTAAAGTGTTGGACTGGGAGTCGGGAGATCCGGGTTCTAGTCCCCACTCAGCCATGGAAACCCACTGGGTGACTTTGGGCAGACTCTCAGCCTAACCTCCCTCACAGGGTTGTTGTTGTTGTGAGGATAAAATGGAGAGGAGGATTATGTATGTCACCTTGGGTTCCTTGGAGAAAAAAAGGCAGGATATAAATGCGATGATGATGATGATGATGTGCATTGCTTTCTTCTAATGTACCAGGATGGTCTACAACCCGGACTGCCTCTTCTCTCCATGCCATCTGGTTGCTTTTTTTCCTTCTTCTTTAAAATGGGTCTTGCTTTCTAGGACGTCATTTGTCCAGAGCTTGCTGTGCCAGCAATGAGCTAATGCTCAGTAACTGAGAAAACAGCTGAGGCGACATCATGCGTTATAGCCTCCTCTTTTCTTTCCCAGCACACAAGGCCCTACTCCGGTGCCAGCCACCAGCGTGACGAGGCTTGTGCAGGGCTCCTCTGTTCCGTAAAGGCCGTTCAACCTGTTCTCCTTAGACAAGGGCCGTTGGCACAGCCTAGGGCCCTCAGTCCACCTGCCTCCTTGTGGAGGAGCAAAGATAAAGACATCTCCTTGCTCAGATTGTTCAGGGGATTTAGCCTCTGGAGTACACTGTGGTTAGAACGTGCTATTTCTTCCATGTAAATATCCCATCACAAAACCATCCCAGTCAGTTTTCCAAGTTACATAACATTTGATCCGTAGGTAAGAAGTAACACCTATTTCAACCTTCCCCAACCAGGTGCCCTCCAGATGTTTTGGACTGCAGCTCCCAGTATTCCTGACCACTGGCCATGCTTGGCTGGGGCAGATGGAAGTCTAAAACATCTGGGAAGTGCCAGGATTTAGAAGTCGGATCTATTTAGTTGAGCCAACTTTCCAGTAGCTCCAGCCAAATTCCAAGATTCCTATCACACCCCAAATTTTTGCTGAAGTCAATGGTCGGTTGGCACTCTGAAGGTTATATTGGCAACCGGTCAACTTTGTGTGGAAAATGACCAGCTGCCACTGAAGGCAGATCCATATATGCCTGAGGGTCTAACAACATCCTGGTTCTGCGGTCAAGTTTGAAGTAGCGCAGTGCAACCCGCCAGTGGCAATAAATGTAAACAGTGGTTCTTAAAGGTTGTACTGAGGGTCAATTTTGGGTTAGTTGTGCTTGGCTTTAAGTAGGGGCGTGTGAATCGGCAAAATATGAGCTTGCTGTTCTCTGAATTTCACCTCAAAGCTCATTCTGACTTGTGTCGATATTAAATTGCGAGCTTCTTCCCCCTTTTTGCAGGAGAATTTGCGCGTGTTTTCCCAATATGTTCACATCAGTTTTGCATTTCTGAAATTCATGCATTTTCTTCCACTGTTTGTCCGTATTTTTCCGAAGAATGTATTTTTCTGCGTATTTTTCATTCGCGAGCTCAGAAATGTGTGGACTTCGACTGTAGATTGTGTTTCTGTGTCCGGTTCTGGGAGATGCAAACTGGACAAATCCGGTTCAAAAACAAGCACATTTCTTGCATATTTCTAGCTGGAAGTCATCCTTTTTTAGCTTATCAACAACTGTTGGGTTGAATTTTTGAAAGGCTTTCACACTATCACTCAGCACTTGCATTTGGCAACTATTAATATGGTCCAACGAATGTACGAGAAAGATCCGTGGACAGAGCTAGTTGCTGCTACTTTTACATTCCTACTCCAGCTGCCTGCAGGGCTGAAAAGGCAAGCCATTTTGCATGTAGATTTTAAAACCAAAAAGTGGATTGCCTCTACTGCGTACACATTCTCAAAAAGAAATGCCGCATCTTTAGCATTTCCTTCTACCTATGTATTTTAATGTGTTTTTGCCCCGCTCTTGCTGAAAAGGCTTCCATAAAATCTATGAAAACAACCCAGACGGTCTCTTCCCACAGGCTTCGCCACCCTAACCTCCATACTTTTTCTCTCCATACGGTGGGGTTGGAGAGGTTCCAGATCACCTGCTGGGATTCTTGGGGTCCGTGGTGATCCACTGCTTGGTGTGAGGGTTAGCCCACAGCTCAGCCTTCCCAAATCTGGCGCTTTCCAGATGTGTTGGACTACAATGTCCATCACTCCTAGCCAGCACCTGGTTGAGGGATGATGGGGGTCGTAGTCCAACACATCTGGAGGGTGCCAGGTTGCTGAAGGCTGCCCTAGCTCCCGATACGCTGGTAACACCTCCCTCCTGTCTTTGCAGTTCTTTGCATGCCTGGTGATGATCGGCTACGGGGTCAGCGCCTGCCTCAGCATCCGAGCCTGGAGAGGATACGGAAGCAATGCAGCAACCAGCCAAGCGACGTTTTCTAATCATGCCTGAAAACTGTGGGCCATTTTGAATCAGTGTGGATTGACTGTGGCGTGCAGTGGCTCTTGGGTGCTTAAGTTCTCTCCCCCGCCTCCACTTTCAGACCTAGTAGTGTCTGAAAGATATTCCTGGTCCTAGCTTCTAGCATGGCCCATGCCAAATATGCTGTTTTAATGCCACCTGTAAGTGCCTAGCCCTACTTTGCACTAATCAGCATCCTCTGTAGATTGGCTTCGGCGTGGCTGAGCCGTGGAGGCAGGACACCTTGCAAGAGATGACCTAGTGCTGCTTTACAGACCCACGATTCCTGGTTTGCACTGTGGGACACCACAGATATCGCACCACAGCAAGAAATGCTGTAGTGTCTCATACTTCCTTTAACACAATGCTTTTCAATGGAGGGTTGTTGTTTTGCATGTTTCCAGATGGGACTCATCCCACTTATCATAATCAAGTGATGGAAATGTACCCTGTCCTTAATATAGGGGTTCTTAGCCGTTTTGGGTCAGTGGGTGCATTTGGAATTTTGAAAATGTGTTTTGGGTCCTCTCCCAAAGCGGCTTCCGTGGTGGTGGGGAGGCTTGCCCGTTCGTAAAATGGCTGCCAGGGTGAGCATAGCCATTTGCAAAACACCCATTTCCTAGAAGGCAAACTGATGAGACTGAAAGAAACTTGCCCAAGGATTTTGAGTACAAGGCAGCAATGGGAGGTCTGAGCTCCGAAACGCAAAGGTGCTCTTCAGAACCCAAATTAAGATGATGCTGGAAGGCAGCGCTTCATTTTGCAGCTCGACAGCCTATCAGTTTAAAATAGTAATACAATAAAAATTTAGAGCTCCGGCTATTGGGCGGAATAGAAATGTAATAAATAAATAAATAATAAATAAATAAAAATCAGAAGGGCAGGGTCCCTGGTGGGGACAAAGAGAGATTTCCATGGGATGCCACATGAGGGACCCTAGCCTTCATATGAATGGATTACATCTGGGTGTTCTAGCATTGGCAGGATGTAGCCACATGTGCAAATCATGACTTTGTCACTCCACAAGCCTGTTCTACACATGCGTTTACATTTAATGAAAAGCATTCTGTTTTAAGATGATATGTTCTCTTTGTGGTGTTCGAAACAGGATGCTCCGCTCGCACATGCAGTCACCGCGGGATGATCTTGCACGTGTGAACCTGCCCAGAGGGTGCCTGTTTCCAGGGACGGCCGAGCCTGCACAACTCACCAGGACTAACATCAACTAAAAAGCAAACTCAGCAGCCTCCTGTTATGCCAGCCACGTGCAACTGTTGTGTAAATAATGTATAATGATTAACACAGTATGTTTCATAGTAGCAGGGATGCTTCTGATACAGGAACACAGCAAGTATTTTGTTATTTCTAAAAAATGTTCTGTTTTAAATTAAAAAAAAATCTAAATCTCTCTCCGAGATGATAGTGTCGTTGGCAGCTTTCTCCTTTCATATGAATCGGCAGAGAATGTCCGCCTCCCTCCTTTTAAAACGTTTTAGATAGCACCCACTAGGGTCTGGATATTCACAGGAGGAGTGTGGGCATCTTGATGGAACCACACAAGTATATCATCCCCTACCTAGCATGGAATTCAGCCCCATGAGAAATTCAGCTTTCATTCTGCGGCGAGGCAGACAGAAAGGGGCGTGTCTAGCTCATGCTGCAGTGGGGAGTTCAATGGAACCTTCTCAAACTGGGGAGAGGCAACAAGTGGGGTACCGCAGGGCTCAGTCATCTTCAACATTTTTATTAATGATTTGGATGAGGAGGTGCAGGGAACGCTGATCAGATTTGCAGATGACACAAAATTGGGTGGTCTAGCTAATACCCTGGAAGACAGAAACAAACTTCAAAGTGATCTTGATAGGCTGGAGTGCTGGGCTGAAAACAGCAGAATGAAATTTAATAGGGATAAATGCCAAGTTCTACATTTAGGAAATAGAAACCAAAGGCACAGTTACAAGATGGGGGATACTTGGCTCAGCAATACTACAAATGAGAAGGATCTTGGAATTGTTGTAGATCACAAGCTGAATAGGAGCCAACAGTGCAATATGGCTGCAAGAAAGGCAAATGCTATTTTGGGCTGCATTAATAGAAGTATAGTTTCCAAATCACGGGAGGTACTGGTTCCTCTGTATTCGGCCCTAGTTAGGCCTCATCTAGAGTATTGCGTCCAGTTCTGGGCTCCACAATTCAAGAAGGACGCAGACAAGCTGGAGCGTGTTCAGAGGAGGGCAACCAGGATGATCAGGGGTCTATGAAGAGAGACTGAAAGAACTGGGCATGTTTAGCCTGGAGAAGAAAAGATTGAGGGGAGACATGATAGCACTCTTCAAATGCTTGAGAGGTTGTCACACAGAGGAGGACCAGGATCTCTTCTCGATCCTCCCAGAGTGCAGGACACGGAATAACGAGCTCAAGTTACAGGAAGCCAGGTTCCGGCTGGACATTAGGAAAAACTTCCTGATTGTTAGAGCAGTACAACAATGGAATCAGTTACCTAGGGAGGTGGTGGGCTCTCCCACACTAGAGGCCTTCAAGAGGCAACTGGACAACCATCTGTCAGGGATTCTTTAGGGTGGATTCCTGCCTTGAGCAGGGGGTTAGACTCGATGGCCTTGTAGGCCCCCTTCCAACTCTGCTATTCTATGATTCTATGACCTGGGCTCTGCAAGGGAGAATAGGGCTTGGTAAGGGGAGCAAGCTGTCTTTATATGATTTACAAGTATTGCACCCTGACCTTCTTCCCTGATGTGGAACTCAAGGCAGCCTTGATGGAGGTGCTAAGCAATCTCCCATCCTGGCACTGCTTAGACCCAGACCAGCTTAGCCTCAACACAAGCGCTGCTGTTATCATGGGCTTTCAGACCACACCCTCATACCCATTACAAGCTGTTCCATATTTCTGAGCCACCTTTCCCAACATGGTGTCCCCCAGATGTACTGGACATTGCCAGGCTGGATTCAGACTTATAGGAGATGCGTCCAACACACTTGGAGGATGCAGGGTTGGGCAAGGCTGAGTTAAGAGTGACGATGGGGCCCTCTTCTCCTCTCCCCCACAATGCAGCATTCCCTTCGTGGGCACCATCACCACCACTGGATGCTACAAGGGGAATGAAGACAACCATTTACTGGCAGCCGAGCTGCAATGGAGGACAGAGTTACTGCACCTTTAGTGCTTGCATAGAAGAGGGTATTTCAGAAAGTATAGCCTTACTGTCCCCTGCAGCGCCCCTGCTACCCATTCTTATAGGATTGAAGACTTCCAACCCAGTGTAGAAGACACATTGTTCCTTGACTAGAATGGAGCGGTGGGTGGGTGGGTGGGCGGGTGGGCAGCTACAAGAATAAAAACCCCAACATTCTTGGTTTTTTAAAAAATTACATGCATGTGAGCCTAATTAAATGTTAACGAACTAGGGCCTTTTCAACTCCACCAAACAAGTGCAAATGAGAAAACACTATTGCAAAGTTAGGCTCAACTATACTTAAAAGGTTGTCACACAGAGGAGGGCCAGGATCTCTTCTCGATCCTCCTAGAGTGCAGGACACGGAATAACGGGCTCAAGTGACAGGAAGCCAGATTCCGGCTGGACATTAGGAAAAACTTCCTGTTAGAGCAGTACGACAATGGAATCAGTTCCCTAGGGAGGTTGTGGGCTCTCCCACACTCGAGGCCTTCAAGAAGCAGCTGGACAACCATCTGTCAGGGATGCTTTAGGGTGGATTCCTGCATTGAGCAGGGGGTTGGACCCGATGGCCTTACAGGCACCTTCCAAATCTGCTATTCTATTATTCTATCCACCATGACTCCTATTTTCACACCCAGAAAAAGATTATTTTCAACTTGGTTGTTTAATCCAAAACAAAACAATAGTTACTTTTAGTGTCTCCACGGGGCTCCCTCAGGAGCTTCAACACAAGACGCACATTAACACACCGCTAGAAGTAAAGCCAGCGTACCGGCTCCGTACAACCTTAGCCATCACACACATGATGCTTCCTTTGTAGTCCCTCCAAGGATTTCTTCTTTTTTAGACTACTCAATACCATAGGGGACATCTTCTAAAAGTCCATAGAGCCCCTATTAAAATGACTCCAATGCACCTAACCCAGCCTTCCCCGATCACCCCCCCTCCCAATGTATCAGGACTACAACACACATTAATTGGCCCTATTGCCTGGGAATGGTGGGAGTTGTAATCCAACACATCTAGGGGGGAAAGAGGCTGGAGAAAGCTGCTCCAAGCCATTTTGTTTACGACTAGAAAATGAAAATCCCTTTTCTTGTGTGTCTCCTCAAAGCTGCTCTGGGTGTTTAAACGTAATGCTTTTGATGTTAAACAGAGGTTTGTGTCAAGTGGAAAAGAGCAAGGGAAGTGGGAAACTCGCTGTCAGGAGCCGATTCTGGATTCCAATCCTTGTTATTCACTGCTGATAAAACTACAGGGCCAAGACTGGACCGGAGAAGGCAAACAGCACCAAAATAAATACTGTTAACGTTTTCAGCATGCTTCACTAGCAGTTTGAAAATGTGTGATTTGTTAGTATGGCTAAATACTAACAAACCAGTATCTTCAAAGTTGCTTATTTATATACATGGAGACCTGCAAGAATAAACAGGGCTCACAGAAAACTTACAATCAATATCCCTCGCAATGTACAGTCTGCTTTGGCTGAAGATCTTTCAAACCAGATCCGAGATCAGCGTACAGTTTGAAAACATTACAGAACATTTTCAAACCCAGAAGGGAAACTTATGCAAGAGAAACACCACAGTAACTGTGAACACATAATCATTAAATTGACTCCCTTCTCTCTCTAGTATTTATTCCAAATCAAGTATTTGTCAAGCATATACTGTTCTAGATTGTGAATCACCCAAAAAATGGCAATGGAAGAGGTTTTTAGCCAACCACATTGCAAGAAACACTTCCTTTTCCTTATATGGAAAAAGAATTAGTTTGAAAGGCTCTGCTAGTCTCAATTATTTTGGCCTCTCTTCCATTATGTGTCTTTGGAAAAAGTCTTCCCCAGATATGGCTGAGTCTAGGAATGACAGGAGCATACATATGGGTAATACATACGTAAGATCTTAACCACTGTGTAGCCAGTGTAGAATGAAGGCAGGTTATACACAAAATGGGACTCTTGGGGATTTGAACTTCTTACTTCTATTGGCTGGCTCTGCCGTGTGGCTGAATTCAAGATGGCAGCAATCACTACATCCTTCTGGGCAGGAGCCCCATAGACCTATGTCAGAGCAAGCAAAAACTGGGATGTGTGTACATTGAGCTAGTCCAACATCATGGGCAGATATTATCAGCTGATCTGGCTTAGCCAGGATGTAGGAAGAAAGACCTCAGTAAAGTTCTGGAGGTCTGTTGTTGTAAGAGCCCAACAAAAGCTATAGCAAAAACAGTGCCGCACACACAAGGTTGCACAAGCAAAGGTCTCCAGAAAACCCAACACTGATGAAATTCCAGAGCTCACAGGTAATTGAATCATACAGGATAGATCTGCCACATAATTCCTGAGATTCCCTGTTGGGGGAATCATGATAGTTAAAAGCAGCTTACATTTGTAGTGGAGAAGACCAGCATAGATATCATTATGGGACCTGGGGGAGCGGTGTTTCAGGGTTTGGTTTGGTTTTAAAATAGGGGAAATATTTGCATTTCACAGAACTAGAATTCCAAAAGGTTCCTTGGAAGCCACAACAGTTGTAGGTGAGTGTTTAGAGTCCAGACACACACACCACACTGATAGTGCAGTTGGGGGGAAACGTCCATGCTAGGGAACATACTGACGGTAGTAACAATACATGGTATGACGTTTCCCAGGAAAGAAAACTTGGGATTTCCAAACGGACCTGGTTCCTTTTGCAGCTCAGGTCTTTAAGCTCAAGTTATGAGAGCAACACAATTGTCCATTGGAGGTGACAAACCGGGAAGTTACAAGTTCAGAATTACTAGAATACAGATAACATTTTCATGCTAAATATATATACATATATATTTGTCACACACACTACCATGTTAAGAGTCAAACATGGTAGTGTGGCATTCAGAACTACACTAAAAACATTGGGCCAGATGTGTTGTGGTTCTGAGGCTTCACGGAGGCTATGAGGTTAGAACCAAGGCAGGTTCAACGCATGCCTTCCATTACCATTCACCAGGAGAAATGCCAGGGTTTTGTGTTTCCTTCTGAAGAACAAAAACAGCAGCCCTCTTAGATCATTGCACTCGCTGATCTCCATGACATAAAATCCAGCTTGGCTGGCACAGCATGAGTGCTAAGGGACCATTATTTTAACAGGGCCGGAGTGATACTTGATCATGGGGGGACACGAATTCCTAGGAGCGGCTGCGAAGAAGACCAGGCCTGCCAAAACGTCATTCGGTCTGTAACCCTAGGCATCACGCTCATCTTTTCCGCGGTCTTGAGCGTTCAGTACATCCCAAGTGAAGACGGTGTCTCCTTTGGAGGCAAGAGCTAGTGTCGCAGGCTGTTCTGGGACGGCGTCATGGAAGACTTGCTTAAGGGCGTCACCACTAATCCACCACTTAAGTCCAGGCCTCGGCCTTCTTTCTCCTAGGCGGAGATAAAAAAAAGAACTTATATGAATTTATATAAATATTGTAAATAAAGCAATAAACTCCAGTTCAGTGGCATTTCTAAATAGCAGGATTTCAGACAGGAAAGGACACATGTTCATCACAAACACTGGGCTTTCATTTTCTGCAATTCTGCAGGTAAGAAATTCCACATGGAATCTGGCACCTTCTTGAGAAACAAGCAAAGATTTCACCGTCACTTGCTGAGGGTGAAGCCAGACAAGTCCGGGCAGGACTTCTAGTGACCAAGACACCGCTCGGATCTCTTTCTATCACTATTCCAAGTTTCCTAGACTCTATTGTCGGCCAGCTAACCTCCAAGACCCATGTTCTCCCCCAGCCATCTTGCCCTCTGCCACACTGGTCCTTCACCCCCACAACAATCAAGGGCATGGGTGGATCGTGCACACACACACACACACACAGTACATCTGGCGCAAGTGTGGAAGTTTTCTAATCAGGAGTACTTCTAGTTCATTCAGCTGGTATCTTTGGAATTCAGAGAACTGCCGCAGTATGGCTGTGGTCCTAGACACACCTATTTGAGAGTAAATCCCACTGCATTCAGTGAGACTGATTTCTTAGTAAACCTCTACAGCAGCCATTCTGGGAGATGCAGTCCAACACATCTGGAGCGCCCCAGGTTGAGGAAGGCTGCTCTACAGCATCAGGCTGCCTGTAATGCAAACACACTACATCACAGATGAAATCCTTAACTACTCTTGAGGAGAGGCAGCGTGGGAAGGTGGAATGCAGTAGGGTTGGCCCGTGATTTTCCCCTTACACTTTCTGGCTTTGGAAACTGACACTTTGCGGACATTTCTCTCAGCCTCTTGGCCTTTCCAAATCCTCCTTATTCAGGCAAAACATTACGACCGGTGGTTTAAGATCCACATTAATGACACTTTTTGAATGACTAAATGCAGACCTTCTGCGTGCCAATTTCACCGAACGCACATTCTGTTTGACCGCGCCCTTCCATTCTTTCCTGAATAAATCTTTCTGGAGATGTATGGGTCTTGACACATCAAAGGGGCCGTGGCTCAGTGGAAGAGCACCTGCTTTGCATGCGGAAGGTCCCAGGTTCAATCCCTGGCAGTATCTCCAGGGAGGGCTGGAAAAATTCCAGCCTGAAACCCTGTAGAGCACCTGCCAGTCAGTGCTGGCAATACTGGGCTAGATGGACCAAGGGCCTGACTCAGTATACGTTCCTAGCCCTAACTAGCTTATGCAGGCCACAAAAGTAATGGCAGATGCAAACTTCCATTGGGTGGCATTGGGCAAGTCATGTTTAGCCCCAGTTTTCCCACCTATAAAAAAAGCAGGGAAAATACCCCCACCCACTCCGGGCACTTGGGAAGAACTGGGGAGCGAGGGGAACCTTTCCTCATCTGGAATGCTAGAGTTTGGCCTGACTAGGGTTCAGGGCTACTTCATACATGAAGTTGTTTCTGCGAACGAAAAATATCACGATTGAAGCAGCCTCAAACCGTTCCTGAATTGGGGGTCCCATCTCTCACTCGCAGAATGCAAAAGCAGAGGGCAATGGCCACAGCTAAGGCATAGATTTCACCCGCTTTGCATGCAGATAAATACATAAACAAACAATTTATTGATTTGATTTTCCCTTGCCCCCCCCCTTTCCACCAAAAATGGCATCCAAGGTGCCAGGGGCTTGAGTAGGAGAGGGCTGGGAAAGGGGACCTTGACACGAGACCTTCGAAAGCCCCTGCCAGGTGGCGCAGAGCGTGGCCACGCAAGACGGACCACCTGCTCTGGGCTTCGGGGTACTTACAGCTCTGTAGTCCAGGAACATTTCTTTAAACGCCAGAAAGTCAGTAAATGTGAGAAGCATGTCAAAAATATCCCCAGCTATTTCATCCTTGTGCTGCCTGTAAGGGATGAATTTAGATCTCTCATTAACCTCAAGAGATTTTAAAGAGCTTTGAAGTAAGATGGGTTACAAAATCTAAATTGGGCGGCGGGATGTGTGTGTGTGGGATTCTACTGAAAAATATCTGAATTTTCTCTTTAACTCATCAGACTCCCTATATAAGCCCCTGACATAGAAGTAATTTGTACTGAAAACAATGGGACTCCTCTGGGATGCTCCCTGAGCACAGATGCATGTGAATAATGCCTGGGTCCAGCTCCAGCTGAGAGCCCCCTCCCTCCTGCTACCAACTGTCTCTGCAGAGGCCACCAGTGGGGGAGGAAGCAGCAGCCAGGCACCTCTCCACCGTGCCTGGGTCCAGCTCCAGCTGAGAGCCCCCTCTCTCCTGCTACCAACTGTAACTGCTGAACTTTGCAACTAAGATTGTAGTGCCTGAATTTGCTTTCCTTTCCCCCCTCCTCCTCCTCCCTCCCAATCCCCTTTCCTTTTGTGTCATGTCTTTTAGATTGTAAGCCTGTGGGCAGGGACTGTCAAGAAATACTTTTGTAAGCCGCCGTGAGAGCCTTTTTTGGCTGAATGGCGGCATAAAAATCCTTAAATAAATAAATAAAATAAATAAATAATGTAAGATACAAACCACTCACTGAACAAGTGAAAGAAGAAGGGCCAAACCCACCGAAAAAAGAAAAGAAAACGGGAAGACCTAAAACCCACACAGTTATTAATACTGTTAATTATATATACAAAGCATCCCTGAAGAAAATTCAGCTCAAAAACATGTACATGTTGGACCTTTAAATTAAATACATTTGTACTGTTGCACTGGGGTGTGTGTGATCCCCCACCCCACACAGCTTTGTAGCAAGAAGCAGGAAATTTCTGTGGCTGCACAATCTAAAAGGGGGAAACGCTTCTGCAATCACCGGCGTTCCTGTTAGCTCTACTCATGAACATCTAGTTTACCAGCAGGTTTCCGCCACATGTGCCCACGTGTAAACCAGCTCTGAGGATCCATTTGCTAGGCACCAGCATATAAATTCCACACCAGATTTCATTCCGCGATCTTCAGAATGGTCAACACTACGCAGCCCTCAAGAATAAATGTGGTGCTGGATGGACCTTGCATGGATCTCTAAAGTGGAGCTTGTATAGGCCTGGCTGGGTGAGTACAAAAGGGCCCTTCCCTCTTCAGGGAGCTGAGCTAAGAGTAAAAACACAGCTTTACCCCCGTTTGGCTCTCTACTGCTGCATGCCACAACCATTTTGGGCTCAGGGGCACGCAGAAGGTGGATCAGGATCTAGAGATTTGGGGCCCCACGATAGCCACACCCCCTTCCCCAAGCACCAATTGACTGGTGGCTTCCTGGCTTTTGTAAAGCCTCTTCCCTATTCTAAAAGGCCGAAATGCTTCTCTTAAGGCTTTAGCTCCTGGCAATAAGAGCTTTAAGTCAAACTATGCTGATATTTTAGGCATTTTAGCCGAGCCCTTTTTGCTTTTGGCCCCCGCCCACCACTGGAATGTGGCCCTCAAGATCTCCTCTGAAATGTAATTTGGCCTTTAGGCTGAAAGAGGTTCTGCACCCTTGGTCTCTGGGCGATTCGCAATAGATCGCCAAAGGTCTCTGCATTCTGGTTGTTTAGTGACAGCAATAAAAACGGTGCAGCCTTATGTACTTGTGTGATCAGACTTGGCAGCAGATCTTAAAAAAAGGTGTGCTACAACCGGAAGATGATGTTCCCAGGTATAAAGTACAAATACCTTCTCCCGCTCCACCCAAAGGTCAATGATCTTAAAGCAACTGAAGCATTAAGGAGGGTAATGAAGATGAAAGCCCAAACACAACTGAAGTATCTAGCTTACTGTAATGACAAGTTGAATGCAGACATGCTGAAACCAGGAATCCTATCCAAGAGCTTTTCTTCAATATATTTCTCAACCAAGCAGATCTAAAACAGGAAACACAGTATTATTATCTCCAACTGAAGTTGACATAAAGAAACATCTGGCTCCTATCATCTCACTGTTTGGGGAGCAAAGACAAGTGCTATACAGATGGGCGAAGCTTACTGGACTTCCAACTGCTGAACCACATTTGTGGGAGACGTTACAGGCAGCTACCGGCAGCTGTTGAATCCACCAGCTTAAAATACGTGAAATAAAGTCTCTGCCTCGAGGCAGAAATTTGTTTTTAGTTTCTGCTCATTGCCTCCAAGTTGCAAGAACCTTGCAGGCTCTTAATGTAGGAGACATTAAATGTTTTTAAAAGAGTTTTACAAGAGCCTTGTGTGGTGCAGAGCGGTAAAGCAGCAGTTTCTGCAGCTGAAACTCTCCCCACGGCCTGAGTTCGATCCCAGCGGAAGCTGGTTGCAGGCAGCCGGCTCGGGTCGACTCAGCCTTCCATCCTCCCGAGGTCGGTAAAATGAGTACCCAGCTAGCCGGGGAAAGGTAATAACGGCCGGGGAAGGCAACGGCAAACCACCCCGCTATAAGGCCTGCCAAGAAAACGTCAACGAAAGCCGGCGTCCCTCCAAGAGTCAGTAATGACTCAGTGCTTGCACAAGAGGTTCCTTTCCTTTCCTTTTACAAGGAAAGAGACTAAAGAAATTAGTAGACACCAGATTTTTAGAGTCCAATTAAACACTTGCAAGTAACCACAAGTGTTCAAAAGCCATCCAGTGTTCCCAGTTTCTGAACCAGCTCCTGTAGCTGTGTCTTTAACAGCCATTTGATCTGCAGCAATGAGAAAACTGTCAACAGTTAAGCTGCTATTAAAGAGGCAAGAGCTGGCCAGGCTGGTTGCTGCCTGCCTCCGTCCCCCAAGAATAAAAATCTATGGGCACAGAGGGGAAAGTGATGGTGTGGTCCTAAGAGGCCCATATTCCCCACCTGCTATGAAGCTTTACTAGTTGACCGACAGCATCTGCACTGAAGTCTGTGTGTGATAGAAGCCAGAACATCTTGTCAGTGCTGTGCGGCAGAAAATTCTTCAGGGCTTTTTTGTTTGTTTTGGGCAGACATTTCCCCATTTCATAAATTCATTAGTAACAATGAAAGGATGCCAAGTGCAAACACGACATTAGGAAATCCTGGCATTTTCAAAGTTATAATTAATGTTTTTCAGGCGATTAAGTATTCCAATGAAATGTATGGTGCATTAAGAGAGAAAGAAAAAACAACATGGGGTAACTTTTAAGCTTTGCTGTTAACGAAATATAAGTAAAACAATCCTGCTAAGCTAGATCACTCTTTAGGGCAGAGGAGGGCAGAGGAGGGCATCGTCTGGCATAGAAGCCCTATTGGCTATGCCGAATGAGAATTGTAGGCCAAAACATCAGGAGGGCCAGACAATGCCCACCCTAGTTCGAGGGCATCAGAAAACGTTACAATGGAAACTGAAATCATTCAGGATGCAAACTGAAATTTTACCCATCCAAACTACCCTAATTTGCATTGGAAAATTTCCCCAAAATTTATCCAGTTCAAAATTTCCCCGAAAACCCACATTATTACAACTTGCATGTTCTAGCTGCCTGTTCATCACTGAAGCTCACAGAACCCTGCTTCTCTCCAGCAATGGCAAACATTTGGATGGCAAAGTTCATCAATGTGTGTGTGGGAGAGATGATCAAACCCCCAAACATACACTTACATATTCATTAAAAATAGGAGTGTAGATTAGCTTATTTTCCTCCGTATCATCAAACTCTTGGTAGTATTTATCCATGAAGTTTCTTTGTATGAGCTGGAAGTCATCATCTGAAATCATAACACAGTTGCACTCAGTGTGGCCATTTGGCTGACAGACAGTAGCCACATTCATTGGTGTGCTGTCCTCAACTTGAAATCCAGGACAGTGTGGCCCATGTCAGCGGTGACAAGAGCACAGCTGCAACAAGCTGGGGGCACAGTCTTTGCAGCAGCCTACATTTCCCGCCAGCTAGTTGGGCCTCCTACAGAACGAGGAGTTCTTGTCACTGGCATAAACGAGGTTTCACCTCGGCAGTGGAGATGGAGAAGTAACACGAATTCCCTGGAGCATTCACTCTGCACACAATCACAATCCTTTATTCAAGATTAATTACTTGGGCATCGTTTAGCTACTGTATTCAGAGCATGGGTCTTGAGCACTTGTGCATTAAAAGGATTGCTTTGCGATCTACTGGACAGCACCTCAAACATCAACGATTTATTGAGATCTGCCTTTCCATAAAATATGCTTAATTAACAATACTGTGGGGTATCCCCAGCCATTAAAAGGAATGGCCCTATTCAGAGCACCAGCTATGCTAGTCTGGGAGCCAAAACCAGACGGGATAAGAATTTTGTAAGAATTCTGCTTCCATGTAAAAGGTAAGGAATACAAGTTCCGACTTCAGCCAGAAGTAAATGCTGAAAGTTTTACACTTTGCCATTTTCCAATGCCCAACACTTTCTTTCTTGCAGAGTATCTACTTTGTTTATTAGCTTTCTATTCCTTGTTCTGGCAGCGAAGACAATATCAGATGCACAAGTATACAAACTAACACAGAAATAAAAGTCCACCCAACAGACACAGTGAGATTATGAAATAATTCATCAAGAACTTCAAATGCATACAATTTCAACCAGCCATCTACAAACAAGAGGACAGATTGCTTGTTGCAGATCTTTGGGGGCAATATTAGCTAAAGCAGAACTTACCCATTATGATGTCTTCCAAATACCCGACAACAGCATCAAATTCAGCATCAGAAGGCGAAGAGCTAAAATAAAAGAGAAATTAGATTCAGGTTACCATGGAAGGTGACGGCATATGCATCATTGTAACATAAACTTTGCAGTTTTATAGCATACAGGAGCATTCACAAAGCACTTCACATATTTCCAGACTGCCACAGTAGACCGTTGCAGCAAACACAACAATGGATCTTGTGGCACCTTAAAGACTAAAACACTTGAATTGTTTACTGAGTTGCCAGAATATGCATCTACAGCAGACCTCACTGCTTATAATTTCTATCCTAACCATGAGTGTATACAATAGTAACTCAGGAAATACTTCATGCATCTGATGCAGTGATCTGTAGCCCACAAAAGCTTATACTATAATAAATATGTTAGTCTTTAAGGCACCACGAGACTGTTCATACATTATCCTAGTGATTCTTTCAAAAGACCTGTAAAGTAGTTCAGAATTATAATCCCCAAACCAGAGATGGGAGGCTCAGATCAAAAGAACAAGTTTACCAAAGATCATCTATAGGGCTCAATGCCCAGGTGAGATTTCATATATGACTTCCTGGTTCACGGTCGAGTCTTTGCAACTGCTCTTTCTCACTACACATCAGAGAACATATATCTTTCCCCCAGCTCCCATTACATTCGGCTTAAGGCTGTCATTTATTCACACACAACAGTTTCTAAAAGGCAAAATTATTTTACTTGACCTTTTTTTGTGACCCCACCCACACCTCAAAGCTGGACCTGAGTTCAGACTGCGACTTAGCCATAAAGGCACTAGGTCAGATTCTGGACAAGTCATGATCCTTCAGCTTCTACTCCCTTGTCATTACTTTGGAATAAGAATGAAGCGCCTAACAATGAATTGCTGTGATGAAAAATGAGGAAGAGATTGTTCCTAACCTTATTATTATTTATTGCATTTTTATACCGCTCAATAGCCGAAGCTCCCTGGGTGGTTCACAAAAACCAAAACAATTCAAAGTATAAAACAAACAGTATAAAAACATGACATAAAATACATATTAAAACGGATTAAAACATACCATACATGATTAAAACATCCTGAAAACATCCTGAAAACATTCTAAAATTTCAGTGGATAGGCCTGCCAGAATAGATCAGTCTTTATTGCTTTTTTAAATTCTAAAAGATTAAATTAATTAATCCTTACAGCCAAGAGACAAAAGAGTTTGAGAAATTATTGACATCTACTGCCATCTAGCCATATACAAGGGGGATGATAACCATCTGTCACAATCAGAAGATTTTTATATATTCATTTAAAATTATGTTTAGAATGCCCTTAGGGGTGAAACTCGCTTTCAAGGTAAAGAATATCTTTATGGCTGCAATTAAAAGTTGAGTTGGGTATTACTACTACTGAGAGTCCTTAATACTTGGACTTGAGGTTACCCAATGAAATGGACTGGAGGTTACCCAACGAAATTCAGAATAGCAGGGGGTGGGAAAAGGGGAGAAAAATGCTTAGGACAGGGGTCCCCAATGCAGCGCCTGTGGGAACTATGACGCCCAAGAAGGGGTCTTCAACATGGTACCTGCAAAACTTTAAAGTTTTTATTTTTCCAGTTTTTAAATATATGTACATGGATTTGCATATATCCATAGCAATAACGAATGAAATGCATACAACCTTCTAGCAATTTTATATATGCTTCAACAAAAGCATATTTATTAGATTGTAAGCCTATGCGGCAGGGTCTTGCTATTTACTGTGTTATCTGTACAGCACCATGTACATCGATGGTGCTATATAAATAAATAATAAATAATAATAATAAAAATGGGGACCCTTACCGTAGTAAATTAACATTAGTATTGAGACCAGAGATGTCTCTCTCACGACAGGTATCAAGTTAGAACAGCAGTTCAAAAGACTGTGTTTATTATCAGTGACTGCTGTTATGAATAGCTCTTGGTTCTCACCTGAAAGGCTACCGGAAGACTTACGGCATATGCTTTTGTGGAATAGAGCTGACTCCATCATCTAGGCTGCATGGGTTGTCTTTAAGCTGCCACAAGATGGTTGCTTTTGCTACAACAGACCCACACAACTGCTACTTTGGAAATCATCCTTATTTTGGATACATTTGAGCTTTACATAGAAGTGACACACACCTATTGAACCTCTTAGATTGCATGGCTTTTTGGCCTGACTGTTGTTATTTTTATCTATGTTCCCATGTATGCATGCATATATATTCTATTGGGGATAATATTTCATGCAACTGACAAAGTGGGCTCTAAGACTACAAAAGCTTCTGCAACAAACAATCTGTTAGCTTTTAAGATGCCAGAGGATTCCAATTTTAATATTGCAAGATTAGCTTCCTTCTCATTCTGCATGTTTTAGAAAAAGATCTTGTTTTTCAACTACTGTCCCAAACCTTCTTACAGGAGCTGATATCTGTTCCTACATATTAAAGTTTTACATCATACTGTTTTTTTACAATTCAAATGAAGTTCTGCATATTAATTTTTTAAAAATTTTCTGTGGCAATGCAGAAGTAGAAATATACTTACATAGATATTCCAAAGTTTTCTTCTTCTAAAGTCTCCATCACTGCTTTGTCACCTGTTTTACAAAGCAAACATTTAAACACTTTGATTTCTCCTTGGAATCCGAGGGCTGCATGTTGACTACCCTGACTTCATTGTAAGGGCTGATACCTATCTGGAAATAACTATATAGAAATATACAAAGTAAGCAGGGATAGGTGAGTTTAACAGGTATACATGGAAAACACACATGCTAGAAAATCAGTATAACATAAAAGCATAAATTGAACAGAAATGAGCAATGTTTTTACAGATGGGAAAAGGTTTAAATCAGTGTAACAAAAGTTTAATTAGAAAAAAGCAAGTTTCTTTTACAGGTATGCAAAAGTTTTACAGGAATCCGGTTCAGGCCTGTTTCACCATGTTTAGCTTCTTCAGAAGAGCGACCTCTTATCTGTAAGAACTGAAAAACGTACATAGTACAAAATGATATACACCCCCCACATAAAGTTACATAATTACTTGAAAACAGCATCAGATAAGTCTCAAACCGTTTCTGTTTAGGAACTCACCGCCACTAATGAACAACACCGTGGGAGTAAAGAAAAGTTGAACACCTTAGGCAGCCTCTGTTCCAGTATCTTAATTAATTCCCCTTGAAAGAAGTTTGGCTGAGAGACAAATACAGTGTTTCAGAAACATGATAAAATAAACAGCCCAACGAAAGAGTGTTAATGAATTCAAACCTGCACCTTTAAGATAGGTTTATATAAAATGACCTGAAGGGCAGGACGAACACACCTGTGTGCAGAAATTACTGCTATTGAAGCTGATTGAGTCGCCAGGAATTAATGAGGTTTGAACTCATTAATGCTCTTCTGTTGGGCTGTTTATTTTATCACGTTTCTGAAACTCTTTGCATATCTCTAAAACCTTTGCAGATCTGTAAAAAAACTTTTCTTCTAATTACGCTTTTATGTTACACTGATTTAAAGCTATGGCCATCTGCAAAAACATTGCTCATGCTTTTGTTATAATTTTCTAGCAAGTGTGTTTTCCATGTATACCTGTTCAACTCACCTTTTCCTGCTTACTTTGAATATTTCTATACAGTTATTTCATACATATTGCTTTGTCACCCATTAATATATTCTTGCACAGTTGTATACTCTTTAGCATTTATTCTTCGGTTCTTAATCAACTGGTGCCCTAGTTTTTGTATTTCTGCCCATCTGGAAATAGCATACCACCCACTCGTCTGGAAGCGCTTCTCTCTCAACCTATCTGTGGTCTCCAATGCAGCATCCACAGGCACGATTGGAGGCAGAGACATCTCTCTTGGCACCTGCAGGCTCCCTGCCCTTCTGGATTTTAACTTTATTTTATTCCATATGACTTTTTAAAATAAAACCCAGTTAACATGCTGCAAAGTGAAAGGCTCCTCTCCAGCATTATCTTTATTTGGGTTCACAGGAGTGGCTTTGTTTTGGAGTTCAGACCCTACCTCAACCTTGTACTTAGCTTCTTGGGCAAGTTAATTTTCTTTTAGTCTCACCAGTTTGCCTGTGGGGAAACGAGCATTTTGTGACTGGCTATGCCCACCCTGGGAGTGATTTTATGAATGGGCAGCCATTTTGTGAGAGTATTTATTATTTATTTTATTACATTTATATACCGCCCCACAGCCAAAGCTCTCTGGGCGGTTCACAAAAGCTAAAAACAGTAAACAGGCCTTTTCCCCCTCCTCTTCCCTCCCAATCCCCTTTCCTTTTGTGTCATGTCTTTTAGATTGTAAGCCTGTGGCAGGGACTGTCAAGAAATACTTTTGTAAGCCGCCATGAGAGCCTTTTTTGGCTGAATGGCGGCATAAAAATGCTTAAATAAATAAACAGCGTACCCGGGACACTCCCTCAAAATTCCAAATCTGCCCACCACCCAAAGAAAGGTTAAGGACAATCGATAATGGGGATTCTTTTCAATTGATTTGCTTTGATGTTTTAATTATAATTGTGTATTTTATGTTGTTCGTTACCATGAGCACTATTCCCTGTGTAATTGTCTGGCGGGGCATTCAGAACAGACAAAAGAAAATGCTTCATCACATAACAAATAAATTTACATACATTATTATTTATTCCAGAAAAAAACCCCACTTTATTATTATTTTTAAACCAAAGTAGTTCAGAAGTAGGTACAATAGAAACAATCAATAAAGCAGTGATAAAATAATAAATAACCAAGAGCAGCTGACAATCCTAGTGGTCACGAAAACACCTGGGCAAACAGATACATCTCTGGTTGCTGTGGAAACAGTCCATCACCGATTTGAACACCAATTCAAAGTGCTGGTATTGACATTTAAAGCCCTAAACGGTTTGGGGCCAGGTTATTTGAAGGAACGCCTCCTCCCATATGTACCTGCCTGGACCTTAAGTTCATCTACAGGAGCCCTTCTCCGTGAGCCCCTGCCAAAGGAAGTGAGGCAGGTGGCTACTAGGAGGAGGGCTTTCTCCGCTGTGGCACCCCGGCTGTGGAATGAGCTCCCCAGAGAGGTCTGCCTGAAGCCTACACTGTACTCCTTTCGTTGCCAGCTGAAGACCTTTTTATTCTTAGTATTTTAACACTTAATTTTAACCTAAATTTTACTGTTCTAACTCTATTTTAATCTTATATCAACTTTGCTGTGTGGTTTTATCCTGGTTGTGCTTTTTAATACTGTATTTTGTAATTGTGCTTTTAACATGTTGGTTGTTTTATTATGGTTTTAATTTTTGTGAACCGCCCTGAGAGCTTCGGCTATTGGGCGGTATAAAAATGTAATAAATAAATAAATAGAATCATCATAGAATAGCAGAGTTGGAAGGGGCCTACAAGGCCATTGAGTCCAACCCCCTGCTCAATGCAGGAATCCACCCTAAAGCATCCCTGACAGATGGTTGTCCAGCTGCCTCTTGAATGCCTCTAGTGTGGGAGAGCCTACAACCTCCCTAGGTAAATGATTCCATTGTTGTACTGCTCCTAATACTAGGAGCCTGCATAATCAGATAATTACATGTTGCGTGAAGTAGCACTTTCTTCACATGAAACATTATTTATGGAACTGTCCGCTACAGGAGATGGAAACCATCACTTGCTTAGTTGGCTTTAATATGGGATTAGCCAAAGGAGGGCAGGTCTCCCAGGGGCTCCTATCTATGATAGTTATAAGGGACCTTCAAGTCCAGAGGCAGGAGGCTACTGGATAACATCAGCTGGGAAGCGGCAGGAGCACAAACTTGCTTGTGCACCTCCTGGAAACAACCGGCCGGCTACTGCTGCGGAAGGAGTGGTGCTTGCTGAACTAGAAAGCAACCTTCCCCCAATGTGGTGTGTTCCAGATGTGTTGAACCTCAATGCCCATGATGGCTGGGAATCGTGGCAGTTGCAGTCTAACACATCTGGAGGGCTCCAGGGTGCATACTTTTACATTAACACAACACTGGTCTACGCGGACTGGCAATGGCTCTCCAGAACATTTCCAAGTCCTGCTTGGAGACAGTGGGGAGCTGAATCAGGACTATGGCATGGATGGAGAACAGTTCAACACAGACTCCCCCCTCCCCAATCTGGTGCCCTCCAGATCTGATGGATCACAACCACCAACTAATGGGAATTGCAGTCCAACTTATCCAGAGCACATTAGGTTGGAGAAGCTTGCGACAAAGGATTCGAAAAGTTTGCAGGCAACAAATTGAGCCACTGCTGTTGGATGAAACAGAACCTCCAAGTTCAGAGGTTGTCTTTCTCCAAGTATCAGATCACACAGCTTGGACTGCTTCCCACCCCTGGGAGATGAGACAGGAAACCGTGCTTTTTCACCAGCCCTGAAAACTATGTACACTTTTCCTCTTCCCTCCCCATCTCTTTCCATAAGTTGTATCTTTTTAGATTGTAAGCCTGCAGGCAGGAACTCTCTCCCCCCACCCCTGGTTTTAAGGTGCTCTTGGAGCCTTTTCTAACTGGGGAGTGGGATTAAAATGCTTTAAATAATATATTTATTTTCCTATTTATTGCATTTCTATGCCACCCAATAGATGAGTGACTTAAAGTAGAAGAGGGCTCTTGTGCCTCATGCTCTGCTTGTGGGGCTGTGCCCCAGGCCCATCTGAGTAGCCACAGCTTATTACTGTAATTAATAACTCCTTCTTTCCTTATAAAACCCTGTTGCCTCCTGCTCGTGGCTGCATGAGAGGCAGGTCATGAGGGAAGAATGTGAGGTCAACGCGTAAAGTCCGCGTGTCTTCACGGAGGGAGGGCCTTGCGGCCTGCATTGAGCAGGGGGTTGGACTCGATGGCCTTGTAGACCCCTTCAACCCTGCTATTCTATGGTTCTATGAGTAAGAGTTGGGCCTGAGCCTAAAAGGTCCTGGGGGCAGCAAAGCCAAGGCTACGTGGTAGGTGGTGGTTCCTGCTGCTGGGGGGGGGGGGTGAACCCCGTACCTGCCCTGAAAGGTGGCCTAGAAACACTCGCCTGCGCTCGTGGCCACGAGATGGAGCCTCCAGTGTCAGCAGCAGCCTATCCTTCCCTTCCCACCCCCACCCGCCGCCATTCCAAACCCACGTTGGGGACCTGCCACAGGGCCCACCCAGCAGGGCTGTTGTGATGGCAGCAAGGCACCCAGGCGTCCGGGAAGGGGGCCTCGGTCTCTGCAACCCCGCTCCTACCCGTCCTCCAGCCAGCGCCGCCACGTCGCTCGCCACCAAGACAAAGGCGGAGGCTTCGGCCTTCCCCATAGAGTCCGTTAAAAGGGCCGCGGCCTTCCTCTTCTTCCTCCCGTTGCCCAGGAAACGGCCACTTCCGGGTAACTCCGGGCGAGTTGACCAATGCGTGGCGTGGAAAGGAGCCAATCCGAGGCGGCTGGGTGGAGGCTTCTCTGGCCAATAGCAGGCGTGGAAGGAAGGAGCCAATCAGAGGAAAGAGGCGGGGCTTTCGGGGTTCTCTCTCCCCCCCTCCAGACCACGTGGAGCCGCTGAGCCAGATGTGAAGGGAGGGAGGATGGATTGATTGATTGACATTTATATACCGCCCCACAGCCGAAGCTCTCTGGGCGGTTTACAAAGCAAAAAAAAATTGCTTTATAGGTAATTCATTTTTAAAAAAGAAGAGCGAAAGGGAAATTTAAGAAACTGCGTTCAGGAGAGTGGACAGTTTCAAAGTAGCTGGACTTGGTGCTCCCGGACTTGCAGAGGAACTTCAAATGTATTGCTCCATGGCAGACTTCCCCAATCAGGTACATTCCAGGTATTTGGACTTCAACTCTCAGCAGCCCCAGCCAACATAGTCAATGGCCAGGAATTCTGGGAGTTGTAGGCCAGCGCATCTAGAATGTCCCAACTATAGGTGGGTTACTCCAGCCTTCCGCATCCTGGTGCCCTCTAAACATTTGTTGTTGTTTATTTGTTCAGTCGCTTCCGACTCTTCGTGACTTCATGGACCAGCCCACGCCAGAGCTTTCTGTTGGCTGTCGCCACCCCCAGCTCCCTCAAGGTCAAGTCTGTCACCTCCAAAATATCATCCACCCCTCTTGCCCTTGGTCGGCCCCTCTTCCTTTTGCCTTCCACTTTCCCTAGCATCAGCATCTTCTCCAGGGTGTCCTGTCTTCTCATTATATACTTCAGTTTTGCCTTTAATACCATTCCCTCAAGTGAGCAGTCTGGCTTTATTTCCTGGAGTATGGACTGGTTTGATCTTCTTGCAGTCCACGGCACTCTCAGAATTTTCCTCCAACACCCCAGTTCAAAAGCATCTATCTTCCTTCGCTCAGCTTTCCTTATGGTCCAGCTCTCGCAGCCATAGGTTATATTCCTATGCTGGCTGGAAGATCCAGGGATGTGTTGAACTACAAATGTGTACGGAAAGGAGGAGTCTGTGTTAACACTCTGCTCCCAATGCACTGTGCTACTGGTCTCTCGCTGGAGAAGTCGTGTAAAATCCATCCGTCCAATATTCTAGCAGGAAGCCCTGGATGCAACAGCCATCTTCTGCGGTTTTTCTCTCTACATCTAGTACTAGAGAGGTATACTGTCTTTTAACATGGAAGCTCTATCGTGGCAAATATTCTCCTCCATGAACTTTTCTTTTTTTAAAGTCTAAGCTTTAAGTACCCCATGATTGCTTTGATTAGTTGTGCTCAGGCCAGGACTGGAGTTTGAACACAAACCTGTTCCATAGGTGAAAAGGAAGAACTGGGGTGGCTGGGGGAAATACCCATTAAAATAATTTCAGCTGTATGCCACCCATTGCAAGCTTTATTAAATCAAGTTTGTGTCCTTTTAATTATAAAAGCAATACTGTGCATACTTAGGAGCAAGTCCTCTTGACTTCATGGTTGAATGGCTACAGCAGGCACATTTACACTGCTGCATTGATGGAATAGCTCCCCACAGCAGGAAAGCGACTTCTCTTCTTACAGGCTAAATCCATTTTATTAGAGGAAAATTCAGCACTATCTTTTGGGTGGGTACTTGGGACGCAAATGACTACTCTGTTGCAGCTGTTCTGCCTATATTGTGTCCAAAAGCGCACCAATGGTGTTTGCTTCTGCACGCTTTCAACAAACCTTTGAACCTAGCTATAGCTGTAATTATTTGGTTAAATACAGATTCCATTTTCTTGTATACTAGCAAAAGGGCCTATCATTATGATGGGTCATGTGTGCCTGTGGAAGCTTGCATATTCTGAAATTATATTTTGGGTTAGGGTGTAGCACATCTCTTTGAATACAGAGGCATTGCACCAAACGCCTACAAGTCATCAGTCAAGGTCAGGTCACCATTTGTTTGGTGTGGACAGTGAATTTTACCTTAATCCACAAGTGTCTTTCCTCTTGCACAGCTGTGCAACAGTCTTTCTCAACCTGTTGTCTTCCAGATGTGTTGGGTGCAGCTCCCATCATCCAATGGAAGTTGTTGTCCAACACATCTGGAGAGTGCTAGCCTGGATTTTGTTTGCATTTATGCTTTGCATAATAATGGAACACACCCCTCTCTTGCACTGCTGGGCTTTTTGACCTCGCTTTGTAAAACATTACATATCCTTCTTCTCCCCACCTTATCTGTCTCCGTGTAATTAGATACACATCTGTCAAAACAGCATGTATCTGCGGAAGCCGATACCACAGTAAGTTTTTGTTCACTTTCACAGAGGGAAAACTGAGTGACTTGTTTGCTACCCAAGGATGACACCTCTCTTAAATGCCTATTCATGGAACCACAAAAACAAATGAAGAGCAATAGAAAAGTGGTTTTAACAGAAGGGCCGCTAGGTCATATTACTCTAAACGTTAGTTATTCCTTTTGCACTCTTGTTGCTCTCAGAATGGTTTGCTGACTTTAGAACATCTTGGCCCTAGCTCTTCCTTATATCCAAGATAAGTTAACTTAAGGAAGTTCACAGAAGGAAAGTTGCCTCCCCAGATAGCCTCTCAAGATGAGCACTGCCCCAGGCCCCTCCTGAATAAAGAGGGATGGATACAGGGGGGTGAGAAATTGTCCCAAATCAGGCTTAGATGCTAAAATAACTTAAGGTCACAGTAGGAAAGTTTCCCATCTTTCAGTGCAGGCAGTTCTGGAACGCGGAGCAACTTCTAGAAAGAAAAAAGGTGATTACAGCCTCCTTTTCAAAGAATCCATTAACCACCTAGAGCAATACAAGAGCCAGCTGGGCATGGAAAGACCAATATAAAATTATCAATACCTAATTTTTGCATCTGGCAATTAACACGTTACCACAGCAATACAGTGAGATGCAGCAACTCTTAAAAAAGATAGTTAAGTGCATTTTGGCAAGATGGCAAATCCAGTGGGATTTCTTTTTGTTAGCTTTCTTTGGACATGATGCATTCCACATCCACCCACCCTTGACGTATTTGGGGGTTTTGTTCAAAAAATGAAAGGCTAAAGCCCATCTGGGAAGAAAGAATCAGTTGCATGGTGCATTGGATCTTGGCTACTTCGCAGAAAAGTGAAGACTTCTTTCCAGACAATTGTATTTATGAGGCATACATTTTTGATTGAAAATGGGCAGGGGCATATATGAACTTACATGCATACTGAAGAATTAAGTTTTTAAGGAAAGCTGAATTCTGCACTCTTAAGTAAATTTGTGTAAATTTCTCTTGGTTTTTGGAGTGATGCAGAAGGGGGAGGAGCGAGATGAAGCCCCATCCTGAACCACTGGAACGGAATGTCATTCAGCTAAGCCTCTGGCATCTCCGATTTCAAGAGGCATTATCCACATATGCTTTCAAGCTTATCTTTATGGCCATAGGGGCTAGAAACTTGCATTCATTTTTTTTTTTTAAAAAAAGATGAGCTGCTTACACTGATTCAGCATCTTTTCTGCACTTCCATGGAATCACAGCATGCACACTGCCCCAAATATAAATAAGAACTTATTGACACTAGTGTGCATAACTTTAAAAAGTTCTGCTATTTCAGAACCCCATGAGTAACTTAGAACCAGACTGTGTGTGACTATCTCACTAAAGTCTCTTCAGGTTTGTAGGCATGAGCTTAGCAAAATATAATTGTAAGTCTGTTAGAGCCTGCTTAAACAAAACAGTAGTTTGACCAACCTAGGCTGACTTGCTATTCAAACATGTATTTCTTTCAAAACAATATTAACACATTTGCTCCATATTCTTTCCAGATCTTGAGGTCTATAGCTCAATATTTTTCAAAATGTACAGAACTTGCAAGAACAGATACTGAATTTTTAAAAAAGAGCAATGATCAGTGGTACCTTAAAAATACCCAGAATATCAAACTATCTCCAGTCGGGCACTGCAGTTATAAGAATTCCTCCTGAAAATCAGCTTTTCACAAAAATGTATGTACTGAAATTGACGGGTTTAGAAACACTATGAATGAAAATGCCACCAATTTTCTGCAATTAAAAAGAAAGAAATGAATCAATGTTCTTTGGAATCGCCGAGTTATCAAAAAAAAATTGGATTTTTCTATAGTCTCCATATCTTCTTTACAAATCAGTTTCTTCATGTAGATTTCAAGTCTTGTTTTCATGTCAACTGTCCAAAAAATACAGAGGGTCTCTGACCAGCAGGAAGCTACGTTGACCAACAAATATTGGTATTTTGTTGTAAATGCATGACGGCTGCCAAAAATAAAGTTTTTTAGGGAACAGATATGCCCTCCATTATAAGAGATTATGAATTATATGTTTCCAGTGCAAAATAGTCAGTATATGATAGGCAACTGGGAGGAGCAGCAAAAGGAGGAGGGAAGAAAAAGGAAAGATCGGGGAGGAAATCAAGAGAGACTCTCCAGCAGTCTTGGCTGGAGACAAGCCAACAGGGAACTCAAGTTTCACCACCAACTTCCATTACTGCTAAAAGAGACATTCCACAGGTCTGAGACAGCGGAGCAATTTAATAGGTTTCTATTGGCCATCCTTTCTGACAAAAATGGATCCACAGCTGGGCTTTCAGCATGCCTGTGGCTTGGGTTGAGTTGCCTTTCTCTCTTCTGGCACTGGATGGAATGGATCAGAGGCAAGTCCGCGAGATACCATTTTCCACCTGTCATGAAATGTGAGCAATCTGTCGGACTCGAGTCTGTATTTCTTGTCGACACAAAGGGCAGGTCTCTAGTTGCAAGGCACACTCCATGCACAGGTCACTAAAAGGACAAAGATTCAAGATAGATTATCATTCCGTCCAGGTAAATAGTATGCAAGCTTTTAAGTTACACTGAACTGCTCCACAGGAACAATGAGAATACCTCACTTTTTAAAACAAACAAACCAAGAAGTTCATTCAGTTTTGGTGTGGGTATGAGGGAGATAGATGTACTTCCATGGGAGCAGTGATCTGGAAAGCCACAGCTAGTATGGTTTGGGCACGTCAATTTTATTATGGACCACTGGGATGACACGGATAGTGAACCTATTTTAAGCAGCAAAATTCATCTTCTTTCTTATCTTATAACTTAGGTCTCGTCTACACATGCAGTAGAATGAGCTGGAAATGAGATTGGTGAGTCTTGAGGGATAGAACTGATTGTACCACTTCAGACTGCAGATAAGGAGTCACATTTTTTAAAAAAAGGAAATGTTCATCCAAACCAATTCCCTGCAAGTAGAAAACTAGCACAGCAGGGAGCAGTCTGATCTAGAACCTCTCCTCTTACTGTGCTGGGTTGTTGTTTGCTTGAAAGGATTTTTTTTTTAACTGGGGGAGGAGCATGCAAAAATGGCATTCTTCACCTGCAGTTTGTAGTGGTATAGTCTACCTAACCACCTCATTCTGCTACATATGTAGACCAACCCTAACCTGGACTGCGAGGATTTTTAAAGGCAAAACTCCATATCATACCTGGACAATTAATACAGGGGAAGCAATTATTCATAATACCTGTGTCCACACGGCCTGAGTTCTGTGTCAGCGATTTCATCACAGCAAAGAGTGCAGCAATTTTCTCGGATGCTCACTTGCTTTAACAAGGCCAGGCGTCTATGTCTGAAGATGAAAAATGAGAAATAGAAAAATAGCAGACCACTGACTAACAGATTCAGTATTTAAAGAGATTATTAAATGGCATCACGTTCACATCAAATATACACAACTGGGTACATTATCACCTTATACAATCATAGAATCATAGAATAGCAGAGTTGGAAGGGACCTACCAGGCCATCGAGTCCAACCCCCTGCTCAATGCAGGAATCCACCCTAAAGCATCCCTGACAGATGGTTGTCCAGCTGCCTCTTGAAGGCCTCTAGTGTGGGAGAGCCCACAACCTCCCTAGGTAACTGGTTCCATTGTCGTACTGCTCTAACAGTCAGGAAGTTTTTCCTGATGTCCAGCTGGAATCTGGCTTCCTTTAACTTGAGTCCGTTATTCCGTGTCCTGCACTCTGGGAGGATCGAGAAGAGATCCTGGCCCTCCTCTGTGTGACAATCTTTTAAGTATTTGAAGAGTGCTATCCTGTCTCCCCTCAATCTTCTCTTCTCTAGGCTAAACATGCCCAGTCCTTTCAGTCTCTATTCATAGGGCTTTGTTTCCAGGCCCCTGATAATCCTGGTTGCCCTCCTCTGAACACGATCCAGCTTGTCTGCGTCCTTCTTGAATTGTGGAGCCCAGAACTGGACGCAATACTCTAGATGAGGCCTAACCAGGGCCGAATAGAGAGGAACCAGTACCTCTCGCGATTTGGAAGCTCTACTTCTATTAATGCAACCCAAAATAGCATTTGCCTTTCTTGCAGCCATATCGCACTGTTGGCTCCTATTCAGCTTGTGATCTACAACAATTCCAAGATCCTTCTCATTTGTAGTATTGCTGAGCCACGTATCCCCCATCTTGTAACTGTGCCTTTGGTTTCTATTTCCTAGATGTAGAATTTGGCATTTATCCCGATTAAATTTCATTCTGTTGTTTTCAGCCCAGCACTCCAGCCTATCAAGATCACTTTGAAGTTTGTTTCTGTCTTCCACGGTTTTGGCTATCCCACCCAGTTTTGTGTCATCTGCAAATTTGATAAACGTTCCCTGCACCTCCTCGTCCAAATCATTAATAAAAATGATGATGAATCTCAGTTTAATATCTGTAAATAAATATGCAAAGCTGCAGTAATTTCATTAATTAAAGCTACTGCCGAATGCATGTTCTACATATCTGCAAGTATATCTAACGAGCGCATAAATTCAATGTCTGGCATCTGGAAGTTCTGGCATCTCATTTAACCAAGCCCATCACCACTGAAAAAAGCATTTTCTACCCCCACATGGTTCAATAGCAGGAGCTAGAGAGAAAAGGGAAGGATCTTCCTTGCCTCCACCCATTTGCTTCGTTCTTTGTTAAGTAGCAAAATATCAGATGTTATCAAATAAAACCTGAATCTCGGAAGATGGATAAATTATCCAGAATGAATTAAGTCCATGCAAAAATAGCAGAATCTACCTCAAATGTTGCTCCCGCTCCCCACTAAAATCTTGGAACTACAGGTGTTTGCCATTTTCCACATTACTTTTTCAAGTTTCACCTTCTAAAAGCCATGCAGAAAACACCCCTGAGGTTGACCGATGTGTCCCATCACAGGTAGCAGCCCTGGACACAACTTCAAACGTACAAAAAATCATGTTCAGATGTGTCAACTCCTACAAGGGTCCATTTTTTATCCCAGCTCTTCAGTTTCATGCCCTGACAAGTAGAAAACTTTACCTTGGTAAAATGATTTTCTCTTCTGCTGTCAGAAAGGCATAATCATTAAAGGTGCTAAATTTAGCTGATGGCGGATATTTGAAAGGTTTTCCTCCAAAGTTAAACTCACACTGTTGATAAGACATGAAACTAGCTGCAGCGAAGAAGCCAGACCTGCAAAGTAAAGTTGGAGAATATCAGAGCGCACCCATGCAAATGGTCTCTACTATGAGACTGGGAAATACAGCTGACTTGTTTATCACCTGATACAATACAGACTCACAGTGAGTCTGCAGGGGAGGAGAACCTGTAGCCTTTCAGATGTTGGAGTACAACTCCCATCCTGACTGCTGTTTGAGGCTGATGGAAGCTGTAGTCCAACAACACCCGGAGGGCCACAGCTTTCCCACTCCTGCTCTAAAGCATTGGATGATCCTACAAGTTACAGGTATTCACAGTCTAATAGCATTGGCTAAGTCAAATTAATTGAGAGACTGCAGACTCTCCCCTCTCCTGGCTTTGCTGCCCCCTTACCTCCGCAACTCACAGCTGGCGCTCCAGGCCTTCTCTCCTCATTCTGCCCAGGTCCTAGCTTCTCAGCCCATGGCCTAATCTATCCCCTTCCTTTCAGTTATGCTGTGCCTCTCAAATGTCTGCCCACTCAAGCTCCCAATTCCTCACCTTCTGTGCCTCTTTCCTGGCCCTCCTTAATGGCAACATTACAAACCCCACTTTCTTTTAGCTTTTTCAAAGCCTCCCCCCTTCCCCCATCTTTTCCTCAACTTCATGCCCCTTTTCCTTCCATCTTATCTCCACAAATAAGCACACTGCCTATTCTGTCCCCTCTCCTCCAGCCACTCGATCTCTGGGATTCACTCTTCCTTGGTTCCAGTATGTTTCCAGGCTGCAGCCACCCTGCCACATACTTCACTGCAGACGTCATGCATTATTATTATTTCAATTTATATCCCGCCTATATATGGAATACACTCGGTGGCATACCCAGTTAATTAATTCCAAACAAGCTGGCTTTTCATTTCTTACACAAGCTGTGTTGTTGTCCGTTTGCTGACACATTCATTTTGAGCAAATAAAATGTGTGGACATCCAACTTAAGAAGTATCTGTACTGCCTCCTTGCAAATACTATGAAAATGTTAATAATCTGCAAAATTGCCATTGTCCTCAAGAGGACTATGTACTTACACAGCAGAAGAAAAGACTTGCTTCTCAGCAGGAAGCTGGTTCCCGTTTAAATAAAAAATCATTTTCTTGTCTTGGAGGTCTAGTAAAAATCCTATTGTGTCACCTTAAGTTGAATACAAGACACACAAAAAACCCAAGGCTGTTACAGATCTGATTAGAATACAAACATCCCCCCTCCCCTACATAACCCCATTGCAAAGAAAAAAAGAAGAAGAAAGCCCCCTTAAGAGCAGATGTAGCAGAGCCTGTGAAAGAGGAACGGGCCTCAGGTTTTATCTGATCCACCCCACTGAAATGGCAAAGTGGTCTTAGACAAAAGGCTGAGAAGCAATCAGCTCAGCCTTGTTTGTATTGTACTGCCACTAAAATCCATCCCAATTTGGATGCACACAGTGGATGCAGAACGGCCTAATACATTTGAGTAACTCTGTTTCAGTTCTTTCTCTCTCCCTTCCCTATTTATACTGTTTTTAATCCTGTTCATGAAAACCTTGCAACTTGCATTCATAGGCCGGATAAAGGCATCTCGCTTCTCCCTGCAAACTAGGGTTTGCAGACCAATCTGGAGAATGCAGGCTCCTCCCTGGTAGAAATCTGACCTGCTCGTCTTATTGGCTGGTACCATGGTTTAGTGTTGGATCTGCACCGATCATGGTTAACAATAACCAGGTTTCATCTTAACATAAGCTTGTAAATCTGCTCCCAGCCTTGGTTAAGATTGAAACCTGGGTTAGAACTAACCAGGATCAGTATCTGTTACATTAAACTAAGGTTAAAGCTGGGGAGGGGAGAATTCACACTGGGGACAGAAGATGGAAGCATGCATTCCTGAGGCTGGCCCCTGATTTGCAAGCCATATTTGCAGGGAGCCAGCATTATATATTCACCCAGCCATCTTCAGCACTTGCACAAATCTAAGCATTTAGGAAGCTACATAGAGCCGGTTACATTTATGCCTGGAAGAAAAAGAGAACATAGCTCTCCTTTTTTAGCCAAGCTATTTGTAGCAAGAACTGATGCCACACAAATTCCACAGACAAGATCATGTTGAACAGAAGCACATTACAACATGGATCCCAGAGGCAGGACACCACACATCAACAGCAGAGTTGTAAATACACTGGATTCTGCTGAATGGGTGGGACTGGGGTTTCAAGAGGGAATATCTATAATGGTAGAGGTTGGACTCGATGGCCTTTTAGGCCCCTTCCAACTCTACTATTCTATGATTCTAAGGTAGAAGAGGCTCTAGGCTGCTGCTAGCAAATACTAAATTCATAAATATAGATCCTCTTTCGAGAGTCCTGAAACAATTACTCAGCAAAGGCTAACGACAACAACACGTGTAACGAGGCGGGTGGGGTACCTTCCTTCCAGCATGGGTGGGCATGTGGTTTACTTCTGGCATTATACCAGATCAGCTGCCGGCAGCCGTCATATGCGCAGGAGTACTCATCGTCCCCGATACCATAACCTTCCTTCAGGGAAAACAGAAAACAGCATTTAATTTTCTTTGGACATGACAGAACTAGTGGAAGTCTCTTTCTCCAAGCAGAACTAGTATTTTTTCTAAAAGCAGAACAAAAGAACGATGGGCAGACGTGTCTATCACTGTGTTCCCTTTTAGCAAATGGGGAGCCTGGCCCGAGAACTGGTTGTTCAAGAATGGGATATCAATGCAGATCTAAACACTTGATCTATTGTTCGACTGTGCTGGCCTCCACTGAAATCCTCTGGCAACTGATGTGTTTTGTCCCACAGGTCCTCTCCCCCACACATAGAGTTGATTCCCCCATCATGTAATCTCAACATGGGGTGAAAAATAGCACTAGACAGATCCAGTGACTAGGTCTCTCTTGTTCTGTCTATGGGCTGTTCAGGCAACACGCTAAGCCATGGTAAGGCAGCAAGTGGTTAGTGAGTGTGTTTAAACCATGATTATGTAGCCACCGTGGTTAGGAATGGTTTACACAACACACTGTCAAGGTTTACACAATATGCTAAGCTCAATACGTCTAGCTCAAAACATTTAACCAACATGGTTCAGTGTGTTGTCTAAACAGGGCATGTGTCTAGTTCCCTGAACTTTCCACAATTCTCTCTTGGCCTTCACCCTCTCAAGCCTTTGGTGTGAAGCTTGGATTTTATTTGCCTCTCTCGGTATGGGCCTAAATTCCAGTGCAACGTAAATAGAGATAGAGGTTATTCCTTACCTTTGCTGCTCTCACGCTAGAAAAATAGGAAGTGGGGACCTGTTCTGTTTTCGACCTCTCCTCTCCTTGCTTTTCTGGCTATGAATATCCCTGCCTTTTTATACCCCTGACACATTTGCTGCAATTTTGGCCCTCACTGTCTCTGAATTTCAACCAGACAAGCTAGCAGGTTCAAGGGTCTTTCCAACCCTGAATGCATATTCAATTACAGTTTATTTTATTACACAAACAAGAATGTCTAATCTGATTGCATCTATTATATAAAAAGGGAGGGTCCACCTAGCCCAGCACTCTATTCATATAGTGGCCAACTAGCTGTCGACCAGGGACCAACAAAGCAGAACACCGTGCAACAGCATCCTCTCACCCATGTTCCCCAGCAACTGGTGCACACAGGCTCACTGCCTCGAATACTGCAGATAGCACATAGCCATCAGGGTTAGTAGCCATTGATAGCCTTCTCCTCCAGGAATTAATCCAACCCCCTTTTAAAACCATCCAAATTGGTGGCCATCACTACATCTTGCGGTAGTGAATTTCATAATTTAACTAATGCGCTGTGTGAAGAAGTACTTGTATTTGTCCTGAATCTCCCACCAATCAGCTTCATGGGATGACCCCAGGTTTTAGTAATTTGAGAGAGGGAGAAAAATGTCTCCCTGTCCACATTCTCCACAACATGCATAATTTTGTACATCTCAATCATGTCTCCCTTTAGCCTCCTTTTCCCACGCTAAACAATCCCAGCTGTTCTACCTTCCCTCATAGGATAGATGCTCCAGCCTCTTGATCATTTTAGTTGCCCCTTTCTGCACTTTTTCCAGCTCTATAATATCCTTTTTTAGGTGTGGTGACCAGAACTGTACACAGCATTCTAAGAGTGGTCACACCATAGATGTGTATTAAGGCAATATGATACTGGCCGTTTTATTCTCAATTCCTTTTCTTATCTAACATGGAGTTTGCCTTCTTTACAGCGGCTGCGCACTGGGTGGACGTTTTCATCGAGCTGTCCACCACAACCCCAAGATCTCTTTCTTGTTTGGTCACCGCCTGCTCAGATCCCACCAGGTTATACCTGAAGTTTTTTGGGGGGTGGGTGGGTTGCCCCAACGTGCATCCCTTTTCCGTATTAACTATCGGCATACCTCTACAGAGATATCAATGCTAACTATAACAATTTTGAATCAGCTTCAAACTTTGGTAGAGGAAAAAAAGGGTGTTGTGCAGGAGAGAGGAGGTGAGAGAGAGAGTGCAAATAGGTGGGGCATTCAGGTGCTTTTAATCAAGTTCAAGAGATTAAATGAATTCTACCTGCAGCAGGCCTGGTACTAGGTAAGCCAATTAACACATGTGGTCTGAACAGGCTCAAAGACTGGAATTATGGAAATTATTTGAGTAGGATATAGCCATTCACAAGACTGGCTGAGTTATATATAGATTTGGATGAGTAGCTTTACATTTAAGATCATTATACCCTGATTAGCATTCACTGATTTTAGGAGCACATAAGCCAAACATACAAGAAAACAGCAGAGTCTTCACTTGGCTTCTACAAAGAAATCAGAAGAGTAAGAGCCAGGCTGGCATCTGTAGGTCAGGAGATTCCACAAGCATGGTGCTGCACACAGAAAACCTGGCTTTCATCTGCCTCTGCTCCAACGCTGGAGGGTCCCAGAGAAGGACTTCCAACACCAATTAAATCTGATGGTCAGGTTCCCATGGGAGAATCACTTACATGATTGAGAAATTTGCTGTCTTTGGTCGCCCAGCCTATCTGCATCACTCCGGAAGTAATGACTGTAACTTCATAATACCAGACCCCAGAATCCACACAGAAGGTACACCGGACACTTTCAAAAGACGAGGCATCGCATCGGGCCTAACAAACAAAAAGTGAACAATCATCACGTGCCCACCAAAGATGACGACAACCTGGGACAGCAAGAGGAGGAATTTAAACCCACACAGACGTTCTCAGCGCCACTTTGAGTAAATGGGCTAGCAGAACTCATCTCTGTTATTCTAGGTTTAATACAGCACTGGACTACCTGAATCTTGTAAGGGCACAAATTCTGTTCAGCGATCAAACCACTTCAAGAAAACCTCGAGCAGTGAACTCAAAATAAAATGGAAGTTCTAAATTCTGCCATTATGTAAATTAGATCTAGTTCAACCTTCCCCAACCTGGTGCCCTCTAGCTGTGTTAGACTAAAAACTTCCATCATCCCCACCCAGCATGGGAGTTTATGGGGTTGATGGGAGCTGTAAGTCCAAAACATCTGGAAAGCACCAGGTTGCGGGAACATTGATCTCAATGCTTGTTGTTTATTATTGCTTCCCTTTTATAAACATATAAAGGTTATATAATATAATATAATATGTCTGGTTTAGAAGTTTTAGCTTGTTCAAAATTCAGCAGCCAGAATTTCCACTGGTTTATCTCTAATGGAACAGTGCACCAATTCTGAAGGAATTACATTTGCTCCCTATTCACTTGGGGCCCATGCATTAAGATCTTCAGAGAGGCTCTTCTCCAAATACAGTAAGTGGGAGGCATTACACTACGCATTTAAAAAGGACAGGGCTTTTTCCGTGATGGCACCCCTTTGGCCCTGCCCACCACTGGAAGGTGACTCCTGAGATCTTTTCCAAAATTCAATTCAGCCCTTGAGCTGTAAACAGTTTGACACCCCAGATTTAAGAACTCAGACTTGTTGATAATGAACGTTATTATAAATTTGGCCACTTGTGGACTATGAATGAGTCTATCAATGCAGTTTTGCCTCTAGTATGTCTTGACAAGAGTCAGGGATTTGTGAGAGAAACATCATGATGTGTGAATGTTTTCTGAGAAACAGCATTTTTTAAAAATAAAACGAACAGAGCTGAGACTTTTTAGTTGGATTTTCCTGGAAACTGGGGTGCAAACTTGGGAGATGCTGTACACATTGCTTTCTGGGAAACTGATGCAGGGTTCAGTGGATCTGATGCCTTGCAGGCATGCCTGCTTGACTGCCACTTATACTTGGCTTTTGTATTCAATGACCTAGGGAGGTCATGGGCTCTCCCACACTAGAGGCCTTCCCCAATGTTCCCCCAGCCTGGTGCTTTCCAGATGTTTTGGATGCAGCTGGACATCCACCTGTCAGGTATGCTTTAAGGTAGATTCCTGCACTGAGCAGTGGGTTGGACTCAATGGGCTTATAGGCTCCTTTCAGCTCTACTATTCTATGATTCGCAGATAATGCAAGCCAGCATTGATATAGGAAAGAACTAGTTTGGGGCTTTTTAGTGTAGAAAAAAAGGCAAGGAAGGGGGGCATGATGGAGATGTATAAAACTGAGCATGGTGTGGAGTGGGAGATGTTTTTCTTCCTCTCTCATAATATTAGAACTCAGTGGAGTCATCCAATAAAGCTGCAGGGGAAAGTCTGTCAGTTGTATGTATCCATCTTGAAACATGCATTAATGAGCAAGTCCCCATTTTAACATCTAAGGGATGGGATTTTATATTGTTGTGCTCGCCTTCGATCCGACAATCATATTATTAAGAATCCTATTAAGATTCCTACACAAAATATGCCCCCCTTTGTTATTTCAAATAGTTTTGGTTTTAAAGTATTCAAAGTGCTGGTATTGACATTTAAAGCCCTAAACGGTTTGGGGCCAGGTTATTTGAAGGAACGCCTCCTCCCATATGTACCTGCCCGGACCTTAAGATCATCTACAGGGGCCCTTCTCCGTGAGCCCCTGCCAAAGGAAGTGAGGCAGGTGGCTACTAGGAGGAGGGCTTTCTCCGCTGTGGCACCCCGGCTGTGGAATGAGCTCCCCGGAGAGGTCCGCCTGGCGCCTATACTGCTTTTGTCGCCAGCTAAAGACCTTTTATTCTCTCAATATTTTAACACTTAATTTTAACTTAAATTTAAATCTTACTGTTTTAACTCTGTATTTTAACCTTATATCAATTTTGCTGCATGGTTTTATCCTGGTTGCGCATCTTATACTGTATTTTGTAATTGTGCTTTTAACCTGCTGGTTGTTTTATTGTGGTTTTAATTTTTGTGAACCGCCCTGAGAGCTTCGGCTGTTGGGCGGTATAGAAATGTAATAGAAAGAAAGAAAAAAAGAAAGAAAGAAATCTTATAAAAACCTGCTCGGTTTGAGCTAGTACCATATAAGTTACAAAGGCACAAAAGCATATAGTGCCCTTTGGAAGGAACCAAACCCAGATGGTGCTATTGTTCAGGGAAGCGCAGAGTGCAAAATAATATATAGGGATTAAAAACATGAAGAACCTACCTCCAACCCATGCGGCGAGATCTTAAGGTATTCACTAACATCATTACTATTCAACATGGCCTTAATGTTAGTCAAGTCAACTTTCTCGTATGTAAACTGTCTGCCTTCTTTCAAAACTGCAAAAAAAAAAAAAAAGGTATACATTTAAAAGTTATAAACTGCTGCTACAGCAGTGTCAATAATGCAGAACAAATGTTCTGGCTATCCAAGGGTGGGCAACTTGTGGCCTTCCAGATGTTGTGGCCTTCAACTCCCCGCAGCCTTAGCAAGTAAAAGCAATGATGAGGCACCATTGGGAGTAGTGGGTCAAAACATCTGGAGGGACACAAGTTGCCCACCTCTGTAAGAATCAAATGCTACTGTTTATGGAGGGCAGCTATCTCCAACCTGGTGCCCTCTAGATGGGTTGGACTGGAACTCCCATCATTCCCAGCCAGGATATGATGGCTGGGGATGATGGGAGTTGCAGTCCAACACATCTGGTAGGCACCAGGTTGGGGAAGGTGGATGTAGATAGTTAGCCAGCACAGACCAGGTCATTTCCAAAAAAGCACCCCCCACCAAACTACACTTTGAATTTGAAGAAGACAGACCTGACACAGGCTAGAGACACTACAGTGGCTGCCATTTCTCCAGGGGATTTAGCCCTCACTGTTAAAGAGACAGGCTACAGTAATCCCTTGAGGATTCTTGCAAGATTTTCCATTTAGCCAATATGTAGGAGGTAGGCTCACCACCACTTAAACATGACAGACCTCTCTTGGTGTACCGGTTAAATACAAATGCAGCCTCAGAAGCAGCTATCTCTTTCTCAACATTTGTAGAGTGCTGACTTTAGAAATAAATCAGATTATTAAATATTATCCCCATAATGAAATGGGGATTCATCAGTGCTCAAAACAGCCCTATTTGAATTCAAAGCAGCCAATGTTGGTAAAAAGGTTTCATCACCATCCTGCTTCATATATTACTCAGAGTGACATGGCTGCCACTTTCTATGAATGCTCCCACACTCCTGGTAACATCTGCAACTTCCACCTGGATTAGGGCAGGTTGCATAACATCACAATTCAGGGAACCTTGTGAAGTGGGCTACAATCTCGCACTAATGATAACTTTTCTAAAGGAAAGGCAAAATAAAGCCGATTAAAAATATGACCGAAAACAAGAATAACGTTTTCACCAGTCCATTTCCTTTCTTCTCGCTGGGAGCAGAAATGCGTTTTCAACAATGCAAGGCAGTTGTCTGCTTGGGGCCATAAATTCTGCGCAGCGAGTCACAGCAAGTTGCAGCTACAAAAGATGTACACCTCACTTACCTCCCTCTGTGAAAAACGCCTCTGACGGTGTAGTTTGGCCTTGAAGCCAATATACACAGGGACAAAAGAACACAGACGTATTTGGAAGAGTGACAGGATTACATTTTCTCTGGGGACTTTGAGCACATAAAGGGTGTTAGAAGCTATCCTCACAAGACATACCCCCAATCTTCCTCCAGACTCAGTGGCCCGAGTTCAGCCGTGGAACACGCACGTTCTACTGCTATAGACTTAGGTGCAGGAAGTGTTGGTTTTATCCAAGGAACTTACACATCCTGATCCTGAAAACTACATTACCTGAGAAGTTATACATGCCACATGAGCAAATGTTTGCTTAAATGCCCAAACATGCCATTTTTAAAGCCAGAGATTTAACTAAGGGGGGAAAAAAACATTCTTACTCACACAGATTGTCTAAACTCCACTGAGCACAGAACCCTACTTGGCGTTTTAAGTAGTCTGGATTATCCGTCCATTTCTCTAACAAGACAAGCTGGTCACTGATGCACGTGTCAGAAACTGTCATTTTATTTTCACCTACAATTGGAACATCGAGTGATAATCGAGAAAAAAGTTCGAGAAATAGTTCTTTCTTAATATTTAAAGACAGCTTTATCTACTAAAAAGCTATGAAGGCAACAATTTAAACCAATAAAACCATAACATAAGAAAAACAAGAAAATATAAAAGGGGTAAAAACCTTTAAAGCGACATATTTTAAGAGGCTAAAATAAAAAGACCCAGGTTTTTAAAACTCTGTATCATAAAAACAAAAGCAAAAGGATCTCTTTCTGTTTTCTCTTTCTCAAAGAGGAAAGTACACACAGTCAAGTATTTAAAGTGCAATCCCATGCATGTTTAGACAGAAAAAAAAACCTTATACAACTCCCAGCGTTCCCTAGCCAGCCAGGCGGGAGCTATAGGACGTTTTTCTGTCGAAACATGCATCAGATTGTGCCATTAGTGATCTAGCCATTGGCAGTTTGGCTACTAGCTAACAAGCAGCTTTTCCAAGTAGGAAAGAGAACTTTATGAGGCCCCACACAACTGCTATCATTTCCCCAAAGGGCCCCGATGGCTGCAGTATCCAAGTGGGAACCCGCAACACAATGTTGAGGTATATCGCCAGCCAGGAACAGCAGTCAGGTTTGAGGGGGCTGCTGTTGTTTTTCTTTCTACACTCCTGAACGCCTCTCCCTACCATGTTCAGCTTCAGGGCCGAACTTGCTTTGATTCCCTCCACTTTCCGTATCTAACCAGTCCTGCCCGTTCCCAGCCATTGAACTAAGGTACCATCCAGCCTTGGTGTTCTCTTTGGAGGAAGCGGTTACCGACAAACAGCAGACATGATATCCAGTTGTTTCCAAGCAACCAAGTACCCCCCACAAATCTCAGCTGAAACTTGGCTGCAGAGGAGGAAAAACAGTTGCTGTGCTGTGATGACCCACAACGAAGGACTCTGTAGGACAGTAGTGGGCAACATTTCTGTCCCCAATGATCACCTGCAATGGTGGATAGGCACTTGGGGGCCATATGCCAGCGAGCGCAGGCTGGACAGATGTACACGGATTCTCCCAGCGCACCTTCTTTGCCGTTGGTGGCAGGGAATGCAGTGCCAGGGAGATGAATTAGGTCTCCACATGGGCTGTATGGAAGGCCTACGTGGGCCATGTTTGACTCATGGCTAACCATATGTGCTGTAGGACCAGGAGTAAGGAAATGGAGCAAACCAAGACCTGCTGATCAAGCCACATGTGCGCTTCAGAACAAAAAAGGGGGACACCCCACACAGATTACTAGGAACTATCTTGTGTTTTTTTCTTCTTCTTCTAAAGTGTATTTTGAGCATACTTACTTGTTTGTGCAAACTTTTCCAGGGCTATTAGTGCAAAAAGCATTACTGTTGGGTGGGACTGAAATTCCTAAGATGAAGAAGAGAATTTGTGGATTCAGTAACTCTTCCTAAGCTGCTTTCAAAAACAACAAACTTTTGCTGATTTGTCCAACACAAGGAAAACACATTTGCATTGCCAAGAAAAAAATATTCATTTCTTAACACAACAGGAATAGCCTAAGGACAAGGCTTATTTCAGAGATTCAAGCAGCAACACAAAGTCCTACACATAAGGTAAAATTAAGCTGTTCTGTATTAAAAAGAGAGAAATTGAGATGTTTTGGCAAACTATCGTTAAAGAACCCCCCAAATGCAGGAAAGAAGAGTGCATGAGAAGGCAGGAAGGGGCTAGTTCTGCAATATGTTCCTGAATCTCTGAACCTTAGTTCAGAGGGCTGGAGAATGACAGCTGAACTAGGTCATAGATGGGATGTTCAAAATGCAAAGAGATGCCTGTCCAGCTATTATGGTCAGCAGGGATGGTCCTGCTGTGTCCCCACCACTTTCAGAGATGAGAACTACAGGGGCAAAAACTAAGGCTTTTTCAGAGGAATTTTCTACCCAGGGATGCTTGCTAGATTATAAAACTCTCTTTAGTTTCCAACAGTATGTTAAGATATATATTTTTACCTTCCAAGGTTTCCCCACAAAATCGAGGCCTCTAAAATTTTAACTGCCCTGTCTGCTACTATTTTTATATCCCTTGTTTGTACTAAAGAATGAAATGGTTTTATAATGTTAGTCTGATGTTAGTATACGGACATAAGAACATAGGAAGCTGCCTTATACTGAGTCAGACCATTGGTCCATCTAGCCCAGTCCTGTCAACACAAACACTCCAGGGTTATGTATTTCCTTGCCCTACCCGGAGTAGCCAGGGATTGCACCTGGGACCTTCTATCTATCTATCTATCTATCTATCTATCTATCTATCGCTTTGACTATTTTGAAAAGTAGAAAAAAGTGACTAGCAAATTTGTAAATACATAAAACCTTGGGCCTTCTGAGTGCAAAATATGTGTTCTACCTTAGTGCGATGACATCTCCCCAGGTCTATGCATTCCCTCAACCCACATCCTGTCACTGAAAAGCAATGATGGAGATGTGATCCTATCTTGTCAACTCTTTCTTACTGAGTCATAACATAATGAAATCCAAGGCACACTCTTCCCTCCGAGGCTCACACATAAAAGCAGTTGAAAGAGGGACAAGTCAAAATACTGGTTTATTTTGATACTCACCAAGCTCTGCAGTAAGTATTCCAAGATTCCTTGGCTGAGTAAACCTACGCTTGCAGGGCCTGCAAGAACACTAAAAATGAAACACGTGCATCGAAGCTGCTGCCTTCCTTTCTTTAGAAAAGTCACTTTCAAAGAGCTTAGTGTGCTACTCTGACACTCTGGCTTTATAGGAGGAAGGTATCATGTCAACGGCTTTCAAATACTTAAGAGTGTCTCAGAAAGATACATTCCACAGGGCAGTTCTCAATGTGGGATGAAGACTATAGTCTATTCCCTGCTTTTAGGCCCAGGCTCAACCAGTCAGAGATGCAAGCAGACATCCACAGATTTTGGCTAGGTTTGGTAGCCAACTATTGTTTCTAGTAGACAGAGAGGGTCCTGCTTCACAGAGGCAAAGGATGCACATTCCCCTGGTACTGCCTGGCAAGAGCAATGGTGTGTGTGTGTGTGTGTGTGTGTGTGATTAACCTCCTCTCCAATCCATAACAGTCATACTGCAGTGCAGCAGATGACACAGCCTGGCACCACTTTCAAAGAACCACCCCTCTCCCTTCCCGAGGTCCCAGCATGGCTTTTTCAAACATGCTACTTCTGTGGAAAAATATACTGGTCACCAAACTTAAAATTCTGATTATTCACATTTGTGGACGGCCTGGGTGCAGATAAGCAAAGTTAGGCACTTTTAAGTTAAACCTTTAAGCACTGACACAGGATCTGAAGAATATGGTGGCTAGTTACATGCAAAATATTTATTGCCTGATAACCTGTAGATTGAGGAGAGGCCAGGGTGGGTGGGAGGGAGAGCTAGAGACAAACAGAAGGGGGGCTAAGTTGACCACCCCCACAATTACATAAAGATACTAAAACACCCCTCACCTGCAAGCTTTTCTGCCAAACAGCCCAGTACTGCGGTTGTGTTCCGATGTTTAGCAGGGTGGCAGGCATCCTGGCGAGCAACAGCTCCATTTAAACTTAATATTTGTGTCAACTTCTGCAGCGCATCCTAAACAGGAAAGTTAACACACTACTGAATGACAGAACACCGGGGGACTTGTTCCCTTCTGCTTATCTCAGTACAGGATCAAGAGCACATCTCCAATACAATCCAATGTATTAAAACCCAGCAGGTATCTATTGAACTGTGAGGGATAGCAACACTTAACTAGCAGCCACAGGATTTTAAGGAAAATAATTCCAAACCCACATGATTGTTGTAAGCCATATTTCCCTCATCTGTGCCGCAAGAAAAGAGCCAGTTTCATATAAAACTTATAGCTGCAATCCTTAAGCCACTTACTCTGGAGTTATGCCACTGAAATCCAGAATAACCAATTTAGGAATTCTGGCCAAAGGAAAACACAAAGGCCACTCTGCGTTTAACGCTTATTACGGTTACTGGATGAGAAGGGGCTCAGAAAAGGATCTTTTTGGAATGCACCATTTTAAAAATGCACCTTTTTAAAGATGATTCCCAGCCATGAAGTGCACTCATGACTTCCAAGGGCAGGTGCTGTTCTGTTGATGCTGATGAGCCTAGTGCTGTTCACAGAAATGTCACCATGGATTTAGCTACTGAAAGCTAAGTACATCTGTGTCTTCCACTGCTAATGTCACTGACTTAAAACCACTTTCTGCAGCACCCCTAAACAGATGTATATCAGTTTCCTTCCAATTCCTCAACAACAGCTTGGAATACACACTCCTGGCAGACTAGACCTATTGAAATGAATGGAACCTATGTTAGTGAGGACTAACTGAAGTGCTATTCATTTCAATGAATCTACTCTAAGTAGAACTCATACTGAAGGCAACCACAGGTTTGTCACACTATTTTATATATACAAACTTTTATGAAAATGCACAATTTGGGATGCCCAGCATGTATTTTTAGAATTGGTTTACCATCCCAGTTAAGCAGAGAAACAGTTCTTTTTGTACCACTTTTTGGTGTCATGATTAACCCATTGTTATGCTATGAAATGTGTTGTTTCATAGTTAATATGGAAAAAACACTTTGCGGGCACAAAGTCTATACTGGCAGCATGCAAAATAGGTAAAAATAAATATTCTTGTAAAATGGCAAAGTTTACACGAATTCTGAAGGCACTGATGACAAACTTTTCTATTTGGGCAAGCAACTAGCAGCCCTAGATAAACAAATGGTTATTAACAGTATTTATATATTTAAAAAATTACATTTTAAAAACTATATATAAACAAAAATATTATTATTGGTGTTGCTACACGGATATCTGGTCTGCATTTCTGAAACCTTTGTAGAACTCTCTCCCTTTTTTTAATGAACTGTACTCATGATGAAAAATGACACTAATCCTATATACGTAATGTATGTGTGTTTTTCTTTTTGTTTTCACGATGTATTTTCTGTTCTGTTTTGTTGATATTCACAATAAAAAAATAATTAAAAAAAATTATTGGTGTTGCCACCCCACCCCTCAAAGTGCAGATAGGACAAATAATTATTAATTTTGCATCAATTTCAGCCGGACTCATTTTTTGTTCAATGACTTCCAGTTTTGCTTTGAACCTTTCTTTGGATATTAAGTTGGTGCAAAATTCACACACATCTACTGTTCTAAAGCAACATTGACACAGATCTCATTAATCACTTCACATATCTGTGTTGTTAAAAACAGTGTTTGAAGTCGGCTCCATAAATGTGGCTGCTAAATGCTTTTGAAATTAGATCACCAATTACATATATTTACTTAACTTACTTTTGTTGGCAATGGACACTCATCCAAGAGTAAAGTTATAACAGCTGGCCCCAGGGGATCTTCTAATGGAATAACTCTAATTAAGGATTGGACAACTTCCAGCCAGCCTTCATCTGTCAACCATAGAACAGAGGCAACTATCTTAGAACGGCAACAATAGATGGAGACAGTCATCATTAAAAATAATCACAAGTATGATTGCAACAGCATTTTAAGCACTCATCTGTACAACCCATCTCAGTCAGAACCTAGGAAGTTGACGAACAGATGTTTATTGAGATTGCAATGGTAAGACAAAGGTAATAGTTACTAGAGATAGGACAAATATTCACACCTCCAGGGATTAATGTTAAAATAAGTTCAGACACACATGTTTAGTACTCAAGTGATGACTTAAGATCCTGCTATCCAAAATCCTTTTAACTGACGATGCCGAGGGCTGAACCTGGAATATTCTGCATGCAAAACATGTGCTTGACCATTGAGCAGAACACTTTTCAGTGGAAGCAACTCACAAATTCAACCGGAATATATTAGGCAATGTGTGTGGAAAATGCACTTCATGATTTACTATAGCTTATACAGGAAGGTTAGGTTAAGAACATAAAAACATAAGAAGTCCCATGCTGCATCAGACTGAGGGTCCATCTAGTCCAGCACTCTGTTCCCACAGTGGCCAACCAGCTGTCGGCCAGGGAACCACAAAGCAGGACATAGTGCAACAGCACCCTCCCACCCATGTTCCCCAGCAACTGCTGCACACAGGCTTTCTGCCTCGAATACTGGAGGTAGCACATAGCCATCAGGACTAATAGCTATCGATAGCCTTCTTCTCCAGAAATTCATCCAACCGCCTTTTAAAGCCATCCAAATTGGTGGCCATCACTATATCTTGTGGCAGTGAATTCCATAGTTTAACTATGCGCTGTGTGAAAGTTCTTCCTTTTATTTGACCTGAATCTTCCACCAATTTTGCTCTCTTTGTCCACATTGAAGCTTCTTAACTTTGCTCCACAGAACTCAATGGGAGCCACCAAGACCTGGACCAGCCCACCTCAGCATGAGCTCTTCCAGGGCTCCAGTGGATGTATAACTCCATCTAGAAACTGGCTTCTATAGATACTGTCTAGTGAAATGTGCATATAGATGGATTGCCTGTGCATTACAGCAATCGTGAGTGTGTGTGTGTGTGTGTGGCCCATTTCACAGCTTATTGTTAGAGGAGTTGCCTCTGGTAAGAGGACAATGGAGCAAATTAATCTCTAATGCATTGCTGCCCTCATCCTCACTCCCACAACCAGCTTCTGCATTATGTGGTAGGAGGCAAAAGATGAGCTAGATCCCAAATCTCTGAAAGGCATAAAGGAGAGGCAATATATTAAAAGGTGCACTGCTTTTGAGGACCTCTTTAGGGCTGAAAGGGCTGTTTATATAAATTAAATAAACAAAAAAGATGAGAAAAATTATCAGTTTCACCGACACACCACCCCTCATTAGATATAGAACAGACCTGAAACTGAGATTTTTCTAGCCCTGGTGCCCTCCAGATGTTTTGGACTACAACTCCCAGACTTTCTGATCCCTGGCCATACTGGCTGGGCCTGAAGGGAGTCCAAAATATCTGGAGGACTCCACATTGCCTAGCCCTGCCTTACTCACAAGTCTCAGGTTAGGTACTTTGGAAGGATTCAGACCTTGCAGCTGTTCTGAGGAGCAGAATGCTTAAAAGGTATAAGCAGCCTAGGGATGGTCTGGAGGTATCAAGACAATGACCTGGTTCGCATAATCACAGCAGCTTAAACAAGCCACCGTGGCCTGTTTAAGCCATTGTGCGTGCCGGGTGCCATCAGTCTCATTACCTCCTTGGGTGCAGCTTGTTGCGTCATGTCGTCCAAACACAGGCAGCATGGACTTGGGGGAGGGGGAAATAACCCTTAAATAACCCATGGCATGGACTGTTGTTGGGTTATTTGAGGGTTGTTTCACACTCCAGCAAGCCATGCCGCCTGGGTTTGGATGACACAACAAGATGGGCAAGCAATCCGACAAACGGTGCCTGGCATGCGCCAGAGCTTGAACAAGCCGCCATGGCTTGTTCAAGCCATGTTGATCATGCAAATCATGCCACTTGGTGCACTCCTCCCTTCCGCTGCAAGGCTGCTTAGTCTTTAATTATAATTTCCCCTTCAATTTAGGGGCAATGCCCAGAGCTGTTCCCTTAGCTATTTCAAAGCTTATTCACTCACTCATTATAAAGCCCAAATAAGCCTGTTAGCTTGAACCTGGTGGCAGCTGGCAGGCTGGTTTTGCAACAACATACCTCATAAATTTAGCCAGATTAGGCAGGTACACATATTAAGCTAATTACCATTTTACCAAGCTCATTGTCAAGTAGCGGTATTACTTAAATAATTACTGAAAATTGCCTGAACCCTAGGAAATAAATATGCAGTGCAACTTTAAGCTTATTTTCAGAGCTAAACAGTTTGTCTGATCGTAACCAGAATACAGCACAAGAGTATGGAGATACCTGTTTCAGCCATTTCATGCAAAGTCATCATTGAATACGGAGGTTCCTGATCACTGAAAGAAAAACAAAACAAAACGAAGAGTTATGTGAATCATTATCCAAGTTGGTACACTTCTGCAAGCACACACTGAACAGATAAACAGCAATGCAGATACGCATTTCCCAGGCGTGCCCAGGAGCCAGCAAAGTAAAACAGAACACATTCATTATGCATAGTATTTATGTGCCTATCCTTTCTCCAAGGAGCAATAACAGCATACAGTCTCCTTTTATCCTTAGAACAACCCTGTGAGGAAGGTCAGGTTGAGAATGATCTGGTTCGCATGTAACGGCAAATTGTGAGTTAATTAACCTCCCTACTGAGTCACTACACATGCCTCTTTAATCACTCCCATTGCCCTCAGTAGCCCTGGTTTCCATTCTCCTACTTTCCCTATCATACTTTGGTCTCCTGGCCTCCTACTCCATTGGGTTACTCCAACTCTCCTCCCATTTCCTTGCTGCCATCCCCAAGACTCCCCTTTATCAGGCAGCAGTCATGGGGTACGTCCCTCCCTTCGGCGTGGACCAGCAGCCAGGGTTAGTGCAAAGCAAGCAAGCCACCTAAGAATGTTTCTGGGTTCACATGGGGCACAGAGGCATTCAGGAAAATGAAGATGGCAGCAGTTGGGAGGTCAGTGCTTCAGTATGAAATGCTCCTCAAGACACCATATAATTTAAAAATAAAAACATAAATCACAGGTATCAGCAGGGCGCTTTGCAGGTGCAGGGTGAAGCAGATAATGAAGAAGCTAGTTTTGTTCAATAGATCATGGCCGCTGGATACATGCCTGTTGAAATCAGTGGAAACTAAGTTCATGATAGCTCAGCCTTCTCCAACCTGATGCCCTCTCATTTTGGACTGAAACTCCCAACGTTCCTGAGGATTGACTATATTGTGTGGGGCTGATGGGAGCTGAACTCCAAAACATCTGGAGACCGCCAGTATGGGGAAGGCTACTGTAGTTAGACTGGACAGAGAGACTGAAATCCACAGATTTGCATGCACATGAACCTGAAGGATGTTTAGCAGCTCCCTGATAAACTGCAAACAGAATTTTATGCAATGTGGAGAAAACAGCAGATTTGTGGTGTTGCAGTCTGCTGGAGTGAAAATGAAAACAAAGCACCCAACTTGGCATGCAAAACTTCTTATTGCAAATGGCATGGATTCTCTAGATTACAGCCGTAATCAGCCCTGAACACCAGAGTTCAATGACCAGAAATTTTCATTTGTCTCATTTAGTTAAGAGATTTTCAGGCTGCGCCAAAGGTTTTCAACTATTTATTTCGGAGTATTATATCTCACACTTCTATGGGACATGCAGTGCTCAGGGCGGTTTACAACCATTGCAAGTGTTTTAAACAAAACCTAACAATCAAAAAGCCAACCAATAATGGAATGGAGACAGGTGCAAAAGATAAAACCATCTAAATACATGGGGATTGGACATTTAAAGCTTGCTAAGTGGTAGAAAGCACAGAGAAATGGGGCCAAATGAATCATAGAATAGTAGAGTTGGAAGGGGGCCTACAAGGCCATCGAGTCCAACCCCCTGCTCAATGCAGGAATCCACCTTAAAGCATCCCTGACAGATGGTTGTCCAGCTGCCTCTTATATGCCTCTAGTGGGGGAGAGCCCACAACCTCCCTAGGTCACTAGTTCCATTGTCGTACTGCTCTAACAGTCAGGAATTTTTTCCTGACGTCCAGTCGGAATCTGGCTTCCTGTCATTTGAGCCCATTATTCCGTGTCCTGCACTCTGGGATGATGGAGAAGAGATCCTGGCCCTCCTCTGTGTGACAACCTTTCAACTATTTGAAGAGTGCTCTCCCCAAGGAGAGTTCCACAATCTAGAAGTAGCCATGGAGAAAACCCTCTCCTGCATCTCAGCCAGTTGAACCTCGGCTTGTAGATCAGCCTCCCCAGCAGATCTTAGGGATATAGGCAGGCAGATATGGGAAGAGGCCATCTTTTGGGTTTTCATTGCTAAAGCAATGTAGGGCTTTAAAAGTAATCCCTAACACTTTGAATTGTGCCTGGAAACAAACTGGCACCCAGAACAGCTATTGTAAAATGGATGTCATATCCTCCCATGGATGAGCATCCCCTAACATGTTCACTCCTGCAGAGCATATTGCAACAATCCAACTTCATAGGGAAATGAAACTGGACACACTTATGTAAAACATTTAAAATATTCCCACAGTGCCTAGAAATACCAAGTGCTTTTACAAAAGGATAGAAGTTGAGATCTATAGTCACAGAGCAACACCATCAGTGGAACAAGAAAGAAAAGGACAACATTTCTCTGTTCAGAGTAGAACACAAATTGCCTTGCTTGGTACAAAATGTTTACACTTCAAGTAATGTTAAGTTTGAACTCAAAAGAGAAGCTACAGAAGGGGGGCTGGGGGGGGGGGGAGAGAAAAGAGGAACAGGCCAGCAAAGAACAGGCCAGCTTAGAAGGACAATAGATGCAGTACAAACTGAGTACAATCGGTTCCAGAATATGTATATTCATATCCATCTGGGCAACTGAATCAAGCATCACCATCATGCGTTATTCTTCCTCCCTCTCAAGCCCTCTCTTTGTGTCTCACGTCTTTTTAGATTGCAAGAGCAGGGCCTGCCTAATTATTGATTTTTGTAAGCTGCTCTGAGAGCCTTTTGATTGAAGAGCGGGATAAAAATGCTTTGAATAAGTAATAAGAAAATAATAATCAAATTACAATAGAAGACAGCTCCCATGGATACGTATGTTGAAAAGTACTGAATGACAGCGGGCACAAAAGAAGAAAAACACAGAACGCTCAACAACCTCCCGATAGCTGTCCTTTTGCAGTTTTGGAGGGTTAGGGGGAATCAGAAAATCATTTCCCACTTCACATATAATGCAGTGGCTAAGAGCAGCTTACTCAATGGCCAGCCTCCCTCCACCAACCAATGTAACTTGCATTTTTCAAAGTAAGTTCTACACAGAAGACTGAGTTAAAAATCCTGCTCAGCCACAAAGCCTACTGGATGATCTGAGAAGAGTCTCAGCCTAGCTTACTTCACAGGATTGTTGTGAAGACAAAAAGGGATAATCCCCTGAATATTACTTTAGGGTCCTTGGAGGAAGAACAAGATTCAAGTGGAATGAACTTCTCCTGCTCAAGCCATTCTTGTTTACCCAAGAATGCTTTTTAAAAAGGTGGTTCTGGAGGAAGCTGCACCCATCATTCTGTATAAGTAAGTTAGTCACTCATTTTCTTCTCAGCGGAGGGTGGGTGGGAATGGCAGCAGAGGTTATTCATCCCAATGAATAAACCATGTGAAGAGCACCAGAGTTCAACCCAAAGAAATTACTGATGCCTGAGAAGGTAGGTGCAAATGCATTCCATTTTGCACAGAAACTTACATTTATATCAGGGGACAGCAATCTAAGGAGGTGATCAATTTGATCCATGAGGCCTGGGGAGGAAGCAGGGGAAGATTCCTTGGACTTGGCCAGTTCCCGCAAGCCCTTCCTGCACCTCTGATACCCCAATTGGGACGGGAGCAGACTGGGAACCAAGCATCCAACTCGGCTAGTGCTTGCAGGAGCTGGTTCCTACAAGTGATGTGAGTCCGTTTCTATGTGCAGAGAGAGGCATAGGACAGAAGGAAAAGGTAGGCCAAGCGAACATCACAGGAGGGGCAGGGTTCAGATCAGGGTCCCGCCATCTGGCCTGCCAGCCTTGTCCAGGTGGCAGGGGTGGCAATCAGGCCCCCAGAACAAGAGGCTACCTGACGCAGATTTATACTCTCCCTTTCATCATGGAACTCAAAGCGGAATACATAAGGTTCTCAGGCCATCTTCCATCAAGGCACTAGTCAGAACCAGTCCTGCTTCGCTTCAGCAAAGTCGCAGCACCACGTGCCTTCAGGCCACGTCCTGGGGTTAAAAGGAGCTCTCTTCCTTACTGAAAAAAGATGTGAGAGATGTGCAGCTGGCAGACAGCAAAAGAATACTAACCTAAAGCAGACTTTCCCAATGCAGTGCCTCCAGGTATGTTGGGCTGCAATTCCCAGCCAGCATGCCCAATAATGGCAACAGTGGTCCAACACATCTGGACGGCACCACGGTAGGAAAGGCCAAACCAAGGTGTTTTGAAAGAGCATTTTGACAGCAGCAAAGGGAGTCTGAATAATGGAACAGGAAAGCAACTTTCAACGCCCATGTTGAGACACAACATTAAGATACAACAAAGATAATCAAATCTGTCAACGAAAAACAATTATTTTCATCAAGAAAGGAAACATTCAGGAGTTTAAGGACAAAGCACCATTATTGCAATCAGATTTAAGTTTCAAGTTAATGTAGCAGTAGCTTCTCTGCCACTTGAATGGAATGATCACATCCCTCCCTCCCCCCCCTCCACACACACTTTGCTTGCCTTCCCCCACTTGCCTGCTGCCCCCTCCCACTAACTTCTCCCATTCTGCTCATTTTCATTTGAAAGATGTTAACCAACAACAAGCCAGAGTGATTAATTTGAAGTTCATTGGAAGTAGTATGTTCCTTTTGCGTGTGTGGGCAAGGCAGGCATATGGGTTTTTCTAAACCTAGACCAGGGACTTTCCTGAGCCAAGAATTAATTACTTCTCATGCTTCCCCAATGTTACTGCACAAAGACAAAACACTAGTTCAGCAGAAATACTCAATACAGATCCTAGTATTGGCTTATGTGATCACTAGGATCATTAGAGGCAGCTTTGCTGGTTGGACTTCTCCTTGGGGGCACCCACCTTATGGAATGCCCTCCCCACTGTTTACTGGGGGGTACCAACTGTGTGTATGTTTTATATGCCTGTTAAAGACCCATCTCTTTACCTAAGTTTCCCTGAATGATTGTGCTTGTTTATTATTAGCTTTGATTTTAAATATTTTAAACATTTTAACTATGTTTATGAATTCTGTGACCCTGTTCAGACAACACGCTAAGCCACAGCGGTTAAGCATTTTGAGCTAAACATGAGGGTTTAGTGTGTCATGTGAACCATTCCTAATCATGGTGGCTCCATAACACCAGTTTAAACACGCTCACTGACCATTTTCTTCAAAAGGGTTAGCAGCCTAACCATGGCTTAGTGTGTTGTCTGAACAGGCCCATTATGTGCCGTATCATCTCTGATTCTGTAAACTGCTTGGAGATAAGCAGTATATAAATTTAACAACATTCAAATCTGATTCAAACATGCTGGTGATCAGATGCTACTGTCCTGTCAACCACCTGTGCAGCTAGAAAATGTACATGGGAATTGCTTCTTCAAAAGTGGCCTTCATCTATCTGGCTGGGAGTACCTGCCGTTTGGCTCCTCCCTACACAGAAAGGTCTTTTCCAGTCATCTTTCCACCTGGCCATAACAACGCTTATGTTACATTATATAAAACTGGCACATATCATAGGGGCCCTGCGAGAACAGACCAAAGGCCTATCTTGTCCAGCATCCTGGTTCACAAAGAAGCCAACCAGATGCATCTGAGACGCCCATGAGGGCAACAGCTCTTTCCCGCCTGTATTTCCCAAAAACTGCTATCCAGAGCCATGCTGCCTCTGGATATAGCATACTACCATCATAACTAGTTGCCATTATGCTTCATGAATTTATCAAGTTCTCCTTTGAAGTCTGAAACTGCTTGTTTTACTCCTCTTTCCCCATCCCTTCTTCCTTTCGTATGGCGTCTATTAAACCAGAGGGATGGCAGACTTTAAGCTTCACAGCACTTTAATAAGGATATTATAGAGCTGGAAAAAGTGCAGAAAAGGGTAACCAAAATAATCAAGGGACTGGAGCAACCCCACTATGAAAAAAAAAAGGCTACAAAGTTTGGGGGCTTTTTAGCTTAGAATGACGTGTGTGATAGTCCATGAAAGCTTATACCAAAACAAATGTCTTTAATGTTTCACGAGACTCTGTCATTATATCAGAGAGCCCTCGCAAAATAGCAGCACAGGAGTCCTCAAGAGAAAAAAAAGACTCATTCACTCCAACATTGCTCTTCAGGAAGAACTTACTTGTCTACCAGCGTTCTAATTACTGCCAGTGTGTCAAGTACTAATCCATCCACATTATGTTTCTTCCTCCTTGGCTCATGTGGGCCCCGCCCCCGCCGGGGGGGCCGTACTGGGTCCCTCAGGTGGCTCCTTGTTTCTGGTGCAGGTACTCTGCTGTTCTCTGTCTGACGACTCCTGGATTCAGCATTGTCTTCTGCACCACTGTCTTCTCGACAAACACAGGAGTTGCCCATGTTGCTGCCCCCCAAGGTTTGCAGCAAACAGGGAATGTGCTGTTCAAGGGTCAGCCGTAAACCTTGAAGAAGGCTTCTGCTCGCATAGAACACAACCAAAGCAACGACAATCATCTAGACAGTTTTAAAAACAATGTTTTTTGGATGCTGAATTGCAGCCTTTGCATCACACGAGTTTGTAATGGGAACGGATACAGAATGGTTAGTTTAGTTTCTGACATCATCACGGGAGATACTCATTGGTCATCCAGGAGGAGGTCTGAAGGGAAAGAAAAAACACAGACCCATAAATTTAGATGTCAATTGTAATATCATATAATGCAGCTTGCAAGCAAATTTCTTTCCAAGTAGTCAAGTAATAGATTTCCCCTTTGGCATACCTTCGTGCCTTAAATCCACTAATAGCCATTACTCAGAAGACGGAAAACTTGCTACTTGATCCAACAGCTGCCCTGTCCACTTAACCCAAAATCTGCTTGAATCTCCAGCATTCAATTTCATGTCATTATCTATCCCAGGTTCAGTCAGTTACCTAGTGTATAAGACCTTCTCTGCTGTGGCACCCCAGCTGTGGAATGAGCTCCCTAAGGAGGTTCGCCTGGCATTTACACTGAAGACCTTTTTATTCTCTCAGCATTTTAACAGTCTATAAATTCAATTTTAACTTTGCTGTTTTAAATTTGTATTTCTGCACTGATGCTGATTTTATCCTGGTTGTGCTTTTATATTGCACTTTATATCATGTTTTATGCTGTTAGTTTTATACTTTGAATGGTTTTAATTTTTGTGAACCACCCAGGGAGCTTCGGCTATTGGGCGGTATAAAAATGCAATAAATAAGCACAGTCAGCTGCAATTCCCAACCTACACCCACTCTGAAGGTTTGAGTTCTCAAAGTACTCTGATGCACCTGGTGGCGGTGGTCATGTGTATGCATTAATTAAAATAGGGAAAAATAACAGCTCCACTGATCAAAATCATGGAAAGTAAGTGTTGGTCCCTGAGGAACCATCTTAGATTTTTTATATAAATATTATGCATCCTGAGAACATAGTTTGAAAGTCCATATATTTAGACCATCCTGCAGATCAATGCTTACAGCCGAATTTCACAGGCTCCTAGAGATGGAAAGATCAAGTCTTCCCAACATAAAACAATGCATCAGATGGGCTGTCAACTCCAAGGGTAGCCACACAAATGCAGGCTGTATGACTGACAGAATGTATCCTGTAATCTCAAATCACATGATTTCCAAGTTTCTCTCACAATCATGAAAAGCCCACTCATGACATTCAATAGATGAGTTAGCAACACCCGCTTCTCAGCTAATGATGTGGGGCTTATCACTCTTCTCAGTTTGCCAGACTACTCCTTCCTGAAAATGAAGTTCTACACCAGCTGCAAAGGCAAAGATAAGTAACCCACATGACTTACAGAAAATGTACAGATGGTCTGGCCTGGAATTCCCAATCATATGCAAACTATCTGTGCATCAGCAATCTCCCAGTTCATAGCATGCTTCCTATGTCACCTCAACTGCCAACTCCTATGTCACAGTATGTCATAGTGGTACAGAAAGGAACACCCCAAATAATAACATTAGATATATTTAGGATAGAAAAGCAGACGTCCTTTAAGTGACTTCTTTTTAGAGGCAAAACCCTTTTTCCTGTTCTTTTTTCACATAAACAGAAACGCAACAGGCTACGAAGGGACCAAATGTGTCAGTCTTTAGCCTCTCATTTGTTTAGCTTTGGCTCACACACACACCACATATCCTCCACCTCCTGCCGCCCCTCTTTTGGAAATGTTGAAATCATGGGGAAATACTCTTCCTCAAACATGGAAAGACACAGAAATTTGGGAGAAAAATGAAATATATGCAATAAACTTATTTATGAATAAAATATGCATTAATGCATAGCACATTAAAACATACTGTTAGGTATATTTATGAAAGTTAGAAGTATTTATGAAATTTAGAAGTGTAACTGTCTTAGTTTCATTCAAATGATCTTCATTCATTCATTACATCTCTATACTGTCCAATAGCCAATTTACAAAGATTAAGCAACATTGGTGCAAGAGGGGCCTCACTGGAGAGAGTGTTCTAAAACATGGAGCTACCACTGAGAAGGCCCTCTCTCTTGCTGCTATCCTCCAAGCTTCTCTTAGAGCAGGCACTTGGAGGAGGCAATGATCCCTCACTCAAACTGCTTTAAGCAACCTGGGGGGAAAAGTGTTTGCTTCCCACTCCAAAGTATTAAGGACTATCAGCATATAAGAATACTAAATTAAATTTGTATCATTATCATGCACCAAAAAGCTGCGATCCTCAACACACATACCTGGAATGAATCCCATTGAATGCAATGGGGCTTACTTCTGAGTAGACATGTATAGGATTGTACTGCATATGTCACAGGGATTATGGACAAAATTAGCCACATGAAACATGTGATTTAAACAATAAATAATATACCTGTGCAAATGCTACTATGTCAAGTATCTTTCAATAATAATAATAATAATAATAATGATAATACCCTATTTCTTCGATTCTAAGACACACTTTTTTCCCATATAAACATCTCTAAAAATGGGGTGCGTCTTAGAATCGTGGGTGTGTGTTAGGTTGTTTTTTTTTCTGTTGGTGGTACTGAAATTAGTGTGCGTCTTGCAATCTATGGCGTCTTACAATCTAAGAAATACAATATTTATTTCTTACCCACCTGTCCGTTTGGATCGAGGCGGGGAATAACAATAAGTATAAAATACATAAAACTGAATTAAAAACATAGTATACATTATTAAAACATCCTAAAATTCCACTGGATAGGCCTGCCGGAATAGATCAGTCTTTATAGCTTTCTTAAATGCTAAAAGACTGTTAAGTTGATGAGTCTCCTCTGGCAGGCCATTCCTCTATTCACAATCAGGTTCCAAAAGATCAGTAACTTCCAATCATGAACTTTCATTTTTATCTTTGGGGGCTTCAGAGCTCTAAAAATTGCACAGGCAATATGCAATCAAAGTGCTAGTGGTCACAGAGGTCCAGCAGGTACACATTTGGTAGCAGACATAGATCTGAAAACCCAGGGCCACCTCTGGCACAAAGTAGAAAGGGGAAATTACATGATTGGCAGAGAAGTGGTGCCTGTGTGTAGGCAAACCCCCACCCCACCCCCACCACTTCCCCTCTGCAATCCCTTCCCCATAGTTGCTTTGCTAGAGTTTCAAAATGACCATTTGCTGCATTTGCATCAACCAGGGGGAGGGGGGGAAGCAGCTGGGGAGAAGGGGGGAGGGAGAAGTTAGGCACACAAACCAGCATTTGTACCCAACCTGCTGCCAAAAACTGATGGGCCGGTAGTCCTCCTGTTCTCCAATTCCCAGTTTATATGACACAAGTATCACACACAGCTAGGGATGTATGAGAAATTTGTTTCAGTTAATTTTTAATCAGGATTTACTCAGTTTGCACCTTCTAGACGGAACACGGATGCAATCTGCAGTCAAAGTATATACATATCCCAGCCTGCAATGTGATTCATGGACAAACAAAAAAGTGTTTGAAAGCATGTGTACTTTCAAAAAACATGCATGAAGAAATGTGTACTTTTGAAAGATGCGCACAAATACACTTTACTCAATAGGAAAACAATTGCAAAGATTGAAAACATTTGGAAAAACATACTAAAATACACAAGATTTGCATTTGAAAAGAAATAAAAGAGCTCTCGATCTTATCTGGATTGGAATAAAAAATGAGCCTTAAAATAGATTTCAGAGAACGTTGGCAAACTCAGGTTTTAGTGATTTGCACATCCCTACACACAGGCCCAAAAAGTCTAGCACGACCCAGCTTAAGAGAAACTTTCTAGGTTGAATTTGCAAATAGTGAGGATATTCTTAAGCATTTTTAGAGTATGTAAATGAAGCGAAGATATACAAAAACTGGCTGCGTTCAAGAACACGACAGTCAATGGTGGGGTAACAATAAACTCAACAGTTGTTTATCTAGGGGGTACTCCCCACACAATATAATAATCAACCATGGTGTGGATTAAGATCAGCGTTGAGTTGACTATTAGTCCACGCTGAGTTGACCCATTCATCCCCTCCCCTCTCCCCCCACTAGCATCCCATCAGCTATTGCTGCCAAAAACCTATCCTGCCGGCTGGACTAGAGTGGCGGCCACCACTTTGACTGGTCTTGCCTTGAGACTCTATGGCTGACAAAATAACCAACGGTGCCCTCCACACAGACTTCTACTGTTACTTTCTACTGTTAGTTTTACCCTACCCTGTGCCTGCTTACCCTACCCTGTACCTGTTTGCATTCTCTTCCCCTCCTTATTGTTTTACTATGATTTTATTAGATTGTAAGCCTATGCGGCAGGGTCTTGCTATTTACTGTTTTACTCTGTACAGCACCATGTACATTGATGGTGCTATATAAATAAATAATAATAATAATAATAATAACGATAACCTATTGTGGTTCAAACAGCCAACTCAGCACAGCATTCGCTATTTGCATTGGTTATTTTGGCCAAATAACCAGCCGTTGGTTAAAAAACACCCTCCACACAACACAATAACCCATGGTGCATTAAATAACCAAACATCAATTATTTAAACCACCATTGCTTATCATGTTATCTGAACCTAGTCACTGTCTTTGATTTGCTTTTGATTTGCTTTGATCTGATACATGACCCAGGTCCTGTGGGGACAGATTGGCCCCGTTCAGACAACACGCTAAACCATGCTGCTTAACCACAAAATGGTTAATGGAACGCATTAAGGTTAATGCATTCCGTTAACCATTTTGTGGTTAAGCAGCATAGTTTAGCGTGTTGTCTGAACGGGGCCACTAAGAAATAGCCAACATTTCTTCAACTGCTACTACTTATTAGAAAAGGACACACATTTGAAAGCACCAACACTGATGAAATTTGAATCGCTAGTATGACGATTCAAAGGAACCACGAGGACTTCAACTACCAAGCTGCTATCTCTTACCGCGGCATGCATTTTTAGCAACATGTTTTCCAACTGATTGCATCAGACACAAATTCTTGTGTCTGGTGCTATTTTTGTGGGCTCCAGGCACAACGCTGTGAATATACTCTGGGATGTTTGACACCTGACACACTCCCTTTTCACAGCATAAAAGAATGATAGATATAGTATCTAATATGAGCTTGCTTAATGAAATGTTAGGACGTCTAAAAACACTGCATTTTCCCACAAAGAATCAAACCTCTCAGGAATCCAGCAATTTAACGGTCACCCTTTGTGAAGCATTTATGCCAGCCAATTAAACAGGTCTAGTACTCTATTGAAACTGTTTTTAGCTGTCTAAATTGTTTAAAATTTTGTATATTTATAATTTTTATGTTGTAGTTTATTATTTTATGAATTGTTGTAAACCGCCCAGAGATATTTGGCTATTGGGTAGTTAGAAATGAAAATAATAATAATAATTTAAAAAGCCAGCCCTCTCATTTAGCAGAATGCACATTTCGCCTTGAAAATAGTCCTGAACTAAAGTGTACATAAAAAGATGTTGACCCCTTCTATATATTTGCATCTGTTTTTCTAGCAGGTCATAGAATATGGTAGAAATCCTCCCCATAACCCCAGGACATCTTGACCATCCCTCCCAAATACATTTTCTTCTAGTCCAAACAATACAGCAGAGAAGATCATCAAATAACTTGGCTGGAAACGGTTTCAGTACAGTTGTCACTGCAATATGTAATGAAGGAATCAATGATTCACAGCCTTGGGTATTTTGTTACATTCAACCACAACCACCTCATTGTGGAAAAAAGTTTGTCTGGTCTGAATTCTTGCCAAGAAGCTAAAACTGGATAGGGGGATGATTTCAACCATCAAACTACTTCTCTTTTCAGTTTCCACACCTAGCTGAGTCACTTACCATAAGTAGATAAAACCCTAATTTTCAGAGAACCTTGAAAACTGTTAGATATTTTGCTTGCAGTCCAAAGAATGAAAACATCTTTGGTCGACTGTTTTTACCAAGAAAACAGGAACGGCCAGTTATGAACCTTGGGGTCTGAGGGACTAGATTTATCATATCTTCCTATCACACTATACTAAGAGTTTCTTATATTCTAGCTTTAATCTCCCCTGACTCAAGAAGTGTTTGGCAATTCTGTAAAGTGTAAAAACTTCTATTTAAAAAGCAAACATGAATGCACAATTGCCTCCAAAAACCTTAATTATTCTAAGCAATTACCACTTCTTTATTTATTTGTACCCTACCTCCCTACCACTGGCAGTCAAAGCAGCTTTCAGGTACAATTAAAACTGATTAAAACAATACATTTGAACAATATTTTAAAATTAACAATTAGTTGTTTTGTTCTTGCTGAAGTTATGATACGTTCCTGTTTTGTCATGTTGTCCCCAATTACAAAACATTTCCAGAAACTCAATTTTAAACCCAAAATTAGCTGTACTGACAAAACACCGACTACTCATTTGCTTTCTGACACTGCAGTCTTTAAGATTACACTCCTCAAGTCTCACTTCCCAGAGAGGAGGGGGGGATACTAATAGTGAGTGTGAGTAAACATGTGAAAACAATTTCTCATGTCTTTTTGACATCAGGGCTATCAACAGTCAAAGCATAGGGTTTGCCAATGTGCATATCACCGGGGGTTGTTAAAACGGAAGAACATATTTGCAAGCACGTGACTGTGTAGGGCTTATTAACTTCAATCTGGAGAAGAAGTGACACCAGGGCATGTACAGAAACAAGGAGCGAGAAGAGAAGGAGTGAAGCAGCATGATAGGTGGATGCTAAGGGTGTCTGAAAGAAGCACAGCATGGCTGGGGTACACACAAAAATGAGATCAAGCTAAAATGTTTAGAAAGGGACAATTTCATTAAGTTTGAGAAAACACCGGCCTGGTTCACCTGTAATAAAATAATTCTGGCTTGTCATGAACAAGCCAGCTTGCTGGGGTACACTACTTGATTGTTCCTTCTTGGCTACTTCCGCAAGTGGGAGCAGCTAAACAAACCTTTTATCTTGTTTACTGCAACGTGCAAACTGGGAACTCTGGACTGATTCTCCCCAGACAGCTAGTGGGGCTGTTCATGTGACACAGCAGCCTATCATGGATTATTAAACCCATGGTGTGGCTGTGATGCATGCAAGGAGCATGTGGGCACCCTTTTGAATATGCAAACCTTGCATTGAGCAGGGGGTTGGACTCGATGGCCTTATAGGCCCCTTCCAACTCTACTATTCTATGATTCTCTATGATTCTATGGTGGTGCATGAACCCTGCAAGGGTGGGTTATGTGAGAGTTAAACAACCCTCGCATAACCCATGCTCTGTTTTGTGTGAGGGTTGTTTAACCTTCACAAAACCCACGCTCACTAGCTTTGCAGAAAACAACCCCGAGCGGGGATGCTATATTCAATTTGGTGCCCACAATGAGCTGCAGCATGCTGTCTGCACTCAGTCAATGTCATAAGCCAGCGATCAGGAAGCGTGCATCAGCATCAACACTATGTGGCAAAAACAAAATTTCAGTGTTGTATTTTTCTATGGAAAATTTTCCATTTCAGAAATTAATTGATAACAGTGAATGGATGGCAACTGCACATACAATATTAAGCAAGTTTCAAAATTGTAATTAATATTTCTGAGATGATCATCCCTAGTAAATATGTGAGAGAACACATATATGTCATTGTAATACAAATATGCCTCAGTGTGAAATACAATATGTAGTGAGAGCAAAACTGAAGGTGCCCCAGCTACCTCTGGGGAAGACAGCTGAATGCTGTTGAAATAGATGAGTGGTTGTTTGCATATTATGCACACTTATTATTTATTTATTTATTTATTTATTTATATAGCACCATCAGTGTACATGGTGCTGTTTATATTGGATTCTGAGGTGAACTGGAAGCCAATGAAGAGATTTCAGAAGTGGAGTAACATGGTCAGAGCGGCAAGCCAATGCATGAACAAGAGTCTTGGCAGAAGAGACAGACAAAAATGATCGAATCCTGGCAATATTATAAAGGAAAAAACTACAGGATTTAGCTACTGCCTCAATATGAGGAATAAAGGAGAGTGAGAGCGAGACCCAAACTTCTTTGGGTTGCTAAAACTTATTATTGTGTCAATGGTATATAATACGTTTGTTATTTTCTTCAATTTAAACAATGTAAGGGAAGTAAATGCTATCGCCTTTAATTTTGTTATACAAGTATTCCAATGAACATGTCTGTATAATATAATACTTCAATCAAATTAAGTGTGCTTTAATTTCTTTCCTCAAATATTTCTGTTCAAATACTTGTGATGCATTGAGAAAAAAATTAAGGGGCACTTTTTTTTAGTTTTGTTTGCTAAATATAAGTAAAATAAACATGCTAAATTCAATCACACTCAAGGGCATCAGAAAATTTTCTGATGCAAATTACCAAAATTTACATAGGAAAAAATGCAATTCAAACTTTTCTGGAAAACCCACATCACTAACCAGCACTCTGGCACAATCACAATACGCCTTCTAATAAAGTATGAACAGACTCACTGTCTATGTTCAAGCTCCTCCTTGCTGTAGGTTTTCAATACACCGTTTTGCCTGGCAAGACATCCACAAGATTCATACGATCCTCAGGCATGTCCTATCATCACATACAGAAAGCAGTCCCTAAGAACCTCACAGGATGAGTGCACTTGCATCTCCAATTCATTTTTGTAACAGGCAAGCCCCTACTTTCACTCACACAACCATCCCTGGTAGGCATTTTGTTAGCCCAGCCACCTGGCTGGGGGATGCTGGGAGTTTCAGTCCAACACATCTGGAGGGCAACTTGTTGGGGAAGGCTGGGCTAGCCCATTACTGATCTAATCCCCTAAGTAAAGCTAACAATTGTATATCCAAATGCTTCTAAAAGATTAGCTCATATATTAGAATTGGAATCCACGTGCCTGGCAAACTTCAAGTCTTTCTAGGAATTCAGAGATAACGAGATATAAAGGAAAGTACAAGGTCTGCCATGGCAAAAATTGCCTCTGGCATAGGTGGTGTCAAACTTTGTGATCGCAATACTCCAGAGTAAGAGAATATAGACATTAAAATCTTTTCAAGTGGGATTGAAATGGACACATACAATTTACATGATCTACAATTGTGACAAGTGGAGAACAGAGAGCCTATGATATTCTTTTAAGGACAGCTGGGGGAAGGTTGTGTTTTTTATGGGCTACTGCACACTTTTATGCATCTTGATGATCAGATCATCATTACCTAGGAATGCTTAAACTCTAGTTTAGGAAGTTGATTATAAAGAAGTACAAATTTGATGAAAAGCAAATTTTACCATTGATTAATGCAGGCACTTGATACAAATGGGTAGGATAAATTACACTCTCTGGTACTGCAGCAGCTGCAAGGAGTTGGAAATGGGCAGGAAGCAGAGTGTCAAGCAAAACCCTTCAACTATCTACATCTTGCTCCAAACTCTAGGACTCTGGTTTTCAGAACATGCATGGGCATGCTTTGCTGAAGTTGTATGCAATAACCATAGAGACCATGCTTCACCACACCATTACCCCTGACCTGTTCACATAAATCATAGTTGGAATAGAGGATGAATTCTCATCTCCATAACCAAGTCTTTTAGACCCAAGGTGTTTTATCCCCGCTGCTGGCTTTACTTTTGGTTTTATTACATGCTACTGCTAGATTATCTTGCTTTCATCCAACTTGTTACATTACTGTTTTATTGCTACTGTGTATTTTGTTTTTAATTTGTACAGCGCCCAGTAAACTTTGGTTACTAGGCGGTTTCAAAATGAAATAAGCAAGCAAGCAGCTCCACAGGCAACAAAACTACCTACATGCCTTGAGCTTTATGAGCTATGAAACGATTAAATTTTGAGCTGATCAACTGTGCTAAGGCCAATGGGTCATCCTGTCCCAGCAGCAATCATGCTCCTGGCTGAGTAATCGTCTTCTTTATTTAAATTATTATGGGTGTAGCACCAACACTTTTTCAGTACAAAGGTACTTGGTGAAGGACCCAAATGAATATAACACATGATGCATGTTGACTTTAGTCACACATGTAGTTATATTAAAAGCAATGGAACTGCAGGCATGATTAAGGATTACTCATGTTGAGTCAACACTAAGAGATTATAGACAAGAGACCTTATTTATATAAATATTGCTAATTTGGGCCCATATTCTTTTCATTCTCCCCACAGTACTACCTCCTATTTTCCTATTAAACAAAAAAGCAACACTTGATTAAATTTCATCTTCCCAGAGGGAGTTCCTTGGACTACTACTAATAATTTAGTGGCAAAATGCCTGTTATGACGACCAGTTCTTGGAGGACTCAAGTTCTTGGGAGGAATATTATGAAAATCTCTTTTGAGGGGTGAAATGTGTCTCTGTGTCAGCCTGCTCTAACATGGTGCCCTCCAGATGAGTTAGACTACAAATCCCATCAATGGGATGGTGGGAGCTGTAATCCAACACACTATATTTGGAAAAGGCTTCTCTATGCTCTATACACAGACATGTTATACTCCATTGAGAGATCCCTGTCAGGCAAACTCCATGACATTTAGCGTGAAGGATAGAAGGCAGGATGTAGTTTTTATCCACAGGAGTGAACTGAAGCATCTCTGTAAATGGGGAAAAATGAAGATAAGGAATTCAGGATGCAACTCAAGTCAGGACTAAAAAAGCTCCCTGCCCCATTTCCCCAGCCACCCTAGCTTCAAAGCCACACCTCTTCATCTGCCAATGTGGCATAGTGGAGGGCAACTCAGTCTTAATGCAGCATTTTGTGCTTTTTAAAAAATAATTTACAAGCGATTGTACTTTTGACATATATGGGGCACCCTGCGTAGTCAGAAATCTTTACGCTGTCTGTGCCTGTTTCAGTGCCCTACTTATAAGCATGGGACCATTACGTTTGTTATTAGAATATAGACAAAAAATGTTGGCATGTGTCCCCCAACCCCTAACTGGAGTGCTCCTCTTCAGGGCTCCAACCAACTTGGGGCAGAAGTCTTATAGCACTGTTTGGATGGAGGGGGTGTAGGTCTCAGGAGGGGAGAAAACGAACACCTTCCCCCCTTTTCACCCTCCTGAAACATTCTCCAATGGTGCTATATTGTACTAGTCATCACTATATGAGGGGTGGGTCTGGAAAGTTGGAAAGAAAAAAGATGTCACTTTCCCCTCCTACAACCAACACACATAGCACAGGGAGATTAACCAGATAGTGCTTATCTTCCTAACCACAATCTTTTAATTTTAATCCTTTTTCTTTACAAACTTACTATTTTTCTGCACACCTGAGTCCTATATGAGCAGAAACCACTACCTTGCCTGTGAGAGACTGACTGGGTTTGGACAACATAATAAACAATGGTGGTTTAAATAGTCAACGGTTGATTATTTAACCCACCATGGGTTATTGTGTTGTGTGGAGGGAGTTTTTTAACCAACGGTTGGTTATTTGGCCAAAGTAACCAATGCTGTGCAGAGTTAGCTATTTGAAGCACTGTTGGTTATCATGTTGTGTGGAGGGCACTGTTGGTTATTTCTTCAACCACTGTTGGTCAGTTTGTCAGCCACAGAGTCGCAAGGCAAAAGCAGTTAAAGTGGCAGCTGCCACTCTAGTCCAGCCAGCAGGATACATTTTTGGCAGTAATGGCTGATGGGATACTAGCGGATTATTGAGTCAGCTCAATGCTGATCCTAATCTACACCATGGTTCATTATTATCATGTTGTGTGGGGAGTACCCCTAGATAAACAACAGTCGAGTTGATTATTACCCCACCGTTGACTATTGTCTGAACACAGCCACTCCATTTTTTCTGCCCAGCTGATTGACCAAGCTGAGTATTCGAAAGAGTGATACAGATGTATTGCCAATGTGGTTTGTGCTGTAGAAGGGTTGTGCGTTTCAGAAGAGTAGAAAATCAGGGTAGTCCAAAAAAAGATTGTCAATCACTGTTCACAAAAGCAACCCAAGAGAATCTCAAATGGTCAGGTAGCAAGCCTTACAGGTACACAGAACTCTTCTTCAACTAAGATTACCAAAGCATTTGAAAGCTTCCTGCTGTACCAGTCCATTAAATAATCAAGGCACAAGTATGCCTGGCAAAGTATTAAGTGTGATGTTGTGGAAGGACTTCATATATTTCAGCAGCCTAACCAAACCTGATGCCTTCCAGATGTGATGGCCTGCAACACCCATAATTCTCAGCCAGCATGGCCAACACCTGGAAGTTACAAGCTAACACACCTAGAGGATGTCAGTTTGGGGAAGGTTAGATTACAGGGAGAGGCTGCCAAGTGGCATTTTTCAACTACAGCTTCTCTCAAGCAATCTTCTCCAGCCTCATTTCCATTATGAGCAATTATAAGCACTAAAATGACAGGTAACTCGAAGGTAATGCCTATGCATTTACAGCTGTGACATATTTATTTTATTACATTTATATACCACTCCATAGCTGAAGCTCTCTGGGCAGTTTACAAAGGTTAAAAACAGTGAGCATTAAAAACAAATACACAAAAATTTAAAACCAACGAAAGCATGAAAATAACATCCATTTAAAACAACTATTCTCGGGTCAGTTAAAAATTCAGCATATGTTGTTAACTGCCTGGGAGAAGAGAAAAGTATTGACCTGGCACCGAAAAGATAACAATGTTGGCGCCAGGCAAGCCTCATCAGGGAGATCATTCCATAATTGGGGGGCCACCACTGAAAAGGCCCTCTCCCTTGTTGCCATCCTCCAAGCTTCCCTCGGAGTAGTCACTCGGAGGAGGACCTTAGATGTTGAGCGTAGTGTACGGGTAGGTTCATGTCGGGAGAGGTGTTCTGTCAGGTATTGTGGTCCTAAGCCATGTAAGGCTTTATAGGTTAAAACCAGCACTTTGAATTGGGCTCAGAAACATATAGGCAGCCAATGCAATTGGTAAATGTAAATCAGGAATACACAGGGGAATTCCTTTGGAACACACCCATGCTCTATGCAGCAGTCAAAACAGACTGTCCCACATTCTAAGGAGCACTTAATCTCTTCTGCATCATTAAAGATGGGAGGAAAACACTGTTCTGTCCCAGCACCTAACCTTTAGATTCTAAGAGAAGGTATCAGCCACCAATCTTCCTCAGAAATTGCCTCAAGACAAAACTTTTAATAGCAGATGTATGCTTCCCACCCTTGCGAGTACAACCTGAAGATATGCTACAGACAGTTCATTCTTATACTTCAAAAAACAATTAGAGCAGCGTTCCCCAACTTGGTGCCTTCCAGTCAGGCTGGGCTACAACTTCCACAATCTCCAGGCAGGATGATCTGGCCATGTTGACTGGGAATGATGGAAGTTGCAGTGCCACACCTAGAGGGCACTTGGTTGCGGGAGATTGGTTAAGAGTGTGAAGGATTTACCCAGCTTCAATGCAGCCCACCCACCCCCCATGTTCTTGTGTAAGTTGCCTTCAGAGCTGCCTGGTAGTCAGGAGGCAGGCCCAGAACTGTGACTCATGCAGAGACGCAAGGGACAAACTCCTCAGATGGTGGATCACTGTGCAGCACTGGAAATGACTGAATGATCCAAATACAGCCAAAGGTAAGACCAAATTACCCACCGCTAGAGGAAGCCAAGTAGGACAAGGCAAGGCATAGCAGTGACTCATACAGAGAGACACAGCAGGCAACCTCCTATACAGGTGGGTACTTTGAACTCTCAAGAACCTCTTTTTAATTGATCAGGACCACGTGCAATTTGAGCATTACTGACCTTAAGAAGGGAGAGGAAACCAGCTGCTAATCTCCCCTAGAAACTGCCTGGCTCATCACAAGGTAGAATACTCACTCCACCCTAGCAATACTCATTGTGTACCCATCACCCCCTCCTCCTTGGTGGGCTACCTTTTTGGCATACAGGTCTCCCACTTCCACCTTATCTCCAGAAGAAGATTCCTTTCCTCCATCTCTCTCACACATGCCATTCCTCACACTGTTTCAGTTTTGCCCTAGACTCTCAGAACCTCTTACTCATAGGAAATGTACAAACTCCTAGGGCTCCCATCATACTATTTTCAACTCTAGGGAAACCTCATCTTCTAGACACACATGTTCAAGGTTATATCGTGTACCAGGTTATTGCAACTTTAGCTACATTTTTATCTATATTATCGAAAAGGACTGGGAAAAGGCATGGTCTCTTCCCCTCCATGCACCAGCAGATTATGAGTCGTTTCTGTCCAAAGAGCAGCATAGAGACTTGTTTGTACTTCCTTTTAGCTCCACTGCTCACAAGAACAGAACAGGAATGAAAGTGAGGAGTTTATTCTACAGAGGGGGAACGAACTGGATAGAAATGAGGTTTGCAGGTGAGGAAATCGCAGTCCCCACAGATTCAAGTGTGATCTTGTGAATGCAATCTTAGAGTGTATTTGCAGTCTGAGCACGCACAATATTAGAAAGGCAAAGAAAAACAAAACCTGTGAAGAGGAGGAAAGGCATGAAAAAATGCAGGAGATTAGGTATGGTTCCCAAAGATGAAGGGAAAATAACAGATACTTTCTCCTAATAAAACTTAATCTAGGATACGTAGAGTTTAAAGAATCCTAAATAAAATTATTCAATACAGCTCACCCTACCCAGAGTTGTGTGTGTGTGTGTGTGTGAGAGGATAAAACACACCTTATTTATACCATCTTCTTAAAGTGTGGTTCTGTCTCTCAATTGCAGACACTTTTGTCACACACACACACAGTCCAGCACAGTTATCTGGGTGCTATTAAATAACAGCAGACCCAATTGTGCCATTTGTGCCCTGCTGAAGAGGAAGACAAGTGAGCTGCTAGGCTTCCTCCTTTGTCAAGAGCTTACCTGCCTTGGACAACCCACATAAATCTACATGGAGCACTTTCAATGCTCTAAAGCAATTTGTGATGTTATCACTGCTAAGGACGCTGTATACCCCTGCTACTGTCATGCAAACCAGCCTTCCCCAACGTGGCGCCCTCCAGATGTGCCAGTCCACAGCTCACCCACCAAGAATGGGGATGATGGGAATTGCAGTCCAACACACCTGGAGCCCGCCCCCCACTTGGGAGACGGCTGCTTTCAGTAATAATCTTACACAATTACGCGAATACGGATGCGATAACTCACATAACTATTAGCCCTGACCATTACGTCCCATGAATATGACTGCAACAATTCCTATTATTGATATTAATCATTAGAGACTGCATTGATATTACACGTATCTGCATGCGCGCAGAAGACACACAAAGGGCCTCACGCTGCGCCAGGCGCTGTACAGCTTCAGGCTCCCACCCCCCTGGTTTGCCCCACGGCCATGGCTTTCCCATAGCTGCCCCCCCAACCCTGAGGGGGTCGCTTTGCCCCACTCTCGTCGGGGGGGGGACCCTTACACCTCTCCTTTTCTCCTCAGGATCGGGTCCCCTCCCCTCAGGACCCCTCCCCTCCTTTCTGGGAAACCGCCCGCCCCGCCCCGGGCTCACCACGGCCAGTCCACGCTGGCTTCCGCTTCTTCTTTCCCCTCAGACCGCCGTGAGGCCGGAGAACCAGCCCGGGAGGAGGCGGCGCTGCCCCTTTATGCCGCCCCCTTTCTCCTCAGTCAGTAGCGCGGCGGGGCGTCAAGACGAGCGAGGCCCCAGCGAACCTCCCCATTCCGGTGCGGCGGCGGCTCCGCCCACCTCCCCTCCAGGCCGCGCGGCCGCCCCTCCTCACTCCGTAACCCCGGGCAACTAGCCACGCCCCCTGCCCTCTCGCTCTCGCTCCCCCCTCTCTCTCTCTCTCACGCGCAGCCAACCGACCCATTCTGAAGCAAAACCACGCCCCACCGCTCTGACCAATCCTGGCGGCGCCCCATTTATTTATTTGTTTTTAGGCGGCCCAATCCGAGACCCGCTTTTAAGACGGCGGGTGAGTTTGTAACAAAAGCCCCCGTTGGGTGAATGGAGCGATTAGGCCGGCTGGGGTGGGGGGGAGGAAAAAGCAAGGCGGTGTCTGATTGGATAGTTTGAGGGAAGGGGCGGGCGGCAGCGGCGGCGGAAGAGGCGGGGAGGAAGTAAGGCGTAAAGAGGCGTGTCATTGGTGCGGCCGGGTTTTGGCTACAAAGGTGGGCTTGGGAGGAAGAGGAGGCCCCGCTGAGGGGTCCATGGCGCAGAGGTGGGTGCTGAGGCGCGTCTTCTGGCCCTTGTGGGTTGCGGGGGTGAGGGGGGAGAAGGGGTGGTTAGGCTCATGATCACAGTAGCAGCATATTCTTATTTTATTATCTTTACAAATAATTATTTTTAATTTTTACTATTTTCATTTTTTTTATTTTTTTCGTTATTTTTATTGCTATCATTCACACGCATAATATAATGCTGCTGTGGAGAGTAAAATTAATTGTAATTTTATTACCATTACTGCTATTGCTTGCTTAGCATTATTATTATTATTAATAATAATATGTATTTCATTATTATTATTATTATTAATAATAATAATACTATGTATTTCATTTCTGGATCTCTCTGGGCAGTTCATAACAATTCAACTATCATTAATGCTGGTTCAACTCTTTGAAGTACCCGAAGCACTTCACATTATTATTTAATAATAATAATAATAATATATTTATTTCTTACCCGCCTCTCCCTTTGGATCGAGGCGGGGGACAACATTAGAACAGGAATCAATACATCTTAAAAATTCTTGATTTTACATTGATCTGGATAGGCCTGCCGGAAAAGGCTAGTCTTTAAAGCTGCCTTAAAATCACACAGAGAGTTAATTTTAGAAATCTCCACCGGCAGGCTGTTCCATAATCCAGGGGTGACAGAAGAAAAGGTCCTCTGGGAAACTGATGTCAGCCTAGTTTAGCTGAAATTCTTACAACAACCCTGTAAGGTAGGGCGGGGCAAACTTGTGGCCTTCCCAATGTTCTGGTCCACAACTCCCACTAACCTTAGCCAGCATAGCCAGTGGTGAAGGCTGATAGGAATTGTCATTCAAAACATCTGGAGGACCACAAGTCCCATCCCCCCCCCCCCGCATGTAAGGTAAGTCAGTTTTATTATCCCCCTTATTGCATAGGCGGAGAGCAAGCGGAGATAGAGTAGCCAGCCTTAGGCAACCTAATGCGCTCCTGACAGAGGCGAGACTTGAACAGTAACTGAGTCTTAAACTGTGCACCAGACTGGTGCCCTCCAGATGTGTTGGACTGCAAGTCCCGTCGTTCCAGCCATCATGATGATAGGAACTGCTGTCCAACACGGTTGGAGGGCATCACCTTGGGGAAGGCTTCGCTATGCTATTTTGGTTCAAATTATTAATGCTAAGAATACTGTTAATGTTGTTTATAATTTGCCATTACTGCCATTGATGTCAATATTATTACTATTTACTTTTTATTTATTTTTAATTATATTGTACCTCATTTCTATAGCGTTCTAGGTGGTTTAAACAAGTCAATTTAGCCGTTAAAACCTTTTTTTTTAGAGCATAAAATAAAACACATAAGATACACTTGCGTATATGTTTAGGGTAATGCAGCATTCATTCAGCTCTTCAGATTATTTAAAGCACTCCTTATTCTCAATTTACAATAGCCACACAAGGTGGGTCTAGATTGCTATTTCCTTAGACAAGCAGAGCAAGCAAAGCATTTGAATGGTCTCCCAGCACCTCAGAAGTGCAAATAACCGTTCTCTTGGGTTCTTTTTACCACCCTCCTTCTCATCCCAAAGCTCACTGTCTGAATACTCACCCCTGCCTCCCCTTACATTTTAGCCTCCCGGTGTCAGGGATTCAGGGTGATCGGCGAAGGTTTGTCTTACTGCAACAGTGTTCCCAAGTGGAAATGATTTACTTTTCCTGAGGGGAGTTAATAGCCATTCATTTATATGGAAGAAAGTTAAGAGCACATTCAGGTGACATAGTGGTGGAAGCTAAGCTTCCCTGAACCAGCTATTGAGAATTAAGCCTGTGCCTACTGGCTTAACTCTTTCCTCCTCTAATCTCCAACCTTCCTCCATGATAGAGTCATCTCTGTGTTTGTACACACAGGATTGTTGTGCCTCATTTGGCTTTCAAATCCTGGTTAATGTTAACTGTGGCTACTATCTGTACCTATAAAATGCTTAGCTGTGGTAAGCAGAGGAATTTGATCCAGATGGATTGCAAGGAAGGAGCATGTATTCCAGAGTATGGCTCCCAATTTGTTTAACAGGGAGCCAGTGTTTACATCTGTATCATCCCAGTATTCATGGATAATAAGCTGGCAAGTAATTGCATCCCTCTCTCTACCAGGAGAACTTGCTGAGTGTAAAAGGAATATGTGACTAAAGTAATTCACAAATTGAGGTGCTCGCTAGCCAAAGAACTGTAAGCAGCCAGGGCACCAGCTTCTTCTCACCTATGAGTTCTGCCCTTTATTCATCACTTGAGTGTTATTAACACTTGAAGTACCTGCCTCTTCATGACAGTCATGTGGTCTGGGAATTAAAAGTGCTTGCTGGCCCAACTCTTTGCTTTTCAGCGCAAATATATCCCGTGTTCCACACTGGCAGATGTAGACCTTGGGGTTTTAGTCACACATCAGGAAACATCTGCATTGAAATTAAGTTACTATTTCTGCTCAGATGTGCATAATTTACCCCAGCTTCCATATCTGCGTCATTCAGAATAAAATTCTGTTGCAGTTCATGGAGGTGAAGCATGGAAATAACGTACATGAAGAAAGCTAAGATGTAGTGATGATTTTTATGCAGGCCATGTAAGAATAAATGATGGTTTTTGCAAATGCACCCTCCTGCTTCCTTGCTGTTAATGCCAGGTGGTGCAATTTTGTGGGTAATAGTCTTGACCTTTCCCATTTAGAAGAAACTCTCTGATAAACAGGAAGTGTGTGTGTGTGGGAGGGGAGGAATGCTGAATTTAGCATTCCAGTAGATAGGACAAAACAAGAGGTACAGCATTGAATCCTTCACTAAACTGTCCCCAACACCTTGTTTTTTATTTCTGCATCTATGGAAGACAACAGATGACATCTGGAAACGTAGCACTGTCAGGTCACTTCTCTTTGCATAATTCAGTGCTTGCCAGCTTTTGTGACGAGTGCTCTACAAGTTGAGGCCCAAGCATGAGGGAGTCCCGCTTTAAGTCTTGCTGCAGTATATACATAACCTCCCTTCTCCTGGTATTTTGTTGTGCATTGCCTCTGGTCTAGCGAGATAGGGTAGGGACGCTCAAGCTCAATGTGGAAGTCATTGGCAGGAATGCCTGCCTTTAGCTTGGTAGCCTTTTCCTCTTGCAGGTGGTCTACCTGTGTCTGTACAACTTCAAACTGCAGGATAAGGCCTCATATGACGCTGCACCTCCATGACTACCTGCAGAGAAAACAGTCACATCGGGAGAAGGGTTTTAGTCTAGCCTTCTCCCTGACAGGTAGTTTTCTATGTGCAGCAAATGTTTGGTTTGCATGAAGGTGCATTCTGTCATGTGGGCCCCCATCCTGTGATCTGAAGTCATACATTCCAAGACACAAGTTGGCCTCCACCTCAATGAGAGCGAGGCCACAGAGTCAGGCCTCCTGCTCCTGTTGAGACATGTGGCAAGTCCTGCATGTTTCAGGTTGGCTGTCTGTGGTGTTATTTGGCTGTTTGGGGGATAGGGGTGTGTGTGCAGAAGTCTTCTGGGTAGAGCTGCTAACAGCTAAGGTAAAATTAGATCCCCAATCTATTTTCTAGCCACATTCAAAAACTCAAAGTGCTGTTCTGGGTAAGAACCTGCTTCACTGGGTGTGTTACAGATGAGAGTGTTGTGTGTCCGCTTGATATATAGGCAGTGTCCCACAGGGATCAGTATTGGGACCAATTTTTTTCGACCTGTTCATAAAGGATCTGAAATTAGGAGTGAGCAGTGAAGAGGCCAAGTTTGCCGACGACACCAAATTATTTAACGTTGTTAAAATACAAAGGGTTTGTGAAGAGATCCAAAGGGATCTCTCCAAGCTGGGAGACTGGGCTTCCAAATGGCAGATGGGGTTCAATGTAAGCAAGTGTAAGGTGATGCACGTTGGGGTAAAAACACACAACTTCAAGTATAACCTGATGGGATCTGAGCTGGCGGTGACCAAACAAGAAAGAGATTTTGGGATTGTGGTGGACAGCTCGATGAAAATGTCCACCTAGTGTGCGGCTGCTGTAAAGAAGGCAAACTCCATGTTAGGCATTATATGAAAAGGAATTGAGAATAAAACAGCCAGTATCATACTGCCTTTATACACATCTATGGTGCGACCACACTTAGAATGCTGTGTACAGTTCTGGTCACCACACCTAAAGAAGGATATCATAGAGCTGGAAAAAGTGCAGAAAAGGGCAACTACAATGATGAAGGGGCGAGAGCATATCCCTTATGAAGGAAGGTTACATCAACTGGGATTGTTTAGCTTGGAAAAAAGGAGGCTAAGGGGAGACATGATAGAGGTGTACAAAATTATGAATTGTATGGAGAATGTGGATAGGGAGACATTTTTCTCCCTCTCTCAAAATACTACAAC